>NC_091981.1:15279466-16610716 GCF_044704955.1 Pristiophorus japonicus | reverse complement strand
AAACATTTTATGCCATACTCTCTGAATGTACTAGAGTCCTTTGTTTAATGTCCTTGGATTTTGTGGTACCTTTTGCACATTCCTAGTAAGGGGTTGAACACGGTGAGGACAGGGTGGCTGGAACTGTGCCTGGTGAGCTACTTGAGCTTCTACCAGCATTGAAGGGGGAAAAATTCATGGGAAACCCCCCCAGTGTTTGGACTCATTGGAAAGGAAATTTAATTTGGAACTATCTACCAGAAAATTTTGAATCCTAAAGTACACATGGAAGAAACTACGAACTTAAATTGAATTTGGGATTTTACAAGACAAATTTAGTCTGCGTGGGTGGACCTAGAGAAGCTAAAGGGGTGACTATCCTACAAGGAAACCAGTTTGAGTATTGAAGCTGTCCAGGGCATTGAAACTAATGTAAATTGTCTAGAAATTGTGGATACTCGAAAACCCTTCTCCACAAGAGACAGTAACTTAGCAGCAATCAAATCCGAGATAGCCAGCCATCACCCTGAGCAGGAAACCAATTCAGCCCATGCATAATAATAAAAGGCCCAATCCAGCCTGCATGCAAAACCTAAGGCACAGATAGACATTGCAAATGCCAAGCTAATATTTTCATCAAGGAACAGATTTAGAAGATCGGCACACCCGAAACAAATTAACATTTTAATGAGCCCGCCAAAATATGACAAAGAATTATCGGGCCCGCCAAAATTAAACAAAGAATTCTGGACTGATTGGGCGTGAAGATTAGGTCAACTCAAACAGTATAACTGGCCCCTGTTTTAACACAGGGTAAGCTTGTACTATGGTACGCTATGGTATGCTATCCACACAACAGCCTCGCATCAAGAAGGGAGAGAGACCACCACAACGGTTGTAACTAACTTCTCCAGCCTTGACATCCTGAAATCGAAAAGGAAGGAAGAACATCACCATCGCAGCAGCAACCAACCACAGCCAATGTGGTACCACCAAAAATCACCGCGATCGACCAATTTCGAAACAAAACTCCACAAGGAAGAAACCGAAGAATCGAAAATTTCCACTCTACAATCTAAGTCCTGACTACCAACAGGTGAAAACGTTACCTAAAGAGACTTTGAACCTATTTCTAACGAAAGAAAGTGGGTACTTACCCCATAGATCCAAAACGCGCCCTACCGTATCAGCGGACACCACCCAACTGAAGACTACGCAGTGAGAAGTCCTCTACGATGTTCGGGGTACCTCAAGCAGAACTGACAGAATACAGTGAACCCCAAAATCGCGAACCACCGCGAACTAACAGTAAAGGATTGTTAAGCATAGTCCCTGTTTGCCCTGGAGTCTAATCTAGTCAGTGTTAGGTATTGGGAGGTGGGAAGTGTAGTATTCACTGTAACCCCTTTGAATTTGTGATGTACAGTTCTTTATTTTAAGTGATTATAAGTGTGACATTGTATTTTCTTGTCTTTAATAAAATCAAAATTATTTTGCACCAAACCAGTTGTCTCTTGCACTTGATCACATCCCCCAAATAAATCCAGAGTCTACAACCCAAGGGAGTGGGAGCGATTCGAACCGCTGAAGAAGGCCAGAGGTGAACCTGACCCCTGAGACCATCCCCTACAGCACTGAGTTGCTGCATCACAACACACACACACTACAAGATGGCTCTACAGGAACTTGTCATGTGACAAGGTCACATGATCCTTTTATTGTATTTACATCAGCAGTTGCATTACCATGGTAGTCCACAAGGTGGAGCAGTAGTCCACTAGAGGGAGCTCTATTACAGGTGGAGGCGCCAAGGTCACCTCCTTTCACCGTGCCTGGATTATTCCTTTGTTTGGCCAAATGACTGCCCGTCCTTTCCCTGATTTGGGCGAATAAAAGCACTACAGTGGAGTCTGTGACTGAGGAACTTTATCCCCTTCTGCCAACCCTCAGCCACATTACTCTTGGCTTTAATATGCTGCTGCTCCCAGCTTTCAAGAGTTATGAGCTGCCCTTTTAAGATGTTGCAGGCAGCTAAATTGTTGCAGCAGCTCTACTTTTCTGGGTGGCAAACTCCCCAGACCGAGCGTGAATAGTGCTGGAACCTACACTGAATAAGTTAATGACCCCAAACAGGAGAATAGAACTGAACTGAGCCAGTGTGAAGTCACACCAGGGAAAGGAAAAGAAAAGTAAAGACTTGCAGTTACATAGCGCCTTTCACAGCCTCAGGATGTCGCAAAGCGCTTTACAGCCAACGAAGTACTTTTCTTTTGAAGTGTAGTCACTGTTATAATGTAGGAAACGCGGCAGCCAATTTACGCACAGCAAGCTCCCACAAACAGCAATGTGATAATGACCAGATAATCTGTGTTTGTGAACAAAAGCAAAATGATGCGGATGCTGGAATCTGAAATAAAAACAGAAATTGCTGGGAATCTCAAAGGGTCAGGCAGCATCTGTGGAGAGAAAGAGAGCTAACGTTTCGGGTCGATGAACCTTCGTCAGAACTGGCAAAAGTTCGAGATTAACCGATTCTTAAGGAGCACTGAATGGGAGGGGAGGAAAGAACAAAAGGGAAGGTCTGTGATAGGGTGGAAGACAGGAGAGATTAGAGAGACAAAAGGGATGATGGGCCGACTTGTGATGGTGATAGCAGAAGTTAGAAAAAGATGAGTCTAGATAAGGTGTGAATGGGGGAATAATTACCAGCTGCCATTGGAAAGAGAAAGAGACAAATATATATGTAACATCAGCGGAGGTGGGGGTGGGGGGGTGTGGGGCGGAGGCAGGGGGGTTAAAATAAAGGAGGAAAGGAATCAAAATATGGGCAGCGGTTACGCTCTGAAATTGTTGAACTCTATGTTGAGTCCAGAAGGCTGTAAAGTGCCGAAACCAAAGTTGAGGTGCTGTTCCTTGAGCTTGCGTTGAGTTTCATTGGAACAGTGTAGGAGACCGAGGATGGAGAGACCAAAGTGGGTTGACTAACGGTCCTGTTATAAAGACGCGGAGTGCATCACTATTTTTACTTCAACAGAACTAAATCCATCAGAGCCTCGAATCTTTCAACTCACCATAAAATAACCCAGTCGCTTTCACGTTTCTCTTACGTCTGCTTACATCACCAATAATTATAGCTTCAGCTTTTGGAAAAGATAGATTCCTCAATTTGATTTTGATTAGTTTGTAGGAAACAAATTCCCTATTTCTAATTGACACCAAATCAATTACAACTTCTGGAAATGTATTCCACGTATTCACTAACCTGTTTGGGGTTGGGAGGGGAGTGCGGGAAATCTCTAACCTTTCACCAACCTCATCAGCATTCTATGTGAATAGGACACATTCGGCCATAATTCATGATTAATGGGAATGTCGGAATCCTGTTAACATTAATGGTGAGACTGAAGCAATTTTACTGCTCAAATGGAGTATTTGACGTTTTGCAAACACTGATGACACTCATATATGGATGTAGATAGTATCTTGCTTTCATTTGTAATGTTGCATGACTTACAATAATGAACTAATTGTCAAACAGAAACAGGACTGGCTGTACAACCAGTAAGAGAAACAAGCTTCCTCTCACAGACTAGCACAGATATTTCACAATGTGTAGTTCTCCTCAGAAAAGTGTTGTCCTGAAACGAGTGATGAATGGGATCTCTACAGAATAAATAAAAGCCACCACCTGTTACCCAACCATTCTAATCAGAGTAATATGCCACAGTAAGCTGTGTGTCTCCATTTGTAATGTTGGGACAGAATTTCCAAGGGAGTTTTCCCAATCTCCCACCAGAAGTTCAACGGAAGATTGATGGATACCCTGGAGAAATGAGACAAATCGACATTTACGCCGTTTCTCTGAGGTTTCTGCTGAGTTGTTCGGGAGCACAGCGTAGGTTTAGCAGAATGATACCTGGACTCCTTGGGCCGGACTTTGATGCTTACCGATGGCCCGCCGAGTTCCTGGTGGTATCGGGCGGTCCGTTGTTTTTCACCGGCGGCAGACTGCTGAGACGTAAGGCCTCAACTTTGGTCATCTTCTTTCGGTGGTCTGCCAACATTGTCTTGCAGAATGGAGTCGAGCCAGAGAAAGGCTTTCCTCGATCGACGGTACAGCGGCGCACTGCGCATGCGCAAATTTTTTTTTTCTCCAAACTTGTATTTTGCCGCGATTTTGCGGGGGGGGGGGGTCAATGATCAGCTGCGCATGCGCAGAGAGTGGCAGTGAGAAGAGTCAGTGAGAAGGAGCAGCGAGGAGAGAGAGTGAGAAGGAGCAGTGAGGAGAGACAGTGAGAAGGAGCAGTGAGGAGGGACAGTGAGAAGGAGCAGTGAGGAAAGAGAGTGAGAAGGAACAGCGAGGAGAGACAGTGAGAAGGAGCAGTGAGGAGGGACAGTGAGAAGGAGCAGTGAGGAGGGACAGTGAGAAGGAGCAGTGAGGAGGGACAGTGAGAAGGAGCAGTGAGGAGGGACAGTGAGAAGGAGCAGCGAGAAGAGAGAGTGAGAAGGAGCAGTGAGGAGGGACAGTGAGAAGGAGCAGTGAGGAGAGACAGTGAGAAGGAGCAGTGAGGAGAGACAGTGAGAAGGAGCAGTGAGGAGGGACAGTGAGAAGGAGCAGTGAGGAGAGACAGTGAGAAGGAGCAGTGAGGAGAGAGAGTGAGAAGGAGCAGTGAGGAGGGACAGTGAGAAGGAGCAGTGAGGAGAGAGAGTGAGAAGGAGCAGTGAGGAGGGACAGTGAGAAGGAGCAGTGAGGAGAGAGAGTGAGAAGGAGCAGTGAGGAGGGACAGTGAGAAGGAGCAGTGAGGAGAGAAAGTGAGAAGGAGCAGTGAGGAGGGACAGTGAGAAGGAGCAGTGAGGAGAGAAAGTGAGAAGGAGCAGTGAGGAGAGACAGTGAGAAGGAGCAGTGAGGAGGGACAGTGAGAAGGAGCAGCGAGGAGAGACAGTGAGAAGGAGCAGTGAGGAGAGAGAGTGAGAAGGAGCAGTGAGGAGAGAGAGTGAGAAGGAGCAGCGAGGAGAGACAGTGAGAAGGAGCAGTGAGGAGAGAGAGTGAGAAGGAGCAGTGAGGAGAGAGAGTGAGAAGGAGCAGCGAGGAGAGAGAGTGAGAAGGAGCAGCGAGGAGAGACAGTGAGAAGGAGCAGTGAGGAGAGAGAGTGAGAAGGAGCAGTGAGAAGGAGCAGTGAGGAGAGACAGTGAGAAGGAGCAGTGAGGAGAGACAGTGAGAAGGAGCAGTGAGGAGAGACAGTGAGAAGGAGCAGTGAGGAGAGAGAGTGAGAAGGAGCAGTGAGAAGGAGCAGTGAGGAGAGAGAGTGAGAAGGAGCAGCGAGGAGAGACAGTGAGAAGGAGCAGTGAGGAGAGAGAGTGAGAAGGAGCAGTGAGAAGGAGCAGTGAGGAGAGACAGTGAGAAGGAGCAGTGAGGAGAGACAGTGAGAAGGAGCAGTGAGGAGAGACAGTGAGAAGGAGCAGTGAGGAGAGAGAGTGAGAAGGAGCAGTGAGAAGGAGCAGTGAGGAGAGAGAGTGAGAAGGAGCAGCGAGGAGAGACAGTGAGAAGGAGCAGTGAGGAGAGAGAGTGAGAAGGAGCAGTGAGAAGGAGCAGTGAGGAGAGAGAGTGAGAAGGAGCAGCGAGGAGAGACAGTGAGAAGGAGCAGTGAGAAGGAGCAGTGAGGAGAGACAGTGAGAAGGAGCAGTGAGGAGGGACAGTGAGAAGGTGCAGTGAGGAGAGACAGTGAGAAGGAGCAGTGAGGAGAGACAGTGAGAAGGTGCAGTGAGGAGAGACAGTGGGAAGGAGCAGTGAGGAGGGATAGTGAGAAGGAGCAGTGAGGAGAGACAGTGAGAAGGAGCAGTGAGAAGGGACAGTGAGAAGGTGCAGTGAGGAGAGACAGTTAGAAGGTGCAGTGAGGAGAGACAGTGAGAAGGTGCAGTGAGGAGAGACAGTTAGAAGGAGCAGTGAGGAGAGACAGTGAGAAGGTGCAGTGAGGAGAGACAGTTAGAAGGAGCAGTGAGGAGAGACAGTGAGAAGGTGCAGTGAGGAGGGACAGTGAGAAGGAGCAGTGATGAACTCGAAGGCTGCTTTGTTTCTTTGTTTTAAACTGACTATTTAAAGCCACTTACTCCAACTTCAGTGTTCTCCTCTGGTGTTCCTGATTTTTCACGGTTTCTCCCCATTATTAAATTAAAAAAATAATCTCCAAAATACCTTATTTCCTTTAAAATTGACTTATTGTCCTGAGAATACAACTGCAGTGCTCTGCTCCAATGCTCCTGCTGATCTCCAAATGCTGCTTCGTCTCCCAATGTCCAAACGAACGCACTGTGCACTCCCGCCCACGTTACTAAGCATAAAGGCCCGTTTTCCAGAACGGTATGCTTCAGGGTGGTACGTCGGAGTTTTCGGCGTATGTCGGGTCTTCAGTGTCAGCGGACGGTGCGCATACCGCTCGGCGTTGTGTCAGTCACCAAAATCGCGTCGGTTGGTATGTCGGCGGTATGCAGCTGTTTTTCCACAAAACCTCCAATTCTCGGCGGTCTGCGGGCAGTAGTGGACGGTATGTCCACCAATATCGGGCCCCAAGGGTTAATTTACGAGGAGAGATGACACAAACCAGGATTGTATTCCCATGAATTTAGATGATTAAAGAGTGATTTGATTGCTGTATTACTATATTACGGGGAACTGGAGGGTAGATAGAGAGAAATTATTTCTGCTGGTTGGGAAATCTCGGACTAGGGAACAAAGCCCAAAAATTAGAGCCAAGCTTTCAGGAGTGAAGTTAAAATACTTCTACAAGTAAGGGGTGTTGGAAGTTTGGAACTCCTTTACACAAATGGCAGTTGATGCTAGGTCAATTGTTAATTTTAAGTCTGAGATTGTTAGATTTTTGTTAACAAAAGGTATTAAGGGATATGGGGGCAAAGGCCGATATGGACTTAGGTCATAGATCAGTCATGATCTCATTGAATGGCGGAACTGGCTTGAGGGACTCAATGGCCTACTCCTGTTCCTATGTTCAGGCCACCCCTCCCATGGATATTCTAACCCACTGCATTCACCGTATGCTAAGTTGTGCCATAATATGAGAGGCAAGAGTGAAATGGGAAGAGGAAGTTTGTGCAAGAATACTCTGCGTTTTTGGAAATTTGTCCGATGTGGTTTATGGTCTGGATACACTCCAAGAGGTAAGCTCGGTGCAGGCAATGGGAACGCTGTTCATGAGCTAATGGTGTAGAATTTCCACAGGGGTTCTCCTGATCGTAGAGTGTTGACATCGTTTCTTCAGGGTATTCACCTGAGTTACGGTAGGAGATCAGGAGAACCTCCATGAAAATTCTGGGTGAAAGTTTTCACCAATATTGTACCATTTTATTGTAATATTAACATACCAATTTTACCACGTGCGACAATGATGCATTTGATACAAGGGTAGAAGGTCCTTTTTCTATGACCAGGAAAGGTTTCTGATATTCTCCGCTGTGCCTATATAACCCAAATTCCCTCTGCGTCCATTCACATGCGCATTTTGCCTGCCTCACCGGACCCAAGCCCATTACTTCTATCTCCTCGCTTTTTTTTTCCTCTTGGCCCCTCTTAGGCCTTTCTCTCCTGTTTTATCCCCTTCCTGTTGCCCCAGTGACCTTTCCATCCTCCCCTCTTGGGCACTATGCCTCCCCCCATCCAGCCGTGGTTCAGTGGGTAGCACTCTTGCCTGTGAGTCAGAAGGTTGTGAGTTCAAGTCCCACTCCAGGGACTTGAGCACAAAAATCTAAGCTGACATGCCCAGTGCAGTGCTGAGGGAGTGCTGCACTGCCAGCTGTCTTTCGGATGAGAGATTAAACCAAGGTTCCGTCTGCTCTCTCAGGTAGATCCCACGGCACTATTTCGAAGAAGAGCAGGGGAATTATACCCTGTATCCTTGCCAATATTTAGCCTTCAATCAACATAACACAAACTGATTATCTGGTCATTATCACATTGCTGTTTGTGGGAGCTTACTGTGTGTAAATTGGTTGCAGCGTTTCCCACATTACATCAGTGACTGCTCTCCAAAAGGACTTCATTGGTTGTAAAGTACTTTGAGATGTCCGGTGGTCGTAAATGCAAGTCTTTCTTTCTTTCTTTTCATATGCTTTCCCCCTCCCCTGGACCCATTCCAGGCTTGAAATGGTCCACAGTTCCTCTCTTTGCCTTTCTTGGCATTCTTCAAAGGGCCCATCGGAGCACCCATTGTTGCCCCGTTATTTGCAGCAATCATAACTGCCCCATTCGCCAGTCCCGCCAATTCCTGCCCAGTGCACCTGCTGGGGCCTAACCTTGTTCCACCCCACCCATCACTACTCCCTGGGCTTTGCCAGCGGGCCAACATTGACATCCCAGCTTCGATGAGGTGTGCAGTTGTGAACCTGGTGGATCAACTGGTGGGATTCAGTTTGCTAATAAACCAGCTAGTTCTTTAGCGCGAATGTGCAGCTGTGAATTCTTAAACAAAGAACTCATGAAGCAAATACATTACAAGCTCCATAACCATTGTTCCCCATGCCTGATTCGCAGAGGCAAGCTCCTATCAAGCTTGTTATGTCTTTGGATTCTCTGATAATGACTCCACAAGGCAATGTATTGCACTTGAACTGCAGTGATCTTAGTCCATTTAATGTAACTCTAGAGTGAGGATCACACATGGTGGCCTGCCTTTTATACTAGGCCTGGCACACCTGTACAGGTAACCTACAAGTCTCCCACTGCAGTGCCCTCTGGTGGCACACCTTAGTGACCATACAACTGGTGTACAAGTTGCCTATAGTAGTGCCCTCTGATGGCACATCATACGTAATAGTACAAGCAGTAAACATGTCTGGATACCTGACAAAGCTAAATTCCATAATGGGGATGGAGCCTCCCAAAATTTACCAAAAAGCACAAATTATATTGAATTGTCTTGGCTTCACTGGGAGGCCAGATCGACAGGACTTGAGGGCAGGACTGGTTTGGATTGCCCCCGATCTACTTAATGGATGTGGTTTTGCATTTACATTTGTTTGAGTCAGGAATTTTAGTTGTTTAGTTCTTTATTTATTTTCAACTTTAAATATTTAATTCAAAGCTATTATTTGCATGCAAGTATGTCGTTCTCTTTGGTTGAGCTACAATATGTGCATCTTATTAATAACAATATAATGTCTGATTTCAAAACAGCAATGTTTCTAATCTCTTTTTGTTTCAACTGAACTGAACCAATTTCAAACCCGGTAGCATTTATGGAAGCTGTATTTATGATGAGAGAGTTCAGTGAATCATAACCCATGATGATGTAAAAAATTGCTTAATGGCTTCTGTATTTCTCTGTCTAATTTAATACACTTCTATAATAAATAACCTGGTGGATCAACTGGTGGGATTCAGTTTGCTAATAAACTGTTTAATGATTTTGCTTCTTCAGTGGCTGTATTGGCTCTGTCTTCTCTGAGGTAATGTTTGCGACTGCTCATTGACTTTAATCGATGAAAATTTCTAAATTTGTTTCTTAAGTAATGTTCGCGATTATTCATCGACTTTTGTCGATTAAACTTTCCACGTTGCGACACCAATAGGACTTTCCCGGCAGGAGGCTGGTCACTGAAGCATCACAGGCAATGCACTCTCTCATCGCATAACCATAACTTGTAAATGCTGCAAGAGAAAAAGTCAATTTAGCAACGAGCCCCTGAAGAGCTGGGAAGCAAATAATAGAGCAATATCACTCTATTTGTGATGGGGATGACAGAAAGTGTGGTACTTATTTTACTGTAAACTAGGTGCACAATACATAAGTAGCAGTTATTAATGATACATTGGAATGTTGCAGCATGGACAAAGATAGACTTCAACAAGAATATAGCGAGTAAGGTATTGGAAGAGAGAATAACAGGTGAAAAGAGATTCCTTCTCTTCTTCTTAGGCAGTCCCCTGGAGTCGAGGATAAATTGCTTGCACACTAATCTGAGTTCTCAGGTGACTGATGAGACCAATGCGGGACCTACAGTCTCTGTCACAGGTGGGCAGATGGTGGTTGGAGGGACGGGTGGGTGGGGTGCTTGGGTTGTCGTGTGTTCCTTCCACTGTTTGTACTTGGCCTCCGCGTGGTCCCAACGAAGAGACTTGAGGTATTCGGCGCCTTCCTGGATGTTTCTCCTCCACTTTGGGCGATCTTGGGCCATAATGAGAATCGGGAAGAAGTAGAGAGGAGAAGGAGAGGGGAAGGGGAGAGGACGGAAAGGGAGGGGGGGAGAGGATGGCTGGGGAGGGTAGAAGAGAGGAGGGAGAAGAAAGGGAGGGATTAGAGGAAGGGAAAAGGAGACGAAGGGAGAGGCGAGAAGAGAGGAGAGCAGGGGAAAAAGGAAGGCAGAGAGGGGTAGGGAAAGGAAGGGGAGAGCAGTGGAGGGAAAAAGATGGGGAGGACAAGAGTAAATAAGAGGAAAGGGGGAAATGTATGGGTGGGGGAAAGGGGAAAGGTGGAGAGGGAGAAATGTGATCAATATTTGCCTCAGCAGCATGGGGAAGTGTGAATGTTTCCTCAGCCACGGGGAGGGAAGGTGGTGGAGTTGTGGTTAGTGATTTAGCCTCAGCAAGAAGGAGCCTTTCCAGTTGGCAAGCGCTGCCTGAGCTGGGGCTGTTTTGGTGGGGGGCTCTTTGTTGAGTGGGTATGGATGGGGACTGATGCATGATTATCGCATCAGAGGGTGGGGGAGGGGTGCCAGCGTTTCTTTGTTTACTCGTCGGGAGGGGGTTTGCTGGGGCTTGTTTTCTTGCCTCGTGGGGAGATGGAGACCATTTCTTGTCTGAGTGGGGTTTGGGGCACAGGTTATCATTTTATGCTTGAGGTGCAATGGTAGAACAAAGGGAATCTTCTTGCAGTGAATTTGGTAACTGGTGGAAGTGGTTCTTGGTCTCCTTCTGGGCTAAGCTCATGTTTGCGTTCCTTTACAGTGTCTGCGAAGCATTGGTGAACTGCAGTAACCCAAGATTCTTCCATACATACATTATGTGGTGAGATGACTATGAGGTTGTTGAGCGACATAATACGGAATATCAATCCCAATAACTCTACATTATTGAACTCTGATGGTTACATTCCACTGAAGTAGTGCCAGTTTAAAAAATACATTTGGTGCCATTTTTTCCCCAGTTACCTTCACTTTCCTTTGAGATTTCCCCTTGCCGTACATGATTCCCCAGCACGTTGACCAATAATCCTGTTCCCAGGCCTTTGTCACTGTTGATTTGTAATTAGGCTGCAGGAGGTGGACATGAACTTGCCATTTGAGGTAAGAAAGAAAGCAAGCAAGAAGGAAAGAAAGAAAGACTTGCATTTATATAGCGCCTTTCACGACCACCGGACAACTCAAAGCGCTTTACAGCAAATGACGTACTTTTTTAAGTGTTGTCACTGTTGTAATGTAGGAAATGCAGCAGCCAATTGGAACACAGCAAGCTCCCACAAACAGCAATGTAATAATGATCAGAGAATCTGTTTTTTTCTTATGCTGATTGAGGGATAAATATTGACCAGGGCACGGGGATAACTCCCCTCTCTTCTTCAAAATAGTGCCACGGGAACTTTTACGTGCACCTGAGAGAGCAGACGGGGCCTTGGTTTAATGTCGCATCCAAAAGATACCTCTGACAGTGCAGCACTCCCTCAGTACTTCACTGGGGTATCAGACTAGATTGTATAAGTATACATTTCCATTTTATGATACATGTTCTGACTTTAATGTCCTTTGCAAATTGCGGACCTAAAAATTGCAAACAATACTCTAACTGTGACCTAATCGTTGCCGTGTACAAATTTGTCACAACCTTTTTGCCCTTTTACACTATGCTTCTGTTTATAAAATCCTTATGCAACTTTTGGTGCAATATAATAGTATGTGGAAGAGCTTCACAGCTGGGATGCAATGTTATCATTAATTTTTAATAAGAACATGAGAAAATATGAAAGGCATGTAACTCTACAAGCTATCTCTTTCCAACAGGCTATGTTCAATTTTCACTCTCCATGGACACTTTTCAATTAATTTAACCCCCGAGTGAAGGTAAATAAACCACAGAGACATTTTCAAAGATAAAAGTGTGAAATTATTTTCTGATCCCCAGCACTTAATCAAGCAAAACAGTCAAGGTTCTCAATCTAACATTATAGTCTACATGATATAGTTTTCACTGGGTTTCAGTAAACACCAATGTTAAATATTTAATAATATTTTTCCATTTAAATGTGATCTTGTCGTCCTAATTTGCTATTCATCAGAAGGTAAGCATCTTAAATGGGGAGTAAACTTCCTGTCAATATACGTGCATGCTTAAGCCTTCTGGTCAATGGGATTTCTCAGTCGGTGTCTATTCTAAACAATCTATTTTCAGAACGGAATAAAATGTTCAAAGGCATCCTGAAAGCAGAAAACTGAAAGGCTAGAAATTAGCCAGCCTATCACAAGCTTTAACGCAATTTTTTTCACGTTAAAACTGCTTTTTTGTTTTTAAAATGAAGTGCACAAAATTACCCATAGTTGAAGAAAGGTGTTTTGAAAATGTTGGCGAAAAGCGGATCACCCTGGTGCAACGCAAAAAATTATTGCACCCCCTAAATTTGGACATTCGGCTAACCCAGATCAGGACCCAGGTCACTGTATGGAGCGTGGGCAGGAGCATCGGCGGGGCCCTGATAAAGCAGAGGAGCGGAAGGACGTGGCGGAGGTGTGGTGAGTGATCGAGGCGGAGGAGCGATAAGGGATCATGGGTGATCGTGGCGGAGGTGCGGCGAATGAGGGTACGGGGCCCAGAAGAGCCGAGGGCCCAGGGGCAGCACAGACCAGCTCACACTGCGATATGTGTGCTCACTAGGTCCATGCAGCAGAGCAAGTCTTCAGTCGTCCTGGTTAACCCTTGCCACTGGATAAAGGCCTAGCTCTGTCAAGCCCGTGTGGTGGCTGGTTTGCAACGGTCACCACACGTTAAAAAAATCCACGTACAGGCATCTTCCACCCCTTCAATTGGAGTTCAGGACTGGAACAGCAGGTCCTTCATTGACGCACATGTGAACTCGTGGAAGCAAGTCATCCTTGTTCGAGGGACTATCTATGATGATGATAATGACACGGGTGAAATAAAACGCACAAGAAAAGCAGGCATTGCAGCCTCAGAAACGTCGGTAAGTAGGAAGCCCTGCAAAAAAGGTAAGTTAAAGTTTTTTTTTTTCCTTTTGCAGCGATTACTTATTTAAGGGTCTTTAAACGTTTTGTAATTTTTGATTTTTTTTTTGCAATTTTTTTTTGTGTGTTTTCTCCCCTCCTGTATTTTTGCCGTTGATAGGCCTTGGGCTAAAGATGGCGAGATCGTGGTTTCCACCGCAAATCCTGGTGCAACGATGCTTGAGTATTGTGTTCAGTTTTGGTCTCCTAATCTGAGGAAGGACATTCTTGCTATTGAGGGAGTGCAGCGAAGGTTCACCAGACTGATTCCCAGGATGGCAAGACTGACATATGAAGAAAGACTGGATCGACTAGGCTTATAGTCACTGGAATTTAGAAGAATGAGAGGGGATCTCATAGAAGCGTATAAAATTCTGACATGATTGGACAGGTTAGATGCAGGAAGAATGTTCTCGATGTTGGGGAAGTCCAGAACCAGAGGTCACAGTCTAAGGATAAGGGGTAAGCCATATAGGACCCAGATGAGGAGAAACATTTTCACCCAGAGAATTGTGAACCGATGGAATTCTCTACCACAGAAAGTTGTTGAGGCCAGTTTGTTGAGTCTATTCTAAAAGGAGTTAGATGTAGCCCTTACGGCTAAAGGGATCAGGGGGTATAGAGAGAAGACAGGAGTGGGGTACTGAAGTTGCATGATCAGCCATGATCATATTGAATGGTGGTGCAGGCTCGAAGGGCCGAATGGCCTGCTCTTGCACCTATATGCTATGGAACGACAGGCGTATTTTATGGCCGTATTACCCCATTAAAAAATGGCTAAGTTTTATTCTTATTTATTCACAAAATTGATGTAATTTATCAAAAAACAACAGGCTGGGGAATTTCTAGCCCCAAAATAAGTATCATATGGTACAAGGGAGTTAGCACAGATTTATGGGAGCAAGGCCGAGGTTGACAAATTTGGCAAAGTTCATTGAAGAGTTGACAGTGTCAATTGAGAACAGAAATTCAGTAGATGTAACATTGCCCGACTCCGCCCTTGCCTCAGCACATCCACTGCTGAAGCCCTCATCCATGCCTTTGTTACCTCTAGACTTGACTATTCCAACGCACTCCTGGCTGGCCTCCCACATTCTACCCTACGTAAACTAGATCCAAAACTTAGCTGCCCATGTCCTAACTTGCACCAAGTCCCACTCATCCATCACCCCTGTGTTCACTGACCAAGATTGGCTCCTTGTTAAGCAATGCCTTGATTTCAAAATTCTCATCCTTATTTTCAAATCCCTCCGTGACCTCGCCCCTCCCTATCTCTAGAATCTCTTCCAGCCCCACAACCCCCCCCCCCCCCCCGAGATGTCTGCACTCCTCTAATTCTGCCCTCTTGAGCATTTCTGATTATAATCGCTCAACCATTGGTAGCTGTGCCTTCTGTTGCCTGGGCCCCAAGCTCTGGAACTCCCTGCCTAAACTTTCCACCTTCCTATGTCTCTCTCCTCCTTCAAGACGCTCCTTAAAACATACCTCTTTAACCAAGCTTTTGGTCACCTGCGCTAATTTCTACTTATGCAGCTCGGTGTTTAATTTTTTGTCTCATAACACTCTTGTCAAGCGCGTTGGAATGTTTCACTACTTTAAAGGTGCTATATAAATGCAAGTTGTTGTGGTTGTTGTGATATGTTTACATTTTAACAAGGACTTTGAGACCATGCCACAGATCGATAGGAGCTGTGTCAGGGTGCTGACGGAATCATGCAGCATGCAAGTGCTGCGCACAGAAGGCATTGGAAGGATAACTGTCTCCACTAGCTCGTGCGAAGTGGTGACCCTCCAATTTGCTCATCCACCTCCATCGCCTTCCTCTCTCAGCTGATTGTTTGGATGACATAATAATACACTCTATCCACTTTGAATATGCATCCACCAACAAAAAACATCTTTCCCAGGAAAGGCCCACAAAATCGATGTGGATTCTCGACCTTGGTTTAGATGGCCACGATCAAACACTCGGCAGAGATTCCGTTGGTACTTTACTTAGCTGCATGCAAGTATTGCACTGGTGCACAAATGATTCCAGATTAGAGTCAATTCCAGGCCACCATACATGAGACCTAGCAATGGCTTTCATCATGACAGTACTGGGATGAGTGCTATGTAGTTCATATACAAATTTTTCTCTACCTTTCTTGGGCATGATGACACGATTACCCCACAGTAAACAATCTGACTGAATGGACAGCTCATCTTTGCGACGGTTGTAAGGTTTGGTCTCATCACACATTTCCATAGATATTGCAGACCAATCACCACTGAGGACACATCGTTTCACCACTGATAAAATAGGGTCATGACTGGTCCAGATCCTATTTTGTTGAGCAGTGACAGGAGTTCCTTCACTCTCAAAAGCATCCATTACTAACAGCAGATTTGCAGGTTGAGGCATCTTCATATCAGGTGTAGGCAAAGACAGACGACTCAGTGCATCGGTACAATTCTCAGTGCCCGGTCTATGATGAATAACATAATCATAGGCAGGCAATGTCAAAGCCCACCTCTGGATACGGGACGATGCATTGGTATTAATACCTTTGTTTTTTGGAAAACAATGAAATGAGTGGCTTGTGATCCGTTTCGATTTCAAAACAAAGACCAAACAGGTACTGATGCATCTTTTTTATCCCATACACACAGGCCAAAGTTTCTTTTTCTGCCATGCTGTAAGCTCTTTCCGCTTTTGACAAACTTCTCAAAGCATACGCAATAGGTTGTAGTTTGCCCAACTCATTTGCTTGTTGGAGTACACAGCCAACCCCATATGATGAAGCATCACAGGCCAATACAAGACGCTTACACAGATCATAATGAACAAGCAACTTGTTTGTACAGAGCAAATTCTTAGTTTTCTCAAAGGCTCTATCTTGAGACACACCTCAGAGCCTTTTCTGAGCAGCATGTGCAGTGGCTCTAAAAAAGTGCTCAATCTGGGTAAGAAATGACCAAAGTAGTTGAGTAGCTCAAGGAATGAATGCAGCTCCATCACATTCTGAGGCCTGGGTGCATTTTTGATGGCCTTGGGTTTTGAATCAGTTGGCCTGATGCCATCAGCAGCAATCTTCCTCCCCAGGAATTCAACTTCAGGTGTCATGAAGACACACTTTGAACATTTCAGCCTGTGTCCCACTTTGTCCAGACGATGTAGGACTTCAAGATTGTTCAGATGTTCAGCAGTGTCACAACCTGTGAACGGAATTTCATCTTGAAACACAACAGTTCTAGGAATGGACTTCAGTAGATTCTCCATATTCCTCTGAAATATGGCTGCAGCCGAACGAATTCCAAAAGGACACCTGTTGTAGACAAACAATCCTTTATGGGTGTTGATGCAGGTGAGTTTCTTCGAAGTGCCGACAAGCTCCTGTGTCATATAGGCCGACGTCAGATCTAGTTTAGTGAACGAGTTTCCACCAGCTCACATAGCGAACAGGTCATCAGCCTTCGGTAACGGATACCGATCGTGTTTCGAAAATCGGTTAATCATAACCTTGCAGTCTCCACAAATCCTGACAGTGCTATCACTCTTCAACACAGGAAAATTGGGACTGGCCCATTCGTTAAATTCGACCAGTGATATGACCCCTTCACGTTGAAGTCTGTCAAGCTCAATTTCAATCTTCTCCCTCATCATCTAAGGAACAGCTCGAGCTTAATGATAGACAGGCCTTGCATCAGAATCCAGATGAATCTGCACCTTGGCTCCAGTAAAATTACCAAAGCCCGGTTCAAACAAAGTAGGAAACTTCTTCAACACTTGAGCACACGAAGTGTCATCCACCAAGGACAACGCTTTGATATCATTCCAGTTCAGCTTGATTTTCTTGAGCCAATTCCTGCCGAACAGCATTGGACCATTACCTGGGACAATCCATAATGGTAGATCTTGAACCACACCATCATATGACACCTTGACTACTGCACTGCCAATCACCGGTGTGAGTTCCTTAGTGTAAGTACCCAACTTGGCATTGACTGGATTCAGCTTAGGCTTCACAGGCTCAGTGTCGCACAGCTTGTCGAATGCCTTTGGCTCATTATCGACTGACTCGCACCCGTGTCCAGCTCCATTGATACAGGCGCGCCATTCAGCTTCACATTAACAATTATTGGCTGGCTCTTTGCCAAGAACAAATACAGACCATAAACTATACGGGGGAGCCAATTTAAAACCGAGTTGAGAAGGAATTTCTTCTCCCAGAGGGTTGTGAATCTGTGGAATTCTCTGCCCAAGGAAGCAGTTGAGGCTAGCTCATTGAATGTATTCAAATCACAGATAGATCGATTTTTAACCAATAAGGGAATTAAGGATTATGGGGAGCGGGCGGGTAAGTGGAGCTGAGCCCACGGCCAGATCAGCCATGATCTTGTTGAATGGCGGAGCAGGCTCGAGGGGCTAGATGGCCTACTCCTGTTCATAATTCTTATGTTCTTATGTTCTTATGTTCCTCCCCGGGTTGTGTATCTGGGCCAGCAGTGGACTGGTCATCATCAACAATGTGATGAGCAGCAGCATGCTTGCTCAGTTGTGGGCACATCCTCTGAAGGTGCCCCACTTTCAAACAGCCATTAGAGGAGTATTGTTTAAACCGACACTGATGAGGCCGATGATTGCCCCCACAACGCCAACAGGGTGAAATCAGATTTGTAACAGCTGGCGGACTCTGAGCAGCTGCAGGTTTCACATAGTCGAGTGGGCCCTGCCATATGCAGCTCTGCCAGAAGACAACACAATCTTGTTTACCGTACCTGCCGTGGAGCTCCGACTCTTCGATGATATCTGCCTCAAATTATCATCAGTCGTCATGCATTCCTGGGCAGTCGCAATGGCCTTGCTCAAGTCCAGTTTCTCTTCGGCCAATAACTTCCTAAAAATCAGATCATTGTTGATGCCTATCACGAAGAAATCTCGCAATATGTCTTCCAACATGTTCCCGAACTTACACGGCTTAGCAAGACATTGTAAATTGGCAATGAATTCCGGCACATCCTGGCCCTCAGCGCGAACATGCATATAGAAGCGATAGCGTAAGATGATGATCCCCTCGTTTGGCTTAATATGGTCACACATCAAAACACATAAATCCTTGTACTCTTTGCCCATTGGATGTAAAAGCGAGAGAAGGTTCTTCATGAGGCCGTAAATTTTCTGACCACAAACGGTGAGAAAAACTGCCCTGCGCCGAACTGCGTCAGCATCTCCCTCCATATTGTTGGCCACAAAATACCGATCCAGGCGGTCGATACAATCCGCCCAATCCTTGCCCTCCACGAATTTCTCCAGAATTCCTATAGTGCCCATTGTACATGCGAAGGTTCTTAATTTACCTCATCGCCAAATGTTACGACTCAAGAGTCTTGTTACTGTAAACTGCGTCAGGTGTAAACCTGATCCATCTTTATTCGTGCCCAAAGTACACACGTGACATAGTACCCGCGCTTGTATACCAGTGACCACGCACACGCGCGTTGACCTCTGGTGTCTGGTGACCCCAAGCATCAATACATAACAGGTTCACAATTAGAGATGCTTAGATACAATATGAGGGCTGTCTTGAGAGTTGCATTGTACATGTGTACACAACAGTAGTGCATGAGCTGTGAAGTTTCATGATGTAGTAGAGAGACCAAACGCTCAAAATCAGAGTATGTAAACATTTCCACGTCCGTTATACATTTCTTTTTCTAAATCATTTTATCCAGCTTGCAAGAAAAGGAGAAAAGATACATACGCCTTTGAAAAGAAAGGGCTAGAAATTTGGCAGGTTTGCGCCCATTTACCGATGTTTTACCGCTGGTTTTATGCGGAGAAAGTAATTTTTGGCGGTAAACGTGACACACAAAATTTAGTGCCGGGCCAGAAAATTTGCCTGCAGTTATGTGCCGGTGGTAAAAAATACTACCCGCCCTTTTTTTTCACTGTTTTTATGACGTAAATCGGCGTGCAATGTCCCGTCATCGCTGCGGTGGGAAATTCGTTGATACCGCCATTTCTTCCATCCACCAAAAAAACCGGCGTGAAAACGCAAGTCTTTCCTACTTGGACCCACGATGCACCCAGCGCTCACGACGCCATTTTGAAAAACGGGGCATAAATTCAGTGCATAAAAGGATTTTGAGAGACGGTTGCGTTTTACACAATGAGCTTTATGTGAGTTCATAGTTCGTTTTAAGGCTATCTGAGGCTATTTGAGCACATTGGAGGACTTTTGAAGATGTTTAAAGGAATGAGGTTTATAATATCTGCCAATAATGCTGGATGCTTTTTGTATGCAGCACAGAGATGGAAGAAGGCTTATTCAAGAGCATTATGAGTGTAGTTAAATAGCTCGCAGACGTATGGAGAGGAGGCCTTACTTCCTCATGAGTTTACACGGATCAGCGCTCATACCTGCAGCTGTCTGAGGCACAGTGCATTCGAAGGCTGCACTTCTGAACAGAGTGGTCACAGAGATATGTCAGCTCATAAAGGCAGACCTACAGCCTACCAGCGGCAGCAGGACTGCACTACCCGTCAAGGTGAAGGTGACTGCGGCACTTGCCTTCTATGCCTCCGGCTCCTTTCAGGCATCAGCAGGGGACATATGTTGCATCTCACAGTTCGCTATACATAGTTGCATTCGTCAGGTGACCACTGCACTGTGTGCACGTAGGATGGACTTTATAAAGTTCCCAATGACCAGTGAGGCACAGAGTGAGAGGGCTGTGGGTTTTGCATGAATTGCTGGCTTCCTTAAGGTTCAGGATGCCATTGACTGTACTCACATCGCCTTGCGAACGCGCTTAGGCGAGCCACAGATTTACCGAAACTGAAAGGGATTCCGCTCCATGAATGTACAGATCCTCTGCGACCACACTCAGCGCATCATGGCAGTCAATGCCCAGTTTCCAGAGAGCATCCATGATGCTTTCATCGTGCGTGCGAGCACTGTCTCGGACCTGTTTGAGCGTTAGCCACAAGGCCAGAGCTGGATGCTGTGGGACAAAGGTTACGGCCTCGCCACCTGGCTCATGACCCTCCTCCGGAACCCTCAGACACAAGCCGAGCATCTCTACAATAGCAGCCATAGAGCCACACGCAACATCGTCGAACAGACAATTGAAGTTTTCAAGCAGCGCTTCCGATGCCTGGACCACTCTGGAGGCTGCCTACAATACTCTCCTCAGCAGGTCTCTGAGTTCATTGTGTTGTGCTGCATGCGACACAACTTAGTCATCACGAGGGGATAGGAATTGCCACTGGGGATGGCAGGACCACCTGAGGAGAGAGGGGCGGAGGAGGAGGAGGAGGAGGGGGATGACAAGGATGAGGACGAGAAGCCTGACGATGAACCCATGCCACCACCCCCTTTCCCAACACCACAGGGGAGGCCTCGCGGAGATTTCACCGCTGCAGAACTCTTACGTCAGCAGCTCATAAATCAACGCTTTGCTTGAACAGGGAAAGGCACGTTTTACTTTTGCCTGCCCACTCTATCCCAACATGTTGATTTTTATCCCTCTTATTCTACAAATGAGATACTTGCCAAGAGTGGTTAATGTGAACAAAAGATTTTATAAAACATTGTTACATTTTTGAAAGATTTTTACATTGTTGAAACTTGATAAACTTTAATTTTGAAACTTAAATACATTTTTTGCTTGAAACAATTTGTAAAACTTTTATATGATAACCAAAACAAACAGGAACAAAACAACAACAACAACAATACCCCCCGCACCGAACTTCTATTTAATTGCAGCCACCTTCCACGCCCCCCCCCACCCCCGCATCTTAACCACCCTCCCTCGCTTCTTGCCCCCACCCCTACCCACGTTGGGACCAATCGGTGTGCAGCAAGGTGCGCAGGGCGCTGCTGTTGTTGGGGGAGAGACAATGGAGACGCCTATGGACCCCCTGGAGAAGTTGAGGGTATGGAAGGCTCGGCTTCTGAGTCAGATTGCTCAGCCTCACCACTCACAGGTGCTATCGGTCTGGGTGGTATGACACTGGGTAACTGCAGTGCCAAAAGTCAAGACCATCAATTGCCGTCAGGCATTGACAGCCTCGGTGTTCTCCGGGATCGCAGCAGCAATTTGCGACATGGTGTGTGCCGCGATGTTACCGGAAATGCCACCCAGTGCCTGGAGGACCTCTCGAAAGAGCTCGATGCTCTCCCTTGACAGTCCCACCATATCCAGGTGTGCGTCGGTCTGTCTTTCAGCAGATTGGCTTTGTCGACTCAACCTCCGCAGAGACGGCATATGGGGTTCAACTCTGGGGGTGTATTGCTTGGACCTGCTGCCTTGGATTGGACAAAGCCTGTGAATGTGACTTCCTCCGAGGAACATGTGGCCGCAGCTAAAACACATGCTGACTGCATCACCCCTTCTATCCCCTCCACCCCCTCCACCCCCTCGATCCTCTCCACCCCCTCCACCCCCTCGATCCTCTCCATCCTCTCCACTCCCTCGATCCCCTCCATCCTCTCCACCCCCTCCACCCCCTCCACCCCCTCGATCCTCTCCACCCCCTCCACCCCCTCGATCCTCTCCACCCCCTCCACTCCCTCGATCCCCTCGATCCTCTCCACCCCCTCCACTCCCTCGATCCCCTCGATCCTCTCCACCCCCTCCATCCCCTCCACCCCCTCCACCCTCTCCACCCCCTCCATCTCCTCCACCCCCTCCACTCTCTCCATCCCCTCCACCCCCTCCACCCCCTCGATCCTCTCCACCCCCTCCACCCCCTCGATCCTCTCCATCCTCTCCACCCCCTCCACCCCCTCGATCCTCTCCATCCCCTCCACCCCCTCCATCTCCTCCACCCCCTCCACTCCCTCGATCCCCTCCATCCTCTCCACCCCCTCCACCCCCTCGATCCTCTCCACCCCCTCCACTCCCTCGATCCTCTCCACCCCCTCCACTCCCTCGATCCCCTCCATCCTCTCCACCCCCTCCACCCCCTCTATCCTCTCCATCCCCTCCACCCCCTCCACTCCCTCGATCCTCTCCACCCCCTCCACTCCCTCGATCCCCTCCATCCTCTCCACCCCCTCGATCCTCTCCACCCCCTCCACCCCTCCACCCCTCCACCCCCTCCATCTCCTCCACCCCCTCCACTCTCTCCATCCCCTCCACCCCCTCCACCCCCTCCATCCCCTCCACCCCCTCCATCCTCTCCACCCCCTCCACCCCCTCGATCCTCTCCACCCCTCCACCCCCTCCACTCCCTCCATCCTCTCCATCCTCTCCACTTCCTTGATCCCCTCCACCCCTTCCACCCCCTCGATCCTCTCCACCCCCTCCATCCCTTCCACCCCTCCACCCCTCCACCCCCTCCATCCCCTCCACTCTTTCCATCCCCTCCACCCCCTCCACCCCCTCCACTCTCTCCATCCCCTCCACCCCCTCCATCCCCTCCACCCCCTCCATCCCCTCCACCCTCTCCATCCCCTCCACCCCCTCCATCCCCTCCACCCCCTCCACCCCCTGTTGATCCGCTGTGGGCACCGATTAAGCCTGCCATGCGCTCCTCCAAGTCTGTCAAGGGAAGCGTATTGGGTGGACCACCGCCTGTCCGTCAATGCTCGCGCCGCTTGTGTGATAGCTTTTCCTGTAAAAATGACAATAGGAATGTTACCCGAGTGCCATTCTGCTCTAATGGCAGACACAGATAGCCATCAAAGCATTTATACCCTCCTGTGTGCATTTAATACAGTTCTCTGTTTAATGGCCGCGGTGGTTCCACGTGGTTCATGAGGAAAACATTGATGTGTAGAAATATCTTTTAAGATGTCAAAAAGCAGTCTTAATAATGTGTAACAATCATTCATGGCAAATAAGTTGCAACACTAAGCCGATCTACAGCAACATGTGTCAGATTTACAATTTAAGTAATCAATGAGTGCATGAATAAAAATATTAGTTACTCTCACCACCCTGCAATGGTCATTCCACCTCTTCCGACATTATTGGTAGTCCCTGGGAATGTCATCCATTGAGGACACCTCCTCAGCAACAGTGGTCCATAATCTTTTTACAACAGGTGAGGGGGGGTTACCTCGACCCTTCCGGTTAAACTCCCCCATCTACTCCCACTGGCTGTTAGAAGAGCCTCATTGGTGTCAAAACTACATTTTCTGGCCCACTGATCAACGTGCTGCATCTTCTCCTGTGTCTGATTGAGAGCGGGTGTACTGCACATGAGCGGGTGCACTCTGATACCTGACCAGAATCGCGGGGGGGAAATAAATCGGAAAAACAATTTGCCGGAAAAAAAAATTGCGCATGCGCAGAAGTTCTCTTTTTTTCACATGGCTGAATTCGGCTCCGGTGTACAAATCCCATCGTGCAAGACCAGATTTTATCGCTACTGCCGGTCACCATTTGCCGAATTTTGCGGCCTTCCGTCATAGAGGTATTCCGGCAGTAAAAATAAATCTAAATCCTCAAATACCGCACAAAAACTGGTTATTTTCCGAATTTCTAGCCCTTTAAAGAGTTTGAATTAACATAACTTTTTCCTCAGTATGCCCCAAGGCACTTGTTACGTAACAAAACACAACAGCTAATTTGTACACAGCATGGCTCTGCAAATATAAAATTAATTAGTGCCCAGATCATCTGCTCTTAGTGGTGTTAGTTAAGGTAGCACATATCCCCTGCTATTTTGCAAATAGTGTGATGACATCTTAAACAATTTTTTACTTTTCATTTGCGTTACAGCACCTCCAGTGATACAGCAGTTCATCAAAATTGCACAGAATTGACTCCCTCTATTAGATCCCTCAGGGATTCTCCCGATGGTCCATGGTAACTTTGGTTACAGGCGGAAGAAGTTCCACAGAAATTCAACCCTTAAACTAAAAAACCAGGGCCCAAAATTCAGTGCAGCTGGAAAGCTGCTGCTCCCCCACCTTTCTGTGGCCATTAGCGGCAACATTTTTATGTGGTTGGGCCACCCCATATTCAGCTCCAAACGTGAACAAATGGGTTCCAGCGCTAATGAGCCCTTCCAAAGTGGATTTTTCATCGGTGTGGCTGTCTTAATTAACGTTATCACCACTGAGAAATTCAGCATGCAGATTAGGGTTTCTCATGAGCCACCTGCTCCCTGGCCTTTTTAAAGGGTTTGCAGCAAGGCCCTGAGGGGGAAGGAGGTTGGAAGGATGGCTGGTGTAAAAGGTGCAAAGTGAAGCAACATATCACTGATATGGAGCTGGAGACACTGATGGACAGTGTGGAGGACAGAAGAAGAATACGGTTTCCAGACATGGGGAGACCTGGCAGACTGCCAGTACATAATGCATGGAGGGAGATTGCAGGGGAGGGGTCAGGCACCTCTATATATGTGAGGACGCACCCCCCCAGGAGGGTGCTGGCCAGTCTGCACCCGGCCCTTCCAGGGTGGCGATGGGTCGATGTCTCCTAGCTCTAGGGTAACGGGGATCCTCCTCCTTCTCCTGCACCTCCTCCTCCTCCTGCACCTCCTCCTCCTCAGGTGGTACTGCTGACTCGACCTCTAGCAGTTGTCCCCTCATGATGGCCAGGTTGTGCAGCATGCAGCAGACCACGACGATTATGGAGACCCGCTTTCCAGTGGGCCGCACGCTGCAGACCTCAACATTGGAAACTTACCTTTACAACTGCTTCACCCCACCGTTTCCGACGGAAGTGAGCACTGCTCAAACCCCCCCTCGCCCACGCCTCTCCCACCCACCCCCCCGCCCCGAGCTGAATATGGCTCGGGGAGGGAAATGTACCCGACCGAGGCGGCCGGTTGATTTTTTTCGATCGGTCACCCAAACCCCGTGGTAGCCGTCCCTTCGGTGACAGTCAATTTTGACCCCCTGATATCATGCATATAATATGAGCAGAACCAGACAAGGTTTAATGTATGCACCTGAGAGCATTGCGAGTGGCTTAGCTCAATAAAACCTCAGTCAGTTGGGTCTAAGAGCGATATACTTGCATTGGAGGCAGTTCAGAGAAGTTTCACGAGGTTGATTCCTGAGATGAAGGGGTTGTCTTATGAAGAAAGATTGAGCAGGTTGTGCCTATACTTATTGGAGTTTAGAATAATGAGCGATTAACTTGTCAAAACGTATAAGATTTTGAGGGGTCTTGGCATGGTAGATGCAGAGAGGATGTTTCCCCTCATGGGGGAATCTAGAACTAGGGGCATAGTTTCAGAATAAGGGGTCGCCCAGTTAAAACAGAAATGAGGAGGAATTTCTTCTCTCAGAGGGTTGTGAATCTGTGGAATTCTCTACCCCAGAGAGCTGTGGAGGCTGGGTCATTGAATATATTTAAGGTGGAGATAGACAGATTTTTGAATGATAAGGGAGTCAAGGGTTATTGGGAGAGGGAAGGCAAGTGGAGTTGAGGCCAAGATCAGATCAGCCATGATCTTATTGAATGGCGGAGCAGGCTCGAGGGGCCAAATGGCCTACTCCTGCTCCTATTTCTTATGTTCTTATCCACGATGAGGCATGCAGCTGTGAGCCTTGTGGATGAATATATTCACTGAATATATTTAAGAGGGAGATCGATAGATTTCTAGAAACAAAAGGCATCAAGGGGTATGGGGAAAAAGTGGGAATATGATGTTGAGATAGAGGATCAGCCATGATCATATTGAATGGCGGTGCAGACTCGAAGGGCCGAAAGGCCTACTACTGCTCTTATTTTCTATGTTTCTATGTTTCAATGAACTGGTAATGTATAGTGTGATTGTTAAAACTTTGTTAATAAACCAGCTAGTTCTCAATAACAATGTGTTGTTGGGAATGCTTAAGCAAGGAACCTATGAAGCAAATACATTACACAAGGTAAGGCTAAAAACTAAGTTACAGTTGAACATGCTATGGGACCGATTTTCACTTGGGAAAATCTGTGTAAAGTGGCAACAATGGCATAAACGTGGGGTTGTTCACCTTACTCGCCCCCGTTAAGCATTTGCCTGAAATACGCAGTGGTCCTCGTTCCCTCGCAAGTCCGGGTACTAATGATGCAGTTAAGGCCCCAATGGCAATTTTAAGAAACACATGCGTCATATTTGCACTGGCATTCCGATTGTGGAGTGGGAGGAAGCAGAGTTCCTCTGGCCCCACTAAAGTCCTGCAGGCTTGGCATCGCCCAACCTCGGCATTGCGTTTCACTGCCCCATTCAGCCCTCCACCCCCACACTCCAAGGACCTAACTGCGACCCTATGCTGTGGAATCCCAGTGGCCAATATTCCTAAGGCGGTGAGCTGCAAGCGAATTCGAGGGGCCTGTTTTATTTCGGCAGCTCGCCTGCCAAATTCACATCAGGCCGCGGTTTAAAAATACCGGTGCCCGAAATGGGATCGGTTTGCGGAAGTCAAGCATGTTCTCCTAATTAGTATAATGTGGAATGCCTCGAATCAGCTGCAGTAAGAGCAAATTCTATCTCTGTAAAAAGTACACCAGTGTATTAATTCGCTGCAATCATAAATATAATTACCAAGATAAAATATGTTGAAGTTCTGCATAAAGTGGTGTCAGCATCGCCTCCAATGTAGATAAGAACATAAGAATTAAAGATATAGGAGCAGGGGAAGGCCATACGGCCCCTCGAGTCTGCGCCGCCATTTAATACGATCATGGCTCATCTGATCATGGACTCACGTCCAGTTCCCTGCCCGCTCTCCATAACTCCTTATCCCCTTATCGTTTAAGAAACTGTCTGTTTCTGTCTTAAATTTATTCAATGTCCCAGCTTCCACAGCTCTCTGAGGCAGCAAATTCCACAGATCCACAACCCTCTGAGAGAAGAAATTTTTGCTCATCTCAGTTTTAAATGGGCAGCCCCTTATTCTAAGATTATGCCCTCTAGTGCTAGTCTCCCCAATCAGTGGAAACATCCTCTCTGCATCCAGCTTGTCAAGCCCCCTCATAATCTTATATGTTTAGATAAGATCACCTCTCATTCTTCTGAATTCCAATGAGTAGCGGCCCAACCTACTCAACCTTTCCTCATAAGTCAACCCCCTCATCTCCAGAATCAACCAGTAAACCTTCTCTGAACTGCCTCCAAAGAATGTATATCCTTTCGTGAATATGGAAACCAAAACTGCACGCATTATTCCAGGTGTGGCCTCACCAATACTCTGTATAGCTGTAACAAGACTTCCCTGCTTTTATACTCCCTCCCCTTTGCAATAAAGGCCAAGATTCCAATGGCCTTCCTGATCACTTGCTGTACCTGCATACTATCCTTTTGTGTTTCATGCACAAGTACCCCCAGGTCCTGCTGTACTGCAGCACTTTGCAATCTTTCTCCATTTAAATAATAACTTGCTCTTTGATTATTTTTCTGCCAAAGTGCATGACGTCACACTTTCCAACATTATACTCCACCTGCCAAATTTTTGTCCACTCACTTAGCCTGCCTATGTCCTTTTGCAGATTTTTTGTGTCCTCCTCACACATTGCTTTTCCTCCCATCTTTGTATCATTGGCAAACTTGGCTACGTTACACTCAGTCCCTTCCTCCAAGTCGTTAATTTGATTGGAAAAAGTTGGGGTCCCAGCACTGATCCCTGCGGCACCCCACTGGTTACTGATTGCCAACCTGAGAATGAACCATTTATCCCTACTCTCTGTTTTCTGTTCATTAGCCAATCCTTTATTCATTCTAATATAATACCACCAACCCCGTGAACTTTTATCTTCTGCAGTAACCTTTTATGTGGCACCTTGTCAAATGCCTTCTGGAAGTCCAAATACACTACATCCACTGGTTCCCCTTTATCCACCCTGTTCGTTACATCCTCAAAGAATTCCAACAAATTTGTCAAACAAGACTTCCCCTTCATAAATCCATGCTGACTCTGCCTGACCGAATTTTTCTTTTCCAAATGTCCTGCTACTGCTTCTTTAATAATGGACTCCAACATTTTCCCAACCACAGATGTTAGGCTAACTGGTCTATAGTTTCCTGCTTTGTGTCTGCCTCCTTTTTCAAATAGGGGCGTTACGTTTGCAGTTTTCCAATCTGCTGGGACCTCCCCAGAATCCAGGGAATTTTGGTAAATTACAACCAATGCATCCAGTATCTCTGCTGCTATTTCCCTTAAGACTCTAGGGTACAAGCCATCAGGTCCAGGGGATTTATCTGCCTTTCGTCTCATTAGTACCACCTCCTTAGTGATTGTGATTGTGTTAAGTTTCTCTTCCCCTATGGCCCCTTGACTATCCACATTTGGAATATTATTAGGGTCCTCTACCATAAAGACTGATACAAAATATTTGTTCAGAGTTTCTGCCATCTCCATGTTCCCCATTAATAATTCCCTGGTCTTGTCCTCCAAGGGACCAAAATTTACTCTAGCCACTCTTTTCCTTTTTATATATCTATAGAAACTCTTGCTATCTGCTTTTGTATTTTGTGCTAGTTTACTTTCATAGTCTAGCTTCCCTTTCTTAATCATTTTTTAATCATTCGTTGTTGGCTTTTAAACACTTTCCAATCTTCAGTCCTCCCACTAGTTTTGGCCACATTGTATGCACTTGTTTTAATTGGATACCGTCCTTTATTTCTTTAGTTAGCCACGGATGGCTATCTTTTCTCTTACGTCCTTTCCACCTCACTGGAATACCCCAACAAATAAAACTTTGTGTTGGCACAGCAACGCAACAACATTGATGTTCTACAAGCCAGGCTCTAAATATCAGTGTCAATTCTAACATGAGGCACCATACGTGAAGCTAAGTGTCCAAGTTTTCTCCATGTTCATAAAGATGCCTGCTGGAGCAGTCTGCTGGAACTTCATCACATTGGGCCAGAATTTGCGGACGAAGGCTTCATGGGCGGATACTTCCGACCACAAAATTTTCTACGAAAGTACCTGTTGTTCCCGGAGTTTCAGAGACTTCTGGCACTGGAGAGCTACGCGAAGGCCTGCCGAGAAGCCTACCAGCAGTGCATGTGCTTCGTACGCATCACTGGGATCAAGTGGGTCAGCCCAACCTATGAGAGTTAGGATATTCCCATTCATAATGGTGTTTCAATTACCATAAGTATGAATAGCAATATTTCCCAAAACACACAAGCACTTAAGGTAATTTTTTTTTAAATCACATATTTAAAATTAATCAAAATTAAATTTAATTAATTATTTACAACAAAAATGTAAATTTTTGAAAAAGATATTTACATATTGTAAAGGTTCTAAAAGGATCTAAAATACCATATTGAATAGGATTTTAAATGTTTAAATTTTTGGAAAAAAATATATTATTCTGTGCTTTAAAAGTCTTACGCTGATAAAAGTAGGCCTGGGCATTTGCTGGGCAGAAGTGGGGCAAATAGCCCAACTCTCCGCCTGCGGAGGCCCTTTACTTATGGATGCAGTGCATCTGTCCAGAGAATTCCGGGTTTAGGCGCCTGCGCTTCACATACCTAAACCTGGAACTTGTGGGGAGTGCTTCTGAGGAAAGAGTTAAGGTGCTGCATGAGTCTTTGTAGATGCACCATTGACGTGAAACAAGCTCATGGTGAATCGGCGGCCCGAATCACACCATGCCTGATTTTCTTTTCCATTCAAGTGAAGAGAAGACCAATTTTGACCACTCTTTTTTTTTAGTTCCCTTCATCTCTGTGCCTCTTTCTGAAAACAAATTGAACTCAAATGTGAGGTAAAGATGTTGGCGGAGAACCTCCTGTGAGATGCACCCACTCCACCCCCAGAACTTCACCGGGCGTCCACACAAATGACGTTTCCGTTTGCACTGCTGGTGATGTTACAGCCATGGGCATTCTCGGCCGTTATTTAGGTTGCACGCTTTTTGGAACTCATCCCACTAATTTTATCTACCAAAAAAATATTAAAATGAAACAGCCTGAATAAAATATTTAATGTCATTTATCTTCCTTCGATTAAGCCAGAGCTAAAGGGATCAAATGTAAATGGAAGCACATATTTAATAACGGGAACTACGGAAGCTGTTTTAAGCATAGCTCACAGATACATTTTTCATTGAATATGCTTCAGAGATTAATTATAAGTAATGTATTATATTTATTAACTACAAACGTGGTTAAATATTGACAATATAATAATATTAATGTACTATAATATTACCAGAAGTTTTTTAATTAAATTCATTTACTGCACCATTACTGCCTGTGTGCCTTGCATGTGCCTGAAGTCCTCAATTTCTTAGGCCCCCCTGGAGTCGAGGATGACTTGCTTCCACAGTAGACTGAGTTCAAAGGTGACTGATGAGACCAAAGCGGGATCTACAGTCTTTGTCACAGGTGGGGCAGGTGGTGGTTGGAGGGATGGGTGGGCGGGGTGCTTGATTTGTCGTAAACTACGGAGCCTAAACTGCTTCTCTCTTTCATTACTCCCAGTATCAACATTTGTTCTTTGCTGCCTGGTTGGAGACAGAGTGAGAGAGAGAGATTGGGAGAATGAAGGCTGAATAAGTGAAATAAGGGCGTGAAAATATGCGTGGTGGGGGAGGGGGAAGTGACTTTAAATTCTACCATAAACCCTGAGAGATATATAGGGTTTGATATATAGGACATTCTAAAAAGGGAGGGAGAACAGCCAGTTGACGTGGTACACATTGGTACCAACGATATAGGTAAAAAAACGGATGAAGTCCTACGAGACGAATTTAAGGAGCTAGGAGCTAAATTAAAACGTAGGACCTCAAAAGTAGTAATCTCGGGATTGCTACCAGTGCCACGTGCAAGTCAGAGTAGGAATCGCAGGATAGCTTAGATGAATACGTGGCTTGAGCAGTGGTGCAGCAGGGAGGGATTCAAATTCCTGGGGCATTGGAACCGGTTCTGGGGGAGGTGGGACCAGTACAAACCGGACGGTCTGCACCGAGGCAGGACCGGAACCAATGTCCTGGGGGGAGTGTTTGCTAGTGCTGTTGGGGAGGAGTTAAACTAATATGGCAGGGGGATGGGAACCAATGCAGGGAGACAGAGGGAAACAAAAAGAAGACAAAAGCAAAAGACAGAAAGGAGATGAGGAAAAGTGGAGGGCAGAGAAACCCAAGACAAAAAACAAAAAGGGCCACTGTACCACAAAATTCTAAAGGGTCAAAGTGTAATAAAAAGGCAAGCATGAAAGCTCGGTGCCTCAATGCAAGGAGTATTCGGAACACAGGAGAGGGCTCTGAGCTAGTCCGAATGGGTGAGAGCTCAGATGAACAGGATCCCAAGAAAGAATGCAAAAGGCAGGAGGTAACAGAGCAGAGTAGCACTGAGGTAAGTGTAAACCACAAGGTGATAGGAAGGGACAATATGTATGAATATAAAGGGGCTGCAGGAGGGGTCAAAACTAAAAATCATGGTTTAAAAACTAGTATTAAAACACTCTACCTGAACGCACGCAGCATTCGAAATAAAGTAAATGAGTTGACGCACAAATCATTACAAATGGGTATGATTTGGTGGCCATTACAGAAACGTGGTTGCAGGGTAGCCAAGACTAGGAATTAAACATACAGGGGTATCTGACAATTCGGAAAGATAGACAAGAAGGGAAAGGAGGTGGGGTAGCTCTGTTAATAAAGGAAGATATCAGGGCAGTTGTGAGAGATGATATTGGCTCAAATGAACAAAATGTTGAATCATTGTGGGTGGAGATTAGAGATAGTAAGGGGAAAAAGTCACAGGTGGGCGTAGTTTATAGGCCCCCAAATAGTAACGTCACGGTGGGGTGGGCAATAATCAAGGGAATAATGGAGGCATGTGAAAAAGGAACAGCAGTAATCATGGGGGTTTTAACCTACATATCGATTGGTCAAATCAAATCCCACGGGGTAGCCTTGAGGAGGAATTCATAGAATGCATACGGGATTGTTTCTTAGAACAGTATGTTACAGAACCTACAAGGGAGCAAGCGATCTTAGATCTGGTCCCATGTAATGAGACAGGAATAATAAACGATCTCCTCGTAAAAGATCCTCTCGGAATGAGTGATCACAGTATGGTTGAATTTGTAATACAGATTGAGGGTGAGGAAGTAGTGTCTCAAACGAGCGTACTATGCTTAAACAAAGGGGACAACAGTGGGATGAGGCAGAGTTGGCTAAAGTAGACTGGAAACACAGACTAAACGGTGGCACAATTGAGGAACAGTGGAGGACTTTTAAGGAGCTCTTTCATAGTGCTCAACAAAAATATATTCCAGTGAAAAAGAAGGGCGGTAAGGGAAGGGATAACCAGCCGTGGATAACCAAGGAAATAAAGGAGAGTATCAAATTAAAAACCAATGCGTATAAGGTGGCCAAGGTTAGTGGGAAACTAGAAGATTGGGAAAATTTTAAACAACAGCAAAGAATGACTAAGAAAGCAACAAAGAAAGGAAAGATAGATTACGAAAGTAAACTTGCGCAAAACATAAAAACAGATCGTAAAAGCTTTTTCAGATAGATAAAACGGAAAAGAGTGACTAAAGTAAATGTTGGTCCCTTAGAAGATGAGAAGGGGGATTTAATAATGGAAAATGTGGAAGTGGCTGAGACCTTAAACAATTATTTTGCTTCGGTCTTCACAGTGGAAGACACAAAAACCATGCCAAAAATTGCTGGTCATAGGAATGTGGAAGGGAGGAACTCGAGACAATCACTATCACTAGGGAGTTAGTGCTGGACAGGCTAATGGGACTCAAGGTAGGCAAGTCCCCTGGTCCTGATGAAATGCATCCCAGGGTATTAAAAGAGATGGCGGAAGTTATAGCAGATGCTTTCGTTGTAATCTACCAAAATTCTCTGGACTCTGGGGAGGTACCAGCGGATTGGAAAGCAGCTAATGTAACGCCTCTGTTTAAAAAAGGGGGCAGACAAAAGGCAGGTAACTATAGGCTGGTTAGTTAACATCTGTAGAGGGGAAATTACAACATGCTGCGGTGCAGAGGGACCTGGAGGTCCTTGTGCATGAATCCCAAAAAGTTAGTTTGCAGGTGCAGCAGGTAATCAGGAAAGCGAATGGAATGTAGGCCTTCATTGCGAGAGGGATGGAGAACAAAAGCAGGGAGGTCCTGCTGCAACTGTATCGGGTATTGGTGAGGCCGCACCTGGAGTACTGCGTGCAGTTTTGGTCACCTTACTTAAGGAAGGAGATACTAGCTTTGGATGGGGTACAGAGACGATTCACTAGGCTGATTCCGGAGATGAGGGGGTTACCTTATGATGATAAATTGAGTAGACTGGGTCTTTACTCGTTGGAGTTCAGAAGGATGAGGGGTGATCTTATAGAAACATTTAAAATCATGAAAGGGATAGACAAGATAGAGGCAGAGAGGTTGTTTCCACTGGTCGGGGAGACTAGAACTAGGGGGCACAGCCTCAAAATACGGGGGAGCCAATTTAAAACCGAGTTGAGAAGGAATTTCTTCTCCCAGAGGGTTGTGAATCTGTGGAATTCTCTGCCCAAGGAAGCATTTGAGGCTAGCTCATTGAATGTATTCAAATCACAGATGGATAGATTTTTAACCAATAAGGGAATTAAGGGTTACGGGGAGCGGGCGGGTAAGTGGAGCTGAGTCCACGGCCAGATCAGCCATGATCTTGTTGAATGGCGGAGCAGGCTCGAGGGGCTAGATGGCCTACTCCTGTTCCTAATTCTTATGTTCTTATGAGATTCATTTATTGCTTAAATTGGGCGGGCGGTCAATGGGGTGCCTCCTACACCCATGCAATGATATCAGGGTGAGGCCTGATTTAAATACACTGGATGAGCTGCTAGTGTTATCAAGCTTCACCCATTGGGTGGGCAGGAGATCAGATTGAGCTCTTGCTATCTAAAGGCAGATGGTGCTGTGCAGGTGCTCATCGGGCAAGTCAGCATCAGGAAGGAGGTCCTCTTCCCTATTGATGAGCACAGAATACCTCAGCAGTAATGGAGAGAGGTGTCTCAGCATGTTGATGTTACAAACATTGTCCCAAGGACCTGGCAGCCATGCTGGAAAAAAAAAATGATTGCGTCATCAGAACTTGCAAGGTAAGACTTCTCTTCAGATACAATCATAAGATCATAGAATAGTGCAGAAGGAGGCCATTCGGCCCATCGTGTCTGTGCCAGCTCTATCGAAGAGCAATCCAGTTAGTCCCACTCCCCCGCACTTTCCCAACATCCCTGCAATTTGGTCTCCTTCATGTATTTATCCAATTCCCTTTTGAAGGCAACTACTGAATCTGTCTCCACCATCCTATCAGGCCCTGCTTTCCAAATCCTAAACCACTTGTTGCATAAAAAAGTATTTCCTCATTTTCGCCTCTGGTTCTTTTGCCAATCACCTTTCCTCTGTGCCCTCTGGTTATCGACCCTTCGGCCATTGGAAACAGTTTCACTTTACTGAGTCGATCTGAATTCTTCATGATTTTAAACACCTTTTTTTTTCTCTCCACGACCTTGCACCAGTCTGCTTTAGCCACAGCTCTACCGATCTTTCCCCTGACTGCTGCCCATGCCACTCTGTTATCCACAGCAGGGTACTTCTCCTTCTGCTTGCACTTGCTCATTAACCGGTCCAGGCAGCGGGCGGTCGAGGGGGTCGTTCAGCTCGACTGCCTGCATCTCTTCTGCGGTTATGTTCGAGCCAGGGTGTCCCTGGAGATGGAGCACGCGATGTCCACTGGTACGCTCGCGGCCTTCCTCAAGACGTGGGTACCAGAGAGACTGGAATGCATCATCACCTCTTGGAATTAATTAAATTTGATAAATTTCCCAAGTTAATTTGGATTCAGTGCCCTTTAGTGCCCTTTACAAATGGGTGTACTTGATTTAAATGTTGCACACTCAGAACCTGCTACTTCCCTAGCACCTACCTCCCCCTCTTCCTCATGCTTGCTAGTTCCTCCACATACACTATACTAAGCCGGCTTGCACATCTTCAGGACCCTTCAACAGAGCACACGCTAACCCACTCCCAGTCTTCTTGTAGAATAAGCTGGTACACAACAGGAGGAAGATGACATGATCAGGAAGAGGTCCGACATTGATGCAGGTGCTAACGCCAATGGAAAGGGTCACGCGGGACCTTGCTGGCAGAGAGAAGGCACACAACACTGGAGATGATAAGGCTGGAACCCACACACATCATGATGTTCGGGCATCATCCCTTCCTTGTCTCGTCATACTGAACTCTCTCATTCGGCGTGCCAACCTGCAGAGCGCAGCCAAGTGTCTGCTATTGCTTATCCTCACCATTACATTCCAACCCGTTTCTCTCCCCACTTTCCGGGTCCGTCAGAAGCCACAGGCCCACCTGCAGCAGACTTTGACAAGTCTGACTGCTTCAAGCACCAGCGCAGATATTGGCACGCCACAAACTTTACATCGTGAGTTATAGCGGACGCACCAAGACCCATTCACCCATCACCCCTGTGCTCGCTGATCTACATTGGCTCCCAGTCCAGCAACGCTTCAGTGTTAAAATTCTCATCCTTGTTTTCAAACCCCTCCATGGCCTTGGCCCATCTTTATCTCTGTAATCTCCTCCAGCCCTATAACCACACCCCCCACCCCGAGATATCTGCACCCCTCCAATTCTGGCCTCTGGCACATTCCTGATTTTAATCGGTCACACATCGGTGGCCATGCCTCCAGCTGCCAAGGCCATAAGCTCCAGATCTCCCTCCCTAAATCTCCCCACCTGTCTACCTCAGCTCTTCCTTTAAGATGTTCCTTAAATCCTACCTCTTCGTGCAAGACTTTGGTCATCTGCCTTAACATCTCCTTATGTGGCTCAGTGTCAAATTTTGTTTGATAACGCTCCCGTGAGGGGACTTGGGAAGTTCCACTATGTTAAAGGTGCTATATAAATGCAAGTTATTATTGTGTTCACCAAACACAAATCAGCAGAAGCAGGTGCACTTGGGAAGCACATCCCAGGAAACAGCTCATCGGAGAGTGTCCTTGTGTAACAGCTGCGCTGCAGAGGACAGAGAAATGCCGACTTCAGGTGCCCGGCCTTTGAAAGACGAATGACTTCTGTGGATCTTCAATCGCTCTCTGTAATGGAATGCCTGCCAGGGAGATTCAGCAGTGAAGGGTGCAAAATTCACGAGAACTCCCCCCAGTGTTTGGGCTCATTCGAAAGGAAATTTAATTTGGGACTATCTGCCGGCAAGTTTGAAAGCATAAATTGCTTATGGAAGAAACTACGAACTTTAATCGAATTTTGGACTTTTACAAGACAAATTCAAGCCTGTGGGCGGGCCTAAGGAACTAAAGAAGGCCACTTGATTATTGGAACTGCCTGGGTGTAGGGATTAAGTTAAATTGTCTGGAGGAATGGACATTCGAAAACCCTTCTCCACAAGAGACATTTACATTACAATAATAACTCAGAGATGGCCAGCCATCAAACCAAACTGAGAAAAGCCACCTTCAACATAAATAAGAACAAAAGGTCCACTACAGCCTGTATGCGAAAACCAAGCACAAAAAGACATTGCGATTACCAAGCTAATATTTCCATCAGGAAGCAGTTTTAGAAATGCAACCCACCCTAGACATGTTAACTTTTAACAAGCCCGCCAAAATATTACAAAGAAAATCAAGCCCGCCAAATTTAAACAAAGAATTCTGGACTGATTTGGTGCAAAGATTAGGACAACTCAAATCGTATAACTGGCCCTCTGTTTTAACAGAGGGTATGCCATACTACACCAGGTGCTATACTGCGAGTATGCCATCAAGAAGGGAGAAAGACCAACGCGACAGTTGAAAACTAACTACTCCCGCCTCAAAGTCCTGAAGCCCTGAAGGAAGGAAGAACATCACCATCGCAGCAGCAACCGCCCATAACCAATGTGGTACCAATGAAAAACCACCGCAATCGACCAAACTCGAAACAAAACTTTAACAGGAAGAAACCGAAGAATCGAAAGTTTCCACTCTACAATCTAAGACCTGACTACCAACAGGTGAAAACATTACCTCAAGAGACTCTGAACCTATTTCTAACAAAGAAAACCGTGTACTTACCCCATAGATCCAAAACACGCCTTACCGCATCAGCGGACTCAACCCAACTAAAGATTGCGCAGTAAGAAGTCTTCTCCAACGTTCAGGGTACGGCAAGCAGAACCTACAGAATTCAACGAACCCCAAAATCGCGAACTACCGCTAACTGACCAGAAAGGATTGGTAAGCATAGTCCCTGCCTTCCCTGGAGTCTAACCTAGCTAGAATTGGGTATTGGGAGGTGGGAGGTGTCATTTTTACTGTAACCCCCTTTGAATGTGTAATGTATTGTACTTTATTAGAGTGAATATAAGTTTGACATTGACTTTATTGCAGAGAAGAAAATACAAAGTTCTTTTGCATCAAACCAGTTGTCCTTTGCACTTTGTCACACTCCCCAAATCAATCCAGAGTCGAGAACCCAAGGGAGTGGGAGCGATTCGAACCGCTCAAGTAGGTCAGAGGTGAACCTGACCCCCAGGACTACCCCCTTACAGCAGCATGTTGCAGAATGTGGAGCAGATCGCTAACAACTTGTGAGTGGGGTAGTTGTGCGTGGCATTAAAATTGATCTACGGAGCAAGCAGCAACCTCAATGGGCATGGCAGCTGGCTCCTCCACGCATGAGTCTGTGGCACCAGTACTGGCATCTGTCAGGGGTGTCCATACGGCTGCCATGTAAGCTTTGTGCCCTTCCTTTTCCTCCATCTTGGAACGTTTGTATGAAGCTCAGTTGCTTCACCGTATCTCCTACATTTTGCTCCCTTTCTCATGGGAGAGCTGAGCCACATCTCCATGGCACACGTAGTTTGCCTCCCCACTTCTCCACCCCCCCCCCGGCTAACCCCTCAACCTGTGCCCATCCCAGAGCACCCCAGCAACCAACCAGACACTGCGGTTCGCACCCAGGACCGCTCAAGTCCAAGGTCACTGAGGCCACCGAGCACAACCCTCTCAAGAGCCATTGACTGAGCGACAGCAGTTTCCACCATCGAGGCTGCAGCCACCAGGGGAGCACCGTATAGGAGCGTTAAAATAGGGAAGGAGGCACATAAGGGAGGCACAAGGGGCTTTCAGCAGGATGATAATTAGAATATTTTTGAAATCTTTTCAGGCAGGTTGTTCTCCGGAAGTAGCTGGTGACTCTGCAATGATAGGCGACTTGAATAACAATGTTGGTCTTTGGGTGGATGCAGTTCATTGGAGGGCGGAATGATTGTGAGAGATGTCGGACATAATTATTAATGCAGGGCAGCGGGGATTGTTCAGCCGAAGCACTGTTCAGTTAGCTCCTGCCGAAGAGTTCTGTGTGCAGGCGGGTGTTGGAACCCTCCCACTTGCTCACCATCCTCAATGCCATCAATGTCATCCTCCCCGTCACGCTAAAGGTCTTTGTTCAAAGGTGGCTCCATAAGTTGTCCCCGATACACAGCACACAGCAAACCACAATAATATGGGATGTAATATATTTGCTCCATGGGTTCTTTGCTTAAAAATTCATCGCAACACATTGCTGTTAAGAACTAGTTATTAACATCATCATAGGCAGTCCCTCGGAATCGAGGAAGACTTGCTTCCACTCCTGAAGTGAGCTCTTTGGTGGCTGAACAGTCCAATACGAGAGCCACAGACTCTGTCACAGGTGCGACAGACAGTCGTCGAGGGAAGGGGTGGGTGGAGCTGATTTGCCACACGCTCTTTCCGCTGCCTGCGCTTGATTTCTGCACACTCTCGGCGTTGAGACTCGAAGTGCTCAGCACCCTCCCAGATGCACTTTCTCCATTTAGAGCGGTCTTTGGCCAGGGACTCCCAGGTGTCAGTGGGGATGTTGCAACAATGTTTAACAATCACACTACACATTACCAGTTCATCCACTAGGCTCACAACTGCATACCTCATCGTGGATGACCTGGACCCAACTGACTGGGGTTTTATTGAGTCTTGTGAACATCACGTGACTGGCTAAGCCACTCACAATGCAACAGCTCCACAAATCGGTGAGCATACCCACAGGTGCATACATTGCACAGGACGCCTTTTCTAGGCTGTATTGAAGGATGCCACCATGCCTGTCCAGGCAGTGAAATCATTGCTCAAGGACTCCACTCGGCTGCTCGATGCTGATTCTAGTTCGGCCTTGGATGTGAATGTAATACAGTTGGGCATGTCAGCGTCGATTCCTGAAAGGAGTCATGAGCCAAGTATGCAGGGGTAATCCTTGTTCCCCATCAGCCAACCTCTCACTTGCTGCGCAGGGGCAAAGAGGAAGGATTAGCACAAGGTAAAAGTGCTATGACACTCCCCACGCCAAAAAAGCGTGTAGTGACCTGCATGATGTGTTGTTGGTCATCACACCAGTTGTATGCTAATGCGGTGGAAGCCCTTGTGATTCATGAAGGCAATGGATGCTCCTGAAGGAGCTGCAGAGTGCAGTCAATGAAGCCCTGGACTTGGTCAGAGGAATCATTCCAAGGGCACCCTCTAAGCCTCCTTGATAAAGCACAACATTCCCCACTGACACCTGGGAATCCCTGGCCCAAGACAGCCCAAAATGGAGGAAGAGCATCCGGGAGGGCGCTGAGCACCTCGACTCTCGTCGCCGAGAGCATGCAGAAACCAAGCGCAGGCAGTGGAAGGAGCGTGCGGCAAACCAGACTCCCCACCCACCCTTTCCCTCAACCACTGTCTGTCCCACCTGTGACAGGGACTGTAATTCCCGTAATGAACTGCACAGTCACCTGAGAACTCACTTATAGAGTGAAAACAAGTCTTCCTTGATTTCGAGGGACTGCCTATGATGACGATGATGATGATGATGATGGACTTGGGGAAATGTACAATCTGAACAAACCTTTCAGCTTCTGCGGCCCCGATATTTATGTAAAAACAGGGAGGGTGGGGGTAGCACGGGGAAATCCTGGCAACGCCAGGGATGGGAGGGACTACGGTTAACTTCATTAGCATATTGACAGCCTCGCCGGCGGGGAGGGGTGGGGACACACGGAGGAACACTGCCCACAGGAGGCCGCAGGGGGAATCCTTGGGGACGTCCCCGACATGGGGGCAGGGAGAGCAGCGGCTCCCGGCCCCGATTGGGGGCGGGGGGGGGTGGGCGGGGGCGGGTGATGGTGGTAGATTTGAGAGTGAGGCTGGGACAGAGGGGAGGCAGGAGATCAGGAATGGGGGAGGGGGGGAGGCTGGAGATTGGGGCTGGGGAGGGGGCAGGAGATTGGGGCTGGGGGAGGGGGGAGGCTGGAGATTGGGGCTCGGGGAGGGGGCAGGAGATTGGGGCTGGGGGAGGGGGGAGGCTGGAGATTGGGGCTGGGGGAGAGGGGGCGGCTGAAGATCGGGGCTGGGGGAGGGGGGAGACTGGAGATCAGGGCTGGGGGAGGGGGGAGGCTGAAGATCGGGGCTGGGGGAGGGGGAAGACTGGAGATCAGGGCTGGGGGAGGGGGGAGGCTGAAGATCGGGGCTGGGGGGGGAGGCTGATGATCAGGGCTGGGGGAGGGTGGAGGCTGAAGATCGGGGCTGGGGGAGGGGGGAGACTGGAGATCAGGGCTGGGGGAGGGGGGAGGCTGAAGATCGGGGCTGGGGGGGGAGGCTGATGATCAGGGCTGGGGGAGGGTGGAGGCTGAAGATCGGGGCTGGGGGAGGGGGGAGACTGGAGATCAGGGCTGGGGGAGGGGGGAGGCTGAAGATCGGGGCTGGGGGGGGAGGCTGATGATCAGGGCTGGGGGAGGGTGGAGGCTGGAGATTGGGGCTGGGGGAGGGTGGAGGCTGGAGATTGGGGAAGGGGGGAGACTGGAGATCAGGGCTGGGGGAGGGGGGAAGCTGAAGATCGGGGCTGGGGATGGGGGAGACTGGAGATCAGGGCTGGGGGAGGGGGGAGGCTGAAGATCGGGGCTGGCGGGGGAGGCTGATGATCAGGGCTGGGGGAGGGTGGAGGCTGGAGATTGGGGCTGGGGGAGGGGGGGCGGCAGGAGATTGGGGCTGGGGGAGGGGGGGCGGCAGGAGATTGGGGCTGGGGTAAAGGGGGGAGGCTGGAGATTGGAGTTGGGGTAAAGGGGGGAGGCTGGAGACCTTGAGGGGTGTGGGGGCAGTACTCGTGCTCCTCCTGGCCCACAATATGCTACAGAAAGAAGCTACATTGGGGAGCCGATAGTACATACCTCGGATCCGCTGCCGGGAATCCCACGGCTTCAAACCCCCCCCCACCCCCGCACTCATTGTCAAATATAAGTCGCGGAACCGATGATTTTATCAAGCCATGACTTGGGATGTTAATTAGGACACGCCTGCCTTTTATAGAACCCTCGACCGCTGCCTGAGTTTTGCATTTTAAAATTGAAAGGAGTGGAGATACCGTCACGCACCGGGTAGGGTTGGGTTGAATTGGATGGCGGACGGGTTACCCACTCAGAATATTTTATCCCCCCGACCCTCTCCCGCCCGTCGGTTGCGGGGGGGCTCTTGTGGGCTATAAAATCGAGTCCAATATGTCTGTGGGGAAAGTGCTTCCTCCGGCAAACCAATCCGATACCGTCCATTACGCACCATCGCCCGAGACAAATTTCAAGGCCTAAAAGTTTGAAACGGGAGAGGGAAATGGGATTAGAGGGAGGTGGCTGAACCAGCAATGGCACAGGAATAATGAGCTGCCTCCTTCATTCTTCACCTTAATTGTTTTGTTTATTCAATTCTACAGGAGTTTCAACCTAGTTGATAAACAAGCAAAACCTCCTCACACTTATGTGTCCAAAAATATCATTACTAAATCCAATTATTTATTTTACCAAAGCAAAATCTCAGTGGAGCTTTATAATTCATAGTGTCAGCACAGTTCCGACAAGAACACAAGTACAATTACTTTCCTTTAAAATTCATCACAGTCTTTGTTTCACTCTTAACAAATCTATCCATTTAACGTAAACAGCATACATTCATTAAAAAAAAAATTCAGGAACACAATGGGCATACTGTCGACATATCGCCCAAAATCATGAAATTGATCGATAAATACCAACGTACAGCCCACATACCGCCCGGCGGGAAATTCATCAGCAACATACCGCCAGGCGGTATGCATACCATCCGCCCCTGTACACTGCTGATATACTGTCCAAAATTGCCAAATTGATGACTTACTGCCGACCCTGCAGACCGCCCTGGAAAAGATGGTTTTAAGTTGATCTTCAGTCGGTGGTATGCATCTTCACCTGTGAAAATTGTTTCATCTGTCACCCCTCCTTGTTGTGTATACATGCCTGTTTACTGTGTGATGTCTGTAACACTGTTATGCAACACTGAATATACCCTTACACTGTACACACCTTGCCTGTACAGCAGAGGGTGCTGCTGCTGGAGACCTAAGGGTTACCTGCACACTGCAGCTAACCCAGTATAAAAAGGAACACACAGCTTGTTGTCCTCACTCAGGAGCTGCAAATAAAGGACTACAGGTCTACACAGTTTAAGTATCATACCCTGCCTCGTGGAGTCATTACTAAAGGTGCCTACATACACTACACCCCTCAATCTCTCCCACCCCCCCCCAGTCTCTTCCCCCTCCCTCAGCACAGCGATCTGTCCCCCTCCCACAGCGATCTGTTCACTCCCCCACAGTGATCTTCCCCCCCAAGTAGCGATCTCAATCCAAATAGTGATCTATCCCAAGAAGCAATCTCCCCCAAAGTAGCGCTCTCTCCCCAAGAATCAACCCCCCCAAAGTCGTGATCTCTCCCACAAATAGCAATCTCCCCCCAAGAAGCAATCTTCCCCACCCCCCCCCCCCCGCCAAGAAACGACCAAACCCCACCCCTACATACCTGCACATTGCTCTCAGGCCAGCAGTCTTGGTCAGTGGCCTCTCGGGGGGGCGGAGCTTCGCAGGAGCAGGCGCACGCGCACAACTCGGGACACGAAGATTCCCGAGTGAAAAGGACTCACCGCCCGCTGCACTCCGCTCGGCGTACCGCCGAGAAAAAACTGACGAAAATCGCGCACACTCCACCCCAGCAGCACCCGGCGGGATGAAACCACGTACCACCGGCATACCACCGAGAAATGGGCGGATGACCAATTTCGGCCCCGATGTCCGAAGACTGACAAAATCAGCATCTTATTTTTTTGGTTGAGCTCAGTAGTAGCACGCTCGCCACTGAGTCAGAAGGTTGTGGGCTCGAGCCCCACTCCAGAGACTTGACCACTTAATGTTGGTTGACACTCCCAGTGCAGTGCTGAGGGAGTGCTGCCCTGTCAGAGGGTCAGGTCCTTATCCAACATCCTTTTGAAAGCTACGATTGAATCTGCCTCCACCACCCATTCGGGCAATGCCTCCCAGATCCTACCCATAAAAATGTTTTTCCTCCTGTCGCCTTTGGTTCTTCTGCCAATCATCTTAAATCTGTGTCCTCTGGTTCTTGACCCTTCAACCAATGGGAACAGTTTCTCTCTATCTACTCTGTCCAGACCCCTCATGATTTTGAACACCTCTATCAAATCTCCTCTCAATCTTCTCTGCTCTAAGGAGAACAATCCCAGCTTCTCCAGTCTATCCACGTAACTAAAGTCCCTCATCCCTGGAACCAGCTTTCATTTGAAACTTGTCCGCAAATATTAACAAACTCATTTTGATGCATGGGGGTAATGGAAAGTTATTCTTAAATGTGTATATATTATAAAGAATAAAATGTCCTAAATATATTTCAAAGCAGCAGCACGTCTCACATTTGAGATGACATTGATGAAGTGCGGGAGTTTTATAGCTTTATATAATTTCAGACTGTGTAATATCCTTTATGCATGTGGGAGGATTGTGATTGGTTTTCGGAAGATTGCCCTTCAGAATTATTAGGAAATCTATACACTATGTAAATACCTGTGAAGAAATGATTTGATGCTTGAAATTGGGGTGTTTGTAAATGAGATAGAGCAAACACGCAAAGAAAAATGAAATGGAGAGTAAAGTTTAAAATGTGAATTTAAAATAGAATGAGAATTTATTAGTGGCCAAAGATCGATACCAATCATCATCATAGGCAGTCCCTCAAAATTGAGGAAGACTTGCTTCCACTCTAAAAGTGAGTTCTCAGGTGACTGAACAGTCCAATATGGAAATTACAGTCTCTGTCACAGGTGGGGCAGACAGCGGTTGAAGGAAAGGGTGGGTGGGGAGTCTGGTTTGACGCACCCTCCTTCTGCTGCCTGCCCTTGGTTTCTTCATGCTCTCGGCGATGAGACTCGAGGTGCTCAGCTCCCCCCCTCCCCCGGATGCTCTTCCTCCACTTAGGGCGGTCTTGCGCAAAAGACTCCCAGGTGTCGGTGGTGATGTTACACTTTATCAAGGAGGCTTTGAGGGTGTCCTTGAACTGTTTCCTCTGCTCACCTGGGCTTGCTTGCCATGTAGGAGTTCCGAATAGAGCACTTGCTTAGGGAGTTTCGTGTCAGGTATACGGACAATGTGGCCCACCCAACAGAGCTGGTTGAGTGTGGTCAGTGCTTCAATGCTGGGGATGTTGGCTTGAGCGAGATCACTGACGTTGGTGCCACTATCCTCCCAGTGGATTTGCAGGATCTTGCGGATGCAGCGCTGGTGGTATTTCCCCAGCGTTTTGAAGTGCCTGCTGTATATAGTACACATCTCTGAGCCTTATAGAAACATAGAAACATAGAAAATAGGTGCAGGAGAAGGCCATTCGGCCCTTCGAGTCTGCACCGCCATTCAATGAGTTCATGGCTGAACATGCAACTTCAGTACCCCATTCCTGCTTTCTCGCCATACTCCTTGATCCCCCTAGTAGTAAGGACCTCATCTAACTCCTTTTTGAATATATTTAGTGAATTGGCCTCAACAACTTTCTGTGGTAGAGAATTCCACAGGTTCACAATTCTCTGGGTGAAGAAGTTTCTCCTCATCTCGGTCTTAAATGGCTTACCCCTTATCCTTAGACTGTGACCCCTGGTTCTGGACTTCTCCAACATTGGGAACATTCTTCCTGCATCTAACCTGTCTAAACCCATCAGAATTTTAAACGTTTCTATGAGATCCCCTCTCATAGGAGGGCAGGTATCATTACTGTCCTGTAGACCATAAGCTTGGTGCCAGATTTAAGCTCCTGGCCTTTAAACACTCTTCCTCAGGTGACCGAAGGCTGCGCTGGCACTGGAAGTGGTGTTGGACCTCTTCATCGATGCCTGCCCTTGCTGATGGTAGGCTCCCGAGGTGTGGAAAATGGTCCACATTGTCCAAGACCGAGCCCTGGATCTTGATAACCAGGGTGCAGTGCTGTGTGGCGGGATCACGTTGGTGGAGGACCTTTGTCTTACGGATGTTTAGCGTAAGGCCCATGCTTTCGTACACCTGTAAAGGTGTTGGCGATGGCTTGGAGTTCGGCCTCTAAGTGTGCGCAGACGCAAGCGTCGTCCGCTAACTGTAGTTCGATATTGCTGGAGACAATATGAATTTGCAATTTAAAATGATGTGATCTTATTTGGTGCCAAAGGTTTTGTGACAGATACAGATCTTTGCCTTGAGTCACATCATAAAATATTTCTGTGTTACATTGCATCAGTGACTACACTTCAAAAAGTATTTCATTGGCTGTAAAGCGCTTTGGGATGTCCGATGGTTGTGAGAAGGGATATATAAATGCAAGTCTTTCTTTTTTGTTTTTTTTGTTCTTTCTTTTTTCTTTCTTATTATATCTTGTTCATATGACATTGAAGCATGGCACATGTGCAGTGATTTTAAACTGGAGAGTGTTCAGTGGCTGTAAGAAGAATTTCCTTTTATAGCCTCCCAGAAATTAAAGAAAAAAGGAAAAACTTGCATTTCTATCGTGCCTTTCACGACCACCGGACGTCCCAAAGCGCTTTACAGCCAATTAAGTACTTTTGGAGTGTCGTCACTGTTGTAATGTGGGAAACGTGACAGCCAATTTGCCCGCAGCAAGCTCCCACAAACAGCCATGTACCCTGAGACATGCAGGCACTCTTGGGCAGGCCAGTGTAAGTGGGTCAGTGAGGGACCCATCACCATGTTCAGGTTCCATTTACAACGGGTAGAAGCTTTCTTTCTTCTTTCAGGGGTAAAACTGCCCAAATTACATTGTGGTGATACTAGCCAGACTATTTGGCTTTGTCAGCCGTGGCTCAGTTGCTAGCATCCTTGCCTCTGAGTTAGAAGGCTGTGGGTTCAAGTCCCACTCCAGGGACTTGAGCACATAAATCTAGGTTGACACTCCAGTGCAGTGATGAGGGAATGCAGCACTGCCGGAGGTGCCGTCTTTCAGATGAGATGTTAAACCGAGGCCCCGTCTGCTCTCTCAGGTGGACGTAAAAGATCCCATGGCACTATTTTGAAGAAGAGCAGGGGAGTTCTCCCCGATGTCCTGGCCAATATTTATCACTCAATCAACATCACTAAAAAAACAGATTATCTGGTCATTGTGGCATTGCTGTATCTGTGTTCTCTTCCCACTGCCATGAATTTTAAGCTGTGCTAATGAGACAACAATATAGACATGAAGCTATTACCTAGCATTGAGAGCCATATCCTAATCATGTCCTTGGGTTTAATAAACAGGTTCGGAATGAGGCCCTTATGTGTCATAAGAACATAAGAATTTGGTAGCACGAGTAGCCCATACGTCCCCTCGAGCCTGTTCCACCAATCAATAAGATCATGGCTGATCTTCAATCTCAAATCAACTTTCCCTCCTGATCTCCGTATCCCTTGATTCCCCTAGAGTCCAAAAATCTATCTAACTCAGCCTTGAATATACTCAACGATTCAGCATCCACAGTCCTTTGGGATACAGAATTCCAAAGATTCACAACCCTTTGAGTGAAGAAATTTCTCCTCATCTAAGTATTTGGAGTTATCCCCGGTGTGCTGGCCAATATTTATCCCTTATATAATATATAAATATCCCTTATATATGTATAATATAGAATATTTATCCCTTGATCAACATAACAAAAACAGATTATCTAGTCATTAACACATTGCTGTTTTTGGGAGATTGCTGTGCGCAGATTGGCTGCTGCGTTTACCATATTACAACAGCGACTACATTCCAAAAATACTTCATTGGCTGTAAAGCGCTTTGAGACGCCCGGTGGTCCTGAAAGGCGCTATATAAATGCAAGTCTTTCAAATCTTTCTTTCTTTAAATGGCCGAATCCTTATCCTGAGACTGTGCCTCCTAGTTCTAGACTTTCCATCTAGGGGAAACAACCTCTCAGCATTTACTCTGTCAATCCTCCTCAGAATCTTATCTGCTTCAATGAAATCATCTCACATTCTTCTAAACTCCAGACAATATAGGCCCAATCTACTCAATCTCTGCTCAAGGGCCAATCTCTCATCCCAGGAATCAATCTAGTGGACCTTCGTTGCACCAACTCTAAGGCAAGTATATCCTTCCTTGGCTAAGGAGACCAAAACTACCATGTGATTTTGCTTGTAATGATTGCATCAAGGCTAACCTCCAGTACTGTGGCATCCGACCAAAGGACCTCGAGAATACAGCAGCTAATAAAATCCAGTGGCGAACCCTCACGAGGACTGCCTGCCAGACCTTCGAAGAAAGCCGATGACAACGCCTGCGGGACACTAGAGATAGACGGCATCAGGTGGCAGTACTGTCAGCATCAGACACATTGAACTTCCCTTGTCCGACGTGCAAGAGACTATGTGCATCCAGAATTGGCCTATGCAGCCACTTGAAGACACATGCCACTGATGATTAGCACATCAACGTCTTTGTTGGATACGACAGACTACCAAGATGCTGGAGGAATGTCTTCACTCAGATTGTTGGGAATTGAGTTTGATAAATTGCTGTCTTGTTGAATGTCACTATATAAATCATGAGATTAATTTAACCAAATTGTGATGAAATAAAATGGTGGCTTCCTAGGTCCGTGGGAATTCCACTGTGGCCTGGAATATCTGTCAAATCACTGAGTGAGTTTGGAGCTGTAATGTCCATTCACTGAGTTAGGTCCCAAGAGAACATTGAGTTTTTTTATGATCTGCTCAAAGGCAGAGACTTTTAGAGCATGCACTTCTAGGTGAAAGTTAAGTTTATCTGGCTGCTCAGTTCATTGTTTTATTTCTTCAATTCTTGATCATTTTCCTCTTGAAGGCTGTAACGCACGTTGCAATACCTTTCCATGGGTAATGGTGTGTGATCTGATACCCCACAAAAAGGACCATTCTTCACGTTTGAGCATGGCGAATGAGCATGATGGGCAATTTGATCAGGGGATAAATCACAGTCCAGCCTGGTATTGTCTTTGCAAACACTCAGTGTCTACACATTTGCAGAGTCGCTGGGTAGTGATGGGCAAAAATAACTCTAGACAAGCTTTACTGTCAACATTAAGTACTCCCAGGTCAAGACCAACTCACGCCCCAATATAAAATAAAGCATCCTTTGTTCTGCCCCACCAATGTGCCTTATCCTCAATGTCAACATAATAATAGCCTCAGCTCCTGCACTAGTGGGGCACTTATCCCACTTTCTATACCAGCCATTCTTAGGTTGTCAATTTAGTGAAGGGTTATGGAGAGCGGGCAGGGAAGTGGAGCTGAGCCCAAGATCAGATCAGCCATGATCTTATTGAATGGCGGAGCAGGCTTGAGGAGCCAAATGGCCTACTCCTGCTCCTATTTCTTATGTTTTTCCTCTTGAGCCCCAGTTGAGATTTACTATCTCTGAATCAACCTGGGACCTTCCTGATGTGCATGGCTCAGCAATCCATTACACAATAGAAACATAGAAACATAGAAAATAGGTGCCCTTCGAGCCTGCACCACCATTCAATATGATCATGGCTGATCATTCAACCTCAGTACCCCTTTCCTGCTTTCTCTCCATACCCCTTAGTCCCTTTAGCTGTAAGGGCTACATCTAACACCCTTTTGAATATATCTAACGAACTGGCCTCAATATCTTTCTGTGGTAGAGAATTCCACAGGTTCACAATTCTCTGAGTGAAGAAGTTTCTCCTCATCTTGGTCCTAAATGGCTTACCCCTTATCCTAAGAATTATCCCTGAGTTATTAGGGGCTCTGAGTCAGTTCACTTTGAACTGGGCTAAAGCCCTGATTCTAAGCCAGTTGCCTTATCCCCTGGTAGAGATGGGTAAGTATTCAGAATCCATTAGCCTCCATGCCCAATAAGTGCTCCATGCCAGGGCCACAAATTCTTAAATCTAATCTTTAGTGTCAACATTAAGTACTCCGACGTCAAGACCAACTCATGCTCCAATATAAAATAAAGCATCCTTTGTGCTGCCCCACCAATGTGTCTTCACCTCAATGGCAGCTTAATAATAGTCTCAGCTCCTGCACTAGTGAGGCACTTATTCCACTTTCTATACCAGCCATTGTTATGACCTTCCTGAGCGAGGTTGCCAATTTAGTTACAATTCATGTCCAATGTTGAGAACTGCATTGAATCTGCCAAAACACATTTCATGTGAGACCATTATGGAGTGCCGAGAACGAATTTCATCGCAGGCATCTGAAGTAGTGTTCATGCTCATTACACTATCCAATCATCTTTTGAAGCATCTTTCCATATAGATGTGAAAAACCTACTTATAAGGACACAAAATGCAAACAATATTATTTTCTTTTCGGACTTTGATGCAGATTACATTTTGTGCTTCTGTTAACAATTGCATCAAAGCAGTTTGTTCCGATTTCCTGAATGAGAAGCTTCCCGTTCTGCGGGTTGCATTTATTCCTTTTTCGTTCCATTCCACTTCGTTTAACAGATGCCTTTAAAAGTTTTAAAACACATTCAAGGTTTTAACAGACTGGTTTCCAAAGAGATCCTACATCATTTAGATTGAAGAACCAGCTATATATTTTTTTATTGCAGTATAAGTAAAATCTCAGAATCGGCCTGTAACTTCCAGCAGATTCAGCAATATTCATTTTACACCAAAGAAAATCAATCAGAATATATTCAGTTCAAGGCTCCGCTGTACACAATAGCTGCTTAGGAATTAACAGCCCTGCTGAAATCAGTAAGAAAAGCATTGACTGTAACCTCTGAAAAATAAATCTTTGATTTTTTTTTACCTCAACTGGAATATCTGAAGCTATTGCAACATTTTTTTGTGTATACGTGCTGACCTCTTTTGTACTTTCTTTGCAAAACCTTCAAGTCTATTCCCAGGACTGCATAGAACTGAGTTCTTGTATTCTCTTGAAGAATATTTATGTCACCACCCGTAAGTTTCAACTTTTCTTTTATTGTATCGGAGAATAGGAAATGAAACGCATTTTGTCTTGAATTACAATAAACATTGTTTTCATCTTGGCACGTTAAATAACGGGAGGATAATTTTCACTTTGGGCCCGGGCAGAAAGCTCACGGTTATGCATCGGCCGGCCGTTACATAAGAACATAATAGAAGCAGGAGTAGGCCATCCGGCCCCTCGAGCCTGCTCCGCCATTCAATGAGATCATGGCTGATCTTCTAGCTTAAATCCACTTTCCTGCACTATGCCCATATCCCTTGATTCCCTTAATATCCAAAAATGTATCGATCTCATGAATAAGAATCTTGAATGCTACCACTACACCAGCGGTGTGGGATGATTTTTTATTCCGAATAAGCTGCAATGATGCAATTGTTAACAGAAGCACAAAATGTTACCAGCGTCAACGACTGAAAAGTAAAGAGTATCGTGCGCCATTTTGTGTCCTTACACATCATGTCCAGTTTTCCTGTGCCTTTGGAGTCAATGGTAAGGAGACGTTGGATGGGATGTATAACCCGATCTGTAACAGCCAGTTCTCCACCCCCACGGCGAAAGTGAAAATGACCTCCAGCTACTTTAAAAGAAAGTACTTGCATGGCGACCGCGTCTTTCACGATCTCAGGACATCCCAAAGCGCTTCACAGCCAATGAAGTGCGTAAAGTCAACTTCTTTTGCATTTTTGTTATTTATACTTCATGGCAGTACTTTTAACGGTTACTTTCAACGGAGAAGAAGGTGGAATTTTTCATAGAAGTGTCCACTTTCTGGCACAAAGCGTGCATTCATCGGAGTAGAAAGAAAAATTGCAAGCTGAGAATGGTTACACTGCAGCAATTTGATCTAGAAATTCAATTGATATTATCATGAATCAGAGATGATATCCTGAATTGGTAATTACTCTGAATTACTCTGTGATATTGTATAAACGTTTGAAGTGCCCATTTCAAATCTCCCCTCTGTGCTACGTCAACAGAGGCATTAATCTCTTTAAAACTAAAATAAGTTAAAATTACTTGAGAGAGAAATTTGATGCAAATCTTTTAGGCACTCGTACAGTGACTTTGCACACAGAATCGTCCAGTTAATGGGCCAAAAATTGTGGTCATAGCTGTGCCTCCGGAGTCCGTCTTTGACCGGACCCACCCTCGAGCGGCCAGTCTCAGGCATTGAGGCAGAGCGCAGGGTAACGGCCCATGGATCCCAGGGGCACAGGCGGTGCGGAAGCGGACCCGGGATCACGTGGGCCTGGTCCTCCAATCACAGGGCAGAATTCCATTTTGATCATTTTCGAAAGGAATCCCCTAATGAGATGTAACGGAATCCAAAATGTGATCTAATTACAATTTACAGAATTGGAATTTTATTTGGAATTGCCTCCATTCCACCAACCGTACTGAAAATTATATTTTTTGAAAATAATTTTAGACATCACTAAAACTGTAATCTGGGCCAATATTTGCAGGAGCTCATTTGATAGAATGTATGTGTATAATTTACGATCTGAAAATGTTTAGTTAATGCCTTAGACAGCCGTTTACGCTGATGCAAGCATGCCCTGCGCCTGTTTGCATCAACCGTAACATTTCCGTGTGCAAATAGCCCAACTCTGTGTCAGCAATTACTTTTGCGTGACGCGTACGTATGGCCTGTCAATGCATACGTTGACAGACCACAAGTTCCGGATTTTGCGCATGCGGAAATCCTAAACTTGCGGTGGATTTCAAAGGAGATGTGGCCACGTACTCTAAGTTGTACACCGCCATGAAGCGGCAAAATCCTGGAAATATCTTTGCTACAATGCAGTGGATTATCTATACGCATTCAATAATTTTTAAATCTCCCATGGCATTGCTAATGAGTAGTCACGCCCTGGCGAATGCAATTTCGGAAGTTTTATCTTCTTCTTCTTGCATTCTGAACATTGCAGCAGTTCATCCCCACTGTGATACAGGAAATTTACTGAATATGACTGGGTATATTTTCCAAGCGTGACACTGAGTTGCCAGATCCAAAGTGCTGCAAGATTTTCACTTGCACCAATCAGAAACAGTGTTCCTTCCGAATCATCTGGGGTCAATCTTCATTCATTATTCAAGGCAAGATCGTAGTCTGGAGCCCACTAGTGGAATGTTAAAATCATGGGGTGGACCAACTATGTATACCGCAACAGATTTGTAGTTCTTTTTGGATGCATGGTGGAGTATCACTGACCTAGGTACTTTATCCACTGCCATGTCTCTGGTGAATAACATCTGGACATGGGATCTTTCCCCATGGTCTGGCAAGGGCTGACCAACTGACTCCTGACATAATTCCCAAGGTTAGCCATCAGAGTGTCTTATGATATAGTGTGTGCGCACTAGGTCCATGCAGCAGAGCTGATCTCTAATTGTCTTGGATAATCCTTGCCACTGGATCAAGACTTAGCTCTGTCAAGCCCGTGTGGTGGCTGATGTGCAATGGCCACCACACGTTAAAAAAATCCACACACAGGCATCTTCCACCCTTCAGGATGTAGTGCGGGTCCTTCACTGAAACACCTGTGAACTCGTCCTTTTTTTTGGCGTGGAAGCAAGTCATCCTCGTTTTGAGGGACCACCTATGATGATGATTATGATATATCATTCTGACCCTAGTCCAAGCACCAGCCCCTCCTCCCTCAGTGAAACTAGAAATCTCATCTCAAATAGCACTGTTGGCTCAGAATTGTTATTTGATTTTTTTTTAAATGTGTAAAATGATGAAAAAAATGTAATGTTTTTTTTTCTGTTGCTCATACATCATGGTTACCGTTGTCTATTTTCTACCTTCTTGCCATAATGCACAACGATTATTGCAGTTTCACAGGCACAGATTAAAAACTAGAAGTTCCATGATGTACAACTCCCTCACATTTGTTCTCAGTAACTGAAAATCTCCAGCACCCAAGGATTAGGTGGAATTTTCAACTTTAGCCCCAGGCTCCACGCAGAAGATCAGGCCTACGTGGAGCAAATCCTTACAGGTTTTCTAAAAGTAAACAACGATTCAGTTTGGCGATCTTTAAACATTTATTTGTTCATGGGATGTGTGCATCACTGACAAGGCCAGAATTTAGTGCCCATCCCTAATTGCCCTTGAGAACCGCTGCAGTGCGTGAGGTGAAGTCACGCCCACAGCGCTGTTAGTTTCATTGTTACTCCTTGTGGTTTGATACAACTGAGGAGCACGCTCGGCCATTTCAGAGGGCAGTGAAGAGTCAACCTCATTGCTGTTGGTCTATTGTCACATATAGGCCAGACCGGCTAAAGGCGGCAGATTTCTGACCCTAAAGGACAATAGTGAACCAGATGGGTTTATACAACAATCCGGCAGGTTTCATGGTCACCGTTTCTGAAACTAACAAAAAAAAAATGTCAGATTTATTTCATTAACTGAATTTAAATTCCATGTGGCCAAGGTGAGATTTGAACTGATGTCTCAGACCTCTGGATTCCTAGTCCAGTAATATAGCCACGATGCAATCATTCCTGATTTTTATACACAATTATTTTTTTATTCGTTCATGGGATGTGGGTGTAGCTGGCAAGGCCAGCATTTATTGCTCATCCCTAACTACCATTGGGAAGGTGATATATCATGATCATCTTCATAGGTGGTCCCTCAGTTGCAGTCCGTGTGGTGAAGGTGGCCCAACAGTGCTGTTAGGGCGGGAGTTCCAGGATTTTGACCCAGCGACGATGAAGGAACTGCGATATACCTTCTGGTCAGGAGTGTGACCTGGAGGGGAACTTGCAGGTGCTGGTGTTCCCATGCGCCTGCTGCCCTTGTCCTTCTAGGCGGTCGCGGGTTTAGGAGATGTTGCCAAAGAAGCCTTGGCGAGTTGCTGCAGTGATGTGATTGGGATTACGGAGACGTGGCTCCAGGATGATCAGGGCTGGGAACTCAACATTCAAGGGTATTCAACATTCAGGAAGGATAGAATAAAAGGAAAAGGAGGTGGGGTAGCATTGCTGGTTAAAGAGGAGATTAATGCAATAGTTAGGAAAGACATTAGCTTGGATGATGTGGAATCTATATGGGTAGAGCTGCAGAACACCAAAGGGCAAAAAACGTTAGTAGGAGTTGTGTACAGACCTCCAAACAGTAATAGGGATGTTGGGGAGGGCATCAAACAGGAAATTAGGGGTGCATGCAATAAAGGTGTAGCAGTTATAATGGGTGACTTTAATATGCACATAGATTGGGCTAGCCAAACTGGAAGCAATACGGTGGAGGAGGATTTCCTGGAGTGCATAAGGGATGGTTTTCTAGACCAATATGTTGAGGAACCAACTAGGGGGGAGGCCATCTTAGACTGGGTGTTGTGTAATGAGAGAGGATTAATTAGCAATCTCATTGTGCGAGGCCCCTTGGGGAAGAGTGACCATAATATGGTGGAATTCTGCATTAGGATGGAGAATGAAACAGTAATTTCAGAGACCATGGTCCAGAACTTAAAGAAGGGTAACTTTGAAGGTATGAGGCGTGAATTGGCTAGGATAGATTGGCGAATGATACTTAGGGGGTTGACTGTGGATGGGCAATGGCAGACATTTAGAGACCGCATGGATGAATTACAACAATTGTACATTCCTGTCTGGCGTAAAAATAAAAAAGGGAAGGTGGCTCAACCGTGGCTATCTAGGGAAATCAGGGATAGTATTAAAGCCAAGGAAGTGGCATACAAATTGGCCAGAAATAGCAGCGAACCTGGGGACTGGGAGAAATTTAGAACTCAGCAGAGGAGGACAAAGGGTTTGATTAGGGCAGGGAAAATGGAGTACGAGAAGAAGCTTGCAGGGAACATTAAGGCGGATTGCAAAAGTTTCTATAGGTATGTAAAGAGAAAAAGGTTGGTGAAGACAAACGTAGGTCCCCTGCAGTCAGAATCAGGGGAAGTCATAACAGGGAACAAAGAAATGGCAGACCAATTGAACAAGTACTTTGGTTCGGTATTCACTAAGGAGGATACAAACAACCTTCCGGATATAAAAGGGGTCAGAGGGTCTAGTAAGGAGGGGGAACTGAGGGAAATCTTTATTAGTCGGGAAATTGTGTTGGGGAAATTGATGGGATTGAAGGCCGATAAATCCCCAGGGCCTGATGGACTGCATCCTAGAGTACTTAAGGAGGTGGCCTTGGAAATAGCGGATGCATTGACAGTCATTTTCCAACATTCCATTGACTCTGGATCAGTTCCTATGGAGTGGAGGGTAGCCAATGTAACCCCACTTTTTAAAAAAGGAGGGAGAGAGAAAACAGGGAATTATAGACCGGTCAGCCTGACCTCAGTAGTGGGTAAAATGATGGAATCAATTATTAAGGATGTCATAGCAGTGCATCTGGAAAATGGTGACATGATAGGTCCAAGTCAGCATGGATTTGTGAAAGGGAAATCATGCTTGACAAATCTTCTGGAATTTTTTGAGGATGTTTCCAGTAAATTGGACAAAGGAGAACCAGTTGATGTGGTATATTTGGACTTTCAGAAGGCTTTCGACAAGGTCCCACACAAGAGATTAATGTGCAAAGTTAAAGCACATGGGATTGGGGGTAGTGTGCTGACGTGGATTGAGAACTGGTTGTCAGACAGGAAGCAAAGAGTAGGAGTAAACGGGTACTTTTCAGAATGGCAGGCAGTGACTAGTGGAGTGCCGCAAGGTTCTGTGCTGGGGCCCCAGCTGTTTACATTGTACATTATTGATTTAGACGAGGGGATTAAATGCAGTATCTCCAAATTTGCGGATGATACTAAGTTGGGTGGCAGTGTGAGCTGCGAGGAGGATGCTATTCGGCTGCAGAGTGACTTGGATAGGTTAGGTGAGTGGGCAAATGCATGGCAGATGAAGTATAATGTGGATAAATGTGAGGTTATCCACTTTGGTGGTAAAAACAGAGAGACAGACTATTATCTGAATGGTGACAGATTAGGAAAAGGGATGGTGCAACGAGACCTGGGTGTCATGGTACATCAGTCATTGAAGGTTAGCATGCAGGTACAGCAGGCGGTTAAGAAAGCAAATGGCATGTTGGCCTTCATAGCGAGGGGATTTGAATACAGGGGCAGGGAGGTGTTGCTACAGTTGTACAGGGCCTTGGTGAGGCCACACCTGGAGTATTGTGTACAGTTTTGGTCTCATAACTTGAGGAAGGACATTCTTGCTATTGAGGGAGTGCAGCGAAGGTTCACCAGACTGATTCCCGGGATGACGGGACTGACCTATCAAGAAAGATTGGATCAACTGGGCTTGTATTCACTGGAGTTCAGAAGAATGAGAGGGGACCTCATAGAAACGTTTAAAATTCTGACGGGTTTAGACAGGTTAGATGCAGAAAGAATGTTCTCAATGTTGGGGAAGTCCAGAACCAGGGGTCACAGTCTGAGGATAAGGGGTAAGCCATTTAGTACCGAGATGAGGAGAAACTTCTTCACCCAGAGAGTGGTGAACCTGTGGAATTCTCTACCACAGAAAGTAGTTGAGGCCAATTCACTAAATATATTCAAAAGGGAGTTAGATGAAGTCCTTACTACTCGGGGGATCAAGGGTTATGGCGAGAAAGCAGGAAGGGGGTACTGAAGTTTCATGTTCAGCCATGAACTCATTGAATGGCGGTGCAGGCTAGAAGGGCTGAATGGCCTGCTCCTGCACCTATTTTCTATGTTTCTATTTTGTAGATGGTACACACTGCAGCCACGATGGTGGAGGGAGTGAATGTTAAGGATACCAATCAAGCGGGCTGCTCTGTTCTGGATGATGTAGAGCTTCTTGAGTGTTGTTGGAGGCAAGTGGAGAGTATTCCATCACAGTCTTTATTAATATGGAGAGTGACAAAGTTAATTCAGAAACTAGGGTCCTGAACTTAAGGAAAGGTAACTTTGATGGTATGAGATGCAAATTGGCTAGATTAGACTGGCAAATGATACTTAAAGGGTTGACGGTGGAAGGCAATGGTCATATGGACGAAATTCAACAACTGTACATCCCTGTCTGGAGTAAAAATAAAACGGGGAAGGTGGCTCAATCGTGGCTAACAAGGGAAATTAAGGATAGTGTTAAATCCAAGGAAGAGGCACACAAATTAGCCAAAAAAAGTAGCAAGCCGGAGGACTGGGAGAAATTTAGATTACAGCAGAGGAGGACAAAGGGTTTAATTAAGAGGGGGAAAATAGAGTACGAGAGGAAGCTTGCCGGAAACATAAAAAAATGACTGCAAAAGCTTCTATCGATATGTGAAGAGTAAAAGATTAGTGAAGACAAACGTAGGTCCCTTGCAGTCGGATTCGGGTGAATTTATAATGGGGAACAAAGAAATAGCAGATCAATTGAATAAGTACTTTGGTTCTGTCTTCACAAAGGAAGACACAAATAACCTTCCGGAAATACTAAGGGACTGAGGGTCTAGTGAGAAGGAGGAACTGAAGGAAATCCTTATTAGGCGTAAAATTGTGTTAGGGATTGAAGGCCGATAAATCCCCAGGGCCTGATAGTCTACATCCCAGAGTACTTAAGGAAATGGCCCTAGAAATAGTGGATGCATTGGTGATAATTTTCCAAAAGTCTATCAACTCTGGATCAGTTCCTATGGACTGGAGGGTTGCTAATGTAACACCACTTTTTAAAAAAGGAGGGAAAGAGAAAACGGGTAATTATAGACCAGTTTGCCTGACATCAGTAGTGGGGAAAATGTTTGAAATCAATCATTAGGGATGAAATAGCAGCACATTTTGAAAGCAGTGATAGGATTGGTCCAAGTCAGCATGGATTTATGAAAGGGAAATCATGCTTGACAAATCTTCTGGAATTTTTTGAGGATATAACTAGTAGAGTGGACAGGGGAGAACCAGTGGATGTGGTGTATTTGGACTTTCAAATGGCTTTTGACAAGGTCCCACACAAGAGATTGGTGTGCAAAATCAAAGCACATGGTATTGGGGGTAATGTACTGACGTGGATAGAGAACTGCTTGGCAGACCTGAAGCAGAGAGTCGGGATTAACGGGTCCTTTTCAGAATGGCAGGCAGTGACTAGTGGAGTGCCACAGGGCTCAGTGCTGGGACACCAGCTCTTTACAATATATATTAATGATTTGGATGATGGAGTTGAGTGTAATATCTCCAAGTTTGCAGATGACACAAAACTGAGTGGCGGTGTGAGCTGTGAGGAGGACGCTAAGAGGCTGCAGGATGATTTGGACAGGTTAGGTGAGTGGGCAAATGCATGGCAGATGCAGTATAATGTGGATAAATGTAAGGTGATCCACTTGGGGGCAAAAACACAAAGGCAGAATATTATCTGAATGGCAGCAGATTCGGAAAAGGGGAGGTGCAGCGAGACCTGGGTGTCATGATTCATCAGTCATTGAAGGTTAGCATGCAGCTACAGCAGGCGGTGAAGAAGGCAAATGATATGTTGGCCTTCATAGCAAGGGGATTTGAGTATAGGAGCAGGGAGGTCTTACTGCAGTTGTACAGGGCTTTGGTGAGGCCCCACCTGGAATATTGTGTTCAGTTTTGTTCTCCTAATCTGAGGAAGGACATTCTTGCTATTGAGGGAGTGCAGCGAAGGTTCACCAGACTGATTCCTGGAATGGCAGGACTGACATATGAGGAGAGACTGGATTGACTGGGCCTGTATTCACTGGAGTTTAGAAGGATGAGAGGGGATCTCATAGAAACATATAAAATTCTGACGGGACTGGACAGGTTAGATGCAGGAAGAATGTTCCCGATGTTGGGGAAGTCCAGAACCAGGGGACACAGTCTTAGGATAAGGGGTAAGCCATTTAGGACTGAGATGAGGAGGAACTTCTTCATTCAGAGAGTTGTTAAGCTGTGGAATTCCCTACCGCAGAGCGTTGTTGATGCCAGTTCATTGGATATATTCAAGAGGGAGTTAGATATGGCCCTTATGGCTAAAGGGCTCAAGGGGTATGGAGCGAAAGCTGGAACGGGGTACTGAAGGAATGATCAACCATGATCTTGTTGAATGGCGGTGCAGGCTCGAAGGGCCGGATGGCCTACTCCTGCACCTATTTTCTATGTTTCTACTCCTGACTTGTGCCTTGTAGATGCTGCGGAGTCAGGAGGTAAGACATTTGCCGCAGAATACACAGTCTCTGGCCTGCTCTTGTTGCCACATTATATACAGAATATGTTATACTAGTGATCAGAGTGAGCTTTGTATGACTAAGTGATGGTGGTACTGAAGGATTAATGATTGGGATATAAAATCACAGTGGTAGATGTAATCATGGAATTAGTGCAGGTTGCCCTCTGGTACCGCGCCAAGTGACCATTCATCAGGCGTGAGCCCAGACACTGAGGGGACAATTTTAAGCTAACCCCCCCTGCCCCCCAACAGAAAATAATGGGATGGGGTACATTGCTGGTTTTAAACCCTGTTCAAATGTACTCTCCATTGAAGTCAGAGGGGTGTAATTTCGAGTGGGTGCAAAATCGATCTTTCACCCGAGCCTGTGGGGAGTTAGGTTAAAATAACACCCTGCCTTTCAGTGGGAGCATCATAGCCAAGCTCAGTACTGTCCTCACCTAACAGCTTCAGGGGTACAGTAGCATTATGGTTCTGCTACTGGGTTAGTAACCCAGAGACTTCGGCCCATGATCTGGGGACATGAGTTCAAATCCCACCACTGGACATTAAATCGAGACTAAAAAGCTAGGATCATGACCATGAAAAAAAAAACACATCTGGTTCACTAATGTCCTTTAGGGAAGGAAACATGCTGTCCTTACCCGGTCTGTCCTATAGGTGACTCCAAACCCACAGCAATGTGGTTAACTCTTCACTGCCCTTGGAAACGGTGTAGCGAGCCAGTCAGTTGTAATCAAGAAGGTAGCTCACCTTCACCTTCTCGAGGACAATTAGGGGATGGGCGATAAATGCCAGCCTTCCTGGCGATGCCCACATCCTGTGAATGAATAAAAAAATACACTTTCAACTGGGGGTAATTGGCTAGTGATCAGGAGCCCAGGTTGGTCTTCCACTCCCGAACCTGGGAACATTGATACTGATTATCGGACACCGAGTGATGCCCTTGGGCAAATTTGCAAATTCGTAAATGGGATTGAACCTGGGATCTCACTGGTGAATGGGACTAACTTAACCCACTGAGCCGGACAGCTTTTTTTAAATTTATATTTCAATATCTCAGAGTAGGTGCGCATTTTCTCACAGTTTTTACCATTGAATGAGATGTTAATGTGAGGCCCTATCGGCCTTTTCAGATGGCCGTAAACAATCTCATGGAACTATTCAAAAGCAGGGAGTTCGCCTGGTGTCTGGGCCAATGTTTTTCCTTTACCACAAATAGATACGATGTCCCTGAATATGCGCTCCGTATGACGGCATGTTCGAAGCCTTTGAAACTGACAGCAACGTCGGGATTTGGCGCATGCGCTTCCCGAAGTTGCAGTCTGGCAAGGAATGCTCTGGAACTGGCTGTGCTGTGCAGTTCCGCAACAGAGCCAGCAATCAGTGAAACCCCCTCAATACTTGAGCCCAAAGAAAGCTTCGGCTCTTCCACAGTAAATACGCTGTTAAATTTCCCACTCAAAGTTAAATCCAACGGGATAAGGTATAACTGGAGTTTTAACTGCGCAGTGACGTTAAGCAGAGTTCAAGGGCCTGAAAAAATAACTTTGTGTGAAATCTGTCCATTTAAAAAAAAAATAATATTTTAAAGAAAATTTTCAAAACAATTAAAAAAAAATTTTTAAGTTTGCCCCTCTTTATTTCAGGTTTGCCTTCCCCTCTGTGAGAGCCCCACTCTTTATATTACTCTCTCTAATGAACACAAAAATCTACGCTGACACTCCAATGCAGTGCTGTGGGAGTGCTGCACTGTCGGAGGTGCCGTCTTTCGGATGAGACGTTAAACCGAGGCCCCGTCTGCTCTCTCAGGTGGAGGTAAAAGATCCCATGGCTCTATTTCGAAGAAGAGCAGGAGACTTCTCCCAGGTATCCTGGCCAATATTTATCCCTCAATCAATATAACAAAAACAGATTATCTGGTCATTATCACATTGCTGTGTGTAGGAGCTTGCTTGTGCGCAAATTGGCTGCCGCGTTTCCTACATTATAACAGTGACTATACCCCAAAACTACTTCATTTGCTGTAAACGCTTTGAGGTGTCCTGTCATCATGAAAGACGCTATATGAATGCAAGACTTTCTTTCCTTCTTCACTTCCTGTTCGCTGTTTGTGAACATTATGCCTTTTGATTGGCTACTTAGACAGTCTGTTGACGTCACAGCAGCTCACGCAAGGGGATCCCCATTAAGTTCTGTTCATTTGAATTCAGGGTCGGAAAACCCGAATTTCTTGACACAGGGATTGCGCGATCTCCGATTGGAGTGTACTTCGGGTGCAGCAGTGAACACCTTCACTTCACAGCTGACCTCAAAATCAGGGCCACTAGCTCCTCATTCCTCTTATTGACTATTTGTACAAATTGACCTCCATGTTTGTCTGCCTTCTTCTTAGGCGATCCCTCGAATCGAGGATGACTTGCTTGACGGGCTTGACAGAGCTAGGTCTTGGACCAGTGTCAAGGATTAACCAAGATGATAGACCGGTTAGCCTGACATCGGTGGTGGGGAAAATGTTGGATTCAATCATTAAGGATTGGAAAGCAGTGATAGGATTGGTCCAAGTCAGCATGGATTTATGAAAGGGAAATCATGCTTGACAAAACTTCTGGAAATTTTTGAGGATGTAACAAGTAGAGTGGATAAGGGAGAACCAGTGGATGTGGTGTATTTGGACTTTCAAAAGGCTTTGACAAGGTCCCACACAAGAGATTGGTGTGCAAAATCAAAGCACATGGTATTAGGGGGTAATCTACTGACATCGATAGAGAACTGGTTGGCAGACAGGAAGCAGAGAGTCGGGATTAACGGGTCCTTTTCAGAATGGCAGGCAGTGACTAGTGGAGTGCCGCAGGGCTCAGGGCTGGGACCTCAGCTCTTTACAATACATATTAATGATTTAGATGATGGAATTGAGTGTTATATCTCTCAAGTTTGCAGATGACACTAAACTGGGTGGCGGTGTGAGCTGTGACGAGGACGCTAAGAGGCTGCAGGGTGACTTGGACAGGTTAGGCAAATGGGCAAATACATGGCAGATGCTGTATAATGTGGATAAATGTGAGGTTATCCACTTTTGGGGCAAAAACACGAAGACAGAATATTATCTGAATGGTGGCAGATTAGGAAAAGGGGAGGTGCAGCGAGACCTGGGTGTCATGGTTCATCAGTCATTGAAAGTTGGCATGCAGGTACTGCAGGCAGTGAAGAAGACAAATGGTATGTTGACCTTCATAGCAAGGGGATTTGAGTATAGGAGCAGGGATGTCTTGCTGCAGTTGTACAGAGCCTTGGTGAGGCCCCACCTGGAATATTGTGCTCAGATTTGGTCCCCTAATCTGAGGAAGGACGATCTTGCTATTGAAAGAGTGTAGCAAAGGTTCACCAGACTGATTCTCGGGATGGCTGGACTGACATATGAGGAGAGACTGGATCAACTGGACCTTTATACACTGGAGTTTAGAAGAATGAGAGGGGATCTCATAGAAACATATAACGTTCTGACTGGAATGGACAGGTTAGATGCAAGAAGAATGTTCCTGATGTTGGGGAAATCCAGAACCAGGGAACACAGTCTTAGGATAAGGGGTAGGCCATTTAGGGCTGAGATGAGGAGAAACTTCTTCACTGAGAGAATTGTTAACCTGTGGAATTCCCTGCCGCAGAGAGTTGTTGATGCCAGTTCATTGGATATATTTAAAAGGGAGTTAGATATGGCCCTTACGGTTAAGGGGATCAAGGGGTATGGAGAGAAAGCAGGAAAGGGGTACTGAAGGAATGATCAGCCATGATCTTATTGAATGGTGGTGCAGGCTTGAAGGGCTGAATGGCCTACTCCTGCACCTATTTTCTATGTTTCTATGTTTCCATGTTAAAAAGGGTTGCGTTCACAGGTGTTTCAATGAAGGATCTAATATTCCAGAGCCTGAAGGGTGGAAGATGCCTGTGCATGGATTTTTTTAACGTGTGGTGACCGTTGCACACCAGCCATCACACGGGCTTGACAGAGCCAGGTCTTAGACCAGTGTCAAAGATTAACCAAGATGACTGAAGACCAGCTCTGCTGCACGGACCTAGTGCGCACACATATCGCAGTGTGGGCTGGCCCGTGCTGCCCCTGGGCCCATGCCTCTTCTGGGCCCTGAACTCACGACTTTCCTGGGCCCCGATCACGTCGCTCGGAAATCTCTCGCCACTCCTGCGCCCCGACCTCGCCGCTCCCGCTGTACCTGCCCGCGCTCCAATCACTGACCTGGATTATGGTGGCGTCCAATCCAGTCTCCCTCTTCACAGCCGTCGCTCTCCTGGACTGGCTCGTGCTGCGCCTTGTAGGGGCATGCCGTCACGCTGTTCAGGGGCTGCCACACGCCGCTCCTTTTACGGCCCTGACCTGCTGCTGATGGTCTCTCGCAGGTTGGGGCCGCCATGCTGCCTGCATATCAATCGTGACTGCACTTGAAAAATAATGCATTTATTGGGCAGCTCGGGGACATCCAGAATTTCATTCTTTTTCTGAAACTGGAGCAGTGAGGTGTGTCGCTAACAGTATGAGTCTTCTTCACATAATAAACCCTTGTCGAGCCCTATAATAATTGGTTCCGCAGGGTTGTTATCAGACTGGTGCTGAGGCCATTCTCAATATATTCTGCCAAATGTTGATTTAAATAAAAAAACAGTTATTTGTTGCGGGGATTAATCCTACCCTTTGACTTTTACAGGTCTAAAAAACTTAAGGGGGAGGAACTGGGTGTCTTTGCTCCTCCCGTTAGCTCCTCCAGGGGGCGCCAATGGGTCGCAATGGCTGGCATCGATTACCGACATATTGGATGGAAGTTTAGCGGCTGCGCTACACATTGCGCCCCGATCTCCTGCGCCCCGTGATTGTGACATCATCGGCGTGCTCATCGCCCTGCTAGCGCCTCGGACCCAAAATTAACTTCTGCCCCCTGCTGCGGTGCCGGGTGAAAACACCGCCAGCTGCAGGAGGCGCGGATTGGGCAGGCGGCTGCTACCAGGGGCAATGCTTAAAGGCGCGGTGGCCGAGATAACTACAAAAAACACGTACCTTTCTGGTTGCCGTTTTTATCGTGGGTTCCTGCCCGTGATCGATCAGCTTGAGTGATCACTCTGCTTGAGTGATGGGCTGATCGCACGGGATCGCCACTCCCTTGGTGGTCCAGGTAGGTCTGTTTTACGCTGCAGAGCCTGCAGCGATGACCCTTCCCTTTAAGGGTGGGAAGGAGCTACTGAACACGGCAGCGTTGCATGGACCAGTGTGCAACGCTGCTGAAGTCTTCACACCGCCCGCTGCCGTTAGCGCTCCAACGAGGAAATGAAACGCTTGATTTAACGCTCCATTTCTTGGAGCGCAAACAGCAAATTTTTTAACCTGCTGCTAACTTTTCAGACTTTTAAGAATGAACGCCCCACAGGGGGGCGATAGTGAATTTCTCCCCCTCAGAGTTTTTTGATCCATCCCCCTGCCTCTCCAATTTCAATTCCAGTTGGAGTGTTGGAGTTCAGACTTCCATCCATTCACCAACTTTGCTTGTCACCACAAACATATCTTTCAGCTTCCTCTCCAGTGTACTTAGCATAAAGAAGTGATCGAACTTTGCCAAAGGTTTGACTGCATAGACACTGAAACAGAAAAAACGGCCTGCCACAGATGATGGGTATGTTTGAGCAATCTTAGCTGACAAGACATATTTATGATCTTTAGGTGTCAGCCATGGCTCAGTGGGCAGCACTCTCGCCTCTGAGTTAGAAGGTTCGTAGGTTCAAATCCCACTCCAGAGACTCGAGGACGAAAATCTAAGCTGACACTCCCAGTGCAGTGCTGAGGGAGCGCTGCACTGTCAGAGGTGCCGTCTTTCAGATGAGATGTTAAACTGAGGCCCCCTCTGCCCTCTCAGGTGGACGTAAAAGATCCCAAGGTACTATTTCGAAGAAGAGCAAGGGAGTTATCCCCGGTGTCCTGGTTAATATTTATCCCTTAATCAACATCACTAAAATACAGATTATCTGGTCATTATCACATTGCTGTTTGTGGGAGCTTGCTGTGCGCAAATTGGCTGCCATGTTTCCTACATTACGGGGCTGAACTTGCCCTCAGTTCAGGGTGGATAATTCAAATTAAATGGTACTTTACCGTCAGACCTCAGAATGTCCGAAAATGCTTTTTAGCCAAAGAAGTACTTTTTGAAGTGTAGTCACTGTTGAAATGTGGGAAATGCGGCAGCCAATCTGCGCACAGCAAGCTCCCACAAACTGCAATATGATAATGACCAGATAATCTGTTTTTGTTATGTTAATTGAGGGATAAATATTGGCCCCAGGACACCTTGTACAACTCCACTTCCCTCCTTCAAAATAGCACCATGGGATCTTTTATATCCACCTGAGAGAGCAGACAGGGGGCCTCGGTTTAATGTCTCATCCAAAGGACGGCACCTCTGACAGTGCAGCACTCCCTCAGCACTGCACTGGGTGTGTCCGCCTAGATTTTTTGAGATCAAGTCACTGGAGTGGGCCTTGAACCCACAACCTTCTGACTCAGAGGTTAGAGTGTTACACACTGAGCCACTGGCTGACAAATAAAAAAAAATGTATCTACAAAATCAAGAAAGCCATGAATACCATCATACAGTTCCTCCGTAAATAGAAAAAATGGCTAATAAGAAAAAAGGTACTTGCCTTATCACGTCTCAGGTATTGTCCCAAAACACTCTGGAGTGATTTTAACCCTACTCACTCAGTGGAAACCTAGTTGGGTGGGCAGTTAAAATCGCCCTGAATCTTTCTTGTCCGAAAGCCACCATGATCGCTGGTACACTCATAATAAAGGTGGAAACTGAGTACTGTGTACAATGAGCAAGTGTAACCTTAGCTCCTTTAATAAGATTCCAGGGTGCAGGTACCTCGTGGTTGGCCTGCTTATATACTGTGCTCCCAAGGGATGCTGGGATCCCTTGGGACTCCAACAGGTGGGCCCTCTGGTGGTCAGGTATCATGCAGGTTACAAAGGGTTAAATACATAACAATCGCAACATCTGCAACATGAACCTGCTCTCCTGAGCAGGCAGCAAGGACAGGCGCCCGGAGCCAACGGGGTCCTTCTTTACATAGGCACATTGCGGCCCGATGACATAATTGAAACCCGACTGTAATATGAACTTAGTTCTGAGTGAGGGAATCCAGCTGGAGATAAAATCGGGGCCCTCAGTTACATGCAGTGATTGCTGTTACGTAGATAAATCCCAGTCACTTTTAATGAAAGAAATGGAGAGTTATAACACGTAACAGGCACCTTGAAGGTCCTGATGTCAGCAAACTGGCAGTGTTCGCCTGCATTCCGCCTTTGAAACTGACGGCAACTTTGGGATTTAGCACTTGCGCAGCCTAAGCGGACATCCTGAAGTTGCAGTCTGTCATTCAGTGCTCCGACACTGACTGTGCTGTGACCAGCCACCCCACCAGACCCTGCCACACCCCGCCGCTCTAAACAGAGCTGGAAATCCGTGAACTCAGCTGATCACAAGCGGATGAAAACTTTTATCACTCCATAGTAATTACGTTGTTAAATACCCGGCTAAAAGTTAGACCCAAAGGGATTAGATTAGGCAACAAGCTTTTTTAACAAAGGTTACGACCCTAAAAGAAATAATTTAAATTTTGTGCAGTGTCAAATCTATCCATTTTTTAAAAAATGAACATTTTGGAGCAATTTAAAAAAGTACATAATTTCTTTAAAGTTTGTTCCTCTTTATTTCAGGTTTGCCTTTTCCCCCTGTGAGAGCACCAATCTTTGTTTTGCTCTCTGTGACATATTGAATTTTTGGAGCTTACCCATCTGTGAGAATTCTGCCTTTTGATTGGATGCTTAGACAGCTTGCTGATATCACAGCAGCTCTTGGCTGGGAATCCCCACGATATTCTGTGAATTTGAATTACCCGTCGGAAAACCTTCTCGACACAGAGATCGCGAGATCTTCGTGCGATGCCTTTGCTTCACCTCTGACTTCATACTATGGGCAATTATTTTGGTGGCTACTTGGAGGAACGCCCAAAGATATTGCCGAGTGCAAATGCTTTTCAGTTGCTATACAGAAAGACTTGCATTTATATAGCGACTTTCATGACTACCAGACTTCGCAAAGCGCTTTACAGCCAATGAGGTACTTTTGGAGAGCAGTCACTGTTGTAATTTGGGAAACGCAGAAGCCAACTGACACACAGCAAGCTCCCGCAAACAGCAATATGATAATCTGTTTTTGTTATGTTGATTGAGGGATAAATATTGGACAGGGCGCTGGGGATAACTCCCCTGCTCATCTTTGAAAGAGTGCCATTGGATTTTTTTTATGTCCATCTGGTTTAACATAGAAACATATCAACATAGAAAATAGGTGCAGGAGTAGGCCATTTGGCCCTTCGAGCCTGCACCGCCATTCAATGAGTTCATGGCTGAACATGTAACTTCAGTACCCCATTCCTGCTTTCTCACCATACCCCTTGATCCCTCTAGTAGTAAGGACTACATCTAACTCCTTTTTGAATATATTTAGTGAATTGGCCTCAACAACTTTCTGTGGTAGAGCTTCACCACTCTCTGGGTGAAGAAGTTTCTCCTCATCTCGGTCCTAAATGGCTTACCTCTTATCCTTAGACTGTGACCCCTGGTTTTGGACTTCCCCAACATTGGGAACATTCTTCCTGCATCTAACCTGCCTAAACCCATCAGAATTTTAAACGTTCCTATGAGGTCCCCTCTCATTCTTCTGAACTCCAGTGAATACAATCCCAGTTGATCCAATCTTTCTTGATATGTCAGTCCCGCCATCCCGGGAATCAGTCTGGTGAACCTTCACTGCACTCCCTCAATAGCAAGAATGTCCTTCCTCAAGTTAGGAGACCAAAACTGCACACAATACTCCAGGTGTGGCCTCACCAAGGCCCTGCACAACTGTAGCAACACCTCCCTGCCCCTGTACTCAAATCCCCTAGCTATGAAGACCAACATGCCATTTGCTTTCTTAACCGCCTGCTGTACCTGCATGCCAACCTTCAATGATTGATGTACGATGACACCCAGGTCTCATTGCACCTCCCCTTTTCCTAATCTGTCACCATTCAGATAATAGTCTGTCTCTCTGTTTTTACCACCAAAATGGATAACCTCACATTTATCCACATTATACTTCATCTGCCATGCATTTGCCCACTCACCTAACCTATCCAAGAGACTTTGCAACCTCATAGCATCCTCCTCGCAACTCACACTGCCACCCAACTTAGTGTCATCCACAAATTTGGAGATACTACATTTAATCCCCTCATCTAAATCATTAATGTACAATGTAAACAGCTGGGGCCCCAGCACAGAACCTTGTGGTACCCCACTAGTCACTGCCTGCCATTCTGAAAAGTACCCATTTACTCCTACTCTTTGCTACATCTCATCCAAAAAACGGCACCTCCGACAGTGCAGCTCTCCCTCAGCACTGCACTAGAGTGTCAGCCTAGATTTATGTGCTCAAGTTCCTGGAGTGGGTCTTGAAACCACAACCTTTTGATTCAGAGGCGAATGTACGACCCACTGAGCCATGGCTGACACAATTATGGCTACGTGGGGTTATGAAGCACGGTATTGAAAAATGCTGTATCCTCATCCTTCCCGGAGGAATTGTATCAGGATGTTGTTTAGATTTACACAACACTGCTATAAAACACACCATGATGACACATAATTTGTACTTTGATCCCATCGCTGATGATGCACCGAGAGCTCATTTAGACCTTAATCTTTTCCTATACAGGTTGAACCTCCCTTGTCCGGAACCCTCGGGACCTGATCTCTTCCGGATAAGAGATTTCTCTGGATGAGGGATGGTCATGTTAAATCGGATGGTAGAGATACTGAGCAAGGGGATAGCGGGGCTGACTGGCTTGGGACTGGAAGTGCGGTAGAGAGACCAAGGGGGGGGGTCAGGGGGGGGTGGGCGGGGGGGGCGGTGGATCGCGGGGTCAGGCCAGCGATTGCGGGAGTCGGCAGCGAGGAAGGACTTCAATTTGTTCAAGTTGGAGTTCTGCGCATGCGCCACCCGGTGGCCGGGAATAGTTCTGGACGAGGGTTGGTTCTGGATAAGGGAGTTCTGGATAAGGGAGATTCAACCTGTAATAGATTTAATCACAGTGCTATTAAGATTCTAACAAAGATTATGAGGGAGGAGGAGAGAAGTATAGCAGGTCTCATACTTACAATGCCGTAACCATATAAATCAGCTTCGACACCATGTTTCACTCCCTTCCAGAAGATGAAGATCTTTATAATGGAGACCATTACTTCAGGTTCAGCGAGGCAGAGAAGAGAAGTGTGGTATCAGCGATTCACTCTTAGCTCCCACACCCCTCATCATTGCTGATGGATAAAATCCACAATGCATAGCTTGAAAAGAGGGTAAACCATCCTTTACAGTCAAGGCAATTGAGAATCAGGCCACCAATTGGCTGCACTGGGCTCTTTTCCAGCACTAAGCCCTCCTTTGTATTACTGGTCAACCGGTCATCCATATTCCCCCTGTGTCCAGGCAGTGGGCTTTCTCCGTGTCTTGTCCCCTACTGTGCTATTCCCCTTAACCAGGGCTGAGAGGGTTGTCCTATGAGGAGAGATTGAGTAGATTGGGCCCATATTCTCTGGAGTTTAGAAGAATGAGAGGTGATCTCACTGAAACATACAAGATTCTGAGGGGGATTGACTGAGTAGATGTTGAGAGGTTGATTCCCTGGGCTGGAGTGTCTCGAACTAGGGGGCACAGTCTCAGGACAAGGGGTTGGCCATTTAAGACTGAGATGAGGAGGAATTTCTTCACTCAGAGGGTTGTGAATCTTTGGAATTCTCTGCCACAGGGGGCTGTGGATGGTGAATCGTTGAGCGTATTCAAGGCTGAGATCGCTAGATTTTTGGACTCTCGGGGAATCAAGGGATATGGAGATCGGGCGGGAAAGTGGAGTTGAGGTTGATGGTCAGCTATGATCTTATTGAATGGCGGAGCAGGCTCGAGGGGCCGTATGTCCTACTCCTGCTCCTATTTCTTATTAACCTGACTCTCAATGTTTTATCTATCCATACATTCTATCTGTTTTCCACAGAAGCTTACTTTCCTCCTCTTCCAGTAACTAGTTTTTTTGTACCTGTGGTCTCAGTACTTGTCAGTTGATTTGTGTGGTTCCATGGTATGAGGAAACATTGGTCTCAAGGATGGTACAATTTCCCTCTTGAAGGAAAAGGGAACAAAGATGTGCTGACAAATCTTTTGGATTTACTGATATGGTATGACACAGAGTGCGTTTTGTCTCGGTCCCTTTATGGTAGCTGTTTTTCAGGATGCCCCTGCAATCTCTGCTGAACGTGTGACTGGGGTGGGGTAAGCCCAGCCAGTTCTGCTTCTGCAACAAGAAGCTGTACGAGAACATCGAGGATGGGAAGCATCACCAGACTCGCTATTGTTGTAAGCATTTCCGTGTACTCAATCAGCAGAAAATCACGGCGATAAATTCAACTTCAACGCTCGCCAGGCCTGAAGAAGTCATGGATGAAAGAGGTGCGATATAATATCAAGCTTCTTCTTTCCTTCAGTGCTGCATTGCAGTGTTAGCCTAGATTATGTGCACAAATCCTGGAGCGGCTTTAGTCAAGCCCTCAGACTCGAAGGCAAGAGAATAACTGACTTTGCCAAGCTGAGAATGCAGCCGACTCATAATCATCGGCAGTCCCTCGTAATCGAGGAAGACTTACTTCCATTCTAAACATGAGTTCTTAGGGGACTGAACAGTCCAATACGAGAGCCACAGTCCCTGTCACAGGTGGGACAGATAGTCATTGAGGGAAAGGGAGGGTGGGACTGGTTTGCCGCACGCTCTTTCCGCTGCCTGCGCTTGTTTTCTGTATGCTCTCGGTGATAAGACTCGAGGTGCATTTCAACCATTTCAGCCGCAGCTCTACCTGATCCAGTCGCTGGAGGACCTCCTCCAGGTTTTGTAGGTGCTCGGCGGTATCCCGACCCATGACCAATATGTCGTCCTGAAAGACCACCATGTGTGGTACTGACTTGAGTAGGCTCTCCATGTTTCTCTGGAAGATCGCTGCAGCCGATCGAATTCCAAACGGGCATCTGTTGTAGATTAACAGTCCCTTGTGTGTGTTTTGCAGGTGAGGCCCTTCGAAGACTCCTCCAGCTCCTGCGTCATGTAAGCCAAAGTCAGGTCGAGCTTGGTGAACGTCTTGCCTCCTGCCAGCATCGCAAATAGGTCGTCTGCCTTAGGTAGCAGGTATTGGTCCTGTAGCGAGAAACGATTAATAGTCACTTTATAATCGCCGCAAATCCTGACCGTGCCATCACTTTTGAGTACTGGAACAATCGGGCTGGCCCACTCGCTGAATCCCACTGGGGAGATGATGCCCTCGAGTTGCAGCCTGTCCAGCTCGATTTCCACTCTCTCCCTCATCATGTGAGGTACAGCTCGCGCCTTGTGGTGAATGGGTCGTGCCTCTGGGACCAATTGGATCCGCACCTTTGCCCCGGAAAAGTTTCCAATGCCTGGCTCATAAAGGGAAGGAAATTTGTTAAGAATCTGGCTACATGAGGCCTCATCGACATGTGATAGCGCTCGGATGTCATCCCAGCTCCAGCGGATTTTGCCCAGCCAGCTCCTTCCAAGCAGTGTGGGGCCATCGTCCGGGACAATCCAGAGTGGCAGTTCGTGCACCATGCCCTCGTAGGTGACCTTGACCTTAGCCGAGGACAGTGATAAGCTCTTTGGTGTACGTTCTCAGTTTCGTGTGCATGGGGCTCAGGGCTGGTCGGAATGCCTTGTTGCACCACAGTCTCTCAAACATCTTTTTACTCATGATGGATTGGCTAGCGCCAGTGTCCAGTTCCATGGCTATGGGTAAGCCATTCAATTTTACATTCAGCATTATAGGTGGACATTTCATCGAAAATGTGTGCACCCTGTGTACTTCAGCATCAGCCTCCTCTCTCTGAGGCTCGAAGTGCTTTGATCCACCATGGACCGAACTTCCTCTGCCACGTGATGGTTAGCAGGTTTTGCAGAGCTTGCAGCTCATTTGCAAGTTCGTTGGAGATGCCCTATTGTTCCACAGCTTTTGCAAACATACCCTTTGAAGCGGCATGAATAGGCTGAATGGAAGCCTCCACAACGCCAACAAGGTGTGAATTGCCTAGCATTCATCCTTTGTTGGGGACTCTGAGTCATCTCGGTTACCTGAGGCCTGCTAGCAGTTGCAGACTCGTGGGTTCTACAATGTACATTTCTGCTCGCAAACACAGTTCCAGTTAATTTATAAACATTGCTAGCACTTGTGTGCTGAGAGATTTGTTTGCTATTATCACTGGTGGACATAAACGCCTGTGCTATCACAATGGCCTTAGTGAGGGTTAGTGTCTCTACAGTCAAAACTTTTCGTAGGATGGTCTCGTGGCCAATGCCCAGTACAAAAATGTCTCTGAGCATTTGCTCCAGGTAGCCATCAAACTCACATTGTCCTGCAAGTCACCTTAGCTCGGCGACGTAGCTCGCCACTTCCTGACCTCAGATCGCTGGCACATGTAGAACCGATACCTCGCCATCAGCACGCTCTCCCTCGGGTAAAGATGCTCCTGAACCAGTGTACACAGCTCCTCATACAACGTATCTGTGGGTTTCACCGGAGCCAGAAGATTCTTCATGAGGCTGTAGGTCGGTGCCCCGCAGACTGTGAGGAGGACTGCTGTCCTTTTTGCAGCAGTTCCTTCTCCGTCCAGCTCGTTGGCTACAAAGTACTGGTCTAGTCGTTCAACATAGGCTTCCCACTCCTCACCCTCCGAGAACTTCTCCAGGAATGCCCACAGTTTGCTGCATCTTTGCGTTGGATTCGTATTCTCATCGCCAGTTATTGTGTTCCTAACACAGATGAGACTGCACACAGGGAGGTTAAAGTAACAGTGACCTCAGTCTTTAATAAGGCACTCCAGAGTGAGGAACAGGCCTTAGGGGCCGACTTCTATACAGTGCTCCCAAGGGATGCTGGGATCCCTTGGGACTTCAGGTAATGAGCTCCCTGGTGGCGGAACATGGGAGTGCATGCTTTACAGATACATAACAGGGGCAGTCTTTGGTCAGGAACTCCCAGCTGCAAGTGGGGATGTTGCATTTTATCAGGGTGGCTTTGAGGGTGTCTTCTGCCCACCTTTGGCTCGTTTGCCGTGAAGGAGTTCCAAGTAGCGCCCTTGCTTTGGGAGTCTCGTGTCTGGCATGTGGACAATGTAGCCCACCCAGCGGAGCTGATCGAATGTGGTCAATGCTTCAATGCTAGGGATGTTGGCCTGGTCGAGGACGCAAACGTTGGTGCGTCTGTCCTCCCAGGGAATTTTCAGGATCTTGCGGGGACATTGTTGGTGTTTTTCTCCAACAACTTGAGGTGTCTACTGTACATGGTCCATGTCTCTGAGCCATACAGGAGGGATGGTATCACTACAGCCTTGTGGTGGATACAACACAGTGCTTAGGTCCTGCTTTTTTGGCTTCTACAGTGATTAGGGATCATTTTGACTTTGGTGTAACTTATTTGACTTTGATAAAAAGGTACCACCAATTACGCAGCACTCCCTCAGTGCCAGTCTAGATTCTGTGCTCAAATCCTGCAGTGGGGCTTTGAATCCACAATCTTCTGACTGCAGATGCAAGTAAGGGACCAGACGACTGCTGACGGCCTCTGGCACAGAATTCGGTTGCCAGGGATACCGGGCCTACATGTGGCCTAACTGACAGTCTTTAAAGGGACTGCTCCCTACTCCTACTAATGGTGTAAAATGGATGTAAAATGTAAAAGTCGCTGGAGAATTACCACCAACGATGTCTCCGCAAGATCCTGCAAATCCCCTGGGAGGACAGACACACCAATGTTAGTGTCCTCGCCCAGGCCAACATCCCCAGCATTGAAGCACTGACCACACTTGATCAGCTCCGCTGGGCATGCCAGACACGAGGCTCCCAAAGCAAGCGTTCTACTCGGAACCCCTTCACGGCAAGCGAGCCAAAGGTGGGCAGCGGAAACATTTCAAGGACACCCTCAAAACCTTCCTGATAATGTGCAACATCCCCACCGACACCTGGGAGTCCCTGGCCAAAGACCACCCTAAGTGCATCCGGGAGGGCGTTAAGCACCTCGAGTCTCATCGCAGAGAGCATGCAGAAATCAAGCGCAGGCAGCGGAAAGAGCGTGCGGCAAACCAGTCCCACTCTCCCTTATCCTCAACAACTGTCTGTCCCACCTGTGACAGGGACTGTGGTTCTCGTATTGGACTGTTCAGTCACCTGAGAACTCATTTTTAGAGTGAAAGCAAGTCTTCCTCGATTCCGAGGAACTGCCTATGATGATGATGATGAAAATGGGTGATATTGGGTCAGCCGCCCTTTGTGCATCTCGTCAATGGTGATTGGAATCAGGGGAGATGTAAAACGCTGATCTGATGTCGCCTAATTTACACCATTCACCCAAATATCAATCTTAGCTCCATTGTCACTTATTTGAGGGCATTACTACTAACTATTGGATGATAGACAAAAATCAGATTGTTCTTCCCTATGCACGAGGTTCACTATTAATGAGGCCCCTCAATATTTAAATGAATTCTGGAAGTGTTTTGTCCGCAGTCAAGATGATTAATGGAAGCTGTGCCCAAGCTTGAGGGTTTCCACATTGGGTTAAAACACAACTGATGCAGAAAAGATTTTTTTATATCAGTATTGATGGCTGGCTTCCAGTCTGAGATACAAACAAGAGCCCATTTGTCATACGGATGTGTGGTTTGAGAAAACCTTGGTCACACTTCAGGTGCAAACAGTTAAGGCAAGATTCTTCAAGTCGAAGATATCTTCTAGTGGGGGAAAAGTACAAAGGATAAATCCATTCTCCTTATCTATTTTAATTTCTAAAATTACGTGTCGAGGGATAAGGTCAAAGAACTCTCAATGTTTTCAATGGCACCAGACACAGCATCAAACCTGGAAGTTAATTAAATCAATGTACCTCCAAACCTCTTCGTACAAATGCAACCAAGTTGTGCAGGTAATGCGATATAGTGTCAAACCATCCCATAAAAAAATCCTGCCCTATTTCATTGATCAATGTAGCCCATTTTTCACTCAATTTATTGGAAAGATTGGGGTAAAAGGAGAAGATAAATAAGGGCCTAGAATTTCCCGATAATTTGCCTGATGGTAAGTTCTAGCACGTAAGTTCCAGCAAATTAAGGCATCAGTGAGTTAGACTAGTGTTTACTCTGTTCCAAAATGTCCTGGGACTTGTGATACACTGCCGTTACCCTCTCCCAAACAGTGAGAAGCTCGGCTTCATTCAAATGAATGAAGAAGGCAAATTCCCCAAGTGACCTCGTGGTCTTGCTGCTGTCACTTAGAATCAAAGATAATGGCACTGGTGGGGCTGTCCTTTATATTTTATACAATTGTCAAACCGTGCTGTCAGTGCAAAGGCCAAGAAATTCGGGCCCGCCCACCTTGGCCGTGGATCAGAATCTGGCAGGGCAGGATAGGAGGCAGTGGGGAATCAAGAGAGGAAGCCGGGTTTGGGAGAGTCAGGGCAGTGGGGAGGATAGGTGGACGGGAGAGAGGATCAGAAGCTTGGAGGGCAGAATAAGGGCTTGACAGATGCAGGGAGGATGTTTCCCCTGTCTGGTGAGTCTAGAACAAGGGGCCACAGTCTCAGAATAAGGGGTCGGCCATTTAGGACTGAGATGAGGAGAAACTTCTTCACTCAGCGAGTAGTGAATCTTTGGAATTCTCTACCCCAGAGGGCTGTGGATGCTCAGTCTTGTGAATATATTCAAGATGGGGATTGATAGATTTTTCGATACTAAGGGAATCAAGGGATATGGGGATAGTGCATGTAGGTGAATTTGAGGTCGAATGGTGGATCAGGCTCGAAGGGCCGAATGGCCTACTCATGCTCCTATTTTTTATGTTCTTATCTGTCATTTATGGAAACGTTGAGGAGCAGAGAAAGTCACCAAATAGGAACGGTACTAAAAACTTTTCAAGAGTTCCGACATAAATTGTGGTATTTGTGATTTTATTGCTCGGGAGGTAGAGTGCATTTTGTGATCTCGGAAAGCGATATTCCCAATTAATTGTGATCAGCCAAACAGCCAATACAGGGTGCTCAGTTAATATTTGATTACGAGGTTGCTGTATCTGATAGGTGGAGAGCTTTTTTTATTTTCTCCCTCTGAGGCCACATCCTTCCACATTAATTTTAATTACTTTCGGAGCTGTTTGCTTCATCGCTAGCCCCTTTCCCACCATCTGTCGAGGTAGCAGCACCTTAAGGGCCTGAAATTCATCTACATGCTATACATCAACATCATAGGCAGTCCCTCAAAATCGAGGAAGACTTGCTTCCATTCTAAAAATGAGTTTTTAGGTGACTATACAGTCCAATACAGGAATTACAGCCTCTGTCACAGGTGGGACAGACAGTCGTTGAAGGAAACGGTGGGTGGGGTGTCTGGTTTGCCGCAAACTCCTTCCGCTGCCTGGGCTTGGTTTTTGCATGCTCTCAGCGATGAGACTCGGTGTGCTCAGCGCCCTCCCGGATGCACTTCCTCCACTTAGGGCGGTCTTTGGTCTGGATTCCCAGGTGGGGATGTTGCATTTTATCAAGGAGGTTTTGAGGGTGCCCTTGACATGTTTCCTCTGCCCACCTTAGGTTCGCTTGCCGTGCAGGAGTTCCTGTTGTGTATCTGTAAAGCATGCACTCCCATGTTCCGCCAACAGAGAGCTCATCACCTGAAGTCCCAAGGGATCCCAGCATCCCTTGGGAGCTCTGTATATAAACCAGCCCCTAAGGCCTGTTCCTCACTCTGGATTGTCTTACTAAAGACTAAGGTCACTGTTACTTTAACCTCCCTGTGTGCAGCCTCATCTGTGTTAGGAACACAATAACTGGCGACGAGAATACGAATCCAACGCAAAGATGCAGCAAACTGTGGGCATCCTAGCGAAGTTCTCGGAGGGTGAGGACTGGGAAGCCTATGTCAAATGGCTAGACCAGTACTTTGTAGCCAACGAGCTGGACGGAGAAGGAAGTGCAGCAAAAAGGAGAGTAGTCCTCCTCACAGTCTGCGGGGCACCGACCTACAGCCTCATGAAGATTCTTCTGGCTCCAGTGAAACCCACAGATAAGCCGTATGAGGAGCTGTGTACACTGGTTCGGGAGCATCTTTACCCGAGGGAGAGCATGCTGATGGCGAGGTATCGGTTCTACATGTGCCAGCGATCTGAAGGTCAGGAAGTGGCGAGCTACGTCAATGAGCTAAGGCGACTTGCAGGACAATGTGAGTTTGATGGCTACCTGGGCATTGGCCACGAGACCATCCTACGAAAAGTTTTGACTGTAGAGACACTAACCCTCACTAAGGCCATTGTGATAGCACAGGCGTTTATGTCCACCAGTGATAATAGCAAACAAATCTCTCAGCACACAAGTGCTAGCAATGTTTATAAATTAACTGGAACTGTGTTTGCGAGCAGAAATGTACAGGGCAGAACCCACGAGTCTGCAACTGCCAGCAGGCCTCAGGTGACCCAGATGACTCCGAGTCCCCAACAAAGGATAAATGCAAGGCAATTCACACCTTGTTGGCGTTGTGGAGGTTTCCATTCAGCCTGTTCATGCTGCTTCAAAGGGTATTTTTGCAAGAGCTGTGGAACAATGGGGCACCTCCAACGAGCTTGCAAACGAGCTGCAAGCTCTGCAAAACCTGCTAACCATCACGCGGCAGAGGAAGATCGGTCCATGGTGGATCAAAGCAATTTCAAGCCTCAGAGAGAGGAGGCAGATGCTGAAGTGCATGGGGTGCAAACATTTTCGATAAAATATCCACCTATAAAGCTAAATGTAAAATTGAATGGCTTACCTGTAGCCATGGAACTGGACACTGGCGCTAGCCAATCCATCATGAGTAAAAGGATGTTTGAAAGACTGTGGTGCAACAAGGCATTCAGACCAGCCTTGAGCCCCATCCACACGAAACTGAGAACATACACCAAAGAGTTTATCACTGTCCTGGGCAGCGCCATGGCCAAGGTCACCTACGAGGGCGCGGTGCACGAACTGCCATTCCTGATTGTCCCGGGCGATGGCCCTACACTGCGTGGAAGGAGCTGGCTGGGCAAAATCCGCTGGAACTGGGATGACATCCGAACGCTATCACATGTCGATGAGGCCTCATGTACCCAGGTTCTGAACAAATTTCCTTCCCTTTTTGAGCCTGGCATTGGAAACTTTTCCGGGGCAAAGGTGCGGATCCACTTGATCCCAGAGGCACGACCCATTCACCACAAGGCGCGAGCGGTTCCTCACATGATGAGGGAAAGAGTAGAAATCGAGCTGGACAGGCTGCAACTAGAGGGCATCATCTCCCCAGTGGAATTCAGCGAGTGGGCCAGCCCGATTGTTCCAGTACTCAAAAGTGATGGCACGGTCAGGATTTGTGGCGATTATAAAGTAACTATTAATCGTTTCTCGCTACAGGACCAATACCCGCTACCTAAGGCAGACGACCTATTTACGATGCTGGCAGGAGGCAAGACGTTCACCAAGCTCGACATGACTTCGGCCTACATGATGCAGGAGCTGGAGGAGTCTTCGAAGGGCCTCACCTGCATCAACACGCACAAGCGACTGTTCATCTACAACAGATGCCCGTTTGGAATTCGGTCTGCTGCAGTGATCTTCCAGAGAAACATGGAGAGCCTACTCAAGTCGGTACCACACATGGTGGTCTTTCAGGACGACATATTGGTCATGGGTCGCGACACATCCGAGCACCTACAAAACCTGGAGGAGGTCCTCCAGCGACTGGATCGCGTAGGGTTGCGGCTGAAGAGGTCGAAATGCGTCTTCATGGCAGCAGAAGTGGAGTTTTTGGGGAGAAAAATCGCGGCGGACGGCATTCGGCCCACAGACGCCAAGACAGAGGCTATCAGGAACGCATCCAGGCCACAGAACATCATGGAGCTGCGGTTGTTCCTGGGACTCCTCAACTATTTTGGTCAATTCCTACCGGTGTTAAATATCCTTTTAGAGCCCCTACATGTGTTATTGCGCAAAGATGAGAACTGGGTATGGGGAAAAATGCAAGTCATTGCTTTTGAGAAAGCCAGAAACATTTTCTGCTCCAACAAGCTGCTTGTATTGTATAACCCGTGTAAAAGACTTGAGCTAGCATGTAATGTGTCGTCGTACAGAGTCGGGTGTGTATTACAGCAAGCTAACGTTGCCGGGAGGTTGCGACCTGTTGCCTATGCTTACAGGAGCTTGTCAAAGGCCGAGAGGTCCTGCAGCATGATTGAGAAAGAGGCATTAGCATGTGTGTTCTGGGTAAAGAAAATGTATCAGTACCTGATTGGCCTCAAATTTGAGCTGGAAACCGATCACAAGCCCCTCACATCCCTGTTCACTGAAAACAAGGGGATAAATACGAATGCCTCAGCCCGCATACAAAGGTGGGCACTCGCGCTATCAGCGTATAACTATACCATCCGCCACAGGCCAGGCACCGAGAACTGTGCGGATGTTCTCAGTCGGCTACCATTGCCCACCACGGGGGTAGAATGGCGCAGCCTGCAAACTTGTTGATGGTCATGGAAGCGTTTGAAAATGATAAATCACCTGTCACGGCCCACCAGATTCGGACTTGGACTAGCCAATATCCTCTGCTGTCCCTGGTAAAAAACTGTGTACTCCATGGGAACTGGGCCAGCATTCCCGTTGAAATGCAAGAGCCAATCAAGCTGTTCCAGCGGCGAAAGGATGAGCTGTCCATTCAGGCAGACTGCCTGCTGTAGGGTAACCACATAGTCCTACCAAAAAAGGGCAGGGAGACGTTCATCTCCGATCTCCACAGCAAACACCCGGGTATAGTAATGATGAAAGCGATAGCCAGATCCCACGTGTGATGGCCCGGTATCAACTCTGACTTCGAGTCCTATGGTGGTGGATGCTTTTTCAAAATAGATTGAATGTGAAATAAATTGGGAAGCACCGCCACCGTCACCATTGAAAGCCTGAGAGCTATGTTTGCCACCCACGGCCTGCCTTACATACTGGTCAGTGACAACGGGCCATGTTTCACCAGTGCCAAATTTAAAGAATTCATGACTCGCAATGGGATCAAACATGTCACCTCCGCCCCGTTTAAACCAGCCTCCAATGGGCAGGCAGAGTGGGCAGTACAAACCATCAAACAGAGCCTTAAATAAGTCACAGAAGGCTCACTCCAAACCCGCCTGTCCCGAGTACTGCTCAGCTACCGCACGAGACCCCACTCACTCACAGGGGTGCCCCCGGCTGAGCTACTCATGAAATGGACACTTAAAACCAGACTCTCGCTGGTTCACCCCAACCTGCATGATCAGGTAGAGAGCAGGCGGCAGCAACAAAATGTAAACGATGGTCGCGCCACTGTGTCATGGGAAATTGATCTGAATGATCCTGTGTATGTGCTAAACTATGGACATGGTCCCAAGTGGATCACAGGTACGGTGATAGCTAAAGAAGGGAATAGTGTGTTTGTCTTCAAACTCGACAATGGACAAATTTGCAGAAAGCACCTGGACCAAACGAGGCTGCGGTTCACAGACTGCCCTGAACAACCCACAGCAGACACCACCTTTTTCGAGCCCACAACACACACCCAAAGGATCAACGACACCATGCCGGACCAGGAAATCGAACCCATCATGCCCAACAGCCCAGCAAGGCCAGGCTCACCTAGCAGCCCTGCAGGGCCAACAACACGCCAGCCCAGCGAGGGCACAGCCAACACACCAGAACAGACATTTGTACCGAGTTGGTCCACCAGGGAAAGAAAGGCTCCTGACCGCCTCACCTTGTAAATAGTTTTCACTTTGACTTTGGCAGGGGCGGGGGAGTGATGTTGTGTATCTGTAAAGCATGCACTCCCATGTTCCGCCACCAGAGAGCTCATCCCCTGAAGTCCCAAGAGATCCCAGCATCCCTTGGGAGCACTGTATCTAAGCCGGCCCCTAAGGCCTGTTCCTCACTCTGGAGTGCCTTATTAAAGACTGAGGTCACTGTTACTTTAACTTCCGTGTGCAGCCCCACCTATGTTCGGAACACAATAGTTCCGAGTCGAGCACTTGCTTTGGGAGTCTTGTGTCAGGCATGTGAACAACGTGGCCCACTATCCAGTCTATCCAGGTCCCTCATAATTTTATACACCTCAATTAGTTGTTGTGGCTCTGGGTTCTGCAATGCATTCATGCATTAATACTTTGATTAATTTGTTGTGTTCAGAATAACTTCACAAGACTGTATTGTAAGCTCAAACTGTTGTGACCTTGGTCTCTTTATTCAGACTCCAGAGTAAAGAAGCACCATGGCGAATCACCTCTTCTACCTGCTTGCCCCAGGGTGCAAAGGTGACCCTTAAGTCTCCCACAGGTGTACCCCCTAGTGGCAAGTCTTACATTTTGGTGGGGTTTACATCCATACATAACCTAATTGATAGCTATCATTTTCCTTTCACGTGCTTGTTTTCCCCACATTGTCGGCTAGTTAGCGTGCATTGTCCTCTCACTGTGTGCGCTGCTGCCTGGTCACCCAGCAGGAGGTCCAGCTTGAGTGAACTGAGCCAGTCGACTTCCATAATTCCCTCTTCACAGCGGCAACGGCTGATGGCTCCGCACTTGCACTTTGAAGTTTAACTGATCACTGACGGCACATCGTCGCAGAGGAGACAAGTGAGCGTTGGAGTGACAGACAGCCCTGGGACTTAAAGTCAACAACTTCAAATTGAGATTAAAATGTGAAACAAATCTTGCGGCTTGCTTGAAGCAATCGAGCCGACCCTTCAGGATTCCCGATAAAGGTAACGGCAAGATACCTACTGTCAAATTTCAGTAATTACTTGTGACCACTATTATTATGCAAAATGGCAAATAGTGCATTCCATTCACATCAATCGCTCATAAGATGATCATTTTCCTTCGGAAGCAGATGTTGAAATTTAAAAAAAAGCAAGCATTCCTTGTTCTGTCCCGTTAATCAAATCATATCGCTGTAATTCATTTCGCCCACGGACTATTAAAGGGCTTTGACAACTTCTCAAAATATTCCCCTTTAGCTGCTCATGCGACAGCTGCAAAAGTGCTTTCTATAAGTTTCTCGTGATAAAGTTTGAAAAATAGAATTTGAAAGCTTGAATAGAAATTAAACTAAGAGTGATGTTTGGCTTACAGTATACTGAAAACTAATTGCAAACTTTAAAGGGCTGGATTTTCAGTCTTCTGCTGGACCCTGTTAGCACCCCCAGAGGGGCGGCAATGGTGGAGTTCAAGCACTTCTAGGTGGGCGGCCGGCACCCCGCCGGGACATTCGATGCCGGTTTCGACGAGGCGTGGAGCATTACCGCCCGGAAGTGGCAGGTTCGACCTTTGACTCCCGCCCAATCCGCAGCGCCCCGCAGCGCCCCCTGCTGGGACCGCCTGTGGAAGCGGACGGTCCGAGCTGTAGTGGCCGCAGTGAGGTGAATAATGTCGACCTCAGCTAAGTGTGATTGTTTTATTTGCGATTTATGTTGTGGTGGCGTGAGCTATTTATTGGGAATGTTTGTGGTATCTATTTTTTCAGGTTTTTTTTTTCTCTCCCCTTACCCCCCTCCGGCTATTTCGCTAGGGATTTTCAGTTGCTCAGCCGGCCTAGCGCCCTAAGAGAGGTGGGCAACGCCTCCCTTAGCGCTCCGCCCCACACTCAGGCCCAGCTGCCCAATTTTGCTGTCTGAGGTGCAAACTGTTCCCGGGCGCAAACTTTACCGCTCCGCCGCCATTATCGCCCTGACATGAGCAAAACCGAAAATCCAGCCCTATTTGTAACGTTTGATGCCTGACTAGCATCTTCACTGTGTAAACTAAAACTTTTTTGCCCAGATCCTTTGCCATGCTTACCAGCCGACTTCGATGCAATTATCTTCCATAAAAGGTGATCTCCATTACCATGACAAAAAGCCGAAGGCTATACAGAATAATACTAAGAAACAGGTCACATTACAAAGGATCATCAATTGCAATTAAATAATCAGAATATGGTGTGTTGATGCAGGAGGCTGGTCAACCATGAGATACATCACAGTTATAAGAGTTAGGATCTCAGCCCTTGTCAGATATGCTGGGGACAATCTTGGAGCTGTTGCCTGTGGCACAAATGAGACTTCTAGATGCAGAGTCTCTCGCTTATAGATTTATTGGAGCAAAATCATACTCACAGTCACAGGCAACAGACACAATGATGTGAAGGCTGCGGGAAAGCTCACACTCCAGGTGCGAAGTTCAGTAACAGGGTGGCCATCCTAACGTTACGTTACAACGGTACAGCTAATATGCCCTCGTCTATTGAGCATTACATTCATACCTCTTCCATGGCTTTTACCCAAAGCTTACATTAGCTACCATTAGTTCAGCGTTGCAAAGACTTACTGGCTCTGTGGTACCACTGGGTGAAAGCTGCATGATGGGTATCAAGACATCGTAGAAGCTGTCCATCTCATAAGAAATAGGAGCAGGAGTAGGTCATTTGGCCCCTTGAGCCTGCTCCGTCATTCAATGAGACCATGGTTGTTCTTCTACCTCAACTCCACTTGCCTGCAAGGGAATCCCTTGATTCCCCTAATATCCAAAAATTTGCCGATCTCAATGACTAAGCATCCACAGCCCTCTGGGGTAGAGAATTCCAAAGATTCACCACTCTCCGAGTGAAAAAATATCTCCTTTTCTCAGTCCTAATTGACTGATCCCTTATTTCTGAGACTATGGGCCCAAGTTTCGGCCTCAGTTGCTCCTGATTTTTTGGAGCAACTGGTGCAGAACAGAATATCTTAGGAATTCAAATTCTCGGCATTTAGTTTGCTCCAGTTCTAGTCAGTTAGAACAGTTTCACTTTGGAACAGAATTTTTTTTCAAAAGAGGGCGTGTCCGGCCACTTACGCCTGTTTTCAAAGTTTCAGCAGTGAAAACTTACTCCAAACTAACTTAGAATAGAGTAAGTGAAGATTTTTGTACGTTCGAAAAAACCTTGTCTACACTTTAGAAAATCAGGCGTAGGGAATGGGGTGGGGGGGTTTAAAGGGAAGTTTACAAACATTAAACACTTCAGTTTTACAAATAAAGAGCCATCATCAATAATAAATGATAAATACATCAATAAATCAACCAATAAATCAATCAAAACAAATTAATAAAAAATAATTTAAAAAAAAATCAATAAATAAAACATTTTCTACTTACCGACTGCAGCACCAGGAGTCCTCCAACAGCGTGCTGGGATGCCCCCCCCCCCCCCCCCCGCAGTGTGTCTCTGTCAGTGTCTCTATCTCTCTGTCTGTCTGTGTGTCTCTCGTTCTCTGTCTGTCAGTGTCTGTGTTTCTGACAGCGAGAGGAGGGGGAGAAGGGGGAGAGGGGGAGAAGGGGAGGGGGAGAAGGGAGGTGGGGGAGAAGGGGGGGTGGGGGGAGAAGGGGGAGAAGGGGGGGCGGGGGGAAAGGGGGAGAAGGGTGGGGGGAGAGGGGGGAAGTGGGACGGGGAGAGGGAGAGAAGTGGGATGGGGAGAGGGGAGAGGGGGAGAAGGGGGGGATGTAGGGAGGGAAGGAGAGAGGATGTAGGGAGGGAAGGAGAGAGGAAGGAGAGTGGGAGGGAGAGAAGGAAGGAGAGAGGAGCGAGGGAGGGAAGGAGAGAGGAGGGAGGGAAGGAGAGAGGAGGGAGGGAGGGAGGTAGGTAGGGAAGGAGAGAGGAGGGAGGGAAGGAGAGAGGAGGGAGGGAGGGAAGGAGAGAGGAGGGAGGGAGGGGGAGAAGGAGAGAGGAGGGAGGGAAGGAGAGAGGTTTGGGGGAGGGAGAGAAGGAGGCTGAATGGCCGGGCTCAAGAACTCGGGCTGGATTTACAGGTAGGTGGCGTCGACTCTCGGGGGTGGGGGGGGGGGCCTCGCAGAGGTCTGGGGGGCAGGGAGAGAGTCGCGGAGGTCCGGGGGCGGGGGCGGAGAGAGTCGCGAAGGTCCAGGGTGCGGGGGGAGCGGAGGTCGGGTCCGGTCCGGTCCGGTCGGGTGGGAGGAGCCTTATTCACGCAGTCCCAGTGATGCCATTCGGCCAGGGCTAGGGGCCCCTCCCACAGTTTTGGTCGCCTGGAGCTACTGCACATGCGCGCCCACTGTAGCGCGCATGCTCAGAGGTCCCGGCACTGTTTTCAGTGCAGGGACCTGGCTCCGCGCCCAGCTCCAGAGAACTTGCAGGGAGCCGGAGAATAGGTACGTTTTTTTTTGGCGCACTTTCTGGCGCGAAAAATGGGCGTCCAGGTCCGGTCTGCGCCGTTTTAAGCGCGGCCCGAAACTTGGGCCCTATGACCCATGTTCTAGATTCCCCAGCCAGGGGAAATATCCTCCCTGCATCTACCCTGTCAAGCCTTGTAAGAATCGTGCATGTTTCAATGAGATCACCTCTCATTCTTCTAAACTCTAGAGAATATTAGCCTAGTCTACTCAATCTCTCCTCAAAGGACAATCCCCCCATTCCAGGAATTAGTCTGGTGAACCTTCGTTGCACTCTCTCTACAGCAAGTATATCCTTCCTTTGGTAAGGAAACCAAAATTGTACACAATACTATTATATCTATATAAAAGGTAAATATGTGGTTGTAAGGTAGATAGATTTATTTACCAGAATGTCGGAACTATATACAGAGCTACAAATTATATAATATGTTGCCAACCTGTACCAGACATGTAGGGCCCTGAAGAGTTGGTTTGATTTTGGACATGTTCCAGATAGCGCTCATTTCAGCAATTTCTACAACAACGGACTCGAAACCACAAAATGAAATCCTTAACACAAGATGGAACCCAAACGCAATCTCAACATTGCTTCTGTCTCATTCCCTGCTCAGCAAGTAGCCAATGGGTAATCAGCACAGCTACTGAGCAAACAGATATTTCCACTGTGGGAAAGAGGGAAAATCACCTGTTGAATCACCTTGATTTGTTCGAGTGTCCTTCCGAACACATGGTTACAGGACAACGCTAGCTGATCCTGACGTCTTGCTTGGAGAATGATGCCTTGCATGGGAGAAAGAAAACCAAAAGTTAAATATATGGGGAGTGGGGGAAGAGGAAAAGAAAATGAATAAATTTAAAAAGAGCAAAAGAAAATTCCTGCTAATATTTCACTGCAATTCTTGACATCAAGGATTCACTGATCGGAAGCTATAAGAGCGGACGTTTGATAGTGTCTTTTACTCTTGGTGTTGAAAATGTAAAAGAAAACTATAGTTGACTCCAGAGATTTGTTTTAAAATTGAGCAACCACAGAGTTAGGCTTTCAATGTATCTTCCTATTTTTTGTCACCATCTGCGCGCCCAAGGTGTATTTTGATTTAGCGTGGCAAAGGTTCTATTATTACAAGAACAGGCATGGTGCCTTAGGACTTTGTAATCATAAAAGCTTCTTTCACTGGCGAATGCATTCTGCCTGTGGTAATACTAATAAATGCAGCTATGCTGCAGGCTAAAGCAATATCAAAGAGCGGTGACTCAAGGAAGGACATTAGGTTAATTTGGGCCAAATAATTGCCTCAGCAGGCGAAGGCCACTGGATTCTTCCCTCTTTCATTTTAGGCTTTTCTCGTACATTCCACGTGTAAGAACAGTAATTCATCAATTATGTTCGAAGGACAAAATAAAAGGAAATGTATTGCAGAGTGGGAAGAGCAGGAAGTGTACGCATACAGAGCTGGGTGTTTGCAGTGTTGCCCACATATTTTGTTAAGCCAGTAAGCTTTTAGATGTTTCAGAACTTCCAAAGCCAAATACAGAGATCTGGGAGCTGAAATTGCCTCTTTTTATAGCCCCTTTAGCGCCACTGGAGGGTGCTAGCAGGGCGCAATTGCCTGGGCGAGAGGGGTGATTGCGCTTGCCGGGAAATTGCCCCTGAGGTTTGGGGGGGAGGGCAATGTGCTCTTAAAGGGGAGGCCTTTTGCACCATGGGATGCCATTTTTTTTGTCAGCCGACTCTTTGGTCGGCCCAACAATGGTGGCCATCACATCAACTGGGGCGCCATCATGCAGCCTGGTGCTCCATTATGGGCACGGGGCGGTTGACCCGATCGATTGCCTCCCTGGTAGCCCAATGGCGGCCACCAGACGGCCTGCGGAGCGCGCAGCGGCCCTCCCCTTTAAGTGAAGGGGTGGGGCATTGTAGCGCGTTAGTGCCACGCGGAGCACCCTCTTAGCGCAGTGCCCCAGAGCGCGGCGCTGGGCTTCGGAGTGTGGCACTGCTCTCCCGCCCTTGGAGCGCCCCTCCATGGACGCAGAGCGCCGGAGACAGTTCCGCGTCCTTGGAAGGGCGCACGTGCCCAATTAAGAACATGAAAATAGATGACTTAAATATTTAACACGTGTAAAACTAATGCTATTTGGAGCAGTCACGCAATTCCTCCACAAGGTTTTCAGTCGACAGATTGCAAATTGTAAATGAAGACTGCCAGGCAATCAATAATTTAATCAATTATTTTTGTAATTTGATACTCTATCATTTAATGGGAACATGTTAATTTAATGATTAGGATGCAAAGGAACTCAGAATAGTGTTGACTCATCCGTGAACAGTATTTCATTGTGTAGAATGGGCCTATACTCTCTCGAGTTTAGAAGAATGAGAGGTAATCTTATTGAAACATATCTGATTCTGAGAGGGTTTGACAGGGTAAATGCTGAGAGATTGTTTCCTCTGGCTGGAGAGTCTAGAACTAGATGTCATAGTCTCAGGATAACGGATCACTCATTAAACATTGAGATGAGGAGAAATGTCTTCACTCAGAGAACATAAGAACATAAGAATTAGGAACAGGAGTAGGCCATCTAGCCCCTCGAGCCTGCCCCGCCATTCAATAAGATCATGGCTGATCTGGTCGTGGACTCAGCTCCACTTACCCGCCTTCTCCCCGTAACCCTTAATTCCCTTATTGCTTAAAAATCTATCTATCTTTGACTTGAAAACATTCAATGAGCTAGCCTCAACTGCTTCCTTGGGCAGAGAATTCCACAGATTCACAACCCTCTGGGAGAAGAAATTTTTTCTCAACTCGGTTTTAAATTGGCTCCTCCGTATTTTGAGGCTGTGCCCCCTAGTTCTAGTCTCCCCCACCAATGGAAACAACCTCTCTGCCTCTATCTTGTCTATCCCTTTCATGATTTTAAATGTTTCTATAAGATCACCCCTCATCCTTCTGAACTCCAAGGAGTAAAGACCCAGTCTACTCAATCTATCATCATAAGGTAACCCCCCTCATTTCTTGAATCAGCCTAGTGAATCGTCTCTGTACCCCTTCCAAAGCTAGTATATCCTTCCTTAAGTAAGGTGACCAAAACTGCACGCAGTACTCCAGGTGCGGCCTTACCAATACCTTATACAGTTGCAGCAAGACCTCCCTGCTTTTGTACTCCATCCCTTTCGCAATGAAGGCCAATATTCCATTTGCCTTCCTGATTACCTGCTGCACCTGCAAACTAACCTTTTGGGATTCATGCACAAGGACCCCCAGGTCCCTTTGCACCACAGCATGTTGTAATTTCTCCCCATTCAAATAATATTCCCTTTTACTGGTTTTTTTTCCCAAGGTGGATGACCTCACACTTTCCGACATTGTATTCCATCTGCCAAACCTTAGCCCATTCGATTAATCTATCCAAATCTCCTTGCAGTCTCTCTGAGTCCTCTACACAACCCGCTTTCCCACTAATCTTAGTGTCATCTACAAATTTTGTTGCATGACACTCTGTGGTCCCAGCACTGATCCCTGTGGCACACCACTAACCACTGATTTCCAACCGGAAAAGGACCCATTTATCCCGACTCTCTGCTTTCTGTTCGCCAGCCAATTCTCTATCCATGCTAATACATTTCCTCTGACTCCGCATACCTTTATCTTCTGCAGTAACCTTTTGTGTGGCACCTTATCGAATGCCTTTTGGAAATCTAAGTACACCTCTATCCACCATGGTTGTGATCTTTGGAATTATCTCCCCCAGAGGGCTGTGGATAATCAGTTATTGTGAATATTCAAGGCAGAGGTAGATATTTGGACATTATGAGAATCAAGGGATATGAGGATAGTGCGGGACGGTGGAGTTGATGTGGAAGATCAGCCATGATCTTATTGATAGGCAGAGCAAGTATGAGGGGTCGGGTGGCCAACTCCTGCTCCGAATTATTATGTTCTTAGGTTCATAGAGAAATGGCGCACTTGAGCCCAGGCTGACGCTGATCATATAAGTTTTACTTTTACATTGCCCACGGAAGTAATAACCTGGAGATCAAAATACACTTCAATATTTTCTCCCATTCTCAATGTGAGAGCGGTCGCGATCAGGGAAATGTCAAGAGTGATATGATGGTTAGACTTAACTTAAAGCAGTGATGTTCTAATGGGTTGCAAACCTAAGTCTGCATATAGATCTGTTATTTTTAGGAATGGTATATATTGATCTGAGATACATACCTTGTGGAAGACTTGTCAAGTCTACTTCACAGCAGAGTCTGAATGGTTCAATCAAACCTATGGACTTCACCATACAATTGCCAGCTGACTGTACTGCAAGACAATGAAAAAGAAAGACTTGCATTTATATAGCGCCTTTCACGACCACCGGACGTCTCAAAGCACTTTACAGTCAATTACGTACTTTTAGAGTGTAGTCACTGTTGTAATATGGGAAACGCAGCAGCCAATTTGCGCACAGCAAGCTCCCACAAACAGCAATGTGGTAATGACCAGATAATCTGTGTTTGTTATGTTGATTGAGGGATAATTATTGGCCAGGACACCAGTGATAACTCCCCTGCTCTTCTTCAAAATAGTGCCATGGGATCTTTTACATCCACCTGAGAGAGCTGACAGGACCTTGCTTTAACGTCTCACCCAAAAGAGCAGCTCTCCCTCGGCACTGCACTGGGAGTGTCAGCTTAGATTTATGTGCTAAAGTTCCTGGAGTGGGACTTGAACCCACAACCTGCTGACTTAGAGGCGAGAGTGCACAGCTGGCACTGGATTGAGAGGATTGTTTAATTTCTTAATTATATTTGATTAATCAGAACCACTATGATTAATTTGTTAGAAGTATACTCATGGCACTTTAAAAACAATATGTTTGTTTCACACAATTGGTCTTATTAAGCAAACACCACAGGATGTAGCGTTGCATGAGCAAATATTCTCATTAAATGAATGGTCCGATTACAACAATGTCCATTAATAGGCTCCTATTGCAATTATAATCCTATTGTGCTTCAGGAATTTTGGGCTGTTTATTACCTAAATTTAAGATAATGATGATTTAAAGTTAAATAAAAATGGCTTTCACCAGAACAAAATGGCTTCCTTTCAGATTCGAACTTTTTCTTACTTTTCCTTTCTGTCTCTTTTTCTCTCCCTCTCTTAATCCAATCTTTCTTTCCCTCTCTTCATTCCTCTTTCTTTACCCGATTTGACTCAAATTCACCCTCCGTCTCCATTTTCCTCTGTTGCTTTCTCAATTGCTAAATCTCACTGGTTGAGGACAGACACTGTTGGGCCTGTGGTTCACTGTGGTCACTGCCCTCACAGCCCCGCTACCAGCTCGCTCTTCCAGCAAGTTACGCCACAACGAGCTAAAGGCTGCGGAAAAAACAACCGGTGCTGATGCCTCGTTTCCGCAAGACCCGGCCCAGTATTGTTCCGTCTTTGTTTTTGGACCAAAACTGAAACTTCAGTGAGAAAATTTCCCCTATTTTTTTTTCCATTTCTGTCAATCAATTAATTCCATTGTTTTCATCTATTTTAAAGCTGCTTTTTCACCCCATTCCCTTACATTGTTTTCAATGACAACTTAACGAAAGAAGTATGAATGGATATTTTTATTAAATTGTATTGATAGAGCACTTTTCGTGACCCCAGGACATCCCAAGCGGTTTACAGCCAATTAATTACTTTTTGGAGTGTAGTCAATGTTGTAATGTGGGAAACGCGGCAGCCAGTTTGTGCTCAGCAAGCTCGCACAAACAGCAATGTGATAATGACCAGATAATCTGTTTTAGTGATGTTAATTGAGGGATAAATATTGGCTGAGACACCAGGGAGAACCCGCCTGCTCTTCTTCAAAATAGTGTCACTGGATCGTTTATGTCCACCTTAGAAAGCAGAAGGGGCCGCGGTATAATGTTTACTCCGCAGGACAAGACCGCCAACAGTGCAGCACTCCCTCAGTACTACCCCTCCAACAGTGCAGCACTCCCTCAGTACTGCCCCTCCGACAGTGTAGTGCTCTCTCAGTACTACACCTCCAACAGTGCAGCACTCCCTCAGTACTGCCCCTCCAACAGTGCAGCGCTCTCTCAGTACTGTCCCACCAACAGTGCAGCGCTCTCTCAGTACTACCCCTCCAACAGTGCAGCACTCCCTCAGTACTGACCCTCCGACAGTGCAGCACTCCCTCAGTACTGACCCTCCAACAGTGCAACACTCCCTTAGTACTGACCCTCCGACAGTGCAGCACTCCCTCAGTACTGACCCTCCGACAGTGCAGCACTCCCTCAGTACTACCCCTCCAACAGTGCAGCACTCCCTCAGTACTGACCCTCCGACAGTGCAGCATCCCTGAGTACTGGCCCTCCGACAGTGCAGCGCTCTCTCACTAGTACCCCTCCGACAATACAACACTCCCTCAGTACTGCCCCTCCAACAGTGCAATGCTCTCTCAGTACTGACCCTCCGACAGTGCAGCGCTCCCTCAGTAGTACCCCTCCGACAATACAACGCTCCCTCAGTACTGCCCCTCCAACAGTGCAATGCTCTCTCAGTACTGCACTGATTATAATGGCAGCTTGTTAGTAAGAGATCTGCCACATTGATCATCATTATCCTCACCGTGGGCTAAGTAAAGGTGCAAAGAGCAGGCTTTGATGTGACGTGTACAAAAAACTCGTTTCACAAAGAGCAGAATAATCAGGAGAGCAACTGAAACACTTGTAGCTGCTTATTTTGCCTGCCAGCAATCCTGCTAATTATCATTCATTAAGTATGACAGTCAATCAGTCTGCTTTAAAAACATTCTATTTCAAAATATGCTGTTTTAAAAAATAAGCACTTCTCTTTAGCTTGGAAGTCTACAATACAATACCATACAAACACTAATTGACATATCAAATTTATTTTTCCACTATTTGAACAGAGACCATAATTTGTTTCAAATAAATGCCTCTGTTGAAATAACTGTTTAGTGTTTGCTAAGTAATTCCACTGACAGTAATTTAGATCGACTTCAATGCATGTCCCTGCTTCTGATAAATCCCGCTCATTATCCTCATCCGTCGTTTGGATGAGACCCTAAACCGAGGCCCTGTCTGCTTTCTCAGATAAAATATCCCACGGCACTATTGCGAAGAAGAGCAGGGAGTTATCCCTGGTGTGCTGGCCAACATTTATCCCTCAATCAACATCGCTAAAAAACATTATCTGGTCATCATCACATTGCTGTTTGTGGGAGCTTGCTGTGCGCAAATTGGCTGCCGCGTTTCATACATTACAACAGTGACTACACTTGAAAAAGTACTTCATTGGCTGTAAAGCGCTTTGCAAAGTTCGGTGGTCGTGAAAGGTGCTATATAAATGCAAGTCCTTCTTTTTTTCTTTACTTATCAGACATTAAAGGGGTGATTTTCCTGGGTCTACCCCTTCCCAAATTGCCTGGGAGAGTGAATATTAGAAAATCAAGCGGGCTGTTGCAGATGCCTGAAAAAGAACCAACTCGAATTTCCACCATTTAAGTTAATGGAAGGAAAATTGTACAAGTTCCTTTATCGCCATGGAGATTGACCAGCCCAATTTTTCAATGTGCACTGAGCCCGTGCATCCTACGCACCTGGAGGCAGTCCCTGGAACGTGTTCTCTAAAAACGTGAAATATATTAATGGCATATTTATACTATGCTGAAGGTTGCATGTAGTAGTTCTATTTTCAGAGCTGTGTAAATGTGAGCCAGTTCTTCAGCCGTGTGCCAGCTGTGGTTCAGTGGGCAGCACTCTTGCCTCTGAGTCAGAAGGTTGTGGGTTCAAGTCCCTCTCCAGAGACTTCAGTGTAATAATCTAAGCTGACACTCCAGTGCAGTGCTGAGGGAGTACTGCATGGTTGGGGGTGCCATCTTTTGGATGAGACGTTAAACCGAGGCCCCACCTGCTCTCTCAGGTGGATGTAAATGATGCCATGGTGCTATTTCAAAGAAGAGCAGGGGAGTTATCCCCGGGGTCCTGCCCAATATTTATCCCTCAATCAACATAACAAAACAGATTATCTGATCATTATCACATTGCTGTTTGTGAAAGCTTGTTGTGCGCAAATTGGCTGCTGCATTTCCTTCATTACAACAGCGACTGTGCTTCAAAAAAAGTACTTCATTGGCTGTAAAGTGCTTTCGGACATCTGGTGGTCCTGAAAGGCGCTATATAAATGCAAGTCTTTCTTTTCTTCTCACTGCCTGCTCATATTGTAGTGAAACTGAGGAAGGCAACACTTAGTAATGATATTACAGATATATCATACTCATTGTCAGTCTCTCGAACGAGGATGACTTGCTTCCACATGAGTTCACAGATGTTTCAATGAAGAACCCGATATTCCAGTCCTGAACTCCAAATGAGGCCTGTGCGTGAATTTTTTTAACGTGTGGTGACCTTGGCACATTAGCCACCACACGGGCTTGACAGAGCTCGGCCTTTATCCAATGGCAAGGGTTGAACCAGGACGACTGGAGATCTGTTCTGCTGCGCAGACCTAGTGCGCACACATATCGCAGTGTGGGCAGGTCCGTGCTGCCCCTGGGCTCTTGGCTCTTCTGGGCCCCGTACCCTCATTCGCCGCACCTCCGCCACGATCCCTCACCGCCCCTCCAGCAGAAAAACTTTTGCCGCTCCTCTGTCACGATCTCCGCACCAAGCGTTCGCAGAACCTCCGCCCCGATCACCCACCGAATCTCAGCCACGATCCCTCACCGCACCTCCGCCCCGATTACTCGTCGCCAAGTGCCACGACCTTCCCGCTCCTCTGCTGTACCCGCGCCCGGCCGATGTTCCTGGCCAGGCTCCAAACAGCGACCTAGGTCCTGATGACATCACCCAGTCGCCCACCTCGAAGCCGTCGCTTGTGTCAGCTTGCGCTGGAAGCTGCAGTGGCTCACTCCAGCTCTTTTTGAAGCCCCGACCTAACCAGTCTGCTGTTCAGCAGCCTTCCAGCTCCATTGTGACTCTTAATGAGTAAAAAGACCTGACAAAGATCATCAATTCTTTTGTACCTTTGATGCGTGAAAGCAGGACACCGGTGGGACACTAGCTTTACAAGGCGACTTTTCATGGCGGGGTCTCTCAACAACTTCTACACTACAGACAGTTTGCATCCATCCCAGCTTGAGCTCACCTCTTCCCTGTATCTTTTGATTTGTTATCAGTAACATCAAGAATGATCAGACAGCAAATGTGGATTAAAATGTAGGCAGATCTGCGCGATGGTCACAGCGTGCTTTTCTTCACCATGTTCGTGTTTCCGGCATGAGGCAGTACCTTGGCTGAAAGCACGGCTGGAAATTTCATGCCGAGGATTTTCTGACTGTTCGCAGGACTAATTATCAGCTAGGTCATATAGCACTGAGAGAAAAAATCATACCAGCTTGACGAAGAGTGAATTACGTGTTATGCTGTGTCCATAGATATTAATACACTGTGTTGGTTATACTTTCTTTAGAGGGACTGCAACAAAGGTTCACCAGACTGATTCCTGGGATGGGGTGATTGTCCTATGAGAAGAGATTGAGTAGATTGGGCCTATATTCCCCAGAGTTTAGAAGAATGAGAGGTGATCTAATTGAAATATATAACTTCCTTAAGTGGCTTGACCATGGTAGATGCAGGGAGGATGTTTCCTCCGGCTGGGGAGTCTAGAACCAGGATTCACAGTCTCAGAATAAGGGGTCGGTCAATTAGGACTGAGATGAGGTGAAATTTCTTTAATCAAAGGGTTGGAATTCTCTACTCCAGAGGGCTGTGGAGGCTCAATCATTGAGTATACTCAAGACAGAAAGCGATAGATTTTTAGATACTAAAGGAATCAAGGGAAAGGGGGATAGTGCAGGAAGGCGGAGTTGAGGTAGAAGATCAGCCATGATCTTGTTGAATGTTGGAGCAGGCTCGAAGGGCTGAATGGCCTGCTCCTAATTCTTATGATCTTATACTTCTAAAATGTGTTGTGCACTCTTCAAACCTGGATGAAGCACTACATTGATATTGGTGCAAAACCCGCAGCGCACTATGTCAGAAGCCATTACCGTAAATGGATAGAGCCACTTTCATGCGGTCAGCTATTGTAATTCAATCCACAGCCTCAGCACATGGTTGGACCCCTCCTTGTTACCAGGTGTAACAATAGACAAGGTTGAACAGGACAGAATCTATTTATTAACATGTCTACTGGTTCGGAAAACGTTATTGCCGATTCCATTCTGTGCCCAGAAGCTGGCAAGATTTACAACAAAGAGGAAAAAAGAAATGTTCAAACTATTGAGCCCAATCAGACTCTTTACAAACTCATGATTTTCAACCTGTTGGTTATACTGACCCATACAGAAAATATATCAAAGAATCATAGAATTATACAGCGCAGAAGTCCATTCAGCCTATTGTGCCTGTGCTGGCAATTTTGTAGAGCTAATTAATGAATCCCCCTCCCCTGCTCTTTTCCCATAGCCCCTGTAACTGTTTTCCCTTCAAGTCTTAATCCAATTCTCTTTTGAATGTTATCATTGAATCTGCTTCCACCAACCTCTCAGGCAGTGTGTTCCAGATCACAAAAACTCGCTGTGTAACATCTATCAAATCTCCTCTTAACCTTCTCTGCTCCAAGGAGAACAATCCCAGCTTCTCCAGTCTCTCCACGTAACTGAAGTCCCTCATCCCGGGTACCATTCTGGTAAATCTCTTCTGTACCCTCTCCAAGGCCTTGGCATCCTTCTTAAAGTATGATGCCCAGAATTGAACACACTACTCCAGCTGAGGCCTAACCAATGTTTTATAAAGGTTCACATAACTTCCTTGCTTTTGCACTCCATTGCTCTATTAATAAAGCCAAGGATTACACATTAAATGGTAGGATGCTGAGAAGTGTAGAGGCACAAAGGGACCTTGGAGTGCAGGTCCACAGTTCCTTGAAGTAGCAGGCCAGGTAGATAAGGTGGTTAAGAAGGCATACGGAATAATTGCCTTTATTAGCTGAGGCATAGAATACAAGAGCAGGGAGGTTATGCTTGAACTGTATAAAACACTAGTTAGACCACAGCTAGAGTACTGCGTGCAGTTCTGGTCACCACATTACGGGAAAGATGTGATTGCACTGGAAAGGGTACGAGGAGATTTACGAGGATGTTGCCTGAACTGGAGAAATTTAGCTTTGAGGTAAGATTTGACAGGCTGGATTTGTTTTCTTTGGAACAGAGACTGAAGGGAGACCTGATTGAGGTGTATAAAATTATGAAGGTCCTAGAAAGTGTGGATAGAAATGATCTATTTCCCTTAACAGAGGGATCAAGAACCAGGCGGCATGGATTTAAAGTAATTGGTAGAAGGTTTAGAGGGGATTTGAGGGGAATTGTTTTCACCCAGAGGGTGGTGGGGATCTGGAACTCACTGCCTGAAAGGGTGATAAAGGCAGAAACCCTCACCACATTTAAAAAGCACTTGGATATGCACTTGAAGTGCCGTAACCTACAGGGCTACGGACCAAGAGCTGGAAAGTGGGACTAGGCTAGATAGCTCTTGGTTGGCCGGCGCGGACATGATGGGCCGAAATGGCCTCCTTCCGTGCTGTAAATTTCTAGGATTCTATGATCCCGAATGCTTTTTTTTTAAACAGTCTTCTCACTTTGTCCTGTCACCTTAAAGATTTTTGTACATGCACCCCCAGATCTCTCTGTTCCTGCACCCCCATTAAAACTGTACCATTTAGTTCATATTGCCTCTCCTCATTCTTCCGACCAAAATGAATAATTTCACACTTCTCTGTGCTAAATTTCATCTGCTGTGTGTCTGCCCATTTTACCAGTCTGGCTATGTCCTCCTGAAGTCTATAACTAGCCTCCTCCCTGTTTCCTACATTTCTGAGCTTAGTGACATCTGCAAACTTTGAACTGATGGCCTGTATACCCAAGTACAGGTTATTAATATATATCAGAGAGAACAGTGGTCCCAACACCGACCCCTGGGGAATACCACTGCATACATCCCTCCAGTCTGATAAACAACCGTTCACCACTACACTCTGCTTTCAGTCTCTTAGCCAATTGTGTTTCCTCACTGCCACTGTCTCTTTAAAGGCGATTGTCAATTAGCATTTATATACCACCTTTAATGTAATAAAGGTCCCAAGGTGCTTAGAAAGAAAGACTTACATTTCAATAGCGCCTTTAATGACCACCGGACGTCTCAAAGCACTTTACAGCCAGTGAAGTACTTTTGGAGTGTAGTCACTGTTGTAATGTGGGAAACGCGGCAGCCAATTTGCGCACAGCAAGCTCCCACAAACAACGATGTGATAATGACTGAATAATCTGTTTTTAGTGATGTTGATTGAGGGATACATTTTGGACAGGACACTAGGAATAACTCCCCTGCTCTTCTTTGAAATAGTGCCATGGGATCTTTTACGTCCACCTCAGAGAGCAGACGGGACCTCGGTTTAACGACTCATCCGAAGGACGGCAGCTCTGCCTGTGCAGCACTCCCTCAGCACTGCACTGGAAGTCAGCCTGGATTTATGTGCTCGGGTCCTTGGAGTGGCTTACAAAGTGCACAGTCTAATTTTGGGCAACGTGGATGTCGGTTACTATTTCTCCACACGATTTTAAAACAACAATAATAAGTAGTTTCCCCACCAGCTAAGTGGAAAGCAATAATCAAGGCCATTATTACAAATGCAGCTTGAGTTAATGGTAGCCACACTGCAATGTTCTAAACAGTCAGATATACAAATTAAATGCAGCAGGACATAAACAAACAAATATGACAAGAAGATAGCAACATGGTATTTGTTTCCGCCAGAGCACCCATCATCCTTTCAGAGGCGAATGTGACAAGCTGAATCCTAGCAACTAACTGATTGTTACCCAATAAAGGAATCTCATTTGACGCTCCCACTGAACTCCATATTTGCCCGTCCATCTGTTAAGTTTGTGATTCCAAAATGTCTCTGACCTGTCACTGCCAGACCATTTTTATTTAATCTCTCGATTTGCTCGTTGATCTGTTGGACCATGGCTCTGGGAATCCTGTGACCTGATTTACTCACACTTCTACATCACTTTTCAGCTGAAAGAACATCTCAAAGAACTTCACCAAAGGAAATGGTGAAGTTTGAGCAGGATCAAGAAATGGATCTCATGGCTCTTAAAGGTAGAGAGGGAGGTAGCAGGGAGAATTTGTTTCACAGTGGGAGGGGACATAGTGGCTAAAACTAAATCAGATGAGTCGTTAAACCGAGGCCCCGTCCACCCTCTGAGATGGACGTAAAAGATCCCATGGCACTATTTCGAAGACGAGCAGGGGAGTTATCCCTATTGTCCTGGCCAATAGTTATCCCTCAATCAACATAACAAGAAAACAGATTATCTGGTCATTATCACATTGCTGTTTGTGGGAGCTTGCTGTGTGCACAGTCTCTGCCGCGTTTCCTACATTACATCAGTGACTACACTGCAAAAGTACTTCAATGGTTGTAAAGCGCTTTGAGACATCCAGTGGTCGTGAAAGGCGCTATATAAATGCCAGTCTTTCTTTCTTTTTTTTCTTTCTTTCTTCAGAAGGTGCAGAGCTAGCAGTGAGCCAAAGTCAGAAGAGTAGTGTTATATATGCATAAGCAACCGGTTGCAGTTTCCCAAAATCATTAGCTTGTTGAAATACACACCCGACGCCATATGACGACGCATCACATGCTAGTACCAAACGCTTACATGGATCATACAACACAAGCAATTTGTTTGAGCATAACAATTTTCTCGCTTTTACAAAGGCATTTTCTTGGCTTTTGCCCCAAACCCATTCGTCCCCTTTTCATAGTAAGACATGTAGTGGTTCTAGCAGTGTGCTGAGACCCGGTAAGAAGTTACCAAAGTAGTTCAAGATTCCCAGAAACGACTGCAGCTCCGTCACGTTCTGTGGCCTCGGTGAGTTCTCGATTGCCTCCGTCTTCGTGTTGGTGGGCCTGATGCCGTCCGCCGCAATCCTCCTTCCCAGGAACTCCACTTCAGGCACCAGGAAAACGCATTTCAAGCATTTTAACCTGAGCCCCATGCGGTTGAGTCGACGAAGAATCTCCTCCAGGTTCTGCAGATGCTCGACTGTGTTCCGAACTGTGATCAAGATGTCATCCTGGAAGACCACGGTGTGCGGGACTGACTTCAGTAAATGTGATAAATTCACATAGCACAGCACACACAGCTCCTAACATGGCAGGCAACACTCTCAGAAGCCTCCGGAATCTGCCTGGTTCTGTTTATTATTAACTCTGCAGTTGCAGTACACAATACGTCCAAATCTACAGTGTGAAGCTACAAACATTACAAGCTTACAGACATTACACTTCTCCCTACTTAATGAAGAAGTTATTATAACAAACATTATACATAACTTTCATGTTTATACATAACACAGCATATAAACTTTTTTTTTCATATTTACAAATTTAACTTTACCATTTGATTTCTGTTTCGAAGAGGATACATTCGCTCTCGAACAGAACCTTCCAAACATGGTGTCGAATCTAAACTCATTCGAGGCTCATCCTGAGGAACGTTTTCCTCCACGGAATTTCCTTGATTTTCATTTGAACTCACTCTAACTTCAGGCTCTTTGTTTTCCTGACTCGAACTCAGACTTTCATTCTGATTCTCTCCTGGATTTGTTTCCATACATTGGATTTAGGATTTGCTACTGGTGTATCAAAACTATCTGATGAGTCAGAAATAATTGAATCATTCCCACCTTCAACTCCTTCCATGTCTGTAGGTAAAATATGATCAATATGAACAAACCTAATCTGTCCATTATCAAACATCTTTACCAAATATGTGCGAGGACCACATACTCTTCCTGGTAACCATTTTAACCATTTATGGTGATGGTTCTTCACTCTCACCTTCTGGTTTAATTTCACACTTCTTTCTTTTACTCTACCTCAATCATGATTCTCTTTCTGTCTTAACTGTGTCTCTTCTACAGACTGTGCCAAGTTTGACTTTATCAACGAGAATCTGGTTCGTGGCTGTCATTTGAAAAACAACTCTGCTGGTGTTCTACCAGTCATTGTATGAGGAGTATTTCGCTATGTAATCAAAAAATTAGCCAATTTGTGATCCAATGACAACTGTCATTTCCTTGGATTTGGATCTAACATTTGTTTTATGAGGGCACGTTTTACAATTTGTACAGTGCGCTCTTCTGCACCATTTGAAGCAGGATGGTATGGTGGAAGGTTGGTATGTTTCACACCATTTTTGCTTGTGAATTGTGCAAATTCTTCTGAACGAAATTGTGGTCCATTATCCAAAACAATTTCTTCAGGGAGGCCAAATGAAGAAAATAATTTTCGTAAAATGTCCAATGTTTTATTTGTTGTTATTTTCCACATTGGAAACACCTCAACCCATTTCGAATGGCTATCAATCACAATGAACAATTGTTGTCCTTCTAACTCAGCAAAATCAATATGTAGCCTTTGCCACAACCTGGGAAGCCATTTCCAAGGCTGTAATGGTACTGGTGGTGGTTGCTTGCTTACCGATTGACATGTCGTATACTGACTCACGATGAACTTTATATCTTTATCAAGACCTGGCCACCATAAATAACTGCGTGCAAAACTCTTGGTCAAACACATTCCAGGTGCTGGTCATGGAGGTCTCCTAATAATTTGGACCTGAATTTATTTGGTATAACCACTCTTGCACCCCAGATGATACAATCTTTATTGACTGATAATTCATTTCTATGAATAAAGAATGGATGTGTATCTTTGTCTGTGACCTGGTTTAGCCATCCATTTGCCATATACTCATACACCTTTGACATCACTGGGTCACGTTTGGTTGCTCTCCCAATCTCTTCAGCTGTAACTGGCAGTTCATCAATGTATGAAAAATAAAACACTTCTTTCCTATCGGGTGTAACTTGTGATGGGGAAGGCACTCTAGACATTGCATCAGCATTACTGTGATCAGCTGATCGTCTGTATTCAATGTCATATGTATATGCTGACAAAATCAAAGCCCATCTCTGCATTCGGGCTGCAGCTAATGTTGGAACTGGGGGCTTTGGATGGAGGATTGCTGTTAGGAGCATATGGTCCGTAACGATGGTAAACTTACGACCATACAAGTATTTGTGAAACTTCTTGACCCCAAAAATTAATGCCAAAGCTTCCCTTTCAATTTGCGCATAATTACTCTACTGGCACTGAGAGTACGTGAAGCAAAAGCAATTGGTCTCTCCTCCCCACTGCGTGATACATGAGAGATCACTGCCTCAAGTCCATACGGAGAGGCATCACATGCTAGCTTAATCACCTTAGATATGTCATAGTGAACTAACATGGTGCTCTCTACCAATTTGCTTTCACACTCCTTGAATGCTGTATCGCATTCTTTTGACCACTTCCAATGGACCTGTTTTTTCAAAAGTTCATTCAGTGGATGTAATACTGTACCCAAATTTGGTAGGAACGTTCCATAATAGTTCAAAAGACCCAAGAATGAACAAAGTTCAGTGACATTCCTGGGAGTGGGTGCATTTCGAATTGCATCAAGTTTTTCCATGGTTGGATGTAAACCATCTTTGTCTACTCTGTACCCTAAGTACTCCACTGAGTTTTTAAATAACTTGCGCTTAAGAGCAGACACTCGTACTCTGTGCTTCTCTAGCCGTTTGAGGACTTCATTCAACATGTTATTATGAATTTGCCTATTTTATGCTGAAATTAGTATGTCATCCAAATAACATACTACCTCTTCAATATCTTGCAAAATCTGGTTCATCACCCCTTGGAATATGGCAGGGGCGGAAGACACTCCAAACGGTAGCCTATTAAATTGATATAGGCCTAGATGAGTATTTATAGTCAAACATGACTTGGACTCCTCATCTTGTTCAAGCTGTAAGTAGGCATTCGTAAGATCCAGTTTTGAGAAGATCTGACCATCTGTCAGTGTTGTGATCAAATCTTCTATATTTGGCAATGTATTGGGGACATTACCCTCTAGAATCTGGTTTACGGTTACTTTATAATCACCACACAATCTTACCTTACAATCACACTTAGGTACAACAACAATGGGTGTGGCCCAATTACATCGATCTATCTTACAAATAATGTTCTCAGTCTCTAGTCTTTTGAGTTCTTGCTCAACTTTCTCCTTGAGTGCATATGGTATGAAACGTGGCTTGTAGTAAACCGATCTAGCGTCCTTCTGTACCCTGACACTCACCTTGAAGCCTTGGATCAGACTGCCCGTTTCGCAGAACAACTTTGGATACTTCTTGATAACCTCATCCGTTGATGAAAATCTCACTTCCACACAGACAATCTTATTCCAATCCAGCTTCAGTGAACTTAACCAATTTCTTCCTAGTAAGGCAGTGCTTGTCTCCTTTCACTACTACCAGAGGCAAGTTCTGAAATTGATCTTTAGATTTCACCGGTACGGTGATACGACCTACCACAGGAATTTTCTCTCCCGAGTAGCCTCACAGCTCTACCTTGGATTTCTCCAGTTGGAAATCACGCAATTTGTCGAGGTACAGTGACTCCGGTACTACACTCACAGATGCACCCGTGTCACTTTCTATTGGTATCTTGAATCCCGCAACATTTATGTGGATTTTGATGCTTTCTGAATCGCTGTCTGTTAACCTCGTGCTCCTGATGACGTGTAACTCTAACATCTCCTCATCCTGTTGTTGTTCTTCCATGCTATGTAGTCTCTTGGGATTTCTACTCATAGCTTTGAACGCTGGACTCAAAGCTTTGAAAGCTGGTTTACCCTTCAGTCGGTATGCCTTTGCAAGATGCCCAGTCCTTCTGCAGAAGAAACACTCTGCCTTCACGTATGGACAACTTTGAGCAATGTGTTGTCCCAGGCACCTATAGCACGACTTCGACGCTCTGTTAGAATTTCCAGTTTCTGAGCCTTTGGGCCCTCACCATTTTTTACTTTGAACCTGCAGGTGATTTACCTCGGTTGACTGACGACCATAATCATTATTTAATTCTCGGGAATATTGTCCGGCCATGCCCATCGACCTCGCTGTCTGACAAGCAATCTTAAAAGTCAAGTCATCCATCGTCAATAACTTCCTTCTGATCGCATCATTTTTCACCCCACAAACAAAACGATCCCTTAATGCTCGGTTTTTACAGTTTCCAAAATTACAGTGCATCGAAAGCGTTTTTAATGCTACGATGTAATCACTGATACATACATCAGCCTTTTGATTCCGAATCCCAAAATGATAGCTTTCAACAATTTCTAACGGTTTGGGGTTATAGTGCTGCTCCAGCTTCATTAAAATCTCTTTAAGCATTGTGTCCTTTGACTCGTAAGGCACAAAGAGATTTACAAGGGTTTCGTATAATGTCGGACCCGCCTCCGGTAAGAAGATCACTCTCTTACGTTCCAACACAGCCCGGTTCTGGACTGCATTGTCTAGAACTTCGATTATGTTATTTGCAGTGAAATACATTTCTAATTGATCCACATATGCTTTAAAACGTTCCCGGTTGTGTCTATATTCCCCCAAATGTCCGATTACGCCTGCTATTTTAATCTCTAGCTGTTCACACTGTGTGCTGTATTTTACCTCGGATTTTGTAGCTTTTTTCCAAAGACAGAAACTTCCAAAGTCTCTCTGTCGGCTGGCTGAATCCTTCACCAACAAAATTTAAGCTTTAAGTCATCCGAAAAATCCCATCTCATTGCCAATTGTGATATATTCACAGAGCACAGCACACACAACTCCTAACATGGCAGGCACCTCTCTTGGAAGCCTCCTGAATCTGCCTGGTTCTGTTTATTATTAACTCTGCAGTTGCAGTACACAATATTTCCACATCCACAGTGTGGAGCTACAAACATTATAAGCTTACAGACATTACAGTAAACTTTCCATGTTTCTCTGGAATATCGCCACCGCTGATCGGAATCCAAACGGGCACCTGTTATAGACAAAAAGACCTTTGTGTGTGTTGATGCAGGTGAGGGCTTTCGATGAATCCTCCAGTTCCTGCGTCATGTAGGCTGAAGTCAGATCCAGCATCATGAACATCTTTCCTCCCGCCAACATTGCAAAGAGGTCATCGGCTTTTGGTAGTGGGTATTGGTCCTACAGGGAGAAACGATTGATAGTTTCTTTGTAATCGCTACAGATTCTGACAGTGCCGTCTTCCTTGAGGACTGGGACAATAGGACTGGCCCACTCACTGAACTCGATCGGTGAAATTATGCCCTTTCATTGCAGCCAGTCTAGCTCGATCGCTACCCTTTCTCTCATCATATACGGTACTGCTCTCGCCTTGTGATGGATGGGTCACACCCCCGGAATTAGGTGGATCCTTGGAATTTCCCAATGCCTGGTTCGAACAGCGAAGGAAATTTGTTTAAGACCTGTGCACACGAAGTGTCGTCAGCGGGCGATAGCACTCGCATGTCATCCCAGTTCCAGTGCATCTTTCCCAGCCAGCTCCTGCCGAGCAGCGTGGGACCATCGCTCGTTACCACCCAGAGTGGTAGCTTGTGCACCGCTCCATCATAGGAGACCTTTACGGGAGCACTGCCGATTACAGGAATCAGTTCTTTTGTGTAAGTTCTTAGTTTTGTACCAATTGGAGTTAAGATGGGCCTTGAGGCCTTGTTGCACCACAACGTTTCAAAAGTCTTTTTGCCAATGATAGACTGGCTTGCGCCCGTGTCCAGCTCCATTGACACTGGGAATCCATTTAGTTCAACATTCAGCATTATCGGGGGACAATTCGTGGTGAATGTGTGTACCCCATGTACCTCTGTCTCCTCTATCTGAGGCTCTGTTTCGTCGTGATCCTCCTCTGCAACATAATGGTTTGCAGGTTTAATAGGTTTAGCAGCTCACCTGCACACTCATTGGAGGTGTCCCATTGTTCCACAGCCCTTGAAAACGTATCCTTTGAATCGGCATGAATGGAAGCGATGATCACCCCCGCTGCGCCAACAAGGTATTAATGGCCTTGCATTCATCCTCTTGATGGTGGACTCTGAGACAACTGCAACGTGCAGCTGCAGGTATGTGTGATCTGCCCTGTGCGTTATGATTCGAAAATAACATCACTTTGTTCTCAGCATTTGTAGCAGCGCTTGTGCTCTGAGAGATTTGCTTAGTATTGTCACTGGTGGCAATGAATGCCTGGGCTATTGCTATGGCCTTACTCAAGGTTGGGGTCTCTACAGTCAAAAGATTGCGAAGTATGGTTTCGTGGTCAATGCCAAGTATGAAAAACTCTCTGAGCATGTGCTCCAAATGTCCTTCAAATTTGCAATGTCTTGTAAGGCGTCTTAGCTCGACGACATAACTCACCACTTCCTGCCGTTCAGATCTTTTGAAGGTATAGAACTGGTACCTCACCATCAGAACGCTTTCCTTTGGGTTCAAATGCTCTCAGACCAGTGTGCACAAATCGTCATTCGATTTCTCGGTGGGTTTCGCTGGAGAGAGCAGATTCTTCATGCGGCCATACGTTAGTGCCCCACAGACTGTGTCCTTCGTTTGGCAGCGCTCTCTTCCCCATCTAGCTCGTTGGCCATGAAGTATTGGTTGAGTCGCTCCACAAGTTTCCCAATCATCTCCCTCCGAAAATTTCTCCAGGATGCCCAATGTTCACTGCATCTTTGGGTTCGCTATCTGTATCTCATCGTCAGTAGTGTTATATATGGGTTAAATACCGGCCCGCATCCAGAGAAGGACGCTCACATAGTCCGCATACAACTACGCTATCCGCCACAGGCCAGGCACAGAAAACTGTGCCGATGCTCTCAGTAGGCTGCCATTGCCCACCACGGTGGTGGAAATGTCGCAGCCTGCATATCTAGCCATGGGTATGGAAGCATTTGAGAGTGAGAAATCACCCTTCACTGCCCGGCTGATCAAAACCTGGACAAGCCAGGACCCCTTATTATCTCGAGTCAAAAGCTGTGTGATTCATGGGAGCTGGTCCAGTGTCCCAGTGGAAATGCAGAAAGAGATAAAGCCGTTCCAGCTGCACAAAGATGAAATGCCTATACAGGCAGACTGCCTTCTGTGGAGCAATTGAGTAGTGGTCCCCAAGAAAGGCAGAGACACCTTCATCAATGACTTCCACAGTACCCATCTAGGCATCGTAATGATGAAAGCGATAGCCAGCTTCCATGTGTGATGGCCCAGTATCGATGCGGACTTCGAGTCCTGCGTTCACAGATGTAATACATGCTCGCAGTTAAGCAATGTATCCAGGGAGGCACCGTTAAGTTTATGGTCTTGGCCCTCCAAACCGTGGTTTAGGGTACACGTCGACTATGCAGGCCCGTTCTTGGGTAAAATGTTCCTTGTGGTTGTAGACGCGTACTCCAAGTGGATTGAATGTGAGATAATGTCGGCTAGCATGTCCGCTGCCACTACTGAAAACCAGGGCACTATGGGCCCCAGATGTTTGCCACTCACGGCTTACCCGATGTCCTGTGAGCGACAACAGGCCATGTTTTTTCAGTGCTGAGTTCAAAGAATTCATGACCCGTAACGGGATCAAACATGTCACATCTGCCCCGTTTAAACCAGTGTACAATGGTCAGGCAGAGAAAGCAGTGCAAGCCATCAAGCAAGACTTGAAGAGAGTAACTGAAGGCTCACTGCAGACTCACCTATCCGGAGTCCTGCTTAGCTACCGCACGAGACCCCACTCACTCACTGGGATCCCACTTGCTGAACTGCTCATGAAAAGTGCACTTAAGGCAAGGCTCTCGTTAGTTCACCCTGATCTACGTCAACAGATAAAGAGCAGGCGGTTTCAACAAAGTGCATACCATGATAGTGCAAATGTGTCATGCGAGATTGAAATCAATGATCCTATATTTGTTTTAACTTATGGACAAGATCCCAAGTGGCTTCCCGGCACTGTTGTGGCCAAAGAGGGGAGCAGGATGTTTCGGATCAAACTTTCAAATGGACTCATTCACCGGAAACACTTGGACTAAATCAAACTCAGATTCACGGACTACCCTGAGCAACCCACCTTGGACCCTACCTTTTTTGATCCCCCAACACACACACCAGTGGTAACTGATACCACGGTTGATCACGAAGCAGAACCCATCATCCACAGCAGCCCAGCAGGGACCAACACACCAGGCAGCCCAGCAAGGCCAGCTGCACAGCAGCCCAGCGAGGGCCCAACAAATGATTCAACAACACCAGCTTGCACACCAAGATGATCAACCAGGGCACTAAGGGCCCCAGATCGACTCACATTGTAAATAGTTACACTATTGACTTTGAGGGGGGAATGTTGTTATATATGTGGACTTGTATTTACTCTGTACAGCCACCAGAGGGCTCATTCCCTGGAGTCCCAAGGGATCCCAGAATCCCTTGGGAGCACAGGTATTTAAGAGTGCTTCAGAGGTTGAAGAGGCACTCTGGAGACCTGCAATAAAAGACTAAGGTCACACTTTACTTTGAGCTCACAGTATTCAGTCTGACTCTTTCCCCATACACAACAAGTAGAGACTCTGGGCTGTGGCATGAGTGCAATATTGGCAGTGTTAAGGTGTAGAAAGTTACAGGCTTGGACATGGCTGCCGGTTACTTGGAACCGAGAATCACGCCCCCAGTGACTCTCTATCATCTACAAGCACAAATCAGGAATGCGACGGAATACTCACCACTCATCTGGATGTGTTAGAGCACAACGACACTCCAGAAGTTCAACACCACCCAGGACAGAGGGGTTTGCATGATCGCTGCTGCTGCCACTGGACTCGATATCCAGCCCTTGCCCACCGGCGCAGTGTGACTGCAGTGTGTCCAATCTACAAGGTGCGCATCAGCCACTCATCAACGTTACTTTGACAGCACTTCCCTGCTCTGCAACCTCTACCATCAAGAAGGACAAGGGCAGCAATGGTTTAGCAACACCACCATCTCCATGATCCCCTCCAAGTCAAACACTATCTTGCCTTGTGCATATATTGCGAGCCCTATATCATCAATGGTTCAATATACAGGAAATCCGTCACTAACATCATCAAGGGAGAACTTTTACCACAAGGACTGCAGCGGTCAAAGGAGAAGGCCCACCGCAACAAGACAGGCACTAAATGTGGCCTTGGTAGTGTCACCCATCTCCTGAGAAAAAGGAAGAAAATGCATTTCAAAGGATTATAGCACCTCTCGGAGTAACTTTCTTGGTTTCAGAGTTTATGTAGCGGAATGATTTATCTAACGTCCAAGTTCAGTCTTCGTAGAATCATAGAATTGATACAACATGGAAGGAGGCCATTCGGCCCGTCGAGCCTGTGCCGACTCTCTGCAAGAACACTCCAGCTAGTCCCACTCCCCCACCCTTTCCCCATAGCCCTGCAATTTGTTTTTCTTTCAGGTACTCATCCAATTCCCTTTTGAAAGCAGTGAATTCCAGATCCTAACCAGTCGCTATGTCAAAACTTTGTTTTTTCGATGTCGCCTTTGGTTCTTTTGCCAATCTGTGCCATTAATAGCAATTCTAGAGAATGTGAACAGCAAAGTTAGAGGGCCCGAAATTCATCACCTCACTGCCCGCTACCGCCAACATTCCTCCTGAAGATCCGCCCAGTGCCACTTTCGGGGTGGCCTGGAGCGGGTAGGAGGGGAGAGCCGCTGGGAACCGCTCGCTGATGTCAGCGGACGACCGAGTAGCGCAACTGAGCTCCCGCCCGCCAAGCTCCCAGATTCCTGTGGATGGGGGTCGATGGGACTCGGCGGCAGAACGGGGGAGAACTGCTAGCTGGAGGCTGGTCTGTCCCCGACGGTAAATCTGAAGAACCTGAAAACAAGGTAAGTGAACATTTTTTTTTTTTTAATTCCCACAGCGACTTTTTATTGGTGATTTTATTTTCAGGTCTTCGACCCTCCGTGGTCCCGACTCCATCCTCGGCGGCACTTGGGCGGCAAGCGCCTCTGCCGCCGAGAATGAGACCTCCCGCCCGCTGCCACCCAGATTGGCGGCGTACATCGTCCATTTGCCGCCCGCCGACCTTCGAGGGACATCGGCCATGAATCGGAATTGGACAGGTTAGATGCAGGAAGAATGTTCCCGATGTTGGGGAAGTCCAGAACCAGGGGTCACAGTCTAAGGATAAGGGGTAGGCCATTTAGGACCGAGATGAGGAGAAACTTCTTCACTCAGAGAATTGTGAACCTGTGGAATTCTCTACCGCAGAAAGCTGTTGAGGCCAGTTCGTTAGATATATTCAAAAGGGAGTTAGATGTGGCCCTTACAGCTAAAGGGATCAAGGGGTATGGAGAGAAAGCAGGAATGGGGTACTGAAGTTGCATGATCAGCCATGATCATATTGAATGGTGGTGCAGGCTCGAAGGACCGAATGGCCTACTCCTGCACCGACTTTCTATGTTTCTATGTTTCTATGAATATCCCACCCAAAGTACCGTCCGGTACCTCAGCGGCCATTGGCGGCACTTTGGGCGGCACTTGCTGAAAATCGGCCCCACAGAGCTTAGTGGATGGGTATAGTTTTGTTGTGAATGTGAAGCTGTTTGTGTGTGAATGGAAATGGGAGTTCATAGCATTGGATCCCCATTGCTACCAGCAGTGAAGAGAATGTTTGTACGAGAGGACCGGATGATTGTGTTTAAGACACTGAAGAGTCGATTAATTATATGTACTGTTCTATTCCCCATGGGTTGAAGCACTAAAACGTATTTGCCATTTAACATGACCGCTTGTGAAGATGATTATTTAATTCAATGAGGGAACATGAATACTGGTTGCCTCCCAAGAATTCATTTTCTAAATCGCTATGTGGCTTTGAGACTTCACATCAGCAAAATTGATGATAATTCTATTCATTGCTCGGTAACTAAATTTAGGAAATGTCAGATTTTTAATGCAGCATAACCAGCATTAATTTGATGCAATTCAATTCATCATGGGAATGCTAGCATTAGAAAGCAACAATATCAAATTCACAACTTTATTCTAAAATAAAGGGGGAGAAATTGGGTACATTATCGCTTCCCGGGGCGGGAGGCGGTGGAGGTCGCTATCGGGGTGCAAATGTCTTCGCTACCGCGTGCGGCGCCACGAACTACTCTCGCCATATTGGGCAGGTGTTTAGTGCACGGCGCTACGGCCTTGTACCCTGATCTCCTGCGCCCGGAGATCGTGACGTCATCGCCATGCACATTGCCCCATTAGCGCCCGGCCCCTAAATTGGGTTTCATGCCCTGAAGCTGTGGTGGGCGATGACCGCGACAGGTTCAGGGGTCGCGTACCGGGTGGCCGCCCGCTAGCAAGGCGAAATTTAAAGGGGAGGTGGCTGGCTGGCTGCTGAAAAAAAAAAACACCCGTTTCGCATCCCGCTCCGGTGCCGCTTTGGTGGTGGTGCCGTTGCTGCGATCGCTTGACTGGCGGGCTGATCGCGTGGCACACCCCCCCTGCTCCCCGGTGGTCCAGGTTGATGGGTTCCTCATATGCAGAGGATGCAGCTTGGGCCCTTCCCTTTAATTCAGGGAGGAGCCTCTCGTACGCGGCAGCACTGCGTGGCCCAGTGTGGAGCACCCCTGAACCGTTCACCCCCGCTCCCGCCCCAGCAAGGAAGTGGAGCGCTTGATTTCGTGTTTCACTTCCTTTCGGGGACAGGAACCCCAAATTATCGCGAGGGGTGAGACTTCTGCGCCTCACAGCCCCGTACCCAATTTCGAGGCCGATATTTTTCTGAGATTTGTTTAAGAGCTTTCCATGTACCTGCAAAAGATTTGCAAATAATGAAATCAATTTGCCAAAAATTAACTTACAATGGGTTTATTTTGAACTAAGCCACCAGATCCAGTTATGGACTGCCTCTGCTGGCTCTCTGAAAGAATTATTTAGTCCCTCCCCTTCCCTTTCTCTACAACCTTTTAATTTAATTTCCAAATTATTATCCACCTGCCCTTGGATTCTGCTTCTACCATTATTTCTGGTGGGGTATTCCATGTCCGAACAACAGTCTGCATAATAATATCTGGAACGGCATCAGCGGTGTAAGTGCAGTGGGTTTTAAAAAAATATTTATTAGCAGGATATAGGCTAGCAAGACATCGTTATTTGCACTAGATAAATGCTCTAGTGATCACATGGCCTGATTGCTGATTGATCCCCATGGAGGATAAGATGCACCCAGCAGTTTCTCTGGAATATGTAATTAGAACCGCCCAGGCCAAGTTCTCAGTGACAACATTCTGACTGGCAATTCCAAACAGGAGTGAACTCCCCTCTCCCCACCCAAGTCTCTGCCCCATCCCAGCCCAAGATCCTGCTCCCCCCCCCAGCCCAAGTCTCTGCCCCATCCCAGCCCAAGTCTCTGCCCCATCTCAGCCCAAGTTCCTGCCCCATCCCAGCCCAAGTTCCTGCCCCATCTCAGCCCAAGTTCCTGCCCCATCTCAGCCCAAGTTCCTGCCCCATCTCAGCCCAAGTTCCTGCCCCATCCCAGCCCAAGTTCCTGCCCCATCTCAGCCCAAGTTCCTGCCCCATCTCAGCCCAAGTTCCTGCCCCATTCCAGCCCAAGTTCCTGACCTTACTCCACCCCCCCCAACCCCCCCACCCCCACCGCACCATCGATGGGGCACTGTGTGTGGGTCACGGATTGTTCACAGATTTATTGGGTATGAAGTGAATAGTGACAGTGCAGTGATTTCCCTATTTCATCCACTCCAATGATAAGGGAATTAAGTGTTACGGGGAGCGGGCGGGTAAGTGGAGCTGAGTCCACGGCCAGATCAGCCATGATCTTGTTGAATGGCGGAGCAGGCTCGAAGGGCTAGATGGCCTACTCCTGTTCCTAATTCTTATGTTATGTTCTTATGTCCCTTGACACACGCGCACCTAGCTTTCCGAGAAATCACGCGTGGGTGTAAAGGGGATTAAAAGAGCATGATCCGTCTTCCCAGAGTTCCCTCTCACTGCTCCAATCCCCTCTCCCACGTCTCGTCTCTCTCTGACCAGACTCTCTCACTGTCCCCCCAGTCTCTCTCACTGTCCCACCCAGTCTCTCTTTCTCCCCCCTCCAGTCTCTCTTTTTCCCGCCAGACTCTCTCTCTCCCCCGCAGTCTCTCTCACTCTCCCCCAGTCTCTCTTTTTCTCTGCCCCACTCTCCCTCTCTCCTCCCCAGTCTCTCTCTCCCCCAAGTCTCTCTCTCTCTCCCTCTCTCTCTCTCTCCCCCTCCCCCAGTCTCTCTTTCCCCCTTTTGCAGTCTCTCTCACCCCCTCCCCAGTCTCTCTTTCCCCCCTCCCCAGTTTCTCTCTCTCTCCCCCCTTCCCAGTCTCTCGCTTTCTCTCTCCCCCCACAAGTCTGTATATTTCTCTCTCTCTCTCCCTCCCCCCCCCTCCCCACACCCCCAGTCTCTCTTTCCCCCCTTTTGCAGACTTTCTCTCGCCCCCCTCCTTGGTCTCTCTCCCCTCCGTCCTCGGTTTCTCTCTCTCCCCCCAGTCTCTCACTCTCCCATAGAGGACCGCAAAAGTGGTTGAGTAGATAATCACAGCGATATACTAGTCCAAGGATAATCTAAAAGCTAGAAGCAGCTCCACACGGCACAGCTCCTCATGATACAGACACCACTTCCAGTTTTAAGTTCGAGGACTCTGCGCGTGCGCGGGCGGATGGGGGACGGAGTCCAGGGCACACAGGTGCTCAAATAAAGCGTGCAAATAATCACTCTGTTGCTAGCAAGGCCAGCAATTATTGCCCACCCCTAATTGTCCTTGAGAAGGTGATGGTGAGCCGCCTTCTTGAACCGCTGCAGTCCGTGTGATGAAGGTGCTCCCACAATGCTGTTAGCAATGGAGTGCTAGGATTTTGACCCAGTGATGGAGAAGGAATGGCCGATATATTTCCAATTCGGATGGTGGTGTTCCCATGCAGCTTCTACCCACGCCCTTCGAGGCAGTAGAGGTCGCGGGTTTGGGAGTGCCATTGAAGAAGCCTTGGCAAGTTGCTGCAGTGCATCTTGTAGATGGTACACACTGCAGCCACAGTGCTCCGGTGGTAGAGGGAGTGAATGTTTAAGGTGGTGGATGGGTTGCCAATCATGCGGGCTTCTTCGTTCCAGATGGTATCGAGCTTCTTGACTGTTGTTGTAGCTATATTCATCCAGGCAAGTGGAGAGTATTCCATTACACTCTTGAGTTGTGCCTTGCAGATGATGGAAAGGCTTTGGGGAGTCAGGAGGTGAGCCACTCGCCGCAAAATACCCAGCCTCTGACCCGCTCTTGTAGCCACATTATTTATGTGGCTTGTTTAGTTAAGTTTCTGGTCAATGGTGACCCCAAGGATGTTGATGGAGGGGGATTCATTGACAATAATGTCATAAAATGTCAAGGGGATGTGGCTCGACTCTCCTGTTAAAGATGGCCTTTGCACTTAATTAACATATATGTAAATCTTGCTTCCTGTTTGTATGAGGACAGAGTCTGCAGGGTGAATGAGCAAACTGACCACGGCACTGTGGTACAGGGGGCCATTCAAATGGGGGGAGTGAAAAGGAACGATGTCGTGGTAGGGCACAGTACAGGCGCAACATGGAGAATCCGGAACCCTCGGGACCGAGGCCATTCCGGAGTCCGGGCTTTTCCACATTTTCGATCGTCTTTCTGACATCACGAATCTGGAAACAACCGAGCCCAGGTTCGGGTATTTCCGGATTTCGGAACGTCAGAAAGTGGGGGTGGCGGGGGTGGGGGGGTGGGATCTGGTCCCCGCCAAGAAGCTGTTCTGGCCGCCGGCCCCGTCGATGAGGTCATCGGGCGGGCCCCCGCCATGGAGGAGCTGTTTGGTGTGCCCCGCCGAGAAGACCCCGAGGTAAGGGCAACGGCGACGAGCGAGGCAAGGTGAGGGCCGATGAGGCGAGGCCTGAGGTCAGGCGGCGGCAGGACTCCGAGGTCAGCGGGTCCGGATTCCGGAACATTTTACAGATTCCTGACGACCCTGCTACCAATTAGTCTGGAGTCCGGATTGCGGCACATTCCAGATTCCGGAACTCTGGATTTTCGATGCTGCACCTGTATAGTCAGGGGGATAGAAACTGTTCTCTGCAGCCGTGACCAGGAGTTTTGAAGACTGTATTGCCTGCCTGGTGTTAGGGTTAAGGCTATCTTTTCGCGGCTGGAGAAGAAGTTGGAGCGGGGAGGGGGAGGGAGGATCCAGTTGTCGTGGTCCACGTGGGTACCAAAAAAATAGATAGAACTAGAAACGCGGTTCTGCTGAGAGAGTTTGAGGAGCTAGGGTCCAAATTAAAACGCAGAACCTCAAAGGTAATAATCTCTGGATTGTTACCTGAGCCACGGGCAAATTGGCATAGGGACAAGCAGATTAGAGAGTTAACTGTGTGGCTGAAAGAGTGGTGTGGGAGGAAGGGGTTTTGATTCATAGGGCTCTGGCACTAGTAGTGGGGAAAGAGGGAGCTGTTCCATTGGGCAGGGTTATGGTGAATCAAATAACTCGGGCTGTAGATAGGGCTTTAAACTAAAAAGCAGGGTGGGAAGAGGTCAGGTAAGGGGAAATTCCATGGAGGGTTTTGAAGACAAGGATGAGAATTTCCAAATTGAGGTGTTGTTGAACTGGAGGCCAATGTAGGTCAGTGAGCACAGGCGATGAGGAAGATGGAATCAGTACGTTCCCAATATAATAATCCACTATGATATTCAGTCCAATTCTGTGATATCAAATCTGCGTACAACGGTATTTAAATTGATTTTTTTTCTCATGATTGAAAATCAGAATTTTTGATTCATTGAAGTCTGCAACTATACTGATATTCCCGATCAGACTTTGCAGAGTATAATCAGAAACAGCCATGCTAAACTGCTAAAAATACTCCGAAGGGAATTAAGTGTTACGGGGAGCGGGTGGGTAAGTGGAGCTGAGTCCACGGCCAGATCAGCCATGATCTTGTTGAATGGTGGAGCAGGCTCGAGGGGCTAGATGGCCTACTCCTGTTCCTAATTCTTATGTTCTTATGTTCTTATGTTAGCTGCCACTTGCCCTCTGCCTGTCAGGAGAGAGCTCACTCCATTGCTGCCGCATTTTTAAATGCATTGAGAGTGGGAATGGTCGTGTCAGTTTTCTCAAAACATTAAAAAAAATACTCCTAAGAGGATCATAAAGTGCCCAAGAGATCTGCTGCACCAGCTCAAGATTATTTAAAGCTGGATTGACTGTCCACAGTGTTGTATTCCCAGTGTAGAGAAACACTCACAGCAGGCACACCCACCATTTCCCATAGAGAACACTCTGCAAGGATTGCAGCACTTAATCTCCTTACCTAAGAAAGGATATACTTGCCATAGAGGGAGTGCAGCGAAGGTTCACCAGACTGATTCCTGGGATGGCAGCACTGTTGTATGAGGAGAGATTGGATCAACTAGGCCTGTATTCACTCGAGTTTAGAAGAATGAGAGGGGATCTCATTGAAATGTATAAAATCCTGAGGGGGCTGGACAGACTGGATGCAGGGAGGATGTTTCCCCTGGCTGGGAAGTCCAGAACAAGGGGTCACAATCTCAGGATACAGGGTCGGAAATTTAGGATCGAGATGAGGAGAAATTTCTTCACTCAGAGGGTGGTGAACATGTGGAATTCTCTACCACAGAAGGCTGTGGAGGCCAAGTCACTGAATATATTTAAGAAGGAGATAGATAGATTTCTGGACACAAAAGGCATCAAGGGGTATGGGGAAAAAGCGGGAATATGGTGTTGAGATAGAGGATCAGCCATGATCTTATTGAATGGCGGTGCAGGCTCGAAGGGCCGAATGGCCTACTACTGCTCCTATTTTCTTTGTTTCTATGTAATCATGAAATCATTATTAAAAGTTAAAGCACATGGTATTGGGGATAATGTACTAACGTTGATAGTGAACTGGTTGGCAGACAGGAAGCAGAGAGTCTGGATAAACGGGTCCTTTTCAGAATGGCAGGCAGTGACTAGTGGGGTACCGCAAGGCTCAGTGCTAGGACCCCAGCTATTTACAATATACATTAATGATTTGGATGAGTGAATTGAGTGTAATATCTCCAAGTTTGCAATGACACTAAGCTGGGTGGCAGTGTGAGCTATGAGGAGGACGCTAAAAGGCTGCAGGGTGATTTGGACAGATTAGGTAAGTGGGCAAACGCATGGCAGCTGCAGTATAATGTGGATAAATGTGAGGTTATCCACTTTGATAGCAAAAACACGAAGGTAGAATATTATCTGAATGGCGGCAGATTAGGAAAAGGGGAGGTGCAGCGAGACCTGGGTGCCATGATTCATCAGTCATTGAAAGTTGTCATGCAGGTACAGCAGGCGGTGAAGAAGGCAAATGATATGTTGGCCTTCATAGCGAGAGGATTTGAGTATAGGAGCAGGGAGGTCTTACTGCAGTTGTACAGGGCCTTAGTGAGGCCTCACCTGGAATATTGTGTTCAGTTTTGGTCTCCTAATCTGAGGAAGGATGTTCTTGCTATTGAGGGAGTGCAGCGAAGGTTCACCAGACTGATTTTCGGGATGGCAGGACTGACATATGAGGAGAGACTGGATTGACTGGGCCTGTATTCACTGGAGTTTAGAAGGATGAGAGCGGATCTCATACAAAAAAATATAAAATTCTGATGGGACTGGATAGATTAGATGCAGAAAGAATGTTCCTGATGTTGGGGAAGTCCAGAACCAGGGGACATAGTCCAAGGATAAGGGATAAGCCATTTAGGGCTGAGATGAGGAGAAACTTCTTCACTCAGAGAGTTGTTAACCTGTGGAATTCCCTACTGCAGAGAGTTGTTGATGCCAGTGCATTGGATATATTCAAGAGGGAGTTAGATATGGCTCTTACGGCGAAAGGGATCAAGAGGTATGGAGAGAAAGCAGGAACGGAGTACTGAGGTGAATGATCAGCCATGATCTTATTGAATGGCGGTGCAGGCTCGAAGGGCTGAATGGCCTACTCCTGCAACTATTTTCTATGTTTCTATGTTTCTATCTCTTATCGTTATACTCCATCTTCTTCTTCTTAGGCCGTTCCCCGGAGTCGAGGATGACTTGCTTCCACACTAATACGAGTTCTCAGGTGACGGATGAGGCCAATGCGGGATCTACATTCTCTGTTACAGGTGGGGCAGACGATGCTTGGTTTGTTGTATGCTCCTTCTGCTGTTTGTACTTGGCTTCCTTCCGCATGCTCCCGCCGAAGAGACTCGAAATGTTCGGTGCCTTCTCGGATGCTTCTCCTCCACTTTGAGCGGTGTTGGGCCAGGGATTCCGAAGAGTCGGTGGGGCGGTTGCAATTTTTTTCAAGGAGGCTTTGAGGATGTCCTTGACCTCCTGAGGCTTGCCTGCCGTGTCGTAGCTCGGAGTTGAGCGCTTGTTTCGGGAGTCTAGTATCGGGCATGAGGACAATGTGGTCCACCCCCCCGGAGCTGGTTGAGCGTGGTCAGTGCTTCGATGCTGGGGATGTTGGCCTGATCGAGAACGCTGACATTGGTGCATCTATCTATCAAAGCTTCCCTGATTAAACGCAACATCTCCACTGACACCTGGGAGCCCCTGGCCAAAGGCCGCCCTAAATGGAGGAAATGTATCCAGGAGGGCGCTAAGCACCTTGAGTCTCATCACCGAGAGCATGCAGAAATCAAGTGCAGGCAGCGGAAAGAGCGTGTGGCAAATCTGTCCCACCCATGCCCTCAATGGTTATCTGTCCCACCTGTGACAGGGACTGTGGCCCTCGTATTGGACTGTTCAGCCACCTAAGGACTCATTCTTAGAGTGGAAGCAAGTCTTCCTCGATTCCGAGGGACTGCCTATGATGATGATAATGATGTCCTGCCAATGAACTTGCAGGATTTTGCGGAGGCAACATTGGTGGTACTTCTCCAGTGCTTTGAGGTGCCTACTCTTAAGCATGTCTCTGAAGCATATAGGAGGGCGGGTATCACTACTGCTCTGTACACCATGAGCTTGGTGCTGGGTTTGAGATCCTGGTCTTCCAACAAACACTCTTTTCCTCAGGCGGCACGTCATACAGCATCAATAGCAAACCATGAGAAGCCACTTCCCCCAGTGCTCAATACTTGACTTCAGTGCTTTCCCTCTGCAGTTCAGGACCTGATTCCAGCATCACACTCTGAAGTGATGTTAAAGTAGCAGTGTAACCCCATCCTTAATTAGAATCCAGATTTATGTATGTAACTTTGATTACTCGACATCTATATAGGTAATGTGAATCAGATGAATACAATAAATATTGACTTTATTGCCAAAAAAATTGATTAATGTTTAATAAATCATTTTGGTACAATTGCTCTAGTGGTAATGAAAATTAATTGAAAAGAAAATCAATACAATCACTTCAATAAATGACATTACATATTTCATTCATAATTAATTGATTGTATATTGAATGTGTTTCATGTATATATGGCTATATCTCCAGATAATATCTGCTATTTAATCTTTGCAAAATGCTGCTACAGCGTGACTGATAATCCCACATATGATTATGAATTATTAAATACTTTATGAATATGTATAGGATATTTGACATTTACTGCATTGTCTGTCAAGTAGCAAAGAATTATTTTCTGCAGAAAACACGGAATAAAGGGAACATTCTGTAGCTACTAGTTTTTTGTGCTATTTAGTATCTTCTAGTTTTGTACTTTGCTATCCAATTTGGGAGATAAATGGCTTTAAACTGCCTCCTCTTTAAAAAGGTTTTAATGATTTAAAATTCAATTTGTGAATAAGATGTTAATTTATTTTTGATTTTTGAGTTGTTTTGAAAAAGGATTTGAATCTTGCCATTTTGGATACTGGTATAAGGAAAATACATTGGCCTGGAAATCCCGGAATACGCACAGACGCAGCGAGGCCTCGCAAAAGCCGTTTTTTGGCGTCAATGCGCATGCATCGAAAACCGGCTTTTCCGATCTGTCAAGATATCTCCGTACAGATCCTCCGCATCCCCGGGAGAAGGACATCCGCCCAGAAGAGATTGGGTATTTGCCCAACTCATAGAACCATAGAAACATAGAAAATAGGTGCAGGAGTAGGTCATTCGGCCCTTCGAGCCTGCACCACCATTCAATAAGATCATGGCTGATCATGCAACTTCAGTACCCCATTCCTGCTTTCTCTCCATACCCCCTGATTCCTTTAGCCGTAAGGGCCACATCTAACTCCCTTTAGAATATTTCCAACGAACTGGACTCAACAACATTCTGTGGTAGAGAATTCCACACCTTGAGTATTGTGTGCAGTTTTGGTCTCCTAATTAGTGTCATCTGCAAACTTGGAGATATTACATTCAATTCCTTCGTCTAAATCACTAATGTGTATTGTAAATAAATGCCCAGCAAATGTCCTTCAAACTTTTATAACTGCTAGAAGCAGGTGCATAGCTTATTTTTACCAGCGTAAGAGTTTTAAAACATATAAAAATAAAAATTTAAATTAACCTTTTTATAGTAAACACCCTGTCCATTAAAGTAAGTTTATTTTAAACCCTATTAAAAAACATTTAAAAAATATCCCCTAAACATTGTTTTTTTCGAATTAACTTTAATTTCAATTAATTTTAAATATGTGTGTTTTTTTTTTATTATGTTGTGTTTGGGTGTTTTAGGGGCTTATTCTCATTGATAGTAATGGGAACTCGTAAAATCAGAGTTTCCATTACTGTCAATGAGAATACTGCACATTGATTGGTGGTCCAGGCCCACGTGACTCCAGCTCTAGTCCGTATTTAGAAGACGTGGACGCGCTGCGAAGCGTGTGGAAAGAAGGCCGCTGACCAGAATCGAAGTCACCTCCGGGATTACCAGATAGTTTCGTAGAGAAATTTCGGATCGGAGGCGTTCGTCTGAAGGAATCCTCTGACCAGAATTTCAGGATCATTAATACATGATCAATGCACTAGTCTGGATTAATTACCAAGAAATGGCCAATCATTTGTTGTGTAATTAATCGAGGTAAAGTTCTGTATCTAAATATTCAAGCTGTTGAAATAGGTTCGTAATTTTCCTTTTAGCAAAGTTTTAATGGGGAAAAATTCAATGTGTCTGCAGCTCCCGATAGCGCCCCTAGGGGGCGCAACCGGGTCGCAAATATGTTCCCGGCCTGGCATGGCGCTGGCAACAACTCCTGCCATACTGGGCGGGCGTTTAGCGCCTCCACTACGGCTTTGCGCCCCGATCTCCTGCACCCAGAGATCATGACGTCATCGCTGCGTGCAATGTCCTGGTGGCGCCCCGACCCTGAAATTAAATTTTGCTCCTTTCGGCAGCGGCGGGCAAAAACACCGGCAGCTGCAGGAGGTGCGGATTGGGCAGCCGGCTACTACCGGGGTGTGGTCAACAGTGAGGTACCTTGGTTTTTTTGTGGTGCGCCACCATTTTCTTCGCCAAGTCCTGGCCGCGATCGTTCAGCTCGGCGCTCTGCTTGGGTGCCGGGCTGATCACACGTCACTCCCACTCCCTCAACATAGGCATGATGTTGAATGGCGGTGCAGGCTCAAAGGGCCGAATGGCCGACTACTGCTCCTATTTTCTATGTTTCTATGTAATCGTGGAATCATCTCTTATCGTTATACTCCATCTTCTTCTTCTTAGGCAGTCCCCCGGAGTCGAGGATGACTTGCTTCCACAGTAATACGAGTTCTCAGGTGACTGATGAGACCAATGCGGGATCTGCTGTCCCTGTCACAGGTGGGACAGACAGTGGTTGGATGGACGGGTGGGTCGGGGAGTCTGGTTTGCCGCACGCTCCTTCCGCTGCCTGCGCTTGTTTTCAGCATGCTCTCGGTGCCGATACTAAAAGTGCTCAGCGCCCTCCCGGATGCTCTTCCTCCACTTAGGGCGGTCTTTGGCCAGGGACTCCCAGGTGGCGGTGGGGATGTTGCACTTTATCAAGGAGGCTTTGAGGCTTTTTTAATTGCAGAGTTGGCAGCGATGGCCCTTCCCTTTAAGTGAGGGAAGGGCCCAATGGATGAGGTGGCGCTGGACGGCCCAGTGTGCAGTGCTGCTGAGGCGTCCGCTCCATTAGCGCTCCAAGAAGGAAGTAGATCACGTGATTTAGCGCTCCACTTCCTTCCGGGAGCGCTAAACCAAATGTTTTGCGAGGAGGGTAAAATTTAGCGCCTTGTACTAAGTTTCCCGCCTCTCAAATGTTACCGCCCCCAAAAAGTGGCGATAATGAATTTCTCTTCCTTAGTGTATTAACAGAATCAATTGTTCAGCATCAAGGAGTGTTGCTTTTAAAATGAAAAAAATTTGTGAAATTTATCACATACTGTGATTATACTAGGCCTGAGACAATTTACCTCTCTTCCAGCAATTATAAACTTCTCCTATTCAAGTACATAACATCAGTAATCATAGCATCATACAGCACAGAAAGAGGCCATTCGGCCCATCATGCCTGTGCCGGCTCTATGATTGAGCTATACAATTAGTCCTGCTCCCCGCTCTTTCCCCATGGCCTCCAATTTGCTTTCGAATTCAGCTGTATATTCAATAATATCGAAGATAAGAAACACTGCATTCACATCCGAGAGACTTCCCCTCCATAAATTACTTTTGAAATGTACTGCATGTTGCTTTGTAGGCAATTAACAATGATCACCCATTAAGCTGGTAGTGTTGTTCAACAGATTCATTTTGACAAGACTGCAGGAGAACTCCCAGATTTTCTTTGGGATCTTTTGCATTCATCTGATCAGGTAAACAAGGCCACAGGCCTCAACAGTTCACCTGAAAGATGGTACCTCCGCCGTGCAGTACTCACCTGATTGCCTTTATTTACATTAACAAGGCGAATTGGGCATGTTCCTCTCCAACCAGCCCCCATTTACAGATCTACACTGCACCAGAGCAGTCCCGTATACCTGGTCATAGAACCAGGAAAATCTCCCCTATGACCTGCTGTACTATCCTGTAATGGTACAAATTTTGGGGGTTAAATTGACTAATGCACTCAGGCAAAGTGAACTCATCATCATCATCATCATAGGCAGTCCCTCGAAATCGAGGAAGACTTGCTTCCATACTAAAAGTGAGTTCTCAGGTACAGTCCAATGTGGGAATTACAGTCTCTGGCACACGTGGGACAGACAAGTTGAAGAAAAGGGTGGGTGGGGAGTCTTGTTTGACGAATGCTCCTTCCGCTGCCTGCGCTTAAACATAAGAACATAAGAATTAGGAACAGGAGTAGGCCATCTAGCCCCTCGAGCCTGCTCAGCCATTCAATAAGATCATGGCTGATCTGGCCGTGGACTCAGCTCCACTTACCCGCCCGCTCCCCGTAACCCTTAAATCCCTTATAGGTTAAAAATCTATCTATCTGTGACTTGAATACATTCAATGAGCTAGCCTCAACTGCTTCCTTGGGCAGAGAATTCCACAGATTCACAACCCTCTGGGAGAAGAAAGTCCTTCTCAACTCGGTTTTAAATTGGCTCCCCCGTATTTTGAGGCTGTGCCCCCTAGTTCTAGTCTCCCCTACCAGTGGAAACAACCTCTCTGCCTCTATCTTGTCTATCCCTTTCATGATTTTAAATGTTTCATAAGATCACCCCTCATCCTTCTGAACTCCAACGAGTAAAGACCCAGTCTGCTCAATCTATCATCATAAGGTAACCCCCTCATCTCCGGATTCAGTGTAGTGAATCGTCTCTGTACCCCTCCAAGGCTAGTATATCCTTCCTTATGTAAGGTGACCAAAACTGCACGCAGTACTCCAGGTGCGGCCTTACCAATACTCTATACAGTTGCAGCAGGACCTCCCTGCTTTTGTACTCCATCTCTCTCGCAATGAAGGCCAACATTCCATTCGCCTTCCTGATTATCTGCTGCACCTGCAAACTAACTTTTTGGGATTCACTCTAAAAGAGTTTCATCTAAAAGAGTTTCATGCACAAGGACCCCCAGGTCCCTCTGCACCTCAGCATGTTGTAATTTCTCCCCATTCAAATAATATTCCCTTTTACTGTTTTTTTTCCCAAGGTGGATGACCTCACACTTTCCGACATTGTATTCCATCTGCCAAACCTTAGTCCAGTCACTTAACCTATCCAAATCTCCGTGCAGCCTCTCTGTGTCCTCTACACAACCCGCTTTCCCACTAATCTTAGTGTCATCTGTAAATTTTGTTACACTACACTCCGTCCCCTCTTCCAGGTCATCTATGTATATTGTAAACAGTTGTGGTCCCAGCACCGATCCCTGTGGCACACCACTAACCACCGATTTCCAACCCGAAAAGGACCCATTTATCCCATCTCTCTGCTTTCTGTTCGCCAGCCAATTCTCTATCCATGCTAATACATTTCCTCTGACTCCGCGTACCTCTATCTTCTGCAGTAACCTTTTGTGTGGCACCTTATCGAATGCCTTTTGGAAATCTAAATACACCACATCCATCGGTACACCTCTATCCACCATGCTCGTTATATCCTCAAAGAATTCCAGTAAATTAGTTAAACATGATTTCCCCTTAATGAATCCGTGCTGCGTCTGCTTGATTGTACTATGCATGCTCTCGGCGACCGAGACTCAAGGTGCTCAGCACCTCTGGTAGAGAATCGGCAGCCTGTTTTACACCACTTGTATTAACTTCAATGAAAATCGGCACATTGTAACATAAACTGCCATTCTGTTATCGACACGATTTGCACTACTGTTTTTCACAAGTTTCACTCTCTACGTTCCCCTCTACACAGTGAGCTATGGTATTGGAGAAAATACAGAGAGTTCATAATTTAGATTGATTGATGATCGAAATGTTGACATGACTGGATAATGTAGGTATAAGCAGGCTCTTTAACGTCAACTGTGAAAACTGAAATAAAAGTCATTAGCACAAGAAGTTCTGATCTTCTCTCTGACAAGATTTCTCTTTGTGTCTTTTACCTTGTTCATCTTCATTGCTTCCTATTAAGTATGAAGAACTCCACAAGACTGAGTACTGTGAGCTAAAGCTGATGTGACCTTAGTCTCTTTAATACAACTCCAGAGTGCCTAAGCAGCATGGCAGACAACCTTTTATACTCCCTTGCACGAGGTGTACAGGTGACCCTTGGGCCTCCAAAGTTGCGCCCTCTGGTGGTAAGTCTTACACAATTACAATGTTTACATACATAACATCACTCCCCCCAAAGACTTTGATGCAAATTATTTACAAGTTGAGATGATCCGGGGCCTACTCTCCCTGGTTGATCGTCTGAGTTCAAACTCTGGCATGGGTGAGTTGGTCAGCCCATTGCTGCACTGTGGCATGGCTGGTCTGACAGGACTGTTGTGAATAGTGGGTTCATCCTCTTGATTGACAGTGAGGTCGATTGCTGGTTGGGTGTGTGTTGGTGGATCGATGATGGTGATGTCCTCTTCAGGTTGTTCCTGGTTGTCGGTGAACCGCAGTTTGGTGTGATCCAAATGCTTTCTGCACGTTTGTCCATTCAATAGTTTAACTCTGTTTCCCTCCTTGGCCAAGGCAGTGCCAGCAACCCAGTTAGGACCATGACCATAATTCAGGACAAACACAGGGTCGTTAACATCAATGTCACGTGATACAGCCGCGCGATCGTGGTACATGTTTTGCCGGTGACGCCGGGTTTCCACATGATCATTTCGATCCGTGTGGACTAGGGAGAGCCTGGTTTTGAGTGCTGTCTTCATTAACAATTCTGCAGGGGGAACCCCAGTGAGTGAGTGGGGTCATGTCCGGTAGCTGAGCAGAACCCGAGATAAGCGGGTCTGCAAGGAGCCTTCCGTCAATCGTTTCAAGTTCTGCTTGATAGTTTGGACTGCCCGTTCCACTTGACCGTTGGATGCGGGCTTAAACGGGGGAAGACCTGACAGGCTTGATCCCATTGCGGGTCAGAAACTCGTTGAATTCCAAGCTGGTGCAACACAGTCCATTGTCACTGACAAGGACGTCGGGCAAGCCATGGGTGGCGAACATAGCCCGGAGGCTTTCAATGGTGGCAGTGGATGTGCTGGATGACATGATTACGCATTCAATCCATTTAGAGTAAGCATCCACTACAACTAAAAACATCTTTCTGAGAAAGGGGCCAACAAAATCTATGTGGATCCTGGACCATGGTTTGGAGTCATGACCACAGACTCAATGGAGCCTCCCTTAGTGCATTGCTCAGTTGTGAGCACGTGTTGCACTGGTGTACGCATGACTCTAAGTCCGAGTCAATGCCGGGTCACCAAACATGCGACCTGGCTTCATCATGACTATGCCTGGGTGGGTATTGTGTAGGTCGCGTATAAACATTTCCCTGCCTTTTTTTAATCAAAACCACGTGATTACCCGATAAGAGACAATCCGACTGGATGAACATTGTAGTGTATGTAGCCACCCTTAGTAATGACTCCACGAGGCAGGGTATGGCACTTAAACTGTGCAGACCTGCAGTTCTTGATTAGCAGCTCCTGAGTGATAACAACAAGCTGTAAGTTCACTTTTATACTGGATTACCTGCCATGTGCAAGCAACCCCTGGGTCTCCAGCAACAGCTCTGGTGTACCGGTAAGGTGTGTACAGTACAAGGATACATTCAATGTGGCATTACAGTGTTACAGACATCACACAGTGAACAAGTATGCCTACAGAACAATACTCCCCCCTGAGCATTTTTCATATCCTTGTTGTCATGACCAGGGGAGGTGATCAGTGGTGGGCTCTGGGAGGTTGTGGAGAGGGTTGTTTGGTTGCCAGATGTGACCCCTGTGCTTGAGGCTGGCCTTGTACGTTTCCCCTCCCTCACAGGTGGGTGTCACAGTTGTGGGATCCCTCGGGGAGGTAGCCACGGCAGTAGTGGGTGGTGTGTGTACTCTGTGGTGTGGGTAGTTGTTGGGTGGTAGGTAGGGCCACAAGACTGGGTGGGCTCCTTGTCCACCAATGGGGATGATGGTCAGGTCATCCCAGGGTTTGCCAGGGAAGCTGGAGGGTATTGGCCTCATGCTTCTGGTGTTGGCCCTGGTGGCCAGAGGTTGTAGCGCTGGTCTGGTGCAGGTTGCCATTGGTGGTGGCTGGGCTGCCCATTGACCACTGTCCCTGTAGTGGGTCTGCTCCCACTGCCTGTGTGTGTGTGTCCTGCAAGGGGCATCACATTTGTTCCAAAAGTCCAGGCTACATGGTCAGGTAGCCTGCTGGACCTGGGGGTCTCCCACAGGGGGATTCCATCAGCATGGTCCCTGTAGGACCCAATGTCCTTTGGCAGTGTCCTACCGGTATACATGACACCTTGGCTCTGATCACACATAGTCGTGCCTGCATTATACATTCTAGCATTTGCATCACTTTTGGGTGTCCTGGTTTCAACAGACATGGTTATATTAGGCATTTCACAATCTCTAGCATTACTGTTACGCATAATAAACTTGTTCTTAACTTTACTGACACCTGCATTCATCTCATTAGTCACATTAGTTAAACCAGCATCACAATTCATGGTTACATTGCATACATTTTCATACTTGCACCCATGAACTGCATTTTTAGCTTTAAAGTCTGTGTACTCAATTAGTTGGAACTTCCCATTTAAATGTTTTTGGTTACCGGTCTCCTTTAAGGGATCCTTCAAATCCGATTGGCCGCTCGATGTCACGTGATGCTCCTCGCTGTTGACTCGTGGCATGGAGGAGGCCATTTTGATTACAGGTCTGCTGCTTGTGGTGCTGCAGCCATTTTGTGGTCTTGCTGCAGATGGGCTGTGGTGGTCTTTTCTTCCACAGCACCACTTTGCCTGATGTGGACCCGGCTCATACAATTCCTGCCCAGCAGCGTGGGACCGTCGCCAGCTACAATCCACAGGGGGAGTTTATTCAACACGCCGCCCTGGGAGACCTGGACGTCTACACGGCCAGCGATTTGGATTTTACCTTTGGTATAGGTGAGCAGCTTTGCCTGGACAGGAGACAGTTTTGGTTGAATTCCTCCAAATTTTTTCAAAGGTCTTTTGGCTCATCACAGACTTGCTCGCCCCTGTGTCGATCTCCATGGAGACTGGGACCCGTCAATGTCCACTTCCATCATCCACGGAGAACTTCTGGTGGAGCAGGTAAAGATTCCATACTCTTCTTCCAGGGTTTGAGCAGCTTCATCCTCATCTGTGTCGGAGCCCCGGGATTAGACAACTCATCAGAGACACAGTGAGTACAGCCTTTTCTGCACATTCTCTGAAGGTGCCCTTTTTCTTTGCAGCCTTTGCATGCATAGTCTTTGTAGCGGCACTGGTGGGCCCTGTGGTTTCCTCCACAGCGCCAGAACGGGGCCATCCGGTTTGCCGCATTTGGCGGACTCAGGGTTGTGGGACTCGGGACAGCATTTCTGCCTTTAGAAGTATCCATGTGGTGGTGCACTGTATTTGCCGGTTTAGAGTCATGGGTCAGTATTCGCCTGGAGTCGCTGGCTGAAGCCATATAGGCCTGGCTCACTTGAATTGCTTTCTGCGGGTGACCGTGATGTCAGCCGAGAGAAATTTGTGTAGGAGGCCTTCGTGGCCGATTCCGATGAAAAATATGTCCCTTAGTGCTTCATTAAGGTGGTCGCCAAACTCACATGGTGCAGCTAGTCTTCTTAAGTGTGCAGCATACTTGGCAATTTCTTGGCCCCCAGGTCGCCGGTAAGTGTAGAACCGGTGCCTGGCTGTGAGGATTCTTTCTTTCGGTTTTAGTTGTTCCTGTATGATTGTTACAAGTTGCTCATAGCTCTTGGTGGTTGTCTTCACCGGGGCTAGTAAGTCCCTGACGAGACCGTCGATGTTGGGCCCACAACTGCTAAGCAGGATGGCCCTGCGTTTGTTTGGTAGTGTGGCCAGTGTGTCTCCGTCCAGGTCGTTGGCTATAAAGAAGTGTTCCAATTTTTCCACAAAAGCATCCCAATATTCCCCCTCTGTAACTTGCTGAAAGTTGCTGAAGTTAGACATTTTGAGCGTGTAGTTCGTGATCTCGCATTCTCGTCACCAGTTGTGGGGTATGTAGGCGCCCTTAGTAATGACTCCACGAGGCAGGGTATGGCACTTAAACTGTGCAGACCTGCAGACCTGCAGTCCTTTATTAGGAGCTCCTGAGTGACAACAACAAGCTGTGAGTTCCATTTTATACTGGGTTACCTGCTGTGTGCAGGCAACCCCTGGGTCTCCAGCAACAGCACCCTCTGGTGTACCGGTAAGGTGTGTACAGTACAAGGATACATTCAATGTGACATAACAGTGTTACAGACATCACAGAGTGAACAGGCATGCCTACACAACACACACTTCATCTTTGCATCGGCGAAACGGCTTAATTTCATCTTGCATTTCCCCGGGAACGGCCAACCAGCTCCCATTGAAGACGTAACTTTTTACAAGTGATAGCACAGGATGCTGGCTGGTCCAGCCCTGATCTGGCAAGCAGCGATGGGTATCCCCTCACTCTCAAAAGCATCCATTTCCACTCCAGTAGTGGGCAATGGTAGCCGACTGAGGGCATCAGCACAGTTCTCCGTGCCTGATCTGAGGTGGATAACATAGTCATAGGTGGACAATGTGAGTGCCCATCTTTGGATACTGGAAACAGCGAAATGAGCGGTTTGTGGTCGGTTTCAAGCTCAAACCGGAGTCCAAATAGGTATTGGTGCATTTTCTTAACCCCATATACACATGCTAATGCCTCTTTCTTGACCATATTGTATGCTCTTTCAGCCTTTGACAGACTTCTAGAAGCGTATGCAACCGGTTGAAGTTTGCCCAATACATTGGTTTGCTGTAACACAGAGCCAACCGCATACGAAGATGCATCACAAGCTAGTACTAATTGTTTATATGGGTCATACAGTACAAGTAACTTATTAGAACAAAGAAGGTTTCTGGCCTTCTCAAAGGTTGTCTCTTGAGATTTGCCCCAAACCCAGTCGTCACCCTTATATAGCAACATGTGCAACGGTTCCAGCAAAGTGCTTAACCCTGGTAGAAAGTTTCCAAAATAGTTGAGGGGTTTCAGGAACGAACGCAGCTCCGTCACATTCTGTGGTCTGGGTGCATTCTTGATGGCTTCTGTCTTTGAGTCCATGGGTCTGTGCCATCTGCCGTAATCTTTTTCCCCAAAAATTCGACCTCTGGCACCAGGAAAACACACTTAGAGCGTTTCAGCCTGAGTCCCACTTTGTCTAGTCGACTTTGAACCTCTTCCAGGTTGTGCAGGTGTTCAGTGATGTCACCGGTGATCAGGATGTTGTCTTGAAACACCACTGTGTGCAGAACCGATTTCAGAAGACTCTCCATGTTCCTCTGAAAGATGGCAGCAGCCGAGCGAATTCCAAAAAGGCACCTGTGGTATATAAACAGTCCTTTATGAGTGTTGATGCACGTCAATCTTTTCGAAGATTCAGCAAGCTCTTGTGTCATGTAGGCAGAGGTTAGGTCCAAATTGGTGACCGACTTCCCCCCTGCTAACATTACGAACAGATCATCCGCCTTGGGTAGCGGGTATTGGTCCTGTAACGAGACTCTGTTGATCGTTACCTTGTAGTCCCCGCAGATTCTGACCGTGCCATCGCTTTTCAACACCAGAAAATCGGACTGGCCCACTCGTTGAACTCGACTGCCGATATGATTCCCTCTCTTTGAAGTCTGTCTAGTTCGATCTTGACTTTCTCCTCATCATATATGGAACTGCTCGAGACTTGTGATGAATGGGCCTTGCATCGGGGACTAGATGGATCTGCACCTTGGCGCCTGTGAAGTTGCCGATGCCTGGTTCAAATAGCGATGAAAACTTGCTCAGCACTTGTCGTCCCAGTTCCATCAAATCTTTCCCAGCCAGCTTCTGCTGAATAGCATTGGGCCATCGCCTGGTACAATCCACAGTGATAAACCATGCACAGCTCCATCGTACGATACCTTAACTGCCGCACTGCCAATGACTGGTATGAGCTCTTTGGTGTAGGTGTGCAGCTTTGCCTGAATCGGGCTCAATTTGGGCCTTTGTGCCTTGTTGCCCCACAGTTTATCAAAAGCCTTCTGGCTCATAATTCCTTTCCCCTTTCCTGCCGCTACACTTGCTTAAAATCCATTACATCTCTAACTTTTTCCAGTTCTGGATCTTATTACATGGCAGAGCAGGCTCGAGGGGTCAAGTGGCCAACTCCTGCTCCAAATTCTTATGTTCTTATGTATGTTCTTTCTCTCTCCACAGATGCTGCCTGACCCGCTCAGTGTTTCCAGCACTTTCTGTTTTTATTTCAGATTTCCTGCATCCGCAGTATTTTGCTTTTTGTCTTGGTACAAAGCTATTGAATCTCAACTGAGACCAGAAGCTAAAGGATGTTTTCTTCAGAGAGTGGTGGATGTGCCAAATACAATGCCAACAAGCTGTGCCAAACCCACTTCACATATGACTGGAACAGAATGGAAGCTTTCATCCCATCTGTATCAGCTCGATGCAAACGAGTCACTTAACATAGTGTGAGAATCCTCCGTGTTATCCAAATGCCGGAAAAGAGAGTTTAAATCGACATGATCATACTGGGTGAACTAAAAGATTACTTCCCATTCTGATTAGTTTCCCTATACCCACAATATTTTCCCTGATACTTGAAATTACAGATAAAAGTGTTTGAGAAGATATCTGCGTTCCTCTAATTTTGCCCTCTTGAGCATCCCTGATTTTAATCGCTCAACCATCGGTGGCCGTGCCTTCTGTTGCCAAGGCCCCAAGCTCTGGAACTCCCTGCCTAAACCTCTCCGCCTCTATATCTCTCTTTCCTCCTTTAAGGTGCTCCTTAAAGCCTACCTCTTTGACCAAGCTTTTTGGCCAAGCTGTGAGGAGGATGCTAAGAGGCTGCAGGGTGACTTGGACAGGTTCGGTGAGTGGGCAAATGCATGGGAGATGCAGTATAATGTGAATAAATGTGAGGTTATCCAATTTGGTGGCAAAAACATGAAGGCAGAATATTATCTGAATGGCGGCGGATTAGGAAAAGGGGAGGTGCAACGAGACCTGGGTGTCATGGTACATTTAGTAATTGAAAGTTGGCATGCAGGTACAGCAGGCGGTGAAGAAGGCAAATGGTGTGTTGGCATTCTTGGCTTGGGGATTTGAGCATAGGAGCAGGGAGGTCTTACTGCAGTTGTACAGGGCCTTGGCGAGGCCTCACCTGGAATATTGTATTCAGTTTTGGTCTCCTAATCTGAGGAAGGACATTCTTGCTATAGAGGGAGTGCAACGAAGGTTCACCAGTCTGATTCCCGGGATGACAGGATTGACATATAAGGAGAGACTGGATCGACTGGGCCTGTATTCACTGGAGTTTAGAAGAATGAGAGGGGATCTCATAGAAACATGTAAAATTCTGACGGGACTTGACAGGTTAGATTCAGGAAGAATGTTCCCGATATTGGGGAAGTCCAGAACCAGGGGTTACAGTCTAAGGATAAGGGGTAAGCCATTTAGGACTGAGATGAGGAGAAACTTCTTCACTCAGAGAGTTGTTAACCTGTGGAATTCTCTACCGCAGAGAGTTGTTGAGGCCAGTTCGTTAGATATATTCAAGAGGGAGTTAGGTATGGCCCTTATGACTAAAGGGATCAAGGGGTATGGAGAGAAATCAGGAAAGGGGTACTGAGGTGAATGATCAGCCATGATCTCATTGAATAGTGGTGTAGACTCGAAGGGCCGAATGGCCTACTCCTGCAGCTATTTTCTATGTTTCTATGTTTCTATCTGCTCTAATTTCTCCTTATATGTCTCGGTCTCAAATTTTCTGGTCTGGAAATTCGGTATCACCCCAGATGGGCCGTTAACATTTGAGAAGTTGGAAGTTTAGCGCAAGGTGCTAATCAGTCTCGCTGCCCATTAAATTCAGTCTCAGCACTCAAAGAATGCAGAGGATCGCTAAATCAGGCGCTAAAGGTGTAGGTGAGTGGTGTTAGGCTCCAAGCGATAACCAATATGAGATGTTGTGTAATTGAGAGTGAGTATTGGCGAAGGCGCCTTCCAGCCATTAAAGGGGAGGGTCAGTGGAGTCTGAACACGAGCCCCCAATGATTCGGAGAGTGTAGAATGGCGGGATGTTGTGGGATTAAATGCAAAGTCCTTTGACAGCCCACAACACTCCGGGGACTAAGCTGTCTTTATTTGGATGCGGATATATCCTGCGCTCCCTGCTACTCATAACTTACCTTTGGAACGGAAGTTCCTTGACAGCTGGGGCTCACCCCTTTAAGTAGCGTCCCACCCATCGGCTGGTTCACGTCTCCGTTCCCTGGTGCTGTCGGCGTGAAGCGGTAAAGTGCGGGGGGGGAGGGAGGATGAGGCGCTACTGAAGTTTGCAGATCGGGCGCCCAGTGAGCGTTGCATGCTCACTGACGTCACGATCTGCATGACGAAAGGTGCTGAGGCGCTAACGGTTATCGCCGGCGCTATGTGGCCGGTGAATTTGCCGTGCTGCACGGGAATTCGGCCCGCCGCGGCACTGCTGCCTGAGCACCCCGTTAGCGCTCTTGCCAGGCGCTAACTCGGGGCGCTAACATGCCGAATCTCTCGCCCTTTGTCTTCTAACCCTCCTGTGAAGCACTTTGGGATATTTTCCTACATTAAAGGCGCTGTGATGTTATTATTGTTCATTTGTTTTTTTCTGCGCACTAATGGAAATTTCTCAAAGCAAGAACTTTATTTTTGGGCATCTAAAAGTAAGCATATGGTTAATTAATTGAAATAAAAGCGAAGTATCACAACATCACTTCTCACTTCTGGAAATACATTAAAAAAAAATTCTTGGGCAGTCACATTATCATCTCTAAAATGTCATCATTTCAGAATATTGTCAGCAGAAACTGAAAATCAGCACCACCTTTTCACGCCAACATCGCAGACAAACCCCCCACGGAAAGGTGTTGTGCAAGTCACGTTTGCAAATTCTTGCAATCTAATCCAAACTGAATGGTTCTATCCTGGCAGCTTCTCTGTTTCTTCCAACACTTCAAAGAATAAAAGTTGCCGCTGTGTTAAAATAATGTTACCGAAACAGCAATTGCTCGTCCAACTGTGACAACTTGGAAAGTAATTAAAGCTGGAGCCAGACAAATCTGTGGGAGATGTCATTTTCTAACTAGTCTCCCTGACAAATTTGGCTACGTGCAATATTATTTACAAATGTACTTATGTGGAGTAAATTATTCATAGCCAAGACTGATTCCAGAATTAAATCCAAACCATTGCATTTTTTCTTGATCACAGAGTTAAAAACCTAGTTAAGGACAAACTGTAAGCAATAAAACAATAGTGATGAACAGTGTTCTGGACTGCACAGTATAGAAAACAACTGTGTCAACTGTGGCTCAGTGGGGTAGCACACTTGCCACAGGGTAAGAATGTTGTGGGTTCAAGTCCCACTCCAGAGACTTGAGTGCAGTGCTGAAGGAGTGCTGCACTATCGGAAGTGCAGCCTTTCGGATGAGATGTTAAACCGAGGCCCCGTCTATTCTCTCAGGTGGACGTCAAAGATCCCATGGCACTATTTCAAAGAAGAGTGGGGGTGTTATCCTTGGTGTCCTGGCCAGATTAGCACATTATCTGGTTATTAGCAGATTGTTTGATGTGCACAAATTGTCTGCCGCGTTTCTCACATTATAACAGTGCCTGCACTCCAAAAGTACTTAATTGGCTGTAAAGCACTTGGAGATGTCTGGTGATCGTGAAAGGCGCTATATAAATGTAAATCTTTCTTTTTTCAATAGGGGGCGCTGTATGAATGGGAGCTGAGCCTAACACTGCAAATGGAGCCTGACTGTCAAGGTTTGCTGTTGGATTTGAGACCAAGACCCCGATTTTAAAGGGGCCGGAGAGTGGTGGGGTGGGGCGGGGCGGGGGCGGGGGGGGGGGGGGGGGATGTGACGGACAAGAATAGTGAGCAAGAGCCACAAAGCTGACGGTACACCCGGGGAATCTGCGGACATGGAGGCCTTGCCGATCGTAATGGCCGGGCCTTATTTATATAAATGTTCCCGGAGAGCCGGCCACATCCACTCGGTGGGAGCAGGAGGAAATGGGAATTTGGCAGCTAGAGGCAGCAACCAGGGACCCCAAGGGACCATCCCTGGCAGCTAGTGGGAGCAGGGATATGGGTACGATTGGCATGGGGGTGAGAGGTGGGGGGGGGGGGATTGTGCAGATGTGATTGGGAATCAGGAGGGGATTTCACTGCGATCGGGGGGGGGGGTGTAGGTGGGGGGAGTGGTGTGGGCGAGGCCGGAGGGGGTGGGTTGCGGAATCCCAACGACTCGTGGCAATTTCAAAATTCTCATCCTTATTTACAAATCCCTGAATGGCCTCGCCCCTCCCTATCTCTGCAATCTCCTCTAGCCCCACAGCACCCCAAGATGTCTGCTCTCCTCAAATTCTGCCATCTTGAGCATCCCTGATTCTAATCGCTCAACCATTGGTGGCTGTGTCTTTTGTTGCCTCGGCCCCAAGCCCTGGAATTCCCTCCCTAAACCTCTCCGCCTCTCTACCTCTCTTTCCACCTTTAAGACGCTCCTCAAAATCTACCTTTTGGGCCAAGCTTTTGGTCACCTGGGCTAATTTCTTCTTATGTGGTTCGGTGTCAAATTTATTTGTTTTGTCTTGTAACACTCCTGTGAAGCGCCTTGGGACGTTTTACTACGTTAAAGGTGCTATATAAATACAAGTTGTTGTTGTTGTTGCCTGGGGTGGGGTTTGCAAGGAGAGCACTCCTGTTCTTCCTGGGCCACAAGGAATTCTATCAGAGTTAATCTTTAAACACCTGCCCTGGCTTCTTCTGGCCAGTCGGCTCCGCTGACGGAGTTCAGACACCGCGGGGCTCCCGCTGACCTCTTGCGTTGCCGTTGACGTCATCCGGTTCTGACTTCTGAGTGCAAAGGAGCCTCGGCCCACTTGACAGCCAGCGAAGATGAAATGTCGCCAGGTGTGAATGAAGCCACCTCAGCCCCAAGATCCGGAGAGGATTGAGAGGGTAGATGTTGAGAGGCTGTTTCCCCCCATCTGGATAGTCTAGAACTAGAGGGCACAGTCTCAGGATAAGGGGGTGGGTCATTTAGGACTGAGATGAGGAGGAATTTCTTCACTCAGAGGTTTGTGAATCTTTGGAATTCTCTGCCCCAGAGGGCTGTGGATGCTGAGTCTCTGAGTATACAAGGCTGAGATAGATAGATTTTTGGACTCTAGGGAAATCTAGGGATATGGAAACAGGGTGGGAATGTGCAGCTGAGGTCAAAGATCAACCATGATCTTATTGAATTGTGTAGCAGGCTCAAGTAGGCCCGTATGGCCTACTCCCTCTTAACCCCCTCCCACGCATCATTCCCACTGGGTCGGGGTGGAGGGGAGTGGGAGTTAAAATTGAAGCACTAGATTCAGTACAAACAAACTAAAAGGATATAAAAAGATGATGAAACCTTGTTTTTATAAGCTCGAATCAGCAGTACCAAACAGGCCTTAATAACCCACAGTCCAGATCGATATCTCATCGCTCTTTGATGTAATCTATAAAATCTAAAGCATTTAAAAGTGTCATGCTACAATTTTAATACTGCACTTACTTCACTGCTTCACTTGGCGACGAAAATTTCTGTATCGACTTTTAACTCTGGATGGAACTTCATGATTTTCTGCACTGTAGGAGGACGCGGCCATTTTAGCCTTCATTAACTTTTAGCACTCACCCGTTTGATATCTCCTGTGGACTGCAGGTTTTACTGAGCAGATCATCCATGACAGACTTTCTGCCCAGTAAACCAGTCCTATGAGGAGAGATTGAGTAGACTAGGCCTATATTCTCTAGAGTTTCGAAGAATGAGAGGTGATCTCATTGAAACATGCAACATTCTTACAGGGCTTGACAGGGTAGATGCAGGGAGGATGTTTCCCCTGCCTGAGGAGTCTAGAACCAGGGGTCACAGTCTCAGAATAAGGGTTCAGCCATTTAGGACTGAGATGAGGAGACATTTCTTCACTCAGAGGGTGGTGAATCTTTGGAATTCTCTACCCCAGAGGGCTGAGGTGACTCAGTCATTGAATATTTTCAAGACAAAGATCGATAGTGTAATGATTCAAGAGTCTTGTTACTGTAAACTGCCTCAGGTGTAAACCTGATCCAACTTTATTTGCCCCCAAAAATAACCGCGTAACATAGTACCTGCACTTATATACCAGTGATCGCGCACACGCGCATATTGCCTGAAGACCTCTGACAGTGGCGCCCCCTGGTGTCTGATGATCCCAAGCATAAATACATAACAACATCCCCCTTTCAAGATCTTAATATCAGTCTCTTTACAAATTAAGACGGTCTGGGACTTTCCGCTCACGAGTTGATCGTCTCAGTTCAACTTATCTTCTGGACGAGCGTTCTGAGTCAATTGTGATTGAAGGCTGAGTAACCAATCTGATGGGAGAGGTAATGACCACATCAGTGACTGAAGGTCCAGATTCATTAATGACAGCAGAGTCATGACCTGTGACCAGAATGTCATCTTGAAACACGACTGTTCTAGGAACGGACTTCAGTCGACTCTCCATATTCCTCTGAAATATGGCTACAGCCGAACGAATTCCAAAAGGACACCCATTGTAGACAAACAGTCCTTTATGGGTGTTGATACATTCTTCGAAGTGCCGACAAGCTCCTGTGTCATATAGGCCGACGTCAGATCTAGTTTAGTGAATGACTTTCCACCAGCTAGCATGGCGAACAGATCATCAGCCTTCGGTAATGGATACTGATCCTGCTTCGAAAATCGGTTAATCATAACCTTGTAGTCTCCACAAATCCTGACACCACCATCACTCTTCAACACAGGAACAATAGGACTGGCCTACTCGTTAAACTCGACCGGTGATATGATCCCTTCAATTTGGAGTCTGTCAGGCTCAATTTCAACCTTCTCCCTCATCATGTAAGGAACAGACCGAGCTTTATGATAGACAGGCCTTGCATCAGAATCCAGGTGAATCTGCACCTTGGCTCCAGTAAAATTACCAAAGCCCAGTTCAAACAAAGAAGGAAACTTCTTCAACACTTGAGCACACGAAGTGTCATCCACCGAGGACAATGCTTTGATATCATTCCAATTCCACTTGATTTTCTCGAGCCAATTCCTGCTGAACAGGATTGGACCATTACCTGAGACGATCCATAATGGTAGATCTTGAACCACACCATCATATGACACCTTGACAGCTGCACTGCCAATCACCGGTATGAGTTCCTTAATGTAGGTACGCAACTTGGCATTGACTGGACTCAGCTCAGGCTTCACAGGCTCAGTGTCTCACAATTTGTCAAATGTCCTTTGGCTCATTATCGACTGACTCACACCCATGTCCAGCTCCATTGATACAGGCACGCCATTCAGCTTCACATTAACAATTATCGGCTGGCTCTTTGCCAAAAACGAATACAGACCATACACTTCCTCCTCGGGTTGTGTATTTGGGCCAGCACTCGACTGGTCATCATCAACAATGTGATGAGCAGCAGCACGCTTGCTCAGTTGCGGGCACATTCACTGAAGATGCCCCACTTTCAAACAGCCAATTGAGGAGTATTGCTTAAAACGACACTGATGAGGCCGATGATTGCCCTCACAACGCCAACAGCGTGAAATCAGAATTTGTACCAGTTGGCGTACTCTGAGCAGCTATAGGTTTCACATAAGCAGTCGAGTAGGCCCTGCCATAAGACGATGACACAGTCTTGTTTGCAGTACCTGCAATGGAGCTCCGACTCTTCGATGATATCTGCCTCAAATTATCATCAGTCGTCAAGCATGCCTGGGCAGTCGCAATGGCCTTTCTCAAGCCCAGCTTCTCTTTGGCCAATAACATCCGGAGAATCAAATCATGGTTGAAACCTAACACGAAGAAATCTCGCAGCATCTCTTCCAACATGTTCCCGAACTTACACGGCTCAGCAAGACGTCGCAGGTCGGTGACGAATCCTGACACATCCTGGCCCTCAGCACCAACATGCATATAGAAGTGATAGTGTGAGATGTTGATCCCCTCTTTTAGTTTAAGATGGTCACACATCAAAACGCACAAATCCTCGTATTCTTTGTCCATTGGACGTAAAGACGAGAGAAGGTTCTTCATGAGGCCGTAAATTTTCGGACCACAAACGGTGAGGAAAACTGCCCTGTGCCAAACTGCATCAGCGTCAAAATACCGATCCAGGCAGTTGATAAAATCTGCCTAAGCCTCGCCTTCCACGAATCTCTCCAGCATTCCAGTAGTGCTCATTGTACATGCAAAGGTTTTTAAGTTACCTCTTCGCCAAATGTAATGACTCAAGAGTCTTGTTAGTGTAAACTGCCTCAGGTGTAAACCTGATCCAACTTTATTCGCACCCAAAAGTACCCGCGTGACATGGTACCCACGCTTACGTACTAGTGACCGCACACACGCGCATACAGCCCGATGACCTCCGACAGTGGCGCCCTCTGGTGCCTGGTGACCCCAAGCATCAATACATAACAGATAGATTTTTGGATATTAAGGGAATTGAGGGATATGGGATTTTGCAGGAAAATGGAGTCGAGGTAGAAGATCAGCCATGAGCTCATTGAATGGCGGAGCAGGCTTGAGGGGCCAAATGGTCTGATCCTGCTCCTATTTCTTATGTTCTTATTAAACAGTTAAAATGGCTTTGGGATCCCATGTCTGTCCCAGGACTTTGGTTCGAATAGATGAATGATTAAAGCTCGTGCACAAGGCCGGTGGAAAAATGGCGACAGAGCACGAACAAGATAGTCAGTCCACTGGATCCGTTTCACCCCTGTTTCTGCCCTGTGGAGGGAGTTAAAATCTACCCCCATTAATAGTCCTCTTACAAAGGTACAGATCACCATTGCAGAGACTGGTGTTGTCTGCCCAGTCTCGTCAATCGAGACTCTGCCTTTGACTCGAGTGTTCTCGACTCCATCCCGCAGCATGCTACCCGCCACCACCTCAAGAAGACCCAACACTGCACAAGGTAGAAAAAGCCATAAGACAGCTTAAGGACAACAAGGCTACGGGTGCGGATGGAATCCCTGCTGAGGCACAGAAGTATGGCGGAGGGGCACTGCTGGCGCGAATGCATGACCTCATCTCTCTCATCTGGAGGGAGGAGAGCATGCTGGGAGATCTTAGAGATGCAGTGATCGTGACCATCTTTAAAAAAGGGGACAAGTCCAACTGCGGCAACTACAGAGGAATCTCCCTGCTATCAGCCACTGACGCTAGAGTCCTCCTCAACCGTCTTCTCCTTGTGGCCGAGGAGCTCCTCCCGGAGTCACAGTGCAGATTTCGTCTCCTACGGGGCACAATGAACATGATTTTTGCAGCGTGACAGCTACAGGAAAAATGCAGAGAACAGCGCCTGCCCTTATACATGGCCTTCTTTGACCTTACAAAGGCCTTTGACACTGTCAATCGCGAGTGTCTATGGAGCATCCTCCTCCATTTCGGATGCCCCCAAAAGTTCATCACCATCCTCCGCCTGCTCCACGACGACATGCAGGCCGTTATCCTTACCAACGGATCCATCACAGACCCAATCCACGTCCGGACCGGGGTCAAATAGGGCTGCATCATCGTCCCAACCCTCTTCTCAATCTTCCTCGCTGCCATGCTCCAACTCACAGTCAACAAGCTCCCCGCTGGAGTGGAACTAAACTGCAGAACCAGTGCGAACCTGTTCAATTTTCGCCATCTCCAGGCCAACTCCAAGACCACCCCAACATCTGTCGTTGTACTACAGTACGTGGAAGACACCTGTGTCTGCACACATACAGAGGCTGAACTCCAGGACATAGTCAACGTATTTACTGAGGCATACGAAATAATGGGCCTTACGCTAAACATCCGTAAGACAAAGGTCCTCCACCAGCCTGTCCTTGCCGCACAGTACTACCCCCCAGTCATCAAGATCTACGCCGCGGCCCTGGACACCGTGGACCATTTCCCATATCTCGGGAGCCTCCTATCAACAAGAGCAGGCTTCGACGACGAGATCCAACACTGCCTCCAGTGCGCCAGTGCAGCATTCGGCCACCTGAGGAAAAGAGTGTTTGAAGACCAGGTCCTTAAAACTGCTACCAAGCTCATGGTCTACAGGGCTGTAGTAATACCCGCCCTCCTGTATGGCTTAGAGACATGGACCATGTACAGTGGACACCTCAAGTCACTGGAGAAATACCACCAACGATGTCTCCGCAAGATCCTACAAATCCCCTGGGAGGACAGACGCACCAACGTTAGTGTCCTCGACCAGGCCGACATCCCCAGCATTGAAGCACTGACCACACTTGATCAGCTCCGCTGGACAGGCCACATTGTTCGCATGCCAGACACGAGACTCCCAAAGCAAGCGCTCTACTCGGAACTCCTTCACAGCAAGCAAGCCAAAGGAGGGCAGAGAAAATGTTACAAGTACACCCTCAAAGCCTCCCTGATAAAGTGCAACATCCCCACTGACAGCTGGGAGTCCCTGGCCAAAGACCGCCCTAAGTGGAGGAAGTGCATCTGAGAGGGTGCTGAGCACCTCGAGTCTCATCGCCGAGAGCATGCAGAAAACAAGCGCAGGCAGCGGAAAGAGCGTGCGGCAAACCAGTCCCACTCACCCTTACCCTCAACGACTTTCTGGCCCACCTGTGACAGAGACTGTGGTTCTCATATTGGACTGTTCAGCCACCTCAGAACTCATTTTAAGAGTGGAAGCAAGTCTTCCTCCATTCCGAGGGACTGCCTATGATGATGATGATGATGATGATGATGGTGATGTGACTTTCGGAGCGGGGCAGGTATAAATACTCGCTTCTTCACACAGATCTGAAAGGAGAGAAACAAATAATTCGGAAAATAAAGAAAGGGAATTATCTGTGGCTGCTATTTTGCAGGCATATTTTCTATTTGACCTGAAGCATTAATGACAGCTTGTTCAAACTACATGTTGCAGATTTTTCTCTCTGCTCACTTAATACCTGTCAGCAGGCTGTTCCAAATAACCTTGTTTATAAAATGATGACATTCAGTCATGATCCCATCTGCTCTAAAAGAATATCCTGTTGCCTGACATCTGAGGAAAGCCCATACAACAGCTTGACATGTTTATGAGTTTGATCAGAATTGTGCACTATCCTTCATTATCTGGGGATCTTTTAATTGGCCCACAATTAAAGAGACAAAATGATACAGTCAATGCTATATTCTGTGCTGTTTTTAAGTGGTAAATCTTGGACCATATTCAAATAAACAAATAAAGGGAAATTTCTTTACTTATAAAATCAACATCAGGTTTAACAATTTATCCAAAAGAAAGCAATTGCATGCATTCCCTCATTACTGCCCCATCAACACTCCATCACTCCCTCAGTACTGCCCCTCCAACAGTGCAGCGCTCCCTCAGTACTGACTCTCCGACAGTACAGCACTCCCTCAGTACTGCCCCTCCAACAATGCAGCACTCCCTCTGTACTTTCCCTCCAACAGTGCAGCGTTCCCTCAGTACTGTCTCTCTGACAGTGCAGCACTCCCTCAGTACTGTCTCTCCGACAGTACAGCACTCCCTCAGTACTGACTTTCCGACAGAGCAGCACTCCCTCAGTACTGTCTCTCCGATAGTACAATGCTCCTTCTGTACTTTTGCTCCAACAGTGCAGCACTCTCTCAGTACCACCCCACTGACAGTGCAGCACTTCCCCAGTACTGCCCCTCAGACAGCACATCATTCTCACATTACTGCCCTTCCGACATTGCAGTGCTCCCACAGTACTGCCCCTCCAACAGTGCAGCGCTCTCTCCATACTGACCCTCTGACAGTGTGATGCTCCCTCAGTACAGCCTCTCTGACAGAGTAGCGCTCCCTTAGTACTGCCTCCCTAACAGTGTAGTGCTACCTCAATACTGCCTCTCCGACAGTGTAGCACTGACTCAGTACTGTCCCTCTGACAGTGGGGCACTCGATCAGTACTGTCCTTCGGACATTGCAATGCTCCTTCAATACTGATTCTCCGACAGTGCAGCACTCCCTCAGTACTGTCCCTCCGACAGTGCGGCACTCCCTCAGTATTGCCCTTCGGACATTGCAATGCTCCTTCAGTACTGACTCTCCGACAGTGCAGCACTCCCTCAGTAGTGCACTGAAGTGTCAGCCCAGTTTATGTTTTCAAGTGTCTGGAGTGGAGCTTTTATTTTATTCGTTCTGGGATGTGGACGTCGCTGGCAAGGCCAGCATTTATTGAATGCTTGGACCCGTGACCTTCTCACTCAGACCGTAGGTCAGCAGGAGCAGTCTGCTTGTGCTACAAATAAACCTGCTTCACATCTCTGTTCTCCTCCTCTTCTGAATACCACAGAAAGAGGTGAATACCCAGATGAATTCCCACATGCCAATTTCTTTTAGTTGTAGCAATCAAAAATGTTCCTCCAAAAATCCTGGTCAAAAATCAAACGGGTTACAAAAACATTTTTAATGAAACTGCCGTTCATAAATTCACAGTTCAAGTCCACAGTTCAAGAACGACAGCCACTTACTGTTAGCCCAGAATCAACCAGCCCCTCCCTCAGTGCCCATTCCAGATAGGTGAATTGATTGAACAGCACAGGCTGTCCCCATAAGAAAACCGGAAAGGACACCTGTGCTCATTATACTGACATTATCATCGATTGGATTATTAAAGCAAAGCTCTAGGACATCTTGCACGAGAGAACTTTATGGAGACTAGCACTTCCAGCCATACGGAACAGAAAACATACCCTATGGTCTTCCTAACGATTATGGAAATCATTTAGCCAGAGATCGGTAAAGAAAGGCTTTGATAATGCTGTTTATCTGAAATGCAACATATTTCAGAGCTTACCCAGAACGCAACATTCAAATGAATGTACAATTTATGTTGTTAATGCCGTTGTGGTTTATTTTGAAGACAGCCAGTTGAGACAATGGATATGTTAATTGATCATTTTAGATCAATATGGCTCAGATATAAAAAATAATCTCACTAGATTTTCTAATAAAATCACAGCAAAATCATACTCAAAGTTGTGAGAAGATTATGTGTTCCGTGAGGTGTTTTGCCCAACTGAAGCATCCATCCGGAAGGCCAGGAGAGTTCATTAAGTGTGCCCTGAAGCATCTATCCTCGGAGCTCGGAGAGTGCTGGTTATGGGTGAAAGAATGCAAAGAAAATCTGTCCTTGAGACCTGGAGCTTTGGCTACAGGTCGAATTAGTATAGTGACCAGTCTCAATAGATCATAGCACAACTGATCTCGTCAAATCTTGGATCGCTGGCCTGTACTATCCGGTCCTTTGTGCTTGAGGTTTCGCCCCGGAGCGGTGTAAAAGGCGGCGGTGAGGTCTTCTATGCCCTGTCGCGACCCTCCGGTCGGGTTTTACAGCAGCGCTGAGCAGCACCGCCAGGAAGAGCTGCGCTGGGTGTGCAACACCTCTGCTTGCGACACCGGCGCGGGTTTGGCCACTTGCCCGGTCCGTCGGTCCGGAAGTGCGCCCGCAATGATCGCCTGGGAAATCAGAGCGGTCCAGCCATGCTGGCGGCGGAGAGGAAGGTAAATTACTCCGAAGATAAGTGTGAGTGTTTGTTCTGTTAAGTTTTTTTTAGCGATTTGTGCTGTGGTGGCGTGGGCAATGCTTCGGGAATGTTTTTGTGGGTTTTTTTTAAGGTCACCCCCCGCCCCCCACACCAGGCCTCTCTCGGAGCGCACACGGCCCGGAAGTTTAGTTCACGAGTTTCCCACCCTTGTGTCACGAAAAGTGTACAACACCGCCCTTCACGCTGCGCCCCCTGACGCAGGGCCCAGATGGTGAAACTTCCTTACTGAAGCGCAACCTATTCCCGGCCGGTAAACTTTCCCGCCCCGCCTCCGTTTTCGCCCTGAAAACAGGAAAGCCTAAAATCCAGCCCTTAGACTGTTAGCAGCAGCTGAAAGCTTTGTGGAACCAAAAGTACCAGCTGTGGTTGAAGCCTTGGAGCCAATACAACGTGTAGGATCAAACCTTCCTCGCAAACAGTGGACAACCATCAACCGCCTCAGAACCGGTCATGGTCGATGCTGCCACCTTCTCCATAGGTGGAAGATTAAAGCACCCCCATTATGTGACTGTGGCACTCCTGATCAGAGCTTGGAGCACATCATCGAGCACTGCCCTCAGAGGGAATTCACAGGCAGCCCACAAGATAGCCACGCTGTTACACAGGAAACTTTGGCCTGGATATCTAACTTAGATATTGACATCTGATTTGCTCTGCTACTACCATACGAAAGAAGAAGCTGGTATTACACTAGGGTCCGACGGAGAGGGTGCAAAAATGATTCACAAGGATGATACAAGAACTGCGAAGTTATATCTATCAGGAAAGGATAAACAGTCTCGGCCCCCTTTCCTCTGAGGGGTGACCTCATAGAAGTCTTTAAAATTATGAAAGGTTTTGATAGAGTAGACACAGAGAGAGTGTTTCCACTTGTGGGGAAGAGCATAGCTAGAGGCCATCACTATAAGATAGTCACCAAGAAATCCAACAGGGAATTCAGAAGCAACTTCTTTACCCAGAGAGTGGTGAGAATGTGGGAACTCGCTGCCACAGGGAGTGATTGAAGCGAAATAGTATCCATGCATTTAAGGGGAGGTTAGATAAGCATATGAGGGAGAAGGGAATAGAGGGCAGAGCCAACCTGTCACTCAAATTTCTCAATAAATGCTTAGGAGTAAGTTTTACAACTTTTCAAAGCAGTTTGCTGCATGAACGTTATACGGTTGACTAATGCATCTCTGTGAAATGACAATGAGGAAAAGGAATAACATTCAGTCAGCTCAGTGCTTCGGACCATCTCTGAAGCTCTCTCCACCTGTTCCTCCACCTTTGAATGCCTTCTTGAAACATATCTGTTCAAACAGGCTTTTCATCACTTCGCTTAATCTCCATCCTGTTAGCTTGACATCATTTTCCATTTTGTATGCCCATCTGTGAAGTGCCTTGGGGGATGTCCCTTACATTAAAAGCATAAAAAATGCAAGCTGTTGCAGTCTGAGCTCACCGGTTTCAAAGTGACATTCGTGAAGGTTGTGAGCTCCTGGGTGCCCAGTTCACCTTATCATCCCAATCTACGGAAGCTGCTTGTAAAAGAGAATTTACTGAAAGAACTGCAGGAACACTGGTGGAAGTGATATACAATAAAATCTTACAGGAATACAATGAGAGCACCAATGACTTGAAATATACGATGAATAATTTGTATTTATACAGCATTTTACCACCAATGAAGTACGTTTTGGAGTGTCGTCACTGTTGTAATGTGAGAAGCACAGCAGACAATTTTGCACACAGCAAGCTCCCACAAACAGCAATGTGATAATGACCAGATAATCTGTTTCTGTTATGTTGATTGAGGGATAAATATTGGCCAGGACACCGGGCAGAACTGCCCTGCTTTTCTTCGAAACAGTTCCATAAACATCTTTTACACCCACCTGAGAGAGCAGACAGGGTCTCAGTTTAACTTCTCATCTGAAAGATGGTACTCCGACAGTGCAGCTCTCTCTCAGTACTACATTGAAGTGTTAGCCTAGATTTTCATGCTCAAGTCATAGGAGCAGGACTTGAACCCACAACCTTCCGACTCAGAGGCAAGAGTGCTACCCACTGAGCCACAGCACAATGACAAGATACAAATGTGGATATGTTTTCCTGAAATTTCTCACTGCACTATTGGAATAGAAACATCAACCTCTTTTTTGAATGGGTTAACTTCGTCCATTAAAATCTTCTCTTCTTAAGCAGTCCCTCGGAGTCGAGGATGACTTGCTTCCACACTAAAAGTGAGTTCTCAGGTGACAGATGAGTCCAATGTGGGACCTACAGTCTCTGTAACAGCTGGGGCAGACGGTGGTTGAAGGGACGGGTGGGTGGGGTGCTTGGGTTGCCGTGCGCTCCTTCCGTTGTTTGTGCCCCCAGTGAAGAGACTCGAGGTGTTCAGCATCTTCCCGGATGCTTCTCCTCACTTTGAGTGATCTTGGATCTTGGGCCAGGGATTCCCAGGTGTCAGTGTGGACGTGTCCAGGTGCCAGGAGGCTTGAGGGTGTCCTTGAAGTGATTCCTCTGCCGAGGTATGGAAAATGGTCCACGTTGTCCAAGGCCTCGTTGTGGATTTTCATAATCAGGGTACAGTACTGTGTGACGGGGGCAGGTTGGTAGAGGACTTTTGTCGAACGGATGTTTAGTGTAAGGCCCATGCTCTCGTACGCTTCGGTGAAGATGTTGATGATGGTTTGGAGTTCGACCTCCGAGTGTGCGCAGATGCAAGCGTCGTCTGCATACTGTAATTCAATGACAGAGGATGGGACGACCTTGGATCTGGACGGGAGGCAGCGGAGGTTGAACAGTTTCCCGTTTGTTCTGTAGACTAGCTCCACTCCAGCGGGGAGCTTACTGAGGGTGAGATGGAGCATTGCAGCAAGGAAGATCAAGAAAAGCGTTGGTGCGATGACACAGTTTTAGTTGACCCCGGTCCGCATGTGAATTGGGTCTGTGGTGGATTTCTTGGTCAGGATCATGGCTTGCATGTCATTGTGAAGCAGGCGTAGGATGGTGACAAACTTTTGAGGGCTGCCGAATTTGAGGAGGACCTGCATAATCCCTCGCGGTTGACAGTGTTGAAGGCTTTTGTGAGGACAAAGAAGACCATGTACAGAGGTTGATGCTGCTCCCTGCATTTCTCTTGAATTTGACGCATGGTGAAGATCATGTCCATTGTGCCCCTTAGTGGGCAGAATCTGCATTGCGACTCTGGGAGGAGCTCTTCAGCCACTGGGAGAAGGTGATTGAGGAGGATTCTTGTGATAATTTTCCCTGTGGCCGACAACAGGGAAACTCCTCTGTAATTATCGGAATCGGACTTGTCACCTTTCTTGAAGAGGCTCACGATTACGGCATTTCTGAGATCCCCTGGCATGCTCTCCTTCCAAATAAGAGAAATGAGTTCATGTACTCGCGCCAATAATGCTTCTCCGCCATGCTTTAGTGCGTCGCCGGGGATTCCATCTGCTCCTGAGGCTTTGTTGTTCTTCAGTTGCCAGATGGCCTTTTCAGTCTCATGCCGGGTTGGGGTTGTGCTGAGGTGATGGCGGGTGGCATGTTGCGGGATGGAGTCAAGGACACTCGTGTCGAAGGCAGAGCCTCGGTTAAGGAGATCTTCAAAGTGTTCGTTCCAGCGGGCACTGACTGCCTCTCTGTCCTTGATAAATACCTCTCCATTCTTGGCCTTCAGTGGGGTAGGACCTTGGGTGCTTGGGCCGTGGGTGGCCTTGACTGCGCTAAAGAATCCATGCACGTTGTGGTTGTCGGCTAGTGGTTGGAACTCCTGCGCATTCTCCACCCACCATCTGGTCTATGGATCACATGTTTTTTGTTGGGCCTCGGCCTTCAGTTGTCTATGGAGTTGCTTTCTTGCCCTTGAGTTGTGTTGCTGTTTCCAGTTCAAGAATGCCTTGCGCTTGCGACTTATTAGCTCCTGGATCTCCTGGTCATTTTGTCGAACCAGGCTTGGTGTTTTCTGGTCGAGTGACCGAGCGTCTCTTCACAGGTACTAATTATGGAGGCCTTGAGGGCAGACAAGGCGCTGTGGACATTCTGCAGCTCTGGATCATTGGGAGTCGTCAGGTTGGTTGTGAGGCGCTGGCTGAATAGGGCTTGCTTAGCAGGGTCTTTGAGTGCTCCAGCATTGATTTTCCTGCAGCATCGTTTCTGTTGCCGACGCTGCTTTGGGGCTACATTGATGGAGATGACAGAGCGGATTAGGCGGTGGTCTATCCAGCAGTCGTCAGCTCCTGTCGTGGCCGGGTGATGCGCACGTTCTTGCGGCCCCTCGCTCAGACGATGACATAGTCTAACAGATGCCAGACCTTGGAGCGAGGGTGTTGTCATGAAGCCCTGTACTTGTCTTCTCTGATGGAACAAGGTGTTGGTTATGACAAGGCCATGTTCTAATCAGTTCGTCAGGAGGAGGGTACTGCTGAAGTTGGTTTTCCCTACCCACTCTCTGCCGATCACACCTCCTCAGAGGTTTGTGTCCTTTCCAACTCTGGTGTTAAAGTCAGCAAGGAGGATGAGTTTGTTGCCCATCGGGACATGGTACAGTTAAAACTGTACCATTTTAGTCTATAAATCACATTCCCAAATTTTCTGTGGCATCCAATAAGGGAATTAAGGGTTACGGGGAGCGGGCAGGTAAGTGGAACTGAGTCCACGGCTAGATCAGCCATGATCTTGTTGAATAGCGGAACAGGCTCGAGGAGCTAGATGGCCTACTTCTGTTCCTAATTCTTATGTTCTTATGTTCTTATTATCCCGTCTGACACTTGAGGGAGAGCTGCAATGTTAGAGGTACCATCTTCTGGATCAGATGCTAAAATGAGGCCTCTTCTGCCTATTCAGGTGGGACACAGAAGATCCCATAGCATGAATCAGAGAATGAAGATCTCCCTGTATCCTTTCTTCAACCAACACCACCAAGAACAGAACTACATTTTCATTTGACTTGAGTGGAGCATAAAGGCTGGCGTTGGACCAAATGCCAAACAAAATACTGCGGATGCTGGAAATCTGCAACAAAAACAGAAAATGCTGGAAATACTCAGCAGGTCAGGCAGCATCTGTGGCAAGAGAAACAGAGTTAACATTTCAGACTGATGACCCTTCGTCAGAATGAAAGGTCGTTGACCTGAATCTTTGACTGCAGTCGGAGGCTTCCCGTGGGCGGACACCTCCAACCCAAATTTTTTTTAACGAAAGTACCTGGTGGTGCCGGAGGAACGAATGCTTGCGCTCTGAGGCCTAGCTGTGCAGCCCAGCGCAGAGGCTCATGTATTCCAGGAGCGTAAGCGCATCCTGGGATCACGTGGACCGGACCACCAATCACAATGTATTATTCTCATTCATCGTCATGGCAGCTCTGAGCTCCTATTACTATCAATGAGAATACCCCTAAAATTAAATAAAACACAAACATAAATAAAAAAAACATTTCACTTTAAAAAAATAATATCAATTGCATTAAATTAATTAAAATTAAATATTTTTGATAAAAATATATATTTTTTGAATTTACAAAAAAAATGTTTAGTATTGTTAAAAAATAAGCTTACTTTCATAGATAGGGTTTATAATATAAAAATAATTCATAACATTTATTTTTTTCTATCTAGTAAAAGTTTTACGCTTGTAAAAGCAGGCATTACGCCTGCTTTTACCAGGCATAAGAGTTTGAAGTACATTTGCAAATAGCCCAAATTCCCGCCCACGAAGGCCCATCTCCCGGGGATGCGTGCGTTCTGCCAAAAGACATTTTGACAGATCGCAAGTGCTGATTTCAGCCGCGCGCGTTTCATGCGCCTAACTCGAAACTTGCGGGGCCTCTTCGGGCGCTCATGCACATCGTATGCACCCGCAGAGGCCGCAATTTCAGGGCCAACATTTCAGGTCGAAGGCCTTTTGCCAGAATATTCCTTCTGATGCCAGGTCATTGACCTGAAACGTTAACTCTGTTTCTCTCTCTAATGATGCTGCCTGACCCGCTGAGAATTTGCAGCATTTTCTGTTCTTATAATAGTCGGACCAAATGGCCTGTTGCTGCGTGGTAGGCCCGCTGTATCTCGAGGTAATTCATCTCATTTAGTGTTCATGGGAGATTCAGTACAAATTGGCTGTGTTGTCAATAGTAACTGCACTTCAAAAAGTAATTAAGTGATTGCGAAGCACTTTGGAACATTGTGAGGATGTGATAAGATAGCTGTAAATGTAATTTAATTATATAAATCTTCTGAATTAAATTCCTGAAGGGAAACGTAAAAGGAACTTCAAGCTTTGGTATATTTATTTTGAAACTAGTTGATCTTACGTGGCATTGCACAATGGAATTGGAGAGTATGTTCGCTCTCCAACCTGTTTCATCTCTATTTAAGTTGTTTTTAAAAAATAAATCAAGCTGCCCTGACAAAATCTGTTTTTCACTCTGTCTCTTTCTTCGATAAATATTAGCAATTAGAATCTCTGTCTCACAGAGTGCAAGCAGTAATAAGAAATTGCCTTTCCAGTTAACAAAACACAGGTCAGATAATTAGTCAGCTTCAAAGCGTAACTATTATTTGAAATCAAACTAACATTAACTTGAAAACTCACTGGGGTAAAAATGTTGGCCGAACTCGGCTGCCCGTGTCCTAACACGCTCCAAGTTCCGCTCACCCGTCACCCCTGTGCTCGCTGACCTACATTGGCTTCCGGTTAAGCAAAGCCTCGATTTTAAAATTCTCATCCTTGTTATCAAATCCCTCCACGGCCTCGCTTTATCTCTGTAATCTCCTCCAGCTCCACAACCCGACTGACATATCTGTGCTCCTCAAATTCTGCCCTCTGGAGCATCCCCAATTTAAAGGCTCAACCATTAATGACCGTGCAAAGGTCCTAGGCTCTGGAATTCCCTCCCTAATCCTCTCCTCGTCTCTACATCCCTTTCCTCCTTTAACACGCTCCCTAAAATTTTACAAAGGTCTGTCCTAATTTCTCCTTATGTGGCTCGGTGTCAAATTTAGTACTATAACACTTCAGTGAAGCGCCTTGGGACTTTTTACTACATTAAAGGCGCTATATGGATATAAGTTGTTGTTGTTATATGGTCTGCTCATTTTGGACTATATTACGAGTGTAAGGCTGACACATTAAACAGTGGGATGTCCCATGCCCAACCTCGGCTTGTGTTTGGGCCCCTGCTGATGTGCATGGCAGGAGCTGAGTGTTCCCCCACGGGCAACGACAAATGGTAAGTGTTTCTTGAATGTACATTTTTTGAAGCAAACCTTCCTAACTTCAAACTCGCCATTGAAACATCCATAGAAATATAGAAACATAGAAAATAAGAGCAGTAGTAGGCCATTCAGCCCTTCGAGCCTGCGTCGCCATTCAATATGATCATGGCTGATCCTCTATCTCAACACCATATTCCCACTTTTTCCCCATACCCCTTGATGTCTTTTATGCCTAGAAATCTATTTATCTCCCTCTTAAGTATATTCAGAGACTTGGCCTCCACAACCTTCTGTAGCAGAGAATTCCACAGGTTCACCACCCTCTGAATGAAAAAAATTCTCCTCATCTCGGTCCTAAATTTCCTGCCCCGTATCCTGCGACTGTGCTCCTTGTTCTAGACTTCCCAGCTAGGGGAAACATCCTCCCCACATCCAGTCTGTCCAACTCAGTCAGAATTTTATACGTTTCAATGAGATCCCCTCTCATTCTTCTAAACTCTAGTGAATACAGGCCTAGTTGACCCAATCTTTCCTCATACGACAGTCCTGCCATCCCAGGAATCAGTCTGGTGAACCTTCGCTGCACTCCCTCTATGGCAAGTATATCCTTTCTTAGGTAAGGAGACCAAAACTGCACACAATACTCCAGGTGCAGTCTCACTAAGGCCCTGTATAACTATAATAAGACATCGTTGCTCCTGTACTCAAATCCTCTTGCAATGAAGGCCAACATACCATTTGCCTTCCTAACTACTTGCTGCACCTGCATGTTTATTTTCAATGACGAGTGCAGAAGGAGACTGAGGTCCATCTCCCCACCACTGCCCACTCCAACCCTTTCCTGTGGCTTATCCTTTGGATCACTATGGAGTTGTGATAGGGGCTGGCAGATCACGTGCAAAATGTTATTGAGGCCCAATTTTGGGCCAGCCTCACGGGACCCTGAATTCTCACATCAGACACAGAGGAACATAAGAAATAGGAGCAGGAGTAGGCCATTTAGCCCCTCGAGCCTGCACCGCCATTCAAAGAGATCATGGCTGATCTGATAAACATAAGAACATAAGAACATAAGAATTAGGAACAGGAGTAGGCCATCTAGCCCCTCGAGCCTGCTCCGCCACTCAATAAGATCATGGCTGATCTGGTCGTGGACTCAGCTCCACTTACCCGCCCTCTCCCCGTAACCCTTAATTCCCTTATTGCTTAAAAATCTATCTATCTTTGACTTGAAAACATTCAATGAGCCAGCCTCAACTGCTTCCTTGGGCAGAGAATTCCACAGATTCACAACCCTCTGGGAGAATAAATTCTTTCTCAACTCGGTTTTAAATTGGCTCCTCCGCTAGTTCTAGTCTCCCCCACCAATGGAAACAACCTCTCTGCCTCTATCTTGTCTATTCCTTTCATGATTTTAAATGTTTCTATAAGATCACCCCTTATCCTTCTGAACTCCAAGGAGTAAAGACCCAATCTACTCAATCTATCATCATAAGGTAACCCCCTCATTTCTCGAATCAGCCAAGTGAATCGTCTCTGTACCCCTTCCAAAGCTAGTATATCCTTCCTTAAGTAAGGTGACCAAAACTGCATGCAGTACTCCAGGTGCGGCCTTACCAATACAGTTGCAGCAAGACCTCCCTGCTTTTGTACTCCATCCCTTTCGCAATGAAGGCCAACATTCCATTTGCCTTCCTGATTACCTGCTGCACCTGCAAACTAACCTTTTGGGATTCATGCACAAGGACCCCCAGGTCCCTCTGCACCACAGCATGTTGTAATTTCTCCCCATTCAAATAATATTCCCTTTTACTGTTTTTTTTCCCAAGGTGGATGACCTCACACTTTCCGACATTGTATTCCATCTGCCAAACCTTAGCCCATTCGCTTAACCTATCCAAATCTCCTTGCAGCCTCTCTGAGTCCTCTACACAACCCGCTTTCCCACTAATCTTAGTGTCATCTGTCCCCTCTTCTAGGTCATCTATGTATATTGTAAACAGTTGTGGTCCCAGTACTGATCCCTGTGACACACCACTAACCACTGATTTCCAACCGGAAAAGGACCCATTTATCCTGACTCTCTGCTTTCTGTTCGCCAGCCAATTCTCTATCCATGCTGATACATTTCCTCTGACTCCGCATACCTTTATCTTCTGCAGTAACCTTTTGTGTGGCACCTTATCGAATGCCTTTTGGAAATCTAAATACACCACATCCATCGGTACACCTCTATCCACCATGCTCATTATATCCTCAAAAAATGATCCCATTATAAATGTGGGCATAAGAAATTAGAAGGGAAAAGTTGCCCAAAGAATGTGACAATAGGAAGCTAAATTGTGTGGTGCGTGGAACTGCAAGTTTTTTAAAAAGAAAGGAAACCATGACGTCAGTAAATGTGCAACGCTTCCTTAGCGCCTCTGTCGCGCTATTTAGTTTGTACAGCTGTCATACCGGCAGGCGGCCGTACAGCCTGAAAAAAGTGGTGGTTAAACAGCGGAACTCAAGCGGAATCGGCCAGAGAGCAAGGAACGTTTTTTTCTTTCTTTATTTCTTCATTTTTTTCCTTAGTTCTAACAGTGGGGGTAGTTTGTGTGTGTGGGTCGGAGAAGTTTAAGATTTTTTCTTTCTTCCCGTTTCCCAGCGAGCATGGCGGCAGACTCTCGACACGAGATTCAGTCGGCCTCCTGAGCTCCCGCCCAAGGGTGTGTGCGCAACGCCACTTTTTAGGGCTGCTCTCTCATCTTTGGGCTTAAAAACTGAATTTGGCCATTGTAGCCGACACCTAACACCTGGCGGTAAAATCAGCACTCAGGCGGTGACACCGCCTCAAAAGTGGCGGGACTGAATTTCGACCCCTATATTTTGCACTCATTTTACGTTCAAAATTATTTGCTGCATTTGCATGCTATAAGACCACGTTGCAGTTTAGCTCTTCACTATAGATCTTATGACATTGACAAAATTAATTGTTTGTGACTCCAATATCTGAGGGAAGAACGAACACGTTCAAATTGCCATATCTGTTTATTGCAAGAAGGAACAGCGAGAGACTGTAGAGCGACGTGATCGGGGCCCAGCAGAGGCATGAGTTCAGGGCCCAGAAGAGACGAGAGCCCAGGGGCAGCACGGGCCAGCCCACACTGCGATATGTGTGTGCAGTAGGTCCGTGCAGCAGAGCTGGTCTCCAGTTGTCTCTGTTAATCATTGCTACTGGGCCAAGACCTAGCTCTGCCAAGCCCGGGTGGTGGCTGGGTTACAACGGCCACCACACGTTAAAAAAACCCACGCACAGGCATCTTCCACCCTTCAGGATGTAGTTCAGGATCTGGAATGTCAGGTCCTTCATTGAAACACCTGTGAACTCATCCCTTTTTGGTGTTGTATGCAAGCACTCTGTAGTAACGACTCCATGAGGTAAGGGTATAGTACTTGAACTGTATTGACCGTAGTCCTTTATTGCAGCTCCTAGAGTGAGGACACCAAGAGGTGAGCTCCCTTTTATACTTGGTTATCTGCAGTGTGCAGGTGACCCTTAGGTCTCCAGCAGCAGCACCCTCTGGTGGTACAGGTATAGTGTATACAGGGTGCAGGTACATTCAGTGGTCTAGTGTTACAGTACATATATTAACATGCATACATAACAGGAAGCAAGGTATCCTTGATACGAGGGACTGCCTAAGAAGAAGGTTCTCACATTCCAATAAATAGCCGTAAAAAGCATTTATTGCATGTTTCCAGTCAATGAGGAATAATTCCGAAACAATTATTTCAAGAATCCAAAAGACCTTTGGAAACCTTTGGTGACTCTGGAGTTAATTATGTGGGGACTTCCTCGCAGGTGGATATTTCACACATGAATAAGTAAAGGATTTTCAACAGAATTGCTGATATTTAGATATGGAAAAACCAAGAGCGAAATAAATAAACAATCTTCGGTACAACTGGTTTTATTAAATTAATTTATTACCTTTCAATAAGTTTTGTTGCGATTCATGTGATTTGTTTTTGCTCATTTATTCTTCCAATTTGTTGGAGTAAACAAAACATAATTGCTCGAATCCATCCCAGAAGAAATCCGAATACAAAAGCAAAATACTGCGGATGTTGGAAATCTGAAATAAAAACAGAAAATGTTGGAAATACTCAGCAGGTCAGACAGCATCCGCGGAGAGAGAAACAGAGTTAACGTTTCAGGTCAACGAACTTTCATTCTGACGAATGGTCATCGACCTGAAACGTTAACTCTGTTTCTCTCTCAACAGATGCTGCCTGACCTGCTGAGTATTTCCAGCATTTTCTGTTTTCATTATCGAAGAAATCTTAATCTCGCTTCTGAAAAGTCACTTTATGCCATGGTTATACAGCTGTGTAGATTTGTATCATTTTGAAATTAATATGCAATATCTAAATATTTTTAAATATTTAACATCGTACTTAAGCATTATCCACAACCACATTGTCAGCTGGATCAATTGGAAGCACCCTCGCCTCTGAGTCAGAAGGTTGTGGATTTAAGTCCTATTCCAGAGACTTGAGCACAAAAGTCAAGGTTGATACCCCAATGCAGTGTTGAGGGAGTGCTTTTCTGTCAGTGCTGCCATCTTTCGAATGACACGTTAAACCCAGGCCCTGTCTGCTCTCTCAGGTAGGCACTATGTTGAAGAATAGCAGGAGGGTTATCCCCGGCTTGGACACGATGGGCCGAAATGGCTTCCTTCTGCGCTGTAAATTTCTATGTTCCTCTTGTCTATGTACCCTGGTCAATATTTATCGCTCAATCAACATCACTAAAAACAAATTATCTGGCCATTTTCACATTGCTGTTTGTGGGAGCTTGCTGTGAGCGGATTTGCTGCCGCGTTTCCCACATTACAACAGTGACTACACCCCAAAAAGTACCTCATTGGCTGTAAAATGCTTTGGGACGGCCGGGGGTCGTGAAAAGCGCTATAGAAATGCAAGTCTTTCTTTTTCTTCTCAATGTAATTTCAGACAAAACGCTTCACTCCCCGATATTGCTTTATAGCCAGATTCACATCAGGTTGGCATGAACAATATTGTCTAATTCTCCAAATACCTTTCCCCAGAAGTATACCACAGTGCACATCAAACTGTAATTTGTTCGATGACAATTTCTAAAATCAGCTAAGGGTAATCTTGTCGTATGAAAAGTAAATACGATCAATTCAGTTTAAATAAAGGCAATTTAAATGGAATTGAACTGTCAATATGATCAGAACCAAACATCACTAAAAGCAAGCAATTCATGGTTCGACATTCTAACATGGATTATGGTCATGTTGGGTCACTTGGTTAAAATTGACAGATGTCTCGGTAAGTTCTTGTGCAAATTAGCAGCATCCCATAAGGAGAGTCTCAAGGTTATTTCTCCTGCTCTATGAAGCCCACCATTTTGGGTTTCCAAATTCACAAAAGTATTACTTAACGAACATAAAACTTCAGCAGTGGAAGGTACCAAAAGGGGCAACGTAGATCAGAATGTGGGTGCAAGTCAGTCAAGCTTACAACACTATCCTCACTTTAGTTACTTATCGATGTATTGTATTATGATATCAGCTTGCTCTCACCCCAGAGAGTCAGAAAGGTGGTGGGTTCAGGCACCTCTGTAGCACTTCAGAACATAAACATTGGGCGAGACTTTAGTACAGTCCTGAGGGAGTCGTGCATTTTCGAAGGTGCTAGCCTTTGGATGAAAGGTTAAATCGAGGTCCCGTGTGCCTGTTCAGGTGGCCGCTAAAGTTGCCATAGAACTATTTGAAGAGCAGCACTGAATTATATCTGTAACCAGCCCAATAGTCTTTCCTCAACATAAAAACACCAATTTATTATTTATTCGTTCACAGGATGCGGGCGTCGCTAGCAAGGTCAGCATTTGTTGCCCATCTCTAATTGCCCTTGAGAAGGTGGTGGTGAGCCGCCTTCTTGAACCGCTACAGTCTTTGTGGTGAAGGTGCTCCCGCAGTGCTGACTTTGTCACAGCAGTTTGGTGGCTCACTGGGACATTTCAGAGGGCAGTTAAGAGTCAATCACATTGCTTTGGGTCTGGAGTCACATATAGGCCAGACCGGGTAATGTCGAAATCTCGACCTCAGAAAAGAATGACTCCGACACTTACAGCTCCGATGGAAGTTTCCCTTTTAATTTACTTGCTCGCAAGGGGTAGGTTTCACTCAGTCAAGGGCAAAATGAAACCTCCGCAATGGTACAGCTTCACAAGATATTTATACAGTAAAACCCAAGTTCTGGCCTCTCCCTGTGTATTGCTCTGTCTCACAGTCAGTGAATACAGATAAAGAGTTAATTACTATATCCTGGTACTGAAATGGTGTCAAGATATTCCCTTTTGTCAGGGTTATCAGAAAGCCAAACGGCCATTACTCCATGAGTCATAGGTAATGGGCTATCACCTGTCTTGTATTATATCAGGATTATCCAATTTCCTGGTCAGTTTACCTGTTTGCTTCAAATGGATGAGGTAAAGGAAAGAGATAATGGCTAGAAGATAAGGGTGGGGTGACATGGAACTCCTGTAGTGTAGACAATAGGAGAGCACCATTTGGGGGTTACTTGTCTCAGCATGACTTGTCTCCTAGCTGTCTGATAACCATCAGCCATCTAACAGCAGGTTTAGCTGTTCATAATAAGCTGGCTGCTAAAATGCAGAAAGTTCTGGAAGGGCCAGGACTCCATTTTAATCAAAAGGCACACAAATACCGTTTGGTATCAGCTTAGATAAAAATACATTTCCACAGTAAGGACAGCAAATTTCCTTCCTTAAAGAACATTGTTGAACCAGTTGGGTTTTTATGACAATCCGGTAGTTTTATGGTCACCATTACTGATACTAACTTTGAAATTCCAGATTTATTTAATTAACTGAATTTAAATTCCCCAACTGCCCTGGTGGGATGTGAACTCATGTCTCTGGATCATTAGTCCAGCCTCTGGTTTACCAGTCGAGTAACATAACCACGATGTTACCGTACCAAATAAAATATATTAATTGGTCATTCTTTCATTTTCTTTTTTGCTGTGTTCAAATTGCTTGCAACATTTGTTTGCTTATCAACAGTGACTACATTGTGAAAGTAATTAATCAGTTGTGCAGTGCTTTGGGACATCCTGAGCTGTGAATGGCACCATACTAATGCAAGTATTTGCTTTCTAAAATATGTCTGCATGCGCTTTGTCTCCACTCAGGAACATCACGATCCTCCTTCACTCCCAAATCCTCTCACTCACTCATATTTCACGCAGAGCAATACTCTGTACATTATTGATTTCTCTCTAACTGGATCTCTCTGGGCTGAGAAGTAGTAAGGAAAGGTTGACCGGGGGGGGGCGCAAGGGTGGGGTCATGGTGCCACACCATGAAACGAAGGGACCTGAAAGCTCACCTCCCCTTTCTCATCCTCCCTCCACTTCTGATTATCACATCCAAAAGATGAGAAGAGGAAGAAGAGAAGTCAGAAAGGGTGACAGACACAGAGAGATGTCACGAGAGTTTCAGGTGAAGGAGTAACAAGAGGTTGCTTGCAGGAAGGCTGGTTGTGCTTCTGAAGCAAGGCATAGAAGAGAAACAGGTTTTCAACAATTGACACCAGTCCTCCAGCTGCCGTGTCCCCGACTCCAACCCTCTGTTGCATGTCTCCCCAGGAATTACATCGCTTGCTCCTTAAGGTAGTCAGATGCTAAAGCTTGAGTGAACCACCTCCTATGGCCTGTTTTAAGCTGATATATTCTCCAGCAGGAAGAGAAGCAGACGCTGGGAACGACCTATATTGGATAGGAAATGCAGCACAAACCTGATACTAGCAGGCAGAGAAAGAAATGGTGATGCCAAGTGCTGGGAGGAAACAAAGAGGTGCAAGGAGAAGTTTGGGGGGGGGGGGGTGGTTGAGCATGCATGTGGGGCTGTGAGGGAAGGTCCAGTTTCAAGTAAAGACTTGAATGCAAGAGTGTCAGCAAGGAAAGACTTCAGTCTATCACCAAGCCAGAAGAAAAATTGAGAGTGAGTCTATAAAATTGAAAGAAAAACACTGACCGAGCAGAAAGTTACAGGTGTCTTCAGTTTACAAAGTTCGACCATATTGTTGATTTCGGAGACATCACGACTGAATTTTGTAAGTGTTGTAGGCATTAGGCACCTGCTGAATATATCAAAACACTAGGCACTTGCTGAATATATCTAAACTCATATAAGTTTAAAGTGGCCACATATAAAATGGCTGCCCAAGCATGATGGGTACTCAGTTAGTCAAGTAATGAACTGGGGCTGACCGAGCAATGATCTAGTGAGGCCCACTACCAGGAATGCCTTGGATACAAGATAATTATAACGAACCATTATAGTACACTGGTATAATCAGTAACTTTACACAGCCGAGCCCCGAGGAACAGAGATAAGGGGGGAACCTGCCTCACATAATAAGGTCATTAATCAGCCCGAGCTGACAAAAACCGAACATACAGCCCCTGAGATATCAGGAGAATTCTATTGGGTTAAAGAAACCTATATGTAATCTATAATTGGTATGATTGGATTGTGTGCAGCCGAAGTGGGCTGAGTAACTGTAAAGAACTATTGTAAAACATATAAATATCGATGAGTTTCTTTGTTCGTCGGAGAGAAGTGCCTGGATCCAGTCCTGAGGCTTCCTCCCCGCTATCAAAAATAAAGGCCGCATTGGCGTTGGAACCGACTCGAAGTGTTGAATGATTCTTCTGAGAAAACATTCACGCTAACAGTGGCGTCACGAACAGGATTTCGGGGTCGCTGACGCTCTTGGAGAAACAGGGTGAGTATACCTTAAACAAAATTTTATAACGGGTGCGGAAGGTGGATGCTGGTTGATCGACACGAGGAGACGGTCCAATATCTCAAACGCCTAGCCTGAGCCTGAATTAAGAGGACTTTAGTCCCACATGACGGCCAGGAACTAAGTAGGTGCCGGGAATACACTTGGACCGTGGGATCGTGATACCGAAAGACATCTTCCGGACCCAGTAGTGTGATTTGAAATATACCCTGGGGTAGAACCAAGCGGTGTACAGCGGCTAACGGAATCCAAACCTGTGAACAGGGTCGGACCAACGGGCAGAGCGGTGGTAGGTAGTCGTTAAGGATATGTAGAGCACTGCGGGAATTGCTTAAACGCGTTTTAAGAATTGTATAAGTTTGTGTAACAGCAGAACTTGTGACCTGACAGTAGCCAGGAGACGGTCTACTACAAGTTATGCTAGGTAGAAAGCGGACCTCTGAGAGTAGATTCCTAATGGTTCTAGTCCTACCCAGGAATGGCCACGAAAGCAAGTAACCTCGAGTGGGGACCAGAAGGGTCCCTTACCCGCCACCTGGCGGAAAAACAAAATAAACTAATCGAGAAAATGATTAGAGCAGGGTGGGATCCTCAGGACCTGCCAGCGAATCAAAGGGAATGGTGGGAGAAGGAAAAGAAAGACAAAGAGGAAAAGGCAGTAGTTTTCATACTGCGAGCCCACGTAAAACTAACAGAGGAAGTAAATCAATATGTAAGAAATAAAAAAAAAACTGATAGTGATTATCTTAAGTGAAGTATGGATCCAAGAATAGAGCTGGCCAAAAAAAAAATTAATAAGCTTTGTTGAATGAAGAGAGACTTTTGTGAATGTCTGTTGTTGAAAGTCCTTGTGTGATTTTTTGACTGCGGAATGAATTTTTTTATGTTTTCATGTTTCTGAAAGCCTGGTTGGAAGAGGAATGCAACTGTCTGTGTATTTTAGCTCCCCCACTTTTCTAAACAGAGTGAAAGTTTTTTTTAACCCTTTGTAGTGTTGTCCTGTATGTGGTAAGTTTTAAGACATTTTAAGTTAGAAATGCAGGTGTGGATTTATTTGGATGATAAGTTACGGAGCTAGGAAATGTACAAAGGATAGGTTTGTTGAGCAAAAAATAAAAAATACATGGTCCCGGTGGTTCAAAAAAAATTATTTGACATGTTCACTTACTTGTCGAAAGAAAATATGCAATGATTGATTACATTGGGTTGAAAGACATAAATTTAGTCTCGGAATGAGATAAAGAATGCCTTTTAAAAAAAGCTTCTAGTTCAAAAAAAAAAGTTTTAAATAAAGATTGAAATTACAAAGTTTGAATTGGGATTTTGAGATATTCAGAGAAGGCACAGCAAAATACTGAGGTGGATTCAAAAAAAAATTATTAAATTAAACCTGATCTCTAAAAGAAAAAAGGAGATATAAAACTAAAAGGTTTGGAAGCAATCTAGAAATACCTTCAGGGATCAGGTCAAACTCCTGGGCGAGTGGTGAGCTATCTGCGAAGGTGTAAAAGGGACTTTTGAAAAATGTTAAAAACAGCAAGCTTTAGCAGTTTAGAAGAGATATTTTAACGACTTTGAAAGTGGAGCATTTTGAGATAACGAAAAGCAGCCCTCAAAGCCTAATTGCTGGACTCCATTCTAGTTATGGAGAAAAGAAAAAGATAAAGACGCCACTTTGAAAGTAAACAAATTATTTTAAATTAACAAATTTATGGAGTCACGAGCCCTCCGTGTAAAATACAAAACCTAATTTGAAGAAAGGAGATCTGAAAAAAAAAGATGTAACGTACTAAATAAGTGCTGAAAAAGACATAACTTACTAAATACTAGTTGATGTTTGCTGTGAAAAAGATATTGGTTTAATTAGGAAAAAAAAAATTGGAAGAGGTAAAAGACACTCTACATTGATAATGATTTTAAATTATGAGAAAATTTCACTGCAGTTTGAAAAGACTTCCAAAATGGACGTTGTTTATTAAGAAAAGTCTCGAACAGTCTAAACAAGCCGGAGGGTTTTGAAGATAACGAGGAGAAAAGATCTAAGCTATGCGAACTCAGCACAGAAAGAAAAAACTGGGAATTAGAGAATCTTACTGAATTTTTAATTCTTATAGAAAATGGAACTGGCACGGATGTTTAGATTTTGTGCTGAAAGAGAAATAAAACACAAGATTTGCCCAGTGAACAGGACCGTAAAAAAAAAAAATGTTGGAATGTATGAAAATAACGAGAAGAAGAATAACGAGTTAGATGAAGTCCTTACTACTAGGAGGATCAAGGGGTATGGCGAGAAAGCAGGAATGGGGTACTGAAGTTGCATGTTCAGCCATGAACTCATTGAATGGTGGTGCAGGCTAGAAGGGCCGAATGGCCTACTCCTGCACCTATTTTCTATGTTTCTATGTTTCTATGTTTCTAAAAGATCTAAGCTATGCTAACTCAGCACAGAAAGAAAAAATGGAACTGGCACAGAAGTTTAGATTTGGTGCTGAGAGAGAAATTAAAAAAAAATTGAATTTCAGTAAACAAAATAGCTATTAAAAATGTGTGGTCTCGTTTTAAATCAATTAAAAAAAAAAATCTTTGGCAAGTACTTGAATTAGAAGTTAAGAAAACATTGGAGTTTACTCTAAAATGCCGTCTTCCCTGATGAGAAGACTTTTATTATGACGGCTTTACTAATGATTTCTGCTGTTTTAACGGATTCCTAATTTCTAAGCAAGTTTTGAAGGCACAAAGACTTACAAAAAAACATTTTTCGGATGATTACGTGAAGTCACGTAATGACATCAGGCTTTCTTACAAACCTGTAAAGGAGTTAACCCTTTCCATTGACAGCTGTTTTATACTGGACATTATTAATTTGGATTTCTTAATAAAATAAAGAAGACTCACCTGACAGACAGAGGAAATGGTGGGATATTCAGAATAAAAATAAAACGGAACTAGCTGGTCAAGAGTTAAAAGCTAAGATAAACAGGCTGGAAGAGATGTTTTAAAAAAATGGGACTAGACGGATAATGCAGTGCGCAGCCATAGCACCATCACCTATGGCAATAGAGCCAATGTACCCCACAGTGGGTAGGTGTAGTCCACAAACCCAACCTAACGGTAAAGCAGACAACGATGATTGGAGGAATAATGGTGGCATTGGTGTTGATTGGAGTTTGGATAATATTTAGATGGGTCATTGTGCAGGCTCAAGCACAGCAGGCTCAAACGCAAAACCGACGGCAGTCCAGACAGGGACATGAAGTGATAGAGGTGGTACGACTATAAAGAATATGGTTAACCTAATCCTTACCTCCGATTCCACAGAGTGACAGCGACACAAGTAGACCAGAACCTAACACCTGGTGACGACCAGGCTATCTGTTTAAAATTTTCAGATAAAACACTCATCAAGATGGGACCGCAGTGGTGACTTCGACTCTGGGGACTCATGATACTGGGAACCTCAAGACCCACGCAAACACTGGATGATACCAACGGATTGCAGCGCACTCAGGAAATAAACAACTACATGAACTATGGAGTCTTGTTTAATTTAACGGATGGAATGTGCATCCCAGCAGCCAAGGATTGGAGCAAGGACAGGACTTATTTTAATGCATGGTTACAAGTGAATCCTAATAAGAACCGGGTATGTGTACAGTGCTCCACGGGTATAAGGAGCAGCTGCATTAAACCGAGGGATGTCAAAGGGCCCGATGAATGTACTTTCGGCATAATTTGCGTGCCTCCGGGACAGTCCCAGCAATCAGTCATCCGCAAAAAGGGAGTGGGGCTGTGTGGGTACTACGAGGAGGTGGGGGCGGCTGCAATATCACTGTATGTGTGCTTCTCACCCCCTCCGACACCGCGCCCCATAAGAACCACTACATTGCCTGAGGAACTGCCTTGTCCCATATCTACTAAGGGACCAGAAAATGGGATTGTAATGTACAACGAAGGGGAATTATTGTATGATAGTGTTAAACATGACATTGTGCCTGTCCTGATCAATATTTCAGGCATCCAGATGCCAGAATACTGTACAGAACAGTCAAGGAAAATGTACAATGTATTAAGTAAAGTTGTAATGCAGCAGGCTGCCGATGCAATGGGTGCCAGTAGATTCCGAGGACAGGGGTTAGCCCCCAGGATAAAGAGGGGAATAGTTAATGATATTGCTACCGGTTTCAATACAGGGACCTCCGTAGTAAACTCGATAGACATACAAGGGTTAAATAAGAGGGTGGAACAGCTTAGAGGGGTGATGAAGGGGTTATTAGAGAGGGTGGAGTAAAACCAGGAAGACCAAGCCAACCTAGGAAAGGAGGGTGCCGAAATCCAGTTGGATGGCATCTCAGTCCTGGAAGCTCACGCCAAAACAATCAATCACCTCATTGATGGAGAAAAAGAAGATACAGAAAAGCAAAGACAGGGGCAACTCTGTCACGCTTATGGTCTGTGGATGGTGGGACAGATCCGCCACAATCTCAACCAGATCCAACGCGGGGAAGTACCCGATTGGTTAGACAGTTCACATTTGGCTCAGTTGGCTAACCAGAGGGGGACAGTGGATAATTGTATTCTGAAGGGACTGACCCGAGTATACCCAGCAATTCCAGATTGCCAGATGGGTAGGAATAATGGGGTAGGGATAGTCCTGATGATCCCTATAGCCATGCCGGACTCAGGGCCGTTCCCCCTGTACCAACTAGAGAATATCGGAGTAATACGGGAAAATGTCTCCATACGTTACTATCTGACCACCACCTCCGTCGTTCGTCAAAACAACATACTTACCGGAATTTCCCTAACAGAATGCAAACAAAGGGGGGAGATCACAGTATGCCCTCACCCGGTAGGCTGAGGTGAGCTAGACGAGTGCGGGTTTAACCGAACCGACGGGTGTGTACAAGAAATAGTGCCCGCACACAGGCACTTCGCGAGGGCAGGCTACAGAGGGAAGGGAAGATACTGCGTCTCTACCACAGAGCATTCAAACCGGTATAATGACCTGCAGTGCCTGATACCACAGCCGAACTTTTGCTTTGCGCCGCTATGACCTGGCGCGATCGGGCAAGCGCATATCACCCAGGTTAGGCGCCGGAAGCCCGAAGTTGTTGGTGTAACCGATCAGCTCCACGATCATTTGCAGGATTATGACGAGCCAGCTCAGGTCCCTATCCCACATCTAACCGAAGCATTACGAGAATTGAGGCTCAGGGTGGGTCAATCCGTAAAGCTCTACCACCAACTGCAAACTAAAATCAAAGTACTGGAAGAAGATATCGATGTAGACTTACAAAGTCAGAGTTGGTGGAGAAAGGTCTGGGACTGGGGAATAAATGTGAACATCCATCCTTGGATAATTTCACACATACTGGTCGGGGTACAATTGATCTTAGCGATAACATGGGGCATAATGGCCTGCCAAGCATGCAGGCACCACACACGACGAAGAGCGACCCATAACCGGTCCCCAAATACTAAACAAGCCTGTCTAATAAAGGGGCAGGAGGATTTGGCCTTTGTCAATTTGATTTAAGCAACCGGGACTCCTGAAACCGCATGACTGGCCAGCACGTTGAGGCAGGGAATACCGGGCCGTGCACAAAATCTAATTAACATAGGGCGGTCGGTTAAAGGGGGACTAGGACTAGTCCCTTTACCGAAAGGAGGGAATTGTTGTAGGCATTAGGCACCTCCTGAATATATCAAAACACTAAGCATTAGGCACCTGCTGAATATATCTAAACTCATATAAGTTTAAAGTGGCCACATATAAAATGGCTGCCCAAGCATGATGGGTACTCAGTTAATCAAGTAATGAACTGGGGCTGACCTAGCAATGACCGAGCAATGACCTAGTGAGGCCCACTAACAGGAATGCCTTGGATACAAGATAATTATAACGAACCATTATAGTACACTGGTATAATCAGTAACTTTACACAGCCGAGCCCCGAGGAACAGAGATAAGGGGGGAACCTGCCTCACATAATAAGGTCATTAATCAGCCCGAGCTGACAAAAACCGAACATACAGCCCCTGAGATATCAGGAGAATTCTATTGGGTTAAAAAAACCTATATGTAATCTATATTTGATTGGATTGTGTCCAGCCGTAGTGGGCTGAGTAACTGTAAAGAACTATTGTAAAACATATAAATATCGATGAGTTTCTTTGTTCGTCGGAGAGAAGTGCCTGGATCCAGTCCTGAGGCTTCCTCCCCGCTAGCAAAAATAAAGGCCGCATTGGCGTTGGAACCGACTCTGAGTGTTGAGTGATTCTTCCGAGAAAACATTCATGCTAACAGTAAGTTTCATCTCAATGTTATTATTTTAAACAGATATGTAGAATTAAACAGGATTAGTGGAAATAGTCAACCATTTCACAGCAAAACATAGGACAATTTTCTTTTTTAAACCCATGTAGCTCCCCTTTAACTAGCGTCCTGCGAGCGGCCGGCCGTCTGTTTCACGACCCCCGAACCTGTCGCTGTCATCGCCCGGCAGAGCTTCAGGGGGGCGGTACCCCAATTTAGGATCCGGGGTGTTAACGGGGCCATGATCGCCAGCGGCCCACCGCGGGTTACCACCGCCGCTAAACTCCCGCGGGATTTAGTGGGAACCGTTAGCGGCGCCTGTGCCCGGGCGACAAGTCGTTTGCGTCCACTAGGGGGGCGCTAATGGGAGATGCAACAACCGGAATTTCTAGGCCAAGGTCTTTGCGATCCCAGAACGGAATCACTGGGACTTCCTGGATTTAATATCCCAACTCTCAAATTTAAACGGAAAATGTCAGCTTTATGCAAACTGCGCCAATGACACAGTATTCCGACTGAATGATTCCTCTCTCCTGGAAGTAGCTAACGTTTAATGTTGGATTGAAATATTTTGGTGCCGTTATCTGTTTTTATGTTCTTCTTATGTTCAGTGACTGTTTTAAAGGGACAACCACAAAAATACACACATAAAAATCTTATCTTTTTTCACACCCCGAGAGGTTACAAAAAAATACATGGGCCACATAGTGAGAAGCACTGTTCCAGGTTTTCAATCTATTTGTAAGACCATCTGGAAAGTGTCAGCTGTAGCTCAGTGTTTCGCACTCTCCCCTTGAGTCAGAAGGTTGTGGGCTCAGGTCCCACTCCGGAGACTTGAGCACAAAAAGCTAGGCTCATGCTCCATTGCAGTGCTGAGAGAGCGCTGCACTGTCAGAGGTGCTATCTTTTGGGTGAGACATTAAGCCGAGGCCCCGATCTGCTCTCTCTCAGGTGGAGCATTATTTCGAAGAACAGCAGGGGTATTATCCCCGGTATCCCGGCCAATATTTATCCGTCAATCAACATCACTAAAAAACAGATTATCTGGTCATTATTGCGTTGCTGTTTGTGGGAGCTTACTGTGTGCAAATTGGCTGCGTTTCCCACATTACAACAGTGACTGCACATCAAAAAAAGTACTTATTGTTTGTAAAGTGCTGTGGGATGTCTGGTGGTCGTGAAAGGCGCTATATAAATGAAAGTCTTTCTTATAGTCTGGAGAGAAAGAATATTTATTATGGCATATGATTACTCATAGGAAGCACAATTCGAGCACATTTATACTCTGTCCTGTAGCCTTTTAAGCGTAGAACAATATGCGATCAAACTTTTTATTTGACTGATAAGCTCCTCCAAATTGCTCATTAATATGGTATATGTTCAGCAAAGTAAATTATCCAGCAAGAAAAACTGTTACAGAACAATGCCATCCTGAAGGCTCTTCATTTAGGATTCTGCTGTTAACAACTCACATGTGGGTTGTGTCAATTCTTGTAACTGTCGTCTATCAATTGGGAAGCAGAGAAGTTGCCATTTGAGAGCAGGGCAAGTTGGATCCATGCCAGTGTTAATTTGCTTTACATATCGAATAGTTCATGCAGGTGAAAGCGTGTTATTATGGTCAGTCACTTGTGAAATAACTTGTTAATTGGTACAGTCCTGTTGCTAGATGCTCCACTAACATATAAATGAAAAGCAGGACCCCAGTGCAAAAACAATGGGGTCAATTCTGTCCTCACCGCAGAGGCAGAGACATGGTGTTTGCAATCACATCGGTTCCAATACAAGCGAGTGATCCACAACGCAGGTCACGTGGTGAGGACGAAGGGGGCAAAATTGCCCCTTTTTTACAGCCCCATTAGCACCCTCTGGGGGGGCGCTGGTGGGGTGCAACGAGGTTAGCACCCATGGGGAAGGGATCAATAGCAACACCGGAGAAATTGCCCTGGAGGTTTGGGGTCGGTGTGCCATTAGTGCCGTGCCCTGTGATTTGCGCACAGCAATGAATCCATGCCAGGGATGGAACTTCCAGCCCGGGCGATAAATGTCCCGGCTCTGGAAGGTTACCGCCTCCAAATGGGGCGTGGGGCAACTGCAACCCCTGAAACATAAGAGAATTTTTACAGAACCTAAGGTTGTACTGACACCCAAGGCTCATGTTTTAAATGGAAAATCAATGCAGAAAAGGATATGAAAATAACACAGGGAAAAGCAGTATCTGACATATTCTAAATAACCCCAAATTCTTTTGTGGCAAGTAAAACAGCTGAATTGTCGACTTATTCACTGTATACTTTTTAATCTTATGCATATCAATACATAGGTCTATCAACAAGAAACACATGGATATGGTAACCCCCCCCCCAGTATTTTAAAGCTTTGCTATATCAATTAAGGCTAAGAACATGACTGTATGTGTATATCTATATACAGCAAGCGCTTTACGCAGAGCTCCTTCAAATGAGTCAAAGGTGGGCAGAGGAAACGTTACAAGGACACCCTCAAAGCCTCCCTGATAAAGTGCAACATCCCCACTGACACCTGGGAGTCCCTGGCCAAAGACCGCCCTAAGTGGAGGAAGAGCATCCGGGAGGGCGCTGAGCACCTCGAGTCTCGTCGCTGAGAGCATTCAGAAATCAAGCGCAGGCAGCGGAAAGAGCGTGCGGCAAACCAGTCCCACCCACCCCTTCCCTCAACGACTATCTGTCCCACCTGTGACAGGGACTGTGGCTCTCGTATTGGAATGTTCAGTAACTGAAGAACTCATTTTTAGAGTGGAAGCAATTCCGAGGGACTGCCTATGATATAGCATCCATTTTGACATTGCTAAATGATAACGCTGTGAGTGTACGATTGCAGTACATCATGTGCAATTTTTATATTTACAGAAATAATATTGTTTGAATTGTATATATTAATATTCATGGAGCTTCCACAGTGTCACACATATTATGGAGCCATTGAATGAGGCACTTCCATTCCCCTCAAATTGGCCATCAAAACATTGGAATAGAAAGATAAAGGTTTGTTTTGGCAGAGGGCTGTTAGAGTCTCAGATCTCATGGTGGAATGGTAGAATTGAATTCTGCTTGAAAGAACATGCATATGTAATTACAGCGCATGTTCTATAGTTAACAGAATAAATTTTGATAAAATGGAGTAGGACTTGCCAGGGTCACTAGAGTCAGATCATTGCTCCACAAGCCGCTGTTGCTCTGGTCGTATTAGTGCAATAATATGAATAAGTTCTCATTTCTTTACAATATATTTTTACTATATTTAGTGCAGTGTGCTAAGTCACTGATACACTTTCTGTAGTCCTTAGTCACCCAGGGTGCTTTGGCAGATTGGTTCATTTTTGTGACAATAATGTTCCAATTGTGATAACAACTCAACGATCGGTATTTTGGGCTTATTGCCCAGGGACACCATTGGTAAATCCGCAAATTGAAACATATGTAAAGCCAGTGTGTAGAATTTAGGGTGAGTCTGCTCCAGAAATGCTGTTGCCTTGTTCTTCACCGCCTACATAAATAGTGAAGAAACGTTATTTCTATCGGCTCAGTGGTGTACTTCTGGTTGTGGGCACCATATTCCTCAGTGGTTGCGGCTGAATTGGTCCCAAAAGGCCACAGCTCTGACGACGGACTCTCACCATAACTTCGCTTGGAGTCGGTCCGAATGGCTGGGCACTAGGCTGGGGCCCAGAAACACCAGGATTTGACCTTGCGGCCAAGTTTCCTGGAAGGTCTTGTGGAGGTGGAGTTTTGCAAGGCCGTCAATGCACGGAGGTCAGGGGCCAAGGGCAGCACCTCAAAATGCTGGACTTCCTGTTCCCTAGGCAGTCTTCGGGACCCAGTGCCAGGCTGGCGAAGGTACACCTGGTGAGACCAGACATACTCGCGGAAGTGGAGTCACCTGGGAGCTGGGATTGTGGTCTAGGCCACTAAAGATATGGCCAGGATGTTTCTGTTTAAGTTTTAAGATAGTCTCTTTTGTAACCAGACCCAGGGGCACCTAATTATTAGTTCCCAGGTGTGTGGGGTGGAGTCTCCCTATTTTCCCTGCTCTCACCCCCCCCCAACCCCCCACCCACCACCACAACCCCCACCACTCCACCAGCCTGGGATTCTTAGGCCAGATCCTTTGGCAGGTGGCTACCCCAGATATGCCCCCAGCCCATTAAAAGCACACAAATCAGGTGACCTTACCTGACCTCGTAAACTGTGATGGGGTCAGCAGCAGAGGTCAAGAGTGGGCTCATCTCAGTGCTTATGTAATAATGCATTGAAGTTTCAGCTTCGACAATGGAGGTGATTTTAACTCTACCCTCCTGCCATTAACTAGGTGGGCAGGCAGTTAAAATTGCCCAAGTTACTTCCCAATCCTAGAGCCACTGGGAGCTGACTGGTTGAAATTTTTACCTACTCTACTGAGAAGGCATAACGACGCCCGCTCAAAGCCAACGAGACCATTTCTAAGCTATGCATGTCGGGTGTCGATGACGTCATTGGGGCCCGACTGCAATTTTAACTCGGCAGCCTGAGTGGGAAGTGTCAGTGAGATTCCCGCAAGGCAAGCCAGTGCTAACGAGGATCTGAGCTTCACGGGGAATGCTTAGGCCTTCACTGACATGGACTCTCAGCCACCTCCCAGCCTGAAGTCCCCCTCCCTCCTACCCCTGCCTCATTGAAGGTCCCTTTGTGATGGCCCCAGCAGACAATCCTGGCCATTTACCTGGTCTCGGTGTACATTGCAATCTTTCATGGCTTTCGGCCAACATCTCACTGGGAATGGCTGGGATTTTGGCCAGTGGGATTTAAATGAGGTCCAAAAGTTAAAAATGCCTCGGGTTTTATTTCCGGGAAAGCAGGTGAGTTTCTAACTCACTCGTTAAAAGCTGTCCCAGAGTTAAAATTGGGGCCAACAAATGTTCTTATTACCTTGAGGCTCAGAGGCAAGGGTGCTACCCACTAAGGCAAATAAACTACTTATATTAGTACATAAATTGGTAGTGTCAGCTGTGGCTCAGTGGGTAGCAGTCTTGCTTCTCTGTCAGAAGGTTGTGGGTTCAAATCCCACTCCAGTGGCTTGAACCTGTAAATCAAGACTTATATTCCTATGCAGTGCTGAGGGAGTTCAGCACTGTCAGAGGTGCTGTTTTTCAGAAGAGACATTAACCCGAGGCCCCTGTCTGCCCTCTCGGGTGGATGTAAAAGATCCCATGGCACTATTTCGAAGAGCAGCGGAGTTAACCCCGGTGTCCTGGCCAATATTTAACCCTCAATCAACAGAACAAAAACAGAATATCTGGCCATGATCACATTGCTGTTTGTGGGAGCTTGCTGTGCGCAAATTGGCTGCCGCATTTCCCATATTACAACAGTGACTACATTTCAAAAGAACTTCATTGGCTGCAAAGGGCTTTGAGACGTCCGGTGGTAGTGAAAGGCACTATATAAATGCAAGTCTTATTTTTTTTATATATCTGGTTACACAGATTTGATATCGATCCACTCAGTGAGGGATTAGGATTTGCTTGAATTGGTCAACAAATGTCAGGCAATAAGCTGTTTTAAAAGAAAATTGTGTAAATTCAGCACTGCGGAAAAAAATCGCTCTTTAGAAAAAAAAACATTTATGGAGCACATTCAGCCAGGTTGCACTCCCAGTGTAGAACCTTGCCAGCACTGAGAACTTGGTTGGAGAGCTGGAAGTAATAATATGTTGTAGCCCTATTTCTGCGCCAGCGCTTGAATTGAAAGATGTTACGTGTTGCAAGCACAGCCTCACTGAATTTGCCCCGCGTTGATCAGTTTTGCCGCGTGGAGCTTGTATAGTTGCCGCAGAATACTGGATGTGGGCGTGGGACAATCCCTCCAGGGTCATTACTGGATGCTACACACATGCGCTATATTGATCGCCGGTGCGGGAAATAATGACAAGTGTATTCATCTTGCTAAGAAACGGTTTCCTGTCAGACAGTCTGCTGCTGTGTGAGACCCGTTAAGGTTGGAAGAAAGCAATGCCAAATCTGGATTTTAAAAAAGGATTGATTTAAAAAGACATTGGCGAGATGTAGCTTATAGAACATTCGAAAATCTCACAAGACCAGGTTACATGTGTATCTCGCTGGCAGTTCTTAAGCTGGTGTAGAGCAAAAATAAATGGTAAAGCAAGATATTGGAAGCAAGGATTAGAGTTGATATAACACTGTGAGCACAATAAAGTCACGACTAAATTATTTCTCTACTGCAACACTTAAGTTATTTGCAACTTTTATTTAATTTCTTCAGATGCGGTGTTACAATTCATTAATCTGTCCAGCAAGCACTATAGAACGGTACGATCCCATAGTGGTTATGCTACTGGAGTAGTAATTGTGAGGCCTGGATCAATGATCCAGAGACGTGAGTTCAAATCCCACCACCAGCACGGCTGCTGAGGAATATAAAGTCAGTTACTCAAATAAATCTGGAATAAAAGGGCTGGTATCAGTAATGGTGACCATGGAGCTACCGGATTGTCGCAAACATCCATTTGGCTTGCCAATGTCCTTTACGAAATCTGGTCTGACCTACATGTGAGTCCATACCCACAGCAATGTGGTTGACTTTTAACTGCCCTCTGAAATGGCCGAGCGAGTCACTCAGTTGTACCAAACCGCTACAAATAATTATTATGCAATGCAGCAGTTCAAGAATGTACCTTCTCAAGGGCCATTAGGGATGGGCAATAAATGCTGGCCTTGCCAGTGAAACCCACATCCTGTGAATGAATAAAAAAAAAATAATTTCTATGGCTTTGATTGGCTAAGAGTTTAATAATCCTGGTGAGTGCCACCAGTTGGATGGGGAGGTTGGGTGTGGGGAGTGTTTGGTGTGGGGAGTGTTGGGTGTGGGGAGTGCTGGGAGTGGGGAGTGTTGGTGTGGAGGTGTGGGGTGGGGGGAGTATTTGGTGGAGGGAGTGTGGGGTGTGGGGGGACTGTGGGGTATGGGGAGTGCTGGGTGTGGGGAGTGTTGTGTTTGGGGAGTGTGGGGTGTAAGGAGTGTGGGGTGTGGGGAGTGTTTGATGTGGGGAGTGTTGGGTGTGGGAAGTGTTGGGTGTGGGGAGTGTTTAGTGTGGGGAGTGTGGAGTTTGGGGAGTGTTAGGTGTGGGGAGTGTTGGTGTGGAGGTGTGGTGTCGGGGAGTGTTGGGTGTGGGGAGTGTTAGGTGTGGGGAGTGTTGGGTTTGGGGAGTATGGGGTGTAAGGAGTGTGGGGTGTGGGGAGTGTTTGATGTGGGGAGTGTTGGGTGTGGGAAGTGTTGAGTGTGGGGAGTGTTTAGTGTGGGGAGTGTGGGGTTTGGGGAGTGTTAGGTGTGGGGAGTGTTTAGTGTGGAGGTGTCGGGTCAGGGGAGTGTTGGGTGTGTGGAGTGTTAGGTGTGGGGAGTGTTGGGTTTGGAAAGTGTTGGGTGTGGGGAGTGTTTAGTGTGGGAGGTGTGGAGTGGGAGGAGTGTTGGGTGTGGGGAGTGTTGGATGTAGGGAGTGTGAGGTGTGGGGAGTGCTGGGTGTGGGGAGTGTTGGGTGTAGGGAGTGTGAGGTGTGGGGAGTGTTTGATGTGGGGAGTGTTGGGTGTGGGAAGTGTTGGGTGTGGGGAGTGTTTAGTGTGGAGGTGTGGGGTGGGAGGAGTGTTGGGTGTGGGGAGTGTTGGGTGTAGGGAGTGTGAGGTGTGGGGAGTGTTGGGTGTGGGGAGTGTTGGGTTTGAGGAGTGTGGGGTGTAAGGAGTGTTGGGTGTGGGGAGTGTTGGGTGTAGGGAGTGTGAGGTGTGGGGAGTGTTGGGTGTGGGGAGTGTTGGGTTTGGGGAGTGTGGGGTGTAAGGAGTGTGGGGAGTGTTTGGTGTGGGGAGTGTTGGCTGTGGGGAGTGTTGGGTGTGGGGAGTGTGGGGTGTGGGGAGAGCTGGGTGTGAGGAGTGTTGGGTTGGGAGTGTGGGGTGTAGGGAATGTGGGGTGTGGGGAGTGTTGGCTGGGGGAGTGCTGGGTGTGGGGAGTGTTTAGTGTCGAGGTGTGGGGTGGGGGGAGTGTTGGGTGTGGGAAGTGTGGGGTGTGGGGACTGCTGGGTGTGGGGAGTGCTGGGTGTGGGGAGTGTTTGGTGTGGGAAGTGTTGGGTGGGGGAAGTGTTGGATGGGGGGAGTGTGGGGTGTGGGGAGTGTTTGTTGGGGGGAGTGTTGGGTGTGGGGAGTGTTTGGTGTGGGGAGTGTGGGGTGTGGAGGTGTGGGGTGGATGGGAGGAGGCCGGTGGTTGTGGCCCTAAAATGCAGCCATGACTGTCCCTTCCCACCCTCCATCACGCCCCTCCTCACCACCACCACCACCAGAAACATCCAGTGTTGCCCATTGGCCTTTTTTATAAGGAGGCTGAAAAGTATCATTTATCTTTTAGGGGTCGAAATTCCGTTTCTGACCCCACCCGTTACCGTCGGGCGGGAGGTGACTAACGGACGGAAAAAGTCCTAATGTCAGCAGTAAGCGATGTTCGCGTCTCCGGAGAAATTCAGTTGGGTCTTTGGTCGAGGGGCCAAGAGGTAAATCTGCGCCCTCTAACCCCACTCACGTGGTGACATCATCCAATGTGCAGGCGCTGCTCTCGCGATATTTGGTCTCCATGGCGACCTCCCCGGCAGGCGTGCTTACCACCTGAAATAAGTGGTGAGTACATTGCGGATTGCGGGCGGAATCGCCCAGAGAGAAAGGTAAGTTTTTTTCTTTATTTATTTCACTTAGCATGGCGGCAGCCTCCTGTTGTGAAATTCAGTCGGCCTCCTGAGCTCCCGCCCAGCGGTGAGCGGCAATGTCACTTTTTAGCGCTGCTCTCCCATCTGTGGGCATAAAAACTCAGTTTGGTGGCTTGGCGGTAAAATCAGCATTCAGACGGTGATATTGCCTCAAAATGGCGGAACCGAATTTCGACCCCTTAAAATTTCTTTGGGAATCCAGTGGCACCCCGGATCGAATGACCTGCTTCCCAGCACAGGCCAGTGTGTCCACTTTCACTAGGCGCACTGGCTCATTCCAGGGATGAGACAGTTCCCAGCTTGGGACTCCTCTCCTCCTGGCCACACCCCCTCGGACACGCATTGCCTTCGCATGCCCGACACGAGACTCCCAAAGCAAGCGCTCTACTGGGAACTCCTGCACGGCAAGCGAGCTCAAGGTGGACAGAGGAAATGTTTCAAGGACACCCTCAAAGCCTCCTTGATGAAGTGCAACAACCCCACCGAAACCTGGTCGTCCCTGACCAAAGACTGCCCCAAGTGGAGGAAGAGCATCCGGGAGGGCGGTGAGCACCTCGAGTCTCGTCGCCGAGAGCATACAGAAACCAAGCGCAGGCAGTGGAAGGAGCGTGCGGCAAACCAGACTCCCCACCCACCCTTTCCTTCAACCACTGTCTGTCTCACCTGTGACAGAGACTGTAATTCCCATATTGGACTGTGCAGTCACCTGAGAACTCACTTTTAGAGTGGAAGCAAGTCTACCTCGATTTCGAGGGACTGTCTATGATGATGATGATGATGTTTGGGGTTGAGGGAGTTCACCGCAAACAAGTGGCGTGGAAAGTCCCGGAGATGGTTGGGATCCCGTGAGTTCAGGTCATTGTCTAATTCCTGGCTTGTCTATCACACTCACACTGTATTAATGGTGGGAATGCACCAGGGCAACCTGCAGGTGGTCAGTGTTTTTATGCCTGCCATATGTAGCACGATAGTGCAGCGAAACGTTACTGAACAATCAGATTCCAGAACGGAAAGCACAGTCCCTCCACCCTTCATCGACAGAGCAATAACCTCTGCCATTAGTGTGTTCCAGAGATCGTTGCTGAGCGTCCCTCAAACTTCCCATTGAAGCATTGAAGTCGATGGGAGTCAGAGGGAAATCTCTCCCCTAGCTGGAGTCATACCTAGCACAAAGGAAGATGGTTGTGGTTGTTGAAGGCCAATCATCTCATTCCCAGGACATCGCTGCAGGAGTTCCTCAGGGCAGTGTCCTAGGCCCAACCATCTTCAGCTGCTTCATCAATGACCTTCCCTCCACCATAAGGTCAGAAGTGGGGATGTTCGCTGATGATTGCACAGTGTTCAGTTCCATTCGCAACTCCTCATATAACAAAGCAGTCCCTGACTGCAAGTGTCAAAACCTGGACAATATTTAAGTTTGGGCTGATAATTGGCAAGTTACATTCATGAGTAACACACACAAGTTGCAGATAATGGCTATCTTCAAGAAGACAGTCCAACCACCTGTCCTTGATATTCAATGGCATTACCATTGTCGAATAGCCCAACATCAACATCTTGGGAGGGGTCATCATTAACCAGAAGCTTAACTGGACCAGCCACATAAATACTATGGCAACAAGAACAGGTCAGAGGCTTGGTATTCTGCAGTGAATGTCTCACCTCCTGACTCCCCAAAGCCTTTTTACAATCTACAAGGCACAAGTCAGGAGTGTGATGGAATACTCGTCACTTGCCTGGATGAGTGCAGCTCCATCAACACTCAAGAAGCTCGACATCATCCAGGAAAAAGCAGCCCGCTTGATTGGCACCCCATCCACTAAGTTAAACAATCACTCCCTCCACCACCGGCGCACCGTGGTTGCAGTGTGTACCATCTGCAAAATGCACTGCAGCAACTCGCCAAGGCTTCTTCGACAACAACTCCCAAACCCGCGACTTCTATCACCACCACCTGCAAGTTCCCCTCCAAGTCACACACCATCCTGACGTGGAAATATATCTCCACTCCTTCATAGTCGCTGGGTCAAAATCCTGGAACTCCCTCCCTAACAGCACTGTGGGAGTACCGTCACCTCACGGACTGCAGCGGTTCAAGAAGACGGCTCACCAGCATCTTCTCAATTAGAGATGGGCAATAAATTCTGGACTTGCTAACGACGCCTATATCCTGTGAATGGAAACAAAATCCCCATTTTAAATCAATTCATCTCCTGACTCTCTGGGAGATGTGCTATGGGAGATCCACTTGTACTGAATAAATGCATTTCATGTGAATGAATAATCCTGATGCCAATACAGTAAAGGCCTCTTTAATAGATACCAAGTTAATGAGACTGTAGATATAGGAGAACATTTTCTGAGATACCAATTCTTCCTCAGGTGTTTTACACTGCTTACTTTAGAAGGACAATTAGATAAGACAATTGTTTCCCGCAGAGGTGTTTGTATTAATAGGCCACTGGTGTATTCAGGACAACACAACGCTGGGTTAAAATGCAGCAACATCCACTGAAGCATAGGCTGGGAATATGCCCCGAGCTATTCATGTTCTACCGTTATCAGGAACGGATGAACAGGCTGGGTCTCTTTTCTCATGAAAATGAAGGCTCAGGGGATGACCAAATCGAGGTTTTTAAAATTCTCAAAGTTTTTGACAGAGAGGATACAGGCCCTGAAATCCCGACCTCCCCGGATCCGTACGGAGTGTGTAGGGACCCGGGGAGGCATCGCAAAAGCCGGTTTTCAGCGCGCAGTGCGCAAGCGCTGAAAACCGGCTTTTCCAATCTGTCAAGTTCTGGAGACAAGGACATTTGCATTTGCATGGGCAAGATTGCGCTATTTGGCCATCTTAAAACTCTTGCGCCTGGAAAAATCAGATACATAGCCTACTTTTACCAGCGTAAGAGTTTTAAAACATATAAAACATATAAAAAACATGTAAAAATAAAATTTAAAAACATATTTTTATGTTAAAAACGCTGCACACTATTTTAAATCCGAATTAAAAAACATTTTTAAAAATCGGAAAAATATATTTTTTTTCTAACACACTTATTAACTTTAATTTAAATTAATTTTAATTATGTGAGGTGTGTTTTTTATTTTTTATGTTGTGTTTAGTGTGGTTGTTTTTTTTTTCATCAATGGCAATGAGAACTGGTAGATACAGAGTTCTGATTGCGATTAATGAGAATACTGTACCTGATTGGTTGTGCAGTCACATGTGACTGGTCACACGTGACTGCACCTTCTGCTTCCAAACGTCGAGGACAGGAGCGCGCTTTGCAGCGCGGGAAGAGAAGGCCTCCCCACCGCAATCCCACGCTCTTCCGAGACCACCAGGTAAAGTCACCCAAGGCAAAAAACAAAAAGGGCCACTTTACAGCAAAATTCTAAAGGGTCAAAGTATATTAAAAAGGCAAGCCTGAAGGCTCTGTGCCTCAATGCGAGGAGTATTCGGAATAAGGTGGATGAATTAACTGTGCAGATAGCAATTAATGGATACGATGTGGTTGGTATCATGGAGACATGGCTCCAGGGTGACCAAGGCTGGGAACTCAACATCCAAGGGTATTCAACATTTAGGAAGGATAGACAGAAAGGAAAAGGAGGTGGGGTGGCGTTGCTGGTTAAAGAGAAAATTATTGCAATTGTAAGGAAAGATATTAGCTTGGATGATGTGGAATCGGTATGGGTGGAGCTATGGAATACCAAAGGGCAGAAAATGCGAGTGGGAGTTGTGTACAGACCTCCAAACAGTAGTGGTGATGTTGGGGAGGGCATCAAACAGGAAATTAGGGGTGCATGCAATAAAGGTGCAGCAGTTATCATGAGTGACTTTAATATGCATATAGATTGGGCTAACCAAACTGGAAACAATACGATGGAGGAGGATTTCCTGGAGTGCATAAGAGATGGTTTTCTAGACCAATATGTCGAGGAACCAACTAGGGGGGAGGCCATCTTAGACTGGGTGTTGTGTAATGAGAGAGGGTTAATTAGCAATCTTGAATCTTGTTGTGCGAGGCCCCTTGGGTAAGAGTGGCCATAATATGGTGGAATTCTACATTAGGATGGAGAAGGAAACATTTAATTCAGATACCATGGTCCAGAACTTAAAGAAGATTTACTTTGAAGGTATGAGGCGTGAATTCGCTAGGATAGATTGGCGAATGATACTTAAAGGGTTGACAGTGGATAGGCAATGGCAGACAGTTAGGGACCGCATGGATGAACTACAAAAATTGTACATCCCTGTCTGGCGTAAAAATAAAAAAGCGAAGGTGGCTCAACCGTGGCTTTCAAGGGAAATCAGGGATAATATTAAAGCCAAGGAAGTGGCATACAAATTGGCCAGAAATAGCAGTGAACCCAGGGACTGGAAGAAATTTAGAACTCAGCAGAGGAGGACAAAGGGTTTGATTAGGGCAGGGAAAATAGAGTACGAGAGGATGCTTGCAGGGAACATTAAAATGGACTGCAAAAACTTCTATAGATATGTAAAGAAAAAAAGGTTAGTAAAGGCAGTCAGAATCAGGGGAAGTCATAACTGGAAACAAAGAAATGGCAGACCAATTGAACAAATACTTTGCTTCGGTATTCACTAAGGAGGACACAAACAACCTTCCCGATATAAAAGAGGTCAGAGGGTCTCGTAAGAAGGAGGAACTGAGGGAAGTCCTTACTAGTCAGGAAATTGGGTTGGGGAAATTGATGGGATTGAAGGCCAATAAATCCCCAGGGCCTGATGGTCTGCATCCCAGAGTACTTAAGGAGGTGGCCTTGGAAATAGCCGATGCATTGACAGTCATTTTCCATCATTCCATAGACTCTGGATCAGCTCCTCTGGAGTGGAGGGTAGCCAATGTAACCCCACTTTTTAAAAAAGGAGGGAGAGAGAAAACAGGGAATTATGGACCGGTCAGCCTGACATCGGTAGTGGGTAAAATGATGGTATCAATTATTAAGGATGTCATAGCAGCGGATTTGGAAAGAGGTGACATGATAGGTCCAAGTCAGCATGGATTTGTGAAAGGGAAATCATGCTTGACAAATCTTCTGGAATTTTTTGAGGATGTTTCCAGTAGAGTGGACAAGGGAGAACCAGTTGATGTGGTGTATTTGCACTTTCAGAAGGCTTTTGACAAGGTCCCACACAAGTGATTAATGTGCAAAGTTAAAGCACATGGGATTGGGGGTAGTGTGCTGACGTGGATTAAGAACTGGTTGTCAGACAGGAAGCAAAGAGTAGGAGTAAATGAGTACTTTTCAGAATGGCAGGCAGTGACTCGTGGGGTACCGCAAGGTTCTGTGCTGGGGCCCCAGTTGTTTACATTGTACAGTAATGATTTAGACGAGGGGATTAAATGTAGTATTTCCAAATTTGCGGATGACACTAAGTTGGGTGGCAGTGTGAGCTGCGATGAGGATGCTATGAGGCTGCAGAGTGACTTGGATAGGTTAGGTAAGTGGGCAAATGCATGGCAGATGAAGTGTAATGTGGATAAATGTGAGGTTATCCACTTTGGTGGTAAAAACAAAGAGACAGACTATTTACTGAATGGTGACAGATTAGGAAAAGGGGAGGTGCAACGAGACCTGGGTGTCATGGTACATCAGTCATTGAAGGTTGGCATGCAGGTACAGCAGGCAGTTAAGAAGGCAAATGGCATGTTGGCCTTCATAGCGAGGGGATTTGAGTACAGGGGCAGGGATGTGTTACTACAGTTGTACAGGGCCTTGCTGAGGCCACACCTGGAGTATTGTGTACAGTTTTTATCTCCTAACTTGAGGAAGGACATTCTTGCTACTGAGGGACTGCAGCGAAGGTTCACCAGACTGATTCCTGGGATGGCGGGACTGACATATCAAGAAAGACTGGATCAACTGGGCTTGTATTCACTGGAGTTCAGAAGAATGAGAGGGGACCTCATGGAAACGTTTAAAATTCTGACGGGTTTAGACAGGTTAGATGCAGGAAAAATATTCCCAATGTTGGGGAAGTCCAGAACCAGGGGTCACAGTCTAAGGATAAGGGGTAAGCCATTTAGGACCGAGATAAGGAGAAACTTCTTCACCTAAAGAGTGGTGAACCTGTGGAATTCTCTACCACAGAAAGTTGTTGAGGCCAATTCACTAAATATATTCAAAAAGGAGTTAGATGTCGTCCTTACTACTAGGGTGATCAAGGGGTATGGCGAGAAAGTAGGAATGGAGCACTGAAGTTGCATTCAGCCATGAACCCATTGAATGGCGGTGCAGGCTTGAAGGGCCGAATGGCCTACTCCTGCACCTATTTTCTATGGACCAGAATTTCAGGCCCAATGTTTCCACTTGTGGGGAAGAGCATAGAAACATAGAAACATAGAAAATAGGTGCAGGAGTAGGCTATTCGGCCCTCTCAGCCTGCACCACCATTTAATATGATCATGGCTGATCATTCACCTTAGTACCCCATTCCTGCTTTCTCTCCATACCCCTTGATCCCTTTAGCTGTAAGGGCTACATCTAACTCCCTTTTGAATACCGTATATACTCGCGTATCATGCGACTTTTGAAGACCTAAATTGTAACCTAAATTTGGGGGGTCGCATGATATGCGAGATACAAAATTTGCGGGTGTGAAGTGCTGGCCAAGATTAGGCTGTTAAGCAGAATCTCGGCATGCTCCAACAATCCTCTATGTAAAGACATTTCTCTTGGTTTCTCCTCTCACTCTCCATGATGGTTGTAAATCGAATATCCCTGGTTGATATTAGTTCCTCGATACTCATGACCAAATCATTAGTTTATGTGGAAAACAAGCCAAGTTCCTGCAGCACACCACTAACTACATCCTCCCAATGCAAAAAAAAATCCATTTGACTCCTGCTGAAATTCTTCTCTTCAGGGGGAGAGAGAGTCGCGGAGGTCGGGGGGGGGAGAGAGAGTCGCGGAGGTCGGGGGGGAGAGAGAGTCGGGGAGGTCGGGGGGGAGAGAGAGTCGGGGAGGTCGGGGGGGAGAGAGAGTCGCGGAGGTCGGGGGGGAGAGAGAGTCGGGGAGGTCGGGGGGGAGAGAGAGTCGCGGAGGTCGGGGGGGAGAGAGAGTCGCGGAGGTCGGGGGGGAGAGAGAGTCGCGGAGGTCGGGGGGGAGAGAGTCGCGGAGGTCGGGGGGGAGAGAGAGTCGCGGAGGTCGGGGGGGAGAGAGAGTCGCGGAGGTCGGGGGGGGGAGAGAGAGTCGCGGAGGTCGGGGGGGGGGAGAGAGAGTCGCGGAGGTCGGGGGGGAGAGAGAGTCGCGGAGGTCGGGGGGGGAGAGAGAGTCGCGGAGGTCGGGGGGGGGAGAGAGAGTCGCGGAGGTCGGGGGGGGAGAGAGTCGCGGAGGTCGGGGGTGGAGAGAGAGTCGCGGAGGTCGGGGGGGGAGAGAGAGTCGCGGAGGTCGGGGGGGGAGAGAGAGTCGCGGAGGTCGGGGGGGGGAGAGAGAGTCGCGGAGGTCGGGGGGGGGAGAGTCGCGGAGGTCGGGGGGGGAGAGAGTCGCGGAGGTCGGGGGGAGAGAGAGAGTCGCGGAGGTCGGGGGGGGAGAGAGAGTCGCGGAGGTCGGGGGGGGGAGAGAGAGTCGCGGAGGTCGGGGGGGGGGAGTGTCGCGGAGGTCGGGGGGGGAGAGAGAGTCGGGGAGGTCGGGGGGGAGAGAGAGTCGCGGAGGTCGGGGGGGGAGAGAGAGTCGTGGAGGTCGGGGGGGAGAGAGAGTCGCGGAGGTCGGGGGGGGAGAGAGAGTCGCGGAGGTCGGGGGGGGAGAGAGAGTCGCGGAGGTCGGGGGGGGAGAGAGAGTCGCGGAGGTCGGGGGGGAGAGAGAGTCGCGGAGGTCGGGGGGGGAGAGAGAGTCGGGGAGGTCGGGGGGGAGAGAGAGTCGGGGAGGTCGGGGGGGAGAGAGAGTCGCGGAGGTCGGGGGGGGAGAGAGAGTCGCGGAGGTCGGGGGGGGAGAGAGAGTCGCGGAGGTCGGGGGGGAGAGAGAGTCGCGGAGGTCGGGGGGGGAGAGAGAGTCGGGGAGGTCGGGGGGGAGAGAGAGTCGGGGAGGTCGGGGGGGAGAGAGAGTCGCGGAGGTCGGGGGGGAGAGAGAGTCGCGGAGGTCGGGGGGGGAGAGAGAGTCGGGGAGGTCGGGGGGGAGAGAGAGTCGCGGAGGTCGGGGGGGGAGAGAGAGTCGCGGAGGTCGGGGGGGAGAGAGAGTCGGGGAGGTCGGGGGGGAGAGAGAGTCGCGGAGGTCGGGGGGGAGAGAGAGTCGCGGAGGTCGGGGGGGAGAGAGTCGCGGAGGTCGGGGGGGAGAGAGAGTCGCGGAGGTCGGGGGGGAGAGAGAGTCGCGGAGGTCGGGGGGGAGAGAGAGTCGGGGAGGTCGGGGGGGAGAGAGAGTCGCGGAGGTCGGGGGGGAGAGAGTCGCGGAGGTCGGGGGGGAGAGAGAGTCGGGGAGGTCGGGGGGGAGAGAGAGTCGCGGAGGTCGGGGGGGAGAGAGAGTCGCGGAGGTCGGGGGGGGAGAGAGTCGCGGAGGTCGGGGGGGGGAGAGAGTCGCGGAGGTCGGGGGGGGGAGAGAGAGTCGCGGAGGTCGGGGGGGGAGAGAGAGTCGCGGAGGTCGGGGGGGGAGAGAGAGTCGCGGAGGTCGGGGGGGGGAGAGAGTCGCGGAGGTCGGGGGGGGAGAGAGAGTCGGGGGGGGGGAGAGAGTCGGGTGGGTCGGGGGAGAGAGAGTCGCGGAGGTCGGGGGGGGAGAGAGCCGGAGGTCGGGGGGGAGAGAGTCGCGGGAGGTCGGGGGGGAGAGAGAGTCGCGGAGGTCGGGGGGGGAGAGAGAGTCGCGGAGGTCGGGGGGGGAGAGAGAGTCGCGGAGGTCGGGGGGGGAGAGAGAGTCGCGGAGGTCGGGGGGGGGAAGAGAGTCGGGGGGGGGGAGAGTCGCGGAGGTCGGGGGGGAAAGAGAGTCGCGGAGGTCGGGGGGGGAGAGAGTCGCGGAGGTCGGGGGGGGAGAGAGTCGCGGAGGTCGGGGGGGGAGAGAGTCGCGGAGGCCGGGGGAGAGAGAGTCGCGGAGATCGGGGGGGGAGAGAGTCACGGAGGTCGGGGGGGGAGAGAGTCGCGGAGGTCGGGGGGGGAGAGTACGGAGAGAGAGCACGGGGAGAGAGTACGGAGAGAGAGCAGGGAGAGAGAGCACGGAGAGAGAGTACGGGGAGATAGTACGGAGAGAGAGCACGGAGAGAGAGCACGGAGAGAGAGTACGGGGAGAGAGTACGGAGAGAGAGCACGGAGAGAGAGCAGAATCCACTCGATGTTTCATGTTAAGGTCTGTATTCGATCTCAAAAAAGTGACTCGCATGATACATGAGATATCTGGTAAAATCATGTTTTGGGGACGAAAATTTAGGGGTCGCATGATACGCGAGATCGCAGGATACGTGAGTATATACGGTATATCTAATGAACTGGCCTCAACAACTTTCTGTGGTAGAGAATTCCACAGGTTCACAATTCTCTGAGTGAAGAAGTTTCTTCTCATCTCGGTCCTAAATGGCTTACCCCTTATCCTTAGACTGTGACCCCTGGTTCTGGACTTCCTCAACATCGGGAACATTCTTCCTCCATCTAACCTGTCCAATCCCGACAGAATTTTATATGTTTCTATGAGATCCCCTCTCATTCTTCTAAATTCCAGTGAATACAGGTCCAGTCGATCCAGTTTTCTTTATATGTCAGTCCTGCCATCCCGGGAATCAGTCTGGTGAACCTTCGCTGTACTCCCTCAATAGTAAGAATGAATAACTAGAGGCCATCAATATAAGATAGTCACCAAGAAATCAAAGAGGGAATTCAGAAGGAACATCTTTACCCAGAGAGTGGGGAGAATGTGGAACTCGCTACCACAGGGAGTGGTTGAAGCGAATAGTATAGATGGATTTAAGAGGAGTCTAGACAACCATATGAGGGAGAAGGGAATAGAGGGCTATGCAGATAGAGTTAGATGAGGAATGACGGGAGGAGGCTCGAGTGGAGCATAAACGCCAGCATGGACTGTTTGGGTCGAATGGCCTGTTTCTGTGCCGTATGTCCTATGTAATCATATGTAACTTCACCGGAGATACGTTTCGGCTGCAATTCTAGCAAAGTTACGGCAACAGAGCGGGAGATAAGATTTCACTTGTGTGACTCTGGCCATGCTATGTTTTCTGTGCAGCTTATTTTTATTTTTCCATCTCTATATCATCATCATAGGCAGTCCCTCGAAACGAGGATGACTTGCTTCCACGCCAAAAACGGATGAGTTCACAGGTGTTTCGAATGATGGACCTGAACGACATCCTGAAGGGTGGAAGATGCCTGTGCGTGGATTTTTTTAACATGTGGTGGCCGTTGCACACCAGCCACCACACGGGCTCGACAGAGCTAGGTCTTGTTCCAGTGGCAGGGATTACCCAAGACAACTGGACACCAGCTCGGCCTAGCGCGCACACATATCGCAGTGTGGGCTGGCCCGTGCTGCCCCTGGGCCGCGAACTCACGCCTCTCCTGGGCCCCGATCACATCCCTCCACAATCTCTCGCCGCTCCTTCGCTCCGATCTCGCCACTCCTGCTGTATCTGCCCACGCTCCAATCACCTTGATGACGTCACTCTTCGCTTTCAGCCCTCTGCCATCTTGATTTAGTGAGTAGCAAAGCGCGTGCATGGCCATCTTGGTGATGTCAGTGTATGTGTAGAAGAGAAAGGCCCTGACCTGTGTGAGAACACCAGCTTTATGTGGCCTTGTACCACACACCAGTCACTGACTGCTGACAGCCTTGCTCGTGGCAAAGCTGGGTCATATTTCAGAGTCTGTGCATTAGCAGCTAAAGGACTTGTCCTCAGATCTCTCTCTCTCTCTCTCGTTCTGGGGTCATTGGGCTGGACTTTCACCTTCATTTTCAGCGGCTTTCTCGGTGGTACAGCTGTTTTTTGATGCAAAACCACCAGGCAAAAGTTTCCTCTTTATCTTTAAAAGAGCTCTGCCCACATTTTGAAAAGACCGCCGGGGAGCAAACCGCCAGGATCTAAGTTTTGCCTCAACAGGGGCCCATAAATGCCGCCACGGGAACCACCCAGGAAAAGCTGTCTGAAACAGGGCAGTAGGTGGGTACCCTGCAAGAAAGGTAAGTTAAAGGTTTGCTATAATTATTTTTAAAATTCTAAAGTGGCGATTATGTTAAAAAGTGTCTTGAGACTGTTTTAGAACTTTTTTATTTTTTATTTAAGTCAAAAAATATTTTTTGAGTTTCCCCTCCCTAGGCCCAACCGCAGCCTCGGACTAAATTTTTAAAAACATTTTAAGAAGCGTCGTTCTCGTTACTTTCGGCTGTAACCGTCCAGAAACCGCCGAGAATCTTGGTGTAAGAATAATTTTCACGCCGTGCGGTTTTAATGACCTAATTAGTGGAAACTTTGGCCGGCTGATGAAGCTGAGCGGCATTTTCTGGATGGCCTTTGGGCATTGAGGGCCTTGGGGAAAGCCTACCCCATCGTCTTGGTAACTAACTTGAGATCAGGAACTCTCCTTGGAGGTGAAGTTGCGTACCTGCTACGTTGAGGTACAGTGTGATTGCACATTAAGATCGTGCACTGCCACATCCAACAATACAAATCGTTTCAATCGTCTTTGCAGCAAATCAACGCAACAGCGGTGAATCAATGGCGTTCACCCTTGGGCCTGACGTAAGCTTCGCACAAAGATCTCGTAACCTCTGTGGTGAGAAGATCGGGTTTACCGATGCGTAATTGAAATCAACGCAAGTTGATAGGGAGTCCCAGCGAAGAGCTGCTGTGACATCAACAGGCGGTCTGAGCAGCCAATCAAAACACAGAATTCACACAGGCCACGAACCAGGAAGTGGGTCAGCTCCTTTGATCCTCACTTTTATTAAAATTTTGGAAAGAAAGAAAGAAAGACTTGCATTTATATAGCACATTTCACGATCACCGGGCGTCTCAAAGCGCTTTGCAGCCAATCAAGTACTTTTTGGTGACGGGTCATCGACCCGAAACGTTAACTCTGCTTCCTCTCCACAGATGCTGCCTGACCTGCTGAGATTTCCAGCATTTTCTGTTTTTATTCCAGATTTCAACATCCACCGTATTTTGATTTTGTGTTGAAGTACTTTTTTGAGTGTAGTCACTGTTGTGGTGTTGTGGGAAATGCGGCAGCCAATTTGCGCACAGCAAATCAAAGATTGGGTCCATCACATGGGAAAAGACAAACCTGAAATAAAGAGGTACAAACTTTGAAAAATGTATATTTTTATTAAAATGGATAAATTTGACACTTCACAAAATTAAAGTTAGTTTTTCAGGGCCATAACCTTTGTTTAGCAGTCAATACGCTATTAAAATCCAAGTTATACCTAATCCAACAAGGCCTAACCTTTAATGGGATATTTAACAGCGATATTACCGTGGAAACGCTGACGTTTTCATCACCTTCCATGATTTGACAGATTAGACTGATTACCGGTTATAGCAGGAGGTGGGGGGTGATGGGGAAGTGTGTCAGAGCAATGAATGACTGAGAGCAACTTTCCGCGTTAGGATGTGCATGTGCTAAAGCCTGAAGTTGCGGTCAGGTTCAAAGCTGACAGTTTGTCGTCATTGGGACCGCAAAATTCCAGGCCATTGTTTTTCTTTTTTCAAAACACAAAGTTTTCTCAAGGATTAGAGTTTGTGACAGCATGAAGCGGAGGAATGCTTACACTCTTGGCTTTACAACTCTGCAATTTCCCTCACTACTGAGTTTTAAATTTGTGAAAGTAATCTAGCCATTCCCAACTCAGTTCCAATTTGCTAAATATCCACCATGCAAAACAATTCAACACTCTCTTTCTGAAACAGACTGCTGTTGATATATGTTGTTGGTGAGTCCAAATTGTATCTAATGTGAGAACGCTTAATATTGGCGCTGGGCGTAAGTAGCAAAAATGCCATATGTTCAATGTTATCATTCTGCACAAAATTCATCTACAATAGGTTTCCAATTCTGATAGCACATTGCAGTTTCCAATGCTGATAGCTGTGTAAAGCTCATTATTGGATTAGCTGCCACATTACGGAACAATTGCATCATCCTTGCGAAGCCAGTGGGTAGAAGTGCTTGTATAGAAGAGGTGGAGACAGATTGGCTTGAAATTGGACCAGGAGTAAAATGGGCTCACGATCCAATATAGCGGGCGGTGTGTAAGTCCCTGAATTCTGGCGTGATGTAATTTCAAGGCCAATATTTGGAAAGATGTGCTTCTTATAAACTTCCTAATGTACAGCAATCTCACTGAGTTTTCGTACACTCATAACCCACTGGTATAGTGTCAGTTTATTCACCATTATCTTATTGTGACATGTGTAAACTTCCTGGATTGAGTGGAATGAAGCATTGAACTGTGCTAAACATTGTCAATTTAGACCTCTCCACTTCAGCAAGCAATTCTACTGAATGAATAAAGTTGAAAAACTAAACCTGCTGCATTCTATTTACATAGTTAAAATGCTGTCCATGAATTTCGATGGCATACATTTTATTGGCCCAGAATTTGCAATCAGCGGTAAAGTGATGGCACTCGCAGCTGACTGCCAAGAAAGCTGCCCACAAAGATCTAGCAATCTCAGCTCTCCCGACCTTTGTTTGAATCAAGCGCACAGCAACAGTGATGTCATCAAGCTGGTCCAGCAGCTAATGACATTGAAGAATTCACACAGACAGCAAACCAGGAAGTAAAATGCACAGATTATCATTTGCTTTTTATAAATTTTACAGAGAATGAAATAAAGATTGGCACATACACATATTAAGGTAGAAGTTGAAATATAAACATATTTTTTTAAAGTATATTAAAAACTTGCAATTCTTAATCACATTAATGGAAGAAAATGTTGACATTCCAGGAAACTAAAATTAGTTTTTCAGAGCCAGAATGGTTGATCAGCAGTCAGTATGCTATTAAAAAGCCAGCTACACCTCTTTCAACAAGGCTTAAAGTTTTAAGGGTTTTTAACAGTGATGTTCCATCGTAAAGTGGGAGTTTTTGTCCTTATATGTGATTTCAATTGATTACCGGATCTGGGGAGTTCCACCGTGCAACCTGTGGTGCAACAAGGAATGATTGACCGCAACTTCAGGATTTCCGTGTTTATCTGCGCAAGCGCTAAATCCCGAAGTTGGGGTCAGTTTCAGAGGGGGAATGATGGCGAACGGCGACAGTTTTGCCGCCATTACCACTCCAAAATCCGGTCCAGATTGCTTGCAGCCAAAAATTACAGCCATGTCCGAATGAGCTCTATTATAGTACTAATCTACCAAACGACAAAAAGTTGAAAGTAAATAGCAGTTAGATAAAATTTACAATTCTAATATTCTTCTCATGCGATTGAAAAGTATGTAAAAAAAATGCATAGAAATTCTCTCTAATCTTTCACATTGTTACTCTCGTGTCAAGGATGTTACCCACTTACTAACAATTGATGGCAAAGTACTTCCCAATTAATTAGATAACATTTAATCATAAAACTCATAAATATGTAACAAGCTAAAATCTTGACTTTATTCCCATTATTTCCTTTTGGAAGCAGAGCTCATTAATCATGAAATATTTTCTCATTGTTTGGAAGGCTTACCAGACTGATTCCCGGGATGGCGGGACTGACATATCAAGAAATACTGGATCAACTGGGCTTGTATTCACTGGAGTTCAGAAGAATGAGAGGGGATCTCATAGAAAAGTTTAAAATTCTGATGGGTTTAGACAGGTTAGATGCAGGAAGGATGTTCCCACTGTTGGGGAAGTCCAGAACCAGGGGTCACAGTCTAAGGATAAGGAGTAAGCCATTTAGGACCGAGATGAGGAGAAAATTCTTCACCCAGAGAGTGGTGAACCTGTGGAATTCTCTACCACAGAAAGTTGTTGAGGCCAATTCACTAAATATATTCAAAAAGGAGTTAGATGTAGTCCTTACTACTAGGGGGATCAAGGGGTATGGCGAGAAAGCAGGAATGGGGTACTGAAGTTGCATGTTCAGCCATGAACTCATTGAATGGCAGTGCAGGCTCGAACGGCCGAATGGCCTACTTCTGCACCTATTTTCTATGTTTCTATGTTTCTATGTTTCTAATCCACGTCATTTATTATATCTCCTTACAGTTTGATCTCTGCATCCTAATTAGGCGTTGATCAAAATACCACTGATTTCTCAATCAGGATTGATGAAAATACCATTGAAAATGTAATTTAAAAACACAAGGCAGTAGAAAGATCAGAGAGGAAGTCCACTTCAGTGGCATTATTCTGGTTGCAATAGTGAGTACACACCATAAGTGCTCAGTGGAAAGTAAATTTTCGGTGTGAAATGCTGGGACTACTATGCCTTGCAGGGGCGAACTTACACTTTGTGCTATGAATTCACTGAAGCCATCAGCTGTGGCTCAGTGGGTAGCACTCTTGCCTCTGAGTCAGAACATTGTGGGTTCAAGCCCCACTCCAGCGACTTGAGTATAAAATTCCTGGCGACACTGGTGCAGTTCTGAGGGAGTGCTGGCCTGTCGGAGGTGCCATCTTTCAGGTGAGGTGTTAAACTGAGGCACTTTCAGGTGGATGGAAAAGTTTCCAGGACACTATTTTGATGAAGAGCAGCGGGAATTATCCTCAGTGTCCTGGCCAATATTTATCCCTCAATCAACATACCAAAAAGAACAGATGATCTCGTCCTGTTGTTTGTTTGTGGGAGCTTCCAGTGTGTAATTTGGCAACTGTACAACTGTGCTTCCTACATTACAACAGTGACTACACTTCAAAAAGTACTTCATTGGCTGTGAAGCACTTTTGGGATGTCCACTGGTCGTCAAAAGCGCTATAGAAATGCAAGTCTTTTTTTCAAAAGTTATTGTCCGTCATCAATTACATCAATCATTAAGGAATAGGGCAAATTAAAATAACCCAACAATTGGTGTCACATCTTTATTTTTAGCACTGAAGGTGCAGTTAAGAGGAATTTGAAACGTGGTTTGAACAAAGGTTTATTTCTACAGACTAAAGATAACTGCTTTATTCATTAGCAAATGAGCAGTTAACATGGTTAGAATATTCCTCTTCTGGTTGGTTTTCAATAAATAAATGGGTAATGACCTCCATTAGAATAGTAGACTGAAGCATGTTCCTTATATTTACCCATTCATTTCAACATCAAGAATTTATATTCTCGCTTATGGGTGAAGATTGTTAGCTACGAGGAAATAAATGGTGTTTCTGCTTTTTGTTAGCATTGAACATTCCCAGCTCCGGGATACTGTGACTGACTTCAAATGGAAAAGAATATCAGGTGGGGTGTAAAACAGGCGATCGATTCACTATCACCCGTTTTATGCAGCCAGCCTTGTCGAATTCCACATGCCCTATTTTGCCCAAATATCCATGGGCAATGGCGGGTATATGGAGTTAGGCTGCTGACCAGCCATGATCTCATTGAATGGTGGAGCAGACACGAGGGACTAAATGGCCTTCCCATGTTCCTATAAGGTGCAATTTTGCGGAAATTGAGGAGTCCCGGCTGCAGGCAAACACCAGCCTTAAATAGAATCGAATACATCCACAGTTCAGGTCCCATGCAGGATTACAGGTGGGTCTCTGCTCCCAGTCAGCACCTCTGTGAAACAAAATGAGTGCATGATAGGCAAGTGGCCAGACCTGTTTTTGGAGTGTTTCTTAAAGCTAGCTTGCTGGAGTTTCAATTGTTGAAATCCAGTTTTTTGGCAGTGGATGCTTCTCCACTTGTGGCACTGAACATCCTGCTTACTTTTATTTCCTTCTGTCTTTTTCTGAAGCTTTCAGTTTGCTGCACTACACAGTCTCGAAGTCTTGGCAATGGTTGCTGCAGTGTAATTTGCAGCGAACAATGTTGGGAAGTTAGGGATTTCTGGCATGTTGCCATAGCGCTGCATGAATTGGATGAGGAGGAGAACCCATCTTTACAGACCATGCTACACCTGCTCGGTTCTTCCAGAGGCAATTTCTATTTGTCACCTGCACTTCACTGCATAAGTAGTGAGCCAATTATGTGATGAGCTGTATACTGACTCACAGACAACTTCGCCCAATGGGATGGCCATTCAAATGTCTGTGATGATCACAACATCATTAAGCTTCTATACAACAGGATCCATTCTAGCCTACCATAGGGTCCATCTTCCTTACAAGCTAGTATTCCTTATAAGCCATCTTCCTTATAAGGCGCTGAGCACCTCGAGTCTTGTCGCTGAGAGCATGCAGAAAACAAGCGCAGGCAGCGGAAGGAGCGTGTGGCAAACCAGACTCCCCACCCACCCTTTCCTCCGACGACTGTCTGTCCCACCTGTGACTGAGATTGTTCAGTCACCTGAGAACTCACTTTTGGAGTGGAAGCAAGTTTTCCTCGATTTCAAGGGACTGCCGATGATGATGATGAAGCCAGTTTGGAATTCCTGTATAAAGCTGATGTTAATCCTGTATAAAGCTGATGTTAATGCATCCATGATCATTTTTATGTGTGCTTGCCTTATTTGACGGTCCTGAGAGAATGAACAGGTGGCTGTTGGGAAACCTGGGTTTCCCTTTGGAGAAGGAAATTACGGCTGATACCCACGATCAAAAGCCTGCAGCATAATACAGCAGCAGAGTGGCAGTGTAGCTGTAATGTATGCACCTGCGAGTATGCTCACAGGTTTGCAGAGCTGTTGAAACAAAATAGTTGTAGAGCTGTTGAATGGTGCACCATCTTGCCGTCTGGAGGAGGCGGGGGTCCCCAATGGAGTGCTATCTACGCAGGAGTCCTCCCTCTATTTATTGGGGATTGGCCTCGAGGGTGGTGCACGGAGCAGTCCCGTGCAATAAATGTTTAAGTCGGTTCACGGGCCCGCAGGCCGCCTGCAATTTCTGCGGTCTGGAAGAATCCGTGTTCTATGTTTTTACTGAATGTGTGAGGTTGTAGTCTCTTTTCCAAGATTTGAAGGGGCTGCTCCTCAGATTCTGGTTGCACTTCAGTTCCACGCTCCTGATCTTTGGGCACCCTGTGCGGAGGGGAGCGGGTAGGTTGGAAGGCCTCCTCGTAGGACTGCTCCTGGGCACAGCGAGGGGGGCCATCAGCCAGTCCAGGCAGCGGCTGTCGAGGGGGTCATTCAGCCCGACTGCCTGCCTCTCTTCCATGGTTACATCCGAGCCAGGGTGTCCTTAGAGATGGAGCACGCGGTGTCCACCGGTACGCTCGCAACCTTCCTCAAGAGGTGGGCGCCGGAGGGACTGGAGTGCATCATCACCCCCCGGCAACCAAATTTTTATTTGAACCATTTTTGTTTAAAAGTACATTTGTTTAATAAGGGGGCACATGATCTTTTTAAAAAAAAAATAGTTGTAGAGCTGTTGAGTTGGCAGTGGCTTAGCCAGTCACGTGATGTTCACAAGATTCAGTAAAGCCCCAGCCAGTTGGGTTCAGGGGATCCATGATGAGCCTGGTGGTTGTGAGCCCGGTAATGTGTAGTGTGATTGTTAAACCTTTTGCTAATAGATCAATTAGTTCTTAATAGCAACGTGTTGCTGTGAATTCTTAAGCAAAGAATCCACAAAGCAAAGGCATTGCACTAGTGAGACCCAAATAAGTGTCGAGCACACTAGGATAATGTTGAACCATTGATTCTGTTAATCTATGATCCAGCCAAAGTCATAAATCTTACAGCACAGAAGGTGTCATTCGGCTGATTGTGCCTATGCCGACTCTTTGAAAGAGCTTTCCAATTAGTCCCACTCCTCAGCTTTTCTCCTATAACCAAACAAATTAGTCATCTTTAAGCACACATCCAATTGCCTTTTGGAAGTTCCTGTGGAATCTGATTTCCTGGAGACTTAAAACCACAACCCTTCTGACTGAGTGGCGAGTGTCCTACCCACTGAGCCACAGCTGACTCCAACTTCTCATTGTCTGTTGGGTACTATACAATTGAACCATCCAGGGGGCAGTGTGTCTGCAGTCCGATGAGTGCCAGGCCCACAGGAAGGAAAGGAAGATAACATTTAGGGTGTTGAATTACAGGCTGTGTAAACGAGAACTACTTGCAGTAATGGGTGCATGCTGCCACTAACCAACTTTGTCTCACACCCTGTAGCCCCATATTCCTTCATGTTGAAATGCCATTTTCACCCCTCCCAATACTCATTACCTCTCCACACCCCTACCCAATAAATACTGTCCATACTGAGGAAGAGGAAAAACACCAATATTTACCTGAAATAAAAGGCTTGCATTTATATAACGATGTAACTATTTGTACTGCACTTTTTTTGACAGACAGGTGTCTGTCCAGCACCGCGCCCCACCGCACCCTGCCCGTACTGCACTTTTTTGATAGACATGCGGCAAGCCCCGCCCCTGTCAAGCTCCGCCCTCCCTTCTGGCCCGAGTCATTCCATCCACGTGGTGCCGAGAAGCAGGACCTGAGGTTCAGACTCTCTCCTCCCCCCCCGCCCCCCAACCCGGCCGGGGTCGAGAGCGGAGGTCCTGGGGCTGAGAGCGAGAGAGAGGCTGGGGGGAGAGAGAGACTGGTGGGAGAGTGAGAGAGGCTGGGGGGAGAGAGAGACTGGGGTGAGAGAGAGGCTGTGGGGGGGAGAGAGAGAGGCTGGGGGGAGAGAGAGGCTGGGGGGAGAGTGAAAGAGGCTGGGGGAGAGAGAGAATGGGGGGAGAGAGAGGCTGGGGTGAGAGAGAAAGAGGCTCGGGGGAGAGAGGGAAAGGCTGGGTGGGGGGAGAGAGAGGCTGGGGGGAGAGAGAGAGAGGCTGCGGGGAGAGAGAGAAAGGTTGGGGAAGGGAGAGAAAGGCTGGGGGGAGAGAGGGAAAGGCTGGGTGGGGGGAGAGAGAGGGTGGGGGAGAGAGAGGCTGGGGGTGGAGAGAGAGGCTGGGGCGGGGGGGGAGAGAGGCTGCGGGGGAGAGAGAGGCTGGGGGTGGAGAGAGAGGCTGGGGGGAGAGAGAAAGAGGCTGGGGCGAGAGAGAGAGGCTGGGGGGAGAGAGAAAGAGGCTGGGGGGAGAGAGAGAAAGGCTGGGGTGGGGGGAGAGAGGCTGGGGGGAGAGAGAGACTGGGGGGGGAGAGAGAGAGACTGGGGGGAGAGAGAGAGAGGCTGGGGCGGGGGGGGAGAGAGGCTGCGGGGAGAGAGAGGCTGGGGGAGAGTGAGAGAGGCTGGGGGGGAGAGAGAGGCTGGGGGGGGGAGAGAGGCTAGGGGGAGAGAGAGGCTGGGGGGGAGAGAGAGGCTGGGGGGAGAGAGAGGCTGGGGGGAGAGAGAGGCTGGGGGGGAGAGAGTAGCTGGGGGGAGAGAGAGGCTGGGGGGGAGAGAGAGGCTGGGGGGAGAGAGAGAGAGGCTGCGGGGGGAGTGAGGCTGGGGGGAGAGTGAGAGAGGCTGGGGGGAGAGAGAGGCTGGGGGTGGAGAGAGAGGCTGGGGGGAGAGAGAGAGAGGCTGGGGGGAGAGAGAGGCTGGGGGTGGAGAAAGAGGCTGGGGGGAGAGAGAGGCTGGGGGGGAGAGAGAGGTTGGGGGGAGAGAGAGGCTGGGGGGGAGAGAGAGGCTGGGGGGGAGAGAGAGGCTGGGGGGAGAGAGAGGCTGGGGGGGAGAGAGAGGCTGGGGGGAGAGAGAGGCTGGGGGGAGAGAGAGAGAGGCTGCGGGGGGAGAGAGGCTGGGGGTGGAGAGAGAGGCTGGGGGGAGAGAGAGGCTGGGGGTGGAGAGAGAGGCTGGGGGGAGAGAGAGGCTTGGGGGGAGAGAGAGGCTGGGGGGAGAGAGAGACGTGGGTAAGGGGTGGGGCGGGGGGGAAGAGACATGGATGAGGGGAAGACGGATCACGTTGTTCCAATCCTCTACAAGGGATTATGTTGGAGTGGATAATATCCAGAAGCCATGACACTGTCACTATTCACTTCATACCCAATAAACCTGTTAACAATCCGTACACAATGGCTGCCCGATCTATGGTGGGGTGGGAGGGTGGTGGGCTGGGAGGGGTGGGGGGGGTGGTTGCGTTGTGGAATGTGTTGTGTATGGAGAAAGAGTCAGACTGAAAACTGTGAGCTCAAAGTAAAGTGTGACCTTTGTCTTTTATTGCAGGTCTCCAGAGTGCCTCTCCAACCTGTGAAGCCTTCTTAAATACCTGTGCTTCCAAGGGATTATGGGATCCCTTGGGACCTTGGGACTCCAGGGAATGAGCCCTCTGGTGGCTGTACAGAGTAAATACAAGTCCACATATATAACAGGATGCACTTGCACTGGGGTAAGGCACTTCAGCTGACCCTTGCTGTCTTCTGGGGAGCTCTGTCCTCTGTTGCTTTAGGAAATCAAGGTGGAACGAGATACAATTTGCAAAGTCAGTGAGACCTTAGGGTAGGTGGTTTCAGTTACACATTCTTGTGAAACTTCAGGGTTTGGCTTATCCTCCAAGGGGACCAATCATAGACACAGGTGGAGCATTTTTACAGTACAAATAAGCATGTCCTTTATTTAACGCCTTTCACAACCACCAGACCTCCCAAAGCACTTTACAGCCAATGAAGTACATTTTGAAATGTAGTCACTGTTGTAAGGTTGGAAACAAAGCTCCCACAAACAACAATATGATAATGACCAGATACACTGTTTGTTTAGTGATGTTGATTGAGGGATAAATATTGACCAGGTCAACATTAAACACTCACTCCCTCCACCACCGGCGCACCGTGGCTGCAGTGTGTACCATCTACAAGATGCACTGCAGCAACTCGCCAAGGCTTCTTTGGCTGCACCTCCCAAACCCACGACCTCTCCTACCTCGAAGGACAAGGGCAGCAGGCACGTGGGAACACCATCAGCTGCAAGTTCCCCTCCAAGCCACACACCATCCTGAGTTCGTAGTATATCGGCCATTCCTTCATCATCGCTGGGTCAAAATCTTGGAATTCCCTCCCTAACAGCAATGATCGACTTATATAGGCGCACAATCCCCAATACTTTAAATGTCAAATTATCATGTTTACATCCTTTCATGGCCTTTCCTCTCCCTATCTCTTTAATTTCTTCCAGCCTTACATTCCCCTCCAAACATTCCCCTTTGCCCCACTATTGATGAGCATGCCATCAGCTGCCTTGAGGCCACACTCTGGGATTCCTCCCTAAACCCCTCTATCTCTTCAGTTTTGTCTCCTCCTTTAAGGCCCTCCTTAAAACCCACCTTTTGTCTACTTATGTCTCTGTGAAGCAGCTGGGGATGGGTTTTTTTCCGATGTTATAGATGTTACATAAATACAAGATACTGTTGTTGAGACCCATCTATGTGGGTCAACTATTGGTGGGACCATGGGCTGCTCTGTAATCATCATCGTCATAGGCGGTCCCTTGATCGAGGATGACTTGCTTCCACGCCAAAAAGAGATGAGTTCACAGCTGTTTCAATGAAGGACTAATATTCCTGGTCCCGAACTACATGTTGAAGGGTGGAAGATGCCTGTGCATGGATTTTTTTAGCGTGGGGTGGCCGTTGCACACCAGCCACCACACAGGGCTTGACAGAGCTAAGTCTTTCTTGGTCCAGTGGCAAAGATTACCCAAGACGACCGGAGACCAGCTCTGCTGCACGGATCTAGTGCGCACATATATAGCAGTGTGGGCTGGCCCGTGCTACCCCTGGGCCCTCGCCTCACCTGGGCCCCGGTCAATTCCTTTTATAAATAGTCCAGTGCTGATGGCAGCAAAATAGCTGAAAATTAATGGAGTGGAACCCTTTCCAATTTGTGTATGTTGTATTATTGTGCAATGGAGCATACGGGGAACATGGGTGCAACCTAATAACCCCCTGGACCTTCAAGAATCCTGCCATTTGATAAAATCACACCGCCATCTCATAGCTGTTGTTGGTTTCCTTGGGGAAGGCCCTGAGCTTGCTCAAGCCTTCACTAACTTATTTATGCAGCTATATAATGAACTTGGCAGCATATGTTTTTTACTCATTCATAGGATGTGGGCAACGCAAGCATTTATTGCCCATCCCTCATGGCCCCTGAGAAGGTGGTGGTGAGCTGTCTTCTTGAACTGCAGAGGACAGTTAAGAGTCAACGACATTGCTGAAGTCACATATAGGCCAGACTGGGAAAGGCCTTCCTTCCCTCAATGATATTCGTGAAATAGATGTATTTTTACAACAATCCAGTAGTTTCATGGTCACCATTACTGATATTATCTTTGTAATTACAGATTTATTTATTTCATTAACTGAATTTGAATTTCCCAGCTGCCATGGTGGGATTTGAATTCACGTCGCATCAGAACATTAGTCTAGGCTTCTGGATTATTCACCCAGTAGCATAACCACGATGCTACCATACCCCTGCATGTGTACACCTCAGTCACAGCTTCCCTTGTGCATTCAAACCTGTGCAAGGACTGCTCTTCTGGCAGATGTTGGTAACACCCTCAAAGCCTCCTTGATAAAGTGCAACATCCCCACCGAAACCTGGGAATCCCTGGCTAAAAACCGCCCTAAGTGGAGGAAGAGCATCTGGGAGGGCGCTGAGCACCTCGAGTCTCGTCACCGAGAGCATGCAGGAATCAAGCGCAGGCAGCGGAAGGAGCGTGCGGCAAACCAAACTCCCCACCCACCCTTTCCTTCAATGACTGTCTGTCCCAACTGTGACAGAGACTGTAATTCTCGTATTGGGCTGTACAATCACCTGAAAACTCACTTTTAGAGTGGAAGCAAGTCTTCCTTGATTTTGAGGGACTGCTTATGATGATGATGGTATGCACAACTCAGTTTGTAAACGTGGTGAGACCACCCTTGAATCCCTCGGCTTGTGCTCCTCCTCTCCCTCAAAAACACACAAGTACAGGGTGATTACCACAGGGAAACCCACTGTGATACCATTAATGAGGTTGGGACTTCACAATTGACTGGACCCACAAGGTGCCAGAAGACAGGAGGACAGAGGAGGAAACAAGCAAAAAAAAGAAAGAGGTGCGACTAATGGAGTCTAAATTTTCCTTACAACCTCAACCCAGTGCCCAGCAGAAGTACTTTTCTCAATAGGCTCAGCAGCAGGGCATGGCTATTTTCTATGGAACTGTGATATGTTATTACGACTATGAAGCACAGACACACAAGATGGTTCTGCACAGAAACTGTCATCATGTGACTTTGCCACATGACCCCTTTATTGCATTTGCATCAGTAGTTGCATTACATCGGTCGTCCATTAGGTGGAGCAGTAGCCCACTAGGGGGAGCTCTAGTACAGGAACCTTAGAACCAGGGTGTGCTGATGAAAGAACAGTATCCCAGTGAGAAAACTAGGAAATTGTGTAAAATGTGCAAACGTCATTATGGCCTCATTAGCAAAAGTAAACTGTTAAACAGGCAGCTGCCAAATGGGTGAAGAATTAATGTTACGGTCCTCCATCCTGACTTCTTGTCACTTTTACTCAACTTAGACTTATTTTCTGAGTGAAGCCGACCAAAATATCTGAGATACAGACCCCACCCCTCCCCCCAGCCGTGTCAGATGATTCTAGTTCGGCTCTGTATGATATTGTTACTGAACCGATAGCATACGCGGAGATCCATTAACAATGCAAAGCAGTTTATACAGTTGAGAGCACAGACTAACAAAACAAAACTATAGGATGTATTGGGGCTAGGCTTTCCTTCCAGTCGCCTGTCACTTTAATTCTCCACTGCAATCCCACTCTGACCTCTCGGTCCTCGGCCTCTTACACTGTTCCAATGTAGCTGACTGTAAACTCGAGGAACAGCACCTCATCTTTCAAATCGACCTTCTGGACACAACATCGAGGCCAACAATTTCAGACCATCACACCTGCCCCTATTTTTTCAACACAGCAGCTGATGAAGATTCTGCCATTCCCATTTAAACCTCTTCTAGAACAATCTTTTGTTTCTTTATCTGTCCTATTACCATCTCCTTTTGCTTTGTACAATCATAACTTTTGTCTCTCTAATCTCTCCTGCCTTCCACCCTATCACAGACCTTCCCTTTTTCTCTTTCCTCTCCTCCCCCCTTTGCCTGCACTTGATTAAAATCTGATACATCTCTAACTTTTTCCAGTTCTGACGAAAGATCACCGACCTAAAATGTTCACGCTGTTTCTCTCACACAGATGCAGCCTGACCTGTTTGAGTATTTCCAGCATTTTCTGTTATTGTTTCAGGTTTCCAGCAGTATTTTGCCATTTGCTTTCCCCATTATTATTTGCTTCACATACTGCTGTGGCGTAGCGTTGCAAATCTCGGTTCGTGCACTGATAAACGAGACCTCTTGCTGTAAACTGCAACCCGAGTAAACACGTGGGAGACATTCAGTATTCACTGCTCACAAACAGCAAGGGGAACTTTTAAAGGCAGAGGTTACACTTAACTGAAAACTGCTTGGGTAACACAGTAATCACTTCACTAACTGTGGCTCAGAGCAAAAACAGCAGCATTTAGGTGATCCCAGATTAAATGGTGCATAAGCAGAGAGCTGCACCGCAATGAAATCAAGGAATTGGCTTTGAGTCTGGAACGGAAGTTGCCACTGTATGTGATGCTCCATATGCAATGACACAAAGAAAACCTTTATCGTTCCAGTGGCTCAGTGGATAGCACTGTCACCTCTGAGTCAGAAGGTTTTGGGTTTAAATCCCACTCCATGGCCTCATACAAAAATCTAGGCTGACCCCCCCCAGACAGAGGCAGTGCTGTACTGTCAGGTGTCATCTCAGATTGATGTAAAAGGTCCTCTATTTTGAAGAAGAGCAGGGGAGTTTTTCCTGGTGTCCTGGCCAATATTTATTCCTGAACCAACATCACTAAAAACAGATAGGGTTAGAACCTTTACTTTTTTTTGCATGCTTCACGCCCACTTATTGCCCATTGTACCGCTGAAATGACGTATAACGCCCATAAATCGTCCATTTTGGCACAAAATGGAAACTGGCGCCCATTTTTAGGAAACTTATCGCCGAGCGTTACTTTCCCCATGTGCTTAACGCCGGGAAAAAATAATACCGCACGCCCATTTTTCGGGGGCGCAATCTTCAGAATGGGCGAAATCAACGCCTATAATATCGCCCAGCGTTACTTTCTGCACGGATTTAACGCCGAGATTCAATATTAACGCCTGCCCACTTTTTTTTTGTCGTAAAGAGCATATTTACTGAAATTAGCGGCATGAGATTGCACACCGTCACTTTCACCACCTCGCACACATATCGCCCACAGTATCGCTCGCCCAAAAAACCGCCCAGAAAAAGTGGAACGAACCGGAACTAATCACAGCGTTATGGACGCCATGTTCGAGATCACATGTCGCATCCTTTAAAAGACTGCAGTGCTTCAACCTCGGCAGAGTTCGGATGTACTCTGCAGGTCATTGGAGTTGATGTGAACATCTCTACAAACATCTTGACCATACAGTGACCGATTGGAATTGAATAGGTGTCTTCGATGGGACATTCATGCTTTGTGACCAATCGGTGGAAAACAGAAAGCTACTGCAATGGGGCCCATCCTTTCTCACCCTCGCTTAGTGACCAATTACATGCAGCACACTCGAATCACCGAAGGAACGCTCCACTGCTTTATGTGCCCAATGTAAGACATGACAGACTGATGAGGAGGACTAGACATTACACCTCCCGCAAGTACAAGGAGAAGCATTCTTACCTCGACTTGCCCGACGCCACCTACCTTCGGAGACTGTGCTTCCACAAAGAGGTTATCACTGAGGTATGCCAGCTGATAAGGGGAGATCTGCAGCCTGCCAGCACCATCAGACGGACAAAGTCATCGCGGCACTGTCGTTCTATGCCTTGGGTTCTTTTCAGGGCCACAGCTGGAGACATTTGCAGACTTTCTCAGCATGCCACACATCGCTTACTTAGATAGGTCACTGAAGCCCTGTACACACGCAGGAGGGACTTGATCAGCTTCCCTATGACCAGGGAGGCAGAGCGTGAGAGGGCTCTAGGATTCTCCAGAATTGCAAACTTCCCCAAGGTGCAGGGAGCAATAGACTGTACGCACATCGCATTGTGGGCACCTTTTCAGGATGCAGAGGTTTTCAGGAACAGCAAGGCATTCCACTCCCTAAATGTCCAACTCGTTGTTGACCACCAGCAAATTATACTGGCAGTGAATGCTCAATTTCCGGGCAGCATCCATGATGCTCACATCCTGCATGAGAGCACTGTTTCTGACTTGTTTAACAATCAGGCACAAGGTCAATGCTGGATGCTTGGTGACAAAGGATATGGTCTCGCCACCTGGCTGATGACCCCCCCTGTGTGACACCCACACTGAAGCCGAGAGGCGCAACAATGAGAGCCACAGGGCAACTCGCAATATCGTGGAGATAACCATTGGAGTGCTGAAGCAGTGCTTTCGATGCTTGGACCACTCAGGAGGCGAGCTCCAATACCACCCTGAGCAGGTAGCTAAATTCGTGGTGGTGTGCTCTATGCTGCAAAAATTGGCTATCAGGAGGGGATAAGAATTGCCTGATGAGTCTGACAGTCAACCTCAACAGAGAGAGGAAGAGGAGGACGAGGAGGCGGACGCTGACATCGGCCCAGACAATCAGGCTAATGCTGAAGCCATTCCCCCACCCCCTGTAGACTGCATAAAAGGGCCTGTGGTGGCATGATAGCTGCAAGAGCCTTACGTCAGGAGCTCATCAATGAGCGCTTTGCCTGAACGAACTTTGATGTTATTTACAAAGCTGACACACTGCTGGGTATGCAAGTGATGCATTCAATCGTGGACATCACCTTGGTGACAGTTAAAGTTTAAGTTGATTGAAGTTAAGTGTCATTATACCCTTTGATGTTATGGAATCACCAGCGTGTAATGGTGCAGTTATCTGAGCCAATGCGCTACAAGTTTTTGTTAAATAAAAAACATTTAAACCGAACATTAGTCTGAAATCATCAGTATTTCTGTAAAAAACAACCCTTCCTCCCCCTCCCCCGCTTCTCCTCCCCACCTCTACCCCTTCCCCTTCCCCTCCTGACTCCAAGTCGCCTGGCCGAGGTGCTCTTCAGGCGATGCTTCAATGGGGGAGGGGGGTGACGGCCGAAACGCTGCTTGGACGGATACGGGAGAGGATGGTCCCGAGGTGGGAACGTGCTCCGAGCCAGAAGTACGATGTTGCTGCTGGTTCTCATGTGAGGTTGGCATTGTGGATGCGGCACCTTGGGGTGCAGTGCCGCGCTCCGGGACCACTGGGAGCCCTCTGCCACCAGTGTTCCTGGCTACCAGCTCCAGGGCCTTCTACATCCCTTCCATGTTATTTGTTATATATTATTTGTTGGACAAAAACTCAATGCCAACTATGTTCTTGGTGCTTAGTAGGCTTTTTGCTGCTGGTGAATCTCCGTCATTCCTCCTACAACAGCCAAACAAGTACACACCACAGCAACACACGCTTTCAGTGCCTCTCAGCTCCCTCTCTCTCTGTCTCCTCTTCTGCGCATGTCATGGTGACCCTTGACCTCCTGAATCATGGGAATCGAGCGTTGCCATGCCATTGCTAAGGACGGCCACACTTTATGGCAGAAGGTCAAAAAAATGTAATGCTACCGCCCATTTTATATCGCTCGCGGCAACGCCCATTTTCAAAAGTGGAAACTAGGTGCTTTGAGAATGGACGAGAAGCCAGTGATCTGAAAATCCTTTTTTAATGCCCAGGCCGGAAATAACCACAAAAGTAGAGGTTCTAGTCCATGATCGGGTCATTATCACATTGATGTTTGTGGGAACTTGCTGTGCGCAAATTGGCTGCCGCATTTCCCACATTACAATAGTGACTACATTTCAAATAGTACTTCATTGGCTGTAAAGCGATTTGGTTCATCCGGTGTTTGTGAAAGTTGCTACATAAATACAAGCCTTTCTTTATTTATCACTGACTGAGGACCTCTGCACAAAATAAAAGGCTGAATGAGGGCTCAGGTACAAAATCATACATTTTCTATCACAATTCTAACTATTTGCATTGATTGAATGAGGTTAACTGGAATAACAAATTACTAAAGTTCAGAAATATGCAAATGGATAAGAACAGAAAATACTGTGCGGGTAAAATTATTCCATTAATAATGAAAGAAAAGAAAGAAACCGTGTTGCGTTCATTGACACGTTTTTGGATTTTTTTCAAATCATTTTTTGGCAGAAAGGATTTGCTGGAATTGCATTGAAATGTTGGGTTTTTAAAGCATAGTAACTACATTTTTTTTAATACTTCATTGGCTGTAAAGCGCTTTGAGACGTCCGGTGGTCGTGAAAGGCGCTAAAGAAATGCAAGTCTTCTTTTTTTTAAAAGCACTGAGCTGAAACGTGATTAAAATGCTAATGAGCCGGTAATCTGTTTTTCCGAAGACAATAAATCGAATTGTTAGCCCTGCCTTGATAATTGATAACCTGCTCATGTCCATTGTGCTAGGAGGTCCCTGATCCTGGCCGCTCAGACGGGGTAGCCTGGCCTGGTTCCACCACTCTGTTTATCGATAGAGGGAGATAAAAATAGAGGCAAGATAACAAACCATGTAAAAGGACTCAAGCAGTGATGGAGGAAGCAGGCAACCTGGATAACAAGAACGTTGGTTAGATCAAGGCAATGAGTGGAAAAATAAAGGAGCCGGATCAACATTTCCTCATAATGGAGATACGGAACAAGATTTGAGGTCAGAAATCAGAGATCCATCAAGAATATTGTACATACTTCTCTGGCTGGATGGTTGCAGCAATTAATGTCACCTCCTTAGAACATAAGAAACATAAGAAATAGGAGCAGGGGTAGGCCATACAGCCCCTTGAGCCTGCTCCGCCATTCAATAAGATCATGGCTGATCATCGAACTCAACTCCAATTTCCCGCCCGATCCCCATATCCCTTGATTCCCCGAGACTCCAAAAATCTATCTATCACAGCCTTGAATATAATCAGAGACTCAGCATCCACAGCCCTCTAGGGCAGACAGTTCCAAAGATTCACAACCCTCTGAGTGCAGAAATTCCTCCACATCTCTGTTTTAATTGGCCGAGCCCTTATACTGAGACTGTGCCCCCTGGAGTCCTTGATTCCCAGGGCACATTTGCCGTGCAGGAAGAAGATCAACGACCTCACCAATACAACTAGGATAATCAGCCTACTCTGCCTGACCAGGCTCGCTATATATGTGTGCCACTCCCTCATCTATTACCCTTATGGTGCTAAAGGAGACAGGGGGTGAAATTGGGATCTGACAGTCAGGAAGGGAGCTCTGCAAAAATCAAACCCTGACTTCCAGGCCGACAACCTCAGATCTCTGGAGCTTTATTCAAAAAAAAAGGATGTTGGATGAGCATCACACAGGTCATCATCATAGGCAGTCCCTCGAAATCAAGGAAGTCTTGCTTCCACTCTAAAAGTGAATTCTCAGGTGACTGAACAGTCCAATACAGGAATTACAGTCTCTGTCACAGGTGGGACAGACAGTGGTTGGAGGAAAGGGTGGGTGGGGAGTCTGGTTTGCCGCACGCTCCTTCCGCTGCTTGTTTTGTGCACGCTCTCGGCAACGAGACTTAAAGTGCTCAGCGTCCTCCCGGATGCTCTTCCTCCACTTAGGGCGGTCTTTGGCCAGGGACTCCCAGGTGTTGGTGGGAATGTTGCATTTTATCAGGGAGGTTTTGAGGGTGCCCTTGACATGTTTCCTCTGCTCACCTGGGGCTTGCTTGCCGTGTAGGAGTTCCGAGTAGAGCGCTTTCCATTTCACAGGTAAAGAAGCACTGAGTATCATCTCAGAGGACCTGAGACAGATGACAGGCGACACAGCGATGTCAAATGCCATCCTCACTGCAAATACCCAAGAAGGGCTTGACATAGCGTAGTGCAACCTGCAGCAGGTAGGGGCACCAGGAACGTCTGCATCTGTCTGCACTCCCGGCAGAGAGGCCTCCAGGCCAGCCAGTGCGCCTAAAAATGGATACTCCGACCACTCCCCATCAGGACTTAGAGGAACCTTTGAAGAAAATTATGGGAAGAGGCGTCTGAGACTTTCAGAACACCATCTATCATGGTCTTCGGAATCTAACTGTTACCATCAGGTCTGTCCTGCTGATGATCATGAGGTCTCAGATCAAAACCCAGCACCGGTTGCATGGCTAGAATTCATCTCCATGATGTTAATTCCCTGCTCCACTCCCACTCCGACATCTCTGTCCTCGGCCTCCTACTCTGTTCCAATGAAGCTCAACGCAAGCTCGAGGAACAGCGTCTCATCTTTCATTTAGGCACTTTACAGCCTTCTGGACTCAACATCAGGTCATCAATTTCAGACCATAATCTCTGAATTATTCTGCCATTCACCCCCTATCTAGACTCATCTTTTTCTAACTTCTGCCATTACCATCTCAAGTCGGCCCAACATCCCTTGTGTCTCTCTAATCTCTCCTGTCTTCCACCCTATCACAGACCTTCCCTTTAGTTCTTTCCTCCCCTCCCCCCTTTCAGTGCTCCTTAAGAATCTGTTCTTTTCAAACATTCTGACGAAGGGTCGTTGACCTGACACTTTAACTCTGTTTCTCTCTCCACAGATGCTGCCTGACCTGCTGAGATTTCCAGCATTTTCTCTTTGCATTTCAGATTCCAGCATCCGCGGTATTTTGCTTTTGTCCATGATGTTATCCTCTATCTTAGTGCCAACTTATGTGACCATTCTGCACAGCCCTGTCATATACCTGCTCACGTAGCTGCCTAGATACAGCACTGGGTTGCCCGTGCATCTGCAGTGACAATGTGTTCTGCTGGAGTTTGTTTTTGGGACTCAGAAGTCTGAGGGCCACTTCAGACCCAAGATGCTCCTGATACCACAGCCCAGGCATGCCCCACTGGCATCAAAGAATGATAGAAATTTACAACACAGAAGGAAGCCATTCAGCCCACCGTGTCTGCGCTGGTTGACAAAGGGCTATCCAACCTAATCCTACTTTCCAGCTCTTGGTCCATAGCTCTGTAGGTTATGCACTTCCAAGTACCTTTTAAATGCTATGAGGATTTGTGCCTCTACCACCCTTTCAGGCAGTGAGTTCCAGACCCCCACCACCCTCTGGCTGAAAACATTTCTCCTCAAATCCAACCTAAACCTCCTACCACTTACTTTAAATCTATGACCCTTGGTTGTTGACCCCTCTGTGAAGGGAAATAGGTCCTTCCTATCCACGCTATCTAGGCCCCTCGTAATTTTATATACCTCAATAATGTCTCCCCTTAACCTCCTCTATTCCAAAGAAAACAACCCCAGCCTATCCAATCTTTCCTCATAATTAAAATTCTCCAGTCCAGGCAACATCCTCATAACTCTCCTCTGCACCCTCTCTCATGCAATCACATCTTTCCTGTAATATGTTGACCAGAACTGCACGCATTACTCTAGCTGTGGCCTAATTAGTGTTCTATACAGTTCAAGTATAACCTCCCTGCTCTTATATTGTTTGCCTCGGCCAATAAAGGCAAGTATCGCGTATGCCTTCTTCATCACCTTATCAACCTATCCTGCTACCTTCAGGGATCTGTGGACATTCACTAGCAAATCCCTGCCCCCACCCCTCCACATCCCTTGCCTTCAGGCCATTATCGCATCACAGCACCAGGACGATGCAGAGAGGCACCAGGGCATACATGGTGGTTAAAAGAAGTATATATTATTTTCGAGTGTACTGGAACAAGTCTTTGTTGTATTTAAGAGGAAGTTTAGAGGTCAGTTTGCAATGGTATATAGAGTTCCTTCTATGTCTCCTTACTGAACTATGACCTCCTTAAGGAGACCTTTTCTGTGACATCACTGAGGGAGCAAGATGGTCCGAAGACTCTGGTGGAAGGTATCTCCTCGTTGATCTTCGGTTATCTTGTGTGTCTCTATCATTTCGTCTTCCTCCTGCTCCTGCTCTGCGTCCATGTTAAGGACATATCGGGAATTGCTCATAGTAGGAAAAATATGACACAATGTTTGGAAGTAAAATACTTCTCTGTCCAAAATTGCTGCAATGCAGCTTTCAGCTTTATTTCTTAGTGAGGCAGCTGAGATAAGACTTTCCTAATCATTTCAAGCAAAGCTAATCATTCAGTCTGAGGCTGTGGTCATTCAAAGCTTAATAAATTCCTGGTTTTGACAAGTCATAGGTTAACTGATGGCGTTTCTCTCCCTCAGCTTCAGCCAGGTGTAATGCTGGTGTAAATGATGCAATGTCTGAGTGGGCAGCCTTTTGTCCTCATTATCCTGTCACTTTTATACTTTCGCTACTCTGAGCGTGTGAGGTACCTCCTGCAAGACGATGATTCGACAGTAATTTTAGAACGGATGTACATCGGGCGTATCCGTCTCATGTCCAAACTGCAGTCCCGTGCCTTTGTACAAGAAAAGTCTTCAAATTCCAGGGGCTGGATTTTTCGGTGTTTGGCGAAAACAGTAGTTTTACGGCAAAATTACCGTTTTCGCTGCGCTACCATTTTTAGGCCTAACTTTCGGCCTTTACATCGGTAAAGTCCATGTTGCACGACGATTCGCGGCGCAAACCGTGAGTTTCGGCAACTCTGGTCCGGGGCCGGTAGCGCTGCGAGAGAGGCCTTGGAGGGGAGAGCGGGGGGGGGGAGGAATTGCAAAAAACATTCACAAAACGTTCACAAAACCCTTCCTACCAAATCGCCGAAAAATAATTTGAAATAAAAACTTTAACTTACCTTTTTTGCAGGTCTTCATACTTACCGCTGCTGGCGGGGCTGCACCGACAGGTTTGACCCTGTCAGTATTCTGGGTGTGGGGGAGAGTGCCGAAGGTACGACGGTAAACGCAATCCGCGGTGTTGCGCGTCCTTTCACGTCGACGCAGCTCTCCCCGGCAGAACGTGGAAGAGAGATACCCGCAGATCCCGCCGACTGGGTTTTCACCGCGGAGGGCCAAACCGTGGCAAAAACCCGGTCGCAAACCTGGCGAAAATCCAGCCCCAGGTCTTTGGTCTTTAAAAAAGAAAAAAGAAAGATTTAGAGTTCCATAACACCTTTCTCGACCTCAGGACGTCCCAAAGCGCTTCACAGCCATTGAAGTACTTTTGAAGTGCAATCACTGTTGCAATGTTGGAAACGCGGCCGCCAATTTGCACACAGCAAACTCCCATGTGATAATTGTTGTGTATGGAAGAACTCCACGAGGCTGAGTACTGTGAGCTAAACTTAGTGTGACCTTAGTCTTCATTATTACAACTCCAGGGTGCCTAAACAACATGGCAGCCAACATTTTATACTGGCCCTGCACGTGTGTGCAAGTGACCATTAGCACTCCAACAGTCGCGCCCTCTGGTGGCAAGTATTACATAGTTACATGCATTACATCAATGACCTGATAATCTGTTTTAGTGATGTTGATTGAGGGATAAATATTGGCCAGGACACTGAGGATAACTCCCCTGCTCTCCTTCGAAATAATGCTGTGGGATCTTTTACATCCATTTGAGAGGGGAGACGGGGCCTCGGTTTAACGTTTCATCCAAAAGACGGCACCTCCGACAGTGCAGCACTCCCTCAGCACTGCACTGGAGTGTTAGCCGGGAATTTTGGGCTCAAGTCTCCGGAGTGGGGCTTAAACCCACAACCCTTGAGACTTGGAGGTGAGAGCGCTACCTACTCAGTCGTGGTTGACACACGGAAGGTTGTAAGCAATGGAGCAGATCTTGACTTTGTGGGAGAGTGAAAAATGGGTGATAGCGAATGGGTAGCCCGACCTGCATACTCCCGATTGTTAATTCCACTGAAGTCACACTATCCCAAAAAGTCAGGATCTACCCAAACAAGTCAAATGCTGTCAATTGGATGTGCGAAAAGACTCTCGCTCACATCATTGTTGTCACCTTTGCTCCAGGTTGCATTGTAGCAGACAGCTGAACATGGAGAAAAATCTGCAAACATTTTTTAAAATGGAAGGTTCTTAAAAACAAATCATGGAAGATACGTTGCTGACAAATACTTTTTCACTGACAACAATTGCCCAAGGAGCTGCTGTAGTAGCAATTTTTAGCAAGAAACATAATCGTAAGACAACTGCTGTTTTTTTTTTCCGCCCAGTCAGCTAAGTAGTGCTAATGCAGCAGCTGCAATTCCCCTTTAATTGATCCCAAGTTGATATACTGGGGGCTTTGATTCCATGTCACATCGTTTTAAGTTGAGAAACCCATTAAATGCAAGGCTTAAAACTGTTCACCACTTAATGGTTGGATGTGCCACTCAGGGTTTGTCGATTCTGTGCCTTTGCAGTGTGAAACGGAATGGAAGGGAAAAAAAAAATGTTAATCAAGGAAGAATCCAGCTGGGATTAAGAAAGTTTAGCCGTTGAAAGGAATGGAGTAAAATCCAAAACGAATATTTTGGATTTTTCAACAAAACATGTTTTTATTAGAAATATTACACTAAAAAAATAGAGTGAATATGGATTTAGGCCACATGTTTCACTGTTCCGTTTAAAACAATTTGTGCACTGTTGTGTATATATAGCGACTTGTGTAGGGTTAAGTCTGTACTGTTCAATGTATTTGCAACTGTTTCAGCCAATTGTGCACTGGAACAGGCACAAAACTTCAGGACACATTGCATTGCTGGCACAGGAACAGGCCATCCTTAATTCTACATAGGATTACATCGGATATACAGCACAGAAACAGGCTGTTCGGCCCAGCCAGTCCATGCCGGTATTTATGCTCCAATCGAGCCTCCTCCCGCCTTGCCTCATCGCATCATCATCATAGGCTGTCCCTCGAAATAGAGGAAGACTTGCTTCCACTCGAAAAGTGAGTTCTTTGGTGACTGACTAGTCCAATACGGGAATTACAGTCTCTGTCACAGGTGGGGCAGACAATCGTCGGAGGGAAGGGTGGGTGGGGAGTCTGGTTTGCCACACGCTCCTTCCGCTGCCTGTGCTTGTTTTCTGCATGCTCTCAGCTACGAGACTCGAAGTGCTCAGCGCCCTCCCGGATGAACGTCCTCTCATCTAACTGTAACAGCATAACCCTCTATTCCTTTCTATCCCGCTGGCTTATCTAACATACCCTTAAATGCATCTATGCTATTCACTTCAACCACTCCCTGTGGCAGCGAGTTCCACATTCTCACCACTCTCTGGGCAAAGAAGTTTCTTCTGAAATTCCCTATTGGATTTCTTGGTGGCTATCTTATATTGATGGCCTCTAGTTTTGCTCTTCCACACAAGTGGAAACACATCTCTCTGTATCTACTCCATCAAAACCTTTCATAATTTTAAAGACCTCTATTAGGTCACCTCTTAGAACCTGCCTGTCCATCCTTTCCTGATCGGTGTAAGCATTGTATGTTAAATACATTTCACAATCAAGGTTCGAATCCAGCCCAGGCGTAATAAGGAATTGGAAGATCAGAAAGGGATCATTTATTCTCCTAATGGGACTTTACACGCTGGGATTACACATGAGGAATTCTGGCATGGAGGTCAGGTCAGCATGCCCCATAGGATTTTCCATCAATAATAGAGTGAAAATTCAGATAATTTACTTTGGGATAGTTTTGTTTCCCTCATTTGTCTTTGTGGTACCCAAAAAACGTTTTTTAAAAAAATTCACCTGCTGTGTGCGGCGCTGGCAAGGTCAGCCTTTATTTCCCATCCCGAATTGCCCTTGAGAAGGTGTTGGTGAGCTGCCTTCTGTTGTTGGGAAAATGCTGGAGTCCATTATTAAGGAAGCAGTAGCAGGACCTTAGGAAAAGCATAATTCAATCAAGCTGTCAGCATGGTTTTATGAACATGTTTGACAAATTTGCTGGAGTTCTTTGAGGATGTAATGAGCAGGGTAGATAAGAGGTGGTGTATTTGGATTTCCAAAAGTCATTCGATAAGGTGCCACATAAAAGGTTACTGCACAAGATAAAAGCTCACGGGGTTGGGGCTAATATATTAGCATGCATAGAGGACTGACTAACTAACAGAAAACAGAGAGTCGGGATAAATGGGTCATTTTCCGGTTGGCAAAAAGTAACAAGTGAGATGCCACAGGGATCAGTGCTGGGGCCTCAACTATTTACAATCTATATTAATGACTTGGATGAAGGGACTGAGTATAATGTAGCCAAGTTTGATGATGATACAAAGATGGGTGGTAAAGCAAATTGTGAGGACACAAAAAATCTGCAAAGAGATATAGACAGGCTATGTGAGTGGGCAAAAATTTTGCAGATGGAGAATAATGTGGGAAAACGTGAGGTTATCCACTTTGGCAGAAAAAATAGAAAAGCAAATTATAATTTAAATGGAGAAAAATTGCAAAGTGATTCAGTACAGACGGACCGGGGGATCCTTATGCATGAAACACAAAAAGTTAGTATGCAGGTACAGGAAGTAATCAGGAAGGCAAATGGAATGTTGGTTTTTATTGCAAGGGGGCTATAAAAGCTACAACTTTACAGGGTATTGGTGAGGCCACACCTGGAGTACTGCATGAAGTTTTGGTCTCCGTATTCAAGGAAGGATATACTTGCATTGGAAGCTGTTCAGAGAAGGTTCACTAGGTTGATTCCGGAGTTGACGGGGTTGACTGATGAAGATAGGTTGAGTAGGTTGGGACTCTACTCATTGGAGTTCAGAAGAATGAGAGATGATCTTATCGAAACATATAGGATAATGAGAGAGCTCGACAAGGTGGATGCAGAGAGGATATTTCCACTCATAGGGGAAACTAAAACTAGGGGACATAGTCTCAGAATAAGTGGCCGCCCATTTAAAACTGAGATGAGGAGGAATTTCTTCTCTCAGAGGGTTGTAAATCTGTGTAATTCTCTGCCCCAGAGAGCTGTGGAGGCTGGGTCAGTAAATATATTTAAGGCGGTGATAGACAGATTTTTGAGCGATAAGGGAATAAAGGGTTATGGGGAGCGGGCGGGGCAGTGGAGCTGAGTCCATGATCAGATCAGCCATGATCATATTGAATGGCGGAGCAGGCTCGAGGGGCCGTATGGCCTACTCCTGCTCCTATTTCTTGTGTCCTTGAACCGCTACAACTCAGCATAGTAGTTTTTTTTTGTGATGCTGGTGGCCATTTCAGTTAAGAGTCATCTACATTGCTGTGGGTCTGGAATCAATAGGCCAGACCAGGTAAGGAGAGCAGATTTCCTTCCCTAACGGACATTACTGAACCAGTTTGGTTTGGTTTTTACAACAACCTGTTTGTTTCATGCTCGCATTACTGATACCAACCTTTTTTATTCCAGTTTTGTTTAATTAGCAGAATTTAAATTCCCCAACTGCTGTGGTGGGCATTTGAACTCATATTTTAGGATTATTAATCCAAGCCCATGTATGACTGATACAAAATCAAAATTACTGCCAAGGCTGGAAATCTGAAATAAAATCAGTAAATGCTGGAAATACTCAGCAGATCAGGCAGCATCTGCGGAGAGAGAAACAGAGTTAACATTTCAGGTCGATAAGCCTTCGAGGGTCATCGACCTGAAACTTTAACCCTGTTTCTCTCTGTTTCTCTCTTTGCAGATGCTACCTGACCTGCTGAATATAATCCAGCCTTTTTCTGTTTTTACCCCTGAATTACTGATCCAGCAACATAACCGCTATGCCACCGTACCTGCCAATAGCAAACTACTACCTGCTGCCGTGATCTCGTTGAATGACGGAACAGGCTCGAGGGGCTTAATGGCCTCCTCCTGTTCCTATATCTTTACTGCCAGTGTGCTCTTGTCTGTTGGTGAGCTATCATTGCTAATTATAACTCTAAGGGATATTCAAGATTTTGAGTGTAATTCTTTAGCCACAGCACAATATTTAGCAATTCCACATGCTCAAAAATATTACAGTCAGGAGCATATTTGCATTTTGCTGTTTTAATTAAGCAAGTATTAAAACAAATCCAGCATTTCATTGAATAAGAATACTGCCCAGAGGGATTGTGAAGTCAGAGGGTGGGATTCAAGTTCTTTTGTTTTTATGCCTCATCCCTTGAACGCAACTGGTTGGGGTTTTATTGAGTCTTGTGAACATCACGTGACTGGCTAAGCCACTCCCAACTCAACAGCTCTACCAGCCTATGAGGAGTTAAAATACCGCGGACCTTATTTTTGGAACAGCGGGTAAGTTTCTAACTCACACCATTGCTCACCCTCTGAAAACTGGTCCGGAGTTACAATCGAAATCTGAGTTTGGCTCTGAGGAAAACTGTGGGGCTAATTTTAACCGAACTCGCCCAGTGGGAAATCCACAGGATGGGGTGGAATGCCAGTTTGAAACCCTGGCCAATATTACTCTCTACTGGCTTCAATGGTATAATGGATGCACCTGTGAGTATGCTCACCGGTTTGTAGAGCTGTTGGGTTGGGAGTGGCTTCGCTAGTCACGTGATGTTCACAAGATTCAATAAAACCCCAGCCAGTTATGTTCAGGGGATCCACGATGAGACATAAGAACATAAGAACATAAGAATTAGGAGCAGGAGTAGGCCATTTGGCCCCTCGAACCTGCTCCGCCATTTAATATCATGGCTGATCTGATCTTGGGCTCAGCTCCACTTCACTGCCAGCTCCCCATAACCCTTCACTCCCTTGTCGATCAGAAATCTGTCTAACTCCACCTTAAATATATTCAATGACCCAGCCTTCACAGCTCTCTGGGGCAGAGAATTCCACAGATTTATGACTCTTTGAGAGAAGAAAGTCCTCCTCATCTCAGTTCTAAATGGGTGACCCCTTAGTCTTAAACTATGCCCCCGAGTCTTGGACTCCCCCAAGAGTGGAAATATCCTCTCTGCATCTACCTTGTCGAGTCCCCTCAGTATCTTATAGGTTTCAATAAGATCACCTTTCATTCTTCTAAACTCCAATGAGTATAAGCCCAACCAACTCATCCGTTCTTCATAAGTCAACCCCCTCATCTCCGGAATCAACCTAGTGAACTTTCTCTGAACAGCCTTCGATGCAAGTATATCCTTCCTTAAATAAGGAGACCATAACTGTACGCAGTACTCTAGGTGTGGCCTCACCAATACCCTGTACAGTTATAGCAGGACTTCCCTGCTTTTATACTCTATCCCCCTTGCAATAAAGGTCAACATTCCATTGCCTTCCTGATTACTTGCTGTACCTGCATATTAACTTTTTGTGTTTCATGCACAAGGACCCCCAGGTGCATGTGGCAGGTGGTTGTGAACTAGTAATGTGTAGTGTGATTGTTAAACCTTCGCTAATAAACCAACTAATTCTGAATAGCAATGTGTTGCTATGAAGTCTTAAGCAAAGAAGCCACGAAAAAATACATTACAAATGGGGAACAAAATTGGTCGGGATGTAAAACCAGTGTAGCTCCCGATCCCGTCGGTTTCCGGATGGGCGGGTTAGGTTCACATTGACTCTCTGCTGCATATGCTGACCTGGAGTCCACCCTTTGAACCCATTGTTCTCTGAGAAGGGTGGCATAGATAACAAAATAATAATGATGTACAAATGATTATTTTGTTACTGGAGTTCAAAAGGAAACAGTGCACGGTGGTTGAGTGGGGAAGCAATGCCGACGGACTCATGGATGGGTAGAGAGACAAAGGTCGGCAGAGCGGCAATGCAGTAAAGGAAGCAGATATATCATGGCTCCAACAATCATCTTCAACTGTGATGGATTTAATCCATTAGTAAGAGACTATGTAAATGTCTTGATTTTAATAAAGTGAAGATAAAGGGGGTAGTAATAGCTGTAGGTAAATAGATAGATAGATAGACAGACAGACAGATAGATGGCTAGTCTATAATTTCTCAATGAAAAGGTTTGGCCACAGTGTAAAATGGGCTGCCGATTCGCTATCCTCGTTGCCATTACTGACAAAGATCAATTTCTCCCTCCCACCCCCCCCCCCCCCCCCCCTCCAATAGACAGAAATATTCTGGACTAAAGATGAGAGACAAATTGTTTAATTCAAAGTACTTATCTCCTGTCAGTAGCAGACATGCCTGTATGCATACATCTTTCATCATTGAATTTTATGTTGTATGAATATTAAGCACAGCAATGTGCTGTATTTCCTCCTCTCAGCTAACCTGTCTTTCAGTGAATGCTATTCCGTGTTATTTTTTTTCACATGTGACATCTATGGTCACAACATATCTATTCTGCAGGGCGATATTGTTAATTTTACTTCCGGCTTCAGATAATATCATTAATATAATGACTGAAATTAGAGAATTGCAAAATGAAACTTTTACTGGATCAGTGACTGGATCATTGTGATACAAACTATAAAATATGGAAGGCAGTACATTCAGAAAATGCAAGCGTAATCCCTGTGGCTACCACATGATCTCTTTGACAAAATATCTGAATGCTGTTCACACAATATTATGAGGTTTAAAAGCTTTCCACATACATCACAAATTATGGGATTGATGATCTCTCTTTAGCAATGATTCGCTCTTATCTATTGCCAGAATGGTAGTGCTTGCGTGAGTTTGTACTTACAAATGACCTTGTAATTGTTTAGCTTTGCTAAGCTCAACTAACAGAGGACAAGTATCCTTGTGTATTATTGTACATGTTTTATACTTTAACCTCTATATCCCTTTAACACAGTTGTCTACAACTGAATGTAATCTTTTAATAATCTCACTAAATGAAGATGATTTATGTAAGGTTTGGATAATACTTCAAAGCTACAGATATAAATTTATACTGGGTGCAGTGTATTTACTTCATGGGTACTTGATTAAGAATTTATAGCAACACATTGCTGTTAAGCAAATAGAAACATAGAAATATAGAAATTTACAGTGCAGAAGGAGGCCATTTCGGCCCATCGTGTTCGCACCGGCCGACAAAGAGCCGCAGCAGCCCTAAAGGTTTCATATAAACCTATGAACAATGACGGAAAGGTAAAGAGCACACAGCCCAAACAATCCACCCCACACAACTGCGACACCCCTTACACTGAAACATTCTAAACTAGTTGGTTTATTAACAAAGGTTTAACAATCACACTACACTTTATCAGTTCATCCACTCGGCTCACAACTCCATACCTCATCGCAGATGACCTGGACCCAACTGACTGGGGTTTTATTGAGTCTTGTCACCATCACGTGACTGGCTAAGCCACTCACAATGCAACAGCTCGACAACTATTTTAAAGTGGAACGTAAAATCAAATGCCCCTTTTGGCAAGGGCACCAGAACCGACAAATTAACAAATAAAACTTTTTTAAACGGAAGTCAAATTAAAATTTGGTTGCCGGGGGTGATGATGCACTCCAGTCCCTCCGGTGCCCATCTTTCGCGGAAGACCACGAGTGTACCAGTTGACACCGTGTGCACCATCTCCAGGGACACCCTGGCGTAACAGCTCTACAAATCCTGCGAGCATACTCACAGGTACATACATTACACTGGGGATGAAATGAAATCCGCATTCATGAAAGATATGGAAGTGTTGTTGACTCCCATTTTCTCTCTGGCAGGACGCGCTGGCAATGTGGGATGGGTGTGTAGGGGAAAGGATCGGATTGGTGCTTGGGGATCCTCCCATCGGAGCACTCTGCTGGCATGGTGGTCTCGCTGCCAACCTGCTTTACACTTCTACCATGTGCTTGAACCAGTGGAGCCTTCTCCCCCTTGCTAGCCTTTCAAGCACCCCTTTATACCTGCCTATCCCCCTCACACATTCAACTATCACAAGCTCTCTGACCATGATTTTATGGTGCGGTGGGATGCTTGTGTGAAACATAAGTACAGAAGAAATAGGAGCAGGAGTGGGCCATTTCGCCCCTCGAGCCTGCTCTGCCATTCAATAAGATCATATCTGATCTGATCTTGGCCTCAACTCTACTTTCTTGCCTGCTCCCCCTAATCCCTGACTCCTTTATCATTCAAAAATGTACTATCTCCATCTTAAATATATTCAAAGACCCAGCCTCCAAAGCTCTCTGGGGTAGAGAATTCCACAGATTCACGACCCTCTCAGAGAAGAAATTCTCCTCATCTCCATTGTAAATTGGTGCAAGGGGTCAGGATGAGCAGAAAACCCTCATGGTGAGGCCCGGAGAGATTTTAACTCCCAGACCTCATTTCCAGACCCCGACCCCGAATCCCACCCAAACCCGGGAGAAATCATTGCCTGGATGGTGGGCGGGAGTGAGTATTCGGGTGACAGGAGGCCACCAAGAGGGCGGACCTGCTGGAATGGTTCCCGGCCGTCAGGTAAGAGACAGGAAGGGGGCGGGAGTCAGGGGTCAATCAGGATCAGGCGAAGGAGAGGGAGTCTGTTTGCTTGTGGGGCCCACCTCTTGGCCCACACGGAAACCTAAAATACCTTTTAAAAACCTACCTGACTGGGCTGCTTATGGCCTATAAGAACATAGTCTAAGGATAAGGGGTAAGCCATTTGGGCCGAGATGAGAAGAAACGTTTTCACCCAGAGAGTTGTGGAATTCTCTGCCACAGAAAGTTGTTGAGTCCAGTTCGTTGGACATATTCAAAAGAGAGTTAGATGTGGCCATTATGGCTAAAGGGATCAGCGGGTATGGAGAGAAGGCTGGGGTGGGGTATTGAGGTTGAATGATCAGCCATGATCATATTGAATGGCGGTGCAGGCTCGAAGGGCTGAATGGTCTGCTCCTGCAACTATTTTCTATGTTTCTATGTTTCTATAAGAAATAGGAGCAGGAGTAGGCCATCCGGCCCCTCGAACCTGCTCCGCCATTTAATACCATCATGCCGGATCCGATCATGGACTCAGCTCCACTTCCCTGCCCGTTCCCCATAACCCCTTATTCCCTTATTGGTTAAGAAACTGTCTATCTCTGTCTTAAATTTATGTTACAGCTTGCGGCAGGTTTGGCCTGGAAGGGGGGGTGACGGGGTTGAGGGGGGGTGTGGGGTGCACCTGTCAGTCAACCCCTCCTTCCTTCCTCCTCAGGCCTCCAGTTAAAATAGCAGATCTGGTCCCAGTGACAGTACCTGAGCCCTATCTGTATATTTAAGGAGGCCCTCCTAGCCTGGGATAGGTGCCCATGTCGCCTTCAATTTAAAACTGGTCCTTTTTTCTATTTTTATTTGAACCTGTGGCTGGAAACGAGCTCAGCGCAGTCCAATTATTTTTGCATATTAAGGGAATCAAGGGATTTGGGGACAGTGCAAGAAAATGGAGTTGAGGTAGACGAACTGCCCTGATCTCATTGAATGGCAGAGCAGGCTCGAGGGGCCAAGTGGCCTATTGCTGCTAATTCTTATGTTTTAATTATCTCCATTTGATCTAAGGATGAAGTTGTCAATAAATGTGCTGCTCTTTCACCAATTAGAGCAACTAACTATAGTGGCAACTTGACACCGCTGTCATCTTCAGACAATGTTGGATATTGCAGCAAGCATTTATTAGGAGCAGGACACATCTGACCCATCAGCTGATGTAGTGAACATCAAGACAAGGACAGCTACTCAAAAAAAAGTGCCAAAAAAGGAACTTTGAAAATATGTGAGGCCATTAAATCATTTATAGAACAACTACTTGGCGGATGATTTCAACTACTATAAAGTCAACAAATTAATAATTAAATGAGGCATAACTTGTCCAAGTATCTAGGGTATCAAGTATGCACTTTGTACTATTTTGACAGCTGTGCTTCTTCAGAGCTGCATAACTATATTAAAGTTATTCAGTCGCTAGGAAAAAATGCGTGAAGTCAGATTTAAAAGAATTTTCTGAGGGGATTTGTATGAAAGGAAGGATCATGCAGATAGAACATATTGCCATGCAGTGTCATGATAAAAACATGCTTCAGTTAATTTTATTCAGGGTGGCTTCTCTGCTTCCCGTCTTTAGGCCGCTGCAAGGCTGACATGCATAGGTATGTAACAAATGGTTAAATTGACCTTTACATTTACCATTTGAGAGTTGAGAGCGACTGCCCTTGATATCGAGGCAGCATTTGACCGAGTGTGGCATCAAGGAGCCCTAGTAAAACTGAAGTAAATGGGAATCAGGGGGAAATCTCTCCACTGGCTGGAGTCATACCTAGCACAAAGGAAGATGGTTGTGATGGTTGGAAGTCAATCTTCACAGCCCCAGGACATCGCTGCAGGAGTTCCTCAGGGCAATTTCCTAGGCCAAACCATCTTCAGCTGCTTCATCAATGACCTTCCCTCCATCAGAAGGTCAGAAATGGGGATATTCGCTGATGATTGCACAGTGTTCAGTTCCATTCACAACTCCTCAGGTAATGAAGCAGTCCTTGCCCGCATGCAGCAAGGCGTGGACAAATTTCAGGCTTGGGCTGATAAGTGGCAAGTAACATTCACTCCCCACAATTGCCAGGCAATGACTATCTCCAACAAGCGCGAGTCTAACCACCGCCCCTGGACATTCAATGGCATGAACACTGAATCCCCCACCATCAACATCCTGGGGGTTACCATTGACCAGAATTTTAACTAGGCCAGTCAATTAAATACAGTGGGCAGCAGAGCAGGTCAGTAGTCTGAGTGTCTCACATCCTGCCTTTCCACCATCTGCAAGACACAAGTCAGGAGTGTGATGGAATACTCTCCACTTGACTGGATGAGTGCAGCTCCAACAACACTCAGGAGGCTCAACACCATCCAGGACAAAGCAGCCTACTTGATCGGCCCCCCCATCCATCACCTTAAACATTCACTCCCTCCACCATCGACGTACCGTGGCTGCAGTGTGTACCATCTACAAGATACACTGCAGCAACTCGCCAAGGCTTCTTTGGCAGCACCTCCCAAACCCGCGACTTCTACCCACTAGAAGGACAAGGGCAGCAGGAGCATGGGAACACCATCGCCTGCAAGTTCCCCTCCAAGTTACACACCATCCTGACTTGGAAATATACCGCTGTTCCTTCATTGTCAAAATGGGTCAAAATCCTGGAACTCCCTCCCTAACAGCACTGTGGGAGTACCTTCACCACACGGACCGCAGGTTCAAGAAAATGGCTCACCACAACCTTCTCAAGGGCAATCACTTCTGGGCAAAAAATGCCGGCCTTGCCATTGACGCCCACATCCCAGAAACGAATACAAATAAAATTTACTGGAGAGAGTCCAGAGCAAGCGAGGCATAACCTTAAAATCAAAGCCAGGCTATTTAGGGGTGAAGTCAGGAAGCACTTCTTCACACGAAGGGTCATGAAAATCTGATACTCTCTCCCCTAAAAAGAGATTAAGAGTCAATTGAAAATGTCAAAAGTGCGATTGCTAGATTTTATTTTTAGATAAGGGTATTAATGGCTGCAGAACCAAGGCGGGTAAATGGATTTGAGAAACAGATCAGCCATGATCTAATTGAATGGTGGAACAGGCTCGAGGGGCTGAATGGCCTCCTGCTATGAATCATTTGCCAGTGCAGAAATATAGAATGATGCAGCACACACAGAGGTTCATGGAATAGAAACAAATTAATTCTACAATTCATCTTTTCTACCAGTGTGCATTTAATCTCTGACTTCTGTGAAGAAATTGGACGCAAACATAATTTGTTCTGGCCTCCATTCTTCTTTCCTACATACACAGCCTATAAAGATCTTCAATTTTTAATAAATGTTACAGCATCTTCTGAAGCAGAAGCGAACGAGAGCAGAATGTAATATCCTTAGTTTTATTGCGAGAGTTGGTATATTTAAGTTATAATGAACTCAGTAATGTCTTTTTGTCGATTTAGCATGGCAGGGCTAATAAACAGATGCAGTAATGAAGTGCTAAATTTTGCAATAATAGCCATAAGTCAAGTTCAATATGTAAGAAATTAAGATAGCTTCCAGCAGCAGTGTTCAACTCTAAATCTAATTTTTGTTCTATGAATAAAATCATTTGAGAGGAAATTAGTCTTTGGTAAGTATCACAGCTTTTTCAAGTAAATCAAACAACGTTAATGACCTTTACATTAGAACAGAAACGATCCACGCTGACAACACCATTGCTGTCTGTTACAAGTTGCACTTTTGAAAGCAAGTTGGATATTTGCTCTGAAATGGTCAGAAATGTCTCCAAAATTGCTTGAGTGTGTTTGCTTGGAGACATGAGTGAGGCGCTAAACTTTACCTGACCAGAAACCTGCACGCAGCCAGCAGTATAACTGCGGGCTGCCAGGATGCTCTGTTCCAAAGTAGCTGCCATTGTTAAATTAGCACCTGCAGTAAAAGTTGCCCACGAATATTTATTTGAAGGATGTGCTTATCTGTACTGCAAAAATGGCCAACATGCTCCACCCTTTGTTTCTGATTGGTCCCCTTGAAGGTTAAGCCACACCCTGAAGTTTCACAGGAATGTGCAACTGGAAACGCCCATCCCAAGATCTCACTGACTTTGCAAATTGTAACTCGTTCTACCTTGACTTCCTGAAGCGACGGAGGACAAAGCTCTCCAGAAGTCATCAAGGGCCAGCCAAAGTGCCTTATCCCAATCCAATTGCATGCCTTCCCCAGCCGAAGTGCCTTACCCCAGTGCAAGTGCATGCCTTCCCCAGCCGAAGTGCCATATCCCAGTACAAGTGCATGCCTTCCCCAGCCGAAGTGTCATATCTCAGTGCAAGTGCATGCCTTCCCCAGCCAAAGTGCCTTACCCCAGTGCAAGTGCATGCCTTCCCCAGCCGAAGTACCATATCCCAGTGCAAGTGCATGCCTTCCCCAGCCGAAGTGCCTTACCCCAGTGCAAGTGCATGCCTTCCCCAGCCGAAGTGCCATATCCCAGTGCAAGTGCATGCCTTCCCCAGCCGAAGTGCCATATCCCAGTGCAAGTGCATGCCTTCCCCAGCCGAAGTGCCATATCCCAGTGCAAGTGCATGCCTTCCCCAGCCGAAGTGCCTTACCCCAGTGCAAGTGCATGCCTTCCCCAGCCGAAGTGCCATATCCCAGTGCAAGTGCATGCCTTCCCCAGCCGAAGTGCCTTACCCCAGTGCAAGTGCATGCCTTCCCCAGCCGAAGTGCCTTACCCCAGTGCAAGTGCATGCCTTCCCCAGCCGAAGTGCCATATCCCAGTGCAAGTGCATGCCTTCCCCAGCCGAAGTGCCATATCCCAGTGCAAGTGCATGCCTTCCCCAGCCGAAGTGCCATATCCCAGTGCAAGTGCATGCCTTCCCCAGCCGAAGTGCCTTACCCCAGTGCAAGTGCATGCCTTCCCCAGCCGAAGTGCCATATCCCAGTGCAAGTGCATGCCTTCCCCAGCCGAAGTGCCATATCCCAGTGCAAGTGCATGCCTTCCCCATCCGAAGTGCCATATCCCAGTGCAAGTGCATGCCTTCCCCAGCCGAAGTGCCATATCCCAGTGCAAGTGCATGCCTTCCCCAGCCGAAGTGCCATATCCCAGTGCAAGTGCATGCCTTCCCCAGCCGAAGTGCCATATCCCAGTGCAAGTGCATCCTTGCCCCCAGCCCCCACCCCCTGCTGCCCTGCCAAAGATGGGTCAGGCATTGTGTGCAGATTGTTAACAAGTTTATTGGGTATGAAGTGAATAGTGACAGTGCCGTGACTTCTGGATATCATCCACTCCAGTGGGGGTTGTAAGGTGATCTGTCTCCCCCCCACCCTTGTCTCTATTCCCCTCTCCCCCCAGTCTCTCTCTCCCCCTGCCAGCCTCTCTCTCTCTCTCTCTCTCTCTCTCTCCCCAGCCTCTCTCCTCTCCCAGCCTCTCTCTCCTCCCCCTCCCCCCCTCAAGCCTCTCTCTCTCCCCAACTCCGTCTCTCTCTCTCTCTCCCCTGAGCCTCTCTCCCTCTCTCCCCCCAGCCTCTCTCTCTCCCCACACACTTGTCTCTTTCTCTCTCTCCTCCCAAGCCTTTCTCCCTCTCCCCTAGCCTCTCCCTCACTATCGGGCCCACGCCAGTCGCTCTAGGCTTTGACTGTCACTCAAATCATCTCCAGACCACCTTCAGGGACTGTGCCACAGGGTGATCCACAGCGCTTGACAAAGAAGACGAAGGTGAACCCCGGCCTTCCAGAAAGATGTCTACAAGGTCTGCCCTTGACAACCCCACCACCAATGAAAAACAAAAAAATATAACCTTGGGCTCACCGGGGAGGCCGAGGAAGTCTGCTGTAGCAGACAAGGTGAAGGGTAGAGGCACCAGGGCGGGCAAGAGTAGCACCAAGTGCTAGTGGTCATTGAATAAGGGGAGGAGAGATATTTGTATCTTGCTGTTACTTCTTTTGTTAATAGTAAAGTTTAATACAATAAAGTTGTGTTAATTGAAAATGTTAAACTTTGCGAGAAGTTTAAGCTTTGATACATGTTAATTGAAAATGTTAAAGTTTGATATTTCTTAATTGAAAAGTTAATTGTTTTATTAAAGTTTAAGTACAAACGTACAAATGTCTAATAAACCTATTCTTTTAATTTAACCAGAATCATTGCATTATTTTCTGAATTTAACCCACATAAACCAACACAACATTATTAAAAGTGCAAACAGGTGTAAACAGTCAGCATGGTGTGACACTATAAATAACCGTGCCGCCGTTTAGCCTTCAGGCAGAAAACCGTTCATGGGTTAGCCACTGATGCAAGTCTTTAGAAATGGCTCGAGGTCCCTTTGGTTGCCCCACGCTCCGCCGTCGTCCTGCGGCTTGAGGTGGTTCCTCCTCCTTCTGCTGGCCCGCCTCCTCCTCCTCCTCTTCCTTCTCCTCCCCGTCAGCCTCCTCTGAATCCTCATCTCTCATTCTCCCCTCAGCAGGATCTTCAATGTCCAGTGCCTGGCCCCTCATGATGGCCAAGTTGTGCAGCACGCAGCACACGACAGTGAACTGAGCGACGTGGTGAGGGGAGTATTGCAGGTAGCCTCCAGAGTGGTCCAGGCATCGGAAAAGCTGCTTTAAAACACCAATTGTCCTCTCTATGATGCTCCGTGTCGTTATTTGGGACATATTGTACCGATGCTCTGGCTCAATGCCGGGGTTGCGTAGGGGGGGTCATAAGCCAGGTGGTGAGCCCGTACCCTTTGTCCCCGAGCAACCAGCACTGCCCTTCTGGCAGCTCCTGAAACATCGCAGATATAACGCTCTCACGTAGGATGAAAGCATCATGGGTGCTACCAGGATATTTCACATCCACTGCCATGATCCGCTGCAGATCATCGCACACCAGCTTCACATTTAGGGAGTGGGACGCTTTCCTGTTGCGGTAAACTTTGGAATCTTGCAAGAGTGCTCTCAAGGCAATGTGAGTGCAGTCAATGGCACCCTGTACCCTGGGAAAGCCAGCAATTTTCTGGACAATTGCCTTGTTTCTCATTGCCTTCGTGGTCATAGGGAAAGTGATGAACTGGTCCCTTTGGCATATAGTGCAGCAGTCACCTGCCGAATGCAGCAATGGGTGGCGTGCCGCGAGATTGAGCATACATCCCAAGTTGAAACTTGAAATGATCCCGTAGCATAGAACACAAGTGCCGCTGTTACCTTTACAGGTAGGGCAGTCCTCCTTCCACTTCTTGTGTCTGTCTGTATGTCTGCCCTGGTTAGTTGGCAGGTCTCAGTGAAGACCTCCTTTCTGAGTCGCAGCCTGCGAACGCAGTCTGCTTCGCTCAGTTGCAGGTATGAGTGCCTCTCCTTATAGACTCACTGTGGTTACGGTCTCCTCCCTATCAATCTGCCGCCCTACATCGGCGTCGACGTATTCATCGCATCTGCATGTGCATGCCATGTATGGCCAATGCTCTTATCGCATCAATTGCTAAAAATTGCAGCCATTATTATTGTTATTATGCAGATAAATACTTCAATCACTGACACCTCTCCTCTCTGTTTAGCTCCGCAAGGCTGGGTGACACCCTAGGTCGGACCACACCCTGATCTGCGCACGTGTATGTTTGTACAGTGATTCTCTTGAGTCACCTGTGACAAATGCTGATATCTAACTTGCTGCTGTGCCTGTACACAAAACGTCCCTGTTGTAGATGCTGACCCCAGTGATTCTCCTGGGCTCTGGTGCTTGTGTCCGGCTCTGCCCGCGACCCCTGCCCGGCTGGCACTCCACCGACCCATGCCTGGAGCCGGGCCAGCAACGATTGTGTTGGGGTGGACAGTGGCGATTTGGGTGAGGAAGAACCACCCTAACCCACCAACGTTATTTCAGTTCCCTCCCTCCGAAAAATGCATTCATTTGTTTATTAAATTGCTCCGCTCCAAACACTCGGAAATTACATTCCGCGTTATTTTCAGAGTACCCTGTCCAAATGCATTTGTACTTTATTTTGTCTTTTTTTGCCTGGCCCCAATGTCCTTTTGTGGTGCTGCACCGATTTCCTTAAATTCACAGAAGGTTTTTTTGGGGTTTTTTTTTTGGCAGTGTACGCCACGCTGAAAAAAATCATGGAAGGCCAAAATCGCCTAACTGCAGAAATACGTCGCCCGAGCCCGTTTTCACTCATGTCTGCGCCAAAAATGTTTAAATTGGCGCACGTGATTGGCACCGGCGTCCAAACGTTGGCGAAAGTTGGAAAGTGAGTATTTCACGCCAAAAAACGTTTCATCGCCAACAAATGGCACACAATCGTGGCGAAAATGAGGGCCTTTAAGTCTTTCTTTAAATGTCCACAGGTGCATCAAAACGTGAGGATGGGTCTCTGCAATAGAAGCGAGAGATTAGGAACTTTTTTACAATGCGGGGGTTGTGAGAACATGGAATGCCCAACCAGAAACATTGGGTGAAGCAGAGTGCGTGGTAGTTTTTAAAAAGGAGGTGGATAAATTTGAGAATGTTTTGGGAAAGGGAACTAGGTGAATCGTTCTTTCAGAAATGTGGTACAGGCACATTGGGCCAAATGGGGTCCTAGTGAGACAGATTTCTCGGATTCCATAATTCTCTTTCTTGAAATCTGTTTCACTTACTCTCTGTACTTAACCCATTTAACAGAGTATGCAAATCCTCAAATCTTATTTCCTCTCTCAACTCCCTTGAGGTCTGCCTTCCTGAAGTTAAAACTCTTTTGTTCTTCTCAATTTCTTTTCTTTTATTTAAAACGGCGCTTATGGTTTCCATGAGTCATGTAGCATTTCATAATCATATTCGGAAATGCTTTTCTTATGTCGACTATTATTTTTCCAACTATTACGAGGCCTATCGAAATATCCCATCCCAGTTATTAGCATGCTCACAGGTTTGCTGATTTGTGGGTAACGTGCACAATTTATTTTCTCGACCCAATCTTATGACTATTTTTTTCCCTTTTTTTTCAGGCAGCCTGATCAAAAATATATCCATTCTTCTACACCTAAAGCTGAGTTATCCATCTCAGTTATTATTTTTTAATTTTGTTCTTGGTATGTGGGCGTCACTAGCACGGCCGGCATTTATTGCCCATCCCAAATTGCCCTTGATAAGAGGGTGGTGAGCCGCCTTCTTGAACCGCTGCAGTCCGTGTGGTGAAGGTGCTCCCACAGTGCTATTAGGGAGGAAGTTCCAGGATTTTGACCCAGCGACGATAAAGGAACGGCGATATCCTTCCAAGTCAGGATGCTGTGTGACTTGGAGGGGAACGTGGAGATGATGGTGTTCCCATGTGCCTGCTGCCCTTATCCTTCGAGGTGGTAGAGGTAGCCAAATCCCAAATCCAGGTCGTTGATTGGAATGGGGGCAGGTACAGCTGGACCGGCGAGGTCGGGAAAAGGAACGGCGAGAGACTGTAGAGGGACGTTATCAGGGCCCAGGAGAGGCGTGAGTTCGGAGTCCAGAAGAGGCGAGGTCCCGGGGCAGCGCGGGCCAGCCCGCACTGCGATAAGTGCATGTACTAGGTCCGTGCAGCAGAGCTGGTCTCCAGTTGTCTTGGTTAATCCTTGCCCCTGGACCAAGACCTAGTTCTGTCAAGCCCGTGTGGTGGCTGGTGTGCAACGGCCATCACAGGTTAAAAAATCCATGCACAGGCATCGTCCACCCTTCAACATATTAGTTCGGGACCTGGAATATTAATTCCTTCATTGAAACATCTGTGAACTCATTCCTTTTTGGCATGGAAGCAAGTCATCCTCGCTTCCAGGGACTGCCTATAATGATGATGAAGTGGTAGAGGTAGAGGTTTGGTCGGCACTGCCAAAGACGCCTTGGTGAGTTCTGTGCACAGTATCATCAGGTCAACGTTACATTGAGTTACATTATCTATTTGTTTATTGTATCCATTGTGAGCCACCTCCTTGAGCCGCTGCAGTCCGTGTGGTGAAGGTGCTCCCACACTGCTGTTAGGGAGCGAGTTCCAGGATTTTGACACAGCGACCATGAAGGAACAGCGATATATTTCCAAGTCAGGATAGTGCGTGACTTGGAGGGGAACTTGGAAGGAAGTGGTGTTCCAATGCACCTGTTGCCCTTATTCTTCCAGGCAGTGGAAATCGTGGGTTTGGGAGGTATTGCCGAAGAAGCCTTGGCGAGTTGCTGCAGTGCATCTTGTAGATGGTACACACCGCAGCCACGGTGCGCCGGTGGTGGAGGGAGTGAATGTTTAAGGTGGTGGATGGGGTGCTGATCAAGCGGGCTGCTTTGTCCTGGATGGTGTCAAGCTTCTTGAGTGTTGTTGGAGTTGCACTCATCCAGGCAAGTGGAGATATAAACCAGGAAGTTCCCAAGTTCAATCACTGTTCTTTGCTGAGTCAGTCGTTCTCAGCCACCATAACTGGAATGGCAGTGCAATCGACCTCAACCCCCAAGATTAGAAAACAAATCAGTCAATGTTTCTGCTGGCTTTATAAATGTGGGATTATTGGGTAGTCCATTGAATAGAAACATAGAAACATAGAAACATAGAAAATAGGTGCAGGAGTAGGCCATTCGGCCCTTCTAGCCTGCACCGCCATTCAATGAGTTCATGGCTGAACATGCAACTTCAGTACCCCATTCCTGCTTTCTCACCATACCCCTTGATTCCCCTAGTAGTAAGGACTTCATCTAACTCCTTTTTGAATATATTTAGTGAATTGGCCTCAACAACTTTCTGTGGTAGAGAATTCCACAGGTTCACCACTCTCTGGGTGAAGAAATTCCTCCTCATCTCGGTCCTAAATAGCTTCCCCCTTATCCTTAGACTGTGTCCCCTGGTTCTGGACTTCCCCAACATTGGGAACATTCTTCCTGCATCTAACCTGTCTAACCCCGTTTGCCAACTCTCACTGTCAAGGCTCAAAGATCAATAATAGCCAAAAGCAAGATACTGCGTGTGCTGGAAATCACAAATAAAAGCAGAAAATGCTGGAAATACTCAGCAGGTCACGCAGCATCCGTGGAGAGAGAAACAAAAGGGGAAAATTGAGGTCGGAGGCTTCCTTCGTACAAACGCATCCAAATCGAAACAAATCTAAGAAAATACCTGTTGGTCCCGGAGAAACGTAGGATTCCGGTCTGAGGCCTTCATTCGCTGTGCAGCGTACGGGGATCTGTCTTTGAGGTACGTTCTTGCTATTGAGGGAGTGCAGCGAAGGTTCACCAGACTGATTCCCGGGATGGCTGAACTGACATATGCGGAGAGACTGGATCGACTGAGCCTTTATTCACTGGAGTTTAGAAGGATGAGATGGGATCTCATAGAAACATATAAAATTCTGACGGGACTGGACAGGTTAAATGCAGGAAGAATGTTCCCGATGTTGGGAAAGTCCAGAACCAGGGGTCACAGTCTAAGGATAAGGGGTAAACCATTTAGGACTGAGATGAGGAGAAACTTCTTCACTCTGAGAGTTGTTAACCTGTGGAATTCCCTACCGTAGAGAGTTGTTGATGCCAGTTCATTGGATATTTTCAAGAAGGAGTTAGATATGGCCCTTACGGCTAAAGGGATCAAGGGGTATGGAGAGAAAGCAGGAAAATGGTACTGAGGTGAATAAGAACATAAGAAGTTAAGAACATAAGAATTAGGAACAGGAGTAGGTCATCTAGCCGCTCGAGCCTGCTCCGCCATTCAACAAGATCATGGCTGATCTGGCCGTGGACTCAGCTCCACTTACCCGCCCGTTCTCCATAACCCTTAATTCCCTTATTGGTTAAAAATCTATCTATCTGTGATTTGAATACATTCAATGAGCTAGCCTCAACTGCTTCCTTGGGCAGAGAATTCCACAGATTCACAACCCTCTGGGAGAAGAAATTCCCTCTCAACTCGGTTTTAAATTGGCTTCCCCGTATTTTGAGGCTGTGCCCCCTAGTTCTAGTCTCCCCGACCAGTGGAAACAACCTCTCTGCCTCAATCTTGTCGCTCCCTTTCATTATTTTAAATGTTTCTATAAGATCACCCCTCATCCTTCTGAACTCCAATGAGTAAAGACCCAGTCTACTCAATCTATCATCATAAGGTAACACCCTCAAATCCTGAATCAGCCTAGTGAATCGTCTCTGTACCCCCTCCAAAGCTAGCATATCCTTCCTTAAGTAAGGTGACCAAAACTGCACGCAGTACTCCAGGTGCAGCCTCACCAATACCTTATACAGTTGCAGCAGGACCTCCCTGTTTTTGTACTCCATCCCTCTCGCAATGAAGGCCAACATTCCATTCGCCTTCCTGATTACCTGCTGCACCTGCAAACTAACTTTTTTGGATTGTTTCATGCACAAAGAACCAGCAGCAGAGTGGCGCAGCGGAAGCGTGCTGGGCCCATAACCCAGAGGTCGATGGATCGAAACCATCCTCTGCTAACTGCAATCTTTAATGTTGGTGCAGCCAACACTTGTACTGCAACTAAACCCACCTTGACAAGAGTTCATGCACAAAGACCCCCAGGTCCCTCTGCATGTTGTAATTTCTCCCCATTCAAATAATATTCCCTTTTACTGTTTTTTTTTCCAAGGTGGATGACCTCACATTTCCCGACATTGTATTCCATCTGCCAAACCTTAGCCCATTCACTTAACCTATCTAAATCTCTTTGCAGCCTCTCTGTGTCCTCCACACAACCCGCTTTCCCACTAATCATTGTGTCACCTGCAAATTTTGTTGCACTACACTCTGTCCTCTCTTCCAGGTCATCTATGTATATTGTAAACAGTTGTGGTCCCAACACTGATCCCTGTGGCACACCACTAACCACCGATTTCCAACCCGAAAAGAACCCATTTATCCCGACTCTCTGCTTTCTGTTAGACAGCCAATTCTCTATCCATGCTAATACATTTCCTCTGACTCCGCGTACCTTTATCTTCTGCAGTAACCTTTTGTGTGGCACCTTATCGAATGCCTTTTGGAAATCTAAATACACCACATCCATCGGTACACCTCTATCCACCATGCTCGTTATATCCTCAAAGAATTCCAGTAAATTAGTTAAACATGATTTCCCCTTCATGAATCTATGTTGCGTCTGCTTGATTGCACTATTCCTTTCTAGATGTCCCGCTATTTCTTCCTTAATGATAGCTTCAAGCATTTTCCCCACTACAGATGTTAAACTAACCGGCCTATAGTTACCTGCCTTTTGTCTGCCCCCCTTTTTAAACAGAGGCGTTACATTAGCTGCTTTCCAATCCGCTGGTACCTTCCCAGAGTCCAGAGAATTTTGTTAGATTATAACGAATGCATCTGCTATAACTTCCGCCATCTCTTTTAATATCCTGGGATGCATTTCATCAGGACCAGGGGACTTGTCTACCTTGAGTTCCATTAGCCTGTCCAGCACTACCCCCCTAGTGATAGTGATTGTCTCAAGGTCCTCCCTTCCCACATTCCCGTGACCAGCAATTTTTGGCATGGTTTTTGTGTCTTCCACTGTGAAGACCGAAGCAAAATAATTGTTTAAGGTCTCATCTTCTCATCTTCTAAGGGACCAACATTTACTTTAGTCACTCTTTTCCGTTTTATATATTGGTAAATAATCAGCCATGACCTTATTGAATGGTGGTGCAGGCTCAAAGGGCCAAATGGCCTACTCCTGCATCTATTTTCTATGTTTCTATGTACATCTATGTTGCAATCACGTGGGCCTGGACCACCAATCACGATGCAGTATTCTCATTGATAAAAATGGGAACTCCGTTTGTACGGGCTCCACCTAAAACAAGAAACACAGCACGATAAATAAAAAAAACACCTCACATATTTAAAATTAATTAAAATTAAATGTTCTAGAAAAAAGTATATATTTTTTTACTGTGTTTTAATATAGGATTAAAAATAAACTTACCTTAATGGACAGGATTTTTAACATAAAAATGAATGATTAAATGTAATTTTTCTATGTTTTAAACATTGGTAAGTGTAAGCTACTTGCCTGATTTTACCATGCCTAAAAGTTTGAAGGACATTCGCTGGGCAAGAGTTGGGCAAAGAACCCAGTCTCACCCACGCGGATATCCTTCCTGCGGAGATGCGTAATATCTGACAAAAGAAAATTTGACAGATCGGAAAAGCTGTTTTTTGGCTCTTGTCCATAGCGCCCCGAGAACTGACAATTGCAAGGCCCTGCTGGGTCCGTCTGCACTTCAGACACACCCGGCGAGTTAGCAATTTTCAGCCCACTGTTTCAGGTCGATAACCTTTAATCAGATCTGGAAAATGTTACAGATGTAATAGGTTTTAAGCAAGTACAGAGACAGGGAAAAAGGGGGGACGGGGTGGGGGGAGAAAAGATCAAATGGGAAGGACTCTGATCGGGTGGAAGACAGGAAAGATTAGAGAGACAAAAGAGATGATGACCCAAATTGAAGTGATAATGATAGAGGTTAAAAAAGATAAGATGGGGTGGGGGGAAGGGGGTTGGTTGGTGGTAGGGGAAGGAGCCAAAGATGGCCAGAGGTTACGCATTGAAATTGTTGAACTCGATGTTGAGTCCAGAAGGCTGTAAAGTGCCTAAACAAAAGATGAGGTGCTGTTCCTCGAGCTTGCGTTGAGCTTCATTGGAACAGTGTAGGAGACCGAGGACGGAGAGATCAGAGTGGGAGTGGAGCCGAGAATTAAAGTGACAGGCGACCGGAAGCTCGGGGTCACATTTACGGACTGAACAGAGGTGTTCTGCAAAGCAGTCACCCGATCTACGTTTGGATTCCCCAATGTAGAGGAGACCACACCGTGAGCAGCGAATACAGTACACTAAATTGCAAGAAGTACAAGTAAATTGCTGTTTCACCTGGAAGGAATATTTAGGACCCTGGATAGTGGGAAGGGAGGAGGTAAAATGGCAGGTGTTGCATCTGCTGCGCTTGCATGGGAAGGTGCCGTGGGAAGGTGAGGGGTTGCTGGGGGTGACTGCGGAATGGACCAGGGTGTCGCGGAGGGAGCGGTGCCTTCGGAACACTGAGAGGGGAGGAGAGGGGAAGGTGTGTTTGCTGGTGGCATCATGCTGCCTGACCTGCTGAGTGTATCCAGCACTTTCTGTTTTTATATTAAGACTAGCCAATGAGCCAAAGGCCTAGAAATTGGCCTAAGCGCCTCCCTTTTTCACCTCCGGGGGGGAATAATAGGGCGCTAACTAGGTACCGACCGGGCGCGGCGATAACATCAACTCCCGCCATAGTCGGCAGGAGGTTTGAGGCAGCAGTACGACATTGCTCCCCGATGTCCTTCGCCCCGAGATTGTGATGTCATATGTCATCGCCGTGCGCATCCCACCGGTAGCTCCCCGGATCCGAACTTGGGTTCCGCGCCCTGCAGGATTGCCAGGCGAAAACACTGTCAGCTGCAGGAGGCGTGGATCGGGAGGCTGAGAGCTTCGGCAGAGGGGTGGGGTGCGGCGAAGGTTAAAGGTGAGGTGGCCGACATTAGTTAAAAAAAAATTGAACTGCTCTCTTTCAGATTTGTTGCTGTTCTTTGCCCGCGATCGATCAGAACGGCACTCTGTTTCAGCGCATCGGACTGATCGGGCAGGATCGCGGCTGCAGTCCGGGAGAAGCTAAGTTTTTATTTTGCGGAGCCTGCAGCGATGGCCCGTCCCTTTAAGGGAGGGGAGTCTTCCAACACGGCAGCGCTGCATGGGCCAGTGTGCAACGCTGCACACCTACTGCCCGTCCTGCTGCCTCTTGCGCTTCAGGAAGGAAGTGGAACACTTGATTTAACACTTCACTCCCCTCCTGCAACGCTACCACTCAAGTAGAAAAAGACTGGAGTGTGGCACTTATTTTTTCTACTTTTAATTTCCCCCATCCCGAACTTGTGCCCATGTAAGCACTTTCAGGCTAGCTTGAAGTTAATTTGTTCAATGTTGGAGAAAATTGGAAACTATAATAATGGCAGTATGACAATTTAGAGTCACCTGGATTGTGAAAACCTTTGAGCTCTGCTCCTATTGTTTATCAGCTGAATTGTTTGATTATGCCACACTCTCATCTATCTTCATTTGGCTTCTTGCCTTTCAAGACTTCTGTTATGGTTTGACGGTGATAAATGAGCACGAAGACAAAACACTACCAAATTAGACCCTCAACATTCTAGTTCACTAATTAGATATTTTCTGTACATCTGAGCCTTGGAATTACTGTTGGCCATACTCGCTGAATCATTTTTACCACATTCATACGATATTTCGTGGTCTGCTATCCAGTGGTAGGTCTATCCCACCAGACCCCTCCATCTCCCAGATCCTGTCAATGATTTAGGATCCATCATCCACAGTGCTCTGACATGCCTGGCTCAAGATTGTTGAGTGTCCGACAGAATATTGACTGGTGTTTAATGTTCCATTGTCAGGTATTTCATCTTAGAATCAACTCAATCCCAAGGAGACCCAGCTTACCGCCTCCACAAATCATCACTTGATCATTAGACAACTGACCAGTGCTAGTTTGAGCCTTCAGTCAGAAGACAGCGGGTATCGTTCTTATCGATCTAATCGTAGGCAGAGAACAAGTTTCAATGACTTCTCTCCCCGCTCCCACATCGTTACCTCTGGTGCCCCCCGAGGAGCTATCCTTGGCCCCCTCCTATTTCTCATCTACACACTGCCCCTCGACGACATCGTGTGAAAACACAGCGTCAGTTTCCACATGTACGCTGTTGGCACCCAGCTCTACCTCACCACCAGCCCTCTTGACCCATCCACTGTCTCTAAATTGTCAGACAGCTTGTCCACCATCCAGAACGGGATGAGATGAAATTTCCTTCAACTAAATATTGGGATGACCGAAGCCATTGTCTTGACCCGAGTTCAGCCTCTGACCACATGCCTTCGCCATCACTAAGACCGCCTATTTCCAGCTTGACTCTGCCCCTGCCTCAGCTCATCTGCTGCTGAAACCTTTATCCATGCCTTTGTTACCTCTAATTCTGACTATTTCTATGCATTCCTGTCCATCCTCCCATGATCTACCCTCCATAAAGTTGAGCTCATCCAGAACTCGGCTGCCCATGTAGTAACTCGCACCAAGTCCCGCTCACCCATCTCACTGACCTACATTGGCTCGCGGTTGACCAACACCTTGATTTTAAAATTCTCATCCTTGCTTTCAAATCCATCCATGGTCTCACTCCACCCTATTTCTATAATCTCCTCCAGTCCCACAACCATCCCCCCACCACACCTCCCCACCCCCCCCCACCCAAAACCACCGATGGCTGCGCTCCTCTAATTTTGCCCTCTTGAGCATCCCCGATTTTAATCGTTCCAGCAGTGGTGGCCATAGCTTCAACTGCCAAGGCCCTAATTTATGGAAATCCCCCTCTATCTCTTTCATCCTTTAAGACTCTCCTTGAAACCGACCTCTTTGACCAAGCTTTTGGTCAGCTGCCCTAACATCTCCTTGTGTGGCTGTAGTTGAACCCGACTAGGAAGTCGCAGGTTTGAGAGGTGCTGTCAAAGAAGCCTTGGCGAGTTGCTGCAGTACAGAAATAACTGAAACTGTGCTCAGTCATTACTGATCTAGCATCAAAATATAACTTTGTGAAGGTGACGGCTTGGTGTATTATCTTCAAACAGTGAAATTTCACTTTTATGATGTGCCTTGAATTTATCCCAAAAAAGAGGTCTCCGAGGATTGTGAATAGTAGGGGGCCTAAGTGAAATGTGTTTAGAACATTTACCTCTAGACTTGGTTCATCAGATATGTAAAGAGTTGGAGTAAACAATTATTGGGCGATTCCTGGCTAATATCTCATACAATAACCACAGGCTTGCTGTAAGTCGAGGGTCCATTCAGTAATTTATAACACTTGGGTTTATGTCCGGTTTCACAAACACATGTACTTCTCTTTTACATATCTGAAATTAAACACGAAGAGTTGACTGTCTCACATCATCATACTGAGCTGATGTATCAGGTGCCAATACTAACTAGCATTACAAACATGCTTTCTCAGAAGGAACCAATCAATCAAGCAACCATTCAACAGATAGTCATTTACAGATAAAATGTACATTTAATGTCACATATTGATTGACCGTTGCCAAGCTCAACTTTCTCCGCTTGGTGCAAATGGACTGGTTGCTGCTAAAGGTCAGTATCAGAGCTGTGGCTCACTGGTTTGCACCGTTGGAGATGAAATTCACTTCTGCAAGAAAGCTGGCACCCACCCTTTATTGAAAGTTTTTCCCGCGGGGATCGTTGAGGCGGTCTCTCCGTTGATTCTCAGCACTTAGGTTTTTTTTTTGACGTTGGACCAGAAGTCGGACATATTGGGAGCGGGAGAGCGACGGAAAGGCAGGCTGAGGGTCGGATCAGGACTCCGCCGCTGTCACTCAGCGGTGGAACGGTGGTGACGTCACAGCGCGTGCGCATCACCACGCTCTCTCCCCTCCGTTAAAGGGGAGAGAATCTGTCATTTTAAATCTTCGGCTGGGCCACCAGGGAGGGTTTCGTCCGGGCTGCCTGTTGGCGGCCTGGCCGAACCCGTGGGTACTATCTTGCCGGCCGATCGGCAAGTCGACCGTCAAAAATAACTACATGGCGGCCGCGGCACTGGGCCCTCCCCTTGAAGGGTCGCCGTGCTGCCAGGCCGCACTCACTCCGGATAAGGTGCACCGACAGATAAAGCTGTCAGGGGCACCGCGCGGCAGGGCATTGATTTCTTCAGCTAAATTTCGCTGGGTGTATTTTTCAGGTGAGGGAGAGCGGCGGTGCGCATTTTGATCAAGCGTTTATGGCGGTCATTAGCGTTGGGGCGGAATCGGGTCCGGGCCGTAAAATCACCGACCTGAATTTGGGTCGGGCGGCCAGTTGACCACAAAGCGGCGGCCATGTAACGGGTCTTTCTGAGACCCTGAATTACGGCCCCTTTGCCTCTGAGTCAGAAGGTTAAAGGTTCAAGTTCCACCCCACAGGCTTGAATGCAAAATCTAGGCTGAGACTCCAGTGCAGTGCTGAGGGAGTGCTGCACTGTCAGAGGTGCCGACTTTCAGTTAAGATGTTAAACCAAGGTCCCGTCTGCTCTCTCAGGTGGACGTAAAAATTCCATAGCACTATTTGAAGACGAGTAGGGGAGTTATCCTCGGTGTCCCGGCCAATATTTATCCCTCAATCAACATAACAAAAACAGATTATCTGGTCAGTATCTCATTGCTGTTTGTGGGAGCTTGCTGTGCGCAATTGGCTGCTTGGTTTCAAACATTACAAGAGTGACTACACTCCAAAAAGTACTTCATTGGCTTTAATGCACTTTGGGACGTCTGGTGGTTGTGAAAGACGCTATATAAATGCAAGTCTTTCTTTTCTTTTATTCACACTGTCATGCCCCCCACCCTGGAAGCCTTTGTCTCAAGGCAGCTCGGACCTCTTGGTGATAACAACAGGCAGCCCGACCGGTCTCCATCGCTAGTTAAAATCGAGTCCCATATTGTATTAGTGTAGCTCAGTGGGTAGCACTCTCGCCTCTGAGTCAGAAGGTTGTGGGTTTAAGTCCCACTCCAGGGACTTGAGTACATAAATCTAGGCTGACACTCCAGTGCAGTGCTGAGGGAGTGTTGCACTGTTGGAGGTGCCGTCTTTCGGATGAAATGTTAAACCGAGGCACAGCCTGCCTTCTCTGGTGAAGGTAAAAGATCCCATAACACTATATCAAAGAAGAGCAGGGGAGTTTTCCCTGGTGTCCTAGCCAATATTTATCCCTCAATCAACATCACTAAACCAGATTATCTAATCATTATCATTGCTGTTTGTGGGAGCTTATTGTACGTAACTTGGCTGCTGTGTTTCCGACATTACAACAGTGACTACACTTTGAAAAGTACTTAATTGGCTGTAAAGTGTTTTGGGACATCTGATGGTCATGAAAGACGCTATATAAATGCAGGTCTATCTTTTTTATTAATTATTTCTGGACACTATGGTTTGCTTCTTGATTCTGATATGTTATTCCATTGAGACTCATCAACAACTCATTATTTCTAAATCTACATATCATATTTTTAATCGTCTAACGTTGTCATTAATTCATGACCAAAAACGACAGCCAATGAGCACAAAATATTAAAGACAAGATACAGAAAAAGAACCTGAGGAAAGATATTGATCAGAAGGGATGATTAAGCTGAAGGTTAAGAAGAATATGTTGATTTGTGTCATCCTAGATGAGCTTCAATATCTACACAATCCAGCTGCCAAGAACAAGAAATCTGAAAACAATCAAGTAAGTTCCTGAAGCTGGATATTAAACTTTGGACTGGTTGGGCCGAATTGCCTGTTTCTGTGTTGTATATCCTATGTAATCCTATGTAATGTGAAACCATTGTTAGATGCAAGCAGCTTTCAATCAGGATTTTATGAACAATAAATAAGAACATATAAACTGAAGAATTAGGAGCAGGAGACGGCCATACGGCCCATCGAGCCTGCTCCACCATTCAATACGACTATGGTTGATCTTCAACCTCAACTCCACTTTCCCGCCCTATCCCCATATCTTTTGATTCCCTCGAGTCCAAAATCTATCAATCTCAGCCTTGAATATATTCAGAGACTCAGCATCCACAGCCCTTTGGGGCAGAGAATTCCAAAGAATCACAACCCTCTGAGTGAACAAATTCCTCCTCATCTCAGTCTTAAATGGGCGATCCCTTATCCTGAGACAATTCCCCCTAGTTCTAGTCTCTCTAGCCAGGGGAAGCATCTACCCTGTCAATCCCCCTCAGAATCTTGTATGTTTCAATGATACCACCTCTCATTCTTCTAAACTCCAGAGAGTACAGGCCCATTCTACTCAATCTCTCCTCATAGGACAGCCCTCTCATCCCGAGAACCAATCGCCTTCATGGCAAATATATCCTAAAAAGCAAGTGCAATTTTGTTTAGAAAAGATTACATCGGATTCCGCACAGAAACAGGCCATTTGGCCCAACCAGTCCTTGCCTCTGTTTATGTTCCACTCCCACCTCCTCCCGTCTTTCCTCGTCTAACTCCATCAGCATAACCCTCTATTCCCATCTCCCTCATATGCTGTTCTAGCCTCTCCTTAAATGCATCGATACTATTTGCTTCAACCACTCCCTGTGGGAGTGAGTTCCAAAAGGGGATAAGGGGTTATGGGGAGTGGGTGGAGAAGTGGAGCTGAGTCCATGATCAGATCAGCCATTATCTTATTGAATGGCGGAGCAGGCTCGAGGGGCCGTATGGCCTACTCCTGTTCCTATTTCTTATGTTCTTATTCTCACCACTCATTGGGTAAAGAAGTTTCAGCTGAATTCTCTACTGGATTTCTTGGTGACTTTCTTATATTGATGGCCTCTAGTTTTCCTCTTCTCCACAAGTGAAAACTCTCACGGAATCAACTCTATCAAAACCTTTCACAATTTTAAAGACCTCTAATAGGCCACCTAATAGGCCACCCCTCAGCCTTTTCTTTTTAAGTGAAAAGAGCCCCAGCCTATTCATCCTTTCCTGATAAGTATACCATCCTTTCCTTTTCAATAAACAGCATTGGAAGAAATTATTCACAACTGCAATTGAACTTTAACCCCTTGCATTATTCTCAAACCAGCCAATCTAACGATCTACTCCCCAGTCTCCTGGACTGCTAGAATTGATACAATTGAGCTCTCCACACTGAAGTGTTTTGGGGGTTTATTAGCAGAAAGAACAATAGGCAACAGCTTAAGCTGCCTAGAACAAGGTAAATGTTAGCTCGGTTCAGTTGATAGTATTCTCACCACTGCACAGGAAGGATATGGGTTCCAAGTCTCACTGAAGAACTGGAGCTGCGCTGGTACTTCAGTGTAGTACATGTTGGAGTTTAGCAGGTTTGTGTGCTGGGGGTTGTATATAAAACATTGAATGTGTAATATCGACAGGTTTTGGTCCAATCAAATTGAACAAGGATCAAATAAAACTCGTGAAAATGAGAAGTGAAATATTTGGGTCACAGACTCTTTGAAATTGGATTAAATCTGAATCAGTGCTTAAGATATCTGGAGAACCCTTAGGGAGGTGAATTACCTTCAGCGCCCCTGTTCCGACCCGCGCGAGGGCCGTATCACAGTGAATTTCCAGCTGTGTCGTTGGATGTTAACTACTGTACATAGCAACAACAAACGACTGGAAGCCATTTTGAAAAGATGTCGAATTACTGCGGACAAAAGGTTCCACAGAACGTTGCTACTTCTTCCAAAATACAAAGTTGGTGTCTACAAGAGAAGCGGCAAGCAGTTTACTGCTGACACGTTGAGCAAGATTGTCAACCATACATAACCAGAGAGGTTGGCAGCAAGGAAGCCACGTTAAGTGGTGGATAGAGGAGCTGTAATGGTGGCTGGAAAGAGGAGCAGGTGGTGGATGGAGAAAGCATAGGAGATACAGCAGCTGGCTGACAGCCATAATATGCAAGGATTCTTCCTCGCAGTCAAGGCCACCTATGGTCCAAACTCCCAAGGACCCACCCCACTGCTGGCCAAGAACGGGGAAACACTCATCAAGGACACCGAGGTAGTCAGGGCACGATGAAAGGAGCACTTCGAAAATCTCCTCAATTGAGACTCTGCCTTTGACTCGAGTGTTCTCGACTCAATCCCGCAGCATGCTACCCACCACCACCTCAGTAAAACCCCAACACTGCACGAGGAAGAAAAAGCCATAAGACAGCTCAAGAACAACAAGGCTACGGGAACGGATGGAATCCCTGCTGAGGCACTAAAGTATGGCGGAGAGGCACTGTTGGCGCGAGTACATGACCTCATCTCTCTCATCTGGAGGGAGGAGAGCATGCCGGGAGATCTTAGAGATGCAGTGATCGTGACCATCTTTAAAAAAGGGGACAAGTCCGACAGCGGCAACGACAGAGGAACCTCCTTGCTATCAGCCACTGGGAAAGTTGTCGCTAGAGTCCTCAACCGTCTTCTCCCTGTGACCGAGAAGCTTCTCCAGGAGTCACAGTGCGGATTTCATCCCCTACGGGGCGCAATGGACATAATTTTTGCAGCGCGACAACTGCAGGAAAAATGCAGTGAACAGCGCCTGCCCTTATACATGGCCTTCTTTGACCTTACAACGGCCTTCGACACTATCAACCTCGAGGGTCTATGGAGCGTCCTCCTCTGTTTCGGATGCCCCCAAAAGTTCGCCAACATCCTCCGCAAGCTCCACGACGACATGCAGGCCGTGATCCTTACCAACGGATCCATTACAGACCCAATCTACGTCGGGACCGGGGTCAAACAGGGCTGCGTCATCGCCCCAACCCTCTTCTCAATCTTCCTCGCTGCCGTGCTCCACCTCACAGTCAACAAGCTCCACGCTGGAGTGGAACTAAACTACAGAACCAGTGGGAACCTGTTCAACCTTCGCCGTCTCCAGGCCAGGTCCAAGAGCACCCCAACCTCTGTCGTCGAGCTACAGTATGTGGATGACGCCTGCATCTGCGCACATACAGAGGCTGAACTCCAGGACATAGTCAACATACAAAAGCATGGGCCTTACGCTAAACATCCGTAAGACAAAGATCCTCCACCGTCCTGTCCTTATTGCACAGCACTGCCCCCCCAGTCATCAAGATCCATGGCGTGGCCCTGGACAACGTGCACCATTTCCCATACCTCGAGAGTCTCTTATCAACAAGAGCAGACATTGATGACGAGATTCAACACCGCCTCCAGTGTGCCAGTGCAGCCTTTGGCCGCATGAGGAAAAGAGTGTTCGAAGACCAAGCCCTCAAATCTGCCACCAAGCTCATGGTCTACAGGGCTGTAGTAATATCCGCCCTGCTGTATGGCTCACAAACATGGACCATGTACAGTAGACACCTCAAGTCACTGGAGAAATACCACCAACGATGTCTCTGCAAGATCCTACAAATCCCTTGGGAGGACAGACGCACCAACATTAGCGTCCTCGACCCAGGCCAACATCCCCAGCATCGAAGCACTGACCACACTTGATCAGCTCTGCTGGGCAGGCCACATTATCCACATGTCAGACACGAGACTCCCAAAGCAAGCGCTCTACTCGGAACTCCTTCATGACTAACAAGCCAAAGGTGGGCAGAGGAAACATTACAAGGACACCCTCAAAGCCTCGCTGACACCTGGGAATCCCTGGTCAAAGACCGCCCTAAGTGGAGGAAGTGCATCCGGGAGGGCGCTAAGCACCTCGAGTCTGATCGCATGCAGAAAACAAGCGCAAGTAGCGGAAGGAGTGTGCGGCAAAGCTATTCCACCCTCCCTTACCCTCAAAGACTGTCTGTCCCACCTGTGACAGGGACTGTGGGTCTCGTATTGGACTGTTCAGCCACCTAAGGACTCATTTTAAGAGTGGAAGCAAGTTTTCCTCGATTCCAAGGGACTGCCTATGATGATGAAGTGACAACAACCGAACCATTACCAACACCTGTTGTCTGGGAAAATGGAGTCGTTTACAGTTCTGGATCCATCTTTTGTTTCTTAACTTATCCCATTACCACCTCCACTTTGTCTTGCGTCATTTAATCACTCATTCTCTCCACCTTATCACAGACCTTCCCCTAGGTTCTTTACGCCACCCTCGTCCCACCTCCCCAACCCTCTCCCCTCGCCCCTCCCTCTCTCCCTGGTTCTGTACTTGCTTATAACCAAAACTTCTTCCAGTTCTGCTGAAAGGTCATTGACCTGAAACTTAGGGGAACTCTGACCTACAAAAACAGGTCGGATTGGTACATAGAAACATAGAAACATAGAAAATAGATGCAGGATTAGGCCATTCGGCCCTTCGAGCCTGCACCACCATTCAATATGATCGTGGCTGATCATGCAACTTCAGTACCCCACTCCTGCTTTCTCTCCATACCCCCTGATCCCTTTAGCCGTAAGGGCCACATCTAACTCCCTTTTGAATATATCCAACGAACTGGACTCAACAACTTTCTGTGGTGGATAATTGCATAGGTTCACAATTTCTGGGTGAAAAGGTTTCTCCTCATCTTGATCCTATATGGCTTACCCCTTATCCTTAGACTGTGACCCCTGGTTCTTGACTTCCCCAACATCGGGAACATTCTTCCTGCATCTAACCTGTCCAATCCCGTCAGAATTTTATATGCTTCTATGAGATCTCCTCTCATTTTTCTGAATTCAGTGAATATAAGCCTAGTCGCTCCAGCCTTTCTTCATATGTCAGTCCTGCCATCCCGGGAATCAGTCTGGTGAACCTTCGCTGCACTCCCTCAATAGCAAGAATGTCCTTCCTCAGATTAGAAGACCAAAACTGAACACAATATTCAACGTGTGGCCTCACCAAGGCCCTGTACAACTGTAGTAAGACATCCCTGCTCCTATACTCAAATCCTCTCGCTATGAAGGCCAACATGCCATTTGCTTTCTTAACTGCCTGCTGTACCTGCATGCCTACTTTCAATGACTGATGTACCATGACACCCAGGTCTCGTCACACCTCCCCTTTTCCTAACCTGTCACCGTTCAGATAATAATCTGCCTTCCAGTTTTTGCCACCAAAGTGGAGAACCTCACATTTATCAACATTATACGGCATCTGCCATGCACTTGCCCACTCACCCAACCTGTCCAAGTCACCCTGCAGCCTCTTAGTGTCCTCCTCACAGCTCACACTGCCACCCAGTTTAGTACGAGCGGGAAGTTAAAATGTCACCCGAACCCAAACTGCCTCCAACGCGCTCACTTCCAGTTTTAACACGGGGGGACAGAGGGTAGGCAACCAACACACTCCAGGAGGCGGGTCCCACATTTAAATATTTTAAAGAGGCAGCGTGCCTCGGATTTGTTCTCTGTTCCAGCTTTAAGGGAGGCGTAGACTGCTGTGTGGAAGTGGTAAGTGATTTTCCAGCACTGCTTGTGGGCCAGGAGGAGCAGGAGTGATTCCCCGCTGGCTCCCCAAACCAAACCTGGTAACTTCTCCATTGATTGGATCCATGCATCCTGCGATCAGAACGCCCCCCCCCCCCGCCCCCCTCCAACATACTGCATTGGGAGCAGCAGAATTATTTTGTTGTGTGCCCAGAGCCAGGAGAGGGCTGCAGGTTTTATAATGTGTGCCCAGGTCTCTGTTGATGTGGGTGAGGGGCACTAACTAGGTGTATGGCAATAGACAGACAGCATCCGGAAAAGAGAGGCAATTAAAAGAAAAGAAAGACTTGCAATTATATAGCGCCTTTCACAAACCCACCGGACGTCTCAAAGCGCTTTAACAGCCAATGAAGTACTTTTTGGAGTGTAGTCACTGTTGTAATGTGGGAAACGCGGCAGACAACTTGTGCACAGCAAGCTCCCACAAACAGCAATGTGATAATGACCAGATAATCTGTTTTTGTGATCTTGATTGAGGGATAAATATTGTCCAGGAGACCGGATATAGCTCCCCTGCTCTTCTTTGAAATAGTGCCATGGGATCTTTTACGTCCAGCTGAGAGCCCTCTTAGTGCCCTCTTACTGTGCCCGCACCCGAAGAGGCCTCGCCATTGCCGGTTCGCCGTGCGCAATGTGCATACACCAAGAACCGGCTTTTCCGATCTGTCAAAATGTCTTTTGACAGATCGCATGCATCACCGGGAGAAGGACATTCCCGGGGCGGAGATATGAGCTTTAAAAAAAAAAAATTGTTCATGGGAGGTGGGCATCACTGGCAAGGCTGGCATTTATTGCCCGTCCCTAATTGCCTTTGAGAAGAGGGTGGTGAGCCACCGTTTTGAACCGCTGCAGTCCGTGTGGTGATGGTACTCTCACACTGTTGTTAGGGAGGGAGTTCCAGGATTTTGCCCCAGCGACGATGAAGGAACGGCGATATGCTTCCAAGTCAGGATGGTGTGTGACTTGGAGGGGAACGTGGAGGTGGTGGTGTTCCCATGTGCGTGCTGCTCTCGTCCTTCTCGGTGGTAGAGATCGTGGATTCGGGAGGTACTGCTAAAGACACCTTGGCGAGTTGCTGCAGTGCATCTTGTGGATGGTACACACTGCAGCCACGGTGCGCCGCTGGTGGAGGGAGTGACTGTTTAAGGTGTCGGATGGGGCGCCGATCAAACGGGCTGCTTTGTCCTGGATGGTGTCGAGCTTCTTGACTGTTGTTGGAGCTGCACTCATCCAGGCAAGTGAAGATATAAAGCAAGATACAGGAGTTGCGAATGGAACTGCCCAACTCCTGCCCAGCGAATGTCCTTCAAACTCTTACGCCTGGTAAAAGCAGGATTATAGCGTACCAGCGTAAGAGTTTTAAAACATAGAAAAAATTACTTTTATCACTAATTTTTATATTAAAAACCTTGTCCATTAAGCTAAGTTTATGTTTAACCCTTTTAAAACATATTTCAGAAAAATTCCCAAAATTATTTTTTTTTTCCTAAAACATTAAGTTCAACTTCAATTAATTTTAAATATGTGAGGTGTTTTTTTATTTATTGTGTTGTGTTTCGGCGGTTTTGGCAGTATTTCTCACTGATAGTAATGGGAACTCATACAAAAGGAACTCACCGTTGATGTCAGTGAGAATATTCCATTGTGATTGGTAGTCCAGGCCCACGTGATCCCGGGTTGCGCTTACGTTCCTAGGATGCAGGGTCTCTGCACTGGACTGCGCATCTCGGCCTTTGTTCCTCCGGGACCATTGGTAATTTCGGGAAAATTACATCCGCAGGCAGCCTCCGACCACAATTTCCGAGCCGTTAACTCTGTTTCTCTCTCCACAGATGCTGCCTTAGCTGCTGAGTATTTCCAGCATTTTCAGTTTATATTCCAGAAAATATTGGTGCCTGGGTTGAACATCAGCAATTTTTGCAGTGACGGTCCAAGTCATCATCTGTTTGAGGCGATTACCCAGCATTATTTCTCCAGTATTGTGAAAAATGGACTTTGCTCTTTAGTAAGCATTTTTATTCACTGGTTCTTGTGACTGTACAATAGACAGAAGTAACAGATGGATTTTCATTACAAACCAAGGCTAGTAAAAATTGTATTACCGAGTGGATATATGCTTCGTGCAGCACTGAAATTGCTGATGGCGACTTATTGGTCTAGGCTTTCTTAAGGATTCCCAAAAAGTTCATGGTCAACCATTCTCAACTGAGTTATTGATTTGGAGTGCTCAACATATAACACATCATTTCCATCCCACTCTCCAATTCCAGCCACAACTGCCTGCAGGCATTCAATGATTATTTATCCACCTTTCCGATTCAGTCATTGGAGGGAGCAGCGTGCAGCGACCCGGCCTGGAAATCTGCGCAGTCCCGGCCTGCAAGACCATCAGCAGGCCGGGGCCATCGGAAGGAGCAGCATGCGGTGGCGTACCAGTGCAGGGAGCAGCGCGTGCTGCTGCAGGAGGGCGACGGCCACGAAGGCAGGTCGCTGATTGCAGTGCGGGCAGGCACAGCAGGAGGGGGCGAAGGAGCGGCAAGAGTCCGCAGAGGGAAGTGACCGGGGCCCAGGAGAGGCGTGAATCTGAGGAGGCCCAGAGGAGGCGAGGGCCCAGGGGCAGCACGGGCCAGCCCACACTGCGATATGTGTGTGCGCTCGGTCTGTGCAGCAGAGCTGGTCTCCAGTTAGACTTGGGTAATCCTCGCCACTGGACCAAGGCCTAGCTCTGTCAAGCCCGTGTGGTGGCTGGTGTGCAACGGCCACCTCACATTAAAAAAATCCAAGCACAGGCATCTTCCACCCTTCAACATGTAGTTCGGGATCTGGAATATTAGGTCCTTCATTGAAACATCTGTGAACTCATCCCTTTTTGGCATGGAAGCAAGTCATCCTCGCTTCGAGGGACTGCCTATGATGATCAGTTATTGTTGTTCAATGTTTTAGTCTGCCGTATCAGCTGTGGCTCAGTGGGCAGCACTCTCGCCTTTGAGTGGGAAGGTTGTGGGTTCAAGTGCAGCACATAATGCTGGGCTGACACTCCAGTGCAGTGCTGAGGAAGTGCTGCACTGTTGGAGGTGCCGTCTTTCGGACGAGACGTTAAATCGAGGCCCCGTCTGCTCTCTCAGGTGGATGGAAAAGATTCCATGGTTTATTTTTGAAAAAGAGAAGGGGAGTTATCCCCGGTGTCCTGGATAATATTTATCCCTCAATCAACATCATTGAAACAGATTATCTGCTCATTATCACATTGCTGTTTGTGGGAGTTTGCTGTGTGCAAATGGCTGCCGTATTTCCTACATTACAACAGTCACTACACTTCAAAAAGTACTTCATTGGCTGTAAAGTGCTTTGTGATGTCCTGAGGTCATGAAAGGCGCTATATAGATGCAAGTCTTTCTTTTTCTCTTCACTAGCCTACTTGCTCCTCGTACTCTTTAATATTGGCTGCCACGTTTCCTACATGACAACATTGACTGCACTTCAAAAGGAATTTCATTGGCTGTAAAGTGCACTGGGACGTCCTGATGTCATGAAAGGTGTTATATAAATGCAAGTCTTTCTTTTCTTTAGTCCTGTAGAAAACAGATGGGTTGTTTCTCTTTACTTGAGTAGTAATAACGTGTTGTTGCTTCAGGTTCGATACCTTAATTTCTTCATTCAGTACGCAAAGCTAATTTATAAGCAAGGTCGATCAGATACAGAGTAAAATAATTCCAATGCATTGTAGCATTGTAATGAACTTTCAAACACAGAGGGGCCAAAATTTCTCCTTTCCTTAAGGCCATTTAACACCGGAAAGCGGCGGCAATGCTGCGGAGTGCAATTGTAAGAGGGGTGGTCTCAATGAGGGGGGTCAAGTTCCCTTCTGACCAAATTGAGTGGTTCAAATCGCTCCCACTCCCTTGGGTTCTGTACTCTGGATTTATTTGGTGGGGGGGTGGCAAAAGTGCAGAGGACACTGGTTTGATGCAAAGAACTTTGTTTTTATTACAGTCAAGGTAATACAGGCTTATTACTCTAGTAAGAAAATACACGGTCAAACTTACAATCACTCTAATAAAGAACAATACAAGGAAAGTTACAAGGTCAAACTTAAAATCACAAATCACTCTAATAAAGAACCATACACTACACATTCAAAGGAGGTCACAGCAAATTATACCTCCCACCTCCCAATACCTAATTCGAGCTAGGTTAGACTCCAGGGCATGCAGGGACGATGCTTACCAACCCTTTTTGATAATTAACGGTAGATCGCGGTTGTTTTTCCCTTGATACCACGTTGACTGTGGTCGGTCGCTGCTGCGATGGTGATGTTCTTCCTTCCTTCAGGACTTCAGGACTTCGAGGCTGGAGAAGTTAGTTTACAACTGTCGCGTTGGTTTCTCTCCTTGTCTTGATGACATACACGCAATATAGCACCTGGTGTAGTATGGCATCTGAGGTAGTAGCAGCCTTGTAGCTACCTAGTAACCACCGAACCTCTGTTGAAAACAGGGGTCAGTTATATGATTTCAGTGTTCTAATCTTGCCGCAAAATCTGTTCAAAATCGTTTGTATAATTTTGGCGGGCTTGGTTCTTCTTTGTAATATTTTGTCGGGCTCGTTAAAAGTTGATATGTCTTGGGTGGGTTGATATTCGAAAACTGTTTCCTGATGGAAATATTAGTTTGGTAATTGCAATGTCCTTTTGTGCTTAGTCTTTTGCATACAGGCTGGATTGGGCTTCTTTGTGATGTATATGTTGAAATGGTTGTCCAGACCCATGTTGATGGGTAGCTACCTCTGGGTGATTTTGTGATGTTAATGTCTCTTTTGGGGGAAAGATTTTCGAATATTCATTCTTCCAGACAGGTTAGATGTAGAACTTACTACTAGGGGAATCAAGGGGTATGGTGAGAAAGCAGGAATGGGGTACTGAAGTTGCATGTTCAGCCATGAACTCATTGAATGGCGGTGCAGGCTAGAAGGGCCGAATGGCCTACTCCTGCACCTAGTTTCTATGTTTCTATGTTAACTCAGTCCTCACACCCAGGTAGCTTTACTTAATTAGACTGTCTCTTGCAAGCTCTGTAGGTCCGCCCGCAGCCTTGAGTTTGTCTTTTAAAATCCAAAATTCTATTAAAGTTCGTAGTTTCTTCCATAAGCACTTTCGAGTTTCAAACTTTTCAGTATAGTCCCAAATTAAATTTCCTTTCGAATGAGCCCAAACACAGGGGGGGGGGTTTCTTGTGAATTTTGCATTCCTTCACAATGGCCGCCATTATCAAAATTCCGCTCCTGCGGTATCCCGGTGGTGTCCCACTCCCCCCCCCCCACCCCGCACTGTATCGCTGCTGCTGATCCGTCCAAAATGCGCCATCGCAGTGCACACTGCCGATGTACCACCCGATGGCAAAATTCTGCAGTGAACATTTTCAGCCCGCTGGGCGGTGTCAAAACAAGCTTTTTCCCAGTGGTCCAGTGAGGCTGTGGCCTTCTGCAGCGGCGGTGTGGCTTCCCTTAAAGAAGAGGGCGCACTGCCGCTGCCGCCATGTTTTTTTGTTTGTCAGCCGACTGCCAGGTCGGCCTAACAATTATGCCCCCGGGTTCGGCCTTGCCGCCAACAGGCAGCCTGCCACCCCCCAACTCCCGTATCCCACAACAGCTCTCCCATTGCACCGCTTGGGGCGCACAGTTTGAATGAAGTGAAGATTTAGCGCCCGCTGAGATGGGCTGCTAAATCTTGCTGAATTCGACACTTAGAAAGAGACAAAGTTGCGGGGCGGTAGCGGAGGCAGGAATGGCCATCGCGGGGTGTTGCCGGAGTGTTAGCAAGACACAGCGCAAACCCGTTTTCGCCTGCAGAATCCTGGGGGCTCTGGCCACCGCGCCCATGTGACCGAAAATGAGCGCCCCGTTAGCACTTCCCGGAGGTGCTAATGGGCCTTTCACAAATGGGGAAATTTCATCCCCTCAACTTTTCTGTGCAGTTTCCTGCGTTCAGTTGTGCAAATCCCTCCCTCCACCCCCCGCCCCCCTCCAAATTGCAGTGGGTATACAGATGAATACAGAGAAATTCCGAGATCGCTTGGTCTGGAGGAATATGGCTTCTTTTTCGGTGAGGTTGCGTGCTCTCTCCAAGAATGTCAGCCGCCATCTTGTCCTTGCATCTGTTCACACGCTTCCGGTGCCATGGTCCCGAGCGATAGCGATTCAGGAGGGAGGCGAAGAACAAAGAGACCAAAACGCACTCAAGTCGAAAATGGAAAGAAAGGAAGAAAATGCCAAGCAGGAAAACATTAAAGTTTTCTCTTGTTTAAGATGTCGGATCTAAATAACCAGTGTTCCTTTTACAGAGCACTCCCACTCACAATGTATTATTAATATTCTACAATTAGCCACCTGCTTCCCGCCCTGATCTGGCCGACTGTAATATTAAATTCCTGGTGGCAGGACACTTGCGTGAAATCAGTGGAGTCCTCCTTTAAATGTGCTGACCATTATCCGATGACATCATGAGGGCCGGACTGAGCTAGTAACCTGTGGCATGAGTAGCGCAGCAGTCAGTGCTTCACACAGTAGTACAGTGGACACCTCAAGTCGCTGGAGAAATACCACCAGCGATGTTTCCGCAAGATCCTACAAATCCCCTGGGAGGACAGACGCACCAACGTTGGCGTTCTCGACCAGGCCAACATCCCCAGCATCGGAGCACTGACCACACTTGATCAGCTCCGCTGGGCAGGCCACATTGTCCGCATGCCAGACACGAGGCTCCCAAAACAAGCGCTCTACTCGGAACTCCTTCACGGCAAACAAGCCAAAGGTGGGCAGAGGAAACGTAACAAGGACACCCTCAAAGCTTCCCTGATAAAGTGCAACATCCGCACCGACACCTGGCCCAAGACCGCTCTAAGTGGAGGAAGTGCATCTGGGAGGGCGCTGAGCACCTCGAGTCTCATCACCGAGAGCGTGCAGAAATCAAGTGCAGGCAGCGGAAAGAGCGTGCGGCAAATTTGTCCCACCCACCCTTTCCCTCAACGACTGTCTGTCCCACCTGTAACAAGGACTGTGGCTCTCATATTGGACAGTTCAGCCACCTAAGGACTCATTCTAAGAGTGGAAGCAAGTCTTCCTCCATTGTGAGAGACTGCCTATGATGATGATGATGATGATGATGATAATGATGTTGCTGAAGACCTCGCCAAACTTGTCACGCGATGGCTCAAGGGTCAGAAGAGGCCAGCATGTTAAGTTTCTTTACAATTTGAAAAAGTTTGCTTGTGAGCCTGGCCCCACAAAGGAACCTCAGCTCTACAAATTTGCAGATAAATATTATAAAAATATGTGAACGTAAGAAATAGGAGCAGGAGTAGGCCACTCGGTCCCTCGAGCCTGCTCATGGCTTTTCTTCTGCCTCAGCTCCATCTTTCCGCACTATTCCCATATCCCTTGGTTCCCTTAGTTTTCCAAAAATCAAAGAGATTTCCAAAGATTCCCCACCCTTTGAGTGAAGAGGGTAAATTTTATGAATTTGCACCAATTTCAAGGGACGGGAAGTTATGCAGAGTCCTGTGCCTTTACCCTCCCCACAAACCCCCACCCCAAAGTTATTCCTTCCTCCAAGGATCCAGTCCCATGGAGTCCTCTCAGACTCCATAATCCAGTTCTCCCAATCTTTAACCCCCTGAACTCAAGCTTGGGACTCTCCCATCCCATTCCCCCTCCCCCTCAGCACTGGACATCTGCAAGTGTATATAGAATTCTACTGCATATAATAAAGAGAAAGAAAGACCTGCATTTATATAGCACCTTTCATGACCTCAGGATGTCTCAAAGCATTTTACAGCCAAGTTGCACACAACAAGCTCCCACAAACAGCAATGTGATAATGAGCAGATAATTTGGTTCAATGATGTTGATTGAGGGATAAATATTGGCCAGGTCACCAGGGATAACTTCCCTGTTTTTCCTCAAAATAGTGCCACAGGATATTTTACATCCACCTGAGAAAACAAACGTTCCTCAGTTTAACAGCTCATCCAATGGACAACACCTCCCATAGTGCAGCACTCCCTCAGTACTGCTTTGGAGCATCAGCCTGGATTTATGTGCACAAGTTCCTGGAGTGGGACTTTAACCCACAACCTCTGACTCAGAAGTGAGTGTGCTACCCACTGAGCCACAGCTGATGCTCACGATAACATATGACCTACCTTAAAGTCAGGATGAGATGTAACCTATTTATTTTGATACACATAACAGGAAAATACATAGCAATATTTCAACAGTTGTGTTATTCCTTCAATACTAATGGTCTTGGATAGAATCTCATTTATTTAAATTTATAACAATAATGACAAGAAAACCAGCAGTCACAGAAAGCTGACTGAAAGTAACTTATTTATCAGCAAGAAATGCAGGCATGTTTTATCCATTCTCGCTGTAAAACTGTCAGGGATCTCTTTCTGTTTAAAATCGCTTTCCTCTGTGCCTGTGCCATGTTGCATTGCTTGAGCCATTGAAGTATGGGATACAGCGTCCTCATCCAGGCTAACATCCCCAGCATTGAAGCATTGACCACACCCGATCAACTTCGCTTGGCAGGCCACATTGTTCACATGCCAGACATGAGACTCCCTCAGCAACTGCTCTATGCGGAGCTTCTTCACGGCAAGTGAGCCAAAGGTGGACAGCAGAAACGTTACAAGGACATCTTCAAAGCCTCCCTGGTGAAGTGCGACATCACCACTGACACCTAGGAGTCCCTGGCCAAAGACAGCATTAGGTGGAGAAAGTGCATCTGGGAGGGCGTTGAGCTCTTCGAATCTCAACGCCGCGAGCGTGAAGTGGTCAGGCACGGGCAGCAGAAGGAGCGTGCGGCAAATCAGTCCCACCCCCCACCACCCCCCATCTCCCGACGAATGTCTGTCCCACCTGTGACAGGGTCTGTGGCTCTCATATTGGACTGTTCAGCCACCAAAGGACTCACATTAGGAGTGGAAGCAAGTCTTCTTCGATTCCGAGGGACTGCCTATGATGATGATGACAGTGTTAAACTCTCATTTTACCGTCATGTAAGTGATCCTTTTCAGTAAGTGCAGGCAGGAGGTCTTCAGTTGGAACGATGATCATGTGTCATGATGGAGACATCAGGAAATCCCACTGCACCGGGTTAAAGCAATACATAGAAACATAGAAAATAGGTGCAGGAGTTGGCCATTCGGCTCTTCGAGCCCTGCACCACCATTCAATAAGATCATGGCTGATCATTCACCTCTGTACCCCTTTCCTGCTTTCTCTCCATACCCCTTGATCCCTTTAGCCGTAAGGACCATATCGACTCCCTCTTGAATATATCCAATGAACTGGCATCAACAACTCTCTGCGGTAGGGAATTCCACAGCTTAACAAATCTCTGAGTGAAGAAGATTCTCCTCATCTCAGTCCTAAATGGCTTACCCCTTATCCTTAGACTGTGTCCCCTGGTTCTGGACTTCCCCAACATCGGGAACATTCTTCCTGCATCTAACCTGTCCAGTCCCATCAGAATTTTATATGTTTCTGTGAGATCCCCTTCTAAACGCCAGTGAATAAAGGTCCAGTCGATTCAGTCTCTCCTCATAGGTCAGTCCTGTCATACCGGGAATCAGTCTGATGAACCTTCGTTGCACTCCCTCAATAGCAAGAATGTCCTTCCTCAGATTAGGAGAACAAAACTGACCACAATATTCCAGGTGAGGCCTCACCAATGCCCTGTACAACTGCAGTAAGACCTCCCTGCTCCTATACTCAAATCCTCTTGCTATGAAGGCCAACATACCATTTGCCTTCTTCACCGCCTGCTGTACCTGTATGCCCACTTTCAATGACTGATGTACCATGACAACCAGGTCTTGTTGCACCTCCCCTTTTCCTAATCTGCCGCCATTCAGATAATATTCTGCCTTCCTGTTTTTGCCCCCAAAGTGGATCACCTCACATTTATCCACATTATACTGTATCTGCCATGCATTTGCCCATTCACCTAACCTGTCCAAGTCACCCTGCAGCCTCTTAGCGTCCTCCTCACAGCTCACACTGCCACCCAGTTTAATGTCATCTGCAAACTTGGAGATATTCCACTCAATTCCTTCATCCAAATCATTAATGTATATTGTAAATAGCTGGGGTTCCAGCACTGAGCCCTGTGGCACCCCACTAGTCACTGCCTGCCATTCTGAAAAGGACCCATTTATCCCGACTCTCTGCTTCCTGTCTGCCAACCAGTTCTCTATCCACGTCAGTACATTATCCCCAATACCATGTGCTTTAATTTTGCACACCAATCTCTTGTCTGGGACCTTGTCAAAAGACTTTTGAAAGTCCAAATACACCACATCCACTCGTTCTCCCTTGTCCACTCTACTAGTTACATTCTCAAAAAATTCCAGAAGATTTGTCAAGCAAGATTTCCCTTTTATAAATCCATACTGACTTGGACCGATCCTGTCACTGCTTTCCAAATGCGCTGTTATTTCATGGTTAATGATTGATTCCAACATTTTCCCCACTACTGACGTCAGGTTAACCGGTCTATAAATCACCCGTTTTTTTTTTAAAGTGGTGTTACATTAGCTATTCTCCAGTCCACAGGAACTGATCCAGAGTCGATAGACTTTTGGAAAATGACCACCAATGCATCCACTATTTCTAGGGCCACTTCCTTAAGTGCTCTGGGATGCAGACTATCAGGCCCCAATGCTTTATCGGCCTTCAATCCCATCAATTTCCCGAACACAATTTCCCGCCTAATAAGGATATCCTTCAGTTCCTCCTTCTCACTAGCCCCTCGGTCCCCTAGTACTTCCGGAAGGTTATTTGTGTTTTCCTTCGTGAAGACAGAACCAAAGTATTTGTTTAATTGGTCTGCCATTTCTTTGTTCCCCATTATAAATTCACCTGATTCGGACTGCAAGGGACCTAAGTTTGTCTTCACTAATCTTTTTCTCTTCACATATCTATAGAAGCTTTTGCAGTCAGTTTTTATGATCCCAGCAAGCTTCCTCTCATAGTCTATATTCCCCCTCCTAATTAAACCCTTTGTCCTCCTCTGCTGAATTCTAAATTTCTCCCAGTCCTCAGGTTTGCTGCTTTTTCTGGCCAATTTATATGACTCTTCCTTGGATTTAACACCATCCTTAATTTCCCTCGTTAGCCACGGTTGTGCCACCTTCCCCATTTTATTTTTTACTCCAGACAGGGATGTACAATTGTTGAATTTCATCCATGTGATCTTTAAATGTTTGCCATTGCCTATCCACCGTCAACCCTTTAAGTATCATTTGCCAGTCTATTCTAGACAATTCACGTCTCATGCCATCAAAGTTTCCTTTTCTTAAGTTCAGGACCATAGTCTCTGAATTAACTGTGTCACTCTCCATTTAATAAATAATTCTATCATATTATGGTCACTCTTCCCCAAGGGTCCTCACACAACAAGATTGCTAATTATTCCTTTCTCATCACCCAGTCTAGGATGGCCAGCCCTCTAGTTGGTTCCTCGACATATTGGTCCAGAAAACCATCCCTAATACTCTCCAGGAAATCCTCCTCCACCGTATTGCTACCAGTTTGGTTAGCCCAATCTATATGTAGATTAAAGTCGTACATGATAACTGCTGTTCCTTTATTGCACGCATCCCTAATTTCTTGTTTGATGCTATCCCCAACCTCACTACTACTGTTTGATGGTCTGTACACAACTCCCACTAGCATTTTCTGCCCTTTGGTATTCTGTAGCTCCATCCATACAGATTCCACATCATCCAAGCTAATGTTCTTCCTTACTTTTGGGTTAATTTGCTCTTTAACCAGCAATGCTACCCCACCTCCTTTTCCTTTCTGTCTATCCTTCCTGAATGTTGAATACCCCTGGATGTTGAGTTCCCAGCCTTGGTCACCCTGGAGCCATGTCTCCGTAATCCCAATTATATCATATTCGTTAATTGCTGCCTGTGAAGTTAATTCGTCCACCTTATTACGAAGACTCCTCGCATTGACGCACAGAGCCTTCAGGCTTGTCTTTTCAAAACACTTTGCCCTTTTAGAATTTTGCTGCAATGTGGCCATTTTTGATTTTTGCCTTGGGTTTCTCTGCCCTCCACTTTTAATTTTCTTCTTTCTATCTTTTGCTTCTGCCCCCATTCTACTTCCCTCTGTCTCCCTGCATAGGTTCCCATCCCCCTGCCATATTAGTTTAACTCCTCCCCAACAGCACTAGCAAATACTCCCCCTAGGACATTGGTTCCGGTCCTGCCCAGGTGCAGACCGTCCGGTTCGTACTGATCCCACCTCCCCCAGAACCGGTTTCAATGTCCCAGGAATTTGAATCCCTCCCTTTGGCACCACTTCACAAGCCACGATTCATCTGAGCTATCCTCGATTCCTATTCTGACTATCACGTGGCACTTGTAACAATCCTAAGATTACTACCTTTGAGGTCCTACTTTTTAATTTAACTCCTAGCTCCCTAAATTCAGCTTGTAGGACCTCATCCCATTTTTTAACCTATATCATTGGTACCTATATGCATCACGACAACTGGCTGTTCACCCTCCCCCTTCAAAATGTCCAGCAACCGCTCCGAGACATCCTTGACCATTGCACCGGGGGGGGGCAACATACCATCCTGGAGTCTCAGTTGCGGCTGCTGAAATATCTATCTATTCCCCTTACAATAGAATCCTTTATCGCTATAGCTCTCTTTTTCCTGCCCTTCTGTGCAGAAGAGCCACCCACGGTGCCATGAACTTGGCAGCTGCTGCCCTGCCCTGATGAGTCATTCTCCCCAACAGTACCCAAAGTGATCTATCTGTTTTGGAGAGGGATGACCGCAAGGGACCTCTGCACTACCTTCCTTCCTCTGCTCCTCCTGTTGGTCATCCATTCCCTTCTGTCTGTGTACCCTTTACCTGGGGTTTATCCAACTCACTAAACAAGCTATTCACGGCATCCTCAGCATCGCCGATGCTCCAAAGTGAATCCACCCACAGCTCCAGTGCCACAATGCGGTCTGTCAGGATCTGCAGCAGGATACACTTCCCGCACATGTAGTCGTCAGGGACACTGGAAGCGTCCCTGACTTCCCACATAGCGCAGGAGGAGCATGGCACGTGCCCGAGCTCTCCTGCCATGACTTAACCCTTAGATTAACTTAATTTGGCAACAACAATGATAAAGGTTACCTACTGACAGGGGGAAAAAAAAGAAAAACTACTCGCCAATCACTTACCCCCTTGGCTGTGACGTCACCTTTCGATTTCTTTCTACTTCTTTGTTTACCTTCTTCCCCTGTAGCTGCACCAGCTAGCCTCTCCGACACTGCTCCCTGGACTCCTGCCTCTCCGACGCTGCTCCCCGGACTCCTCACTTGTGGGCCTTTTATAGGCCTCCTCTGTTAAGTCCTGACTCTAATGTACTGACTTACACGAGGCACATGCTGAAGTCAAGGTCACTCAGGACCTGCATCTTTAATTCCAGCTCTCCTGTGTTGCAGTTGCCTGAGACCTGCCTTTATATACCTCGGTGGGACAGGTATGGCATGTCTCCTGCAAATGCACCCCTGGTGGTAAGGTATGCTTATTGTTACAGGTCATATCCAGTTACAGTCATGTATAGCATGGTAAGAAACAGTTATATATAGTAATGTGAGATACATGACATCACCCTCCCCCAAGGTCTTATTGCCTTTATAGATTCAGTCTCTCAGGTGGTCTATGCTCTCACGTGGAACGTCTTAGTTGTGGTTCAGTTGTTTGCCTTGGTGCCTGTTTTTCGTTCGGTGTGATTGCTGGTATCTCGCCTGGGCTGTCTGTTTCGTTTGGTGTGATTGCTGGTATCTTGTCTGGGCTGTCTGTTGAGACTGCCCTTTCCTCAGGTTGTTCCACCTGTCTGTCCACCAGGTGTGGTGTGAGTTCCACATTGTAGTCTGCCTCTGGTTCTTCAGTGTTATCAGTGAATCTACTTTTTACTTGGTCTACATGCCTCCGGCAGGTTTGGCCATTGTCCATTTGTACAACCAGTAGCCTGTTTCCCTCTTTGTCTGTTACTGTCCCTGCAAGCCATTTGGGACCCGGCCATAGTTTAGCACAAACACTTTGCCCCCTATCTCATTCCACCTCCCCCTCAAATTATGGTCATGGTACTCAGTTAGCTTTTGACGCTTAGCCGCAACAATTTCATGCATGTCTGGGAGGATTAACGAGAGCCTGGTCTTTAAGGTTCGTTTCATCAATAGTTGCGCGGGGGGAAGCCCAGTCAACGAATGCGGACGAGATCTGTATGCCAGCAGCAGTCGCGACAGGCGGCTCTGCAGCGTGGGACCTTGGATTCTGAGCATGCCTTATTTAATGATCTGCACTGCTCGCTCCACCTGGCCATTGGAGGCCGGATTGAAAGGTGCCGTCTTAATGTAATTTATACCGTGGTCAACTATAAAAAGTGAAATTCTGTGCTGGTGAAGCATGGACCATTATCACTGACCAATATGTCAGGAATGCCGTGCATTGCAGGCATGGTTCCAAGGCTCTCCACAGTGGTGGAGGTGGTGCTCGAGTTTAAAATGGTGCACTCGATCTATTTTGAAAATGCATTAACGACTACGAGGAACATTTTGCTCATGAATGGGCCCGCATAGTCTCCATGCACCCGCAACCACTGTTTGGTGGGCCAGGGCCAGGGGCTTAGGGGGGCCTCCCTGGGGGCATTACTGAGTTGGGCACAAATGGTGCACCGACGGACGCAGAGCTCCAAGTCCGCATTAGTGCCAGGCCACCAGACGTGGGATCTGGCAATGGCCTTCAGAAGGACGATCCCCGGGTGCTCGCGATGGAGCTCCCGGACAAACGCCTCCCTGCCTCCTAAGGGCATAACTACTCGGCTGCCCCACATCAGGCAGTCTGCCTGTAGTGAGAGTTCATGCATGCACCTATGGAAGGGTTTGATTTCCTCGGGGCAGGTATCGCGAGCCTCTGCCCAGTCACCGGTTAAAATGTATCTTTTAACTAGAGATAACGTGGGGTCGCTGGTCGTCCAGGCTCTGATTTGGCGAGCCGTCATGGGCAAACCTGTGGATTCAAAGGCATTGATTGCCATGACCATCTCACAGTCCTGTTCGTCGGACCCTTCTGTGGTCGCCAGGAGTAGCCTGCTAAGTGTGTCGGCACAGTGGTCTGTGCCTTATCGTGTAGTCGTAAGCCGCCAGCATGAGTGCCCACCGCTGAATGCGCGCCGAGGCATTGGCGTTGATTGCCTTGCTCTCGGATAGTAGGGACGTGAGGGGTTTGTGATCGGTTTCTAATGCAAACTTGGCCCCAAAAAGGTATTGGTGCATCTTTTTGACACCATACATGCACGCGAGTGCCTCCTTCACAACCATACCGTACCCGCGCTCCGCCCGCGAAAGTGACCTGGAGGCATAAGCAACGGGTTGCAATTTACCCGCATCATTGATATGCTGGAAAAGGCACCCGACCCCGTATGCTGACTCATCACACGTAAGGACTAACTTTTTACCTGGGTCAAAAAAGGCTAAAACACTGTTGGAACACAGAAGGTTGCGTGCCTTATTGAAGGCGCATTCTTGGGCGTCCCACCAAAACCAATCGCACCCCTTTCTGAGTAGCACGTGGAGAGGCTCCAGCAGCGTGCTCAAGTTATGCATAAAGTTCCCAAAGTAATTGAGTAGCCCGAGAAAGGCGCGCAGTTCCGAGACATTCATGAGCCTGGGTGCCAGGCGAATCGCTTCTGTTTTGGAATCTGTTGGGCGGATTCCATCAGCGGCAATCCTTCTGTCCAAAAATTCAACCTCGGGCGCGAGAAACAGGCACTTGGATTTCTTAACTCTTAGGCCTACCCGATCCAATCGACTTCGTACTTCCTCAAGATTGCGGAGACGAGAGTCGGTGTCCCTGCCCGTGATGAGTACAACCGTCCCCGGGATGGACTTGAGCAGACTCTCCATGGTGCGCTGGAATATAGCAGCTGCCGACCTGATGCCGAATGGGCATCGATTGTACACAAAAAGGCCTCGATGTGTGTTAATGGTGGTGAGTAGCTTAGACTCTTCGGTCAGTTCTTGCGTCATATACACAGATGTGAGGTCAAGTTTCGAGAAAAGTTTTCCTCCAGCCAACGTGGCAAATAGGTCCTCCGCTCTGGGCAGCAGGTATTGGTCCTGTACAGAGACTCTGTTTATGGTAGACTTGTAATCCCCACAGATTCGCACGGATCCATCAGGCTTCATGACGGGGATGATGGGGCTTGCCCAGTCGCTGAATTCCATGGGAGAAATTATGCCTTCCCGCAGAAGCCGGTTCAGTTCGTTTTCAATCTTTTTCCTCATCACATAAGGCACAGCTCTAGCCTTGTGATGGACCGGTTTGGCATTGTGTGTGATGTAGATTCTAACTATAGCTCCTTTGAAGGTGCCCACACCTGGCTGAAAGAGATGTTCAAAACGGCTTAGAACTGTTGAGCAGGACGTCTGTTCCTCTGACGACATGGCGTGAACATCATCCCATTTCCAATTAAGTTCTGCTAGCCAGTTTCTCCCCAACAGGGCTGGGAGATCCCCGGGGACAATCCACAGGGAAAGTCGGTGCACCGTCCCTTTGTGTGTGACTGAGAGCATGGCGTTACCAAGGATTGGGACGATTTCTTTAATATAGGTCCTTAGTTTGGTGTCGATCTTTGTGAGTTTTGGTCTGTTGCTTTTGTGCGGCCACAGCTGTTCAAATTGTTGAACGCTCATGAGGGATTGACTGGCCCCCGTGTCCAGTTCCATGTTGGAGGCATCTTGGTGTAAGAGCAGTGGACATTGATCGTGTTGACCCGCTGTATCTCAGCGTCCCGTGCACTGTTCCAACCGTCTTCTGGTCTGCTTCCCCACCCTTCCGATTCGTATGCCAGCCGAGCTGCTGTTTTTCTGCACATGCGAGCCAGATGCCCTGTGTAGTTGCAGTTTCTGCAAACGGCATGCTGAAATCGACACACCCTGGTTGAGTGCCTTCCCCCACATCTCCATCACCGACCGTTTCCATTGTTTCCAAAGAATGAGCTGCGTCTGGCTGATCTCCCTTGAGCTTCTCTCAATCTGTTGTTGATTGCTCGCATTGTGGGTTGATGAGGTGTGATCGGCCGTTCATGTGGCCCTTGATTTTGATGGCTTCTGGTGCCACTGTCTGCTGTTGAAGGCCTGCTCTCCTGTCTTTGTCTGTGTGTGGGGGTAGCGGTTTGTTTCCCTTGTTCTGATGCCTCGTTGGTTGTCGTACCCGAAGTATAGGTCAGCCTCGTTTCATCTTTGCCTGCCAAGAACATCTGTGCGACCAGTGCTGCTGCCTTTAGATTCAAGTTCTTAGTCTCTATAAGCTTTCGGAATATGCGTGGCCTATTCCTTCAATAAAAAAGTCTCTCAATACTTCTCTCCCTAGTTCATCAGGGAACTCACATGAACTTGTATTCACTGGAGTTCAGAAGAATGAGAGAGGACCTCATAGAAACGTTTAAAATTCTGACGGGGTTAGACAGGTTAGATGCAGGAAGAATGTTCCCAATGTTGGGGAAGTCCAGAACCAGGGGACACAGTCTAAGGATAAGGGGTAAGCCATTTAGGACCGAGATGAGGAGGAATTTCTTCACCCAGAGAGTGGTGAACCTGTGGAATTCTCTACCACAGAAAGTTGTTGAGGCCAATTCACTAAATATATTCAAAAAGGAGTTAGATGGAGTCCTTACTACTAGGGGAATCAAGGGGTATGGTGAGAAAGCAGGAATGGGGTACTGAAGTTGCATGTTCAGCCATGAACTCATTGAATGGCGATGCAGGCTAGAAGGGCCGAATGGCCTACTCCTGCACCTATTTTCTATGTTTCTATGTTTCTATGTAACTAGCCAGCCTCCAAAGTTCCGCCACGAAGTCGGGTATGCTTTGGCCCACACAGCATCTGTAGTTGTAGAACCTGTGTCTGGCCATGTGTAGGCTGCTCACTGGCTTCAGGTGGTCTCTCACCAGTGTGCTCAACTCCTCAAACAACTTGCTTGCTGGTTTCTCGCGTGCCAGCAGGTCTTTCATTAAAGCGTATGTTTTCGAGCCACATGCTGGTCAAGAGATGGGCTCTTCTCTTGTCTGCCTTATCGTCGCCCAGCCGGTCTTTGGTCACAAAGCTTTGCTGGAGCCTTTCTATAAAGTCCTCCCAATTATCTCCAGCATTGTATTTCTCATCTTAGCTGTTGGTAGCCATTCTGTGGATTCTGTGATCCCGAAACTCATCGCCATTGTTAAGCCCTGACTCTAATGTACTGACTTACACGAGGCACATGCTGAAGTCAAGGTCACTCAGGACCTGCACCTTTAATTCCAGCTCTCCTGTGTTGCAGTTGCCTGAGACCTGCCTTTATATACCTCAGTGGGACAGGTATGGTGTGTCTCCTGCAAGTGCACCCCTGGTGGTAAGGTATGCTTATTGTTACAGGTCATATCCAGTTCCAGTCATGTATAGCATGGTAAGATACAGTTATATACAGTAATGTGAGATACATGACATCCCCGATCTCCGCGGACGCCCGCCTCTCTGATGCTGTTCCCCGGACTCCTCACTCACGGGCCTTTTATAGGCCTCCCGATCTCCCCGGACTCCCGCCTCTCTGACGCTGTTCCCCTGACTCCTCACTCGCGGGCCTTTTGTAGGCCTCCTCGATTGATAAGGGGATAAGCAGAGCCATTTGTCATGCTCAATGATGACCTTCAGCACCTGATGAAGTTAGTAACAGAAAGCAAGTAGAATTTAATCGAACAAATTGAAAAATAAAATCTGTAGTTCCGTCTGGAGATTGACACTTTTAAACTTTCTCTGAAAAGCAGTCTTTTCATTAATGTTTAGTATCCTTACAACAGAAATGTGGAAGCTAAGTTAAAGCAAAGCAGGAATTGCAAGAAAGCAAAACAAAACAGTAAAAAGAAAGACTTGGATTTATATAGCGTCTTTCACAACCACCAGACATTTCAAAGCGCTTTACAACTAATGAAATACTTTTGAAGTGTAGTCACTGTTGTAATGTGGGAAATGCGGCAGCCAATTTGTGCACAGCAAGCTCCCACAAACAGCAATGTGATGATCACCAGATAATCTGTTTTTGTTGTGTTGTTTGAGGGAGAAATATTGGCCAGGACACCGTGGATAACTCCCCCGCTCTTCTTCGAAATAGTACCATGGGATCTTTTACAACAACTTAAGAGGGCAGACAGGACCTCGGTTTAATGTCTCATTTGAAAGACGGCACCTCCAACAGTGCTGCACTCCCTCAGCACTCAGTAACTGTAAATAGGCATGGTTTAACCATTTACTTGTGAATAAATAAATGGTCTGGAAGTTAATATGTATGTTACAACAGTGACTACACTTCAAAAGTACTTCATTGTCTGTAAAGTGCTTTGGGACACCTTAATTATGTGAGGTGTGTTTTTTTATTTTTTATTTGGTGTTAGTGTGTTTGTTTTTTTTTCTCAATCAGTAGCAATGAGAACTCGTAGATATGGAGTTCCCACTGCTATTAATTGAGAATACTGTATCTGATTGGTTGAGCAGTCACACGTAACTGCACCTTCTGCATAGGAACCTGGAGGACGGGAGCGCACTTCGCAGTGCGGGAAAAGAAGGCCTCCCCACTGGAATCCCAGGCTCCTCCCGGACCACCAGGTAAATTTGTAGAAATGTTTCAGGTCGGAGGCATTGCCCGCGGGAAGCCTCTGACCCCAATTTCAGCGCTAATACTTTCTAATCATACCAGGCCATTAATCGAAGGCTTTATTGACCATTGAGGGAGTGCAATGAAGGTTCACCAGACTGACTCCTGGGATGGGGGGATTGTCCTATGAGGAGAAATTGAACTGACTAGGCCTATATTCTCTAGTGTTTAGAAGAATGAGAGGTGATCTTATTGAAACATACAAAATTCTTACAGGACTTTACAGGGTCGATGCAGGGAGGATGTGTTCTCTGGCTGGGAAGTCTAGAACCAGGGGTCACACTCTCAGAATAAGGGCTAGGCCATTTAGGACTGAGATGAGGAGAAACTTCTTCACTCAGAGGGTGGTGAATCTTTGGAATTCTCTACCCCAGAGGGCTGTGGAGGCTCAGTCTTTGAGCTTTCCTCTGTGCCTGTGCCATGTTGCATTGCTTGAGCCATTAAAGTGTGGGATACAGTGTTAAACTCTCATTTTACCGTACAGTATTGGTCTCCTTATTTAAGGAGGGATATACCTGTATTGCAGGCAGTTCAGAGAAGGTTCACGAGGTTGATTCCTGAGATGAGGGGGTTGTCATATGAATAAAGGTTGAGCTGGTTGGGCCTATACTCATTGGAGTTTAGAAAACTTAGAGGTGATCTTATTGAAACGTATAAGATTCTGAGGGGCCTCGATAGGTTGGATGCAGGGAGGAAGCTTGCTCTTGTGGGGGAATTTAAAACTAGGGAGCATAGTCTCAGAATAAGGGGTCATCCATTTAAAAGGGAAATGAGGAAGAATTTATTTTCTCAGAGGATCGTGAATCTTTGGAATTCTCTACCCTGGAGAGCTGCGGCGGCTGGGACATTGAATAATTTTACGGTGGAGACAGATAGATTTTAGAAGGATAAGGGGGTCAATGATTATGGGGAGCGGGCAGGGAAGTGGAGCTGAGCCGAAGATCAGATCAGCTCAAGGGGCCAGATGGCCTACTCCTGCTCCTATTTCTTATGTTCTTATCTATATTTCACACTCAGAAGTTACCAGCATGTGCTGTCAGTGGGTGAAGTTCCACACAGCCAGCACTTACACATAAAATTGCCTATAATTCACATTTCATTGATAAGAATCCCGATAATACAGGACATTCATGAATGTTAATTACAAAATCTATGCACATCCAGGTATTAACATAAATAATCCTTCGTCAAAATGATCACGAACAGCGATTAAAAATCAATGAGCTGTGCGTACATTTTTGAGGTACCATTTTCAGTTCATTAATCCTCAATGAGACGTGCGGCAAATTTGTAATTTCAAAAGAGCTCTCAGAGGAATTCAATGGCCAAGTTTCACAACAGCACACAAGACATTCTGAAAAAGCCTTTGAAGTGGGTATTTATGATGGACTTCAACAAAATGCAAATTTCAATCGTTTGCGACTGTGACAGAAAGTCTGGCTTGACGTTCCGTGTGAATTCTCCCAATCGGTTACCATTGCCTCAGTGGAATCCCCAGGGAAACAGTGCACTCAGCCGGTTTCCACCAGCTAAGCCCTTTCTCTGCCAAAGTCGGGAGAATCCTTTTAAAAATCCCAGTCACTGTGCACAGGCAGCTTAACAGCTGAATTTCAAAGACTGATCATATTTAACCTCACACAAAGTTTTCCCAGTTACAGACTTGACAAGAAGTGTCATTTAAACTTAAACAATGCTAATTGATTGGTTCAGTTTGTAATTGATTAACAATTCCTCTTGAATAATGTGACTTCACTGCTTTACAACTTCACTAGCGCACACATTGCACAAGATAGCTCTTACTGGAAACTCTCATCATGTGACCTTGTCATATGACTCTTTTATTATTGGCTGCTTCTATTTGTACTAACTGAAAGGCAGCCGTTTCTCTGATTGGCTCTCCATGTTCGCATAACCTATTGCTGATTGGTCCCCTTGGAGGATAAGCCACACCCTGAAGTTCCTCTGGAATGTATAACTGGAACCGCCCAGCCCAAGTTCTGAGTGACTTTCCAATTTGTAATTCGATCCATTTTGACTTCAGAAGCCACAGAGGGTAGATCTCCCAAAAAGCCACCAAGTTCCAACCAAAGTCCATTACCCCAACTCAAGTGCTACCTCCGCCAGATAAAGTCCCCTACCCAAGCACAAGGCCTTCACACCCATCCCCCACACTAAACCCCCCCCCCGCCATAGATGGGGCATTATGTGCGGAGTGTTAACTGGTTAATGGGTATGAAGTGAATAGTGACAGTGTCATGACTTCTGGATTTCATCCACCCCAACGATGTCCCTTGCAACACACACACCGAGCTTGCACGCATCAGGGGGTTGGAAGAACATGATCCATCTTCTCTGAGTTCCCTCTCTCCCCTCCGATCCTGCCCCCCCCCACCTGTGAGTCTCTCTCTCTACCCACCCCGCAAGCTCGCTCACTCTCTCCCCCCAGCCTCTTTCTCTCTCTCTCCCCCCATGCTCTCTCTCCCTCTCTCCCCCATGCTCTCTCTCTCTCTCTCTCCCCCTCAGGCTCTCTCTCTCTCTCTCTCTCTCTCCCCCCAAGCTCTCACTCCCTCCCCACCCCCCAACCCCAAACTCTCTCTCTCTTCTCCCCCCCCCCCCACAAGCTCTCACTCTCTCTCTCCCCCTCAGGCTCTCTTCCCCCCGCCCCCCCCACCCAAGCTCTCACTCTCTCTCGCTCTCCCCCCCAGGCTCTCTATCTCTCTCTCCCCCACGCTCTCTCTCTCTTTCTCTCTCCCCCAGGCTCTCTCTCTCTCTCTCACCCCCCAAGCTCTCACTCTATCTCGCTCTCCCCAGGCTCTCTCGCTCTCTCTCTCCCCCAAACTCTCACTCTCTCCCCCACCCCCATCCCAGGCTCTCTCTCTCTTCTCCCCCCCCCCCCCCGCCCCCCACAAGCTCTCACTCTCTCTCGCTCTCCCCCCAGGCTCTCTCTCCCTCTCTCCCCCACGCTCTCTCTCTCTCTCTCTCCCCCAGGCTCTCTCTCTCTCTCTCCCCCCAAGCTCTCACTCTCTCTTGCTCTCCCCAGGCTCTCTTGCTCTCTCTCTCCCCCAAACTCTCACTCTCTCCCCCACCCCCATCCCAGGCTCTCTCTCTCTTCTCCCCCCCCCCCCGCCCCCCACAAGCTCTCACTCTCTCTCGCTCTCCCCCCCAGGCTCTCTCTCCCTCTCTCCCCCACGCTCTCTCTCTCTCTCTCTCCTCCAGGCTCTCTCTCTCTCTCTCCCCCCAAGCTCTCACTCTCTCTCGCTCACCCAGGCTCTCTCGCTCTCTCTCTCCCCCAAACTCTCACTCTCTCCCCCACCCCCATCCCAGGCTCTCTCTCTCTCGTCTCCAGCCCCATCCCCCCCTAAGTTCGCTCTCTCCCCCAAGGCTCTCTCTCCCCCCCCCCCAAGCTCTTTCTCCCCAGGCTCTCTCTCTCTCTCTCCCCACAAGCTCTCACTCTCTCTCTCTCTCTCCCCCCAAGCTCTCTCACCCCCCAAACTCTCTCTCTCACCCCAAGCTCTCTTTCTCACAAGTTCTCCCCCCCCCGCAAGCTCTCTCCCTCCCCCTCCCCCAAGTTCTCTCTCTCTCTCACCTCCAAGCTCTCTCCGGCCCCCCCAGGCTCTCTCTCTCTCACTCCCTCAAGCTCTCTCTCTCTCTCATGCCCCAAGTTCTCTCAGCCCCCAAGCTCTCTCTCTCTCTCTCTCTCTAACCCCCCAAGTTCTCTCTCTCCCCCCCCGCACCAGGCTCTCTCTCTCTCACCCCCCTCCCCAAGCTTTCTCTCTCTCCTCCCCCACCCCCAGGCTCTCTCTCTCTCGCCCCCGACCCCCACCCCTCAAGCTCTCTCCCCCCAGCGGTATGTCAATGATGAATATTTCAGCCAAGCAGTATGTCAGCGGTATGTAGTTGCTTTTTGACCAAAGTCGCAGTTTTGGGTGGTGTGTCGGCGGTACTCGGGCGGTATGTCGACCAATTTCGGCTCCTTGGGCTTTTCCCACTCGAGCTGAGATGGTTAACGGGTGACCTGATAGAGTTTTTCAATATTATAAAGGGTGATGATCTTTCGCCTGGTAGACAAAATGATAATGAGAGGACACCAAATTGATGCCACCTCAGAAGAATGAAAATGGAGGTTACAAAAAAAAATCATTAGACTAGAAGCTGATTGAATATGGAACTCGCTGCACAAAGATTTGTTGAAGTGGAGTCCATCCATTCTCTTAAAAGAGAATTAGTTATTAGCTTGAAACAGAGGAATACTAAAGAGTATGAGAAGCAAGCAGGCGAGTGAAGAGAAAAAGAAAGTCTTGCATTTATATAGCTCCTTTCACATCCTAAAGTGCTTTACCGCTAATGAAGTACTTTTTAAAGTGTAGTCACTGTTGTAATGTAGGAAACATGGCAGTCAATTTGCATACAGCTAGGTCCCACAAACAGCAATGTGATAATGACCAAATATTCTGTTTTAGAGATGTTGATTGAAGGATAAATTATAGCCAAGACACCGGGGATAACTCCCCTGTTGTTCTTTGAAATAGTGCGTGGGATCTTTTACGTCCACCTGAGATAGCAGGCAGGGCCGTGGTTTAACATTGTATCTAATAGACAGCACCTTTGACAGTGCAGTGCTCCCTCAGTATTGCACTGGTGTGTCAGCCGAGATTTTTGTGCTCAAGTCCCTGGAGTGGGACTTGAGTTCTTCTAACTCAGAGGTGATTGTGCTACCTACTGAGCCACAGCTGACATAAAGCGCGACTGACATCATTGATGACTTGTGTCCTTACACACTACAGCAAATCAACACGAGGCACATGCTGGAGACAAGGTCACTCTGTGACCTGTACCTTTATTCACAGGACCAAGGAGCCATGGCCCTGCGTGGGACCTCCCTTTATATACCTGGCTGACCAGGTGAGGAGTGTCTCCCACAAGTTCACCCCCTGTGGTCAAGGTGTGCATTTCTCAGGTGTATACAATGAACAGTGTTGTTACATAAAGGTTACAGTAATGTGAAGGTTACAAACATGACATCACCTCCCCCCAACGTCTTTGGGTCAAAGATTAAGACTTTCAGGCGGTCGACGCTCTCTCGTGGAGCGCCGCAGGTGGGGCTCTGGTTGTTGAGCCTTGGCATACGTCTCTGTCACCTGTGGTGATTCCGGCTTGTCCGGGCTGGCCGCAGGGACTGTGCATGCTGCTGAATGATCTTGTTGCTCGTTCACTGGCGGTGGTGTGGGCAACATCTCCTGATCTTCCTTAGGTTCCTCAGTGTCCATGCTGAACCTTTTTTTTACTTGGTCCAGATGCTTGCGGCATATCTGTCCATTGTTGAGTCTGACCACTATGACCCTATTCCCCTCTTTACCAATTACAGTACCCTCAAGCCACTTGGGCCCCACAGGGTGATTAAGAACAAATACAGGGTCATCGATTTCTATACATCTCCCCTTTGAGTTACGTTCGTGGCACTCATTTTGGGACTGGCGCTTGCCCTCAACAATGCCTGACAGGACTGGATGAATGAAGGACAGCCGAGTTTTTAGTGTACGCTTCATGAGTAGTTCCGCTGGCCGGACTCTCATGAGCGAGTGCGGTCGGGACCTGTTGGCCAGCAGGAGGCGCGATAGACGGTATTGAAGGGAGGGTCCTTGAATCCGGAGCATGCCTTGCTTTATGATTTGGATCTCACGTTCTGCCTGGCCATTGGAAGCCGGCTTGAACGGTGCTGTCCTGACATGTTTGATGCCATTACCCGACATAAACTCCCGGAATTCATAGCTAGTGAAACACTCGCTGTGAAGTTCCCTGATTAATGCCTCCCTGCCCCTCTGGGGCATGACTACCCAGCTGCCCCAAAGTAGGCAGTCGGCTTGGAAGGAAAGTTCATCCATCCGTCTGTGAAACGGTCTGACCTCTTCAGGGCATGCTCCGTGTGCGGGCGCCCAATCCCCAGTCAGGACACATTTCTTAATCAGAGATAGGAGGGGATCTCTGTTTGTCCAGGTTTTGATCTGGTGGGCTGTGATGGGGGAGCCTGCGCTGTCAAATGCATCGACAGCCATGACCATCTCCATGCTTTGCTCTGCTGCCCCCTCAGTGGTAGCCAGTGAAAGCCTGCTGAGTGCGTCAGTGCAATTTTCGGTGCCTAGCCGGTGCCGTATGGTGTAGTCATACGCAGTCAGCATGAGAGTCCATCGCTGTATGCGAGCTGACGCATTGGCATTGACAGCTTTGCTGTCGGACAACAAGAATGTTAATGGCTTGTGGTCTGTTTCTAACTCGAACTTTCTGCCAAATAGGTACTGGTGCATCTTTTTCACCCCGTAGACACATGCGAGTGGTTCCTTTTCAAACATCCCATACCCCCTTTCTGCTTCGGAGAGCGACCTGGAGGCATAAGCCACAGGTTGCAGTTGGCCCTCATCATTACTCTGCTGCAACATGCACCCAACGCCAAAGGATGATGCATCGCATGTCAGAACCAATTTCTTACTGGTGTCGTACAGGGTCAATAACTTATTAGAACAAAGCAGGTTCCACGCCCGATTGGAAGCCCGTTCCTGATAGTTCCCCCAAAACCAATTGCAACCCTTACACAGGAGCACGTGTAGCAGCTCCAGCAATGTACTTAAGTTCGGTAGAAAGTTCCCGAAATAGTTCAATTGTCCCAGAAATGAACGCAACTCTGATGTGTTGCCGGGCCTGGGCGCGCGACGGATCGCCTTCGTTTTGGATTCGGTAGGCCGGATCCCGTCTGCGGCAACCCTCCTGCCCAAAAACTCGACCTCTGGGGCCAAAAACACACACTTGGACTTCTTTAGTCGCAGGCCTTTCCGGTCCAGTCGGTGTAGCACCTCCTCCAGGTTGTGGAGGTGTTCCTCGGTGTCTCGACCCGCGATAAGGATGTCATCCTGAAATACGATTGTTCCAGGGATGGCTTTGAGCAGGCTTTCCATGTTCCTCTGAAAGATAGCGGCTGCTGAACGAATGCCAAACAGACACCTGTTGTAGACAAACAGCCTCTTGTGCGTGGTGATGGTGGTCAGTCACTTGGATTCTTCGGCCAGTTCTTGGGTCATGTAGGCCGAAGTGAGGTCCAATTTGGTGACCAGCTTACCACCTGCCAGCGTGGCAAAAAGATCCTCCGCACTCGGAAGCGGGTATTGGTCCTGTAGTGACACTCGGTTGATAGTGGCCTTGTAGTCGCCACAGATCCTGACCGAGCCATCTGTTTTTAGGACAGGGATGATGGGGCTAGCCCAGTCGCTGAATTCAACGGGCAAAATTATGCCCTCTCTTCGCAACCTGTCCAACTCACTCTCAATTTTCTCCCGCATCACATACGGCACAGCTCTGGCTTTGTGGTGCACTGGTGTGGCATCGGGGTGATGCGTATCCTTACTTTGGTGCCTTTGAAAGTCCCGACACCAGGTTGAAATAATGACGCGAACTTTTGTAGGACCTGTGAGCATGAACTTCGCTCCACAGATGAAATGGCGTGCACATCCCCCCATTTCCAGTTCATCTCGGCAAGCCAGCTCCTCCCCAAAAGCGCGGGACCATTTCCCGGGACAATCCAGAGTGGCAGCCAGTTCTGTGATCCATTATATGTGACCACCAACTTTGCATTGCCTAGCACTGGGATGATCTCTTTGGTGTACGTCCGTAATTGCGTGTCAATGAGTTCTAGTTTGGGTCTGCTAGCTCTGAGTGGCCACAGTTTCTCGAATTGTTGGACACTCATAAGTGACTGTCTGGCTCCTGTGTCCAGCTCCATGTGTACCGGGATGCCATTTAACAGTACTCTCATCATCATAGGTGGCGTTTTTGTGTATGAGCTGTGGATGTTTGCCACCTGGACCCACTGAACTTCGGCGCCCATTTTTGTGTCCGAGGTATACTCCTGCCTTGCAGACCCCTCTTGTGGTTCATCCACTTCGTAAACCAGCCTCGCTGCGGGCTTCCTGCACATCCTAGCTAAATGACCACTCAAGTTACAATTTCTGCAGATGAATTATTGAAACCGGCAGGTCTTCGCAGCATGTTTGCCCCCGCACCTCCAGCATGAGCTGAGATTGTTGTGAACAAAAGAGCTGTTACTAGGCATTCCTCTCTGATTGTCTTTTTAATTACTCTTGAGCACTCTGTGGGTGTCAATGGTCCCATCCCAGGACGTATTATCCCTTGTGATGGTGTAAATGTCCGTTCAACCTGCCATTGTCTCTGTTGAGGACCCACTCTAGAGTCTGTTACTGCTTGGTTGCTGTCGAATTGCCCTTGCCTGCCTGCAGGGTTCTGAGTCGCGTTTACCATGTTAACTCCCTGCTCCTTGGGAGCAGAGTTGCGTGCGTATATGATCTTGGTTTCCTCCTTCCCCGCCATGAAGGTTTGAGCCATCAACACCACTGCTTCCAAGGTCAAGTCCTTGGTCTCAATTAGCTTCCGAAAAATCCCGGCATGAGCAATGCCCTCAATGAAGAAATCCCGTAACATCTCCGCCCTGCAGGCATCTGTGAACTTACAGAGGCTGGCCAAGCGCCGAAGGTCTGCAACGAAATCCGGTATGCTCTGCCCTTCCTGATGTCGGTGCGTATAGAATTGGTGTCGGGACATGTGTGTACTACTCGCCGGTTTGAGGTGCTCACTGATCAGGTTGCTGAGCTCCTCGAAGGTCTTGTCCGCCGGCTTCTCGGGTGCGAGCAGGTCTTTCATCAGCGCGTATGTCTTAGGTCCACAGATTCGACAGTAGATGTGCCCTTCGTTTGTCAGCCGCTGCCGCTCCCAGCCAGTCCTTCGTGACAACGCTCTGCTGGAGCCTCTCAACGACATCGTCCCAGTCCTCACCAACACAGTACCGTTCCTCTGTGCTACCGTTGGCCATTCTCGAGTCGTTGATTCCCGTTTCTCATCACCAAAGTTTGTGTCCTTACACACTACAGCAAATCAACACGAGGCACAAACTGGAGACATGGTCACTCTGTGACCTGTACCTTTATTCACAGGACCAAGGAGTCATGACCCTGCGTGGGACCTCCCTTTATATACCTGGCTGACCAGGTGTGGAGTGTCTCCCACAAGTTCACCCCCTGTGGTCAAGGTGTGCATTTCTCAGGTGTATACAGTGTACAGTGTTGTTACATAAAGGTTACAGTTACATAAAGGTTACAGTTATGTGAAGGTTACAAACATGACAGATCAAATGGCCTATTTCTGTGCGGTAACATTTTATGAGCGGAGGAATTAACAAGAGCTCCCTGCATAGGGCTGTCTTGGGCCAGCAGGTAGCTTAATGGGAAAGGCAGAATATCTGGCTCATAGCCCAAATTTAAAGTGCTGCACCAATTAAAGGTAAGGGACTGCATAGGGAGAAAAATATTGCGACAGCCTTTAGAAATGATCAACATGGATTTCAAATGTTTTTCAGACATTTTCAAGTTTGTGGGGGAGGGAGAGAAGTGCGAGAATTAATGAAGTGAAGGGCAATTTGATGTGAATGTACAAAGCGCAATCTATGGACAGATCATGGAGCATCGCAGTGCATATCTCCCTAATCGATGGCTTGCAGATCGCCCACCTCTTGCAGGAGCTGGGTGCAAAGAGGTTTACCTTATATTACACTTCAAACAGCCTGTTCCTACAGACCAGGCTGCCTATTCACTGCCTGTAGCAAGTGGGCAATTAGTGCTACCGGTGAGAAAGTGTTGAGAAAACCATCAAATCCAGTCTGAGATCTATTTAAATAAAATTACAGATAGCTCTAGTCTTGCTCTGGTCACCAGTGCAACCCCCAAAAAGACTAGCATTCTTTCTTTACTGCGAAACGTAACTGCACCCTGTATGACCCAGGATCATATGTGGCAAGTGACAGGCAATGAATATCGTCAACAAGCGAGAGTCTAACCACCACCCCTTGGCATTCAACGGGATTACCATCACCAAATCCCCCACCATCAACATCCTGGGGAGTCACCATTGACCAGAAACTTAACTGGATCAGCCACATAAATGCTGTGGCCACATTAGCAGGTCAGAGGCTGGGTATTCTGCGACGAGTGACTCACCTCCTTACTCCCCAAAGCTTTTGCACCATCGACAAGGCACAAGTCAGGAGTGTGATGGAATACTCTCCACTTGCCTGGATGAGTGCAGCTCCAACAACACTCAAGAAACTCGACACCATCCAGAACAAAGCAGCCCACTAGATTGGCATCCCATTCACTCCCTCCACCACCGGCGCACCGTGGCTACAGTGTGCACCATCTACAAGATGCACTGCAGCAACTCAACCAAGGCTTCTTCGGCAGCACCTCCCAAACCCACGACCTCTACCACCGAGAAGGACAAGGGCAGCAGGCGCATGGGAGCACCATCACCTCCAAGTTCCCCACCAAGTCACACACCATCCTGACTTGGAAATATACCACCATTCCTTCATCATCGCTGGGTCAAAATCCTGGAACTCCCTCCCTAACAGCACGGTGGGAGCACCTTCAGCACACGGGACTGCAGCGGTTCAAGAAGGCGTCTCACCACCACCTTCTCAAGGGCAGTTAGGGATGGGCAATAAATGCTGGCCTTGCCAGCGATGCCCACATTCATTGAACGAATAAAAAAAAAAGATTTTGCGACCTGTTCTCAGAGATTCCATGTCACCAAAGGAGAGCCTCACATAAAAGGGCCTTACATTTTTTTAGCATGTGGATAAAATATAAAAGGTCCCATCAATTTCTGCCCCCAGTAATGGAAGATAATCAACTCAGTGTGGAAATAAACTTTTCAACAACTTGTGGGGCCAACCGCCTCTGGAAAGATCTCCCGTTCAGTTTCTTCAAAAGTGCTGTGAATTTTACTGCAGACTGTGCACATCTCTGAAAATAATGTTCTCCTTCATTAACACTCGGGGAATTGCAATTCATTGGGTTAGATTTTCCCTGTGTTGCCGCCTCTGTTCGCACCCCAGAGGGGCGGTAATGGCGGTGAGGATGGTCTCCGGTCGGGCGGCCAGCTCCTTCTCCCCCCGGCCCCTCCCCACGCTGAGAAATTAGTCGCCGGTTTTGCGGGGCGCTGAGCAGTACCGCCCGGGAGCGCCGAGCCGGCATGCGCCGGTTTCGACGGCATTTCGATTTTGAATTGATGTGGAGCCTCTAGTGTCCCCTAGCGCGCCCGAGTGGGACCACCTGCAAAACCAGGCGATCAGCGCTGTCCCGCTGGCGACGAGTGCAGTAAGTAATGAATGAGGTAAGTTCAGTTTATTTTATCATTGCGATTTATTCTAATGTGTGGTGGGCAAGGTATTGGGAACGTTTTTGTGCATTTTGTGGGGTGTTTTTTTTTTCCCACGGAAACCACTCGAAGGATGCTCCGAGCTTGGCTTGTTAGCAACAGATCTTCAGTTGCCTAGTGCCCTAAAAGAGCTGTGCATTGTCTCCCTTTACGCTCCGCTCCACACTCAGGGCCCACGATGGCAAATTTTGTGGCTGAGGACACAAACCATTTCCCGGCGCAAAACTTTACCGCCCTTATCGCCATTACCGCCCCCAAAATGACCAAAACCGAAAATCCAGGCCAAGTCGCATCTGTACAGCAAGGAAGCCGAGATCCAGTCGCGTGCGTCTACCAAGTCCTTGCAGTGAGACTTGACCCACTGCAAATACGGATCAAAAAATTGTGGGGGAAGAACAGTGGGTTGCAGACACTAACCGAGCACGACGGTGCAGTTCGCCAGTTCGGGCCTCAGGGAAATCAGCTCAACTGACCCTCAGGCCGGCCCTTGGGGGGGAAGTGGGGGGCAGGGAGGCAGAGGGTGGGAGGCAAACCCGAGGGCATGAACTCGGGCCATCAACAGCCCGTAGTACTTGCTGCAGTAAAAGAAAGTTGTCCTACCTTTTTGTCGATGGCTGCCAACCTCTGCTGCATAGGCAGCTGGAGGCCTGGAAAAACAGAGGGGAGCTTGTACGACATGTGCTTCTCACAGTTTAGGCCGGATCTGGTAGAGGGTTCCTACAACAGGCAGTAGGGCCCTGATCTGTATAGTCACCGGGCCCAATGCATGTTTCAGGACACTTGGGGGTGGAAATTCGGTCGCGCCACTATTGCGGCGTTAATCCGGTCGGAGCGGTAAATTTTGCGACAGGAAATGGTTTGCGTCTCCAGCCGCAGAATTCACCAGCTGGGCCCCAAGTGTGCGGCGGAGCGCTAAGGGAGGCGTTCCACACCTCTCTTCGGGCGCTCGGCCGGCTGAGCAACTGAAAATCCCGAGCTCAACAGCCGGCCTCGGAGCGCCCTCAGAAATGATTCCGTGACAAAGACAAAATCTTGAAAAGAAAACGCCAAAAGCATTGCCAATACTTTACTGACCCCTCATCCACATGAATTGCAAAAATAAAAACCAAAAACAATCGCACTTACCTCATGACATTCCTCCCCTCACTGTGGCCGGTACAGCTCGGACCGCTCGCTTTCTCAGGCAGTCCCACCAGGGGGCGCTGCAGGGCGCTAGGGGTTGGGCGCGAATCAAACATCGAATCGGTGTCGCAAACAGGTGCGTTGCACACCGGCTGGCCTCTCCTGCGCAGTACTGCTTCGCAAGCACGGCAGCGAATGTCCCAGCGGGGCGCTGGATGCTGGCTGCCCGCCTGGAAATGATTTCCACCACCATTACTGCCCCTCCTGGGCGAAAACAAAAGCGGTAACATGCCGAAAATTCAACCCTTGGAAGTCGCGACTTCCAATTTTATAGCCAACACACATCGGGGGCTGGACCGTCAGCCCAGCACAGACTTTACTGCCAAGATACAAAGTCAATAGAAATAAGAATGGGGAGAAACGTTAACTGGGCTATTCGATTGCACCCGATTTATTATTACACAAAATCAAAATTATCCTCACTGTGTCCTCCTGATTTTGAACAATGGATGAACATCTTCAAATTCCGAGGGTGGATTTTGCAAATTTGCCACTGGTTGGCTAACTCACGGAAGGATTGTACGGAGTGTCTGCAACGCCGGCAGCTCTGCTAGTGGGTATTTGTAAAATCAGCTCCCCAGTTATACAATACGCCCCGGAGCTGTACAGCTGCGCGATATTGTCACTGTTCATTGTGCTGTCAGTATCTTTACACTATTCCGCTGCTGACGGGCCAAAGTGGCGCATGGATGTGGCTCAGTGGGTAGCACCTTTGCCTTCTGAGTCAGAAGGGTGTGGGTTCAAATCTCACATCAAGATCCTTGAGCACACAAATCTCAGTGCTATTCTAATGCAGTACTGAGGGAGTGCTGCACTGTCAGAGGTGTCGTTCGGATGAGACGTTAAACCGAGGCCCTTGTCTGCTCTTTCAGGTGGATGTAAAAGATCCCATAGCAATATTTTGAAGAAGAGCAGGGGGAGTTCTCCCCAGTGTCCTGGCCAATATTTATCCCTCAATCAACATCACTGAAAAGCAGATAATCTGGTCATTATCACATTGCTGTTTGCGTGTGTAGCTGGAGTTACAGCGGAACTCAGTCAGTAATGCTTCCAGATCAACAAATGACTATTATCACATGCACATTTACCACTATAAATGTAAGATATTAAAATCTAAAAGTCAGCAAGCTCAGGGGAAAGCCAGCCTGATTTACAGAGCCTACAATTGCATGCAAAGTAATTAAGGCGAATAGCATAGATACATTGCTGCATAGACACGGGTCCTCTGAGAGCAGAGGGGGGTGCGAGAATGAAGCACTACACCCCAACTGGCAGTAGGTGCCTTAACTTCCAGGATCAGGGAGCTGACACGTGGCTGGAGAAGCACCAGACCTATGCAAGCATGATGTCAACCGATTAATCCAACATACTTTGGTTGGGACAGTACTGGCGATTGTACTGTATGAAAAACATAATCTGTTTTTGCGCTATGTTCCCACCTCTGCTCGTGCCCCGGAGGGGTGGTAATGTCGGCGGGGATGGTTTCTGGGCTCCCAGCGCCCCGCCGGGAAATTAGTTGCCGGTTTTGCGGAGGGCGCAGAGCAGCACCGGCAGGGAGTGGCAAGCAGTCATGCCGGTTTAGACCGCACGGTGAAATTGGTTGTGTGCCTCCGAGCGCACCGGATTGTGACCGCCTGGAAAACCAGGAATGAAATTGGTGAATGAGGTAAGTTTGATTGTTTGGTTTCGTTTTATTTTTGCGATGTAGCTTATTGTGGAGTGTTTAGGTTCTTGGGAATGTTTGCTGTGTTTTTAGGTGCGACTTTTTTTTTGCCGCAGTTGGCTCTCCTAGGGCAGTCCGAGGCCGGTTCTTTAGCTCGGGTTTTCATTGTTCAGCGGCCTAGCGCCCTGTGAAAAGTGTGTAACGCCTCCCTTAGCGCTCCGCCCCACACTCAACATCATCATCAGCAGTCCCTCGGAATCGAGGAAGACTTGCTTCCACTCAGGTGACTGAACAGTCCAATACGGGAATTACAGTCTCTGTCACAGGTGGGACAGACAGTGGTTGGAGGAAAGGGTGGGCGGGGAGCCTGGTTTGCCACACGCTCCTTCCGCTGCCTGCGCTTGTTTTCTGCACGATCTCGGCGACAAGACTCGAGGTGCTCAGCGCTCTCCCGGATGGCCTTCTTCCTGCAGATCCGCTGGGAGGATCGACGCACCAACGTCAGTGTTCCCAATCAGGCCAACATCCCCAGCATCGAAGCACTGACCACACTCGACCAGCCCCACTCTCAGGGCCCAGTTGATGAACTTTGCTGACTGAGGCGCAAACTGTTCCCGGGCGCAAACTTTACCACCCCGCTATTGTTACTGCCCCGAATGTGCAGAACCGGAAATGAAGCCCGTAACATTTTTCCTTCCTTGGGTGACTGCAGTGATTGAAATCAAGTGCAAAATTTGCGACCTTTGACACTGGTATTCTGTGAATTAGCCCTGACGTCAAAATTCGGATTTCTTTATCCTCAGAATTCTTTCTCACTGGCATGTATTGGCTTGGGACTTGTGATAATTTACAGCAATGACATTGAGGCTTTGCGTAACCTTAGGTGTTATTGGAGTTTAGGTTTGACAAATGTATTTTAGAGTACAATCTCATGTTCTGTGCAATATCATAAATGTGTTGCAACTCAAGGTTGATCAGTATTCGGAAAAGGATTGTGACAGACAATATACTGACAAAATACAAATGGTTAAAGAGTCACTTCAGAATGACTCGCTTGGAATTAATCTGTCAGTAAAGTACTCACTAAAGATCAAGGCTGAAGCATTTATAAATTCGAAAACCAAAAAATTCGTGTCCTTTTTGATTTGAAATATTTATGTCAATCCAACGCACTGTCATCTCTGACATCAATCATTATGTTGTTCAGACAAATGAGAGTAAGAGGGGAAAGTGGTTTTAAAGTGGTTATGAAAAGCAATGGTTTGTTCTTGTTTACCTTTACAAGCCTTTCTCCAGCAATTTCCCTCCCTCCACAGCATTGGCGACGACTATTCTTTTCAAGCTGCTGGCACAGAAAAAATGTAAGTGACATTAATTCAACAGCATTTAACATAAAAACCGCCTGCACCCTCCCCACCCCATGCACAAATAATTTTGCTTCCAGTTGCAATTTAAAACATTTAAAGGGCTAGAAATTCGATATGCTGGCATTCTAGCGCAGGAAAATTAAAAAAAATCCTTGTGAAAATTTCAATAAACTTCACCCACACTTCCCCCATTACTGCAACAAATAAATAGAAGTTGAGAAACAGAAATTTCAGCACTGACCTTGCACGCCGGACGATATCGCCCCGGGAACGTCACTGAACCGACTGCTTTCCCCCACCAGTTTCAGCGCCAGGCGATACTGCAGGCGGAAAAGTAAACTTAGCAGAACGCTGGACTCCGGGGGCGTTGCACACACGGTGATGTCACCCAGTGGGCAGGACTAGCGAACGCAGCACAACCTGTCAGCGCCGCCGCTAAACCGTCACTGAGCTCCAGGGCGGGCGCTGACAGCGTGGCACTCGGGCGGGAGGTGCTTAGCGGCTCCTTAGCGCCTCTCTCTGGCGCTAATGGTGGCGCCAAACAGCTGAATTTCTAGCCCTTTAACTGCACAAGGAGATAGCACTATAAGGTCCGATATCCCTGGGGTGTGCGCCCCAAATGCACCTATTTTTGAGGTGCAAGGCTCGGACAAAGGGTTTTTGCCTGTTGTGTCCCTGCAGCATTTCCCTACTGCAAATGACGGCAGCTCCTTGCACAAGATGTAATGTGGATTTCCTACGTGTAAGATATTTTTTTCCTGCTCGAAGCGCAGCACTTGATCAAATTGAAACAAATGGGAAAGGCTTGGAGCTCTAATCTCTAATGGAGCATCCTTCATAAGTCCCTTTCCACCCAGCTTATTTAAAAAAGATGCAATGTGTTAAGTATGAAAGAACTCCACAAGACAGTACTGTGAGCTAAAACTGATGTGCTCTTAGTCTCTTTAATACAACTCCTGAGTGCCTAAGCAGCATGGCAGACAACCTATTATACTTCCTTGCACGAGGTGTGCAGGTGACCCTTGGGCCTCCAACAGTTGCGCCCTCTGGTGGCAAGTCTTGCACAGTTACAATGTTTACATACATAACATCACTCTCCCTAAAGTCTTTGATACAAATTATTTATAAGTTGAGACAATCCAGACCCGTACGCTCCCTGGTTGATCGTCTGAGTTCAAACTCTGGCATGGGTGAGTTGGTCAGCCCATTGCTGCACTGCGGCATGGCTGGTCTGACAGGACTGTTGGGAAAGGTGAGTTCATTCTCTTGATTGACAGCGAGGTCGATTGCTGGTTGAGTGTGTGTTTGTGGATTGATGATGGTGATGTCCTCTTCAGATTGTTCCTGGTTGTTGGTGAACTGCAGTTTGGTGTGATCCAAATGCTTTCTGCACGTTTGTCCATTCAATATTTGACTACAAACAATCTATTCCCCTCCTTGGCCAAGACAGTGCCAGCAACCCATTTAGGACCATGACCGTAATTCAGGACAAATACAGGGTCGTTAACATCAATGTCACGCGATACAGCCGAGCGATCGTGGTACATGTTTTGCCGGTGATGCTGGGTTTCCACATGATCATTTAGATCCGGGTGGACTAGGGAGAGCCTGGTTTTGAGTGCTCTCTTCATTAACAATTCTGCAGGGGGAACCCCAGTGAGCAAGTGGGGTCACATCTGGTAGCTGAGCAGAACCCGAGATAAGCGGGTCTGTAAGGAGCCTTCCGTCACGCATTTGAAGCTCTGCTTGATAGATTGGACTGCCCGTTCCGCTTCACCGTTGGATGTGGGCTTAAACGGGGCAGACCTGACATGTTTGTTGCCATTGCGGGTCATTAACTCGTTCATACGCGACCTACACAGTACACACCCAGACATAGTCATGATGAAGGCTATAGCCAGGTTGCATGTTTGGTGGCCCGACATTGACTCGGACTTAGAGTCATGCATACACCAGTGCAACACATGCTCACAACTGGGCAATGCACCAAGGGAGGCTCCATTGAGTCGAGCTGGAGAAACATGGTCCATTGTCACTGATAATGGGTGGCAAACATAGCCCGGAGGCTTTCAATGGTGGCAGTGGATGTGTTGGATGACATGATTACGCATTCAATCCATTTAGAGTAAGCGTCCACTACAACTAAAAACATTTTTCCAAGAAAGGGGCCAGCAAAATCTACGTGGATCCTGGACCAGGGTTTGGAGGGCCATGACCATAGACTCAATGGAGCCTCCCTTGGTGCATTGCTCAGTTGTGAGCACATGTTGCACTCGTGTACACATGACTCTAAGTCCGAATCAATGTTGGGCCATCAAACATGCGACCTGGCTATAGCCTTCATCATGACTATGCCTGGGTGGGTACTATGTAGGTCGTGTATGAACGTTTCCCTGCCTTTTTTTGGCAAAACCACGTGATTACCCCATAAGAGACAATCCAACTGGATGGACATTTCATCTTTGCATCGGTGAAACGGCTTAATTTCATCTTGCATCTTCCCGCGAACGGCTGAGCAGCTCCCATTGAAGGCGCAACTTTTTACAAGTGATAGCACAGGATCCTGGCTGATCCAGGTCCTGATCTGGCGAGCAGTGATGGGTGATCCATCACTCTCAAAAGCATTCATGACCAGAAGCAAGTCTGCGGGCTACGCCATTTCCACCCCGATAGTGAGCAATGGTAGCCGACTGAGGGCATCAGCACAGTTCTCCGTGCCTGGTCTGTGGTGGATTACATAATCATAGGCGGACAATGCTAGTGCCCATCTTTGGACGTGGGACGAAGCATTGGTGTTTGTACCTTTGCTTTCTGAAAACAGCGAAAGGAGCGGTTTGTGGTCCGTTTCAAGCTCAAACCGAAGTCCAAATAGGTATTGGTGCATTTCTCAACCCCATATACACTTGCTAATGCCTCTTTCTCGACCATACTGTAGGCGCTTTCAGCCTTAGACAGACTTCTAGATGTGTGTGCAACCGGTTGAAGTTTGCCCGATACATTGGTTTGCTGTAACACATAGCCGACCCTGTACAAAGATGCATCACAAGCTCGCACTAATCGTTTACACGGGTCATACAGTACAAGTAACTTATTAGAACAAAGTAGGTTTCTGGCCTGCTCAAAGGCTGTCTCTTGAGATTTACCCCAAACCCAGTCGTCACCCTTACATGTAACAACATGTGCAACGGTTCCAGCAAAGTGCTTCACCTGGGTAGAAAGTTACCAAAATAGTTGAGGAGTCCCAGGAACGAACGCAGCTCTGTCACATTCTGTGGTCTGGGTGTAATCTTGATGGCCTCTGTCTTTAAGTCCATGGGCTGATGCCATCTGCCGCAATCTTTCTCCCCAAAAATTCGACCTCTGGCGCCAGGAAAACACACTTGGAGCATTTCAGCCTGAGTCCCACTCTGTCTCGTCAACTTAGAACCTCTTCCAGATTGTGCAGGTGTTCGGTGGTGTCACGACCAGTGATCAGGATGTCGTCTTGAAACACAACGTTGCGCGGAACTGATCTCAGCAGACTCTCCACGTTCCTCTGGAAGATGGCAGCAGCCGAGCGAATGCCAAAAGGGCAACTGCAATGTATAAACAGTCCTTTATACATGTTGATGCACGTTAATCTTTTCGAAGATTCAGCCAGCTCCTGTGTCATGTAGACGGAGGTTAGGTCCAACTTGGTAAACGACTTCCCCCCCCCCGCTAACGTTGCGAACAAGTCATCCGCCTTGGGTAGTGGGTACTGGTCTTACAACGAGACTGTTGATCGTTACCTTGTAGTCTACGCAGATTCTGACCGTGCCATTGCTTTTCAACACCGGAACAATCGGACTGGCCCACTCGTTGCACTCGACTGGCGATATGATTCCCTCTCGTTGAAGTCTGTCTTGTTCGATCTCGACTTTCTCCCTCATCATATGTGGAATTGCTCGAGCCTTGTGATGACCATGCCTTGCATTGGGGACTAGATGGATCTGCACCTTGGCGCCTGTGAAGTTGCCGATGCCTGGTTCAAATAGTGACGGAAACTTGCTCAGCACTTGGGCGCACGAGGCATCACCCACTGAAGATAGTGCTTTGATGTCGTCCCAGTTCCATCGAATCTTTCCCAGCCAGCTTCTGCCGAATAGCGTTGGACCATTGTCTGGTACAATCCACAGTGATAAATCATGCACAGCTTCATCGTACGATACATTAACTGTTGCATTGCCAATGACTGGTATGAGCTCTTTGGTGTAGGTGAGCAGCTTTGTCTGAATCGGACTCCGTTTGTGCCTTTGTGCCTTGTGGCCCCACAGTATCTCAAAAGCCTTCTGGCTCATAATTGACTGAGTCGCCCCCGTGTCCAACTCCATTGATAGCGGAATACTGTTCAATTTGACTTTCAGCATAATAGAAGGGATCTTGGTGTACCCCATACACTTCTTCCTCGGGTTGAGTTGCCTCTCTCGTTTGTTCTGCGTGATCCGAGCCGGATCGATCATCCTCTGCCGACTCTGCCACGTGGTGAGTCGCGGCACTCTTGCACATTCACTAGAGGCGCCCCATTGTTTCGCAGCCTTTGCACACGTAGTGCTTGAATCGACTTTGATGGGCTCGATAATTACTCCCGCAGGCCAACATGGCTGTGCATTCACGCCCAATGGCGGACTCTGAGTCATCCTAGGTCTTGCAGCTGCAGACGTGTAGGCTCTGCGATCTGCAGTTCTGCCTGCTAGCGACATTATTTTATGCACGGTACTTGCTGGTGAGCTTCGATGCTGGAAAGATAGCTGTCTGGTATTATCGCTCGTGGATATGAATGCCTGGGCTATCGTGATGGCCTTGCTCAGGTCCAGGGATTCGGCGGACAGCAGCTTGCGAAGAATAACCCCGTGGTCGATGCCAAGCACAAAAAAGTCCCTCAGCAATTCCCCCAAAAATCCAGCAACTTCGCAAGTTCCCGCAAGGCATCTCAGGTGACATAACTCGCCACGTCCTGGCCCTCGGAGCGGTGGTGCGTGTAGAAACGATACCTGGCCATTAGGACACTCTCCTTCGGCTTGAGGTGGTTCCGAACCAGTGTACATAACTCTGTATATATCTTCTCTGCCGGTTTCTCTGGTACTAGCAGATTCTTGATGAGGCCGTATATTGTGGAGCAACACACGGTGAGGAGAATCACCCTTGGTGGCAAGTCTTACACAGTTACAATGTTTACATACGTAACACAATGAAGCCCATTAGGCAACAACTGAAGGGAAGGACACCTGCCAGGTGTTGGCCTCAAACGAGAAGAGCCTCTGGTCCACAGGACGTTCCTGAACCTGACTGAGAACATAACAACATAAGAATTAGGAGCAGGAGTAGACCATACGGCCCCTCGAGACTGCTCCGCCATTCAATAAGATCATGGCTGATCTTCGACCTCAACTCCACTTTCCCCCCTGTCATGTATTCAACCAGCATTGTAACCCATGTATAAACTGACCGAAGTTGTACACTGTGAGAACACTGACCACTAGGTGGGAAACACTCCTAACCTTGACCTTCAGGTATAAAAGGGGAAGCTCCACCCACTTTCATCACTTGAGTGCTAAGGAATAAAGGACAGGTCACAGACTGACCTTCTCTCAAGCATGGGTCTCGTGTGCATTTATACTGTGTATTAAGGACGTATCAATGGCGACAAGAAACTGGGATTTAAACCACGTGAGCATGGCCACTAGCAGAACAGACGAGAGGTACTGTGTTAAGGAATGGTTGGGACAGAGATTCAACATTGTTAATGCAGCACACAGTTCTCCAGGCAGACAAGGGCAGTCAGGCATGCCCCAACATGTAGTCGAACCCAGAGGGGGAGTTCGACAGAGACAATCGCAAGCTTCCAGCGATTCACGCCATTGCAAGGGACAATGCGGCCAGTAATGGGACCATCAACACTTTTTTAATGGTGCACTCAAGGACAATAACAGGGGCAGTCAGGGACGATCGACTGGCAAGGGACTTTTTGTTTCAAACCGCAACTCATGCTGGAGGCGTGGAGGCATACATTCAGCCGGAGTTTGCAGAGATGAGCAAAATACCTGCAGAAATGGATACTGGGGGAAATCGCTGGAAGCTGAAGTTCAGCGAGTTCATGTGGAGCACGTATACAGTTCATACACCAGGACGCCACCGACAATGATGAAAGTGCTCCTCAATGGCATCCCAGTATCAATGGAGTTAGACACGGGTGCCAGCCAGTCCCTGATGGGTATCAAACAGTTTGAAAAGTTGTGGGCATCCAAGGCCAGGAGGCCAAAATTATCGCCGATTGACGCACATCTACGGACTTACACAAAGCAGATCATTTCGGTGCTAGGCAGCGCCACGGTAGTCGTGACCCACAAAGATTCGGAGAACAGGTTGCCACTCTGGATTATCCCAGGGGACGGTCCCGCACTACTGGGGAGGAGTTGGCTTGCTGTCATGAACTGGAAATGGGGCGATGTCAATGCAATTTCCTCTGTGGAGCGAGTATCATGCTCACAGGTCCTGGACAAATTTGACTCATTATTTCAACCCGGCATTGGCACTTTATGGGGGCCAAGGTAGTGATTCACATAAACCCGGACGCCAGACCAGTACACCACAAGGACAGAGCGGTGCCGTACATGATGCGGGAAAAGATAGAAGGCGAATTGGACCGCCTCTTGAGGGAAGGCATCATCTCGCCAGTCGAATTCAGTGACTGGGTGAGCCCGATTGTGCCGGTGCTCAAGGCGGATGGGTCGGTCAGGATATGTGGTGATTACAAGGCCACCATCAATCGGGTGTCACTCCAAGACCAGTACCCGCTACCGAGAGCGGAGGACCTCTTTGCGACGCTATCCGGTGGCAAACTTTTTTCAAAATTGGACCTGACCTCAGCTTACATGACCCAGGAGCTGGCGAGTGAGTCGAAGAAGCTGACCACCATCACGACACACAAGGGGTTGTTTGAGTACAACAGATGTCTGTTCGGGATTCGCTCGGCCGCCGCGATCTTCCAACGAAATATGGAAAGCCTCCTCAAGTCGATTCCAGGGACAGTGGTTTTTCAGGACGACATCCTCATTACGGGTTACGATACTGAAGAACACCTCCACAACCTGGAGGAGGTGCTACGCAGACTGGACCGGGTAGGTCTGCGACTGAAAAAGGTGAAGTGCGTCTTCCTAGCTCCAGAGGTAGAATTCCTGGGGATGAGGGTAGCAGCAGACGGGATCAGCCCTACTGCATCCAAGACGGAAGTGATCCAGAGAGCACCCAGACCCCGTAACACGATGGAGCTGCGTTCGTTCCTGGGGCTCCTGAACTATTTTGGTAACTTTCTTCCCAAATTGAGCACGCTGCTAGAGCCGCTACACGTGCTCCTACACAAAGGTCGCAAATGGGTCTGGGGGGACAGCCAGGAAAGGGCTTTTACGAGAGCACGCAATTTGTTATGTTCCAACAATCTGTTAACGCTATATGACCCATGTAAGAAACTTGTGTTAACGTGCGATGCGTTGTCCTATGTTGTCGGGTGTGTGTTGCAGCATGTCAATGCCAAGGGTCAGTTACAGCCGGTAGCTTATGCCTCCAGGAGTCTGTCCCAGGCAGAAAGAGGCTACGGGATGGTAGAAAAGGAGGCATGTGTATATGCGGTAAAGAAAATGCACCAGTACCTGTTTGGCAGGAAATTTGAGCTGGAGACAGATCACAAACCACTAACATCCCTTTTGGCCGACAACAAGGCCATAAATGCAAACGCATCGGCCCGCATACAGAGGTGGGCACTCACGTTAGCTGCCTATGACTACACAATTCGGCACAGACCGGGCACCGAAAACTGCGTCGCTGCACTCAGCAGGCTCCCACTAGCCACCACTGAGGGGGCTACCGAGCATGGTGCTGAGATGGTCATGGCTGTTGAAGCTTTCGGAAGCGAAGGCTCACCCGTGACAGCCCGTCAGATTAAAGTCTGGACAAATAGAGACCCGCTATTGTCTCTAGTCGAGAAATGTGTCCTGAATGGGGCCTGGGCAGCCACGTACAGGGCATGCCCTGAGAAATTTAAACCATTTCACAGGCGCAAGGATGAACTCTCGATTCAGGCCGATTGCCTACTGTGGGGAAACCGCGTAGTCATGCCCCAGATGGGCAGAGAGGTGTTCATCAAAGAACTCCACAATGGGCACCCGGGCATTGTCACGATGAAGGCAATTGCCAGGTCACACGTTTGGTGGCCAGGGATAGACGCAGATCTGGAACTTTGTGTTCGCAGGTGCAACACGTGTGCCCAGCTGGGCCATGCGCCCAGGGAAGCCCCCCTTAGCCCCTAGCCATGGCCCGCCAAGCCTTGGTCACACATCCATGTGGACTACGCAGGTCCTTTCATGGGGAAAATGTTTTTGGTTGTAGTAGACGCCTATTCCAAATGGATCGAGTGTGACATTTTAAATTCAAGCACATCCTCTGCCATGGTAGAAAGTCTACGGGCAATGTTCGCCGCCCACGGTCTACCGGACATCTTGGTCAGCGACAATGGCCCGTGCTTGACAAGCACTGAATTCCAGGACTTCATGGCAGGCAATGGAATTAACCATGTTAGAACGGCACCGTTCAAGCCGGCCTCAAACGGCCAGGCAGAACGAGCAGTGCAGATAATCAAACAGGGGATGCTCAGATTCCAAGGGGGTTCCCTACAAACCCGCTTATCACGCCTCCTGTTGGCCTATAGATCCCGACCACACTCGCTCACAGGGGTTCCACCCGCAGAGCTACTAATGAAAAGGATGCTCAAAACCCGATTATCCCTTATACACCCCACCATGAAAGAAATTGTCGAGAGCAGGCGCCAGTCACAATATCACTACCATGACAGGAATGCGGGGGCGCGATGTATTGATGTCAATGATCCTGTTTTTGTCCTCAACTACGCTGCAGGGCCCAAATGGCTCGCAGGCACTGTGGTTGCCAAAGAGGGAAATAGGATTCTGGTAGTTAAACTTACCAATGGACAAATCTGCCGCAAACATGTGGATCAAACAAAAAGGAGGTTCAGCAACCCCATAGAAGAAGCAGAGGAAGAACACGATATAAAGTTCACTCCACCACAGGTGACCAAACACCGGAACCAAAGGGAGGAGAGCCCAGTCACTGTGGGCAGTCCGGACAGGCCTGAGGCACTGCAAACAGCAGACACTCAGGCCAGCGCCCAACGACCGGAGCCCCAACTCAGGCGCTCTACAAGGGAGCGTAAACCACCAGAGAGACTCAACCTGTGATCCCAATAAGACTTTGGGGGGGGGAGGTGATGTCATGTATTCAACCAGCATTGTAACCCATGTATAAACTGACCTAAGTTGTACACCGTGAGAACACTGACCACTAGGTGGGAGACACTCCTAACCTGGTCCTTCAGGTATAAAAGGGGAAGCTCCACCCACCTTCATCACTTGAGTGCTAAGGAATAAAGGACAGGTCACAGACTGACCTTCTCTCAAGCATGGGCCTCGTGTGCATTTATACTGTGTAGTAAAGACGTATCACCCCCGGTCTCCATATCCTTTGATTCACCGAGAATCCAAAAATCTATCTATCTCAGCCTTGAATGTACTCAATGATTCAGCATCCACAACCCCTTGAGGTAGAGAATTCCAAAGGTTCACGACCCTCTGAGTAAAGAAATTCCTCCTCCTCTCAGTCTTAAATGACCGCCCCCCCCACTATCCTGAGACGGTGGGCCCGAGATCGAGACTCTCGAGCCAGGGGAAACAACCTTTCAGCGTCTAACCTGAGGAACAGGGTCTTCGAAGGCTGCATTTGTCCAAGCTGAAGGATGATCTTTGGCTACAGTCTGGGCAAGCATGTCACTCCCTGTAGCTGTCACAGTGACCACTGCAGTGAACTACTTTGTCCTGGAATCACTTCAGGGCGAGCCTAGAGATGCTTTGGACATTTTGCAGTTCGCAGTCTATGTCTGCAAGTGATGGAGAGAGTGCTCCTACAAACAATTGAACAACGTTTGTAACCGAGGCTAGGATTTGCAGCGCAACCTTTTGGCTTCGACCTTACAAAATTTCCCAAAGAGGATGGATCCTAAGTAGGACCCGCGCACTCTCTATATGAACTGGAAGGACTATTGCTCCATCACTGTGGTGCTGGTGTGTGTATAAATGCATTAACACACATAATGCAAGTGACTGCCACATACCTAGGCTACATCTATAAGAACATAAGAACATAAGAAATAGGAGCAGGAGTAGGCTATTTGACCCCTCGAGCCTGCTCCGCCATTGAATAAGATCATGGCTGATCTGATCTTGGCCTCAACCCCACTTCACTGCTCACTCCCCATAACCCTTGACTCTCATCTTTCAAAAATCTGGTCTATCTCCACCTTAAAAACATTAAATGACCCAGCCTCCACAGCTCTCCAGGGCAGAAAATTCCACAGATTCACGACCCTCTGAGAGAAGAAATTCTTCCTCAACTCCGTATTAAATGGGCGGCCCCTTATTCTGAAACTATACCCGGTAGTTCTAGATTCCCCCACGTGGGGAAACATCCTCTCGGCATCTACCCTGTCAAGTCTCTTCAGAATCTTATACGTTTCAATAAGATCTCCTCTCATTCTTCGAAACTCCAATGAGTAGAGGCCCAACCTGCTCATCCTTTCTTCATAAGACAACTCCCTTCATCTCAGGAATCAACCTCATGAACCTTCTCTGATCTGTAAGTATATCCCTCCTTAAATAAGGAGATCAAAAACTGTGTGCAGTACTCCAGGTGTGGTCTCACCAATACCCTGTATAGTTGTAGCAAGACTTCCCTGCTTTTATACTCTATCCCCCTTGCAATAAAGGCCAACATTCCATTTGCCGTCCTGATTACTTGCTGTAACTACTGATATGTTCATTCTGAGGCAGTCATTTGTGCCCGCCCTCCCTTTGCAGATGAGTTGACTATGAAGTAAAGGGCTGGCTCCCGGATGACCAAAGATACCTACCACTGCATTTCAAAACCTCAGCTGAGACAGATGCAATGAGGAACAGCGTAGGCAGTCAGAAGCATTGGTCAGGGGGCATGCTGCAGTACCAGCCTGCGAAAGCTACCCACTTCATCACGGCTTGCTGCATCCTGCTTAACCTTGCAGTGGGAGGGAGCATCTGCCTTGAGTGGCTGCAAATGGCGATTGAATATCAACTTCCAGTCGCCGCTGACCAGGTAGCAGAAGCGATAGTCCCACAGGGTATGGTAGCATAGTGGTTGTGTTACTGGATTAGCATGCCAGAGGTCTGGACTAATAATCCGGAGACATGTTCAAATACCACCATGGCAGCTGGGGAATTTAAATTTAGTTACTTAAATAGGACTGGAATAAAAAGCTAGTATCAACAATGGTGAAGTAAAAACCCACCTGGTTCACTAATATCCTTTAGGGAAGGAAATTCTCTGCCCTTTCCCAGTCTGCTGTGGCTCAGTGGACATCACACTTGCCTTTGAGTCAGAAGGGTGTGGGCTCAAATCCCACTCCAGGGACTCAAGCATAAAAATCAAGGCTGACACTCCAGTGCAGTGCTGAGGCAGTGCTGCATAGTCGGAGGTGCTGTTTTTCGAATGAGACGACAAACTGAGGCTCCGTCTGCTCTCTCAGGTGGACATAAAAATTCCCATGGCACAATTTCGAAGAAGAGCAGGGGAGTTAACCATGGTGTCTAGGCCAATATTTAATCCTCAATCAGCATAACAAAAACAGATTATCTGGTCATTATCACATTGCTGTTTGTGGAATCTTGCTGTGTGCAAGTTGGCTGCCGCGTTTCCCACATTACAACAGTGACTACACTCCAAAAGTACTTAATTGGTTGTAAAGCACTTTGAGAAGTCTGGTGGTCATGAAAGGCACTATATAAATGCAAGTCTTTATTTCTTTTCTTTCTGACCTATACGTGACTCCAAAGCCACAGCAATGTCTTAACTGCCTTCTGAAATGGCACAGCACACCACTCAGTTGTGTAAGGCAGATCACCACCACCTGCTCAAGGGCAGTAAATGCTAGCCTTGCCACATCCTGCGAATGAATAACAAAAACAGGGGCCTGCAACTTCTGGGCGAGCAACTTCATCACAGAAGCTGTGATGTGTGGTGCTGCTTGACAGATTGGAGCCACCATAGCTGTCAAGAAGCACCACAGTTTCTGGCATCTGGGTGGCATTTTCCAATTGGACACAGACAGGCAGAAAGAGAACGAGAAAGAGAAACAAAGCCAGCAAGCAGGGAGCCAGCATACATTATAGCTAGAACTATATTTAACTTTTGTTAATCAGAAATGGTACCATCCTACAAGTACAATTATGTAAGTAACTTCTCCTCATTCAATCGTTCTGGAATTATTGTACTTTATCTTTGATGTACACTAAGAGATAAGTAACTTCTCCTTATTGCTGATTTTATTTGATTATTCCTGTTGTATTACAAGAATTCTAGACCTGTCTTTATTCTTTGCCAACAGTTTTACACTGCATTTATTAAAGGATTTGGATTCTGAAGCTCTAAACTTTAGCCATATTTCTTGGTGTAGTGTTGAAGTTAGCTGGAGAATCAGAGTTATCGCTCGCCATATGCTTCACTTTGACAGAAACAGTACAGAAGCCTTTGCCTGGGCCAAACACAATGCAAACTCCAGCTTCACTCATCCCAGCAATAAATATAATCATTACGTATGACCTACTGCCAACCGAGAAGCCGCTCGCATCTTCTCCGCTGTTTGTTACTGTAGTGTATGTAGGCACCTTTAGTAATGACTCCACGAGGCAGGGTATGATACTTAAACTGTGTAGACCTGTAGTCCGTTATTTGCAGCTCCTGAGTGACGACAACAAGCTGTGAGTTCCCTTTTAAACTGGGTTACCTGCTGTGTGCAGGCAACCCCTAGGTCTCCAGCAGCAGCACCCTCTGGTGTACCGATAAGGTGTGTACAGTATAAGGGTACATTCAGTGTTGCATAACAGTGTTACAGACATCTCACAGTAAACAGGCATGCATACACAACAATACTCCCCGCTGAGTATTTTTCATATCCTTATTGTCATGCCCAGGGGAGGTGATCAGTGGTGGGCTGTGGGAGGTTGTGGTGAGGGTTGTGTGGTTGCCAGGTGTGACCCCTGTGCTTGAGGCTGGCCTCGTACATATCCCCTCCCTCACACACAGACCATGTGGGTGTCACTGTTGTGAGATCCCTCGGGTGGGGGGGGGCGGTGGTGTAGTCATGGCAGCAGTGGGTGGTGTGTATATCTGTGATGTGGGTAGTTGTGGGGTGGTGGGCAGGGCCACAAGATTAGATGGACTCCTTGTCCACCAATTGGGATGAGGGTCAGGTCATCCCAGGGTTTGCCAGGGAAGCTGGAGGGTATTGGCCTCATGCTCCTGGTGTTGGCCCTGGTGGCCAGGGGCTGTAGGGCTGATCTGGTGCAGGTTGCCATTGGGCTGCCCATTGACCACTGTCCCTGTAGTGGGTCTGCTCCCACTGGCTGTGTGTGTGTCCTGCAAGGGGCATCACATTCGTTCCAAAGGTCCAGGCTACATGGTCAGGTAGCCTGCTGGTCCTGGGGGTCTCCCACAGGGGGATTCCATTGGCATCAGCATGGTCCCTGTCGGATCCAATGTCCTTTGGCAGTGTCCTACCGAAATACATGACATCTTGGCTCTGATCACACATAGTCGAGCCTGCATTATATATTCTAGCATTTGCATCACTTTTGGGTATCCTGGTTTCAACAGACATGGTTACATTAGGCATTTCACAATCTCCATCATTACTGTTAAGCATAATAAACTTGTTCTTAATCTTACTGCCACCTGCATTCATATCATTAGTCACATTAGTTAAACCAGCATCACAATTCATTGTTACATTGCGTATATTTTCATACTTGCACCCTATAATCGCATCTTTAGCTTTAAAATCCGTGTACTCAAATAATTTCTTTGGTTACCGGTCTCCTTTAAGGGAGCCTTCAAATCCGATTGGCCACTCGGTGTCTTGTGATGCTCCTCCATGCTCACTGGTGGCATGGTGGTGGCCATTTTGATTACAAGTGTTTCTCCTTGTGCTGCTGGTGCTGCAGCCATTTCCTGGCTTTCCTGCAGGAGGGCTGTGGTGGTCTTTTCTTCCACAGGGCCACTTCGCCTGATATGGACCCGGTTCATCCAATTCCTGCCCAGCAGCGTGGGACCGTCGCCGGCTACAATCCACAGTGGGAGTTTGTTCAACACAGTGCCCTGGGAGACCTGGATGTCTACACTGACAATGATTTGGATTTTACCTTTGGTGTAGGTGAGCAGCTTTGCTGGACAGGAGACAGTTTTGGTCGAGTGGCAGGATTCATCCAAATTTTTTCAAAGGTCATTTGGCTGATCACAGACTGGCTCGCCCCTGTATCGATCTCCATGGAGACTGGGACCCCATTGATATCCACGTCCATCATCCACGGAGAACTTCCGTTGGAGCGGGTAAAGATTCCATACTCTTCTTCCAGGGTTTGAGCAGCTTCATCTTCATCTGTGTCGGAGCCCCGGTGATCAGCCAGCTCATCAGAGACGTGGTGAGTACAACCTTTTCTGCACATTCTCTGAAGGTGCCCTTTCTCTTTGCAGCCTTTGCATACATAGTCTTTGTAGCGGCACTGGTGGGCCCTCTGGTTTCCTCCACAGCGCCAGCACGGGGCCATCCGGTTTGCCCCATGTGGCGGACTCAGGGTTGCGGGACTCGGGGCAGCATTTCTGCCTTTAGAAGTATCCATGCTGTGCACTGCACTCGCCGGTTTAGAGTCCTGGGTCAGTATTCGCCTGGAGTCGCTGGCCGAAACCATGTAGGCCTGACTCACTTGAATTGCTTTCTGCAGGGTGACCGTGATGTCAGCCGAGAGCAATTTGTGTAGGAGGCCTTCGTGGCTGATTCCGATGACAAATATGTCCCTTAGTGCTTCATTAAGGTGGTTGCCAAACTCAAACGGTGCAGCTAGTCTTCTTAAGTGTGTAGCATACTTGGCAATTTCTTGGCCCTCAGGTCGCCTGTAAGTGTAGAACCGGTGGCTGGCTGTGAGGATGATTTCTTTCGGTTTTAGTTGTTCCTGTAGGGTTGTTACAAGGTGCTCATAGCTCTTGGTGGTTGTCTTCACCGGGGCTAGTAAGTCCCTGACGAGACCGTAGATGGTGGGCCCATAACTGCTAAGCAGGATGGCCCTGTGTTTGTTCGGTAGTGTAGCTGGTGTGTCCCCATCCAGGTCATTGGCTATAAAGAAGTGTTCCAATCTTTCCACAAAAGCGTCCCAATCTTCCCCCTCTGTAAATTGCTGAAAGTTGCTGAGGTTAGACATGTGTAGTTCGTGACCTCGTATTCCCGTCGCCAGTTGTAGTGTATGTAGGCAGGGTATGATACTTAAACTGTGTAGACCTGTAGTCCTTTATTTGCAGCTCCTGAGTGACGACAACAAGCTGTGAGTTTCCTTTTATACTGGGTTATGTGCCGTGTGCAAGCAACCCCTAGGTCTCCAGCAGCAGCACCCTCTGGTGTATCGGTAAGATGTGTACAGTATAAGGATACATTCAATGTGGCATAACAGTGTTACAGACATCACACAGTAAACAGGCATGCATACACAACAGTTACCAGCTCTTCCGAAGTGTGACTGTCCACACTGAACAACTGCAGTGCCTAAAGCTGTTGATTGTGCAGATATTTAATGTGCCTCTGTGCCCAGATCCTGCCCGACTGGTGTGTCTCCTTCCTAACATTCATCATCATCATCATCATCAGAGGCAGTCCCTCAGAATCGAGGAAGACTTGCTTCCACTTTTCAAATGAGTCCTTCGGTGGCTGAACAGTCCAATGCGAGAGCCACAGTCCCTGTCACAGGTAGGACAGATAGTCGTTTAGGGTAAGAGAGGGTTTGACAGATTTGCCTTATGCTCTTTCCGCTGCCTGCGCTTGACTTCTGCATGCTCTCGGCGATGAGACTCGAGGTGCTCAGCGCCCTCCCGGATGCACTTCCTTCACTTCGGGTGGTCTTTGGCCAGGGACTCCCAGGTGTCAGTGGGGATGTTGCACTTTATCAGGGAGGCTTTGAGGATATCCTTATAACATCTCTTCTGCCCACCTTTGGCTCATTTGCCGTGAAGGAGTTCCGAGTAGAGCACTTGCTTTGGGGGTCTCGTGCCTGGCATGCAAACAATGTGGCCTGCCCAGTGGAGCTGATCAAGTGTGGTCAGTGCTTCAAGGCTGGGGATGTTAGCCTGGTCGAGGACGACTACTTAAGGTTGTGCATTTTCCTCATTCCTGGTGAGAGGAATCTGTCTGGTGGTGCCTGGGATGCTGCGCTGTCAGAGAGGCGCCTGGGATTAAGGAGGCTCTAATCCTTTATCAGTTCTGCCCTCTGAAAGGCCTGCTTCAGGCCCTCGGAGTTCCACTGCCGTGGCCTCCCCCTGGCCCTTCCTGCTTACTGGCTCTGCGAGCGAGTTGCTGCGATCTGCAATGCAACATCTGAAAGGGTGGTGGAAGCAGATTCAACAATAACTTTCAAAAGGGAATTGGATAAATACTTGGAAAGGAAAACTTTGCAGAGCTAATGGGAAAGAGTGGAGGAGTGAAAAAGAGAAAGACTTGCATTTATATAGCACCTTTCACCACCTCAGAGCGTTTCAAAGCACTTTACAGCCAAGGAAGTACTTGTTGGAGTGTAGTCACTTTGTAATGTAGGAGCGCACAGCAAGCTCCCACAAACAGCAATGTGATAATGACCAGATAATCTGTATTTTGTTCTGTTGATTGTGGGATAAATATTGGCCAGGACCCCGGGGATAACGCCCTTGCTCCTCTTCAAATTAATGCTATGGGATCTTTTACGTCCACCTGAGAGAGCAGACGGGGCCTCGGTTTAATGTCTCATCCAAAAGACGGCACCTCCGACAGTGCAGCACTCCCTCAGCACTGCACTAGAGTGTCAGCCTAGATGTTTGTGCTCAAGTCCCTGCAGTGAGGCTTGTACCCACAACCTTCTGACTCAGAGGTGAGAGTGCTACCCATAGGGCCACTGGCCCTTTCAAAGAGCTGGCAGAAGCATGATGGGCCAATGGCCTCCTTCTGTGCTGTTTGATTCTATGATTCTATGAAATCATTTGCAATCTTCCTATAACTTTCTTTTAGTTGCTGATCATCTTGTTACAGTTTTTTTAGAATTGTTATTCACTACTGCTTATTCATCATCATAGGCAGTCCCTAGGAATCGAGGGAGACTTGCTTCCACTTCTGAAGTGAGTTCTTTGATGGCTGAACGAGAGCCACAGACTCTGTCACAGGTGGGACAGATAGTCGTTGAGGGAAGGGGTGGGTGGGATTGGTTTGCCGCACGCTCTTTCCTCTGCCTGCGTTTGTTTTCTGCATGCTCTCGGCGTTGAGACTCGAAGTGCTCAGCACCCTCTCGGATGCACTTCCTCTACATAGGGCGGTCTTGGGCCAGGGACTTCCAGGTGTCAGTGGAGATGTCGCACTTTATCAGGGAGGCTTTGAGGATGTCCTTGTCGCGTTTCCGCTGCCCACCTTTGGCTCATTTGCCGTGAAGGAGATCCGAGTAGAGCACTTGCTTTGGGAGTCTCGTGTCTGGCATGCGAACTAAGTGGCCCGCCCAGCGGAGCTGATCAAGTGTGGTCAGTGCTTCAATGCTGGGGATGTGTGGGCCTGTTAGCCTGAATGAGGACGCTGATGTTGGTGCGCCTGTCCTCCCAGGGGATTTTGAGGATCTTGCGGAGATATCGTTGATGATATTTCTCCAGCAACTTGAGGTGCCGACTATACATGGTCCATGTCTCTGAGCTATGCAGGAGAGTGGGTATTGCTACAGCATTGTTTATTATTAGTCTGCTGAAGCTATACTGCAACATTGGGAAAATCAAATCAAATACTTCATCGCTCTCAGGATTCACAGATAGTTCAGTTTTAAATGAAGCAAAGGAAACATAATACAAATTAAATTTCTTCAGCTCAATTGTTTGCAAACTGACAAACATTTTCAGTTTCTGAGACTTGAATTGTGTTTTGCATCAAGGCGCACTTTGCTTTCAAGGATAATTTTTTGTAACATGTTTGGCAGTTCGGAGACTATTTTATTATTCAAAGCTTTTGGCAACCATTTCCATAAGTAAGCCTCAATCCTTACAATTTCAAATCTGTCCTCTTCACGTTTTGCATTGTCGAAGTAGAATTGACTTGTCTAACAATTAAGCCTGATTGAGGCAAATTATGCAGTGGACTTTAGAGATCGCTATAATTAAATCGTCACACAGTTCACTTGTGGAAAATATCATACAGTAAAACGAATCTGCACTGGTGGAAACAACAATGTCAATTTACCAGCACTTCAAAAATCAAACAAAAAGATGAAGTCAGCATTATATTTTACAAGACAATGAGGTTGATTTTTATAAATTTACATCTGTAAGTCAGTTCCTAATAGTTAAGAACTGTTGCAAATCCTGCCGGAAAAGCTAAATGTTAGTTATACATTGGGCAGGGTAGCATAGTGGTAATATTAGTGGACTAGTAATCCAGAGACAAGGGTCAAATCCCACCATGGCAGCTGGGGAATTTAAATTCAGTTAATTAAATAAATCTTGAATAAAAAGCTAGTAATAAAAAGGGAAGGTGGCTCAACCGTGGCTTTCAAGGGAAATCAGGGATAGTATTAAAGCCAAGGAAGTGGCATACAAATTGGCCAGAAATAGCAGTGAACCCGGGGACTGGGAGAAATTTAGAACTCAGCAGAGGAGGACAAAGGGTTTGATTAGGGCAGGAAAAATGGAGTACGAGAAGAAGCTTGCAGGGAACATTAAGACGGATTGCAAAAGTTTCCATAGATATGTAAAGAGAAAAAGGTTAGTAAAGACAAACATAGGTCCCCTGCAGTCAGAATCAGGGGAAGTCATAACGGGGAACAAAGAAATTGCAGACCAATTGAACAAGTACTTTGGTTCGGTATTCACTAAGGAGGACACAAACAACCTTCTGGATATAAAAGGGGTCAGAGGGTCTAGTAAGGAGGAGGAACTGAAGGAAATCCTTATTAGTCGGGAAATTGTGTTGGGGAAATTGATGGGATTGAAGGCCAATAAATCCCCAGGGCCTGATGGACTGCATCCCAGAGTACTTAAGAGGTGGCCTTGAAAATAGCGGATGCATTGACAGTCATTTTCCAGCATTCCATTAACTCTGGATCAGTTCCTATCGAGTGGAGGGTAGCCAATGTAACCCCACTTTTTAAAAAAGGAGGGAAAGAGAAAACAGGGAATTATAGACCGGTCAGCCTGACCTCAGTAGTGGGTAAAATGATGGAATCAATTATTAAGGATGTCATAGCAGTGCATTTGAAAAGAGGTGACATGATAGGTCCAAGTCAGCATGGATTTGTGAAAGGGAAATCATGCTTGACAAATCTTCTGGAATTTTTTGAGGATGTTTCCAGTAAAGTGGACAAGGGAGAACCAGTTGATGTGGTATATTTGGACTTTCAGAAGGCTTTCGACAAGGTCCCACACAAGAGATTAATGTGCAAAGTTAAAGCACATGGGATTGGGGGTAGTGTGCTGACATGGATTGAGAACTGGTTGTCAGACAGGAAGCAAAGTGTAGGAGTAAATGAGTACTTTTCAGAATGGCAGGCAGTGATTAGTGGGGTACCGCAAGGTTCTGTGCTGGGGCCCCAGCTGTTTACATTGTGCATTAATGATTTAGACGAGGGGATTAAATGTAGTATCTTCAAATTTGCAGATGACACTAAGTTGGGTGGCAGTGTGAGCTGCGAGGAGGATGCTATGAGGCTGCAGAGTGACTTGGATAGGTTAGGTGAGTGGGCAAATGCATGGCAGATGAAGTATAATGTGGATAAATGTGAGGTTATCCACTTTGGTGGTAAAAACAGAGAGACAGACTATTATCTGAATGGTGACAGATTAGGAAAAGGGGAGGTGCAACGAGACCTGGGTGTCATGGTACATCAGTCATTGAAGGTTGGCATGCAGGTACAGCAGGTGGTTAAGAAAGCAAATGGCATGTTGGCCTTCATAGCGAGGGGATTTGAGTACAGGGGCAGGGAGGTGTTGCTACAGTTGTACAGTGCCTTGGTGAGGCCACACCTGGAGTATTGTGTACAGTTTTGGTCTCCTAACTTGAGGAAGGAGATTCTTGCTATTGAGGGAGTGCAACGAAGGTTCACCAGACTGATTCCCGGGATGGCGGGACTGACAAATCAAGAAAGACTGGATCAAGTGGGCTTGTATTCACTGGAGTTCAGAAGAATGAGAAGGGACCTCATAGAAACGTTTAAAATTCTGATGGGTTTAGACAGGTTAGATGCAGGAAGAATGTTCCCAATGTTGAGGAAGTCCAGAACCAGGGGTCACAGTCTAAGGATAAGGGGTAAGCCATTTCAGACCGAGATGAGGAGAAACTTCTTCACCCAGAGAGTGGTGAACCTGTGGAATTCTCTACCACAGAAAGTTGTTGAGGCCAATTCACTAAATATATTCAAAAAGGAGTTAGATGAAGTCCTTACTACTCGGGGGATCAAGGGGTATGGCGTGAAAGCAGGAATGGGGTACTGAAGTTGCATGTTCAGCCATGAACTCATTGAATGGCGGTGCAGGATAGAAGGGCCGAATGGCCTACTCCTGCACCTATTTTCTATGTTTCTATGTTTCTCTGTTTCTATCAGTAATGGTGACTATGTAACTTCCGAATTGTCGTCAAAACCCATCTGGTTCACTAATGTCCCTTTAGGGAAGGAAATCCTCCGTCCTTACCCAGTCTGGCCTATATGTGACTCCAGACCCACAGCAATGTGGTTGACTCTCAACTCTCTGGAATGGCCTCATGAGCCAGTCAAGGGCAATTAGGGATGGGCAATAAATGCTGGCCTTGCCAGCAACACCCACAACCCGTGAACGAATAAAAAGCAAAGCTGAAGACCCAAAGATGTCAAGGAAGAGTGAGAGAAGGTTTGTGTACAGATAACATTTAAATGAAAGGTGCCAATTAACGTGAACATTATGATGTGACGGGGCGGTGGGTAAAAAATTCACAAATCTTTGGAGACCGTTTGTTCCAAAGCTGAAGGGACAGGGGTTCGTAAGTGACAGGCATACATGAACAGAAAGGGAACACTACATGCAGTCACCATGAGCGACACAGTAGCCTCGCACTTAACCTCCTGGACACCCGCTCTGCAAACTTCACAATGCCATCTCCATAGGTTAACATTGCAGCCTGTCTGCAAGGAGATGCAGCCAAGTTTCTGCATACAGGTGGCCCTTGCTGCCCTTTGCATGTACCAGTCTTATTCGACAGATGGCTAAGCTAAACATCAGTCCTTCTGCTGATCCAGACCCTGAAGTTGGTGTGCAAGGTCCTGCAGAAATTGTTGGAGGCATTTTGTCTGGTTGCGCATTCTTGATCAGCCTAACCCACCTTCTTTCATGAAGGCAGAATATTACTGGAATGGTAGCAGATTATGAAAAGGGGAAGTGCAATGAGACCTGGGTGTCATGGTACATCAATCATTGAAAGTTGGCATGCAGGTACAGCAGGCGGTGAAGAAGGCAAATGGCATGTTGGCCTTCATAGCTAGGGGATTTGAGTATAGGAGCAGGGAAGTCTTACTGCAGTTGTACAGGGCCTTGATGAGGCCTCACCTGGAATATTTTGTTCAGTTTGGTCTCCTAATCTGAGGAAGGACGTTCTTGCTATTGAGGGAGTGCAGCGAAGGTTCACCAGACTGATTCCCGGGAGGGCAGGACTTCACATATGAGGAGAAACTGGATCGACTGGGCCTATATTCACTGGAGTTTAGAAGGATGAAAGGGGATCTCATAGAAACATATAAAATTCTGATGTGACTGGACAGGTTAGATTCAGGAAGCATGTTTTCAGGAAGCATGTTCCCGATGTTGGGGAAGTCCAGAACCAGGGGTCACAGTCTAAGGATAAGGGGTAAGCCATTTAGGACCGAGATGAGGAGAAACTTCTTCACTCAGAGAGTTGTTAACCTGTGGAATTCTCTACCGCAGAGTGTTGTTGAGGCCAGTTCGTTAGATATATTCAAGAGGGAGTTAGATATGGCCCTTACGACTAAAGGGATCAAGGGGTATGGAGAGAAAGCAGGAAAGAGGTACTGAGGTGAATGATCAGCCATGATTGAATGGCAGGCTCGAAGGGCCGAATGGCCTACTCCTGCACCTATTTTCTATGTTTTTATGTTTCTATTACTATTACAGTACGTCAGAGAAACATGGGAATAGTAGGTCATTCAGCCCCTCAAGCCTGTGCTGCCATTCCATGAAATCATAGCTGATTTGTGGCCTAACCCCATATACCCACCTTTGCCACACATCCCTTAATACCTTTGGTTAACAAAAGTCTATCAATCTCCGATTTAAAATTTACAATTGATCTTGCATTAATTGCCATTTGTGAAAGAGAGTTCCAAACTTCTACCACCCTTTGTGTGTAGAAATGTTTCCTAACTTCACTCCTGAAAAACCTGGTTCTAATTTTTAGACTATTCACCCCCCCCCCAGTCCTAGAAGCCCCAACCAGCGGAAATAGTCCCTCTCTACCTAATCTACCTTAATATCTTGAAAACTTCGATCAGATCGCCCCTTATGCTTTAAAGTTCTGGGGAATACAACCCTAATGTGCGTAATCTCTCCTCGTAACTTAACCCTTGAAGTCCGGGCATCAGTCTGGTTTGAAGTCATGCTTTGATTGCAGTGCTACTGAAGAACCATCCTGCATAACTGTTCGCCAGATATCTTACCGCCCTGCTAATATCGACAAAGAGCCAACAATAGGGGCCTCAGACTCCGACAGCCGTTTTAGATTGGAACTTGTTGGAGTCTGCGTCAGGCGAGAGAGGCGGGTGAAGGAGCTGGCCAGGCGCAGCAAAGGTCAGTGTGGAATTATTTTGGTGGCTCCCAATGGAACAGCGGTGGTCATCCAAGCTCTACAAAAAAATAATCTCAGGGGCGCTCCTGCTCTGGGAACCCAACTCCTCCCCCCCCCCCCACCCCCGCCCCCCTGCCCCCTGCCATGGGCGCAACCGTTCCCTACACTTGGTTTGCCAATGGCTGGAGATTGGGAGGGCTCACCCCAGTCAGCTGCATTGAGGTGCCCGTTTGGTGCCCCACGGATTGCCAACCCGATGTTAATGAGACCAATGGCTCAAAATCCTGCCCGCCTCTTCACCACGGGCTTTGGCGACCGCACTTTGCCCCTCTGGCGCTCAAAAGTCAAAATCCAATCCCGACATATTTTTGAATTAATTTTGAATAAATCAGTCGTGAATATAATGCAGAAACCAGCAAATAAAACTTCAGAAGCATAACTCTGATTTAAAAAAAAAATGTAGCAGAAACAAAATCTACTTTGCTGATAATACCTTATTAATAAATCTTGAAACGGTCAATGTGAAATTACATTTAGACGGTTTCTGTTTGCTGGCAGAAAACATGGAAGAATTAGCATTTCAAAGCACTGATTTCTGCCCGCAGCCAGCCAGATGGAGAGGCTGGCTAGCCGTCGGCCGCAGAGGGATGAGAGAGGGATGGTGAGGGGCTTGGAGGCTGGAGGCGGATCGGAGCCAGAGTGGGGAGAATGGAGGAGGATCGAGGCTGGCATAGGAAGGCCTTTGGGTGATCGGGGCCCAGAGAGGGGAGGTCGGAAGGCCGGAGGGGGGGAACCAGAGGCTGGAGTTGGGGTCAGGGGCCGGAGGAGGGATCAGGGGCCGGGGATCAAAGGCCGGAGAGGGGTTTGGAGATGGGAGGCCTCATGGCGGGTGCCGGAGGCTTCGAGGTCGGGTGATATTCGAGTTCTTGGGAGGAGGGTTAGCTGCCTTGGAGGGAGATTGGAAGGGTCGGGGGGTGGGGTGCGGGGGGTGCTTTGGAGGCCTCGGGGGGGAAGTCGAGGGGGCGATTGGAAGGGACAGGGAAAGTGTTCAATCACGCGGAGCTGGCGAGGCAGGAATGCTGGATCCAGCAGATAAGTGGAACGATATTTACCTCCTGGATCCAGCAGTCCTCGCCTTAATTTAGCTGGTGGGTTTCCCAAGGCCTGGGAACACCCAACCAGCCAGAGTTAAATTTGAAACCGTGGATCACCATGAGGCACGGAGCCTCAATATAATATTTAAATGGACGACCCGCCTCCTGGGAACGGATTGGCTGCCTGCCCCCCTCGCCCCACCTCCATTAAAAGTGGAAGTAGGCAGGTTGAAGGTGGGTTGGGGGGCCAGGATTCAGTTTTTTAACTCTTTAACCTCCCACCCGACCCTAACCCACCTGTTTTTTTTGAATAAAATTCCTCCCCACCTTTGATTTTCCAAATGGCTCATCATTCTTTCAGGACGTCATCTATTATTTTAGCCACAACTGGTGTATGAAGATTGAGAAGTGATCTTATCGAAACGTATAAGATTATGAGGGAGCTTGACAAGATGGATGCAGGGAGGATGTTTCCACTGAAGGGGGAGACTAGAACTAGGCGGCATAATCGTAGAATAAGGGGCCGCCCATTTAAAACTGAGATGAGGAGGAATTTCTTCTCTCAGAGGGTTGTATATCTGTGGAATTCGCTGCCTCAGAGAGTTATGGAAGCTGGGACATTGAATAAATTTAAGTCAGAGATAGACAGTTTCTTAACCGATAAGGGATTAAGGGGTTATGGGGAGCGGGCAGAGAAGTGGACCTGAGTCCATGATCGGATCAGCCATGATCGTATTAAATGTTGGAGCAGGCTCGAGGGGCCGTATGGCCTACTCCTGCTCCTATTTCTTATGTTCTTATGTTGTTATGTCACACGCCATAAGTTTATTCTTCCGTCCCTTTTTAAGAAAAGTTGATAGCACCATCACTTCTCTGCAGCCTTTTGACACATGCGTCAGTGACATGACAAATTCCATACGCTGCTTCCAGTAATACTGTGAAGTCCATCGTGGTGTGTGCCGTAATCTCTTTCCTGTCTTTATTACTTCTTCTTGGGTAATTATTATATCCTCTTGTCCTTTCTGAGAAAATGCAGTCTTTAGATTCACCTTACAAACACAATAGAATTCATTTCAGAGTTCTCCCAATCTTTTGTCGTGTTCCTCCAGGGTCTCGCAGGATCCCACTGTTTTCTTTGTCCCCAACCTCTCCGAATATATTTATAGAAGCCTTTCACGTTCTGCTTTTATACTTGTTGCAATCCTTAATTCATTTTCTGACTTGACTCTCCTGACCAACCTCTTCATCTTTTTAAAACTCTTTTTCCCTATGCCCATCCCTGTCTTGAATCTTATCTATGGTTTTATACTTCCGTTAATTGCTCAGTCCCTGCATTACCTCATGGTGCCCACAATGGTCTCCTACTGTCTGCATATTTCACCCACTCGAAAGTATTTTTAAAAGTATTTTTTCTGCAGTCCCTGAATTATGTTTCAGAATATGTACCTTTCTCCTGATTCTTTTCACTTACCCCATCTGGAATCAATAACAACAACAACAACTTATATTTATATAGCGCCTTGTGGCGTCTGGATAAAGGTACATAGATGAATCCATCATTCTTTATTCCTATGTATTGCCTGAAAGGGTGGTGGAGGCAGATTCAATTGTGGCTTTTCAAAGGGAATTGGATAAATACCTGAAGGAAAAAAACGTGTGCACAAGCATTAGTGCACCTGAGTGGGAGAGATTCAGTGCGCATAGGTGCGTGTATGCATGTGGACACGTGCAGGTACCGCAGTGTGTGAGAGCTGGAAATTCTTGGTACCTGCTGTAAAATTAAGAGCAGAATTGAACTGTTGGTAGGTAAAGCATGTGCTAAGGAGTAGCTGTTAACTCATTTTCTTGAAACTTCCTTCACTCTTGGGTTGAGAGTGGCGGGGGAGTGGGACTGGCTGAGGTGCTCTTGCAGAGAGCCGGCACGGGCTCGACGGGCCGAATGGCCTCCTTCTGTGCTGTAACCGTTCTCCGATTCTCTCATCACCCCTGACTTTGAAGCATACATAGAGTTTTACATTTTCTTTATCTGCATTAATTCAAGTTGTTCACATTAATTTCATACCGTCTGCATTGTATTTCCCTGGAAAGTATTTATTTTGCTCTCCCCTATTCCATGTACTCTCCGTGCCAACCCTGGTTAAAGTGTGGCCGATCCATCATTCCTAATTCCTTGCTCGTGCCCTTGATGCTCTCTTTCCTGAAGTGTAAAGTCTAGCTACATTCCTCTCCTCTCCTCTTGTAAGTTTTATTTTAAAACCCGCCATAAAATAGTTGCAGCTAGCAAGCTGCCCACTCGTCCCCAGACAGTGTTTGACAGACTAGTGTCACTCTCCCATGTGTAATTTCTGTGACCATTTAAATCATGCAATATGTTCATAATCCCTGCCCAGAAATAGTCATTCATTTTTCAGATTCCCACTGTATTACGCCGCAGATACGATGGTAAGCACTGCAGGGAATCGAATAAGGCCAGGGTGATCTGCTGGACTAGTTTGGATCGCCTCGATGGGTCGGAGAGGAATTTTCCCAGATTTTTTTCCCCAAATCAGCCTGGGTTTTTATCTGTTTTTTTGCCTCTCCCAGGAGATCACATGGCTCCGGCTGGTGTGGAGTGTAGAATGTTTCCGTATAAGGGGTGTCGCACTTGTGTGGGGCGGACTGGTTGGGCTGGGTGCTCTTTACCTTTCCGTCATTGTTCATTGTTCATAGGTTTATATGTAAGCTTCAGGGCTGCTGACTGAGGGCCGTGTGGCTCTTTATAGGCCGGCGTGGACACGATGGGTCGAAATGACCTCCTTCTGGGCGCTGTAAATTTCTATGTTTCTGTGCAATCTTCCCACCGAAGCATAGACCGCAGACCCCACTTCAGTGGTATTTGCTCAACAGTATTAAGGACATTGGGGCCAGCCGAGGTCAGTGAAATCACTGCAAGGTTAGCAATGAGCACAAACCATTTGGGTTGCGTGCTCCTATTCAACACCAGATGGTGACTTCACTCACAAAGCTTTAGGGGAGCTGGCTTTACTTTTTGAACCTTGGGTCAGCCAATAACCACTTCCATCTCTGCACTCGATTCTGGGCTATCTGTGTCTGTGACACGGCTGCAGTCAATCCCGATCAGCAACAAAACTTGACAATCAACTGGAAACTATAAGGACAATGTGTATTTATATAACCCTTTATCTTGGCTCTCAGAGGTTGCTCAAAAGCTTCAGATACAGGGGTCGCATTTTCGCTTATTTACGTCAGTAATATCGATGCAATCCGGGTGGGATCGACTGAACCAGCGGGAAAGATCGGAGAATTTTAAATGATGCTCTTATTTGTACTGCAAAAATGGCCACCATGCTCCACCCTTTGTCTATGATTGGTCCCCTTGGAGGATAAGCCACACTCTGAAGTTTCATTGGAATATCTAACTGGAACCACCCATCTTCAGGTCTCACTGACTTTGCAAATTGTAACTCGATCCACATTGACTTCCTGAAGTGACAGAAGACAGAGTTCCCCAGAAGACAGCAAGGGCCAGCCAAAGTGCCTTACCCCAGTCCAAGTACATCCCTCCCCAGCCAAAGTGCCTTACCCCAGCACAAGTGCATCCCCCACCCCTCATCATAGATGAGGCAGGCATTGTGTACGGATTGTTAACAGGTTTATTGGGTATGAAGTGAAACGTGACAGTATCGAGATTTCTGGATATCATCCACTCCACTGATGTCCCTTGTAGGAGGTTGGAAGAACGTGATCCGTCTTCCCTGAGTTCCCTCTCTCCCCTCGGTTCCCTTCCCCACCCGTGTCTCTCCCCCCCCCCAATCTCTCTCACTCTCCCCCCAATCTCTCTCACTCTCCCCCCAACCTCTCTCACTCTCCCCCAACCTCTCTCACTCTCCCCCCAGCCTCTCTCTCTCCCCCAATCTCTCTCTCTCCCCCAATCTCTCTCCTCCAATCTCTCTCTCTCCCCCAATCTCTCTCTCACCACCCAGTCTCTCACTCTCCCCCAGGCTCTCTCTCTCCCCCCAGTCTCTCTATCTCACCCAGCCTCTCTCTCTCTCCCCCCAGTCTCTCTCTCTCTCTCTCCCCCCAGTCTCTCTCTCTCTCTCTCTCTCTTCCCAGTCTCTCTCTCTCTCTCTCTCTTCCCAGTCTCTCTCACTCTCTCCCCCCCCCAGTCTCTCACTCTCCCCCGCAGTCTTTCTCTCCCCCCAGTCTCTCTCTCTCCCCCCCAGTCTCTCTCTCTCTCTCTCTCTCTCTCTCACTGTCCCCCCAGTCTCTCTCTCTCTCTCCCCCCAGTCTCTCGCTCCCACCAGTCTGTCTCTCTCTCTCCCCAGTCTCTCTCTTTCTCCCCCAGTCTCTCTCTCCACCCAGTCTCTCTCCTCCCAGTCTCTCTCTCTCGCTCCAGACTCTCTCTCTCCCCGCAGTCTCTTTCTTTCTCTCCCCCCCCGTCTCACTCTTTCTCTCTCTCCCCCAGTCTCTCTCTCCCCCAGTCTCTCTCTCTCTTTCTCCCCCCAGTCTCTCTCTCTCTCTCTCTCTCTCTCCCCCAGTCTCTCACTCTCTCTCTCTCTCCCCCAGTCTCTATCCCTTCCCCAGCCTCTCTCTCTCTCCCCCCCAGTCTCTCTCTCTCCCCCCTGTAATGTATGTATGCCTGGGTTTACCTGCCACCAGGGGGAGCGACCGTCAGAGGTCATTGGGCCACAGACATACACATGCAGCCCTTGTATTATAAAGAAAGCCTCCATGTTCAATCCTCACTTTGAGAGCTAATAAAGTAGAGTCAGGTCGCACATGACTGAGTTCACGATCCTAAGCCTATTGAGTTATTGCATGCGCAACATTTGGTGACGAGGCACAATACGAACTTTCACGCACAAAAAAAAAATGAGCACCATTGGAATCCTGGAGCGATTCATGGAGGGAGAAGACTGGGAGGATTTTACAGATCGCCTCGACCAGTACTTCGTGGCCAACAAGATGGATGATGACGCTGATGTTCCAAAAATCTATGGCCTCACTTGTTTGTCCAACGGAAAAGACCTATGAGGAATTGTGTGCCCTGATTTGAAACCATCTCAAACTTAAAGAAGGCATCGTTATCTCGAGATATCGTTTTTACAAGCATGTTCGTTCTGAGGGCCAGGACGTAGCGGAATTTGTTGCCGACATGAGACGTCTCGCTGGGCTGTGTAAGTTTGGAACCGCATTGGAAGATATGTTGCGCGACGTCTCTGTAATAGGCACAAACCACGAGGTGATCCTGCGGAAGCTGCTGGCTGTGGAGACGCTGGATCTGAACAGGGTCATCACGATCGCCCAGGCTTGCCTGACCACGGTCGATAGTACAAAGCAGATATCCTCGCAGAGTCAGAACTCCACGGTAAGTACTATGCACCAGATTGTGTCGTCGGTTGGTAGAGCTGCACCTGGCAGGGCCTACCCGACTTTGTTTGCAAAACCTGTAGTTGCTCAAAGTCCGCCATTGGGCACAAATCCGATTTCACCCTGTTGGCATTGTGGGCCTCATCAGTGCCGCTTCAGACAGTATATTTGTAGAGGCTGTGCGAAAATGGGGCACCTTCAGTGGATGTGACACACCACGTTATGATGGTGACCGATCCAGAGCGGATCCGGCAATGCAATCCGAGATACCGGAGAAGGAAGTGCATAGTGTACATTCGTTCCTGACAAAGAGCCAACCGATAATGATTGAAGTAAAATTGAACGGCGTGCCGGTATCTCTAGAATTAGACATGGGTGCGAATCAGTCAATTGTGAGCCAGAGGACTTTCGAAAAGCTGTGGGACATCAAGGCTGTGAAATCCAAACTGAATCCAGTAAATGCAAAATTGCATACTTATACCAAAGAGCTCATGCCAGTGATTGGCAGTGCAGCAGTTAAGGTGTCGTTCGATGGGGCTGTTCATGATCTATCGCTGTGGATCATTCCAGACAATGGTCCAACACTGTTCAGCAGGAGTTGGTTCAAAAAGATAAAGTGGACCTGGAACGATATTAAAGCTTTGTCATCAGTGGATGACACTTCATGTGCTCAAGTGCTGAGCAAATTTCCCTTGCTGTTTGAACCGGGCATCGGCAACTTCACGGGAGCAAAGGTTCAGATCCACCTGGACTCAGATGCAAGACCCGTCCATCACAAAGCCCGGGCGGTCCCATACATGATGAGGGAGAACGTTGAAATCGAACTGGGCAGACTCCAATGTGAAGGGGTCATTTCACCGGTCGAATTTAACGAATGGGCAAGTCCCATTGTTCCTGTGCTGAAGAGTGATGGCACTGTCAGGATTTGTGGAGACTACAAAGTTACGATCAACCGAGTTTCGAAACAGGATCAGTACCTGTTACCAAAGGCTGATGATCTGTTTGCAATGCTAGCCGAGGGAAAGTCGTTCACCAAATTGGATTTTGAGCATGCCTTGTTTAATGATCTGCACTGCTCGCTCTGCCTGGCCATTGGAGGCCGGCTTGAATGGTGCCGTCTTAATGTGATTTATGCCGTGGTCACTTATAAAATCTTGGAATTCTGCGCTGGTGAAGCACGGACCATTATCACTGACCAATATGTCAGGAATGCCGTGCGTTGCGAACATGGTTCCAAGGCTCTCCACAGTGGTGGAGGTGGTGCTCGAGTTTAAAATGGTGCATTCAATCCACTTAGAAAATGCATCTACAACTACAAGGAACATTTTGCCCATGAATGGGCCCGCATAGTCTACGTGCACCTGCGACCATGGTTTGGTGGGCCAGGGCCAGGGGCTCAGGGGGGCCTCCCTGGGGGCATTACTGAGTTGAACACTAAATGGTGCACCGTCGGACGCAGAGCTCCAAGTCCGCGTCAATGACAGGCCACCAGACGTGGGATCTGGCTATGGCCTTCATGAGAACGATCCCGGTTGCTCGCGGTGGAGCTCCCGGACAAATGCCTCTCTGCCTCGCAGAGGCATAACGACTCGGCTGCCCCACATCAGGCACTCTGCTTGTAGTGACAGCTCATGCATGTGCCTATGGAAAGGTTTGATCTCCTCGGGGCAGGTATCGCGAGCCTCTGCCCAGTCACCAGTTAAGACACATCTTTTTACTAGGGATAACGTGGGGTCGCTGGGCGTCCAGGCTCCAATTTGGCAGGCTGTCATGGGCGAACCTGTGGACTCAAAGGCATTGATTGCCATGACTATCTCACAGTCCTGTTCGTCAGACCCTTCCGTGGTCGCCAGGAGTAGCCTGCTACGTGCATCGGCACAGTTGTCTGTGCCTGGTCTGTGCCTTATGGTGTAATCGTAACACGCCAGCATGAGTGGCCACCGTTGAATGCGCGCCGAGGCATTGGCGTTTATTGCCTTGCTCTCGGATAGTAGGCACATGAGGGGCTTGTGGTCGGTTTCTAACGCGAACTTGGCCCCAAAAAGTTATCGGTGCACCTTTTTGACACCGTACACCCACGTGAGCGCCTTCTTCTCCACCATTCCGTACCCGCGCTCCGCCCATGAAAGTGACCTGGAGGCATAACCTATGGTTTGTAATTTACCCGCACTATTGACATGTTGTAAAACGCACCCGACCCCGTACGCTGACGCATCACATGTAAGAAATAGCTTTTTACCTGGCTCAAAGAAAGCCAAAACACTGTTGGAACACAGAAGGTTGCGTGCCTTATTGAAGGCGCGTTCCTGGGCGTCCCCCAAAACCAATCGCACCCCTTTCTGAGTAGCACATGGAGAGGCTCCAGCAGTGTGCTTAAGTTCTGCATAAAGTTCCCAAAGTAATTGAGTAGCCCGAGAAAGGCGCGCAGTTCTGAGACATTCCGGGGCCTGGGTGCCAGGCGAATTGCTTCTGTTTTGGACTCTGTTGGGCGGATTCCATCAGCGGCATTCCTTCTGCTTAAAAATTCAACCTCGGGTGCGAGAAACAGGCACTTGGATTTCTTAACTCTTAGGCCTACCCGATCCAACCGCTTTATTACTTCCTCCAAATTGCGGAGATGGAAGTCGGTGTCCCTGCCCGTGATAAGTATGTCGTCTTGAAATACAACAGTCCCCGGGATGGACTTGAGCAGACTCTCCATGTTGCGCTGGAATATAGCAGCTGCCGACCTGATGCCGAATGGACATCGATTGTACATGAAAAGGCCTCGATGTGTGTTGATGGTGGTGAGTAGCTTGGACTCGTCGGTCAATTCTTGCATCATATATGCAGATGTGAGATCTAGTTTTGAGAAAAGTTTACCTCCAGCCAATGTGGCAAATAAGTCCTCCGCTCTGGGCAGTGAGCATTGGTCCTGTAGGGAGACTCTGTTTATGGTAGATTTGTTGTCCCCACAGATTCGTACGGATCTATCAGGCTTCATGACTGGGACGATGGGACTTGCCCAGTCGCTAAATTCCATGGGTGAGATAATGCCTTCCCGCAGAAGCCTGTCCAGTTAATGTTCAATCTTTTCCCTCATCACATAGGGCACAACTCTAGCCTTGTGATGGACCGGTCTAGCATCCTGTGTGATGTAGATTTTGACTTTAGCCCCTTTGAAGGTGCCCACACCTGGCTGAAAGAGATGTTCAAATCGACTTAGAAATGTTGAGCAGGAGGTCCGTTCCTCTGACGACATGGCATGAACATCATCCCATTTTCAGTTTAGTTTTGCCAGCCAGCTTCTCCCCAGCAGTGCTGGGAGATCTCCGGGGACAATCCACAGGGGAAGTCGGTTCACTGTCCCTTTGTGTGTGATTGAGAGCATGGCGCTGCCGAGGACTGGGACGATTTCTTTGCTATAGGTCCTTAGTTTGGTGTCGACCCTTGTAAGTTTTGGTCTGTCTCTTTTGTGCGGCCACAGCTTTCAAATTGTTGAGCGCTCATGAGAGATTGACTCGCTCCGTATCCAGCTCCATGTTGACGGGTATTCCGTTGAGTAGGACCCTCATCATTATTGGAGGCGTCTTGTTGTAGGAGCAGTGGCGATTGATCATGTTGACCCGCTGTACATCGGTGTCCCGGGTACTGACCCCACCATCTTCTGGTCCACTTTCCGACCCATCCGATTCGTATACCAGCCGAGCTGCCATTTTTCTGCACATGCGGGCCAGATGCCCTGTATTGTCGCAGCTTCTGCAAACAGCATGCTGAAATTGACACCCCCTTGATGAGTGCCTTCCCTCACATCTCCAGCACAGACCGCTTCCATTGTTTCTAAAGGATGAGCTGCGTCTGGCTGATCTTTCTTGAGCTTCTCTCAGTTTATAGTTGATTGCTCACATGGTGGGTTGATGAGGTGTGAACGGCCGTTCATGTGGCCCTTGATGGCTTCTGGCGCTACTGCCTGCTGTTGAAGGCCTGCTCTCCTGCCTTTGTCTGTGTGTGGGGGTAATGGCTTGTTTCACACTGTGAACCCCTTGTTCCGATGTTTCATTACTTGTCGTACCTGCAGTGTAGATCAACCTCTTCTCTTCTTCTCTTGCCAGGAATGTCTGTGCAACCAGTGCTGCTGCCTCTAGGATCAGGTTCTTGGTCTCTATGAGCTTTCAGAATATGCCTGCGTGGCCTATTCCTTCATTAAAAAAGTCTCTCAGTACTTCTCTCCTTAGTTCATCGGAGAACTCGCATAACCTAGCCAACCTCCGAAGTTCCGCCATAAAGTCGGGTATGCTCTGGCCCACACAGCGTCTGTAGTTGAAGAACTTGTGTCTGGCCATGTGTAGGCTGCTCGCTGGCTTCAGGTGATCTCTTACTAGTGTGCTGAACTCTTCAAATGACTTGCTTGCTGGTTTCTCGTGTGCCAGCAGTTCCTTCATTAAGGTGTATGTTTTCGAGCCACAGCTGGTCAAGAGATGGGCTCTTCTCTTGTCTGCCTTATCGTTGCCTCACCAGTCTTTGGTTACAAAGCTTTGCTGGAGGCTTTCTATAAAGTCCTCCCAATTATCTCCAGCATTGTATTTTTCAGCTGAGCCGTTGGTCGCCATACTGTGGATTCTGTAATCCCGTAACTCGTCGCCACTGTAAAGTCCTGTCCCTGCAGTACAGATTCACACGAGGCACATGTTGAAGTCAAGGTCACTCAGGACCTGCAACTTTATTACACAACTCTCGAATGCCACACTTGCCTGAGACCTGTCCTTATATACCTGTCTGGGACAGGTATCCAGTGTCTCCTGCAAGTACACCCCTGGTGGTAAGGTAAGCTTGTGGTTACAGGTCATCTCTAGTTACAGTCATGCATAGCATGGTAAGAGACAGTTATGTACAGTAGCGTGAGATACATGACACTAATAAAGTAGAGTCAGGTCAAACCTCATTGAGTTCACGGTACTAAGCCTATTGAGTTATTGCATAGGCAACAAACCCCAGTCTCTCTCTCCCGCCCTGCCTTTCTCTCTCTCCCCCCTGCCTCTCTCTCTCTCCCCCCCTGCCTCTCTCTCTCTCTCTCTCTCCCCGCAGTCTATCTCTCTCCCCGCAGTCTCTCTCTCTCTCTCCCCCAGTCTCTCTCTCTCTCCCCCAGTCTCTCTCTCGCTCTCTCTTCCCCCCCCAGTCTCCCTCTCTCCCACAGACTCTCTCTCTCCTCTACTGTCTTTCTCTCTCCCCCTTCTCTCTCATTCTCCCCAGCCTCTCTCTCTCTCCCCCCAGTCTATCTCTCTCGCCCGCAGTCTCTCTCTTTCCCCCCCCAGCCTCACTCTCTCTGTCTCTCCACACTCTCTCTCTCCCCCAGCCTCTCTCTCTCTCCCCGCAGTCTCTCTCTCCCCCAGTCTCTCTCTCTATCTCTTCCCCCCCAGTCTCCCTCTCTCCCACAGTCTCTTTCTCTCTCTCTCCCCCAGTCTCTCTCTCTCTCCCCAGTCTCTCTCTCTCTCCCCCAGTCTCTCTCTCTCTCTCCCCCAGTCTCTCTCTCTCTCCCCCAGTCTCTCTCTCTCTCCCCCGGTTTCTCGCCCCCCCCCCCCCCCGTCTCCCCCAAGTCTCTCTCACAAGAACATAAGAAATAGGAGGAGGAGAAGGCCATATGGTCCCTCGAGCCTGCTCGGCCATTTAATCCGATCATGGCTGATCCGATCATGGACTCAGCTCCACTTGCCTGCCTGCTCCCCATAACCCCTTATCCCCATAACCCCTTATCCCCTTATCATTTAAGAAACTGTCTATTTCTGTCTTAAATTTATTCAATGACCCAGCTTCCACAGCTCTCTGAGGCAGCGAATTCCACAGATTCACAACTCTGAGAGAAGAAATTTCTCCTCATCTCAGTTTTCAATGGGTGGCCCCTTCTTCTAAGATCATGCCCTCTAGTTCTAGTCTCCCCGACCAGTGGAAACATCCTCTCTGCATCCACCTTGTCAAGCCCCCTCATAATCTTATGCGGCCAAGGAGGGTAACATGGTGCTTAGTGTCAGGCTCACTAATGGGCAAACATGCAGGAGATCACCTCTCATTCTTCTGAATTCCAATGAGTAGAGGCCCAACCTACTCAACCTTTCCTCATAGGTCAACCCCCACATCCCCGGGATCACCCTAGTGAACCTCCTCTACTGTTTCTCTCTCTCCCCCATCTCTCTCTTTCTCCCCAGCAAGTATATCCTTTCGTAAATATGGAAACCAAAACTGTACGCAGTATTCCAGGTGTGGCCTCACCAATACCCTGTACAACTGTTGCAAGACTTCCCTCCTTTTATACTCCATCCCCTTTGCAATAAAGGCCAAGATTCCATTGGTCTTCCTGATCACTTGCTGTACCTGCATACTATCCTTTTGTGTTTCATGCACAAGTACCCCCAGGTCCCGCTGCACTGCAGCACTTTGCAATATTTCTTCATTTAAATGATAACTTGCTCTTTGATTTTTTTCTGCCAAGGTGCATGACCTCACACTTTCCAATATTATACTCCATCTGCCAAATTCTTGCCCACTCATTTAGCCTGTCTATGTCCTCCTGCAGCATCTTTATGTCCTCCTCACACATTGCACTTCCTCTCATCTTTGTATCGTCAGCAAACTTGACTACATTACACTCAGTCCCCTCTTCTAAGTCATTAATATTGATTGTAAATAATTGGGGTCCCAGCACTGATCCCTGCGGACCCCACTCGTTACTGATTGCCAACCAGATAATTAACCAGTTATCCCGACTCTCTGTTTTCTGTTTGTCAGCCAATCCTCTATCCATGCTAATATATTACCCGCAACCCCGTGAACTTTTATCTTGTCCAGTAACCTTTTGTGTGGCACCTTGTCAAATGCCTTCTCGAAGTCCAAATAAACCACATCTACTGGTTCCCCTTTATCCATCCTGTTCGTTACATCCTCAAAAATTCCATCAAATTCGTCAAACATGACTTCCCCTTCATAAATCCATGCTGACTTTGCCTGACCGAATTTTACTTTCCAAATGTCCTAATTGGTTTATAATTTCCTTCTTTTTGTCTGCTTTCTTTTTTGAATAGGGTCTCTCCCCAGTCTCCCCCAGTCTCTCTCTCTCTCTCTCCCAGCTTCTCTCTCTCTCCCCCCAGTCTCTCTCTCTTCCCTCCAGTCTCTCTTTCTCTCCCCGCAGTCTCTCTCTCCCCCAGTCTCTCTCTCGCTCCCCCAATCTCTCTCTCTCTCCTGCAGTCTCTCTCTCTCCCACAGTCTCTCTCTCTCCCCACAGTCTCTCTCTATCTCTCCTCCAGTCTCTCTCTCTCTCTCCTTCAATCTCTCTCTCCCCCAGTCTCTCTCTCTCTCCCTGCAGTATCTCTCTGTCTCTACCCCAACCTCTCAATCTCCCACCAGTGTCTCTCACCCCCAGTCTCTCTCTCTCCCCCAGTCTCTCTCTCTCTCCCCGCAGTCTCTCTCTATCTCTCCCCGAGTCTCTCTCTATCTCTCTCCCCCAGTCTCTCTCTCTCTCCCCCGGTCTCCCTTTCTCTCCCCTCCAGTCTCTCTCTCTCTCCCCGCAGTCTCTCTCTCTCTCTCCCCGCAGTCTCTCTCTCCCCCAATCTCTCTCTCTCTCCCATAGTCTCTCTTCCACAGTCTCTCTCTCTCACTCTCCCAGTCTCTCACTCTCCCAGTCTCTCTCTCTCTCCCCCAGTCTCTCTCTCTCACTCTCCCAGTCTCTCACTCTCCCAGTCTCTCACTCTCCCAGTCTCTCCCCCAGTCTCTCTCTCTCCCAGTCTCTCTCTCTCCCAGTCTCTCTCTCTCTCCCCGCAGTCTCTCTCTGCCCCAGTCTCTCTCTCTCTACCCGCAGTCTCTCTCTCTCCCAGTCTCTCTCTCTCCCAGTCTCTCTCTCTCCGAGTCTCTCTCTCTCCCCGCAGTCTCTCTGCCCCAGTCTCTCTCTCTACCCGCAGTCTCTCTCACTCTCCCAGTCTCTCACTCTCCCAGTCTCTCTCTCTCTCCCCGCAGTCTCTCTCTGCCCCAGTCTCTCTCTCCCTACCCGCAGTCTCTCTCTCTCCCCCAGTCTCTCGCTCTCTCTCCCCCCAGTCTCTCGCTCTCTCTCCCCCCAGTCTCTCTCTCTCTCTCTCTCCCCAGTCTCTCTCTCTCTCCCCCAGCCTCTCGCTCTCTCCCCCCCCCAGTCTCTCTCTCTCTCCCCCAGTCTCTCTCTCTCTCTCCCCCCAGTCTCTCTCTCCCCCCGCAGTCCCTCTCTCTCCCCCCAGTCTCTCCCTCCCTCTCGGCGTGCCACCCCCACTCACGGCCACCCACAGGCCCTGTCGGGCCGCCAAGAGGTGTCGGGATCTGAGTGGGCGAGAGTCGGGGGGGAGGGGAAGAGAGTCGGGGGGAAGAGAGTCGGGGGAAAGAGAGTCGGGGGGAAGAGAGTCGGGGGGAAGAGAGTCGGGGGGGATAGAGTCGGGGGGGATAGAGTCGGGGGGAAAGAGAGTCGGGGGGGAAAGAGAGTCGGGGGGGAAAGAGAGTCGGGGGGGATAGAGTCGGTGGGGATAGAGTCGGGGGAGAGAGAGTCGGTGGGGAGAGAGTCGGGGGAGAGAGAGTCGGGGGGGAGAGAGTCGGGGGGGGATAGAGTCGGGGGGGAGAGAGTCGGGGGGGTGAGAGTCGGTGGGGTGAGAGTCGGTGGGGTGAGAGTCGGTGGGGTGAGAGTCGGTGGGGTGAGAGTCGGTGGGGTGAGAGTCGGTGGGGTGAGAGTCGGGGGAGAGAGTCGGGGGAGAGAGAGTCGGGGGAGAGAGAGTCGGGGGAGAGAGAGTCGGTGGGGAGAGAGTCGGTGGGGTGAGAGTCGGTGGGGAGAGAGTCGGGGGGGAGAGAGTCGGTGGGGAGAGAGTCGGGGGAGAGAGAGTCGGTGGGGTGAGAGTCGGTGGGGAGAGAGTCGGTGGGGAGAGAGTCGGGGGAGAGAGAGTCGGTGGGGTGAGAGTCGGTGGGGAGAGAGTCGGGGGAGAGAGTCGGTGGGGGGAGAGAGTCGGTGGGGGGAGAGAGTCGAGCCCTCAGGTCGGCAGTCTAGGATGTCAGGTCCTGCTTCTCGGCACCATGTGGAGGGAATGATTCGGGGCCGGGGGGAAGGGGGGGGGGCGGGCAAAGTTTGACAGGGGCGGGGCTTGACTGATGCATGTCTGTCAAAAAAAGTTACTCTGAATTTTAAACATAAGTGTGTTACGCTCCAAACCATTCGCATTCGTGTTTTCTACGATCTTATACGTTGGTTTATGTAATGTATTTGCTTCATTGCTTCTTTGCTTAAGAATTCATAGCAACACATTGCTATTAAGAACTAATTGGTTCATTAATAAAAGTTTAACAATCACACTACACATTACCAGTTCATCCACTAGGCTCACAACTGCATACCTCATCGTGGATGGGCTAGTCCCCAACTGACTGGGGTTTTATTGAGTCTTGTGAACATCTCGTGACTGACTAATCCACTCACAATGCAACAGCTCTAATCACAGGTGCATATATTATAGTTTAAGAGACTATTCGCCCGGCTTTTGCCCCACCCACAAAGCTGGCCACCCCTCCAGGTCAAAATTGCAAGATCATTCCAATTGCACTGGTTCAGGACGGCTCTTCAAATTGCATTCATTTTCTGAGATGCACAGACACTACTCGGCTCATTTTAAAAAGTTTTTCATATCATAAAATATTTAATTTGCTCAGAAACTGACTAGTGTACACCAATGAAAGTACTAAATGGTTATGAATATTTTATTTAAGCCATTTTCAGTGCTTTCTTTCGGCTAAACGTAGAGGAGATGTTTCCACTTATGGGCTAAATGAGAATTAGGGGTCATAAATATCAGATAGTCATTAATAAATTCAATAGGAAATTCAGGAGAAACTTCTTTACCCAGAGAGTGGTGAGAATGTGGAGCTCGCTACCACTGGGAGTGGTTGAGGCGCATAGCATCGATGCATTTAAGGGAAAGCTCGATAAGCATATGAGCGAGAAAGGAATAGAAGGATAGGTGGATTAGGTTTGATGAAGAGGGGTGGGAGGAGGCTCGTGTGGAGCATAAACACTGGCATGGTCCTGTTGGGCCGAATTTCGTGCTGTCAATACTTTGTAAAATGTAAATACTATGTCATGGCCAATATTTATCCCTCAATCAAGATAACAAACCAAATTATCTGACCATTATCACATTACTGTTTGGAAGCTTGCTGTGCTCAAGTTTTCCACAATACTGCAGTGACTACACTTCAAAACTACTTCATTGACTGTAAAGCGCTTTGAGACGCCTGATGGTCGTGAATAGGCGCTATATAAATGGAAGTGAGGGAGCCGCCATTTTATTTTCCAAAACGGTCCTTAAGGGCCAGCGCGAACACCTCCAATTTCGAGGCCATAGTAATTAAGCCATACAATAGACCATACAAAAAGCAGGAAACTATAGACCAGTTAGCCATTGGGAAAATGCTGGAGTCCATTATTAAGGAAGCAGCAGCGGGACATTTGGAAAAGCATAATTCAATCAAGCAGAGTCAGCATGGTTTTATGGAAGGAAAATCTTGTTTGACAAATTCGCTGGAGTTCTTTGAGGGTGTAACAAGCAGGGTGGATAAGGGGAAACCAGTGGATGTGGTGTATTTGGATTTCCAGAAGGCATTCGATAAGGTGCCACATAAAAGGTTACTGCACAGGATACAAGTTCACGGGGTTGGGGGTAATATATTAGCACGGATAGAGGATTGGCTAACTAACAGAAAACATTGAGTCGGGATAAATGAGGCATTTTCCTGTTGGCAAACAGTGACTAGTGGGTGCCGCAGGGATCATTGCTGGGTCCTCAACCATTTACAATCTATATTAATGGCTTGGATGAAGGGACCGAGTGTAATGTAGCCAATGGAAAGAAAAGAGACCCAGCCTGTTCATCCTTTCCTGATAGGTATGACGTCGTATTTCTGGTATCATCCTTGTAAATCTTCTCTGCATCCTCTCCAATGCCTCTGTATCCTTTTTATAATATAGCGACCCGAATTGTATGCCGTACTCTAAGTCTGGTCTGACGAAGGTTTGAAACAAGTTTGGGATAATTTCTCTACTTTTCACTTCTATCCTTCCAGAAATAAACCCTTCTGCCTGGTTTGCTTCTTTTATAGCCTTATTAGCCTGCGTCACGACTTTTAGTGAATTGTGTATTTGCAATCCCAGATCCCTTTGCTACATTACCCTATTTAGATTCCTGTTTTCCAAGTAATATGTGACCTCCTTATTTTTTTTACCAAAATATAATATGTGGAGAATAATTTGCCAATTATTTTGGCTGGTGTTGGTTGGGGGAACAATGTTGACCAGGGCACCGCGGGAGCAACCTGCTCTTCTTTAAAACTTGTTCTTGGATCTCTTCCATCGGCTTGAACAGATATATGGAGCCTCGGTATAACATCTTATGGAAAAGGAAGTGCCCCCAATAATGTAGCACTCCCTCAGTACCTCAGTGAAATGCTGGCCTAGATTGTGATCCCATGTCCTGGAGTGAGGCTTGAAACCACAACCTGATCATTCAAGAGGCAAGGTTGCAACCAACTGAGATAAGCTGACAGTTGCACCACCATATATAGCATTAAAAGATTATTATGCTACCTTTATACTTCACCTCAGTTTGCTTTATGAAGGCAAATTTTCAAAGAGTTGAAAGTACAAGAACCATTTTAATGCTTTTGTGAAAATAAACACCTACATATAGTAGTTATGACAAACTACAGAAATATGATTGCTGAAACTGCTGCTTTTGTTCTCTCCAGACATAACTATGCCTGCTTCACGAGACAGCCTGCCACATTCTACCCTCCTCCAAAACTCTGACGCCCGTGTCCTAACTCGCACCAAGTCCCGTTCACCCATCACCCCTGTGTTCTCTGACCTGCATTGGCTCGTGCTCAGGCAATGCCTCAATTTTGCAATTCTCATCCTTCAGTTCAAATCCTTCCATGGAATCACCCCACACTATCTCTGAAACCTCTGAAGCCTTACAACCCTCTGAATTCTCTGCGCTCCACCAATTCTGGCCTTTTGCGCATCCCTAATTTTCATTACTCCACCATTGGCGGCCGTGCCTTCAGCTGCCTGGGCCCTAATTCTGAAATTCACTCCATGAACCTCGCCATCTCATTACCTCTCTTTCCTCCTTTAATTCGCTCCTTAAAACCCACCTCTGAGACCAAGCTTTTGGTCACCTGTCATAATGGCCCTGAAATTCCGTTCGACCTCTTCCCGCGGGGAAACGACCTAAAAAAAGCAAAAAGATGCGCACTTACCTGTTGCTGCTGCGACTGTCCGAACATCTGAGCCTGAGGCCTAGAGATGACTGCGCGCGTAGTGCGTGCACGTGGGCACGTGGGCACGTGCGCAGGCCGTGATCGAGTGTCAGCAGCCAATCAGGTACAGTATAGTTTCTCATTCATAGCAATAGGAGTTCGTAAGTACAGAACTCCTATTGCTATGAATGAGAAACCCCCCCCTGCAAACACTTAAAAACCAATAAAAAATAGAAAATAAAGTTAACAATTAACATGCATTTAAATTAAAGTTGTTACAAAAAAATAGTTTTCCGACTTAAAAAAATAAATTTTCATTAACACTTAAAATAAACTTACGGTTGTGGGGAGGGTTTTTAAACACAAAAAGTGTTTTTATAACTTTATTTTTTATTTGTATGTGTATTTTTAACCACTTGCACCTGCAAAACTAGGCTATATGCCTGCTTTTTCAGGCGCAGGATTTTAAAGGACATTTGCAGGGCAAGATATTCGTAAACATTGGAAATCTTGCCCTGCAAGTGTCCTCGCTCCCGATATGTGGCCATCTGTCACGACCAAAATCTTGACAGATCGGAAATGTCGGTTTTCAGCGCATGCACCTTGCGCGCTGGAAATCGGCTTTTCCGATGCTTTCCCGGGTCCGTAGGGACTTCTTACGGACCCGGGTCATTGGAATTTCAGGGCCATTATCTCCATATGTGTGTCATTGTCAAATGTTGTTTGATAAGGCTGATGTGAAGCAACTTGGGACGTTTTACTACATTATAGGTGCTATATAAATGCAAGTTCTTGTTGGCAGATGTATATGTGTGTGACTCAATATGTGTTGCTTATATTTTAATCAGACGATAACGGGCAGAAATTAATTATCGTCCTGTTAGGTGGCAGGTGCTAATGTTTGCCCCGCTCTCAAAAAATTGGCTTTTGCGCTCCCAGAATGAAGCTAAATGAAGCACGCCACTTCCTTCTTGGAGCGCTAAACGACGCGGGCGGAGTGGATGTCTCAACACTGGGCCGTGCAGCGCTGCCGCGTACAAGGGGCATTTCCCTCCCTGTAAGGGAAGGGCCATTGTTGCAGGCTCTGACCTGCCTGGACCGTCATTCAAGCAGAGCACCGGGCTGAACGATGGCAGGCACGAACCTGCGAAGCAAACTACAGCTATACAAGGTATTGGTGAGGCCACACCTGGAATACTGCGTGCAGTTTTGGTTTCCATGTTTACGAAAGGATATACTTGCGTTGGAGGCAGTTCAGAGAAGGTTCACTCGGTTGATTCCGGGGATGAGGGGGTTGACTTACGAGGAATGGTTGAGTAGGTTGGGCCTCTACTCAGTGGAATTCAGAAGAATGAGAGGTGATCTTATCGAAACGTATAAGGTTATGAGGGGGCTTGACAAGGTGGATGCAGAGAGGATGTTTCCACTGTTGGGGGAGACTAGAACTAGAGGGCATAATCTTAGAATAAGGGGCCGCCCATTTAAAACTGAGATGAGGAGAAATTTCTTCTCTCAGAGGATTGTAAATCTGTGGAATTCGTTGCCTCAGAGAGCTGTGGAAGCTGGAACATTGAATAAATTTAAGACAGAGATGGACAGTTTCTTAACCAAAAAGGGAATAAAGGGTTGTGGGGAGCGGACAGGGAAGTGAACCTGAATCCATGATCGGATCAGCCATGATCGTATTAAATGGCGGAGCAGGCTCGAGGGGCAGGATGGCCTACTCCTGTTCCAATTTCCTATGTTCTTATAAACGCATCATCAAAAGTAAGGATTTTTTTTTTACTTACCTCGGCCACCTTTAAACATCGGCGATTCACGCCTTCTGCAGCCGTTGGTGTTTTCGCCTGGCGCTGCTGCAGGGGGCGGTGCACTAACGGGGCAATGCGCGCGGCGATGACGTCACGATCTCCGTCACCGCGCCACTAAACCACCGTCCAATATCGCGGGACACGATGTCAGCACCGCGCCCGGTCGCAAAGGCATTTGCGCCCCGTTCATGCCTTCCAGGGGTCGCTAACAGGAGGTGCAAATGCACCCAATTTCTAGCCCTAATCATAAATACAAGTCACCTTAAACAATGTGATCAAAAACATAAAAATAAATGTAACATAGGATGCTGCCACTTTAATCATAAATTGTAGTTCCTTTTATTAAAATGGGGTAGGAAAGGCTAGAATCTGCTGCTTTGCTGAATAATATAATCATCCATTCTTTTGTTCCCGACTATTCCTGCTGTCCTGGCAGGAGGGGTTATGCTTTGTTCAAGCTGCCTATGGTAGTTTACTGGGTTCAGACACAACCATCACTATCCGGTATGGAGGGCAACCTATCCCTGCCAGTAAGTAACTTGCCATTCACCTGAAATATCAGCAAAACATTCTTCAGGCTCTTAATCTGTTCCTTGAAAAGTGGGAGTATGAAGAGAGGAAGTGCTGTACCAGGACTTTACTTCTTTTTTTAGGGAGTAGAGTTGGAAGCTTTGAGCCTTGGCTTTGAAATCTCGCCATTTCAGAAACTCACCCAAGCAAATTCAATCAATGGAGTGAGTGGAGGAGAAAGAAGTAGTTCAGAAGCTGATGGACTGAATTAATGTGTCAAAGCACATTTACAGTGGGGCCAATTTTCATCAACCTGTGCATCAGTTCTGAAAGGTTAATCGTGCAGAACTCACCGGGATAGTAATGTGGCCGTCCCACTCATTTTTCTGGAGAAAAGCTGGCAACCATACTCGTCCTGCAACATCATCCCCAGGCAGCGCAGGAAATAAAAGTTCAATAATCCCATCAGGGTTGCCAAGGTAAGAATTCTGGGGTCAAAATTGGGTCCCGCCGTTTTTGAGGCGGTATCACCGCCCGAGCGCTAATTTTACCGCCAAGCATTAGGCGCAGGCTTGGATAAAGAGTCAGATTAGATACTGCAAGCTCAAAGTAAGTGTGACCATAGTCCTTTATTGCAGATCTCAGAGTGCCTCTCCAGCCTGTGAGGCTCCCTTATATACAGGTGCTCCCAAGGGATTGTGGGATCCCTTGGGACTCCAGGGGATAAGCCCTCTGGTGGTTAGACATGGTAATTACAGGTTTACATACATAACAGGCTCCAACTGCCAAATTCAGTATTTACACCCAAAGATGAGAGAGCAGCGCTAAAAAGTCACGATGCACAATCATCCTTGGGCGGGAGCTCAGGAGGCCGATGGAATCTCGTCTCGGGAGGCTGCCGCCATGCTGGGTGTGAAACGGGAAGAAAAGGGAAGAAAGAAAAACCCTCAAACTTCTCCGACCCACGCACACAAACTCCCCCACTGTTACAACTAGTGAAAAAATGAAGAACTAAATAAAGTAAAAAAAAACGTACCTCGCTCTCTGACTGATTCCGCCCAAGTTCCGCTGTTTAACCACCACTTTTTGCAGGCTGTATGGCCGCCGTACAAAGCAAATGTTGCGACAAAGGCGTGAAGGAGGCATTGCACGCTGGATGACGTCAGCACGCGGGCGCGTTGCCTCTTGGTACCTCTGCCAAAGAGCACACTCAATGTCAGCCGGGGCGTGGACAGCGCTAACCATCGAAGCTAGGCCTTTGCCGCCTGTTAGCCGCCTCCCACGCTCGGTAATGGGTGACGGTATAAACTGAATTTCGAGCCCTCGATCCTCACGCCTCTCTTACTTTGAATGCAGCCCTGGAAGGTCACGCTCCCCACAATGCCCCTCCCTGCACTATTCCTCCCTCTCCTCCTCGACTGCGCATCACAAACACATCGCGATATTGCCCCACACCTTCTGCTCCTCACACTCACACACTCAACACCTACTGCTGCCCTCAGAACTGACACGAGCAACATCGTACGCTTATCTCATCAGCCCTGAAATAAACATCACTTTCTTGGTAACTCCTTTCACACGTCACACCGTAGTCACCTTTTTTTTATACGGCCAACTGCTCCTCTGCCAGACACGCTGTTTCTCCCACCCAGCAAGACTGTTATCTTAAGCTGCGTCACAATCTTTTCAAGGGGCGCAAGCAACAACAACTTGCATTTATATAGCGCCCTTTAACATAGTATTACATCCCAAGGTGCTTCACAGAAGCGTTATCAAACAAAATTCGACACCCGAGCCATTTAAGGAGATATTTGGGCACCAAAAGCTTGGGGAGAAAAGTTGGTTTTAAGGTGTGTTTTAAAGGAAGAGGGATGGAGAGGTTCAGAGAGGGAATTCCAGAGCTTAGGGACTTGGCAGCTGAAAGCCAATGGTGGAGCGATGAAAATTGGGGATGCAAAAGAGGCCAGAATTCGATCTCGGAGGTTTATAGAGCAGGAGGAGGTTACAGAGATAGGGGCTAACCTACTCCAATGCCCCTTGTAGAACCAGCTGGTAAATGATTGAAGGAAGACCGTGACAATTGTGTGTCTGTGTCTGTGTCTGCCTGTATGTGGTTGGGGGAGTTAATTGTGGCACTGCCATGTTCCAGTGGAGGTTGCGACCATTTGCTTCACTGGCTGCGGGAAGACATGCAGCACTGGAGTTGATGTAGCTGAAGCTCTCATGCACTAGAGAGTTTGGCTCTTTCCCGTTCCTCAAATCACACATACACTCAGCATGACAACCTGGCGGTGCAGTGCGCTGCCACTCATCTACTGTTGCTAACCCGCGTCCTGTGTCCTTCCGCAGACATAGGCCCCGCGCAGACAGAGTGGGGGGGCACCAACCTCCCGAAGGTTACACCACAACTACAACAACAACAACTTGTATTGATATAGCGCCTTTAAAGTAGTCAAACGCCCCAAGACACTTCACAGGAGTATTATGAGATAAACATTTGACACCGAGCTGCATGAGTAGAAATTAGCACAGGTGAGCAAAAGCTTGGTCAAAGAGGTAGGTTTTAAAGAGCGGCTTGAAGGAGAAAAGAGAGTTAGAGAGGCGGAGAGTTTAAGGGAGGGCGTTCCAGAGATTGGGGCCAAGGCACGGCCACCGATGGTTAACCGATTACAATTAGGGATGGTCAAGAGGGCAGAATTAGAGGAGCACAGACAGTTCGTGGGATTGTGGGATGTGATATATTCACAGAGCACAGCACACACAGCTTTCTAAAATGGCAGGCAGCTCTCTCGGAAGCCTCCGGAACATGCCTGGTTCTGTTTATTATTAACTCTGTAGTTGCAGTACACAATTCGTCCACATCCACAGTGTGGAGCTACAAACATTACAAGCTCACAGACATTACACTTCTCCCTCCTTCATGAAGAAGTTATTATAACAGCATCATACATAACTTGCATGTTTACACATACACAGGATATAGACTTATTTTTTTCCAGATTTACAAATTTAACTTAACCACTTGTTTTCTGTTTCGAAGAGGATACCTTAGCTCTCGAACAGAACCTACCAAACATGGTGTTGAATCTAAATTCCTTCGAGGCTCATCCTGAGGAACGTTTTCCTCCATGGACTTTCCTTGATTTTCATTTGAACTCTCTCTAACTTCAGGCTCTTTGTTTCCTGATTCGGACTCCGACTTACATTCTGATTTGCTCTTGGATTTGTTTCCAGTACAATGTAGGATGTGCTACTGGTATATCAAAACTATCTGATGAATCAGAAATAATTGAATCATTCCCACCTTCAACTTCTTCCATGTCTGAAGGTAAAATATGATCAATATGGACAAATCTAACCTGTCCATTATCAAACATCTTGATCAAATATGTACCGAGGACCACATATCTTCACCACTCTTCCTGGTAAACACTTTAACCATTTATGGTGATGGTTCTTCACTCTCATCTTCTCATTTAATTTCACACTTCTCTCTTTTACTCTACCTCTATCATAATTCTCTTTCTGTCTTAATTGTGTCTCTTCTACGGACTGTGACAAATTTGGTTTTAACAACGAGAATCTGGTTCGTGGCTGTCGTTTGAGAAACAACTCTGCTGGTGTTCTACCAGTAGTTGTATGAGGAGTATTACGATACATAATCAGAAAATTAGTCAATTTGTGATCCAATGACAACTGTCGTTTCTTTGGATTTGGATCTAACATTTGTTTTATGAGGGCACGTTTTACAAGTTGTACCGTCATTTTCCAACATTCCATAGACTCTGGATCAGTTCCTATCGAGTGGAGAGTAGCCAATGTGACCCCACTTTTTAAAAAAGGAGGGAGAGAGAAAACAGGGAATTATAGACCGGTCAGCCTGACATCAGTGGTGGGTAAAATGATGGCATCAATTATTAAGGATGTCATAGCAGCACATTTGGAAAGAGGTGACATGATAGGTCCAAGTCAGCATGGATTTGTTAAAGGGAAATCATGCATGACAAATCTTCTGGAATTTTTTGAGGATGTTTCCAGTAGAGTGGACAAGGGAGAACCAGTTGATGTGGTATATTTGGACTTCCAAAAGGCTTTTGACAAGGTCCCACACAAGAGATTAATGTGCAAAGTTAAAGCACATGGGATTGGGAGTAGTGTGCTGACATGGATTGAGAACTGGTTGTCAGACAGGAAGCAAAGAGTAGGAGTAAATGGGTACTTTTCAGAATGGCAGGCAGTGACTAGTGGGGTACCGCAAGGTTCTGTGCTGGAGCCCCAGCTGTTTACATTGTACATTAATGATTTGGACAAGGGGATTAAATGTAGTGTCTCCAAATTTGCGGATGACACTAAGTTGGGTGGCAGTGTGAGCTGCGAGGAGGATGCTATGAGACTGCAGAGTGACTTGGATAGGTTAGGTGAGTGGGCAAATGAATGGCAGATGAAGTATAATGTGGATAAATGTGAGGTTATCCACTTTGGTGGTAAAAACAGAGAGACAGACTATTATCTGAATGGTGACAGATTAGGAAAAGGGGAGGTGCAACGAGACCTGGGTGTCATGGTACATCAGTCAATGAAGGTTGGCATGCAGGTACAGCAGGCGGTTAAGAAAGCAAATGGCATGTTGGCCTTCATAGGATTTGAGTACAGGGGCAGGGAGGTGTTGCTACAGTTGTATAGGGCCTTGGTGAGGCCACACCTGGAGTATTGTGTACAGTTTTGGTCTCCTAACTTGAGGAAGGACATTCTTGCTATTGAGGGAGTGCAGAGAAAGTTCATCAGGCTGATTCCCGGGATGGCGGGACTGACAAATCAAGAAAGACTGAATCAATTGGGTTTGTATTCACTGGAGTTCAGAAGAATGAGAGGGGATCTCATAGAAACGTTTAAAATTCTGATGGGTTTAGACAGGTTAGATGCAGGAAGAATGTTCCCAATGTTGGGGAAGTCCAGAACCAGGGGTCACAATCTAAGGATAAGGGGTAAGCCATTTAGGACCGAGATGAGGAGAAACTTCTTCACCCAGAGAGTGGTGAACCTGTGGAATTCTCTACCACAGAAAGTTGTTGAGGCCAATTCACTAAATATATTTAAAAAGGAGTTTGATATAATCCTTACAACTAGGGGGATCAAGGGGTATGGCGTGAAAGCAGGAATGGGGTACTGAAGTTGCATGTTCAGCCATCAACTCATTGAATGGCGGTAGGCTTGAAGGGTCGAATGGCCTACTCCTGCACCTATTTTCTATGTTTCTATGTTTCTATGTGCTCTGCTGTTCCATTCGAAGCAGGTTGGTATGGTGGAACCTTGGTATGTTTCACACCATTTTTGCTCATGAATTGTGCAAATTCTTCTGAACGAAATTATGGTCCATTGTCCAAAACAGTCTCTTCAGGGAGGCCAAATGAAGAAAATAATTTTCGTAAAATGTCCAATGTTTTACTTGTTGTTATTTTCCACATTGGAAACACCTCAAACCACTTCGAATGGCTATCAATCACAATGAACAATTGTTGTCCTTCTAACTCAGCAAAGTCAATATGTAGCCTTTGCCACACCCTGGCAGGCCATTTCCATGGCTGAAATGGTACTGATGGTGGTTGCTTGCTTACCGATTGACATGTCGTACACTGACTCACAATGTACTCTATATCTTTATCAAGACCTGGCCACCATACAGAACAGTCAGACAGAATTTGGGGAGAGGGATGGAGTCAGTGGCGAGGGATTGGAGTTTGTGGCAGGGATGAAAAGCACCGGCTTGCCAGCATTTTCCACAATCCTTTTCCAGCGCCAGCGCAGACATGGGCATCCCGGGCAGTTTCGACCATGTGTTATCAGCAGGGTCAGGAATATAATGAACTTTCCTCCTACTCCTCGGTGAACTGCTTAGCCCTGCAGCTGCAACTTCATGTGCTCCTTCCACCTGTTCCTGCAGCTTCTCCTCCGCCTCCTCTTCCAGACAGAATGGCCAAATGGATTTCCACCCGCCGATGTAGTTGGAATAACAGCAATTAAATTAAAAAATACAACAATTGTGTCGCCAAAATCGATAGTCAATCACATTCAAGAAGTCCGGCCAACAAATTCCAGTGATGCAAATGGGAGCAAGCCCACTCGAGCTGGCCGATTCCCTCACTGCACCGCCCACGATTTGTGGGTGGGTTTAAAAAAGCCCTGCTGACTCACTCAAAAGTGGAGCAGCCATCCCAAAGGCACCACAGGAGCCAATTTATCGAGGTCAGCTGTGGCTCAGTGGGTAGCACACTTTCCTCTCTGTTAGAAGGTTGTGGATTCAAGTCCCATGAGCACATAAGTCTAGGCTGACACTCCAGGGGAGAGCTGAGGGAGCACTGCACTGTCAAAGGTGCTGTCTTTCAGATGAGATGTTAAACTGAGGCCCTGTCTGCTCTTTTGGTGGACGTAAAAGATCCCAAGGCACTATTTTGAAGAAGGGCAGGGGAGTTATCCCCAGTGTCCTGTTTATCCCTCAATTAACATTACGAAAAAAAAACAGATATCCTGGCCATTATCACGCTGCTGTGTGTGGGAGTTTCCTGTGTGCAACTTGGCTGCGCTGTTTCCCACATAACAACAGTGCCTGCACTCCAAAAGTACTTCATTGGCTGTAAAACACTTTGAGACATCTGGTGGTCATGAAATGGGCTATAGAAATGCAAGTCTTTCTTTTTAAACATATTTACCTGGCTTCCGCCTGCTTCCAGCACGTGTGCGGCCATCAAAATCAAGGCCTGCTTGAAAATTTTATCCAGTCGACCTCGGTCAGTTTTTTTACAGTCTTAAAAAAACTGGGCTGGAGAGAGACAAAAATTTCCATCAGTTTGTGCATCTGGAAAATTTGCATGTCGTTGAAATTTAAAATGGCTGGGGACAATAAAAGAGGCGGGGTGGGTGTTAAAATAGGACACATCTGATTAGGGAAAGCATCAGAAGAAATTCCAATTCATTGGCAGCCATTGGCAAGGATGAAGGCCAGGAGGGTAAGTTAACCAAAGCCATGCAGAAAGAGAGAAAGAAAGACTTGCATTTATATAGCGCCTCTGGACATCTCAAAACATTTTACAGCAAATTAAGTACTTTTGCAGTGTACTCACTGTTGTAATGTGGGAAATGTGGCAGCCACTTTGCGCACAGCAAGCTCCCACAGACAGCAATGTGACAATGACCAGATAATCTGTTTTAGTGATGTTGATTGAGGGATAAATATTGGCCAGGACACCGGGGATAACTCCCTTGCTCCTCTTCGAAATAGTGATATGGGATCGTTTATGTCCACCTGAGCGAACAGACAGAGCCTCGATTTAACATCTCATCCAAAAGGCGGCACCTCCAACAGTGCAGCACTCCCTCAGCACTGCACTGGAGTGTCAGCCTGGATTTTTGTGCTCAAGTCTCTTGAGTGGGACTTAAACTCACAACCATTCTGACTCAGAGGCAAGTATGCTACCCACTGAGCCACAACTGACAGCGTTATACAGAAAACAAAGTGAGGGAAGCCCAATGGATGCAATTTTAAGCAGTGGGGTGAGGTTGGGGGGGTGGGAACAGCTGATCCAAGTGGGCGAGACATCCAGGCAGTTCAGGACAGAGGGGCTTGTTCAATCTTAACATCGGGGCCTCATTTATAAATAAAATTGAACCACTGCCTGGCTGGCGGGCGGGAGTGGGCATCTGTCGGCAGGAGGCCGTGAGAATGTTTCCCGGCAGGCTGTGGGGGGAGGGGGTTCTGAAGGCAATGGGGGCAGGAGTGGGGTTCCAGCACGATTGGGTATGGGTGCCAAGCCCAAGGAGTCCTTGCGTTGCCTGGGGTGGGAGAGCAGGGGAACACTCCTGCCTCTCCTGGCCCACAAGGAATGTTAACAGTAGTCATTTTTAAAGATTTAACCGTGGCCAAACGTCTTCTCCCGCTTTGGGTCTGCTGCCAGGCTACCGACACTGTGGGACTCCCTCCCCCCCGTCCCCCCCGTCTTCAAGTTAATGGACTGTAATACGTGTGCGTACGAGGAGCGCACGCCGCTGTAGGGGACGCACTTGTTCGGGGATTAGGCATGCACTGCGCAGGCACTAAAACCCAGATCTTCTTGACAGATCGCACACATGCCCAGTAAAAGGGCCGTGAAATTCTGAACACCTAGTAAAGGCAGGCCTAAGGCCTACTTTAGACCCTTTCAAATATGTAAATGTATTTTTCAAAAAATTTCACTTTTGCTTTAACTATTTAATTAAATGACATTTTGATCAATTTTAAACATGTGATGTTTTTTTTTATTTAAGTGTGCGTGCATTTCTGGGGGTATTCCCATTCATACTCATCGGAACTTTTACCAGCTGTCCCAGCAGTCTGCTGTGTATGATAGCGGCAGTTAGACATCTCGAGCATCTGACTCTCTGAAAACCCAAACCTGGTGAAAAGAGCTTCGTACTGCCATCGCCAGGTTTGGTGTGCCAAGACATTAATGGTGACATCTTGGCAGATGTAGCCAATCAGGGCTTTCTAGGCGTTAAGCGTTCCTGGCATGCCTTCTTCCATGCAATGCCAGTGAAAACATGACCTACTATGATTCCAGTGTTTTTTTTTTGAGGAGTCGACCAGGCATTCACAACGTCATGCCGATTCCGTCGGGCCCACTCTCCCAGCTTCCGTTTGCTAATCAGTTGCCAAAGTTCACCTCTATCAGCAGCTGTGTGCGCAACTGAACATCGCTCGAGTTGCCTGGAGTGAGGTAGTTCCCACTGGGAAACCCACAAAAGCCCACGAGACCCGCAGTGCCAGCAGATAATAAACTAAGAAAAATGAGCTGTAAGTGGCCTAAAAATACATTTGCATTAATGTGCCTTTTAAATGAACTTCTGTCTGTATCCCCCATCCATAGCAGAGCAGGGAATCTAGTTCTCAAGAACCTAATTCAGACAAAAGCGTGAAATTCCAAATCCCCTGATCATTTAATGACCTCACAAGGACAGCAAATGCCCGTGAAAGGCAAGTTTGATGGTTAAAAGTTGCCATTAGTGAATATTTTGTCAATTTCAGACAGTAGACCGATACTGCCCGTAAAATTGCATTCACAAATTGTGGTGTATTATTCTGTGCACTAAATGATCTACACACATGGATGGCCGCCATTAAGTAGATACAGCATCTTTGTAGGCAGGTGAACCCATACCTTTTTCTTCTCTCCAATTCCAGAATCCGAGTTGAACCTGTCCAGGTGGGATAAAAATGGTCAAAGCTCAACACAGGAGGTGGGTGGGGAGGGTTGACCCATCCACCTCCACGGAGGTGTGTGGGGGACCTGACCCATCCACCTCCATGGCACGAACCTGGTATTGCAGTACTTCCAGGAACGGTGCAGTGGCTCTAGGCCTTTTGGCTAAGAGCATTGGCGCAGAGTGATCCTTGGCATGTGCAAGGTGACCTCTGGCGTTTGTGATTTGACAAAGAATTGGAACGATTGGCTACGAATTTCAAAAAAAAAAAAAAAATGGTCAAAGCTCACAACTCAATGTTCTTTTAACTGTTTATTATACTACAGCTGACAACCGTCACTGCACTGTCCCTTTTAACTTCGAACAGGAACTCTCTTTACCTTCAAACACGTTCAAACCAGCAGTCACTCAGGGAAGCACGTTTCCATGTTTATGCGGTTGATCAGGGCTGCAAGCAGTTGCCTTGCAAGTTGTCAAGGTTCATCCCTAAACACATCCCTTTTATAATACAAATGGTCTGATCCGTGACAATGAATGATGCAACCACCCCCGCCCCCTTCTTTGATGACTAAGAAAGCAATAAAGAAAGGAAAGATAGATTACGAAGGTAAACTTGCGCAAAACATAAAAACGGATAGTAAAAGCTTTTACAGATATATAAAACGGAAAAGAGTGACTAAAGTAATTGTTGGTCCCTTAGAAGATGAGAAGGGGGATTTAATAATGGGAAATGTGGAAATAGCTGAGACCTTAAACAATTATTTTGCTTCGGTCTTCACGGTGGAAGACACAAAAACCATGCCAGAAATTGTTGGTCACAGGAATGTGGGAAGGGAGGACCTTGAGACAATCACTATCACTAGGGGGGTAGTGCTGGACAGGCTAATGGGACTCAAGGTAGACAAGTCCCCTGGTCCTGATGAAATGCATCCCAGGGTATTAAAAGAGATGGTGGAAGTTATAGCAGATGCATTCGTTACAATCTACCAAAATTCTCTGGACTCTAGGGAGGTACCAGCGGATTGGAAAGCAGCTAATGTAACGCCTCTGTTTAAAAAAGGGGGCAGACAAAAGGCAGGTAACTATAGGCCTGTTAGTTTAACATCTGTAGTGGGGAAAATGCTTGAAACTATCATTAAGGAAGAAATAGCGGGACATCTAGATAGGGATAGTGCAATCAAGCAGACGCAGCATGGATTCATGAAGGGGAAATCACGTTTAACTAATTTACTGGAATTCTTTGAGGATATAATGAGCATGGTGGATAGAGGTGTACCGATGGATTTAGATTTTTAAAAGGCATTCGATAAGGTGCCACACAAAAGGTTACTGCAGAAGATAAAGGTACGCGGAGTCAGAGGAAATGTATTAGCATGGATAGAGAATTGGCTGGCGAACAGAAAGCAGAGAGTCGGGATAAATGGGTCCTTTTCAGGTTGGAAATCTGTGGTTAGTGGTGTGCCACAGGGATCGGTGCTGGGACCACAACTGTTTACAATATACATAGATGACCTGGAAGAGGGGACAGAGTGTAATGTAACAAAATTTGCAGATGACACAAAGATTAGTGGGAAAGCGGGTTGTGTAGAGGACACAGAAAGGCTGCAAAGAGATTTAGATAAGTTAAGCGAATGGGCTAAGGTTTAGCAGATGGAATACAATGTCGGAAAGTGTGAGGTCATCCACCTTGGGGAAAAAAAACAGTAAAAGGGAATATTATTTGAATGGGGAGAAATTACAACATGCGGTGCAGAGGGACCTGGGGGTCCTTGTGCATGAATCCCAAAAAGTTAGTTTGCAGGTGCAGCAGGTAATCAGGAAGGCGAATGGAATGTTGGCCTTCATTGCGAGAGGGATGGAGTACAAAAGCAGGGAGGTCCTGTTGCAACTGTATAGGGTATTGGTGAGGCCGTACCTGGAGTACTGTGTGCAGTTTTGGTCACCTTACTTAAGGAAGGATATGCTAGCTTTGGAGGGGGTACAGAGACGATTCACTAGGCTGATTCCGGAGATGAGGGGGTTAACTTATGATGATCGAGTGAGTAGACTGGGTCTTTACACGTTGGAGTTCAGAAGGATGAAGAGTGATCTTATAGAAACATTTAAAATAATGAAAAGGATAGACAAGATAGAGGCAGAGAGGTTGTTTCCACTGGTCGGGGAGACGAGAACTAGGGGCACAGCCTCAAAATACGGGGGAGCCAATTTAAAACCGAATTGAGAAGGAATTTCTTCTCCCAGAGGGTTGTGAATCTGTGGAAATCTCTGCCCAAGGAAGCAGTTGAGGCAAGCTCATTGAATTTATTCAAGTCACAGATAGATAGATTTTTAACCAATAAGGAAATTAAGGGTTATGGGGAGTGGGCGGGTAAGTGGAGCTGAGTCCACGGCCAGATCAGCCATGATCTTGTTGAATGGCGGAGCAGGCTCGAGGGGCTAGATGGCCTACTCCTGTTCCTAATTCTTATGTTCTTATGTTCTTATGTTCTTATGGACCATTTGGTCACTCCCCCATCCTTGGTCAGTGAGTAGTCCATCATCATCATCATAGGCAGTCCGTCGAAACGAGGATGACTTGCTTCCACGCCAAAAAAGGATATGTTCACAGGTGTTCCAATGAAGGACCTAAAATTCCAGGTCCTGAACTACATCCCGAAGGGTGGAAGATGCCTGTGCGTGGATTTTTTTAATGTGTGGTGGCCATTACACATCTTCCACCACACGGGCTTGACAGAGCTCGGTCTTGGTCCAGTGGCAACAATTAACCAAGACGACTGGAGACCTGCTCTGCTGCACGGACCTAGTGCGCACACATATCGCAGTGTGGTCTGGCCCGTGCTGCCCCTGGGCTCCTGGCCCCGAACTCGCGCCTCCCCTGAGCCCTGATCACGTCTCTCTACAATCGCTTGCCGCTCCTTTGCCCCAACTTCGCCGCTCCTGCTGTATCTGCCCACGCTCCAATCACCGACCTGAACCTTGATGACATCACTCTTCACTGCCATCGCAGCTCGTGCTGCTCCCTGGAGTAGTATGCCTCCATGCTGCTACCGGGCCGCTGCTCGCCGCTCCATTTATGGTCCCGACCTGTTGCTGGTGTTCTCCGTAGTCCATAAACACTCAACGAAATGTCCTCTTTCAGTTTGATTGTTCAACCATTATCACACATAGTGTTTTTGATGCCAAGTTTCAGGTCTATAATGGGTTTTTCACTAAGGCAACAAGGTTGACATTAGCATTTCTAAACGGTTAGATGGCCACTCCAGACTTGGTGGGACCGTGGTTATCAAGTTCATACGAGGCTGGTCAATTTACCAAAACTGCCTGCACTGTCTACAGGGCTGCAGTAATACCCGCCCTCCTGTATGGCTCAGAAACATGGACCATGTACAGTAGACACCTCAAGTCGCTAGAGGAATACCAGCAACCATGTCTCCGCAAGATCCTACAAATCCCCTGGGAGGACAGACACACCAATGTTAGTGTCCTCGACCAAGCCAACATCCCCAGCATTGAAGTACTGACCACACTTGATCAGTTCCGCTGGGCAGCCCACATAGTTTGCATGCCAGACACTAGACTCCCAAAGCAAGCGCTCTACTCGGAACTGCTTCACGGCAAATGAGCCAAAGGTGAGCAGCGGAAACATCACAAGGGCACCCTCAAAGCCTCCCTGATAAAGTGCAACATCCCCACTGACACCTGGGAGTCCCTGGCCAAAGCGCAGGAAGTGCATCCGGGTGGGCGCTGAGCACCTCGAGTCTCAACGCCGAGAGCATGCAGAAATCAAGCGCAGGCAGCGGAAAGAGCGTGCGGCAAACTGAAAGAGGACATTTCGTTGAGTGTTTATGGACTACGGAGAACACCAGCAACAGGTCGGGACCATAAATGGAGCGGCGAGCAGCGGCCCGGTAGCAGCATGGAGGCATACCCACCCCTTCCCTCAACGACTATCTGTCCCGTCTGTGTCAGAGACTGTGGTTCTCATATTGGATTGTTCAGCCACCTAAGAACTCATGTTAAGAGTGGAAGCAAGTCTTCCTCGATTCCGAAGGACTGCCTATGATGATGATGATGATGATGATGATGACAGCCTGTTTACCCTTTAACTGTCGGATTACATTAAGTTAAATGCGTTCTTCCTGAAGGTCTGACTACATCTGGCGATGCATGCCTGCCCATTGGCGCCTGTTTGTGGGACCTTCTTTTGATGGGAATTCCATGAGACGTGGTAAGAATTCTCAAGTTGTTGTTAAATTCAACAGTCCGGCTGACAATGACAAGCATTCTATCCTCATGCAGGAAGAGATTGTGCATAATTCCGACATGGGACAGGACTGTGGCAGTAAGAGGCAAAGCAACTCCTGGGAATCCCATTCCCCATCACTGTCCACAGGGAATGTGATTTATGTGTTCATCCTGTTGTGCGGAGCCTTGGTCATTTCCCTGATACAGCTGTACGAAATCATCAATCTAAAGAAATTGCGAATTCTAAAAGAAATAATTGGCCTGAATTTGCGGCCCCTATGGCATGTATAAGGCCGCCCCCCCTATGAGCCCCGCAAGTTCTAGGTTTAGATAGGTACTGTGCATGCGCCTAAACTAGGATCTTACGATAGGTCAAGATCCATCGCACCCGAAGATAAAGGGCCTCTGTGGGCAGAGATGCTGAGTATTTGCCCAATTCCTGATAAAAGCAGGCATAAGAGATCTCAAAAATAGAAAAATAAAATGCTATCACTCATCGATATAGTAAAAACCCTGTCCATTAAGGTACCTTAAGCCCTGTTAAAACATAATTAAAAGAATTGAAAAAAAATTTTTTTTTGTATAATATATTTAATTAAATTGCATTTTAATTCATTTTAAATATGTACGGTGTTTTTTTGAAATTTATTTTCGTTGTTTCTGTGTTTTTGGGAGGTATTCACCCTGAGAATTATGAACCTATGGAATTCTCTACCACAGAAAGTTGTTGAGGCCAGTTCGTTGGATATATTCAAAAGGGAGTTAGATGTGGCCCTTACGGCTAAAGGGATCAGGGGGTATGGAGAGAAGGCAGGAGTGGGGTACTGAAGCTGCATGATCAGCCATGATCATATTGAATGGAGGTGCAGGCTCAAAGAGCCGAATGGCCGACTCCTGCACCTGTTTTCTATGTTTCTATTCCCGTTCGTAGTTATGGCAGCTCTGTACACATGGAATCAACATAAATATGAATGGGGATCCAGTTACTCTGATAGGTTGGGCTGGTCCACGTGATCCCAGGGACGCGTATGAAGCGCATACGCTCCTGGGATACGCGGGCCCCGACTCAGGCCTTCGCATGGAGTCCCAGGACCACAAGTCTCCCAAGCTCCGGGACCAGCAGGTACTTTCGTAGAAATTGTTGCGGTCGGAGGCATTGGAAGCCTCCAATTGTAAATTCTGGGCTGATGATTTTAGAAAAAGAAATAACTACGCCAGCTCAGCAAATAGGGCAAGCTAATGGCACAGGAGAATTCCAGCCACATCAGATTACAGAACTGCACTGTGAGCTAAGGTCGTCATTAGGCCACGACGCAATACCAGGCCGTGATAAAGGGTTTAGCAAGAAGCCGGAGCGTAAACAAGCTGTCTAGAGGGTAACAATACGATCAAACAAAGATAAGGAGTAAATTGACCTCATGAGGCTGGGAGGGCGCTGCCATCGGTAGCTGCTCCTTTGTAGTTGGACAGCTGAATGGGGAAAAGTGACAAAACAAATGATTGATGCAAGGTAACCAAGGGCCCACCGAAATAAGTTATATAACCGGGCAGCCAAAAGGGAGGAACAGGCAGGGAGATGAGAGAGTTTGCTCTGGGGTGGACCTCCTGCTAGCTTTGGACTAACACCCTGTTCAAGCTCAAACCTCTAAGGTGGGCCTGATGGTGGCTTCCGATGAACACCTCCGCCAGCTTGGGAGCCGACAAAACAGAAGCGACCCCTGCTGTTGGCTCCAGGGGTCTGAGACCATCGTTCTGCCTCAACGTCCATCTGTCCGTCCCTTCCATTCGGGGCTCATTCCGTTCTCATGTGTTATGGGTTGTATGTCTACTATGTCTATCCTAATTGTGTGTTGTATCTGATTGTATTTAAAACTACCATTCCTTAATAAAACGCCTTATGATTCCTAAGACTCTTGGGATAATCTGAGTGTGACCTGTGATCCTGGGGGGGGGCACGCTATCGGCTCCCGCGAAACTGCCCGGGAGTTAATGGAGGCGCTGTTACGGCAGCGTCTCAACCCGCGCAGTGCGCCGGGCTGGTCGCAACCGGCGTTGAAGTTGTTGCCGTGCAAGGCGACCGTTTAGCGCCACACACCGAGGCTGGTGAGAGCAAGCGTCAGCACCAACCTCGCAGGTCGTGAAGCAGGCCGACATCCCCTCGCGGGGCGGAAGTTAAAATGGAGGTCGCCAGCGCCCTGCGCCGCCATCTTGGCAGTTTTGTCGACTCACCAGTCCACTCTAAAACTTGTATCCTAGCGCGTGCACACCGCATGGTCACCAGGGGCTCCACAGTTGAATGGAACCAGTGGAGGGAGAAAGACTAGGACATCGCTGGTATGAGGGAGTGAGGCCCGAACATTGCCTGAGGGATGGAGGCCCGAATGTCGCCGGAGTAGTGGAGGCCCGAATGTCGCCGGTGGATTGGAGGCCAAACCATCATCAACATCTTCACTGAGGCGTACGAAAGCATGGGCCTTATACTAAACATCCGTAAGACAAAGGTCCTTCACCAACCTAACCCCGCCACACAGCACTGCCCCCTGGTCACCAAAATCCACGGCACGGCCCTGGATAACGTGGACCATTTTCCATACCTCGGGAGCCTACTATCAATAAGGGCAGACATCGAAGACGAGATCCAACACCGCTTCCAGTGTGTCAGTGCAGTCTTCGATCGCCTGAAGAAGAGAGTGTTTGAAGACCAGGACCTCAAATCTGGCACCAAGCGTATGGTCTACAGGGCAGTAGTGATACACACCCTATATGGCTCAGAGACGTGGACCATATACAGTCGACCATTCAAAGCGCTGGAGAAATACCACCAGTGCTGCTTCCGCAAGATCCTGCAAATCTACTGGGAGGATAGACACACCGACGTCAGTGTTCCCAATCAAGCCAACATTCCCAGCATCGAATCACTGACCACGCTCGACCAGCTCCATTGGGTGGGCCACATCGCCTGCATGCCCGACACAAGGCTCCCAAAGCAAGCGCTCTACTCGAAACTCCTACACGGCAAGCGAGACCCAGGTGGACAGAGGAAATGTTTCAAGTGCACCCTCAAAGCTTCCCTGATAAAGTGCAACAGCGCCCAAGGACACCTGGGAGTCCCTGGCCAAAGACTGCCTTAAGTGGAGGAAGTGCATCTGGGAGGGCGCTGAGCATCTCGAGTCTCGTCACCGAGAGCATGCAGAAATCAAGCGCAGTCAGCGGAAGGAGGGTGCGTCAAACCAGACTCCCCACCCACGCTTTCCTTCAACGGCTGTCTGTCCCACCTGTGACAGAGACTGTAATTCCCGTACAGCCACCTGAGAACTCACTTTTAGAGTGGAAGCAAGTTTTCCTCGATTTCGAGGGAATGGTCCTAGCGAGCTGCGGGCTGCCTTTAAGTGAAGGGGAGGGGGCGTTGAAACGCATCTGCGCTACACGGAGTGTCCGCACAGCGCTACACAACTCGCCCCCTTAGTGCCGCTGGTCCTGTCCCTACAGGAAGTGGAGAGCGCGAGACTGCGCTCCACTTCTTCTGAGGGGCGGTGAGGCCAATACCGCGGCTGGCGCGGGAAATACCGCCACGAGCACGATGGAGACCCCAATCGGGGCGCAGGATAATTTCACCCCCATAGATCATTAAAATGTCATGAACAGGTACAGAAAATAATTGAGACGGCTAATGGGATGCTGGCCTTTATATGTAGAGGGCTATAATACAAGGGGGTAGAAGCTGTACAAAACCCTGGTTAGACCACACCTGGAGTACTGTGAGCTGTTCTGGGCATCACACCGTAGGCAGGTTATCTTGGCCTTAGAGGGAGTGCCGCGTAGGTTTACCAGAATGATACCCGGACTTCAAGGGTTAAGTTACGAGGAGAGATTACACAAATTAGGGTTGTATTCCCTAGAATTTATATGGTTAAGGGGTGATCTGATCAAAGTTTTCAAAACATTAAGCGGAACAGATGGGATAGATCGAGAGAATTCTAGGGGATTCTAGGGCTCGGGAGCAGAGTCTAAAATTTCGAGCCAGATCTTTCACGAGGGAAATTAGGAAACACTTCTACACAGAAAAAGAGTGGTAGAAGTTTCCTACATTACAACAGTGACTACAGTCCAAAAGTACACCATTGGCTGAAAAGCGCTTTGAGATGTCCGGTGGTCGTGAAAGGCGATGTAGAAATACAAATCGTTCCTTTTTTCTGCAAATTGCAATTGATGCTAAATCAATTGTTAATTTTAAATCTGAGATTGAAAGCTTTTTTATTAACCAAAGGTATAAAGGGATATGGGCCAAAATGGAGTTTGGTCACAGATCAGCCATGATCTCATTGTATGGCGGAACAGGCTCGAGGAGTTGAATGGCCTCCTCCTGTTCCTATGTTTCTGTGAGCCATAGGAAATCTGTCATAGCTCTTCAACACATATGCTTAACGGAATGTACAGAAAAATAAAAAACACGTTTATACAATGCATTTTACGACCAGCGGACATCCCAAAGTGCTTTGCAGCCAATGAAGTACTTTCTTGAAGTATCATCGTCATAGGCAGTCCCTCGAAACGAGGATGACTTGCATCCACACCCAAAAAAAGGATGAATGCAAAGGTGTTTCAATGAAGGACCTAATATTCCAGGTCTCGAACTACATCCTGAAGGGTGGAAGATGCCTGTGCGTGGATTTTTTTAACGTGGGGTGACCGATGCACACCAGCCACCACATGGGCTTGACAGAGCTCGGTCTTGGTCCTGTGGCAAGGATTACCCAAGACGACTGGAGACCAGCTCTGCTGAACGGACCTAGTGAGCACACGTATCGTAGTGTGGGCCCCAGGCCCCAAACTCACACTTCCCCTGGGCCCCGATCACGTCTCTCCACAATCTCTTGTCGCTCCTTCGCCCCGACCTCGCCGCTCCTGCTGTACCTGCCCACGCTCCAATCACCGACCTGGACCTCGATGACGTCACTCTTCACAGCCGTTGCCCTCCTGCACCAGCTCGCGCTGTACCTTGTCGTGGCATGCCTCCATTCACTGTTGTAATGTAGGAAACACGACAGCTAATTTGCGCACAGCAAGCTCCCAAAAACAGCAATGTGATAATGACCAGGTAATCTGATTTATTGATGTTGACTGAAGGATAAATATTGGCCAGGACACCGGAGGAAACTCCCCTGCTCTTCTTCAAAATAGTGCCTTGGGATCTTTTACGATCACCTGGTTAAATAGACGTGGTCTCAGTTTAATATCTCATTTGAAAGATGGCGCTTACGACAGTGCAGCAGTCCCTTGGAGTGTTAGTCTAGATTTTTTACTCAAATCTTCTGGAGTGGGACTTGAACTCACAACGTTCTGACTTGCAAGGCACAGGGTGCTGCTAAATGAGCCACGGCGGATCATTTCTCGAAGTGGAATACAGTTCCTCGGAATGAGCAGGTGCAATGTGCACATAGAAACATAGAAAATAGGTGCAGGAGTAGGCCATTCGGCTCTTCGAGTCTGTACCACCATTCAACATGATCATTGCTGATCATTCACCTCAGTACCCCTTTCCTGCTTTCTCTCCATACCCCTTGATCCCTTGAGCCGTTAGGGCCATATCTAACTCCCTTTGAATATATCTAATGAACTGGTCTCAATAAATTTCTGCGGTAGAGAATTCCACAGGTCAACAACTCGCTGAATGAAGAAGTTTCTCCTCATCTCGGTCCTAATTGGCTAACCCCTTATCCTTAAACTGTGACCCCTGGTTCTGGACTTCCCCAGTATCTGGAACATTCTTCCTGCCTCTAGCCTGTCCAATCCCGCCAGAATTTTATATGTTTCTATGAGATCCCCTCTCATCCTTCTAAACTCCAGTGAATACAGGCCCAGTCGATCCAATCTCCCATCATATGTCAGTCCTGCTATCCTGGGAATCAGTCTGGTGAACCTTTGCTGCACTCCCTCAATAGCAAGAACGTCCTTCCTCAGATTAGGAGACCAAAACTCAACACAATATTCCAGGTGCGGCGTCACCAAGGCCCTGTACAACTGCAGTAAGACCTCACTGCTCCTATACTCAAATCTACAGCTACGTTACTATATTTAATTTACAAAGCTTCCTTCACTTCCTTTATTGGGCCAACATTAAGATTACCTGAAAGTCCTTCTTCAATTACACACAGCAGCACACATAGCATTAGCTATGGATGTCACAGCCGGATACTCATGCACATAATGGGGGCGGGCAGAAAAATAAATCTGGCAGATAACTTCAGTTTGAACTTGTTGAGAATACCTGAGTGAGGTGGTTTAGCTTGATGGGATCTTCAGCAACTTACAATTCACGTTACCGACCATAATTTATTGCTGGATCCACCACTGTGCTCATCATGGCTTGCTCTGAAATGAAGATTGATTTTAATTGCCCAATTTAGAAAGCCTTGTGTAGAAGGATCACTGCCATGGAGCACGTCAGGTGAACTAAAATAATTTTGTGCTATGGATAGCCCATATGTAAACTGTGCTCATTGCACATTATGCACCCTGTGTACTTTATTCAATGTTGTTTATAAACACAGGGTAAGGATGTTCTACAACACCACAATTTTAATTCCAGACCTTTATATGCCATGCCATATCACATCATCTTACCATATTACCATCGCCAAATTCCCCACCATCAACATCCTGGTGGTCACCATGGGCCAGAAACTTAACTGGACCAAGCCACTTAAATACTGTGGTGACATGAGCAGGTCAAAAGGCTAGGTATTCAACAACGATTATCTCACCTCCTGAGTCCCCAAAGCCTTTCAACCATCTACAAGGCACAAGTCAGCAGTGTGATGGAATACTCCCAACTTGCCTGGAAGTGCAGCTCCAGCAACACTCAAGCAGCCCGACACCATCCAGGACAAAGCAGCCCACCAACCACCTTCAACATTCATTCCTCCACCACCGGCGCACCGTGGCTACAGTGTGTACCATCTTCAAAACACACTGCAGCAACTCGCCAGGGCTTCTTCGACAGCACCTCCCAAACCTGCGACCTCTACCACCTAGAAGCACAAAGGCAGCAGGTGCATGGGAACAGCATCACCTGCAAGATCCCCTCTAAGTCACACACCATCCTGACTTGGAAATATATCGCCGTTCCTTCATCGTCGCTGGGTCAAAATCCTGGAACTCCCTCCCTAACAGCACTGAGGGGGCACCTTCACCACACGGACTGCAGCGGTTCAAGAAGGTGGCTCACCACCATCTTTTAAGGGCAATTACGGCTGGGCAATAAATGCCGGCCTTGCCAATGATGCCCAATCCCAGGAACGAATAAAAACTTTTATCTTAACATGTGGAACCAAACGGGCTATTCTTAAACTATAGCACAGTATCTTTATCATGGAACAATGAACTTTATTGAATAATAAAAAATATACACCAGGGAAAATATTTTGTTTATTTTTTTATATTCTCAAAATGTGTTCTTTTCATTTGTTTGTCGAACCCATGTTTCAAAATATTCAAAGGGCACTTTTGCTGCTACAATAAAATTGTGTAACAATTGTAGCTTGAGAAATTAAAATCGTATTTTTTTTCTGTTTTACATACAAGTGTTTTATGATGGGAATGAAAACTAAGTGGTTCTTTCCGTTTCATCTGCTCCGTACAGCTCAGAGAGTTTTTTGAACTCAGGTCCCCAGTCTCCAAGGTAATTGTAATCCTGTTCAGAGTGTGTGGTGACTGAATCCAGTGAACTTATCGACCCTGCGGTTGACCCATGACCCTCATATGCATATGTCTGGAGAGAGTCATACGGAGGAACACTCGGGTCCAGGTCAGCTTCCTGCAGTTTTTGCGTAATAAACTCGTGAATGTCAGGGCTGGTCGGGGCCGATGGGGGTTTGTGCCTGGGCGCGGGTTGGAAGTCGGGCCTGACGTCCCGCCGGTATCGCACCTCCTCGGCGGCAGCGGGGTTTCTCAGCGCCGTGATGTCGAAGGCCTCCGTGTCCTCCTCCCCTCCTCCCTCGTCGTCGTAGGCCACCACGTTCTCGCGAATATCTTCCTCCGAAATAATGAGGGGCTCTTTCTTCCCCCGCTTCAGGGTGATGAACAGAACGATGATCGCTGCGGAGACAAAACGGGTGAAGCAATGAGTTTTTTCAGGATGAAAAGCAACTTGGGCGGCTGTAATGTATTTGCCTCGCGCGTTCTTTGCTTAAGAATTCATAGCAACACATTGCTATTAAGAACGAATTGGTTTATTAGCAAAAGGTTGAACAACCACACGACGGCCCCAAGTTTCCACACGCGGCAAAACAGGCGCCCCTCCGAGCTGGGCGCCCGTTTTTCGCGCCGAAAACGGCGCCTGAAAAAAAACGCGGTGTTCTCGAGCACCTTGCAGCTCGATGCCTGCTTGGCGCAGCGCACAGGGGGCGGAGCCTACCACTCGGGCCGATTTTGTAAGTAGGAGGGGGCGGGTACCATTTAAATGAGTTTTTTTTGTGCCGGCAACTCTGCACATGCGCGTTGGAGCGTTTGCACACGCGCAGTGTGAAGTAAACATTGGCACTCGGCCATTTTAAAAATTGCTGCAGAAAAAGTGAAAATTTGTTTATTGAACCCTTGCAAAGGCTTGCATTTTAATTTTCTTGATATTTCTGTGTGTGAGGGAGTGCATTCTGTAATTAAAGATAGACTGTGATAAACGGGACACATGCACTTGTTTGAGACTATTCAAATTCTTTGTAGCTGTTCAATTTTTTAACATTTTTTAATAAAACCACATTGCCCTTCCATGATCAGCACTGAGGCCCCTTCCAGCTTTCTCCCCCTGCCGTCCGTCGGTCCCGACGGCAAACTGCTGCCTGAAAGGTCTGCCTGAAGCACTTTCACACAGGTAGGAACATGGTTTATTTAATCTTTTCTTTGCTTATAAATTTCTATTCAGGTTGGATTTATTTGTTTAATATTTGTATAAGTATAACTAAGGATTTATTGTAGAATTTAATGACTTCCCCCCCTCCCCCCCCACCTCGTTCCCGACGCCTAATTTGTAACCTGCACCTGATTTTTTAATGTGTAGACAAGGCTTTTTCAAGCCTACAAAAATCTTCACTTACTCCATTCTAAGTTAGTTTGGAGTACATTTTCACTGTGGAAACTTTCAAATCAGGTGTCAGTGGCCGGACACGCCCCCTTTTGAAAAAATAATTCTGTTCAAAAGTGAAACTGTTCTACCTGACTGGAACTGCAGAAAACTTAAATGTGGAGAATTCCGGTTTCTAAGATACTCCGTTCTCCACCAGTTGCTCCTAAAAATCAGGAGCAAATCATGTGGAAACTTGGGGCCTACACATTACCAGTTCATCCACCAGGCTCACAACCACCTGCCTCATTGTGGATCCCTCGAACCCAACTGGTTGGGGTTTTATTGAGTCTTGTGAACATCACGTGACCGGCTAAGCCACTCCCAACTCAACAGCTCTACAACTATTTTTATCGAAAACAAATAATCAAGTGGCGCCCAACAGCTCTACAACTCTTTTGTTGTGAACAAAATAAAACATTAAATCAAGTGCCCCTTGATTAAAGGGAAGGGGACACTCCAAACACTTTCAAACAAGTGTCCCCTTGTTTTTTTTTGAGGGCACTAAAAACACAAATTATAAAAGTACTCCCTGGCTAAAAGGGAACGGGGGGGGGGGGGGGGGGCACTAAAACTGACACAATAAACAAATTAAACTTTAGACATGAAAAATCAAATAAAAATTTTTGTTGCCAGGGGTGATGATGCACTCCAGTCCCTCCGGTGCCTACCTCTCACGGAAGACCGCGAGCGTACCGGTGGACAACGCGTGCTCCATCTCCAGGGACATCAGCAGCTCTACAACTCTTTTGGAGAAAACCATAATAAATTAAATCAAGTGCCGCCTGATCTGGGGGACACTTCAAACATTTTTAACGTGCCCTTTTTTTTGTGTTTTTTTTTTAGGTTTTTTTTGGTGATTTTTGTGGTTTTTTGGGGTTTTTTGGGGCAGTAAAACCATAATTTACAAGTGTCCCCTATAAAAAGGGAGGACGACACTAAAACCGGCAATTAAAACAAATTAAACTTTAAAACATATAAAATCCAATTAAAATTTGGTTGCCGGGGGTGATGATGCACTCCAGTCCCTCCGGCGCCCACCGCTCACGGAAGACCGCGAGCGTACCGGTGGACATCGCGTGCTCCATCTCCAGGAGACATCAGCAGCTCTACAAACCTGTGAGCACACGCACAGGTGCATATATTACAGCAGTTCACTCCTTCCACTGATGGTTTTAGCGGAAGGTTGGACTGCGATACTAGCGCTAACGTTTTTGCAAAAATTAGCGACAGAAAGAGGAATTTCACCCCTTGTTCCCCCCCCCCCATCTGCTTTCCAGTGAACAATGTAACCACGTCACACTGTAAAGGGAAAATAGCAGATTTGCAGCAATTATATATCTTTTTTTTTTCATTCACGGCATGTGGGCATCGCTGCAAAAGATAGCATTTATTGCCCATCCCTAATTGCCCTTGAGAAGGTGGTGGTGAACCAGCTTCTTGACAACTGTGTGGCTTGCTTGATCATTTCAGAAGGGACCGTTAAGAATCAACCCCATTGCTATGGGACTGGAGTCACATATAGGCCAGCCCAGGTAAGGACGACAGATTTCCTTCCCTAAAGGGACTATAGTGAAACTGACGGGGGTTTTACAACAATCCAGTAGTTTCATGCTCAACATTATTGCTGCTAACTTTTTATTCCAGATTTATCTAATGAACTGAATTTAAATTCCCCAGCTGCCATGGTGAGATCTGAACTCACATCTCTGGATTATTGGTCCAGGCCCTGGATTACTAGTCCCTAACATAACCACTATGCTACCGCTCCCACTGAACAAGAATTTCAAGAATTGGTGAATTTAATTCAGATCCAGATGAGGGAGCAATTGATTTTTGTCACCTGACTATCGTTGTAAGACAACATTTCCAACTAACAGTTCTCGGAGCAAGCACTTCAAATTAAACAAGCTAATGCCTGACTTAAAATAATGTTGGCAAGAAATTGGAGTAAGCACTCAGACATCAATTTTCCGACTTATGTTCAAAGTGTTTTTTCAATAGTTGCCGCTTCTCAGTCCAACAGTCAATCCACTGAGTCCGGGATATACACAGATTAATTGTTAATTTATTTATGAGATGTTTCGCTGAAGTATAGCATTAAAAAAAATAGACTGAGATAAATTACGGTGATGCATTTGTTCCTGATTGATCTAATGTCCAATATATGAATAAGTGGCTGTCTGCAATATATCGTCACACTTGCTCAATCTTCTTTTCAAGTTGCCGTGTACCCTAGTGGCTGAAGCACTTGTGTCTTAATTTTTCCTCTAACAGCATATTTGAAAAACCGAACAGTAATGGGTTTTGATCCAGGTGGACTGGAGGTAAAGGAGTTTGTGAATAAAAGTGGCTTCAAACAGGAAATTACTGTCACTCCAACAACGCATTTTCCAAAAAGCCAATGGCCCAGAAATCTCGGCCTCCCCGGGTCCATACGGAGTGTGTACGGACCCAGGAAGGCATCACAAAAGCCGATTTTCAGAGCACAAAGCACATGCGTTGAAAACCGGCTTTTCCGATCTGTCAGGCTCCAGCTCCAGCTTGACGGATTTTCCATATCTCGGGAGCGAGTACATTTACAAGGGCAAGATTGCGGGACTTACCCATATCTTGCCCAGCAAATGTCCTCAAAATTCTTGCGTAAAACACACTTAAAGCATAAAAAACAAAATAAAATTAAAAGAACACCGTTTATTTTTCAAAACCCTGCATACTACATTAAATTTATTTTAAACCATAATTTAAAAAACTTTTTAAAAGCTCAAAAAAAATGTTTTCTCTAATGCATTTGTTAACTTTCATTTCAATTAATTTTAATAATGTTAGGCGGGTTTCTTTAGTTTTTATTTAGTGTTATTGTGTTTGGTTTTTTTTCTCAATTAATCGCAATGAGAACTGGTAGATACGGAGCTCCCATTGCTGTTAATGAGAATGCTGTGGAGCACTGTACCTGATTGGTTGAGCAGTCACACATGACTGCACCGTCTCCATGGGAACCTGGAGGCCGGGAGCGTGCTTCGCAGCGCGGGAAGAGAAGGCCTCCCTACCAGAATCCCACGCTCCTCCCGGACCACCAGGTCATTTCGGAAAAATTCTTCGGTTGGAGGCGTTCGTCCGAAAGAAGCGTGTGACTGCTCAGCCAATCAGGCACAGTATTCCACAGCTTTCTCATTAATAGTAATGGGAACTCCGTATCTAAGTGTTCTCATTGATATTAATGAGAAAATAAACAAACACACTAAACACCACAATAAAAAATAAAGACTACACCTCACGTAATTAAAATTAATTGAAATTCAAGTTAATAAATATCTTAGAAAAAAAAATTCCAATTTTTAAAAAAGTTTTTTTAATTATAGTTTAAAATAAACTTACCATATTGGGTAGAGTTTTTGAACAATAAAATGTGTTCTTTTAATTTAATTTGATTATGTTTTTGCATGTTTTAAAACTCTTACGCCTGTAACAGTACGCTATGCGCCGGTTTTTATCAGGCGCAAGAGTTTTGAGGAAATTTGCTGGGCAAGATATGGGTAAATATTGCAATCTTGCCCGTGCAAATGTCCTCGCTCCCGAGATATGAAGGATCTGTCCAGCTCCAGCTTGACAGATCGGAAAAGCCGGTTTTCAGCGCATGCGCATTGTGCGCTGAAAACCGGTTTTTACAATGCCTCCCCGGGTCCGTAGACACTCCGTACCGATCTGGGAGGCTGGAATTTCCAGACATTTTATGTGTAACTCGATTGCTTCTAGTGCAAAACGGAAAATACATTTGCTGATGTTTGCCGGGACATCCCTTTCAGGCCTGACTTTTTTGCACAATCGCCATTATATCGCAGTGTTCTATCTAAGGAGGATACAGAACAATAAGCTTCATTGATATTGCTGGTCCTTGGCTGGGGTGACTGCTCCAGCATCTTGGGAATAGAGATGGGAAAGCCCATTAAGGTTCCTGTTCCTGGTCACAATCCCGTGGTCCTTATCGCACACGTGTACTTTTGGCATGTGCACGTGGGCGAGGTATGGGTGACAACAGGATTGGGATTGGCTGTGATGCTTCTCACAGCTGACTCTACCAACACTCATTGTTGAAGAATGGTCATTTGGATGAGGAATCAAATGGCAACAATATGTTATACAGCGAGTAAACTGTGAACATAAAGACATTGTTGGCATACTGGTAAGTCTTTTTACGAGGTGCAGCTCCAGAAATGAATATTCCACCTCAAGAGACCCATCTTCCAACTCAACTCCAGGAAAGAGAGCAATGTTTTATTCCACTGATTGAGGGTTGAAATTATGCTGAGTTTGCACATTCCCAGTGGGCAAGAGACCAAACCGATGCCCCACAGCTAACTCATCTCTGAGACGCTAGCATTCCTACTGAGCTTCGCCAGGCTATAGCCTAAAACTACAAAACAATCTTGGTACAAAGTATTGGGGGAGGGTATCGTCTTCACCGCATGGCTGGTAATCTGATGGAGCGAGACTGCTGTCCATTTGTAGAACCTGCCTGATTTTTATTCCATTGGTTTCTGCGGGTTCTATAAAGGGCGAACGATCCACTTGAGCAGATTACCGTCCAGGTAGTCAAGGTGAGTGTCCATCCCCCACCATTCTCCAATACTGCCTCTGTTCCACAACGAACACTGAGGAGGTATAATCAGAATGCTGCAATCTCAGCAAGTGAACTCTGGAGAAATGTCCAAACATGCATCACTCCCATTCTCTCGTGCAGTTGTACAGAACAAATTCAAGCGTATCTTTCCTCAGGCTGTAAAAGTAAGTAAGCGCTAGTTTGTCCAAACAATGTCAAAGAATACACTTTTCTGTGGTAAGTTTAGAAACATAGAAACATAGAAAATAGGTGCAGGAGCAGGCCATTCGGCCCTTCGAATCAATAAGATCATGGCTGATCATTCACCTCAGTACCCCTTTCCTGCTTTCTCTCTATACCTCTCGATCCCGTTAGCCGTAAGGGCCATATCTAACTCCCTCTTGAATATATCCAATGAACTGGCATCAACAACTCTCTGTGGCAGGGAATTCCACAGGTTAACAACTCTCTGAGTGAAGAAGTTTCTCCTCATCTCAGTCCTAAATGGCCTACCCCTTATCCTAAGATTGTGTCCCCGATTCTGGACTTCCCCAACATCGGTTACATTCTTCCCGCATCTAACCTGTCCCGTCCCGTCAGAATCTTATACGTTTCTATGAGATCCCCTCTCATCCTTCTAAACTCCAGTGTATAAAGGCCCAGTTGATCCAGTCTCTCCTCATACGTCAGTCCAGCCATCCCTGAAATCCCCCAGCTATGAAGGCCAACATGCCATTTGCCTTCTTCACCGCCTGCTGTACCTGCATGCGACCTTTCAATGACTGATGAACCATGACACCCAGGTCTCGTTGCACCTCCTCTTTTCCTAATCTGCCACCATTCAGATAATATTCTGCCTTCGTGTTATTGCCTCCAAAGTGGATAACCTCACATTTATCCACATTATACTGCATCTGCCATGCATTTGCTCACTCACCTAACTTGTCCAAATCACCCTGCAGCCTCTTAGCATCCTCCTCACAGCTCACACTGCACCCAGTTTAGTGTAATCTGCAAACTTGGAAATATTACACTCAATTCCTTCATCCAAATCATGAATGTATATTGTAAAGAGCTGGGGTCCCAGCATTGAGCCCTGCGACACTCCACTAGTCACTGCCTGCCATTCCAAAAAGGACCTGTTTATCCCGACTCTCTGCTTCCTGTCTGCCAACCAATTCTCTATCCATGCCAGTACATTACCCCCAATACAATGTGCTTTGATTTTGCACACCAATCTCTTATGTGGGACCTTGTCAAGGGCCTTTTGAAAGTCCAAATACACAACATCCACTGGTTCTCCCTTGTCCACTCTACTAGTTACATCCTCAAAAAATTCCAGAAGATTTGTCAAGCATGATTTCCCCTTCATAAATCCATGCTGACTTGGACCGATCCTGTCACTGCTTTCCAAATGCGCTGCTATTTCATCCTTAATAATTGATTCTAACATTTTCCCCACTACTGATGTCAGGCTAACCGGTCTATAATTATCCGTTTTCTCTCTCCCTCCTTTTTTAAGACAAGAATAGTATTACCAAGTGAGATTGGCAACTGGTACTGGCCGTGAACTCAGAAAACTCTTCCCCAATAAAACGAAAGTTTTGCAGATCATAAGAACAAAAGAAATAGTAGAAGGAGTCGGCCATGTAGCCCCTCGAGCCTGCTCTGCCATTCAATAAGATCATGGCTGATCTTCGACCTGAACTCCACTTTCCTGCCCGATCTCTACATTCTTTGATTCCAGAGTCCAAAAATCTATCGATCGCAGCCTTGAATATACTCAATGATTCAGCATCCACATTTCTTTGGGGCAGAGCAATCCAAAGATTCACAGCCCTTTGAGTGAAGAAATTCCTCCTTATCTTCATCTTAAATGGTGGAATCCTTATCCTGAGATTATGCCCCCTAATCCTCGACTTTGCAGCTACATTCCCTGTCATTTTCTTTTGGCCCAGCATGGTCCCTTTAAGGGGCTGAGCAGGACATTCAAAATACCGCGCATGCGCAGTTTTTACATTGAAATGCCGCAAGTCGCTATGCGGGTTTCCTGGGGCAGCACCTTGCAGGGAACACTGCTCTCCAGCCATGGGAAACAAACTCTCAGCATCTACAAAGGTCTCAGGATGTTGGAGATAAGGAAATAGGATAGCAGGAGCCACCTGCAGGTTTGTGATAAGATTTTGTTTCCCTCTCTCTGCCTGTCCGACTGAACCTCACCTCAACTATCAGCAATCGACAGCACGGAGCTTGTATGTCACTCGTTGTCTTGAAAATCGAATGGGAACTCTGCTCCTCAGCAGCCCGTTCTAATCTCGCTTGCTCTTTTAATCCGCACAGATGCAGCAGATAGAGGGGAACCTAGCAACTGCCAGCTAATCAAAGTGAAGTTACTCCTCCCTTCCAAGCATGGCCGAGAGACAGTCTCTCTGGGAAACTGGAAGTAGTTATGAAGACTGTAAAGTCCTGTCCCCTCAGTACAGATTCACACGAGGCATGTAGTGAAGTCAAGGTCACTCTGGATCTGCACCTTTATTTCACAGCTCTGGAATGCTGCACTTGCCTGAGACCTGCCCTTATATACCTGTCTCTTGCAAGTGCACCCCTGGTGGTAAGGTATGCTGGTGGTTACAGGTCATATCTTATTACAGTCATGTATAGCATGTTAGGATACAGTTATATATAATAATGTAAGATGCATGACAGAAGTCAAATGGAATGTCGGTCTTGATTGCAAGGGAGATGGAGTATAAAATCATAGAATCAAAGAAATTTACTGCACAGAAGGAGGCCACTTCAGCCCATCATGTCCGCGCTGGCCGACCAAGAGCTATCCAGCCTAATCCCACTATCCAGCTCTTGGTCCGTAGCCCTGTAGCTTATGGCACTTCAAGTGCACATCCAGGTATCGTTTAAATGTGGTGAGGGTTTCTGCCTCTACACCCTTTCAGGCTGTGAGTTCCAGGCACCCACCACCCTCTGGGTGAGGATATTTCCCCTCATATCTCCTCTAAACCTCACCTAAATTACCTTAAATCTGTGCCCATGGTTGTTGACCCCTCTGCCAAGGGAAACAGGTCCTTCCTATCCACTCTATCCAGCCCCTCATAATTTTATACACCTCAATCAGGTCTCCCCTTGGCCTCCTCTGTTCGAAAGAAAACAGACCCAGCATCTCCAATCTTTCCTCATAGCCGAAATTCTCCAGTCCAGGCAACATTCTTGTAAATCTCCTCTGCACCCTATCCAGTGCAATCACACCTTTCTTGTAATGCGCTGACCAGAACCGCACACAGTACTCCAGCTGCAACCTAACCAGTGTTTTATACAGTTCAAGCAGAACCTTGCAATTGTATTCCATGCCTCAACTAATAAAGGCAAGTATTCCATATGCCTTCTTAACCATCTTATCCACCTAGCGCCTGCTACCTTCAGGGATCTGTGGACCTGCACTCCAAGGTCCCTTTGTTCCTCTACACTTGCCTTGTTAGACCTCCCCAGATGCATTACCTCACACTTATCCGTATTGAATTTTATTTTAGCCTATTTTAGTGTCGTCTGCAAACTTCTGAATCATACCCCCGACATTCAAGTCCAAGTCATTGCTATATAACCCCAAAAAGCAAGGGACACAGCACTGAGCCCTGCGGAACCTCACTGGATACAACCTTCTCAGTCACAAAAGCTCCCATCAACCATTATCCTTTGCTTCTAGCCTCTGACCAATTTTGGATCCAACTTGCCACTTTGCCCTGGATCCCATGTGATTTTACTTTTGTGACCAGTTTGCCATATGGGACCTTATCAAAAGCTTTGCTAAAATCCATATACATTATATCATACGCACTGCCCTCATCAACCATCCTGGTTACCTCCCCAAAATATAAAAGTTGGGAAGTATTGTTACAACTGTACCACACTTCTGATATTGCTGAGACCACATCTAGAGTATTGTGTACAGTTTTGGTTTCTTTATTTAAGGAGGAATATATTTGCATTGGAGGCAGTTCAGAGAAGATTCACGAGGCAATTCCTGATGAAGGGGGTCGCCTTATGAAGAAGGTTTGAGCAGATTGGGCCTATACTCATTGGAGTTTAGAAGAATGAGCAGTGATCTTATTGAAACGTGTAAGATTCCGAGGGGGCAGGACACGGTAGATGCAAAGAGGATGTTTCCCTTCGTGGAAGAATCTAGAACTAGGGGGTATAGTTTCAGAGTAAATGGGTCGCACATTTAAAACTGAGATGAGGAGGAATTTCTTCTCGCAGAGGGTCGTGAATCTGTGAAATTCTCTACCCCAGAGAGCTGTGGAGGCTGGGTCATTGAATATATTTAAGTTGGAGATAGACAGATTTTTGAATGATAGAGGAGTCAAGGGTTATGGGGAGCAGGCAGGAGAGTGGAGTTGAGGCCAAGATCAGATCAGCCATGATCTTATTGAATGGCGGAGCAGGCTCGAGGGGCCAAATGGCCTACTCCTGCTCCTATTTCTTATGTTCTTATGTTATGTAGACCATGAGCCAAAGGGGAGTGCACAGCATGATGCAAAGAAGACAAGTGAGTGAGCAGGAGCAGGGATGGAACACGAGGAGCAAGACTTTGCACACTGGAAGGTGGGGATATATTCATCATAGGCGGTCCCTCGAACGAGGATGACTTGCTTCCACATGGGTTCACAGATGTTTCAATGAAGGACCCGATGTTCCAGTCCTGAACTCCAATTGAAGGGTGGAAGATGCCTGTGCGTGGATTTTTTTAATGTGTGGTGACCGTTGCACACCAGCCACCACACGGGCTTGACAGAGCTAGGCTTTTATCCAGTGGCAAGGGTTAACCAGGACAACTGGAGACCTGCTCTGCTGCATGGGCCGAGTGTGGACTGGCCCGTGCTGCCCCTGGGCCCTTTTCTGGGCCCCATCCCCTCATTTGCCGCACCTCTGCCACGATCTCTCGCCACTCCTCCGCCACAAACATTTGCCGCACCTCCGCCACAAACTCTCGCCGCACCTCCGCCACGAACTCTCGCCACTCCTCCGCCACGAACTCTCGCCGCTCCTCCGCCACAAACCCTCGCCACTCCTCCGCCACAAACATTCGCTGCACCTCCGTCACGATCACCCACCAAATCTCAGCCACGATCCCTCATCACTCCTCCGCCCTGATCACTCTTCGCTCGTTCGCCACGACCTTCCTGCTCCTCTGCTGTACCAGGGCCCCGCCGATGCTTCTGCCCACGCTCCAAACGGCGACCTGGGTGCTGATGACATCACCCAGTCGCCCAACTCAAAGCCGTCGCACATTTGTGTCGACTCGCGCTGGAAGCTGCAGTGGCACGCTACAGCTCTTATACTGCTGACCTGCGGTTGTGTCCTCTCACAGGTCGGGGTGGCCCATGATGTTGCAGGGGCCCGGCGTTCCAGCTCTTATACTGCTGACCTGTGGTGGTGTCCTCTCACAGGTCGGGGTAGCACACGACGTATTAGCACTCTGCTAAACAGCCTGTGGATTCAGATCTGATGCGTGCCGCTTTGAAAAGAAGGATGGCTGCAGAACAGCTGTCAGGAACTGTGCCCGTGTCAGTCACTGTGCCACAGATGGTGGGTTAAATGGAGCTGTGCATTGCCCACTTGTGCCAACCATGATGGATGGTGTAATAGCATTGCCGTCCACTTTGGAGTGTGCAGCAACTCCCGGAACATCTGCAGCAGAAGCTCACATGAAAACAGGCCCCAAGACCTCTCTATACTTTCTCCACGCACGCTGTCATAGAGACCGCCACTGCCAGATTGTCCCCGCTGGAGACAATTTCTCTTTATTTACTCGATTTAAACCCTTTCATGATTTTAAATACCTCCATCAAATCGTTACAATATCTGTGTTTTTGTGCATACAGAGAATTATAAAGAAAAGAAAGACTTGCATCTATATAGCAGCCTTCACGACCACTGGACATCTCAACGCGCTTTACAGCCAAAGACGTACCTTTCAAGTCTAGTCATGTTGTAATGTGGGAAACACAGCAGCCAATTTGCGCACAGCAAGCTCCCACAAGCAGCAATGTGGTTATGACCAGAATATCTGTTTTAGAGATTGAGGGGTAAATATTGGGCCAGAAAAACCGGGGATAACTCCCTTGCTCTTCTTCGAAATAGTGCCACCGGATCTTGTACGTCTACCTGCGAGAGCAGGTTTAACGTCTCACCCAAAAGACGGCACCACCGACAGTGCAGCACTCCCTCAGCGCTGCACTGGAGTGTCAGCGTAGATTTACGTGCACAGCTAGTGTCGGAGCAGTAAATGACAGACCGCAACTTCAGGATTTCCGCGTTAGGCTGCGCATGCGCTAAGTCCTGAAGTTGCCGTCAGTTTCAATGGCGAAATGACGCTGCGAGTTCGCCGTCATCAGGACCGCAAGTTCCGGGAGAATATTTGTATTTGTGCGGCTAATGAGGCAACCTTTGTCAGATCATTGCTGTTCTGTTACTGAACAAGGTAAATACATTTTTGCAGTTACAAAAGAAATGTACTGACGCTTCATTCTTACCAACAATGGATAGCCTTGGGGGAACTAACCGATTGGATGGACCGTCCAGAGATCACTTCAAAAATGAGTAGGTTTGTTGAAGAGCTATGTTGCTGTTCATTGGCCAAATTATTTCCCAGTAAACTGCTACAAATTATTCATCAACAAACCATTGAATCATGAATCATTCCGTGTGGATCTCTCCAAGTATCAACAACACAGAATCGGACGAGCGATCAGCATTTGTTCCCAGAGATGCTATCAGTGCTAAACTGAACTTAGCCCCCTCATAAAGTCTGTTGTAAATACATTTTAAAGAATGTAACCGACAGCCTGCAGTCATTTCAAACCAATAATCTCATTTCAGGATTCAAATGAGTCATACATCAAATAAACCCTTCCGTCGCCTTAGCGTTTTGCAGTAGTGCCCTTTACTGCCTATTTCATGAAGCACAACTAGAATATACTTTTCAAGCATTACGCACCCTCTTATTAGAGTGCTTGTGAAGTAGTTCCATAATTGCAAGTTTCTGGTGCACTATTGGCCCTTTCTATAAGGCCTCTGGCTGCCTGAAATCAGCAGCCATGGGTCGGTGTGGACTGGCCGTTGAGTCTCCGCGGAGGGACTGCCATTTTATACATTGCTCTTCCGCAGTTTTGGATCAGTGCAGGGGACTGCTCCGCCCTTTTCCCCACCGTGGACGTGCACCCTCTGACCCCTTCCCGAATTTGCCCCGCGGGACATTGCCCCTTTTGAAAACTGCCCCGCGGGAGCAGCGCCCATGTCGGTCGGTGCCACTGGCGGCTTTTGCTGTCGGGACCCTTTCTGTGACTTAGTGGCACGGCTGCCCTTAAAGGGGAGGTGGCACTGCCGGCCGACTGCCTGGTCGAGCCGACAGTTTGGGCCTCGGGTCCGGCTGGGCCGCCAACAGGCAGCCGGGCAACCCCCTCTTGGGTGCCAGGCCGCTGGCTCGGCCGAAACCCTCCTTGGTGGCCCAGTGTTTGCCACTGAAGTGGTTGCAGAGTTCGCAGCGGCCCTCCCGCACTTCCGCCCCGCTAGTGAAGGCCACCCCGTGCCATCCCCACTTCCGCTCCGATGATGAGGACACTTCCACACAGCTTCAAAAAAAAAGCACGGTGCTGAATTTCTCCCGATTGGCCGCCCCACGCTTACACATCGAAAACGGCAGGTGCGCCTCATTTCAGGCGGTGGGCAATTTCGGCCCCTAGTCGTCTTAAATTAGTCAATTGCTGACATAAAGAATACTTCTAAATTATTTGTTTTCTTTTTTTCATTCCCTTTTCAAAAGGTATTTTCAATCCACACACATATCTGAACAAAAGAAAACTTGAATTATTAATTTGGCTGTACCTGTAGATTTCCAAAAGTACCTCTTCCTGGTGATAAGTTCCTCTATCCTGTGCCGAGAGCATATTTAACAATGATAACCTTATCCTTACAGAGCTAGCTGAGAGAGTTATTGTTCTTTCCTCCAGTACTGGTATTTAACATTACTGTGAATCTTTTTATGATGTTCTGATGGTTCAAAATGTAATTTTCTACCAGGAACCAGGCCATTAATCATAAGCCATCTCTGTGCTTCTCGTATATGACCAGCCAATGGGCTCGAATAAGCATGTATTCTTTTTTGAATGCAATGGCTAGTGACTACTATTCTCTGGTGAGGCAGTTCTAGTCTTGATGGGTAGTCCTGAAATCAGTATTGGTTTCCTTATTTAAGGAGGGGTATTCAGAGGCAGTTCAGAGAAGGTTCACAAGGTTGATTCTGGAGATGAAGGGGGTTATCATATGAAGAAAGGTTGAGCAGGTTGGGCCTATACTCATTGGAATTCAGAAGAATGAGAGGTGATCTTATTGAAATGTATAAAATTCTGAGGAGGTTTGACAGGGTAGATGCAGACAGGATGTTTCCTCTCATGCTGGAATCTCGAACTAGGCACATAGTTTCAGAATAAGGGGTCACCCATTTAAAATGGAGACGAGGAGGAATTTCTTCTCTCAGAGGGTTGTGAATCTTTGGAATTCTCTACCCCAGAGAGCTGTGGAGGCTGGGTCATTGAATATATTTAAGTTGGAGATAGACAGATGTTTGAATGATAGGGGCGTCGAGGGCTATGGGGAGCAGGCGGGGAAGTGGAGTTGAGGCCAGGATCAGATCAGCCATGATCTTATTGAATGGTGGAGCAGGCTCGAGGGGCCAAATGGCCGACTCCTGCTCCTGTTTCTTATGTTCTTATGAGGGGTCTAGACAGAGTAGATAGAAACTGTTCCCATTGGAGGAGGGGTCGAGAACCAGAGGACACAGCTCTAAGGTGATTGGCAGAAGGACCAAAGGCGACATAAGGGAAAGCCTTTTTTACGCAGCGAGTGGCTATGATCTGGAATGCACTGCCTGAGAGGGTGGTGGAGGCAGACTCAATCGTGGATTTCGAAAGGGAATTGGATAAGTACCTGAAGGAAAAAAAATTGCAGGGCTACGGGGAAAGGGCGAGGGGAGTGGGACAAGCTGAAGTGCTCTTGCGGAGAGCTGGCATGGCGCTGAAATGACACTGTCTGTGCTGTAACCATTCTATGATAAAACCTGATTAGATAAGATACTGTATGGATTGGCTAACTATTGATTTAACAACAGTCGAGCAGCATATTATTCCAAACACCTGCCCGTGCAGACACAGCATTCAATTATGTAAATAGTGAGCAAGGGATAATGGACATCTGTTTAAAACAATAAAATATACTTTTTACATGCTACTCATTGTGCAATATTCACCATATGCTCGTAGTGAACATCTTTGATGTTTTTGTCTGTCGATCATCTGGCTGATTGCTTCAACAAGTATATTGTATGATTGCAAAATAAATCAGAAACGAGCACTCGGATTGAATAAAACTTAGAATAATAACAACCCAAAATTCAAACTTGCAAGTCGAACTTCAAAGTGTATTGAGACCACAGTGTGGCATTATACACCTACGCATTGACCCAGCATTAAATAAGACATTCTCTAACCTAAATTGCATATACTAAAGCTTCTGCAGTAAATGATACATCTTGGGGGTCAAGGTTAATATTTTCCATTTTGTCTCAGCCATGCAAAGATTTGGCAGGTAGTAAGTAGAATCTAGCTGCCACAGGAGTGTCAGCTGTGGCTCAGTGGGTAGCACTCTTGTCTCTGAGTCAGAAAGTGGTGAGATCAAGTCCCACTCCAGAGATTTGAGCACCTGAAGCTCGGCTGACACTCCAGTGACCGGTGCTGAGGGAGTGCTGGACTGTTGGAGGTGCCGTCTTTCGGATAAGATGTTAAACCGAGATCCTGTCTGCTCTCTCAGGTGGAAGAAGAGCAGGGGAGTTATCCCTGGTGTCTTGGCCAATATTTATCCCTCAATCAATGGAACAAAAACAGATTATCTGGTCATTATCACGTGGCAGTTTGCTGTGCACAAATTGCCTGCTGCGTTTCCAACATTACAGAAGTGACGACACTTGTGGTCTTTCTTCAGGAAAGCAGAATATTTTTGAAATGGTGAGAGATTGGGTAATGTTGGAGTTCAGAGGGACCTGGGTGTCCTTGTACATGAATCACTGAAAGTTAATATGCAGGTAAAGCAAGCAATTAGGAAAGCAAATGGTACGTTAGCCTTTATTATAAAAGGATTGGAGAATGAGGGAAAAATGTTTTACTGCAATTATATTGGGGCTTGTTGAGACCACACTTGAAGAGAAAGAAATTCGGTTCTTGCCGATAATTGTATTTTGTCGCCAAAATTACCGTTATCGCAACGCTATCGCTATGAGGCCGTAAATTCAAGGTTTAATTTGCGCAGTGGTAAAAATTGGTGTTGCATGAGAATTCACGGCGCAAACCGCGATCCTCGCCAACTTTAGTCTGAGGCCGATACCGCTGCAAGTTGGGCCGAGGGAGGACGGAAAAACACCTGAAATAAAATTGGGGAAAAAAAAACAACAAAACATTTATAAGACACTTATCTAGTGAGTCGCTGCAAAAGAATTAAAAAATAAAAACTTTAACTTACCTTCTTTGCAGGTCTTCGTACTTACGATCCAAGGGCTGCAACGCAGCTTTTTCCTTGCCGGGTTTTTTTGTCCTAAATACGGGTGCGCTATTTGCACGGCGGAGCTCCTCTCTCCAGCGGTATTTGAATAGCACCACTGCAAAACATCACCGAATTTTCCGTCGACCGGGTTTTCACCAAAAAAGGGGAAATAGCACCAAAAACCTAGTCACAAAATCGACAAATTTCTAGCCCTCGGAGTACTGTGTACAGATTTTGTCTGGGAGTGCAACAAAGGTTCACCAGACTGATTCCTGGGATGGGGGGGATTGTCCTAGGAGGAGAGATTGTGTAAACTAGGCCTATATTCCCTAGAGTTTAGAAGAATGAGAGGTGATCGCATTGAAACATATAGAATTCTTACAGGGTTTGACAGGGTAGATGCTGAGAGGTTGTTTCCCCTAGCTGGGGAGCCTAGAACCAGAGATCAGAGTCTCAGTATAAGGGATTGACCATTTAGAACTGAGTTGAGAAGAAATTTCTTCATTCAAAGGTTTGTGAATCTATGGAATTCTCTACCCCAGAGGGCTGTGAATGCTCTATATATTCAAGACAGATCGATCGATTTTTGGATATTAAGCAAATCAAAGGATATGGGGATAGTGCAGGAAGATGGAGTTGAGGTAAAAGATCAGCCATGATCTTATTGAATGACGGAGCAGGCTCAAAGAGCCAAATGGCCCACTCCTGTTCCTATTTATAAGAACATAAGAACATAATAACCTAAGAATTAGGAACAGGAGTAGGCCATATGGCCCCTCGAGCCTGCTCCGCCATTTAATACGATCATGGCTGATCCGATCATGGACTTTCTAAGGTTCTTGTGTTGTAAGTTATAAATTATTCAGGAATTAGCCCCCTAACCTGGATCGAACAAAAGCTTTGGAATGGCTATGTATTGAATTTGTAAAATGGAACCGTCTTAACTTGGTTTAAAGTAAATTAAATATAAGGAAAGATGTTTCACTGCAGTAACATTCACGTAACAGTGCAGAAAAGAAAATAAGCCATGCAAATCCCTCTGGGCATCATTTCTGTCTCACACATCACAGAGACTTCTGGCTGCTTTGCCTCGAAGCAAAGAGAATCCAAATGGATTACAAGTTTTATTAGTTTCATTTTTCTTGTCTATGAGCTTATTGCGAAACTGAAACCACTGCTACTGTGTATGAAAAAAAACTCGGCATGACTTCAAAGTGTCAGTGCATCTCTTCAGGTGACGCATTGCTTTAGAAGAGTTTGCAAGGAGAAGTCTCCGGGCTGAGAGTGAGGGAGGTGGATAGAGGCTCGAGGGAAATGTACCGTGGTGGATGTTTTTGGAGCTGATTTTGTGTCAGTGCTGAATTGTATTACTCGAATTTTAAAAAGAGGAGAGGTTCCGGAAGCCCGTTGTACTGTTCCAATCATGGCCCAGTGTTTCCTCAGAACTGTTATCGGTCCACCGCCTCAGCGAATCCGCAGGTGCGGCGGAAATCCCATTACGAAGAGGCTTTTTTTCGAGAAGAATAAGAAATAGGAGCAGGAGCAGGAGCAGGCCTTATTTTTTTGAAGTTGCTACCTATAAAATGGACGATAGGAACCAAGACAAAGAAGAAATTATGTTAAGCTTTCCAAGTCCCTTGCCAGTGCTGCAGTCGGGCTTTTCTTCTGAGACATGGGCTAACGTACAACTGAACCAGACTTTGCCAATTATATTAATCAGCTGAAGGTTGGAGTCTCAAAAGCAATTGAAGATTTTTAAATTCTCTTCTCCACGTTTCTCCCGCCCAGTAGTTCTGTCAGGGAGATGTTACTGCAGTTGTACAGGGCCTTGGTGAGACCACACCTTGAGTATTGTGTTCAGTTTTGGTCTCCTAATCTGAGGAAGGATGTTCTTGCTATTGAGGGAGTGCAGCGAAGGTTCACCAGACTGATTCCCGGGATGCCAGGACTGACATATGAGGAAAGATTGGATCGGCTCGGCTTATACTTAATGGAATTTAGAAGAATGAGAGGGGATGTCATAGAAAATTATAAAATTCTGACGGGATTGGACAGGTTAGATGCAGGAAGAATGTTCCCGATGTTGGGGAAGTCCAGAACCAGGGGTCACAATCTAAAGATAAGGGGTAAGCCATTTTGGACCGAGATGAGGAGAAACTTTTTCACCCAGAGAGTTGTGAACCTGTGGAATTCTCTACCACAGAAAGTTGTTGAGTCCAGTTCGTTGGACATATTTAAATAGGAGTTAAATGTGGCCCTTATGGCTAAAGGGATCAGGGGGTATGGAGAAAAGGCAGGGGTGGGGTACTGAGGTTGCATGATCAGCCATGATCATATTGAATGGTAGTGCAGGCTCGAAGGGCCGAATGGCCTGCTCCTGCACTTATTTTCTATGTTTCTATGTTTCTATGTCAAAAGATCCAGTCATAATGAAAGAGGCAGATTCTCAACATCCTTGGCCTTGCACATTTCTTTTCTGTAGTTTATCTCTTCAATTCTTCCACGATCAGCCGTGATCTTATTGAATGGTGGAACAGGCTCAATATTTTCACATTCTCACTCATTCATTCTTTCTGGCAAATCTGAGAGAGATGATCAATTTAACATTCGTTCAGTGCTGTGCAGCCATGGCAACAAGGAGCTTGTCTGAGACTTCCCCAACCTCATTCCACATAACACCACAGAAAGAGAAACTTTCATTTCATCACCTTGGATTGGATTTCAGTTCAGTGTCAGTGGGAAAAGGATAGTTTGCTAATCCACTCCACTAGGCAGTCCCAAATCTGAAATTATTGAGAGCCATTAATTTGGTGACAGGTCCAGGGAAATTAATGTCTCGCAGCGAAAAATGGTTTTGCAAATCCCGCAACATTCAATCAAACATCATCCACTAAAAAGTCTATTAAACATCATGAATGACTTGATTAGTGTGATAACAGTCCTAACTTACTAAAATAAGTTGTTGAACCTCAATTACTAACATTAAAAGTACAGAAGATTATCTGAACCACCAAATCTTTGGAATTCTCTGGCCCAAAGGGCTGTGGATTCTCAGTTGTTGAGTATATTCAAGATTGAGATTGATGTATTTTTGGACTCTAGGGAAATCAAGGGATAGAAACATAGAAACATAGAAAATAGGTGCAGGAGTAGGCCATTTGGCCCTTCGAGCCTGCACCACCATTCAATATGATCGTGGCTGATCACGCAACTTCAGTACCCCATTCCTGCTTACTCTCCATACCCCTTGATCCCTTTAGCTGTAAGGGCCACAGCTAACTCCCTTTTGAATATATCGAACGAACTGGCCTCAACAACCTTCTGTGGTAGAGAATTTCACAGGTTCACAATTCTCTGAGTAAAGAAGTTTCTCCTCATCTCGGTCCTAAATGGCTTACCCCTTATCCTTAGACTGTGACCCCTGGTTCTGGACTTCCCCAACATCAGGAACATTCTTCCTGCATCTAACCTGTCCAATCCCATCAGAATTTTATATGTTTCTATGAGATCCCCTCTCGTTCTTCTGAATTCCTGTGAATATAAACCTAGTCGATCCAATCTTTCTTCATGTGTCAGTCCGGAACCAGTCTGGTGAACCTTCGCTGCACTCTCTCAATAGCAAGATTGTCCTTCCTCAGATTAGGAGACCAAAACTGTACACAATATTCAAGGTGTGGCCTCACCAAGGATATGGGTATAGGGCAGGAAAGTGGAGTTGAGATCGATGATCAATCATGATCTTATTGAATGGTGGAGCAGGCTTGAGGGGCCGCATGGCCTACTCCTGCTCCTAATTCTTATGTTCTTTGTCCTTTCCTGCCACCAGTGAATATTGAATGTAGCTCTCACTTTTGGAGGTACTTACTGGCAATGGACAGGGACTTGGAAAGCTTACATAATGTCTTCATCTTCTTGGCTCCTATTGTCCATTTTATAAGGAGCAACTTAAAAAAAATGGGTTTTGATTGGCTATAAAAATGAATGTAATAGTCAATCGTTCAGCCAATCAAAAGCCCAGAAGAATATAATCACAAGAAAGATGAAGCCAGGGTGAATCGATGATTGAATACATTGAATAGATTTAAGACTGAGATAGACAGTTTCTTAACCGATAAAGGAATAAGGGGCTATGGAGAGCGGGCAGGGAAGTGGACCTGAGTCCATGATCGGATCAGCCATGATCGTATTAAATGGGGGAGCAGGCTCGAGGGACCGTATGACCAACTCCTGCTCCTATTTCTTATGATGCGCTAAAGGTTAAAAATAAAGTTATTGAGAATTGTTGAGTTTTCACCTTTTCAAGCTAGTTGACGCATGTGTGCACAGAGAGAATCAAATAGAAATGAACAGATTGTGAGATTTTTTTTAACGGAAATGTTTCTTTATTTCCACTTCCTAGAGCACCATGCACCGTTGAGATCCTGAGGCGAAATTTGCCTCAGAGAGTTGTGCACAACAGCGGACAGCAAATCCACCTCTCGTTTTACACTCTGTCCAATTGTGATGCGTTGTAAAACAAGGCGGCCCTTCAATGTCGGCCGTTTTTGCGGCACCGCCCAAGGTGAATGCCGCCCTCGCAAAGGACTTACTGCGACCGTTTCAGCAATGGACTTACCCAGCAGGATGACAATGCAGAGCAAAATAGCTATCAACGCCCCAGTGCTCAGGCCGGCTGCGGAGAGGTAAGCTTCAGCGCTGCACGTTCGAACCTTGCCATTCCTCTCGCAGGCACACACCCTGATCGTGAGAGTACTGGTGCTGCTCAGAATGGGTCTTCCACTGTCAGAGACCACAATCGGCAGCTGGTAGACCTCCTGGAGGTGCCGGCTGAATTTTCTTCGCCGGATCATGATGCTGGCCGTGCTGTCTATAACAACAAACATTACACACAATTGATAACATTTTGGTGAAACAGAGGCAAGACACTAAAAATAGGCACCTCAAAGAAAGGACTTTTACCGAGCATCAAAATAGACATTACAGGGCATGACATTAGTGTAAGAATGTATAATGGACAGAGATATGGTCGGGAAATTTGCAGAGGATATCAAATCAGAGGTGGAGGGTATAGCTAACAATGTGGAGTACTGAAGCAAAATACAGGAAGGCATAAACATGACTTGCAGAACAGACAAATAAATTGCAAATGAAGTTCAACAGAGCACAGTGCGAGATGTTTCATTTTGGTAGGTGCCATTAGGAACCAATTATGCCTTGGATGGTAGCAACACAAATGGAGTAGAGCAGCCAATAGATCTGGGGCTGCAGATACGTGAATCACTCAAAGTAGAAACACAGGTTGATAAGGTCTTAAAGAATGCAACCAAAATACTGGGGTTCATTGCTACAAGAACAGAATTCATAAGCTAGGAGGTAATGCTAAATGTGCACAGAGTCTTGATTCGACCACATCTGGAGTACTGTATGCAGTTCTGGTCTCCATACCACAAAAACCTAAGAACATAGGAACAGGATAAGACCATTTGGCCCCTGGAAGCACTGGAGAAAGTGCAGAAAACCTTTACAAGGATGTTAATGGAATTGAGAGAATGCAACGATTGACTAGGCTGGGGCTCTTTAGTCTGGGTAAGACAAGATAAAGAGGAGACCTGAAAGCGTTCTTTAAATTTAGAGGGAGGAGAGATAATTATAGTGGAAGAAGGCTCGTGGGGAGTAGAAATATTGGCATCGAATTGTTGGGCTGAATGGCCTGTTTCTGTGCTGTAGGCTTTATATATTTTGGCCCTGAAATTGCGTAGCGCCCCGCTTGAGGACGGTAACAGTCGCGAGGCGGGAGTTCCTGCGCCAGACATGGAAGTCCCGCCCCGCGACCTATATTCGGGTAACTGCCCCCCGAGAGCAAGTGGAGCGTTATCGAATTTTCACTCTGGGATGAAAACGGGTCGCTGCGCACGATGATGATGTCACCATCGCCGGCGCAGCCGAGCGGGCGCTACCGGTAGAAGCGGGGCGCTACCAGTTACCACCGCTGCTAAACTCCCACGGAATTTTGTGGGAGTCTGCTGCGGAACCACACTCAGGCGAAAAGTCATCTGCGCCCCGTTAGCACCCCACGGGTGTACTAACGGGAGGCACAAAGGACCCGAATTTCTACCCCTAGGTCTGTCCGTCGCATTCTGGTCAAGGGCAGGTCCTAAATCAAGTTGTACCCATGAGATTCTGGAGCCATTGACAATGGAACAGTAGCTCATACGGCGTCCCACTCTCTTCCTCATGGATTTCATCTTTGAAGTACCTTCTCCGAGATGGGCTGCAACCAAGGCATCTTTACAATGGGGGATTGGGGGGCACGCACACCCATCGGACACAAGTCCCCCATTGGTAGTCAATCCACTATTCAGAGCTCTGGTCTGCGCTCGCCAGGGCCCAAAGCACCTACTGACTCAGAGGCGGGGATACGACCACTGAGGCAGTGGTCACTCTGACTGGACAGGAGTTCCCCCGTTAGGTATCAAACCCATGCGTTTTAGAGACGAATTCCCCTCTCCACTCGCTGGGGCTGCCTGGAGTGGGGTTCGAACCCTTCACCTTCTAGCTAAGAGGCAGGAATACTACCACTGTGCCAAAGGCCCATTCCCATATAATACATCATTCTCTGTAATGTATTTGTTTGAAATTAAGCTTGCCCACTATTTTAACGGAGATGCTAAGCCATGATTTCAAGACTTTTCTCATTTCTGGCGCATTAGCTTTTTAATTGCAATAGATGTAAATTAATTTCCATGGCATTGCCCTAATCTTCCACCAAAATGATAACAGCAGATCCGATCAACCCCACAGAAGTTCAGGCTGGGGGGGAGGTAACCTGATAATTACTTGTATTGGATCCTAAGTTATATTTTTTTGTGAATTATGCAGCGCCAAGAACCAACTGCATCTTGTACGGCAATCCAGCTAATATTTATGTATTTTCTTGGCGCTATTGATTCAGTTGTGAACTGCAAGACTGATTTGCGATAGAAACCTGTCAATTGTCTCCGCTTCTGGCCCTGAACAGCTATCACCGACACTTTCACTGTGTCAGTCTAGTGGGGAGGGGGGGGGATGGGGAGGGCGTTACATTTTACTCTTCACGGCAATGGATTATTGTGTCATTGAATTGTGGCGATGCAAATGGGAAGAGTACTAGAGGATCCCCACACACTGTCAGCTGTTTCTGATGTGTGTGCATGTCATTACACAGTGCAAATTTCAAATGTTATACTTGCATTTATAGAACAGCTCATAGTGCTTTGCACACTCTCCAGGCAAATTGACCGATCAGCTAAATGCTAGCTTAAATTAATGTACACTTCACTGTATGCAATTTGGGGCGTGCAATTGATGTTTATTATTTTGAACAACAATTAAATTGAACAGCAAAGATCTGGGGGGCGGGGGCGCGAGGAGAGGGAGGAGTTACATTTGCTTTTGCTACGACAGCATTTTCAGTGGTACGATATTAGAAGTGATAAACTGAGTAATTATGTTTGTTCAGTGTGAGCTTCTACTTTCTCATGGTAGCAGGGAGGAATGCCTTCCTCCTGGTGATCAATCAATAACCGTACAGTCTGAACTCCATAGTGGAGGGGGCAGTGTTCACGTTGAATGCAGACAGAAATCTGGCACGGGCAGATAAGCCACCCATTATAAACCCGGCCCAATCCTCCTTTCCACTTGGAAAAATCAGGCATGGTGTATAACAGACAGACAATCCACAAGCGCTCATGGCTGCAGTGAAACTTCCCTCCCATGTCTCACCATTCATTTTCAATTTGACGCATTCAATAAATACTCCTTAAATGAAGCAAATTTTAGAGATGGGTAATATTAATGGCCCTGAAATTCCGATGTCCCGGGTCCGTACAAAGTTTCTATGGACCCGGGAAGGCATTGGAAAAGCCGGCTTTTGGCGCGCATTGCGCATGCGCAGAAAACCGGCTTTTCCGATCTGTCAATTTTCTGGCTTGACAGATCTCACGCATATTGGGAGCGAGGACACTTGCAGGGCAAGATTTCCGATATTTACGAATATCTTGCCCTGCAAATGTCCTTTAAAATCTTGCGCCTGTAAAGGCAGGTGTATAGCCTACTTTTACAGGCGCTAGTGTTTAAAATTACATAAAAACATTAACATTAAATTGAATAAACACATATGAAAACATACTTTATTGTTAAAAACCCTCCCCACTATGGTAAGTTTATTTTAAGGCATCTTTTTAAAAAAGTCAGGAAAATATTATTTTTTATAAGAACTTTAATTTAAATGATTCTTAAAGATGTCGTGTATTTTTCTCCTTTTTTATTGATTTTTTGTGTGTCTGGGGAGGGGTTTCTCATTCATAACTATGGAGTTCCCATTATTATGAATGAGAAAATACTGTACTTTGATTGGCTGCCCAGAGCCATGTGACTACAGCTCCAGCCCTGCGCACGTCCCAATGTGCACGCGTTCCTATGCGTAGGAGTGAAGGCCTCAGGCTTGGAAGTCCGAGCGGGGGCAGCAGCAACAGGTAAGTGCGCAGTTTTTTTCTTTAGTTTTCCCACGGGAAGACCTGTGGTGGAATTTCAGGCCCAAGGAAATATTTTTTTTTTAATTTATTCGTTCATGGGATGTGAGTGTTGCTGGCAAGGCTGTCATTTATTGCCCATCCCTAATTATCCCTTGAGAAGGTGGAGGTGAGCCGCCTTCTTGAACTGCTGCAGTCCGTGTGGTGAAGGTGCTCCAACAGTGCTGACTTTGTCATAGCAGTTTGGTACAACGGAGCGACCATTTCAGGAGGCAGTTAAGAGTCAACCAGTTGCTATGGGTCTGGAGTCACACGTAGGCCAGACCAGGTATGTACGGCAGATTTCCTTCGGTAAAGGACATTAGTGAACCAGTTGGGTTTTTACAACAATCCAGTAGTTTCATGGTCACCATTACTGATTCTAACTCTTTAATTCCAAATTTATTTAATTGAATTTAAATTCCCCTGCTGCTGTGGTGGGATTTGAACTTATGTCTCTGGATCATTAGTCCAGAAGCATAACCACTACATTACCTTAAGTTGATAAGTGGCTTCAATATCATTCACACATATATCTTAATTATTAGTCCAAGGAGTTTTTAGTATCTTTCTGAAAACAAATATTGTCTCATATATCATAGTTTGGATCAAAGTGCTAGAAATTAGTCTCGGGAGGTGATATAAAACTAGCAGTATCGAACTGGCTGCCAGTTAATATGCAGTGCCTCATATTCAGATTCACTGTAGTCAAAAAATAGAAAATGGAATTTCTAGGCCGAAACTTTATCATAGAATCATAGAAACGTACAGCACGGAAGGAGGCCATCGTGCCCGTGCTGGCCACAAAGACCTATCCAGCCTAATTCCACTTTTCAGCTCTTGATCCATAGCCTTGTAGGTTATGGCACTTCAAGTGCACATCCAGGTACTTTTTAAATGTGCTGAGGGTTTCTGCCTCTACCACCCTTTCAGGCAGTGAGTTCCAGACCCCCACCACCCTCTGGATGAAAAGAACTCCCCTCAATTCCCCACTAAACCTTCTACCAATTACTTTAAATCCATGCCCCCTGTTTATTGACCTCTCTGCTAAGGGAAGTAGGTCCTTCCTATTCACTCTATCTCGGCCCCTCATAATTTTATACATCTCTATCAGGTCTCCCCTCAGCCTCCTCTGTTCCAAAGAAAACAAACCCAGATTATCCAATCTTTCCTCAAGGCTAAAATTCTCCAGTCCAGGCAACATCTCCTCTGTGTTCTCTCTGGTGCAATTATCATCTGATTTTTATTTGTATTTTTCCCTATTATGTAGTTTTTTCTTCGTATGATTCATGTTCTCCTGAGGTAGCAGTTGGAAAGCATGATGGTGGATGTGAAATTAAATATTTATGTTTTGAAATTCACCTCTACAAATACGAGCATACAAATGCCTTCACGTGAAATTCCCTTATGCAGAACTGCAATGGAGTGGTGAATAGGATTAAAAGAAATGTAGTAACGCCTCTATTGTAACCATGAGCATTAAGCATTCGTATGCTAATGTACAAAGAGCCCAAGTTGATTGGAACAATCTGGCGGGAATTCTCATAGCTGAAAGGCATGTGAATGGGTCACCCATTTAAGACGGAGATGAGGAGGAATTTCTTCTCTCAGAGGGTCGTGAATCTTTAGAATTCTCTACCTGAGAGAGCTGTGGAGGCTGGGACATTGAATATATTCAAGGCGGAGATAGACAGATTTTTAAACTACAGGAGAGTCAGGGGTTATGGGGAGCGGGCAGGCAAATGGAGCCGAGTGCATGATCAGATCAGCCATGATCTTATTGAATGGCGGAGCAGGCTCGAGGGGCCAAATGGCCGACTCCTGCTCCTATTTCTTATATGAAAATGGGGCTTAGTAAAGGGATGGGGAAAAAGGCCACACAATTTATGCTGTGTGATCCTGTTGGGTATTTTGAACCTAACCACCTATGTGAAAAGAAAGCAGTCCAATCACAGAAGGCTTTCAAAAGAACATGTTATCAAAGAATTATATCATTGAATCATCTTCATCATGAATAATAAATCATGTACAAACTAAATTAGTGGGGGCATTCAGTCATGAACTTGCCTTCAAAGCAATAAAAACACCACTTCAACAATTAGAAGAATAACTATTAAAAAAAGCTAATTTTCAAATGAATCTGTGCATTTGAAAATGCATTCAGGCTTTATTTCTTAAATTATAAATATGTGCATTTATTAATTTCTAAATTCATAACTGTATTAATGTATTTTTAAATTCAAAGTTAGCTGATGAACTCATTTGAAATGTCGGCGCTGTGATTTTTCAGCTCTGTTGACCTACATATTGAAATATAATTTTCAGTTTAAGTCATGCATTTAAGTCACCACTCTGAGAGGTAACCTAGCAACCACTCCGAACACCACATCAGCTGTGCGGGAGGGCTCGCTGTTACCTGTCATTGTCACGGAGGCTACAGAGTCAATTAAAGGGGGGGGTGGGAGATAACAACCTTGACGCAGAAGGTAATTAAAACGTGGAACTCTCAGCCAGAAACTGATGCTAAAGCAGAGGTATAGGCCCCTATGTATAGCCCCGTTAGTGCCTTCTGGGGAGGGCGCACTAATGGTGCGCAATTGTGTTTTCACCCGAGGGAGGGGTGGACGCTATTGCCTCCCAGGAAATTGCCCTGGAGGTTTGGGGGGGGAGCGCTATCCTAGCAGTGTCGCGCTCCGCATTTAGCATATCTGGCGATGACGTCATCGCCGTGTGCGATGATCCATTTCCACCCCACGGGGAAAATCGGCCCGCGGGGCCGGGAGGCTTGCGCGGGTGGGTTTGGAGATCCGCTCCCAGGGCGTGTTTCAAAGGGGAGGCCCTTTAGAACCCCCGGGCCGCCATCTTTGTTGGCTGGCCGACTCTTGGGTCGGTCCGACCACGACGGCCCTGCCATTGATGCCGGGTCAATTGTTCATTTTAAACCTGGGATTGATGGATTTTTGCTAACCAAAGGTACGAATGGATATGGGACAAAGACGTGTATAGGTCACAGATCAGCCATGATCTCACTGAATGGTGGAACAGCCTTGAGGGGCTGAATGGACTTCTCCTGTTCCTACGTTCCTCCGATTCTTTAGTCCTTGATATTAATAATAGTAGTCTCGAAATGACTGTGTGCAATATTGTTGTTTGAATACTTAATGTTTGTGTATCAAATTTCTCTGTCCACTAATTTATTGGAGATGTTTACTGGTTGAAAATTAGAAATTCATGGATCAGAAGTTTATTTTTCCTGTGCTTTGGACTCAGAGGGGTAGCTATTGACATTGTGTGACAGTGCAAAATGGGTGATGGTGAATCGGCAGCCCATTTTATATCTCCCCCCATTTTTATTTCCGTTCCATTTCTTCATATGAGGCTCGGTGTGAATTTTTAAAATCCCATAATACTCCTGTGAAGCACCTTGGGACGTTGTTGTTGATGAAGTCCACGGAAATACCGTAAAACAAGTTCGCTATTGCCCGTTTTACATCATCGTACAAAGTCTAAATTACTTTCATAAAGTCTTAGAAATCCCTTTTCTGGGAGAGAGTTCCAACGGAAAGACTTCCATGGCCTTTCCTAACGTATTCCAATAGTACTGAATGTCTTGGATTCCCTCAAGATCCTCTTTTGGATATTAGAGCACTGTTGAAGTGTTGAATCAGCGCATTTAAAAACATATTTTGTTAGTTTTTGATCTTAACCGATAAGGGAATAAAGGGTTATGGGGAGCGGGCAAGGAAGTGGACCTGACTCCATGATCAGACCAGCCATGATCTTATTAAATGGTGGAGCAGGTCGAGGGGCCGTATGGCCTACTCCTGTTCCTATTTCTTATGTTCCTTTGCTAGTAAGATTTCTAATAGCTGCTTTAGAAGAGAGGAGGCTACGTATTATTAACTTGGACGATACAAATCTCCCGTGCAGGGAATCTCCGTTCAAAATCCTGCCATGAATAATAGTCAACTCTCTTTAAAATCTACTTAAAAAAAATGTGTTCACGGGATGTGGGCGTCGCTGGCAAGGCCGGCATTTATTGCTCATCCCTAGTTGCCGGTGAGTGTCTCGCTGGGCCCATTCAGAAAGCAGTTAAGAGTCCACCATTTTGCTGTGGGTCTGAAGTCACATATCGGCCAGGCTGGGTAAGGATGGAGGATTTCCTTCCCTAAAGGGCATTAGTGAACCAGATGTCTATTTTACAACAATCCTGTAGTTACATGGTCACCATTATTCATACTAGCTTTTTATTCCAGATTTATTTAATGAACTGAATATAAATTCCCCAGCTGCCATGGTGGGATTGGAATTCTTTGTCTCTGGATTATTAATAAGAACATAAGAATATAAGAATTAGGAACAGGAGTAGGCCATCTAGCCCCTCGAGCCTGCTCCGCCATTCAACAAGATCATGGCTGGTCTGGCCGTGGACTTAGCTCTACTTACCCGCCCGCTCCCCGTAACCCTTAATTCCCTTATTGGTTAAAAATCTATCTATCTGTGATTTGAATACATTCAATGAGCTAGCCTCAACTGCTTCCTTGGGCAGAGAATTCCACAGATTCACAACCTTCTGGGAGAAGAAATTCCTTCTCAACTCGGTTTTAAATTGGCTCCCCCGTATTTTGAGGCTGTGCCCCCTAGTTCTAGTCTCCCTGACCAGTGGAAACAACCTCTCTGCCTCTATCATGTCTATCCCTTTCATGATTTTAAATGTTTCTATAAGATCACCCCTCATCCTTCTGAACTCCGATGAGTAAAGACCCAGTCTACTCAAACCCAGGCCTCTGGATTACTAGTCCAGTAACATTACCACTATGCTACCGCTCCCTCAAAGCTTTGACCCAGCTTTTGGCCACCTGCCCTAAAATCTCCTTATATGGCTCGGTGTCCATTTTCTTTGTTTCTGATAATGCTCCTGTGAAGCACATTTGGGACGTTTTACTACATTAAAGATGCTATATAAATGTAAGTTGTTGTGGTTATACTCTGATTGAAAGGCTGCATTAGAGGGAGCAGTGTGCGGTGGCCCGGCCTGCAAGACCATCAGCAGACTGGGGCCATTGGAGGGAGCAGCATGCGACAGCATACCACTGCAAGAGGGCGATGGCTACGAAGTCAGGTCGCTGATTGCAGTGCGGGCAGGGACAGGAGGAGGGGCAAAGGAGCGGCAAGAGTTTGTCGAGGGAAGTGACCGAGGCCCAGGGGAGGCGTGAATCTGGGGCCCAGAAGAGGCAAAGGCCCCACGGCAGCACTGTCCAGCCCACACTGCGACATGTGTGCGCTCTCGGTCTGTGCAGCAGAGCTGGTCTCCAATTCGTCTTGGGTAATCCTCGCCACTGGACCAAGACCTAGCTCTGTCAAGCCCGTGTGGTGGCTGGTGTGCAACGGCCACCACATGTAAAGAAAATCCACGCACAGGCATCTTCCACCCTTCAACATGTAGTTCGGGATCTGGAATATTAGGTCTTTCATTGAAACACCTCTGAACTCATCCCTTTTTGGCGTGGATGAAAGTCATCCTCATTTCGAGGAACTGCCTATGATGATGAGTAGTTCAGTTTAACTCATTCTTAATAAAGCTGGAAAATGATGAGCCAATGATGGCGGAATAGTCTACTTTTGCTGGGGTTGGGGGGTGGTGGGGACGGGAGGGGTGTGCAGACTCAGGTCACTTTGAAAAGTAACGATCCCTGGCTTATAACTAATATTAACAGCAATAGTTCAACCAATCCTGCTTCCAGGATTTAAAGAGTAGAGCACAGATGGCAGAAAAAGCAACCATTTGTTTTCTTATTTGTTCATGGGAAGCGAACAAGGCCAGGCTTTACTGCCAATCCCTACTTGCCCTTGAGAAGGTGGTGAAGAGACGCCTTGAACCATTGCAGTCCGTGTGGTGATACTTCTTTGCAGTGGTTTGGTACAACTGAGTGGCTTGCTGGGCCATTTCAGAGAGCAGTTAAAATTCAACCACAGTGCTGTGGATCTGGAGTCACATATAGACCCAGACCCGGTAATGACAGCAAATTTCCTTCCGTAAAGGACAATAGTAAGCCCGATGGTGTTTTATGACAATCCGATAGTTTTCGGGTTACCATTACTGACACTAGTTTTTTATTGGAGTGGATACAGAGAGAATGTTTCCACTTGTGGGGAAGAGCATAAAGAGAGGTTATCAATATAAGATAGTCACCAAGAAATCCGATAGGGAATTCAGAAGAACATTCTTTACCCAGAGAGTGGTGAGAATGTGGAACTCGCTACCACAGAGAGTGGTTGAAGCAAATAGTATCGATGCATTTAAGAGGAGGCTAGACAAGCATGAGGGAGGAGGGAATAGAGGGTTATGTGGATAGATTTAGATGAGGAAAGACGGGAGGAGGCTCGAGTGGAGCATAAACGGCGGCATGGACTGATTGGGCCGAATGGCCAGTTTCTGTGCCGCATACCCTACGTAATCCTACATAATTCCAGATTTGTTTAATGAACTGAATTTATATTCCCCGGCTGCCGTGGTGGGGATCATTAGCCCAGGCCGGTGAATTACCAATCTCATAACCACTATGCTACCGTTCCCGGAATGTATGGTAAAGCAGTATGCCAGAACATCTTTTTTGAAGTAATTGATGTGGCTGGTGATATTCTGAGGTGTGGATGCTTACCTTTGTTATCCTGCAGTGTAAAATTGGGGTTTGGTGGAAATCCGTCCACAAGGGAAAAGTGAAATCTTGGCCCGTTGGAAAAGTCATCCTTGTCCACAGCACTCACTGTTTGAATAACCTAAACAAGTGCAGCAAATTATACAAATAATGTAATTATGAATGCTATTTTCACTTCCATCTAAGACAAATGTTAATGCACCAGACCACTTCTTATTCATACGGTCATGCAAAAATTATTCTATAATTAACAAGATTCCCAAAGCAAGCGCTCTACTCGGAACTCCTACATGGCAGGCGTTCCCCAGGTGGGCAGAGGTAACGTTTCAAGGACACCCTCAAAGCCTCCTTGATAAAGTGCAACATCCCCACCGACACCTGGGAGTCCCTGGCCAAAGACCACCCTAAGTGGAGGAAGTGCATCCGGGAGGGCGTTGAGACCCTCGAGTCTCGTCGCTGAGAGCATGCAGAAATCAAGCGCAGGCAGCGGAAGGAGTGTGCGGCAAACCAGACTCCCCACCCACCCTTTCCTTCAACCACTGTCTGTCCCACCTGTAACAGAGACTGTCATTCCCATATTGGACTGTACAGTCACCTGAGAACTCACTTTTAGAGTGGAAGCAAGTCTTCCTCGATTTCGAGGGACTGCCTATGATGATTCTATAAAGTATTTTAAGAAAATTGAAACATAGGTGCCATATTTTTCTCTATCTTACTCTGAATGCACCACAACAGAGGTGTGAATCGCAATTTTTTTCATATCCAAATGTTTTTGATGTTGATTGGTTTCCGTATCTTGTAAGATAACGTTAGCAGTTTATGGCGGTTAATGCAAACAAAATTACTCGCATACCTGTCCAGCTTTGACATTTTCACAAAGAATTGTGTCATAATCCTTGGCAAGCTCTGGTGGATTGTCATTAACATCAAGAACTTGGATGGCAACGGGAACTTGGGTCAGCTGAGATGGGTTGTCTATGGAAATATAAAAATCATTACAGAAATAGATTTAACTCTTTTTTCCTACCACGAATACACATGTTGACACACTACGTTTGGAGTGACTTTAAAAGATGAATTTATCGGGGTCAATTTTACCAGCTCGTGCTGGAGACAAGTGGAGCGAAATTGCCCCTTTTTTATGCCCCGTTATCACCCTGGGCCGAGGCATGCCTGGTGATGATGTCATCACTGCGCATGCCGACCCTTTTGCGGCCACGGGGGATATTGCCTCGCGGGATAGGAGGCGAGCACGGGCCTATGTCAGCACCATAGTCGACGTATTTACTGACAGGTGGTCAGATCTTCTCAAATCTGGACCTTACGAATGCCTACTTACAGCTTGAACTAGATGAGGAGTCCAAGTCATGTTTGACTATAAATACTCATCTAGGCCTATATCAATTTAATAGGCTACCGTTTGGAGTGTCTTCCGCCCCTGCCATATTCCAAGGTGTAATGAACCAGATTTTACAAGGTATTGAAGGGATAGTATGTTATTTGGATGACATACTAATTTCAGCACCAATTAGGCAAATTCATAATAACATGTTGAATGAAGACCTCAAATGGCTAGAGAAGCACAGAGTACGAGTGTCTGCTCGTAAGTGTGAGTTATTTAAAAACTCAGTGGAGTACTTAGGGTACAGAGTAGACAAAGATGGTTTACATCCGACCAAGGAAAATTGGATGCAATTAGAAATGCACCCACTCCCAGGAATGTCACTGAACTTCGTTCATTCTTGGGTCTTTTGAACTATTATGGGAAGTTCCTACCAAATTTGGCTACAGTATTACATCCACTGAATGCTATTGAGGAAGTGCAGCGAAGATTCACCAGACTGATTCCCGGGATGGTGGGACTGACCTATCAAGAAAGACTGGATCAACTGGGCTTGTATTCACTGGAGTTCAGAAGAGTGAGAGGGGACCTCATAGAAACGTTTAAAATTCTGACGGGTTTGGACAGGTTGGATGCAGGAAGAATGTTCCCAATGTTGGGGAAGTCCAGAACCAGGGGTCACAGTCTAAGGATAAGGGGTAAGCCATTTAGGACCGAGATAAGGAGAAACTTCTTCACCCAGAGAGTGGTGAACCTGTGGAATTCTCTACCACAGGAAGTAGTTGAGGCCAATTCACTAAATATATTCAAAAGGGAGTTAGATGAAGTCTTTACTACTCGGGGGATCAAGGGGTATGGCGTGAAAGCAGGAAGTGGGTACTGAAGTTTCATGTTCAGCCATGAACTCATTGAATGGCGGTGCAGGCTAGAAGGGCTGAATGGCCTGCTCCTGCACCTATTTTCTATGTTTTCTATGTTTTCTATGAATGAACTTTTAAAAAAACAGGTCCATTGGAAGTGGTCAAAAGAATGCGATACAGCATTCAAGGAGTGTAAAAGCAAATTGGTAGAGAGCACCATGTTCGTTCACTATGACATATCTAAGGAGATTAAGCTAGCATGTGATGGCTCTCCGTATGGAGTTGGGGCTGTAATCTCTCATGTATCACGTAGTGGGGAGGAGAGACCAATTGCTTTTGCTTCACGCACTCTCAGTGCCAGTGAGAGTAATTATGCGCAAATTGAAAGGGAAGCTTTGGCATTAATTTTTGGGGTCAAGAAGTTTCACAAATACTTGTGTGGTCATAAGTTTACCATCGTTACAGATCATAAGCCCCTAACAGCAATCCTTCATCTAAAGTTCCCAGTTCCAACATTAGCTGCAGCCCGAATGCAGAGATGGGCTTTGATTTTGTCAGCATATGCATTAGATATTGAATACAGACGATCAGCTGATCACAGTAATGCTGATGCAATATCTAGATTGCCTTCCCCATCACAAGTTACACCCGATAGGGAGAAGTGTTTTATTTTTCATGCATTGATAAACTGCCAGCCTCAGCTGAAGAGATTGGTAGAGCAACCAAATGTGACCCAATGATGTCAAAGGTGTATGATTATATTGCAAATGGATGGCCAAACCAGGTAACAAACACATCCATTCTTCATTCGTAGGACTGAATTATCAGTCGATAAAGATTGTATCATGTGGGATGCAAGACTGGTTATACCAAATAAATTCAGGTCCAAATTATTAGGAGAGCTCCATGACCAGCACCTGGGAATGTGTTTGACCAAGAGTTTTGCATGCAGTTATTTATGGTGGCCAGGTCTTGGTAAAGATATAGAGTACATCGTGAGTCAGTGTATTGTTGGAGCGGATTTTTGGACATATACTTGACTAGTATACGGGACCAAACATTTGTTTTATTTTCCCCTTTAATGAATTTTGTAAGGGACAATACTGATGCATTATGCTTTAGATAAAAAAAACAGTTAAGACTTCAAGGTATGCTGGCCTTGAGTTATGGAGATAGGAAAGTGAGATAATGAATGACTGGAGAGATAAGTGGGATGTTTGTCTATACCGGTGCCAAAAGAGCCTGCCCTTGTTTATAATGCCCTGTCACAATGCAGGCTGGTTTATATCAAAAACTCAGCCGTGGATGAAAAGCTTTGCAAACCTTGTAATGTGATGATTAGACTTAAGGACTAGTGATAAAGCATGTGATGTAAAGTGACGTAATTTGTAAGATAAAAGAACCTCACTGGAGATACCAATTTGAGAAGTGGTTCAGAGACAGGGGTCTCTAACACTTCTCCCAAAGCTTTGTCTCCGATTTAATAAACCTCTCTTTATATATTATACAGTCTCGGAAATATTTTTCCACAACAGTACGACATGTCAATCGGTAAGCAAGCAGCCACCACCAGTACCATTACAGCCATGGAAATTGCCTCCCAAGGTGTGGCAAAGACTACATATTGATTTTGCTGAGTTAGAAGGACAACAATTGTTCATTGTGATTAATAGCTGTTCGAAGTGGGTTGAGGTGTTTTCAATGTGGAAAATAACAACAAGTAAAACATTGGATATTTTCCGAAAATTATTTTCTTCATTTGGCTTCCCTGAAGAGATTGTTTCAGATAATGGACCACAATTTCGTTCAGAAGAATTTGCACAATTCACGAGCAAAAATGGTGTGAAACATACCAAGGTTCCACCATACCATCCTGCTTCGAATGGTGTAGTAGAGCACACAGTACAAATTGTAAAACATGCCCTCATAAAACAAATGTTAGATCCAAATCCAAGGAAACAATAGTTGTCATTGGATCACAAATTGGGTAATTTTTTGATTACATATCGAAATACTCCTCATACAACGACTGGTAGAACACCAGCAGAGTTTTTCTGAAACGACAGCCACGAACCAGATTCTCGTTGTTAAAACCAAATTTGGCACAGTCCATAGAAGAGATGCAATTAAGACAGAAAGAGAATCATGATAGAGGTAGAGTAAAAGAGAGAAATGTGAAATTAAACCAGAAGGTAAGATTGAAGAACCATCACCATAAATGTTTAAAGGGTTACGAGGAAGAGTGATGGAGATATGTGATCCTCGCACATATTTGTTAAAGATGTTTGATAATGGACAGGTTAGGTTTGTTCATATTAATCATATTTTACTTACAGACATGGAAGGAGTTGAAGGTGGGACTGATTCAATTATTTCTGACTCATCAGATAGTTTTGATATACCAGTCGCAAATCCTAAATCCAATGTACTGGAAACAAATCCAGGAGAGAATCAGAATAAAAGTCTGAGTCCGAGTCAGAAAAACAAAGAGCTTGAAGTTAGAGTGAGTTCAAATGAAAATCAAGGAAATTCCGTGGAGAACAACGTTCCTCAGGATGAGCCTCGAATGTGTTTAGATTCAACACCATGTTTGGAAGATTCTGTTCGAGAGCGAAGGTATCCTTTTCGATGCAGAAAACAAGTGGTAAAGTTGAATTTGTAAATATGGAGAAAAAAATAAGTTTATATCCTGTGTTATGTATAAACATGAAAGTTAATATGATGTTTGTTATAATAACTTCTTCATTAAGTAGGGAGAAGTGTAATGTCTTTAAGCTTGTAATGTTTGTTACTCCACACTGTGAATGTGGACGTATTGTGTACTGCAACTGCAGAGTTAATAATTAAACAGAACCATGCAGATTCTGGAGGCTTCCGAGAGAGATGCCTGCCATGTTCGGAAGCTGTGTGTGTTTGTGCTCTGTGAAGATATCACAGTTCTCAATTATCCAGTATCTACTGGTGGTGGGTGAGGTTCCCCACTACCAGCGCGGACTCAAAAAAGATTTGAAATATGGTATCAAGGTTTTAATATTAACTTTCTTTATTTGGGAATGGGTGCAGTTCATTACTATGTGCATTTTATTTTCTCCTTTCATCGCCTGTGAAAAACACCATTCTGTATTTATTTGCTACGAATGAACTAAGGAAAAGCTGGAAGTGGTTAATTTGTCAAAGAATCCACTATGATAGTGGGTCGGTGGATGGGAATTTAATTCAATGAAAAGTAAAATCAGGTGGGATGGTAAAAGGGGGGCAGTCGATTGGATCCCGTCACTACCCGCTGGGTAGGTTAATTTGAAATTACCTCCTGGATTTTATGCAGCTTGAAATAGAAAGTCTAACGGTTTAAAAAAAAAATGACATTTCGAATAAATTTCTGATCTGATCATGACAAAATGGAAGAATTTGCAACAAACAAACTCGGGTGGAGTGCAGCATGGCTGGATGTAGGGTATCGGAAGCCAAGTCTGAAAAATTTGTCAGCCCCTGAGTTTGCTAACTTTTGTTCCACTTCAGTTCGTAAAGCATTCCAGGGACCGAAATTGCCCCTTTCCAAAAGGCCCGTTAGCGTCTCTGGGTTAACGGAACGATAAGAGTTTTTCGCCCGGGGGGGCAGGCTGCGGAAGCGACCCACCCGAAATTGCCCACGGGATGGTGACGGCGAAAACAGTTTTGCACTGCGCCCCGTAGTTTTTGCCTCAGGCTAGGGGGGGGGGAGCACATGGTGATGACATCATCGCTGTGCGTGCCAACCCCTTTACGCCCTGCGGAGGAAATTGCCCCGCGGGAGCAAGGTTGGCGCTGGGCGATGTTACCGACAGCTTTGCAGGTGATGAAACTTTGCAGTTGGTTGGGGCGCCCCATCCGCCCTTAAAGGGGAGGGCCTTGCGCCGTGGCCGGCATCTTTTTTTTTTTGTCCGCCGACTTTGCAGTGGGCACAACAAGCCTTGGATTATCAGCTTGGATTACCCACCCCTCTCCCGTCCCGCTACTGACCCGCGGAGGCCCAGAGCGTCTGTGATACCGCCCGGGTTTTTTTCTCCATGCAGCTATACCCCAATTCCGGGCTAATTAGGTTCCGCTTTCGCCGGGCGCTAAATTTTTATTTAATTCGAATTTGGGGCGCGGGGCAATTTCGCCCCCAAATCTCCTACTTACCATCTTCTGATGCAATGACTGTGATGTTATGCCAAGGTTCGTCTTCTCTATCAAGTCGTTTTGTGGTCTTAATAGTCCCACTGTTAGCATCTATGATGAAATAGCTCTCTGCATCCTCAACGTGTTCAATGAAGTATCTAATTAATGGAAAGTAAATAAAAATTAATTGAAGATTCACAATTAAAGGCACAACTCGATACAAAATAGCAATATATACACAATGAGCGAGAAATAAATGTAATTCTTTGACTTGGCTTGAATCTAAATTATTTATTGCACTGAAATATGCTCTTCTTCTCTTCCTATGTAAACAATTATCTGTCTTAAGCATCAATATTTTTTTTTACAGTGAACAGTCTATTACTTTTGAGAGAAGCCTTGCGTTTAACTCTAAGCAGCCTCCCACTAATCTGAACACAGAATTAAATAGTCAGCAATTTATTTTATTGAGGAACCAACGTGGAGAAGAAATCAGAAAGATGTACATTTATATAGCACCTTTCACAACCTCAGGACAACACAAAGCTCTTCACAACAAGTGAAATACTTCTGAAGTGTAGTCACTGTTATACTGTAGATCTGCCCTCAGCAAGCTCCCACAAACAGCAATGTGATAATGACCAGATAAAGTGTTTTAGTGATGTTGATTGAGAGATAAATATCGGCCCGGACACCAGGGAGAACTTCCCTGCTCTTCTTCGAAATCATTGTGTTCCTAACACAGATGAGACTGCACACAGGGAGGTTAAAGTAACAGTGACCTCAGTCTTTATGAAGACACTCCAGAGTGAGGAACAGGCTTGAGGGGCCGGCTTACATACAGTGCTCCCAAGGGATGCTGGGATCCCTTGGGACTTCACGGGATGCGCTCCCTGCTGGCGGAACATGGGAGTGCATGCTTTACAGATACACAACATCACACCCCCCGCAAAGTCAAAGTGAAAACTATTTACAAGGTGAGGCAGTCGGGAGCCTTTCTTTCCCTGGTGGACCGCCTCGGTACAAATGTCTGTTCTGGTGTGTTGGCTGTGCCCTCGCTGGGCTGGCGTGTTGTTGGCCCTGCAGGGCTGCTGGGTGAGCCTGGCCTTGCTGGGCTATTGGGCATGATGGGTTCGATTTCCTGGTCCGGGGTTGTGTCGTTGATCCTTTGGGTGTGTGTTCTGGCTCGAAAAAGGTGGTGTCTGCTGTGGGTTGTTCAGGGCAGTCTGTGAATCGCAGCCTCGTTTGGTCCAGGTGCTTTCTACAAATTTGTCCATTGTCTAGTTTGACTACAAACACCCTACTCCCTTCTTTAGCTATCATCGTGCCCGCGATCCACTTGGGACCATGTCCATAGTTTAGCACATACACAGGGTCATTCAGATCAATTTCCCACGACACAGTGGCGCGACCATCGTTTATATTTTGTTGCTGCCGCCTGCTCTCTACCTGATCATGCAGGTTGGGGTGGACCAGAGAGATTCTGATTTTAAGTGTCCTTTTCATGAGTAGCTTAGCCGGGGGCATCCCTGTGAGTGAGTGGGGTCTCGTGCGGTAGCTGAGCAGTACTCGGGGCAGGCAGGTTTGGAGTGAGCCTTCTGTGACTCGTTTAAGGCTCTGTTTGATTGTTTGTACTGCCCGCTCTGTCTGCCCATTGGAGGCTGGTTTAAACGGGGCCGAGGTGACATGTTTGATCCCATTTCAGGTCATGAATACTTTAAATTCGGCACTGGTGAAACATGGCACGTTGTCACTGACCAGTATGTCAGACAGGCCGTGGGTGGCAAACATGGCCCTCAGGCTTTCAATGGTGGTGGTGGTGGTGCTTCCCGACATTATTTCACATTCAATCCATTTTGAAAAAGCATCCACCACCACCAGGAACATTTTACTGAGAAACGGGCCCGCATAGTCGACATGGATTCTTGACCATGGTCTGGGGGGCCAGGACCACAAACTTAGTGGTGCCTCTCTGGGTGCGTTGCTCTGGGTGCATTGCCGTACACAGGATTCTAAGTCAGAGTCGATACCGGGCCAGCACACGTGAGATCCGGCTATCGCTTTCATCATTACTATACCCGGGTGTGTGCTGTGGAGATCTGAGATGAATGTCTCCCTGCCCTTTTTGGATAGCACTACATGGTTACCCCACAACAGGCAGTCTGCCTGAATGGACAGCTCGTCCTTTCGCCGCTGGAATGGCTTGATTAGCTCTTGCATTTCAATGGGGATGCTGGCCCAGCTCCCATGCAGTGCACAGTTTTTTACTAGGGACAGCAGAGGATCTTGGCTGGTCCAAGTCCTAATCTGGCGGGCCAGGAGAGGTGATTTATCATTTTCAAACACTTCCATGACCATCAACAAGTCTGCGGGCTGCGCCACCATCATAAGTTTGCAGGCTGCGCCATTTCCACTCCCGTGGTGGGCAATGTTAGCCGACTGAGAACATCCGCACAGTTCTTGGTGCCTGGCCTGTGGCAGATGGTATAGTTATACGCTGATAGCACGAGTGCCCACCTTTATATGCAGGCTGAGGCATTAGTATTTATCCCCTTGTTTTCAGCGAACAGGGATATGAGGGGCTTGTGATCGGTTTCCAGCTCAAAATTGAGGCCAAACAGGTACTGATGCATTTTCTTTACCCCGAACACACACGCTAATGCCTCTTTCTCAATCATGCTGTAGACCCTCTCGGCCTTAGACAAGCTCCTGGAGGCATAGGCGACAGGTTGCAACTTCCCCGCAATGTTAGCTTGTTGTAATACACACCCGACTCCGTACGATGACGCATCACATGCTAGCACAAGTCTTTTACCCAGGTTATACAATACAAGCAGCTTGTTGGAGCATAAATGTTTCTGGCTTTCTCAAAAGCAATTACTTGGTTTTTTTCCCCCTACCCAGTTCTCACCTTTATGCAATAACACATGTAGGGGCTCAAAGAGGGTGCTTAACCCCGGTAGGAAGTTAGCAAAATAGTTGAGGAGTCCCAGGAACGACCGCAGCTCTGTGCCGTTCTGTGGCCTGGGCGCGTTCCTGATAGCCTCTGCCTTGGCATCTGTGGGCCGAATGCCGTCCGCCGTGATCTTTCTCCCCAAAAACTCCACTTCTGTTGCCATGAAGACACATTTCGACCTCTTCAGCCGCAGCCCTACGCGATCCAGTCGCTGGAGGACCTCCTCCAGGTTTTGTAGGTGCTCGACAGTGTCCCGACCTGTGACCAATATGTCGTCCTGAAAAACCATCGTACGTGGTACCGACTTAAGTAGGCTCTCCATGTTTCTCTGGAAGATCGCTGCAGCCGACCGAATTCCAAATGGGCATTTGTTGTAGATGAACAGTCGCTTGTGCGTGTTGATGCAGGTGAGGCCCTTCGAAGACTCCTCCAGCTCCTGTGTCATGTAGGCCAAAGTCAGGTCGAGCTTGATGAACGTCTTGCCTCCTGCCAGCATCACAAATAGGTCATCTGCCTTAGGTAGCGGGTATTGGTCCTGTCGCAAGAAACGATTAATAGTTACTTTATAATCGCCGCAAATCCTGACCGTGCCATCACTTTTGAGGACTGGAACAATCGGGCTGGCCCACTCGCTGAATTGCACTGGGGAGACGATGCCCTCGCGTTGCAGCCTGTCCAGCTCGATTTCCACTCTCTCCCTCATCATGTGAGGTACCGCTCGCGTCTTGTGGTGAATGGGTCGTGTCTCTGGGACCAAGTGGATCCGCACCTTCACCCCGGAAACGGTTCCAATGCCTGGCTCAAAAAGGGAAGGAAATTTGTTAAGAACCTGGGACATGAGGCCTCATCGACATATGATAGCGCTCGGATGTCATTCCAGTTCCAGCGGATTTTGCTCAGCCAGCTCCTTCCAAGCAGTGTGGGGCCATCACCTGGGATAATCCAGGTGACCTTGACCATGGCGCTGCCCAGGACATTGATGAGCTCTTTGGTGTATGTTCTCAGTTTTGTGTGGATGGGGCTCAGGGCTGGTCTGAGTGCCTTGTTGCACCACAGTCTCTCAAATATCTTTTTACTCATGATGGATTGGCTCGCGCCAGTGTCCAGTTCCATGGCTACGGGTAAGCTTTTCAATTTTACATTTAGCATTATAGGTGGACATTTCATCGAAAATGTGTGCACCCCATATAGTTCAGCATCTGCCTCCTCTCTCTGGGGATCAAAATTGCTTTCATCCACTATGGACCGATCTTCCTCTGTCACATGGTCGTTTGCAGGTTTTGCAGAGCTTGCAACTCGTCTGCAAGCTCGTTGGAAGTGCCCCATTGTTCCACAGCTCTTGCAAACATACCCTTTGAAGCAGCATGAATAGGTGAATGGAAACCTCCACAATGCCAACAAGGTGTGAATTGCCTTGCATTCATCCTTTGTTGCGGAATCTGAGTCATCTGGGTCATCTGAGGCCTGCTGGCAGTTGCTGACTCATGGTTTCTGCCCTGTACATTTCTGCTCACAAACAAAGTTCCAGTTAATTTATGAACATTGCTGGCACTTGTGTGCTGAGAGATTAGTTTGGTGTTATCACTGGTGGGCATAAACGCCTGTGCTATCGCAATGGCCTTACTGAGGGTCGGTGCCTCTACAGTCAAAAGTTTTCGTATGTTGGTCTCATGGCCAATGCCCAGTACAAAAAAATCTCCGAGCATTTGCTCCAGGTAGCCATCAAACTCACATTGTCCACCAAGTCGCCTTAGCTCGGCGACGTAGCTCGCCACTTCCTGACCTTCAGATCGCTGGCACGTGTAGAACCAATACCTCGTCATCAGCACACTCTCCCTCGGGTTAAGATGCTCCCGAACCAGTGTACACAGCTCCTCATATGACTTATCTGTGGGTTTCACCAGAGCCAGAAGATTCTTCATGAGGCTGTAGGTCGGTGCCCCGCAGACCGTGAGGAGGACTGCTCTCCTTTTTGCAGCGCTTCCTTCTCCATCCAGCTCGTTGCCTACAAAGTACTGGTCTAGCTGTTCGACATAGACTTCCCAGTCTTCACCCTCTGAGAACTTCTCTTGGATGCCCACAGTTTGCTGCATCTCTGCATTGGATTCACATACTCGTCGCCAGTTATTGTGTTCCTAACACAGATGAGACTGCACACCGGGAGGTTAAAGAAACAGTGACCTCAGTCTTTAATAAGACACTCCAGAGTGAGGAACAGGTCTTAGGGGCCGACTTATATACAGTGCTCCCAAGGGATGCTGGGATCCCTTGGGACTTCAGGGGATGTGCTCCCTGGTGGCAGAACATGGGAGTGCATGCTTTACAGATACACAACAGAAATAGTGCTGTGGGATCGTTTACATCCACCTGAGAGCAGACGGGGTCTTGGTTTAACATCTCATCCAAAAGTCGGCACCTCCGATAGTGCAGTGCTCCCTCAGTACTGCACTTAGAGTGTCAACCTGGATGATGTGTTTAAGTTCCTGGAGTGGGACTTGAACCTACAACCTTTTGACTCAGAGGCGAGAGTGCTACCCACTGAGCCATGCCCGACAAGAGAAAAGAAAAGAGAAGGTAAATCAGAAGGCAATGATTAGATATAAATCATCATCATAGACAGTCCCTCGGAATCGAGGAAGACTTGCTTCCACTTCCAAAATGAGTTTTTTGGTGGCTGAACAGTCCAATACGAGAGCCACAGACCCTGTTACAGGTGGGACAGACATTCGTCGGGGGAAGGAGTGGGTGGGGCTGATTTGCCGCACGCTCCTTCCGCTGCCTGCGCTTGACCTCTGCGTTGAGATTCAAAGAGCTCAATGCCCTCCCGGATGCACTTTCTCCACCTCGGGCGGTCTTCGGCCATGTTCTCCCAGGTGTCAGTGGTGATGTCGCACTTTACCAGAGAAGCTTTGAGGGTGTCCTTGTAATATTTCCGCTCCCCACCTTTGGCTCGAAGGAGCTCCGCATAAAGCATTTGCTTAGGGAGTCTCGTATATGGCATGCGAACTATGTGGCCTGCCGAGTGAAGCTGATTGAGTGTGGTCAATGCTTCAATACTGGGGATGTTAGCCTGGATGAGGACACTGATGTTGCTGCTCCTATCCTCCCAGGGCTTGGCATTGCTTCGGCATTGAAAGCCTGTCTATTGTCATGGAGAAAGGGCAGAAAGAGCAAGGAGCTATACTGATTTGAAGTACAGAGAAAGAATGAGTTTGAGTAGGAGACTGCAATGGGGCTTAATTTCAACAGGATGTGGAGAGAATAAAAGTGGTTGCAGGATGGTATACTTGGAGCTTAAAAGGAACTGGAGGAGCAAATTCACAGAGGCTTTGCCCACAGTAGCATCAATGAAATAATGATCAGAAAGATTGCAATGAACAGAATCAGGGTGGAGGGGGATGACCGATCACTCAAAAAGCAATTAAGAGACACCAATGGATTCAAACAATGAAAAGGTCTGCTTGGACATGAGTAGTGGGTATTAAAAAGTGTTAAATGTAAGGATGAACAATTCGAGTGGTCAACCATCAATTTTCTGCTTGGCTGAAAATCAGAGCAACCTCAGCCTGTGACAACCATTAGTTCTACTCTGAAATCGTGCAACATTTCCTTCATTGTTTTCTGGGAGCATCGGACACTCTGTGACCTTTTCCATCTTTTCCCTATCCGATTTATCCACTCCCAATGATGCCGTGGGTGAACTTTATTATCTGAAGGACTAACTTAGTGGGTTCGAAGTCGAAGTGAAGGATTAGTTTGAACGAAAAGCTAATACAGGTACAGTCAAGTCGATAAAAGGCTTAATTCACCAACTGAGGTGTACTGAAGTTCAGTTACATACACAACACTGTTTCAGTATCTGTATTTTCCGGATAACTCGGAGAAAAGCATAGCCTGAAGCAGTGAGTGTAAAGAATGGGTTGTCCTTAAATCATCATGATTGGATAACCCGTTTAAGTACGAGGTTGCACACAATGATTGCAAAATATAATGATCTCTCGTCTGAATTATATAATATTGTTACATAGAGAATATAATTTCAAAGATATTTACCAGAAGTGGATGATAGTTTGAATTTTTAAAACAAAAGCTGCACTGCCTGAGGTAATTCTTGGAACATATTTAAAACCTCAGTAGAATTTAAATTCTCTCTACCAACATCGATAATGAATGTACGAGACATTAATCTGCCCCCTCTTCTAACATTAAACACAATAGACCATTCACTATAGCTATTGTGGAGTCTACACATAAATTTAAGCAAGCATTCTTTAAGGATAACATTAGCGTGGGAGTCAGTACTTAAACCGTATTCCCTCACAGATTCAGCATTCTGAGTGCAGTGAAGCTCACATTACACAGTTATGATGGAACATTCAAGGCCTAAAATTTCTGGGATCCCACTGGAAGTGCGACAGGACGGGATTTCCATCCAATCACTGTTCCGGCGTTTTGCTCGTTCGCAAAGCCTGGGGTCAGGGTCATTGGCTGATGTGCAACGGTCACCACACGTTAAAAAAATCCAAGCACAGGCATCTTCCATCGCTTGAACTGGAGTTCAGGACCTGGAACATCGGGTCCTTCATTGAAACATCTGGGAACTCTTGTAGAAGCAAGTCATCCTCGGTCGAGGGACCGTCTATGATGATGGTGATTTAGGGAGAGTGTGTGCCTTGAGTTACATAAAATTACATTGCATTTACAGCACAGAAACAGGCCATTCTGCCCACCAGGTCCATGTCAGTTCACACAAACTTTCTCCCACCTTTCTTCATCAAAACCCATTGACAGATCTATTCCTTTCTCCCTCATGTGTTTATCTAGCTTCCCCTTAAATACATCTCTGCTATTTGCCTCAACCACTTCCTGTGGTAGCGAGTTCCACATTCTAACTACTCTCTGGGCAAAGAACTTTCTCCTCAATTTCCCTCTGGATTTATTAGTGACCATCTTATATTTATGGCCCCTAGTTCTTGTCTCCTCGCAAGTGGAAACGTATTCTTTATGTCGTCCCTTTCAAACCCTTTCATAACCTTAAAGACATCCATCAGGTCACCCCTCATCTTCTCTTTTCAATACAAGAAAAGTCCAACCTGTAAAATCTTTCCTTCTCGGCAGTTCTGGTATCATCCGAGTAAACCTTTTTCATACCTTCTCCAGTCCCTCGATATCCTTTTTATAATACGGAGACCCAAACTGTTTACACTAGTCCAAGTGTGGTCTAACCAAGGCTCTATGCAGGTTTAACACAAGTTCTCTGCTTTTCAGTTTTATACGTCTAGAAATGAACCCCAGTGCTTTATTTGCCTTTTTAGGGCCTTATTAAGCTGCCGCGCTACTTTTAGCGATTTCTGAATCTGCACCCAGATCCCTCTGCGCCTCTGCCCCATTTAGACACTGAGGGCTAGAAAAACCGGGGCGTTAAATTGTGAAAAGTTGAAAAAGAAGTGCCAGGCGCTAATCATTCTCTCCTCCGGCAATATTCAGTTTTAGCGTTCCAAGAGTGAAGTGCAGCGCTAACCATTTCTCTTACACTAAAGGCTGAGAATGGGGCCGGTCACGACAGAGCACTAAATAATTTTGAACACATTGGTAACAGCATCAGAGGCCTGCTTCCCTTGCTTGAAGGGAAAGGCCAAGGATGCTGCACAAGCTCGTTGTCGGCAGTTCTGCGTTGCTAGGCGACCTGTGCGACTCCTATTACAGCCCCAAACACTCTCGCAAAGTGAAGGGCTTGGACATCTTCGAGCCATGAAAAACTTTTTGCAGGCACCAGGCTGGTGCAAATAATAAAGGTTGCCTTTAATTGGCGCTCCCCAAGTGGCCAGCCGAGGTGACAACGCCTCCTCTTCCTGCCGATGTTCACGCCTGGCGATACAGCAGGGGGCGGGAGGCAATTTCCCATCCGGGGCAGTAACGGGGCACTGCGCACTTTATGATGTCATGATCTGCGAGGCGCGAGAGAACCAGGCGGTAAGAGGTAGCACCAGCGATAAACCGGCACTGAAGTTCGTGGGCATCGCTGCATTTGCCACGCCGAGTCACTAACTCTCTTAGTGCCCTGTTAGCGCCCCTGCAAGGCGCTAATAGGAGGCGCTAACCTGCCGAATTTCTAGCCTTCAAGGAGTATGTCGCTTTTTTATTCCTCCTACCGATATACCACCTCACACTTTTCTACGTTAGATCTTGCCATGCTAATGACTTAATGGGACAAAGAGAGGGGAAAACATTTGCTAATTATTCCCTGCAGGGAAACACTGGCCTGGATTTTGAAGTCATCAATCCTCTCTATTCTTCATCCCATGAATTTTGGGCCCTTAGTAATTTGTGGTGGATCTAGGCAGTGACTGACTCCAGAAGTGCTCGGGCTGTTAGAAACAGAAGAATTAGGAGCAGGAGTAGGCTATTCAGCCCCATTCAATGAGATCACGGCTGATCTTCTACCTCAACTTCACTTTCCTGCACTATCCCCATATCCCTTGATTCCATTAATATCCAAAAATCTATCGATCTTTGTCTTGAATATCAACAACTGAGCTTCCACAGCCCTCTGGGACAGAGAATTCCAGAGATTCACCACCCTCTGAGTAAGGAAGTTTCTCCTCAACTCAGTCCTAAATGGCCGACCCCTTATTCTGAGACTGTGACCCCTGGTTCTTAACTCCTCAGCCAGAGGAAACATCCTCCCTGCATCTACCCTGTCACGTCCTGTAAGACTGTTGTATGTTTCAATGAGATCACCTCTCATTCTTCTAAACTCTAGAGAATGTAGGCCTAGACTACTCATTCTCTCCTCATAGGACAATTCTCCCATTCCAGGAATCAGTCTGGTGAACCTTCGTTGCACTCACTCTATGGCAACTATATCCTTCCTAAGCTAAGGCGTCCTAAGTTAGTCGATTAAATCAAAAGTATGACCTGCAACATTTGTTCACTGCAACAGCCACATCACATTTTCAGTTGAATACTGGTTTTTACATTTTACAATTGTAGCCACATTGTCAGCACTGAATATTGATAATATTTCTTGTAGCATTTCGACTCAACATTTAAGCCATCAGACATAAGATCCAGACTCAGTGCTACAGTGAGTAGCAATGTTAATTAGTAAACAGAGGGAAGTTTGTTATATACTATTGCAAGCATTTCATGCCATCTGGCCCCTATGCGTTGAACCCTAGCCCCCCCCCCGCCCCCCCACCCGCCGATCAGCCTCGGGTCCCAATGATGTTCTGCTCCAGCCCCTGCTCCCTCCATGCGATCCCTCCCTCCATCCTCTCTGTGGCCTAGTGCCACAGGCCTACCCGCCTGCAGCCAGCCAGCCTCTCAATCTGGCTTCCCGCGCCAATCAGGCCCCACCGTTAAACTCGGCATGGCTTGCGGGAAACCCGTTCTGCCGGATTTCCCGACCACTTCCAAGCAACCCCTCTCCCAACCCATCAAAGTCTTAACATTCAGGCCACTGGCAACATTTGTTAGTTCGATTCAAGGGTCAAGTGTCCAAGGCAGTCGGTTCAATCAGTCCTGTAGGGATTCAGTGCCAGTCAGTGTTCCAATCACTGAATCAAGCAATTAAGAAGAGGTATCTCTTGAATAGCATTTGCCTGCCTCGCTATTGGTTACCAAAGACACACAGATAGCCCAGTGTTCTCATTATATTGCACACAAGGCTGGTGACATGTCAAGATTTTCAGCCTAAGTGTTGAGTATAGCACTCCCAGGACTATCCCGATCCCAACTGCTGCAATATAAAAAATATCTCCAACAAGAGATTGTCGCATAAGAACATAAAATTAGGAGCAGAAGTCAGCCATTTTTCCCCTCGAGCCTGCTCCACCATTCAATAAGATCATGGCTAATCTTCAACCTCAACTCCATTTCTCTGCCTGTTCCCTATAACCCTCGACTCCCCGACAGTTCAAAAATCTGTCTAACTCCACTTTAAATATGTTTTTATGGAAAAGATAGGAGGAAAAAAAGGACAATTCTTGGATTGTGTTGCAAAGTTACACTACCTCCTGCATTGTGACTAGAATCATGGAATCCTAGAAATTCACAGCACGGAAAGAGAGCATTTTGGCCAATCGTGTCCGCGTCAGCCGACAAAGAGCCATCCAGCATAATCCCACTTTCCAGCTCTTGGCCTGTAGCCCTGTAGGTTACGTCACTTCAAGTGCATATCCAAGTACTTTTTAAATGTGGTGAGAGTTTCTGCCTCTACCATCCTTTCAGGCAGTGAGTTCCAGAACCCCACCACCCTCTGGGTGTAAACATTTCCCCTTAAATTCCCTCTAAACCTTCTACCAATTACTTTAAATCTATGAACTCTGGTTGTTGACTGCTCTACTAAGGGAAATATGTCCCTTTCCATCCACTCCATCTTAGCCCCTCATAATTTTATACACCTCAATAAGGTCTCTCCTCAGCCTCCTCTGTTCCAAAGAAAACAAACCCAGCCGATTCAATCTTTCCTCATAGCTAAAATTCTCCAGTCCAGGCAACATCCTTGTAAATCTCCTCTGTACCCTCTCCAGTGCAATCACATCTTTCCTGTAATACAATGACCAGAACTGCACGCAGTACTCCAGCTGTGGTCTAACTAGTGTTTTATACAGTTCAAGCAGAACCTCTACCTACTCGACCTTCACAGATTGAAACTAGCGAATTATTCTTATCCACTCATTTAAAATAGAACAAAGTCACATACAAGCATAAATCACAAATAAATCTCTGTGCTAATCAAAGCTCACAAAAAGTTCAAGATCCCCTCCCCAATCTCAATGTGAGCGGCAGCCACTATAAACCCAATGATGCACTTTGGCACAGCTGGAGAAATGGAATCCGAACTGTATTGTAAACCCTGACTGGAATGGGAGTATCGCGGCTATTTCGTAATGACCTCCTCCTGGAGAAAGGTCAAATTCAAACCGTCATATGTTTAACAAAAGATTATGTTCTGACTGGAGAGCAGGCAGGGAAGTGGAGCTGATCAGATCAGCCATGATCTTATCGAATGGCGGAGCAGGCTCGAGGGGCCAAATGGTTCACTCCTGCTCCTATTTCTTACGTTCTTATGACTGGGAGAAATGACAAATAGCATAATTAAATAGCTCGATTGGCCTTATAAAGTTGAAAATGTGCTGACCTTTGCAGTCTTTGTCTTTTTCTCCCGATGGCTTTGTCAAAGTTGATGGATGTTTCAGTGCTGGAGAACGCAGTACTTTTCCACTTTTAGCACACATTCTCAGCAATAAGTAATCGCAGATCATGTGTAACTGTGGAAAAATGTTCCTTCTACAGAGCAGGAACCAAATCGTGCTTTGCCCCCACCACAGAAGACCACACACAGCATTGTGGCTCCTTTCTTTCATCGAATCATCGATGACCTAGAAATTCGGTTCTGGGCATAGCGGTTTTTTCCACCAAAAATACCGCTATGACTCCTCTATGATTTTGAGGTCTAATATTTGGGAAAAAATGGGAAAAAAATGTGCCCAGCGGGAAAAATCGGTGTTGCACGAGGATTCACGGCGCAAATCGCAAATTTTCTGCAACTTTTCTCCGAGGCCGATACCACTGCAAGTTGGGCCAAGGGAGGGGGAAATTACAAGATTTTTTTTTCAAAAAACAAAAAATAAAAAAAAATCACAAAACATTCATAAGTCCCTTTTCTAATGAATCGCTGAGAAAGAGTTTAAAAATAAAATCTTTAACTTGCCTTTTTTGCAGGTCTTCATACCTACTGCCGTTCTGAGGGCTGCAACGCATCTTTCCGCCCGACGTTTTTTTTGATCCTATCTACGGTCACCGCCGAACCAAATATCGGGCGGAAGTACTTTTTCCAGTCTTGCACGCCGGCGGTTCGCTCCCCAGTGGTATTTCAATACCGCCAGTGCAAGACTTCAGAGAACTTCCCGCCACACCGTTTTCCGCCCAAAATGGCAAAATATTGCAGAAAATCCGGTGAAAGGTGGGGAATTCCCAGCCCAAAGAATCATAGGAATGTATAGCAAGGAAGGAGGCTATTTTGGCCCATCGTTTCTGTCATGTATCTCACACTACTGTATACAACTGTATCCTACCATGCTATACATGACTGTAACTAGATATGACCTGTAACCACAAGCATATTTTACCACCAGGGGTGCACTTGCAGGAGACACTGCATACCTGTTCCACACAGGTATATAAAGGCAGGTCTCAGGCAAGTGTGGCACTCGAGAGCTGTGAAGTAAAGGTGCAGGTCCAGAGTGGCCTTGACTTCAGTATGTGCCTCGTGTAAGTCTATACTGCAGGGACAGGACTTTACAGTGCAACGAGTTAAGAAATTACAGAATCCACAGAATGGCTACCAACGGCTCAGATGAGAAATACAATGCTGGAGCCAATGGGGAGGACTTTATAGAAAGGCTCCAGCAAAGCTTTGTCACCAAACACTGGTTGGACGATGATAAGGCAGACAAGAGAAGAGCCCATCTCTTGACCAGCTGTGGCTCGAAAACATACGCCTTAATGAAGGACCTGCTGGCACCCGAGAAACCAGCAAGCAAGTCATTTGAGGAGCTGAGCACACTGGTGAGAGACCACCTGAAGCCAGCGAGCAGCCTACACATGGCCAGACACAGTTTCTACAACTACAGACGCTGTGTGGGCCAAAGCATACCCGACTTTGTGGCGGAACTTTGGAGGCTGGCTAGTTTATGTGAGTTCTCCGATGAACTAAGGAGAGAAGTACTGAGAGACTTTTTTATTGAAGGAATAGGCCACACAGGCATATTCTGAAAGCTTACAGAAACCAAGAACTTGACAGCAGCAGCACTGGTCACACAGACATTCTTGGCAGGAGAAGAAGAAACGAGGTTGATCTACACTGCAGGTACGACAACTAATGAAACATCGGAAAAAGGAGTTCACAGCGTGAAACAAGCCGCTACCCCCGCATACAGACAAAGGCAGGAGAGCAGGCCTTCAACAGCAGGCAGTGGTGCCAGAAGCCATCAAGGGCCACATGAACGGCCGTTCACACCACATCAACCCACAATGCGAGCAATCAACTATAGACTGAGAGAAACTCAAGAGAGATCAGCCAGACGCAGCTCATCCTTCGGAAACAATGGAAGCGGTCTGTGCTGGAGATGTGGGGGAAGGCAGTCAACAAGGGGGTGTCGATTTCAGCATGCTGTTTGCAGAAACTGCAACTATACAGGGCATCTGGCTTGCACGTGCAGAAAAACAGCAGCTTGGCTGGTATATGAATCGGAAGGGTCGGAAAGTGGACCAGAAGACGGTGGGGGCAGTGCCTGGGACACCGAGGTACAGCGGGTCAACATGATCAATGTCCACTGTTCTTACAACAAGACGCCTCCAATAATGATGAGGGTCCTACTCAACGGGATACCCGTCAACATGGAACTGGACACGGGAGCTCGTCAATTTCTCATGAGTGTCCAACAATTTGAACAGCTGTGGCCGCACAAAAGCAACAGACCAAAAATCACAAGGATCGACACCACACTAAGGACCTATACCAAAGAAATCATCCCAGTCCTTGGCAGCGCCATGCTCTCAGTCACACACAAAGGGACGGTGAACCAACTTCCCCTGTGGATTGTCCTCGGAGATCTCCCATGTCGTCAGAGGAACGGACCTCCTGCTCAACAGTTCTAAGTCGTTTTGAACATTTCTTTCAGCCTGGTATGGGCACCTTCAAAGGGGCTAAAGTTGAAATCTGCATCACACAGGATGCCAGACCGGTCCATCACAAGGCTAGAGCTGTGCCTTATGTGATGAGGGAAAAGATTGAACACGAACTGGACTGGCTTCTGCGGGAAGGCATTATCTCACCCGTGGAATTTAATGACTGGGCAAGTCCCATCATCCCCGTCATGAAGCCTGATGGATCCGTACGAATCTGTGGGGATTACAAATCTACCATAAACAGAGTCTCCCTATAGGACCAATACCCGCTGCCCAGAGCGGAGGACCCATTTGTCACATTGGCTGAAGGTAAACTTTTCTCAAAACTAGATTTCACATCTGCGTATATGACGCAAGAACTGACCGAAGAGTCTGAGCTACTCACCACCATCAACACACATCGAGGCCTTTTTATATATAATCGATGCCGATTCAGCATCAGGTCGACAGCTGCTATATTCCAGCGCAACATGGAGAGTCTGCTCAAGTCCATCCCGGGGACGGTTGTGTTTCAAGATGACATACTCATCACGGGCAGGGACAACGACTCCCATCGCCGCAATTTGGAGGAAGTACTAAATTGATTGGATCGGGTAGGCCTAAGAGTTAAGAAATCCAAGTGTCTGTTTCTCGTGCCCGAGGTTGAATTTTTGGGCAGAAGGATTGCCGCTGATGGAATCCGCCCAACAGAATCCAAAACCGAAGTAATTCATCTGGCACTCAGGCCCCAGAATGTCTCGGAACTGCGCACCTTTCTTGGGCTACACAATTATGTTGGGAACTTTATGCAAAACTTGAGCACGCTGCTGGAGCCTCTCCACGTGCTACTCAGAAAGGGGTGCGATTGGTTTTGGGGGGACGCCCAAGAACGCGCCTTCAATAAGGCATGCAACCTTCTATGTTCCAGCAGTGTTTTAGCCTTTTTTGACCCAGGTAAAAAGCTAGTTCTTACATGTGATGCGTCAGCGTATGGGGTCGGGTGCATTTTACAGCATGTCAATCGATTGCTTATGCCTCCAGGTCACTTTCGCGGGCGGAGCGAGGGTACGATATGGTTGAGAAGGAGGCGCTCGCGTGCGTGTATGGTGTCAAAAAGATGCACTGATACCTTTTCGGGGCCAAGTTCGCGTTAGAAACCGACCACAAACCCCTCACGTCCCTGCTATCCGAGTCAAGGCAATAAACGCCAACGCCTCAGTGCGCATTCAGCGGTGGGCACTCATGCTGGCGTCTTACGACTACACAATAAGGCACAGATCAGGCACAGACAACTATGCCGACGCGCTTAGCAGTCTACCCCTGGCAACCACGGAAGGGTCCGACGAACCGGACTGTGAGATAGTCACGGCAATCAATGCTTTTGAATCCACAGGTTCGCCCATGAAGGCTCGCCAAATCAGAGCTTGGATGATCAGCGACCCCACATTATCCTTAGTCAAAAAATGTGTTTTAACTGGTGACAGGGCAGAGGCTCGCGATGCCTGCCCCAAGGAGATCAAACCTTTCCACAGGCGCATGCATGAACTATCACTACAGGCAGACTGCCTGATGTGGGGCAGCCGAGTAGTTATTCCCTTGTGAGGCAGAGAGGCGTTTGTCAGGGAGCTCCACCGCGAGCACCCGGGGATTGTTCTTATGAAGGCCATAGCCAGGTCCCACATCTGTTGGCCTGGCATTGATGCGGACTTGGAGCTCTGCGTCCAACGGTGCACCATTTGTGCCCAACTCAGTAATGCTCCCAGGGAGGCCCCCCTAAGCCCCCAGCCCTGGTCCACCGAACCGTGGTCGCAGGTGCATGTGGACTATGCAGGCCCATTCATGGGCAAAATGTTCCTCGTAGTCGTCGATGCATTTTCAAAGCGGATCGAGTGCACCATTTTAAACTCGAGCACCACCTCCACCACTGTGGAGAGCCTCAGAACCATGTTTGCAATGCACGGAATTCCTGACATATTGGTCAGTGATAATGGTCCGTGCTTCATAGTTTCAAAATTTCATAGTTGATCGCGGCATAAATCATGTTAAGACGGCACCGTTCAAGCCGGTCTCCAATGGCCAGGCGGAGCAAGCAGTGCAAATCATTAAACAAGGCATGCTAAAAATCCAAGGTTCCACGCTGCATAGCCGCCTGCCGCGACTGCTGCTGGCATACAGATCTCGTCCGCATTCGTTGACTGGGGTTCCCCCCGCGCAACTATTGATGAAATGGACCTTAAAGACTAGGCTCTTGTTAATCCTCCCAGACATGCATGACATTGTAGAGGCAAAGCGCCGGAAGCTAACTGAGTACCATGACCGAAATTCGAGGGGGAGGTGGAATGAGATAGGGGACAAAGTGTTTGTGTTAAACTATGGCAGAGGTCCCAAATGGCTTGCAGGGACAGTAACAGGCAAGGAAGGGAACAGGCTACTGGTTGTACAAATGGACAATGGCCAAACCTGTCGGAGGCATGTAGACCAAGTCAAAAGTAGATTCACCAACAACACTGCAGAACCAGAGGCAGTCGACAATGTGAAAGTCACACCACAGCTGGTGGACAGACAGAGGGAACAACCTGAGGAAAGGGCAGTTTCAACAGACAGCCCAGGTGAGATACTAGCAATCATACTGAATGAAACAGACAGCCCAGGCGAGATACCAGCAATCACACCAAAAGAAAAACAGGCACCAAGGCAAACAACTGAACCACAACTAAGACGCTCCACACGAGAGCGTAGACCACCTGAGAGACTGAATCTATAAAGACAATAAGACCTTGGGGGAGGGTGATGTCATGTATCTCACATTACTGTATATAACTGTATCTTACCATGCTATACATGACTGTCAATAGATATGACCTGTAACCACAAGCATACTTTACCACCAGGGGTGCACTTGCAGGAGACACTGCATACACTGCATACCATCACAAGTATATAAAGGCAGGTCTCAGGCAAGTGTGGCACTCGAGAGCTGTGAAATAAAGGTGCAGGTCCAGAGTGACCTTGACTTCAGCATGCTCCTCGTGTAAGGCTGTACTGCAGGGTCAGGACTTTACAGTGTCTGCGCCGGTCAGCAAAGAGCTATCCAGCCCAATCCCCAATTGCAGCTCTTGGTCCGTAGCCCTGTAGGTTATGGCACTTCAAGAGCATATCCAAGTACTTTTTAAATGTGGTGAGGGTTTCTGCCTCTACCACCCTTTCAGGCAGTGAGTTCCAGACCCCCACCACCCTTCAAACCTCCTACCAATTGCTTTAAATCTATGCCCCCATGTGTCGACTATTCTCCTAGTTCTCTCTCTGTTGTGAGCCCAATGAGTTATTTTTTAAAATTCTTTAATGGGATGTGGGCGTCGCTGGCAAGGCCAGTATTTATCGGCCATCCCTAATTGCCCTTGAGAAGTTTGGTGGTGAGTCGCCTTCTTGAACCGCTGCAGTCCGTGTGGTGAAGTGCTCCTACATTGCTGTTAGGCAGGGAGTTCCAGGATTTCAACCCAGCGATGATGAAGGAACGGCCGATGTATTTCCAAGTGAGGATGGTGTGTGACTCAGAGGGGAACTTGCAGGTGATGGTGTTCCCATGCGCCTGCTGCCCTTGTCCTTCTAGGTGGTAGAGGCCACGTGTTTGGGAGCCGCTGTAAAAGTACTTCACAAAACTTAATTTACCTGGAAGCCTTCAGATGGTGCAGAGATAAGAGTATCAGTCAATCGTTCTGGCCTGGATCAAGCACCACATTACAGGAAGGATGTGATTGCACTAGAAAGGGTGCAGAGGAGATTTACGAGGATGTTACCAGGACTGGGAAACTTTAGCTATGAGGAAAGATTGGATAGGCTGGAGTTGTTTTCTTTGGAACAGAGGAGGCTGAGGGGAGATTTAATTCAGGTGTATAAATTGAGTGGTCAAGAAAGATTGGATAAGAATGACCTATTTCCCTTAGCAGAGGAGTCAATATCCAGGGGACATAGATTTGAAGTAGTTGGTAGAAGGTTTGGAGGGGAGATGAGGACATTTCTTCACCCAGAGGGTGGTGGGGGAGTCTGGAACTCACTGCCTGAAAGGGTGGTAGAGGCAAAAACCCTCATCACATTTAAAAGGTGCTTGGATGTGCAGTTAAAGGGCCGTGATTTACAGGGCTACGGACCTAGTGTTGGGATTAGGCTGGATGGCTCTTTTTCGACCGGCACAGACACAATGGGTCGAATGGCCTCCTTCTGTATCGTAATTTTCTCTGATTCTACGATTCTGTGGGGCTGGATTTTCCGGTCCTTTGCCGCTCGGGGTTTTGCCCCGGAGTGGTGTGAAAGGCGGTGGCGAGGTCTCCGGTGCTCCGCCGCGATGCTCCGGTCGGGTTTAGCGGCAGCGCTGAGCGGCATCGCCGTGAAGAGCTGTGCCGGGTGTGCAACGCCCCTGGTTACGACACCGGCTGGAGTTTGGCCTTTTGCCCGACCCGTCGGCGTGGAAGTGCGCCTGCAATGACTGCCTGGGAAATCAGAGAGGTCCGGCCATGCCGGCGGCAGAGAGGAAGGTAAAATACTCCAGGGGTAAGCGCGAGTGTTTGTTCTTTTAATTCTTCTAGCGATTCGTATTGTGGTGCCGTGGGCAATATTTTGGGAATGTTTTTGTGGGTTTTTTAAGGCTCATCTCCCCCCGCTCCATTTAGGTCTCTCTCGGAGCGCAGACGGCCGGGCACTTTATTTCGGGAGTTTCCCATCCTTGTGCCACGAAAAGTGTCCAACGCCTCCCTTAGTGCTGCACCCCTTGACGCAGGGCCCAGGTGCCCAAACTTCCTCACCAGGGCACAAACCATTCCCGGCGGTAACTTTGCCGCCCTGTCTCCGTCTTCGCCCCGAAAACCGCAAAGTCTAAAATCCTGCCCTCTGACTTCCTACCCTGGGGGTGAAAGCCCCTATGGCTAATTCATTGCACCACCCAGCCCTTTATAATTATTTTAAGTTCAAGATTAAAACAAAAGAAGATGATGGATGTGATCTGACATCTTCGTATTGCGGACAAAACGTAATTCCACCCAACATTTATTTTTTTTTAAATCGTGAAAGTGTCTTCAAAGATGACATTTCCCTGTAGCTTAGTGTAAGGAAAAAAACAAAATTCATTTTTTTGGGTGAAAGCTGGAGCTAAATTATTTATAGCTTTTCAAAACCCCTTGTGTGTTTAAACATCAAACTGCCAAGAGTCTTTTCTGAGTCAAAGATTTACAAGCCTTATTTCAGCCACTTGATCGTGTATATTGTATCGATTTCATGGCTGCTGCATGCAACCTCTAAGCGTGCTTTGAATTTAAAACTAGCCGACCCAATCAGGCCCATTTCTCTTAAATTCATTAATCCATCAGTCAAGGCAACATCAGTACTGTAAGCCTCAAAGATATCTAAGTAATGAATTGCAGTTTTTATATACACAGTTATTTTACTAGCCTGACGCCCACAGTTCGAAAGGATTCATTTTACATTGTCTGCCGTGTCGGACACAGGATTAGCAGTGGGAGAGCTCGCTGTTTAATCTAAGCATATTATTCATTCTGCCTATCACCTCCAGTTAGTCCCAAACAGATTTTGATTGTGCCAAAAGACAAACTTTTAATTTTTAACTATTCTTGTGAAGTCCTACTACAGAAAAGGTGGTAGAGGCAGAAACCCTCATTGTATTTAAAAAATACTTGGCTATGCACTTGAAGTGCTGTTAGCTACGGGGCTACAGACCAAGTGCCCATCCGGGAGGGTGCTGAGCACCTTGCGTCTCGTCACCGAGAGCATGCACATATCAAGCGCAGGTAGCGGAAGGAGCATCCGGCAAACCAGGCTCCCCACCCATCCTTTCCTTCAACAACTATCTGTCCCACCTGTAATAGGGACTGTACTTCCCATATTGGACTGTTCAGTCATCTAAGTGTTATGTCCAGAATAAAGTGATGTGAGTAAGTGTGACCTTAGTCTCTTTATTCCAACTCCAGAGTGCTGGTACAGCATGGGAGGCCTGCTTATATACAGTGCTCCCAAGGAATGCTGGGATCCCTTGGGCCTCCAACAAATACGCCCTCTGGTGGCAGTAGAATGGCTGCTTACATCGGGTTGCATACATAACACTAGGGACTCATTTTTAGAGTGGAAGCAAGTCTTCCTCGACTCCGAGGGACTGCCTATGATGATGATGATACGGACCAAGAGCTGGAAAGTGGGATTAATCTGGATAGCTCCTTTTCCGAACGGCGCAGACACGATGGGCCGAATGGCCACATCCTGTGTGGTAAATTTTTATGATTCTACTTTTGCAAGGGCAGCACCGCGGTATGCTATTCATTACTTTGCAAGGGCCAGTGTTGCGATAAAAATTGTGTACTACATAATCTCTTGAAGCCTTTCAAACTCCTCTGTTCAATTTTAAAGCGCACTTAATGTCGAGTGTTTGTTTTAAACTTTGCTTGTTTCGTGGTTGATTCACTTGCTTAGGTGTTCCACTGTGCATTAAAGGGAATGTAACATTGTGATACTGTGGCGGTAATCATGGTTCCATATCATTCTGGCAGCAGCTCAGAACTCGTGTGGCAAAAGCTTGATGCTTCTTTTGTTTTGCTCAGCAGTCTATATAAATATAACCATATTTTTATTTCTATCTCACACCCTTTCTCTTCACTGCATCCGTCTCCACCTGACAGTCATGCATTCTGGGCCATGATCCTCATAACAGTTAGACCACACCGGGAGTACTGTGTACAATTCTGGTCGACATATTATAAAAAGGTGATAGAGGCACTGGAGAGGGCGCAAAAAAGATTCACAAGAACGATACCAGAACGGAGAGGTAATATCTGTTAGGAAAGGATGAACAGACTGGGTCTATTTTCTCCTGAAAAGGGAAGGTTGGGAGGTGACCTAATAGAAGTCTTTAAAATTAAGAAAGGTTTTGATGGAGTCAACACAGAGAGGGTGTTCCCACTTGTGAGGAAGAGTCTAACTAGAGGCCATCAATAGAAGATAGTCACCAAAAAATTCAATAGGGAATTCAGAAGAAACTTCTTTACCCAAAGAGTGGTGAGAATGTGGAACTCGCTGCCACAGGGAGTGTTTGAGGAGAATAGTATAGATGCATTCGGGGTTTGTAGATAAGCATATGAGGGAGAAGGGAATAGAGGGTTATGCTGATAGATTTAGATAAGGAAAGACGGGAGGAGGCTCGAGTGGAGTATAAACGGCGGCATGGCCTGTTTCTGTGCCGTATTTCCGATGTAATCCTGTGAAGTACAAACCGTTTGATGCTGCTTTATCCTTTCACTAAGGTGGAGACTTATACTCACTATACTGCAGTCCAGCCAGAAAGTGACCCAACCCATACCATATGAAGGAAGTGGGCTTCAATTCCTGGAAACTTACAAAGTCCTTCTTGAAATATATGGACCGTGAACATCAATTAGCACAATTTTAAATGGACTGAATAAGAACATAAGAAATAGGAGCAGGAGTAGACCATTTGGCTCCTCGAGCCTGCTCCGCCATTTAATAAGCTCATGGCTGATCTGATCATGGACTCAGCTCCATTTCCCTGCCCGCTCCCCATAACTTGGAAGTCCAATGCTTCAGGTATGGACTAATTATGGATCAAACTTAGAAAGGTAGAATGGTATTGCACAGAAGGAGGCCATGTTTACTGATGATACAAAGATGAGTGGGAAAGCAAGTTGTTAGGAAACAAAGAATCTGCAAAGGGATATAGACAGGCAACATTTGGCAGATAGAGTAGAATGTGGGAAAGTGAGGTTATTCACTTTGGCAGGAAAAATAAAAAAGCAAATTATTATTTAAATGGAGAGAGATTACAAAATGTTGCAGTACAGAGGGACCTGGGGTCCTTGGGCATGAAACACAAAAAGTTAGTATGCAGGTACAGCAAGTGATCAGGAAGGCAAATGGAATGTTGGCCTTTATTGCAAGGGGGCTGGAGTATAAAAGCAGGGAAGTCCTGCTACAACTGTACAGGGTATTGGTGAGACCACACATGGAGTACTGCGTACAGTTTTGGTCTCCGTATTAAAGAGAGATATACTTGCATTGGAGGCAGTTCACGAGGTTGATTCCTGAGGTGAAGGGGTTGATTTATGAAGAAAGGTTGAGCAGGTTGGGCCTATACTTATTGGAGTTTAGAAGAATGGGAGGTGATCTTATTGAAACATATAAGATAATGAGGGTGCTCAACAAGGTAGATGCAGAGAGGATGTTTCCCCTTGTGTGAGAATCTAGAATTAGGGGGCATAGTTTAAGAATAAGGGGTCGCCCATTTAGAACTGAGATGAGGAGAAATTTCTTCTCTCAGAAGGTGGTAAATCTGTGGAATTCTCTGCCCCAGAGAGCGGTGGAGCCTGGGTCATTGAATATATTTAAGGTGGAGATAGACAGATTTTTGAATAATAATGGAGTGAAGGGTTATGGGGAGCAGGCAGGGAAATGGAGTTGAGGCCAAGGTCAGGTCAGTCATGGTCTTATTAAATGGCGGAGCAGGCTTGAGGGGCCAAATGGCCTACTCCTGTTCGTATTTCTTATGTTCTTATTCAGCCCATTGAGTCTACGCCAGAAATGGGTTTGCTTCTCTCTGTCAGGGAATTGAACCCAGAGACTCCCATGTGGTAAGCAGGGATACTTACCACTATACTAATAAGGACTTAGGACTTAAGATATCAAACATTAGAACATTTAATAAATAGGATCTTTATGATTGCTGTCAGCTACGGGTTTTGAATCTTAGCATAATTTACTGATCAATATAGCTAAAATGTTCGAACACTAATATCCGTCTTTCGGATGAGACATTAAGTTGCTCTCTCAGGTGGACATAAAAGATCCCATGGCACTATTTCGAAGAAGAGCAGGGGAGTTATCCCCGGTGTCCTGGGGCCAATATTTATCCCTCAATCAATATAACAAAAAAAACAGATTATCTGGTCATTATCACAGTGCTGTTTGTGGGAGCTTGCTGTGCACAAATTGGCTGCCCCGTTTCCCACATTACAACAGTGACTACACTCCAAAAGTACTTCATTGGCTGTAAAGCGCTTTGAGACGTCCAGTGGACTTGAAAGGTACAATTGAAATCGAAAAGTCTCTCTTTTATTATTGGGTTTTTATTTAAATGCCGTAAGGGCCTACCTGATTTTGCTTTTGGCACTGTCAGGATCTTGTGCAGTCACTGCTCCAACCAGTGATCCTTGATTTGAATTTTCATAAACCTCCATCACATAAAAGGGCACTGAAAACACAGGAGCCTCGTCCACATCTCCAACAATAATCTTCAGAGTCGCAGTGTCCTTGAACGGGCCCAGGTTCCAGAAGCGAGGATCAATGTGAGTATTTTCTCCTTCTATCTTCACGGTGTACACTTTCTTCCTTTCATAGTTCAGTGGCTGAACGCATCAAGAGATCACAGAGATAATTGACTGGTTAATGGTCAGTTCGATTTTAACGGGACGCAAAAAGAAAACCGCGAGATCAAATTTACAGAAGTGAAAAATAAATCGTTACCTTCTTCAGCATAATGACTCCTTCCCGGGTGTCTTTGTCCGTGGAAATGGTGAAAACTCCCAAACCATCGCCGTCGGTGATACTGTATCTCATGTCCGCGTTCACGCCAATGTCGGGATCAGTTGCCTTTATCTTACCTACAGCTGTGCCCACTGTCGCTGACTCAGGTACGTACAGCTGGTAGTGTTCTGCAAATAAATGGAAGAGCAGTAACAAACTCATGATATAGTTAAAATGTTGTGTATTGAGCACAATCTCTGACAAAAGCAAAATCACAGATAAAAAAACCTCTGGTAAATTAATCTACAACAACAACTTGCATTTATATAGCGCCTTTAATGTAGTAAACCCCCCCCCACCAAGGCGCTTTACAGGAGTGTTATAAAAGAAAGGCTTGCATTTATATAGCACATTTCATGACCACTGGACGTCTCAAAGACCTATACAGCCAAGGAAGTACTTTTTGAAGTGTAGTCACTGTTGTAATGTGGGAGAAATTTGACACTGAGCCGCATAAGGAGATATTCGGGCAAGTGATTAAAAGCTTGGTCAAAGAGGTAGGTTTTAAGGAGCGTCTTAAAGGAGGAAAGAGAGGTAGAGAGGCGGAGAGGTTTTGGCAGGGAATTCTAGAGCTTAGGGCCCAGGCAGTTGAAGGCACGGCCAGAAAGAGTGGAGTGATTAAAATCAGGGATGCTCAAGAGGCCAGAATTAGAACTGACTTTTGTCAAATTTGAGGAAAATCTTTTGAGAGATTATTTCTTGCAAAATAGAGGGAAGAGTTACGACAACATGGTAAAAGCATTTTAAATAAAAGGTTTACGATAAGTCACAAGAAAGTTCTTCTTTTCACATTGGATGAAGGTTATAAGGAGGAGTGCCAAGTTTCAATCAGACATATAGGTTCAGATAGCTTTATTGGCAGAGCTCGCAGTTTGATTGGGATGTCATGAGAGTCAAATAGCAGTCAAGAAATCACTTATCCTCCACTCAGAAGAAAGCAAACTACTACTTTCCTGCCCCGGGAGAACAGCCATTGTAAAAGATCCATGACAGGGAATAGATAGCAATCTGCACGTGTGAGTGAAACCAGTAAAGTTGGGTGTAGCTGCAGAACAAAGGAAGACTAAGTGTTGGCTTTGGCTCAGTGGGTAGCACACTCGCCTCTAAAGTCAGAAGGTTGTGGGTTCAAGTCCAGTTCCAGAGACTTGAGTACAAAAGTTTAGGCTGATGCTCCAGTGCAGTGCTGAGGGAGTGCTGCACTGTCAGAGGTGACATCTTTCAGGTGGATCCCGTAGTGCTATTTTGAAAAAGAGCAGGGGAGCAATCCCTGGTGTTCTGGCCAATATTTATCCCTCAATCAACATTATTAAAACAGTTTGTCGGTCATTATCACATTGCTGTTTGTGGGAGCTTGCTGTGCGCAAATAGACTGCCACATTTCTAAAGATTATTATCATAAGCAGTCCCTCGTAATCGACGAAGACTTTCTTCCACTCTCACAATGAGTCCTTAAGTGGCTGAACAATCCAATACAAAGTCACAGTCCCTGCCACAGGTGGGACAGACAGTCGTCGAGGGAAGGGCTGGATGGGACAGACTTGCCGCGTGTTCCTTCCGCTGCCTGTGTTTGTTTTCTGCATGCACTCGGCGATAAGACTCGAGGCGCTCAGCGCCCTCCCGGATGCACTTCCTCCACTTCGGGCGGTCTTTGGCCACGGACTCCCAGGTGTCGGTGGGGATGGCGGACTTTATCAGGGAGGCTTTGAGGGTGTCCTTGTAACGTTTCCTCTGCCCACTCTTGGCTCGTTTGCCATGAAGGAGCTCCAAGTAGAGCGCTTGCTTTGGGAGTCTCGTGTCTGGCATGTGAACAATGTGGCCCACCCAGCGGAGTTGACGAATCGTGGTCAGTGCCTCAATGCTGGGGATGTTGGCCTGGTCGAGGACACTAACGTTGGTGCGTCTGTCCTCCCAGGGGATTTGTAGGATCTTGTGGAGGCATCGTTGGTGGTATTTCTCCAGTGACTTGAGGTGTCTACTATACATGGTCCATGCCTCTGAGCCTTACAGGAGAGTGGGTATTACTACAGCCCTGTAGACCATGAGCTTGGTGGTAGATTTGAGGACCTGGTCTTCGAACACTCTTTTCCTCAGGCGGCCGAAGGCTGTGCTGGTGCACTGGAGGCAGTGTTGAATCTCTTCATCGATGTCTGCTTTTGTTGATAAGAGGCTCCCGAGGTAAGTGAAATAGTCCACGTTGTCCAGAGCCTCGCAGTGGATCTTGATGACTGGGCGCAGTACTGTGCAGCGAGGACAGGCTGGTGGAGGATCTTTGTCTTACGGATGTTTAGCGCAAGGTCCATGCTTTTGTATGCCTCGGTAAATATGTCGATTATATCCTGGAGTTCAGCCTCTGAATGTGCACAAACGCAGGCGTTGTCCGCGTACTGTAGCTCAACGACAGAGGTTGGGGTGGTGCTGTTTGTGGGAGCTTGCTGTGCGCAAATAGACTGCCGCATTTCTAAACATTACAACAGTGACTACACTCCAAAAAGTATTGGCTATAAAGCACTTTGGGACATCCAGTGGTCGTGAAGATTGCAATATAAATGCAAGTCTTTCTGTCTGTTCTTTTAATAAGGAACAGTGTATTTGGGGGTAGCTCAGAAGACACATTAGTATAGGCAGGAACAGTGAGTGCAGACAGGAAGTGAAACCAGTTCAGGGGCAGAGTTTATGTGGATAAGAAGCAAGTTATGTGATAGTGACAATCTGCAGTCCAAAAGTAATAAGTCAACAGGGTTAGTGTGGACAGCGAACTGAATGACCATGGACAGGGATGCGGAGAAATAGAATGAAGTAATTGTACTGGAGAGTGGTGTCCTTAATCCAGGTGATGGTGATATAGGACTGACACAGGCTAAAGGTGAAAAGGGGAGGGAGATATAGAATATGAGAGATTAGGCAATTCATCTTTCATCTCAGAAGGACCGAATTAAAGTAAATAAGCAAGAAAGACTTGCATTTATATAGGGCCTTCCACAACCACCGGTTGGCTGCTGCGTTTCCTACATTACAACAGTGACTTCACTCCAAAAAGTACTTAATTGGCTGTAAAGCGCTTTGGGACATCCGGTGATCGTGAAAGGTGCTATATAAATGCAAGTCTTTCTGTCTTTTTTCTTTCTATCGTAACCAACTCTGCTTATCTAAAGGGGACTCCGCCATCTTGGGACAGGTGTTCTTGCTGCCTGCAAATTAACATTGCAGTCAGTCAGATCAGAGCGGGAAAAAAGTGGCCAGTCCTTTTTAATTGCAGCCCCCCACCTAAATTTCACCAGGCGGGTGAGTTGAAATCAACCCAAGAGTTCCGTCTGTGCCTCCTAACTGAGCTATTGTCTCCTTTAGCAGACCTCTCCTGAGGCCTTATCGAGGGGGACTATAATGGCCCGAGTCTGGTGCAAGGATAACTCCGAGTTGGTTTTCTCCTGTGGTATAGTTTTATACTGTGCCTCTCTTATCATTTCCACCTCCTACTATTCTTATTCTGCCTCCATTTTAAGGACATATATGGGAATGCCCACAGTGAACTCCATAAGGATTGATGGCAAAAGGGTAGGAAGTCAAGAGGGGGCGAATTTGCCCTGCGCTGGATTTGCAGCGCATAATTCGAATTAATGATTTGTCATGTTTGACAAATTTGCTGGAATTCTCTGAGGATGTAACGAACAGGGTGGATAAAGGGGAACCAGTGGATGTGGTGTATTTGGACTTCCAGAAGGCATTTGACAAGGTGCCACCTAAAAGGTTACTGCACAAGATAAAAGTTCACGGGGTTGGGGGTACTATATTAGCATGGATAGAGGATTGGCTAACTAACAGAGAACAGAGAGTCGGGATAAATGGTTGATCCTTGGGTTGGCAATCAATTACTAGTGGGGTGGCGCAAGGATGAGTGCTGGGACCCCAACTATTTACAATCTATATTAACGACTTGGAAGAAGGGACTGAGTATAACGTAGCCAGGTTTACTGATGATACAATGGGCCCAAGTTTCGAGCCGCGCCTAGAACGGCGCAGTCCCGACCTGGACGCCCGTTTTTCACGCCATAAATGTGCGCCTAAAAAAAACCTCCGTATTCTCCACCTCCTTGCAGGTCCTCTGGCCCTCGGCACAGCGCAGCAGGAGCTGTAGGGGACGGAGCCAGGTCCCTGCGCTGAAAACAGTGCCGGGACCTCTGCACATGCGCGCTACAGTGGGCGCGCAAGTGCAGTAGCTCCAGGCGCCCAAAACTGTGTGGGAGGGGCAGAAGCAAGCAGCCCCTAGCCCTGGCCGAATGGCCTCACTGGGGCTGCGTGAATAAGGCTCCTCCCACGGCCAGCTCCTGCTTCCTCCCGACCCGACTCGACTCCCGCTTCCCGCCTCCGGACCGGACCGGACCGAACACCCGCTCCCGCTCCCCCCCCCCCGACTGGACCCGACCCGACTCCCGCTCCCGCTCCCCCCGCCCCGCCCCCCCGACTGGATCCGACCTGACCTCCCTCTCCCCGACATGACCTTCCTCTCCCTCCCCCCGACCCGAACCAAACCGACCTCCCTCCCTCCCTCCCACCACCCCCCCGACCCGACCCAACGCCACCTACTGGTAAATCTGGTGTTGGGAATGGGCCCTGCCCGAAGTCTCGGGCCCGGCCCGTTCAGCCTCCCTCCCCCTTATCTCCTTCCCCCCCATCACCTTCCCCCCTCATCTCCTTCCCCCCCCATCTCCTTTCCCCTTCTCCCCCCCTCCCCTTCTCCCCCATCCCTCCCCCCTCTCCCTTCTCCCCTATCCCTCCCCCTTCTCCCCATCCCTCCATCTGCTCCCCCCCTCCCCCTCCCCTCGCTGTCAGAAACACAGACACTGACAGACAGAGAATGAGAGACACAGACACAGACAGAGAGATAGAGACACTGACAGAGACACACTGAGGGGGGCATCCCAGCACGCTGTTGGAGGGCTCCCGGTGCTGCAGTCGATAAGTAGAAAATGTTTTATTTATTGATTAAAAAAAAAATTATTTCTTGTTAATTTTTTTTGATTGATTTATTGGTTGATTTATTGATGTATTTATCATTTATTATTATGATGGCTCTTTATTTGTAAAACTGAAGTGTTTAATGTTTGTAAACTTCCCTTTAAACCCCACCCCCCACCATTCCCTACGCCTGATTTGTAACCTACGCCTGATTTTCTAAAGTGTAGACAAGATTTTTTCAAGCGTACAAAAATCTTCACTTACTCCATTCTAAGTTAGTTTGGAGTAAGTTTTCACTGCCGAAACTTTGAAAACTGGCGTAAGTGGCCGGACATGCCCCCTTTTGAAAAAGAAATTCTGTTCCAAAGTGAAACTGTTCTAACTGACTAGAACTGGAGCAAACTAAATGACGAGAATTCCGATTTCTAAGATACTCCGTTCTACACCAGTTGCTCCTAAAAATCAGGAGCAAATCATGTGGAAACTTGGGGCCAATGATTGGAGGAAAAGCAATGTCTGAGGAGGATACAAAAAATCTGCAAAAGGACATAGGCAGGCTAAGTGAGTGGGCAAAAATTTGGCAGATGGAGTATTATGTTGGAAAGTGTGAGGTCATGCACTTTGGCAGAAAAAAACAAAAAGCAAGTTATTATTTAAATGGAGAAAGATTGCAAAGTGCTGCAGCACAGCGGAACCTGGGGATACTTGTGCATGAAACACAAAAGGATAGTATGCAGGTAAAGCAAGTGATCAGGAAGGCCAATGGAATCTTGGCCTTTATTGCAAAGGGAATGGAGTATAAAAGCAGGGAAGTCTTACTACAGCTATACAGGGTATTGGTGAGGCCACACCTGGAATACTGCGTGCAGTTTGGTTTCCATATTAATGAAAGGATATACTTGCTTTGGAGGCAGTTCAGAGAAGGTTCACTAGGTTGATTCCGGGGATGAGGGGGTTGACTTATGAGGAAAGGTTGAGTAGGTTGGGCCTCTACTCATTGGAATTCAGAAGAATGAGAGGCGATCTTATAGAAACGTGTAAGATTATGGGTTCAAAATTGGCCCATGCCTTTTTTTGGCGCAATCACCAGAGATGCGCGAGTTTGTGGGCTGAAAAGGATGCCGAAAAAAATCTCCCCCGATTCTGGCCACTGTGTTGCCTCTTCCGGGGCTTGGCGCGACGTGCCCAGTCAATTGGGGGGGTGGCGGAGCTAGGGCCCTGCACCAGAAACAGTGCCGGCAGTTCTCCACATGCTTGTTGGAGTGTGCGCGCATGCACAGTAGCTCCTGCCCCTAGCCTCTGTGTGCGTGCTGCAGCGTGGCATCCGATGCATCCCGCCCCTATCCCAGACCGAGTGGCCTCCTGCACCGGCCGGCCCTGTGCCTTCCCGGGTTAGAAGGCCATAACAAGCAGCTTGTTGCGGGGCCCAAGCCAGGGTGGTGGGGATGGGGTGGGGATGGGCGGGGGGGGGAGTTTTGATCCCGGGGTGTGCGGGGAATTTTGATCCCCGGGGGATTCCAAACTGCAGGGTGGGTTCAATCATTGACCCCATGGGGGTAGGGGGTTCCGATCCCATGGACGGTCCAATCTCCGACCTCCAGAGAAGATCTGATCCCCAGACATGTCCGATCTCTGACCCCAGGTGCTGTTCTGATCCTGGAGGGGCTGATTCTCGACCCGGGAGGTGGGGTTGTTTGTAAGGGGCGGGCTGATCGTGGGTGAGCTTAGTCGGCTGGGAGAACATAATAATTACCAGCAGGAGGTACTTCTATTTTTATTTGGATATTTTGGAAAAATTATGTAAATATGTTTTATTTCTTTATTTCTTTTATTTTTGTAGTTTAAGCTTCCATGAATGCTTCTGTTTTATAGTAAATTAACCTTGAAAAGTTTGTCATATGATGTCCTGTATAGTTGTTTGATCCTATTCAGATTGTTTAGTTAAGTCACTAAGTTCTGCTGGCCTCCGATGTACCTACCTGCGCTAATTTCTTAATTCTCCGCAAGGGTTTTCTGTGCGGCCACAAGTGGCCACATACACTAGCCTAAGTTAGTTTGGAGTAACTATTAGCTGTCCAAGTGGCCTAAATGGCTGGTAATGCCCCCTTTTGGAAAAAACTAAACGACACTAAAAAAATTCTAACTAACTCACTTGCACTAGCGCCAACTGAATGTGCAGAATTGGACATTTTTAAGATACTCCAGAAAAATCAAGTTGCTCCAAAAAAAAACGGAGCAAGTCCTGGGTAATTTTGAGCCCTATGAGAGGGCTTGACAAGGTGGATGCAGAGAGGATGTTTTCACTGATAGGGGAGACTAGAACTAGAGAGCATAATCGTAGAATAAGGGGCCGCCCATTTAATATTGAGATGAGGAGAAGTTTCTTCTCTCAGTGGGTTGTAAATCTGTGGAATTCGCTGCCCATATTCCATCATTTGCATAGATCCACCCCTTTCCGGGCGGGTGTACCCTCGACCCGGAGCCAGTGCCACTGCAATCTAGTATGTGTTTCACAAGGGGAGTAACTCCATCGATCTTAAACCCCAAATTTCAGGCCTCACGCCCAGAACTACATTAATTTTGCACCAATTTTATTTTCACTCTCTGCTTTAGACACAATTTTTAAGTTTTGACAAATGAAGGACAGGATGCCAATTCTACAGCCATTTAAAAAAAAAAAATCTTGGACTAGAATTTCCAATGGCTTACCGCCTGGTTTCTGGGCGATATTGGCCACTGTGGGCGCGAATCCGGTAAGTGGTAAATTCACTACCCGAGTTACGGCGGCGGTTTTGAAATACCGCTGGGTAGCGTACCGCTGTCTTGTCCCGTCCACAGATTGCCCTGGCACGATATTTGGCTCAGCGGTGACCCGTGGGTCAGTGTGAAAAAAAAACGCACATGAGGATCAGCAGAGCTGGGCGGTAATGAGTAGCTCTTCAAGAGAAAGGTTCGTAATTGGTTTTTTTATTAATTATTTTAAAAATCTGTTGTGGTTATTTAGTTTAAAAGGGCCTAGGTGATGTTTTGAAAAGTTATTTTTATTGTTTTTCTGTTGCTAGGCCCAAGCCGCAGCCTCGGGGTAAATTTTTATTGATTTTTTTAATTTACCGCTCATTTAACCGTTCAATCGATCCTAAATTGCACTTTTTCGCCTCGAATGGGGGTGCAACGCCCCATGTTTTTCATTCGGCGGATTTTTACATTTTTTGCGGGAAGTTTTCGTTGCCGATAATCTTCCCGATCTTAGCGGTCTTTTGGGCGGCAATCGGGCGCTGGCGGGCTGATAGGAAATTCTAGCCCCCTTGATTACTTTAAAGGAAAGATAGCATAGTTCTTGGAAAATAATTCTAAATAATTACCTTAGGAAGCCAATTTAAAAATAAAGTATTTTCCATGCGTCAGCTCACCAGGTCTGTAGTAATCTTAAATGTGTCAATCCGTTCAAACCACTTCTACCTTTGATGCCCTTGTCCCCAGTGTACCTGCTGTCCTCTCCCACCATGGTCATTGCACATGATATGCTCACTGATCTTTGCTCCCTCAAGGGGCACTGACTTACATGACTCTGGCCTCTAATTGGTTTAGCTATCCATCGCATGATCAGGCGAGACCACATCCACCACTATTGGGCCTTCCTCTCCTCTGCTATTCCTGGATTAACCTGGAGAACAAAGATGACCACCGGCTTCTTTTCTCCACTACCAACCATCTCCTTAAAGCCCTCTCCCCTTCCCCCCCAACCCCACCCCCGCCACCAGCCCACCTTCACCTCCAAAAGATGTGTAAGGAGTTCATGGACTTCTTTGTCACTGAGCTTGTGAGTGTAATATAGAGCTTCTCCCTAGTGGACGACTGTGGTAATGCAACTGCTCAAGTAAATGCAATAAAACATAGAAACATAGAAAATAGGTGCAGGAGTAGGTCATTCGGCCCTTTGAGCCTGCACCACCATTCAATATGATCATGGCTGATCATGCAACTTCAGTACCTCATTCCTGCTTTCTCTCCATAACCCCTTGATCCCTTTAGCCGTAAGGGTCATATCTAACTCCCTTTTGAATATATCTGACGGACTGGCCTCAACAACTTTCTGTGGTAGAGAATTCCATAGGTTAACAATTCTCTGAGTGAAGACGTTTCTCCTCGTCTCGGTCCTAAATGGCTTACCCCTTATCCTTAGACTGTGTCCCCTGGTTCTGAACTTCCCCAACATCGGGAACATTCTTCCTGCATCTAACCTGTCCAATCCCGTCAGAATTTTATATGTTTCTATGAGATGCCCTCTCATTCTTCTAAATTCCAGTCACATGACAAGTTCCTGTGGAGCCATCTTGTGTATGTGTGTGTTTGTGATGTCATAAAGAATATATCACAGTTCAGCTGTCTCCGACTCATTCCCCCTTCCCTTTGCACTCCGAGTCAAACTTCCGCCAAGCTTTTACCCTGGTTTAGCCCTGATACCACGACTTTGTAAGGTTCTTCTCCTACCTCCGGCCATGACCTCTCTGAGTTTGCCTTGTCCATGAGACACATCTCCTGGTCCTTTGATCCCGTTCCCACTAAAGTATGATCACCCAGCTTCCCTTCCTGATTCCCCACAGCCCCCCCCCGCCCCCATGATGGCTGAAATTGTGAATGGGTCCCTCTCCTCAGATTCTGACCCTCCCCCTGTCGAAACAATCGTCATCAGCCCCACCTCTGGCCTCGCAAGCTACCATCCCATCTCCAACCTTTCTTTCCTCGCCAAAGTCCTCGAACGTGGCATCATTTCCAAAAGTCCAGGCCCATCTTTCCTGCAAATCCCTGTTTGAATCCTTCCAATTCGGTTTCAACCCCTGCCACGGCCCTAACCAAAGTCACAACTGACATCCTCTGCGACGGCAACCATATTGCATTGTCCCTACTTCTAGACTCAACCATTCCAATGAGCTCCGAGCTAGACTTCCATCCTCCACCCACCATAAAAGTCTACTCATCCAAAACACTGTTGCCTGTATCCTATCCCACACCCGCTCACCCATCATTATCATCATGGACACGAGGAAGACTTGCCTCCACTCATAAAATGAGTTCTTAGGTGGCTGTACAGTCCAATATGAGAACCACAGTCTCTGTCACAGGTGGGACAGATAGTTGTTGAGGGAAAGGGTGGGTGGGACAGGTTTGCTGCATGCTCCTTTCGCTTGATTTCTCCATGCTCTCGGCGATGAGACTCGAGGCGCTCAACCCCCTCCCGGATGCACTTCCTCCACTTTGTGCAGCCTTTGGCCAGGGACTCCCAGGTGTCAGTGTGGATGTTGCACTTTATCAGGGAGGCATTGAGGGTGTCCCTGGAATGTTTCCTCTGCCCATCTTTGGCTCATTTGCTGTGAAGGAGTTCCGAGTAGAGCGCTTGCTTTGGGAGTCTTGTGTCGGTCATGCGAACAATATGGCCTGCCCAGCGGAGCTGATCAAGTGTGGTCAGTGCTTCAATTTCAATTCTGGGGATGTTGGCCTGGTCGAGGACGCTAATGTTGATGCGTCTGTCCTCCCAGGGGATTTGTAGGATCTAGCGGCAACATCGTTGGTGGTATTTCTCCAACGACTTGAGGTGTCTACTGTACATGGTCCATGTTTCTGATCCATACAGGAGGACAGGTATTACTACAGCCCTGTAGACCATGAGCTTGGTGGCAGGTTTGAGGGGCTGGTCTTCGAACACTCTTTTCCTCAGGCAGCCGAAGGATGCACAGGCGACGGTGTTGAATCCCATCGTCAATGTCTGCTCTTGTTGATAAGAGGCTTCCGAGGTATGGGAAATGGTCCACGTTGTCCAGGGCCATGCCGTGGATCTTGATGACTGGGGGGGGAGTTCTGTGTGGCGAGGACAGGCTGGTGGAGGACCTTTGTCTTACAGATGTTTAGCGTAAGGCCCATGCTTTCGTACGCCTCAGTAAATTTGTCGACTATGTCCTGGAGTTCAGCCTATGTATGTGCGCAGAAGCTCACCCATCAAACTTGTGTTCGGTGACCTCCTTTGGTTCTCGGTTCCCCAATACATCAAATTTAAAATTCTTATCCTCACGCTTAAATCCTTTCATGACCTAGCCCCTTCCCTTTCTCTAAACCTTCTCCAGCCCTTCAGCTCTCCAAGAGCTTTGAATTCCTCCAGCTCTGGTCTCTTTGAGCATCCAGCCTCTCTTTTCAAAATATTAGGAGGAACAGATCGGGTAGATGGAGATAAACTATTTCAGCGAGTTGGGGGGTCTCAGACTAGGGGGGCACAATCTACAAATTAGAGGCTGACATTTCAGGAGTGAAGTTAGGAAAGGGCGGTAGAAGTTTGGAACTCTCTTCCGCAAATGGCAGTTGATGCCAGATCAATTGCTAATTTTAAATCTGAGCTTGATAGTTTTCTGTTAACGAAAGGTATTAAGAGATATGAGGTAAAGGCGGGTATATAGGGTTAGGTCAGAGATCAGTCACAATCTCATTGAGTGGCGGAACAGGCTCGAGGGACCGAATGGCCTGCTCCGGTTCCTATGTTCAAGGTGCTACATAAATTCAAGTTGATGTTGGATCACAATAATACAGCTCGAAAGAAACGAATATTACCACACACAACAGGAGCTAATAGTCCTCATCATATCCCACTTTAATCCAGGCAATAGCTCTTCTCCTCTTCTCCCTGCCCCATATTTAGAAAATCATCTTTTCCTTCTTGGGCGGTCCCTCGAATCGAGGATGACTTGCTTCCATGCCAAAAAGGAATGAGTTTGCAGGTGTTTCAATGAAGGACCTAATATTCCAGGCCCCGAACTACATCGTGAAGGGTGGAAGATGCCGGTGCGTGGATTTTTTTTAGTGTATTGTGGCCGTTGCACACCAGCCGCCACACGAGCTTGACAGAGCTAGGTCTTGGTCCAGTGGTAAGGATTAACCAGAATGACTGGAGACCAGCTCTGCTGCACAGACCTAGTGTGCACATATGTGTCAGTGCGGGCTGGCCCGTGCTGCCCCTGGGCCCTCGGCTCTTCTGGGCCCCGAACTCACACCTCTCCTGGGTCCCGGTCACATTGCTTTACAATCTCTCACCGCTCCTTCTTCCGACAATGGAGGGGGATCAATGCTAAATGGAGGGGGACCAATTCAGCTTCAATTTCTAGTGTAAACTCTCCATAAGCAACAACTTAGCCGAATATAGCAGTGTTGGTGGAAAGTTTTGTGCTGGGGAGAAAATTAAGTTTGCTTCGTTGCTTTCAACAGACATTCGAACTTTTTATTTTAAATGAACTGTCCCAGTAAGGAAGCCCAGCCGCTAATGTAGCTGTCGCTCAAGACCACACGGAGTAGGAAATCAGAGGCGGCAGAAATAAAGCATTTGTCTGCGCAATCTACACTGCCTTTGGAACATGATATTAACCTCCGGCGAGACAGACTATCATTTTAGAATATGTAGCATATTGATTAAAAATTGATACATACTTTGTTGGAATCTGGGAGGATTGTCATTGGCATCAGTTAGAGTTATATTAATCGTTATGGAGCCCGACAGCCCTCCTATCTGGCCGGCCATATCTTTGGCTTGAATGACGACAGAATACTGTTCTCTTGCCTCCCTGTCCATGTTGGGTAAGGCTGTTCTGATGATTCCTGCAAAGACATTGGAAAGAAAATCAATACTTCAGTGTCCGCAGAATAATAACAGCTTATTTTGTACATGAATACCTTTCTACAGCAGCCTGGAGCGAGATTAAGCGTTATCTATTCGACGTGTACTCTGGGCTGGTAAATGTCACTCACCTTTCCTAAATTCCACAGGTCACAGTTAAAAAAAAGATCAGTATTGCATACATTAATTTATTATAGATCAAATACAATCAATACTTAAAAGTTAAGACAAATCAAAAACAAATTTGTCTTGGGCTTGGCTGATGCTGATACAAAGCAAAAGCATTTGACCAATCTGACAAAAAATGATCTTATTGAGTTATTTTGCCTCATCAACGATTTCTGTTTTAACACTTTAGACCAGATAGAATTCCAATGGTCCAAATCACTTTCCATTTAATCTCATGAATATATTTACATTTCAGCAAGAACTGTAAATGATTCACAATATAAATAAAATACTCTATTCACAACGATAATACACAATACGATTAATATTTTCCCCTAATTCTGCTGAAAGACAACACCTTTTAATATCTAATCTTTTATAATCACATCTTCCTGAAACACTTTTATATTAACAATTTCTAACAGTCCAGTAACACTAAAATTGACTTTGATTCTATCTTAAGTCATCATCACAGGCGGTCCCTCGAACGAAGATGATTTGCTTCCACACCAAAAGGAATTGCGTTCACAGATGTTTCAATGAAGGACCCGATGTTCCAGTCCTGAACTCCAATTGAGGGGGTGGAAGATGCCCCCGTGCGTGGGTGGATTTTGTTAACATGAGGTGACCGTTGCACATCAGCCACCGCACAGACCTGACAGAGCTAGGTCTTTATCCAGTGGCAAGGACGACTGGAGACCTGCTCTGTTGCAAGGACCTAGAGCGCACACATATCGCAGTGTGGGCTGGGCCCGTTCTGCCCCTGGGCCCCCGGCTCTTCTGGGCCCCGTACCCTCATTCGCCGCACCTCCGCCGCTATCTCTCACCGCTCTTCCGCCACGAAGCATTTGTCAATTATCCAAAGTACAACTTACACCACTTAATGCTTTTTGTGAATGATGGAATTGGCACTGAAAATGTTAAATTACTTTGATAAACAAAGGGAACTGAAAGTTTAATTATACTGCTATCTCAGTGCAGTATAAATTGGAAGATGTATAGTCTTGTACCGTGCCAGCCCTGGTGAGGCCACCCCTTGAGCATTGTCTTTAGAGAAGAGCCACTATGATGCTTCCCGGCATCGAAGGATTCAGTTCTGAGGAAGGATGAGAGAAAATGAAGGCAGGGGGCGAAGTTCCGGAGAGCTCCATTTGGGGATGGTAACCTTGGTGAAGCAGGACTTCCTCCACCGGCGCAGAAGTCCCGCCTCACGACCTAAATTGGGGTCACCACCCCCGACAGGAAGTGGAGCGCAGCCAGTGTTGGGCCCAGCTCGGGGGCACTACCCGGGCGAACGTCGGAGTGCGTAGCCCTGCAGGGCTTTCAGGAGCCTACACTGGGCCACCGGGGACGCGGGGTGTCCTGACCGCAGCCTGGGACTGAAATAGAGTGCCGGCCTGCACGATCGCGGCACGGACCCCGCGAGAATTGACACGGGGCCCGGACCAGTAATTTCAGAGGGCAGCACAAAATGGCGCAGAATTACATTTTGCCCTGGTTCGCGACCCGTGAGGCTGGCACTGACAACACCTGTGGCGACTTCACGGGGCGTTGCCCAAATTTTGCCGCGGGACGAAAACAGGCTGCCCTGGGGCAAAAAGGGGTCGCCGTGTACGACGATGATGACACCACCGGAGGCACAGCGACCTGGGGCGCTAACAGTGGGATTGCGGCGCTACCGGTTTCAGGCCTTCGCTAACTCCCGCGCAATTTCATGGGAGTCGGTGGCGTTCCCCCTCCCCCAGGCAAAAACACTTTGTGCCCCATTATTGCCCTCCACACCCCCCCATCCCCCCGGAGGCGCTAACAGGAAGCGCGCAGTAGGGGAATTTCGACCCCAAGGACTTTAGGCTTGAAAGGAGGAAAATGAACATGTAGAAATCGGCAAGATATATTTGATACAGCTACGGTTGATCCAGGGTACTGCAAACGAGGATACCAGAACAAGGGCTAGAGGTTAAAACTGGTGAAAGGAAAGTTTCGGACAGATGTTGGGATACATTTCATTTTACAGAAGAGTAAGTAACATTTGCAATGGCCTTCCACGTAGGTTAATAAAGACAAAATAAACCGTGGAGGTAGTTAGGTATCAGGGAATGGGAGAATCGATCTGGTATCTGTACGGATGAGCTGAAAGGAGATTGCCTCCTCTGTATCTCTCTTGTGATCTTTTACGTACACACAATCTAAAAAAAATAACATCACTGATCCAAATCAGCAATAGTGACAGAGATGGTCGGAGTGGACAAATCCCGCAAACCATGTGATTCCTGCACAATTTTCAACTATTGGAGTTGCTGACTGGACCATTCAAATTTCTTTCAAGAATGCATTCATCTATCGAGATCAGCTCAACTGCACAATTTATTCAAAGTCGATTGGTTTTGCTCATCTTCACAATAAAGAAGGAACAGTTTCCCACATTAGCACCATCCTGTAATTGACATTGCTGTGATCTTCATTATCATTATTATGACTCTTTATATGTCTGGGACTGCAAGGGTTACTACAATTCTTCCAGAATTTGTTGGTGAAAGCATCATCATCATCATAGGCGGTCCCTTGAATGAGGATGACTTGCTTCCACATGAGTTCACAGGTGTTTCAAAGAAGGACCCGATGTTCCAGTCCTGAACTCCAATTGAAGGGATGGAAGATGCCTGTGCATGGATTTTTTTTAACGTGTGGTGACCATTGCACATCAGCCACCACACGGGCTTGACAGAGCTAGGCCTTTATTCAGTGGCAAGGGTAAACCAGGACGACTGGAGACCAGCTCTACTGCACAGACCTAGTGCGCACACACATCGCAGTGTGGGCTGGCCCATGCTGTTGTTGGTGGGCAGCTGGACATTTACTGAGTCATCCGCATTGCAGTGTTAACCGGTTTGCATCTTTTTTTAAGTCGGTTCACGGACTCCCAGGCCACCTGCAATTTCTGTGGTCTGGAGGAGTCCATGTTCCATGTTTATGTTGAGTGTGTGAGGTTGCAGTCCCTCTTCCAACATTTGAAGGGGCCGCTCCTCAAAGTCAGGCTGCACTTCAGTTCCACGCTCCTGATCTTTGGACACCCTGTGCGGAGGGGAGCGGGCAGGTCGGAAGGCCTCATTGTAGGACTGCTCCTGGGCCTGGCCAAGGTGCCCATTAACCGGTCCAGGCAGCGGGCGGTTGAGGGGGCCGTTCAGCCCGACTGCCTGCCTCTCTTCCATGGTTACGTTCGAGCCAGGGTGTCCCTGGAGATGGAGCACACGGTGTCTACCGGTACGCTCGTGGCCTTCCGCGAGAGGTGGGGCACCGGAGGGACTGGAGTGCATCATCACCTCCGGCAACCAAATTTTAACTCGATCTGTTTAATGTTAAAAGTTTAATTTGTTTATTTGTCGGTTTTAGTGCGCCTTTAACAAGGGGGCACTTGATTTATAGGTTCAACTTAAAATAGTTGCACACCTCTTGCGGAAGCCCTGCAGGTATTTATTCCTCTTTTATCCTGCATCGTCGAATATTTAATTAATTTTAGTGCGCACATGACTAAATCATGCACAGTGATAGCACAACGAGGCTTATTGACAACCAGGTCTTCAAATCTTTAGAGACAGCAATAAACACAGAAGTGACAGGTTCAGTTGGCAGTGTGTACTTATGGTAATGACAACGCAAGTCATTTTTCCCACCCAATCTCTGTTCTTCTATACAAACAGATTACTGATGGTGCGTGCTTGCTTGGTGCCAGTGCGTGTTTGCCTGGATGCCCATACTGTTATGCATTTAACTATTGGCAACCTGTATCACATCGCTCCCAGAGAGCCTACCTGTTGGAGTCCCAAGGGATCCCAGCATCCCTTGGGAGCGCGGTATATAAACGGCCACCCACGCTGTACCTGCACTCTGGAGTCTAATTAAACGAGCTAAGGTCACACTTACTCATTGCTTGCAGTATTCTGTTTCATCCTTTATTAAGAGCATAATACATACCATGCCCTTACGCACCTTATCCAAGTAACCAATCTCGATGAGCACAGCTTCAAATTGCAATTATACCGATTTAAATTCATAAGTTAATTATTACAAATTCCATGCTTCATGCGTACATTTTAAATGGAACATTTCTGAATTAGCTGCTAACAATCAGTCGATGCTTGACAAACCTATATTATCTGACATTGGTGAACAAGTTGACATATTTTCATGGCAAGTACAAATATCATTTGTGCCAAATGGACCATTTTAGTAAAAAAAATAAGAACAGCTTGCATTTATAAAACAGCTTAAATGTAGTAAGCATCTCAAGGTGCCTGGCAACAGTGAAACAGATGCCCAAGTAGTGATAGACAAGTGAAGAGGAGTACTCATGGTGTGGTCTCACCAGGACACTGTTAAAGCATGCTCTTTTATCCTAGAGCTGGAGCGCCAGCCCCTGCAACATTGTGGGCCAGCCCGACCTGCAAGAGGACACCACTGCAGGTCGGGAGGATAAAAGAGCTGCGGCGGAGGAGGAGGAGTGAGAAGGTTGGGGTGGATAAGCGGCGAGAGATCACGGCGGAGGTGCGGCGAATGATTGGGGCGGCGGAGCGGTGAGAGATTGTGGCTGAGATGTGACAAGAGGTGAGCGGCGAGAGACTGTGGCAGAGGTGCGGCAAATGTCTTGTAGCAGAGGAGTGGCGAGAGATCATGGCGGAGGAGCGGCGAGAGATCATGGCGGAGGAGCGGCGAGAGATCAGCGGCGAGAGATCAGCGGCGAGAGATCGTGGCGGAGGAGCAGTGGGAGAGCGTGGCGGAAGAGCGACAAATGTTTGTGGCGGAGGAGTGGCAAATGAGGGTGCGGGGCTCAGAAGAGCCCAGGGCCCAGGGCCAGCACATTGCATTATGTGTGCGCATTAGGTCCGTGCAGCAGAGCAGGTCTCTAGTCATCCTAGTTTACCCTTGCCACTGGATATAGACCGAGCTCTGTCAAGCCTGTATGGTGACCGATGTGCAACGGTCAACACACATTAACAAAATATTCCACCCTGGAGTTCAGGACTGGAATATCAGATCCCCCATTGAAATATCTGCAAACTCATCCCTATTGGTGTGGAAGCAAGTCATCCTCATTCAAGGGATCGCCTATGATGATGATGTTAAAGCATGGTCCAACAGAGGTGCCTCAAGAAATGTTGTAAAGCAGGGGGAGGGGGCAAAAGTGGCAAGGTTAATGGAGGAAATTCAGAAAGTAAGGCCAAATCAATAGCATCTTCTGCCGTCAATGGGGTAAGCACACAAAAGAGTGAGATGTACAAAGCGCAGAGCTAGAGGGCCCGATGGCACGAGGTGAGACAGCAGACTGGAGCAAGTAGCAGAGTTCGGCTGCGGTCAGGTCATGGAAGATATGCGAAAGAGGATTGTGAATTCAATACGTTGAGGGATGGGTCGCCGATATAAAGAACAAATGGTGAGACTGGGGTGTCGGGGAGAGTGGGACAGTGGGGCACGATAGGATGTGAGTGGCAGGATTTGGATAAGTGAGAGTTTGGGAAAATTCACCCCAGCGATGTCTGCTGAATTAATATGGAGGGCGATTTTCATCTGCTTCTTGCCTGAGGAATGGGTGGCTGGGTTTTAAAACTTGGGGTGGGAGAATGTTGGCTGTCCTATTGACACCCAAAGCACATCTGAGGCAATTTTTATGTAGGCCTGTAAACAGGCAAGCGGTCTGCCTCTTTCCAGTGGGAGGCTGTTTAGATACACAAACCAGGAGTGACCTCCAGTTATAAGACTCCGATTGCAACTTTCAGGTACAAATGAACAGAGAAAGGACATGGCAGCATTGATTGATGGGAAGAAGAGTATGCTTCACAACCTCGACAGATAATCGATTAATAAGAGTGACTCAAAGCTTGTAAAAATGGGTTTTCAATCAATTTTTAAAGGCGGAGCGACAGAGGGGCGGATTTTCGGCTCCTCTGCGCTCCGTTTTTCGGGCGGCAATGGCGGCGGTGAGGTGTTCTGGGCAGGCGGTCAACCTCCAGTGCCCCGCTGCGATCCTCGGGTCCAGTTTTGTGATGGCACGGAGCAGCACCACCGGGAAGAGCTGCCCCAGTGTGCAACGCCCCTAGTTGTGACACCGGCGCGCGTTTTGACTCTTCTTGCCTGACCCGTCCCCTCTGAGTCTCGCCCCGTGGTGAACGCTTGGGAAATCAGATGGTCCAACGATACCGACAGCAGAGATGGAAGTAATGGACCCCCTAAGGTAAATGTGATTGATTTTTCTTTTCTTTTCTTTTTTTTTTTACAATTTGTGTTGAGGTGGCATGGGCAATATTTTGGGAATGTTTTTGTGACTTTTTTTTTTCCAGTATTTTTTTCATCCCCCAGGCGTCTCCCGGCCCGGCTCTTTAACTCGGGAGTTTCCCATGTGTGATGTATGTAGCACACAAATCACTGACTCCACACGGCCTGGTGTTGATCTAACTGCTGTAACCTTCCTCCTTTATTGAACAGCTCCAGAGTGACTCTCAGGTGTGGTGGTCAGCCTTTTATACTGCCTCTTGCAGCTACTTTCAGGTCTCCCACCACAGCGCTCTCTGTGGTGTACTATTGTGCTTATCATACATTTAAGGTACCACGACGATACACACATCAATACACAACATCTCACTTCCACTCCCCCCCCAGGATGCAGGACTATACACACTTCGATACATAACATCCCACTTCCTCCCCGAGTCCCGAAGCTGTTGCCGTGGATCTCGGCCTTGTTTGTCCAACGGAAGGCAGGTACGCATAGACAATGCGTTTGTCTGGTACATGTTATCTGGTACAGATGTTGCGTTAATGGGTTGCGGGTACATTGAACAGTTACATTAAATAGTTATTAAATCTCAGCTCCTCTGGGTGAGGTGCAGTGACATGGTAACGGATCACTGATTTCCTTATCAGCTCTTATCATTAATTTATTTCATATCCATTATTTTACACAAACACAGTGACCATTCAGCATTAAAATATTAATTCTTATTATAAATCCATCATCTCACATTAACATAGTTCATTTTAGACTCGCTCTTGCCTTACAAAAGTCACTTTGTGGGAACCACCACGTGGTAAGGCCATTGGTGCATTTCCTTTTTAAGCGCCATCTTGGATTCCAGGAGGCTTCTCCTTGGGCGCCGCCATCTTTGATGCTCTGCTGCTCTGGACACGAGGCCGCCGCCATCTTGCTCTCCGCCGCTCCGGATGCCCTCCGCCGCCGCAGCCTTCACTCCCCTCCGCTGCCACGTGACTTGCCGCCTCTCCTGCGGCCATCATCGTCGCTTCTCCGGCGGCCACCATAGCCGCCTCCCCTGCGGCCATCATGGCCTCTCCAGCCGCCTCTCTTGCCACCTCCCCTGCGGCCTCCGTAGCAGCCTCCTCTGCGGCCGTCATGGCCGCCGACCTCCAGCTGCTGCCGCCGCCCGACTCTCCCTCTGCGTGGGCCCCTCCGATCCGCCGGCCATCTTGGATCCCTCGCACCCCGCCCACAGCGCCCTGCCGGCTCACGGCCCCCCCCACTAGGCCTGCCTCTGCAGGGCTGCTTGCCTGTGGGGGCTGAGGCTGCAGGATCTCTGTGTGAGGTCCGGGCCTGGGGCTTGCCTGTGGGTGGATTGAGGCTGCAGCTCCAGCTCGGTCGGCGCTGCTCTCTGGGGACCCGGGGCACGGCAGCACCCCGGGGAGCAGCTGCCTGTGGAGTGGTGAAGTCTTCCCAGCTCCCACGGACCGTCCCCATCCACCTCCGGCCGAGAAGCGTCGGCACATCGCCTGCAACGACCCACAAAGGTAAACCGTGCATCTCGTCCCCGTGGGATACCTGCACCTCCGCTCTGCCAAGAACAGGTGTCAGTTACCTGGTGTAGGTACGCAGCTTCACCGTGACCGGGACCAGCTTGGGTCGTGCAGCTGGGTTCATCCACAGTTTATCAAAAGTTCTCCGACTCATCAATGACGGACCCGAGCCCGTGTCCACTTCCATACTCACTGGGACTCCGTTGATATTTACTTCCATTATCACTGGGGGCGAATCGTCAGTACACGTGTGCAGTCCCAACACCTCATCATCTTCTACCTGCTCCTCGCTGAACAGTGGATCATCCCCCATCTCCTCAGCCACATGGTGTGTCCGATTTCTTGTACACATAAGCTGAAGGTGGCCTTTCGTGTGGCAGGTATTGCACGTGTACTCTACAAACCTGCACCGGTGAGCCCCATGGCTTCCTCCACAACGCCAGCATGGTGCTGCTTGATTCGCCCTCCTCAGCGGACTCTGAGCTCCAGGACCCGAGGTCCGTGCTCTCTGCCCTGGGCAGAGCCACGTTCTGCAGTTTTGTCCGTGGTGGGCGCTATCCTGTGGACAGTGCCTGCCGGGTTCGAGACTGTGTGGATTATTTGTTTGGTGCTACAAGTCGAGGTCATATGTGCCCGGCTGATGGTGATGGCCTTTGTCAGGGTGACTGCGGGTTCCGTGGCCAGCAGCTTGTGAAGGAGGCCCTCATGGCCAAACCCCATGACGAAAACGTCCCGCAACGCCTCGTCAAGGTGTGCGCCAAAAATCACACTCACCGCGAGTCTCCTGAGGTCTGCAGCATATTTGGTGACATCCTGGCCCTCAGGTCTGCAGTGATGGTAAAATTTGTATCTGGCAGTGAGGATGCTCTCCTTTGGTTTCAACTGGTCATGAATGAGTTCAGTCAGCTCCTCGTATGACTTGTCCCTGGCGCTCCCAGGTGCCAGCAAATCCCTGATGAGACAGTAAACCTCATCGCCACAACTGGAGAGCAATATCTCCGTACGCTTCTCTGTCAGTGCGTTCGTGTCCTCCGTCAGATCGTTTGCTGTGAAGTAGTACTCGAGCCCTTCTGTAAAGGCCTCCCAATCATTGCCCACGGTAAAATCCTTTAGCGAGCCCAGAGTAGCCATGGTTGCGTGGAGTTCGTCCACTTCCTTGTCGCCAATGTGGTGTATGTAGCACACAAATCACTGACTCCACACGGTCTGGTGTAAGTCTAACTGCTATGACCTTCGTCCTTTATTGAACAGCTCCAGAGTGACTCTCAGGTGTGGTGGTCAGCCTTTTATACTGCCTCTTGCAGGTACTTTCAGGCCTCCCACCACAGCGCCCTCTGTGGTGTACCATTGTGCTTATTATACATTTAAGGTACCAGGACGACACACACATCAATACATAACATCTCACTTCCCCCCCCAGGACGCAGGACGATACACACATCGATACAAAACACCATGCTAGCGCCCAAGACAGGTGCACACCGCCTCCCTTAGCGCTGCACTCCCTGACTCAGGGCCCAGCTGCCCAATGTTGCTTACTGAGGCGCAAACTGTTCCCGGGCGCAAACTTTCCCGCCGACATTATCGCCCGCAAAAACATCACAGCAGAAAAACCAGCCCCGAAGAGCTGAGGAGCAGAGTTACAGAGAGTTGTGCCAAGGAACCAGATGGCTCTGCCATCAATGCTGTATTCGGGGAGGATGCGAAGATGCGCTGCAGGTCAGGGTCAGAGGGCCTATTCACATGAGAGGGGATAAAAGGCTGAAGCTTGCAGAAATACAGCAATGGGAGGTGGTGGAGTGATTTGGAAATGTGGAGGTGGATATTAAATTCAATGTGCTGGAGGACAGGGAGCCAGAGACAGGGGTATCTATGGAGTAGAACCTAGTGTAGGATTGGATATTAGCCTTTTGCAATTGATGGGAGCTGGAGGCAAGGAGGGCAACAATTCTCATTGAAATGTATAAAATTCTGACGGGGCTGGACAGACTGGATGCGGGGAGGATGTTTCCCCGGGCTGGGAAGTCTAAAACAAGCGGTCACAGTCTCAGGATACGGGGTAGGAAATTTAGGACCGAGATGAGGAGACATTTCTTCACTCAGAGGGTGGTGAACCTGTGGAATTCTCTACCATAGAAGGCTGTGGAGACCAAGTCACTGAATATATTTAAGAAGGAGATAGATCGATTTCTAGACACAAAAGGCATCAAGGAGTATGGGGAGAAAGTGGGAATATGGTGTCGAGATAGAAGATCAGCCCATCATCAGCATCATAGGCAGTCGCTCGGAATCGAGGAAGACTTGCTTCCACTCATCAAGTGAGTTCTTTGGTGGCTGAACAGTCCAATATGAGAGCCACAGACTCTGTCACAGGTGGGACAGATAGCCGTTGAGAGAAGGGTTGGATGGGACTGGTTTGGCTGCACGCTCTTTCCGCTGCCTGCGCTTGATTTCTGCAGCTCTCGGCGTTGAGACTCGAGGTGCTCAGCGCCCTCCCGGATGCACTTCCTCCACTTAGGGTGGTCTTGGGCCAGGGACTCCCAGGTGTCAGTGGGGATGTCGCACTTTATCAGGGAGGCTTTGAGGGTGTCCTTGTACCGTTTCCGCTGCCCTCCTTTGGCTCGTTTGCCATGAAGGAGCTCCGAGTCGAGCACTTGCTTTGGCATGTGGACTATGTAGCCTGCCCAGCAGAGCTGCTCGAGTGTGGTCAGTGCTTCAATGCTGGGGATGTTAGCCTGAATGAGGACGCTGATATTGGTGCGCCTGTCCTCCCAGGGGATTTGTAGGATCTTGCGGCGACATCATTGGTGATATTTCGCTAGCAACTTGAGATGTCTACTGTGCATGGTCCATATCTCTGAGCCATATAGGAGGACAGGTATTACTACAGCAATGTAGACCATGAGCTTGGTAGCAGTTTTGAGGGCTTGGTCTTCAAACACTCTTTTCCTCAGACGACCGAAGGCCGCACTAGCACACTGGAGGCGATGTTGGATCTCGTTGTCGATGCCAGCTCGTGTTGATAGAAGGCTCCCCAGATATGGGAAGTGGTCCACGTTGTCCAGGGCTGCGCCGTGGATGTTGATGACTGGGGGGGGCAGTGCTGTGTGGTGAGGACAGGCTGGTGGAGGACCTTTGTCTTACGGATGTTTAGCGGAAGGCCCGTGCTTTCGTACGCCTCAGTAAATACGTCGACTATGTCCTGGAGTTCAGCCTTTGTATGTGCGCAGATGCAGGCGTCGTCCGCGTACTGTAGCTCGACGACAGAGGCTGGGGTGGTCTTGGACCTGGCCTGGAGACGGCGAAGGTTGAACAGCTTCTCACTGGTTCTGTAGTTTAGTTCCACTCCAGCGGGGAGCTTGTTGACTGTGAGGTGGAGCATGGCGGTGAGAATGATCATATTGAATGGCGGGGCAGGCTCGAAGGGCCGAATGGCCAACTCCTGCTCCTATTTTCTATGTTTCTATGTGTCTAAAGGTGACGGGTGTGGCTATTCTCATTTTCACAAGCTTATAATCAGTGCTGTTAGATTTGCGGGAGGGAGGGGTGGGGGCAGGGGCGGCGGCAGGGGCGGGGGGAGGGGCGGGAGCGTTTGTTTTAGATGTCGCTCAGCTTTTTTGAGGTTGTCAAAACATGTTGGATGTATCGCCTGCGTGGAACTGAAGGTTGTCGGCACCTGTGAACCACACTCGAAAATGAGTTTGGGCTTTCAGAAGAGGAGAGGAGAAAATCAAAAAACATTAAACGTTTGATGTCGGCCACTGTGCGATCAAAGTTGTATCTCCCTGCATATTGCAACAGCCAGTTCAAAAGGACTCAGCCTTTTGAACTGTAAAATTCATACAGGGCTTGATTTTAACTCGAGGTGGGATCACTGTGTGTGGGGTCCGATGCTTGCAGCGCACCCAGAAAAAAAGAGAGCAAGGCGCGTTCAATTTTAACTGCTGAGCCTCATTTTAATATTTGACTTCTGTCTCGCACCCAAAGCCGTAACTATAATTACTACTTCCTCAATTCTGCATAAGAACATAGAATTAAGAGAAGGAGTTGGCCATACGGCCCCTTGAGCCTGCTCCGCCATTCAATAAGATCATGGCTGAACTTTGACCTCAACTCCACTTGCCCGCCCAGTCGCCATATCCCTTGATTCCCCCTCGAGTTCAGGATACCTGAATGTGTTAACTTGCTATCAAAGTCTGGCTGATCAGGCTTACCTAAACACAGACCAACTATGTGACCTTGCACATCCTAAGACAATATTTTGCAGCCTCAGTCATGGGACAAACAATGTGGTCGCCCTACGAACTAAGAGGGAATGATCAACACTTTACGCTTTGAAGTGTCTGTTGAAGCAAACACTGAGGTGTTGGCAACTAAACAGTGACACATATCAGCTTTTCAATTGCCTCAGCTTAGGTGGTGCTGCATTGTGAAGTATTGCCTGCGTGCAGAAGCAAATCACATCCTTTGGTGTTGCTTTGACTAACATTAAGTAACATACAGAATGGCAATATGAATCTCAGCAAGTGGAAGATTGACATTTATTGAAGAGTTTCTTTAACAGAAGCAGCTCTTGCTTCTGATAATTTGTTTCTTTCAGTTTTCGAAAGCCCATTACCCATGATTAAAGGTTACACCTGTCCGTCAATCACTCTGGCACCTCTGTTTCTTACAGACATAATAAGGAATACCAGGATAAAAGCCATCAGATTAGGACATGGCCCTATTTCATGCTGATTCACAAGACCTTCATGCAACAGTAGCTCCGATATTTCTCCTTGGTAAGCGTGCCAAGGAATAGATTTCCCAGTTCTTTCCATTTCTTCCAATTGTTATATTGTTTCGAGTGCTCCCAGTTCTCATCGAAGGGAGATAATCCAGGAGAATTTACATTCTTATACCTGGCGTACAATAATATTATAAGATCGCCACAGGAGCCAATCAATTATGACAAAATAGGTGTAATATTTGTACCTACGAGGTGGTAGAGCTGTTGAGTTGGGACTGGCTTAGCCAGTCATGTGATGTTCACAAGACTCAATAAAACCCCAGCCAGTTGGGTCCAGCTCATCCACGATGAGGTATGCAGTTGTAAGCCTAGTGGATGAACCAGTAATGTGTCGTATGATTGTTAATCTGTTGTTAATAAACCAATTAATTCCTAATAGCAATGTATTGCTATGAATTCTTAAGCAAAGAACGCATGAAGCAAATACATTACAATATGAATTGAGGAAAAACGGTTTGTCCCAACAAGCCCATTCCTTGTACAGGCCAGGCCCAAATGAGTGCTATCATGAACTCTGCCTTACCTAATTAACCACTTGAGGGAGATAAATAACCTTAGGGGGAAGAATCACATGCAAAAATAAAAACCAGGGTCTGTGAAATCTCTCCCTGATCCTAGAAGGTAATCAACTGAAAATCCATTAAAACAATCTAATAGTATTCAACCCTAACCCATTGCAGTTCACAGATAACATTCCCAGGGTCCCAGAAGCACAGGTCCATCAATTATTTGATTATCTGTATCTGTACTTATCCCCGGCTTTCAATCCTCCGCATAATCAGTTATTCACCCAGATCTTTCTTTAAAGAATTTAATCAACATAGCAATAAACATGTTTTGCTGGGATGCTGTCCACATATCCCTTGCTCTGTGAGGAATATAGAAAACAAGTAAATAATTCTACTAATCTCGAGTCTTGCTTTAGGCTTGTTAATTTTGCACTTGTATCCTCTAGCTCTGTGATTGCCATTTAAATTAAATTAAATTTAAAAAAAATAGCAGCCTTGTTTGAAAGCAATAAAGTGTGTTCCAACATTGCCTTAACAATGTGCTTCAAATCCAGCTAAGCAGATCCAAATACGGTCAGTTAGATTTGCTTGGGTTAGCTCGAAGGCTATATTTCTTTACAACTAGCTTTGGATCTAGTTAAGACTCACACAACCCATTACAAACACACGCAAAAGGTAAGTAAGATCGAAAGGAAGGTTTCTAATTGATTGCTTTTTGGTGTAGCATTCGCCCAAAACATTGGTACAAAATGGAGGATGTCAAGGTTTTGGTCAAGCACAAGAACGTCACTGAGCATCAAGGACGTATATTGATTAAAATCACCACCCTACAGTCACTCACCATGTTTTAAACAGTAACTTACAGCTGTATAGAGCTTGTAACATAATAAAACATCCAAAATCACATCACAGAGGTGAACACAGCAGAAACTGAAGAGAAATGAAACAGAATTAACGAAAAGGCCTTTGTTAAAAAAGTGAGCAAATACATTTCAACCATGTCCATTAACACATTCATTATTAGTATCGCACAGCTTGATTTCTACTCCATCGTCTCCTGAGCTATAGGGAAGGGTATGGGGATGTCCCAACCAGCAAAATGGTGTCAACAGTTGAGCTATGATCTTAGATGCACCTCACATAATGCTAGATTAGTGCTGATACAGCGTAACATCTGGAATAGGAACCATGCGATAATGGGGGCGATTTTCAGAGGACAGTCACCCGTTTCACACATGAAAAAAGGGGCGGCTGGCATGATGGGGGGAGGTGGGTAACCTTGGCAGCCCCATTCATGCCCAAGGCCCGCCTGATGCAATAGTTAGCAGACAGTGAGCGGCCAAGCCAGCGGTCCCGAAAGGACATCTAAAGAAAAGATCCAGAATTTTTCATTTTGGGGAGAATTTGTGTGGGGCCATGAGAACAGGAGTGCACCAACCCAGCTCCACAAAAAATACTGCGCCCCATTACCGGCCCGTGTTCCAGCCCCTTCCGGATCGGCTCTAGCGCCCCCCCCCCCCATTCCCGCCCCCACACTTACAGGGCCAATTTAACCCCAAACTCCGCAAGGCACGGCTGGAGAACTGCAGCGGAGCATCTGGTTGGTGCTTTGCAGCTCGCCAGTGGCAGCGGACTGAGGCCCAAAACGCAAAAAATGGTTCGTGCCTCCTGACTCCATCTGTGGTTGGACGCCATCACTACCCTGTCCACTTCCGGGGCAGAAGTTGAATTCCCCCCTCACCCATCTCCCCTGCCCCTGCCGAGAGGGTTTTTTGAAATGGGGGCACTGGACAATGCTTTAGATTGCCTGAAACTGTCAGCGAGCAACTTCCAGTGCCTCAGACAGTCACAGAGAACGACAGCCACATATCGCACGCTGCACCGACTTGGATACGGAGCAGGTAAAAACCACGGAATGACAGGAGAAGAACGGTGCAAGAACCGTCAGCAGCAGTCCCTGAGTCAAAACAGCCAGGGAGATGGGGAGCATTACGGTCTCGAGGGGAGAAATTGGTCTGGTTTGCACCTCCATTTAGTGCCTGCAGGGGGAATTAATGGGGACGCTAAGGGGTTACCGATTGGACGCGGCAAATTCACCGACGCCAGCGAACTTCCCCGGCGGTTTTGTATTGGTGCTAACGCTTACTGCCTCGCTCTCTTGTGCCCCATAGACCATGACGTCAGCCGGTGTCTGGTGCCTCCCGATTTGTTTGGACGCCACAATTCCTCAGCCCTGCACTCTCAGAGTGCTTGGGTTTATTATAGCGCAGGTCCCGTGGCCGCACAGAGAGAGAGGATGAGGATTGATTCAAACCAATATTGGCCCTTCCCTTTAAGCAAGGGAAGAAGCCTCCAATGACGGCAGCACTGCACTGCACTGCACTGCACATTGCTCAGCATGCTGCTGCTATCGCCCCACACACTCACTTTCGCGCTCTGAGGCAAGTGACAGCGCTTGATTTAGCGCTCCACTTCCTTCTTGAATGAAGAAGGAAAGACTTGGATTTATATAGCACCTTGCAAGACCAGCAGATGTCTCAAAGTGCTCTACAGCCAATGAAATACTTTTGGAGTGTAGGCACTGTTGTAATGTGGGAAACGCGGCAGCCAATTTGCACACAGCAAGCTCCCACAAATAGCCATGTGATAATGACCAGATAATCCGTTTTGGTGATGTTGATTGAGGGATAAATATTGGCCAGGACACCGGGGATAACTCCTCTGCACTTCTTCGAAACAGTGCCATTGGCTCTTTTACGTCCACCTGAGAGAACAGAAGGGACCTCGGTTTAAAGTCTCATCCAAAAGATGGCACCTCCGACAGTGCAGCGCTCCCTCAGCACTGCATTGGGAGTGTCAGCCTAGATTTGTTGTGACACTTTGAACCCACAACGCACAACTTTCAGACTCAGAGGTGAGAGTGCTACCCACTGAGCCACAGCTGACACTAAAGCGGAAGATCCTGGGAGCAAATGTTATTTTTCATTTGGCGATACTTCTGTGCTCCCTGAAAAGAAATGTGTTTTACCTGCATTGACCTGCATGTGTTCTGCTGGCTTTACTTTTGGGGAAATTCTTCCCTACGCAGTGAATAGAAACATAGAAACATAGAAAATAGGTGCAGGAGTAGGTCATTCGGCCCTTCTAGACTGCACCGCCATTCAATGAGTTCATGGCTGAACATGCAACTTCAGTACCCCATTCCTGCTTTCTCGCCATACCCCTTGATCCCCCTAGTAGTAAGGACTACATCTAACTCCTTTTTGAATATACCCAGCGAACTGGCCCCAACAACCCTCCACGGTAAAGAACTCCACAGGCCCACCAGCCCCCGGGCGAAGAAGCCCCTTCCCATCCCGCTCCCAAACGGCCCACCCCCCCATCCCTAGACCGTGACCCCTGGCTCCGGACCTCCCCAACACCGGGAACACTCCCCCCGCACCCAACCCGCCCAAATGAATGACAAATGGCAACAAGCAGTGAAATATTAATTAATTTTATTCAACTGTGTGGTGGATTAGCTTCATGTTTAATGGGTTTCGCTGCAATAAATTGCCTTTTGCGAATAATGAAATGCTTCATGGTATTTGCGCATGAGTATTAATTGCTCTCCAAGTTGGAGGGTCAGCACTGGTGGGTGACCTCATAGCCAAGTGGTGAACTGCATGGAAAATAGAAGGCCTGCTACGTGTATCTGTGACTTATCTTGAGGCACATGCATTAGTTCCAGGGAGGTCCTTTGCCATAGTCCCTGGCTTTCAGACGAGTGCTTACTGTCACCTCCACAGCCTACATATTGCCAGTGCTATGACTGCTAAACAGTTACTTCAATGACACTCCATGCATGTCACTCTTTTTTAAATTATTTGTTCTTGGAATGTGGGAAGTTGGTGGTGAGCCGTCGCCTTGAACCGCTGCGGTCCGTGTAGTGAAGGTACTCCCACTGTGCTGTTAGGGAGGGAGTTAGCAGTGTATACAGTGCTGAGCTGTGTGCAGCCATCACTATAATTAGCAGGTAGTGTGTGGTCAGTGATTCGATGCAGGGGATGTTGGCCTGATCGAGAACGCTCATGCTGGTGCATCTATCATTCCAGAGCATTTGCAAGATCTTGCGGAGACATGTTGGTGGTATTTCCCCAGCGATTTCAGGTGTCTACTGTACATGTTCCATGTCTCTGAGCCATGCAGGACCACACTGGGCGGACCACATTGTCCGCATGCCCGACACAAGCGCTCTACTCGGAACTTCTACACGGCAAGCGAGTCCCAGGTGAGCAGAGGAAACAGTTCAAGGACACCCTGGAAAGCCTCCTTGATTAAGTGCAACATCCCCACCGACACCTGGGAGTCCCTGGCCAAAGACCACTCTCACTGGTGGAAGAGCATCCGGGAGGGCGCTGAGCACCTCGAGTCTCATCGCCGAGAGCATGCAGAGAACAAGCGCAGGCAGCGGAAGGAGCGTGCGGCAAACCAGACTCCCCACCCACCCTTTCCTCCAACCACTGTCTGTCCCACCTGTGACAGAGACTGTCATTCCCATATTGGACTGCACAGTCACCTGAGAACTCACTTTTAGAGTGGAAGCAAGTCTTCCTCGATTTTGTGGGACTGCTTATGACTGACTGATGAATTAGCGGGCAGCACGAATTTTACATGCTGTCTGTACTCCTTTCAATGGGTGCAGGCAGATTGTGCATCGGGAATCCCACACCCGTTTTTGGGCCTAATCGAAATTCAACCCTCCCCCCCCCGCCAAAAGCCCCCAGCAGTACCATAATGACATGTGTGCCTGTGTGTGTAAAGATGCTCACTAAGATCTCTGTTCCCATGCAACTTGGGAAACTTGCTATGTTCCTCCTCTGTAGGTCCTGGCCACTCAGCATCCATCACAACCACTACCATTTCCTTATTAAGGCTCAATGACCCACTCCATGGATCAGTATATTAATCTCCCACAGCACGTGTATGTGCGAGGGGGCTTGACAAGGTGAACGCACCTGTTTCAGGTAGGGGTAACGGTGTTTACCGATCTGCTGGGTGCTGCACTCCAGATATGGCTGAGGGTGACAGGACCTACTTTACTCTATAAAGAGAACAGAGTGTACCTTATGAGGGAAGAATTACCATATGCATTTGGGCAGCCTTATCATTAGGTTCACTATGATTTACTGGTGCACAGTCAACATGCGCAAATCATAGAGGGCAGAAATCATAAGAACATGAGAACATAAGAAATAGGAGCAGGAGTAGGCCATACGGCCCCTCGAGCCTGCTCCGCCATTCAATAAGATCATGGCTGATTTGATCATGGACTCAGCTCCACTTCCCCGCCCGCTCCCCATAACACCTTATCCCCTTATCGTTTAAGAAACTGTCGATTTCTGTCTTAAATTTATTCAATGTCCCAGCTTCCACAGGTCTCTGAGGCAGCGAATTCCACAGATTCAGAACCCTCTGAGAGAAGAAATTTCACCTCATCTCCGTTCTAAATGGACGACCCCTTATTCGAACATCATGCCCTCTAGTTCTAGTCTCCCCCATCAGTGGAAACATCCTCTCTGCATCCACCTTGTCAAGCCCCCTCATAATCTTACATGTTTCGATAAGATCACCTCTCATTCTTCTGAATTCCAATGAGTAGAGGCCCAACCTACTCAACCTTCCCTCATAAGTCAGCCCCCTCATCCCCAGAATCAACCTAGTGAACCTTCTCTGAACTGCCTCAAAATAACTTCACATCATATGTTTTTCACTCTCTGTCAATCTCTGGAGGGTCACACTCTATAACCTCTCACTTCTATACAGATTTACATTAGTGTTCTCATATAATGAGCTGTTTCATGTCTTGCGATCCAGTGACCTCCTGTTATATGTAAATTCAGCCTGTAGCTAGAACAGGGATTGAGACACAAAAATCAAGTCGCTGGACCATCCTTCCACCAGTACCTTTTTTCTCCAATCACGGCATGTTTCATGTAATTTTAATGAACGCCCTCCCTATTGCAGTAATCTCCTCCATCCACACAACCCCACAAGATGTCTGCGCTCCTCTAATTCTGCCCTCTTGTGCATCCCTGATTATAATCGCTCAACCATTGGTGGCCGTGCCTTCTGTTGCCTTGGTTCCAAGCTCTGGAACACCCTGCCTAAACCTCTCTGCCTCTCTACCTCTTTCCTTCTTCAAACCTACCTCTTGGACCAAGCTTTTGTTCAGCTGCCCTAATTTCTCCTTATGTGGTTCGGTGTCAAATTTTTTATCTCATAATATTCCTTTGAAGCGTCTTGGGATGTTTCACTACATTTAAGGTGCTATATAACTGCAAACTCTTCTTGTTGTTGTTGTAGTATAATGTGGTTGCTGGAGAAATATCACCAGCGATGTCGCCGCAAGATCCTACAAGTCCCCTGGGAGGACAGGCGCACCAACATCAGCGTCCTCATTCAGGCCAACATCCCCAGCATTGAAGCAATGGCCACACTCGATCAGCTCCGCTGGGCAGGCCACATAGTCTGCATGCCAGACACGAGACTCCCAAAGCAAATGCTCTACTCGGAGCTCCTTCACGGCAAACGAGCCAAAGGTGGGCAGCGGAAATGGTACAAGGACACCCTCAAAGCCTCCCTGATAAAGTGCAACATCCCCACTGACACCTGGGAGTCCCTGGCCCAAGACTGCCCTAAGTGGAGGAAAGCACCTCGAGTCTCAATGCCGAGAGCATGCGGAAATCAAGCGCAGGCAGCGGAAAGAACATGTGGTAAACCAGTCCTACCCACCCCTCCCCTCAACGACTATCTGTGACAGAGTCTGTGGCTCTCGTATTGGACTGTTCAGCCACCTAAGAACTCACTTCAGGAGTGGAAGCAAGTCTTCCTCGATTCCGAGGGACTGCCTATGATGATGATGATGATGATAATGTGTTTTGAACATATCTTTAGCAACTATTACTTTCCCTTGTGCATACGTGACCTGTGGTGTTACTTGACATTAATATTCACAGCCTACTTAAGTGCTCTTCTTTAAGTTGTGCAATTTCTTCTGAATCATCTTCAGATGCTGAAAATGATCAACACCATATAAATTCTACCTGTGATTCCCTGCCTTTGCTTGTAAAAGGAAGAAAGACTTGCAATTATATAGTGCCTTTCACGACCACTGGACGTCCCAGACTGCTTTACAGCCAATGAATTAATTTTTGAATGTGGTCACAGTTGTCAGCCTAGATTTTTGTGCTCAAGTCTCTGGAGTGGGACTTAAACCCACAACCTTCTGACTCCAAGGTAAGGGTTCTACTCACTGAGCCATGGCTAAACAACAAATGATTTGAAAGTCAATAATATAGAAGGGAAGACCGAAACGGTCCGAAAATAAATAGACAAAGCAATGATTTTTAGAGTAAATAATAATCAATGATGTAATGAAATGAAAGGAAATAAAACAAAAAGCGAAGTCATGAAAAATAAGAATAAGGATAAGTAAATTATAAAGCTCCAAACATTAATATTCAGGGCATTGAACAGTTAAGGGTGAAATCTTGACATTTATTGCAAATAGAGTTTCATAAATCATTTTGTACGTGAGGCATGTCGGAATCTCACTCCTGCTGTGCACTTTCCACTTTTTCATATTCAGGTAGCGGTTCTTAGTTTTAATTATTTTATATAACTTGTTTTGCTGGGGATGTTCAAAAATAGAAAGCAGCCTCCCTGATGTCATGGAGAACAACTCAAGTGACTATGTTACATTGTCCGACATGACGGGTATTACATAGAATGACATCGAATGTACAGCACAGAAACAGGCTTTGCGGCTCAACCTGGACATGCCGGCATTTACGCTCCAGTTGTATATCCTTCCTCATCTATCGCTAATGTTATGTCTTTAGATGCTCTGATAATGACTCATAAGAACATAAGAACGTAAGAATTAGGAACAGGAGTAGGCCATCTAGCCCCTCGAGCCTGCTCCGCTATTCAACAAGATCATGGCTGATCTGGCCGTGGACTCAGCTCCACTTACCCGCCCGCTCCCCGTAACCCTTAATTCCCTTATTGGTTAAAAATCTATCTATCTGTGATTTGAATACATTCAATGAGCTAGCCTCAACTGCTTCCTTGGGCAGAGAATTCCACAGATTCACAACCCTCTGGGAGAAGAAATTCCTTCTCAACTTGGTTTTAAATTGGCTCCCCCGTATTTTGAGGCTGTGCCCCCTAGTTCTAGTCTCCCCAACCAGTGGAAACAACCTCTCCGCCTCTATCTTGTCTATCCCTTTCATTATTTTAAATGTTTCTATAAGATCACCCCTCATCCTTCTGAACTCCAACGAGTAAAGACCCAGTCTACTCAATCTATCATCATAAGGTAACCCCCTCATCTCCGGAATCAGCCTAGTGAATTGTCTCTGTACCCCCTCCAAAGCCAGTATATCCTTCCTTAAGTAAGGTGACCGAAACTGCATGCAGTACTCCAGATGCGGCCTCACTAATACCCTATACAGTTGCAGCAGGACCTCCTTGCTTTTGTACTCCATCCCTCCACGAGGCCATGTGTTGTACTTGAACTGTGGTGACCTTAGTCCTTTATTGATAACTCCAGAGTGAGGATCTCACCTGGTGGCCTGCCTTTTATACGAAGCCAGGCACACCTGTACAGGTAAGCTACAAGTCTGCCCGCTGCGGTGCCCTCTGGTGGCACGCCTTGCAATAGTACAAGCAGTAACCATGTGGGACACATGACAGCTATTGTGGAACATTTGCGGGGAAAATTGGGTAACGCCCCGCCAGGTGTAGAAGTCCCACCTCTCGCGAGAAATTGGGGTTAACACCCCCTGAAGGATGTGAAGCGCAAAATGAAACGCTCCACTTCCATTCTGGGGGTGCGGGTGAGCTAGCGGGGGCAGTCGCATCGAGAGTGGGGCGCAGTGCTACACACTGGGCCGCGCAGGAAGAGCTCTTCCCTTCATTAAAGGGAAGGGCCCAAGCTGCATACTCTGCAGCAAAAAAAAAGGGTTCTACCTGGAGCACCGGTGAACGGGGGCTGCCGTGCCAACAGCCCGACACTCAACCAGAGTACCGGCTGACCTTTCGTGGCATGGACCCCACGTTCAATGCCTCAACAGCGCGCAGAAAGAAATCTGAGGGTTTTTTTTTTAACAGCAACGCACCACCCCTTTAACGTTCACCCCCGCGAGCAGTCGGCCGCCCGCTGCGCGTCCCCGGAAGCTGTCGCTGTCATCGCCCGATGTAGCGTCGGGGGGGGGGGGGCGATATACAATTTAGGGTCTGGGGCGCTGCACACGGTGATGATGTCAGCATCGCCGGCGGAGCAGAGAGGAGCGCTATGGCCTGCCGCCGTCGCCGAATTTCGAAGGAGTCGTTAGCAGGCGCCGCGCCCGGTCGCGAAATCGATTGCGCCGCATTAGTGCCTCCCCCAGGGGCGCTAACGGGAGGCGCAAATGACACGAATTTCTAGGCCTCCGACTTTTGAGCGTCGTTGACCAGCGCTTTTTGTGGGCCACCTGTTCCGGCGGCCAAAAGACGGCACCATTTCCAGGCCCGGGAAATGGACGTCAAAGAGGCAGCTCCACGGCAACTCATCGGCTTTGGCCCACAGGGATGTCGGCCAGCTATGGAGCTAAGTCCTGGGGGCTGGGGGCTGGTGGTGGTGTGGTGTGGTGGGGCGGGGGAACGGTAGGGCTGAACGACTTCAGTTAAGTGGAGAGACCGGAGAAACTGAGGTGTTCCCCTCAGAGCAGAGACGTTTAAGAGGAGATTTTATAGAAGTGCTCAAAAAACTATAAGAGTTTTGATCGAGTAAACAAGGAGAAACAGTTTGGTCGGTAACCAGAAGACACGGATTTTTAAGATGTTTGTCAAAAGAACCAGAGGGGGAATAAAGAGATTTTTTTTTCTACGCAGCGAGCTATTGTGATCTGGAGCGCGCGGCCCGACAGGGTAGTGGAAGCTGATTCAATAGTAACTTTCAAGAGGGAATTGAATAAAAACTTATAAAGGAAAAACAACTTGCAGGGCTATGGGGAAAGAGCAGGAGAGTGGGACTAGGATTGCTCTTTCAAAGAGCTGGCACAGGCACTTTGGGCTGAATGATTGCCTTCTGTGTTGTATCATTGTATAATTCTAAGCGAGGCCTGGGGTTGTGGTGGCAGGGGGTGGGAGCCTGGACTACAGCAGCCTGCATTATTTAGATGGGGCTCAGAGCAATCCCGCTTCTCCTGACCCCACAATAACAATGTCAGACATACTTTTACTGAGCCGCAGTCCAGTAACTCACTCCGACTTGTTGCCTCTGCAAATAGAAAGTGGTGGAAATTCAGTCTGTTGCCGCCTCTGTTTGCCGCCCCCCCTGCCCCCCGGAGGGTCAGTAATGGTGGCGGAAATCATTTCCGGTGAGGCGGCCAACGACCAGCGCCCCAGCGGGACATTCAGTGCCGGTTTTGCGGGGGCGCGGAGCATCACTCAGCATAAATGCCAATTGATAATCTTCTAACTGCAGTGGGTAGCCTGGGCAGGAACGCCCATCACGGTGTCAGGAACAAAAGGGGCAGCTCACGTCGTCTCGGGTTTAGATCATGGCTTCAGGGTCTTGCGGTTTAGGGTTTTGTCAGGACCCCTCCCTCCCTCTGAACGGCCAGTAATTGCCATCTGCTATTGTGCTTGTAATTTGCACGTGATGAGGGACGCTGGCCCAAGGCATCCAGTCGGCTGATCCCAATTCCCAGGTATTGTGCAATACAGCCCGTCGTTGAGTACTCCAGTCTGGAACAGATCGATTCCATAATTATACTTTAAAACGTTGGTGAGCAGGTTCATTTTGAAGTTACCTGCACAACTTTTTTTTTTAACAGTATTGCAACAATTAATAACTGGAAGCTTACGGCTTAAAAGCAACATTTCTGTATTGTTTGGCGCACCCTCAGGAAATTCCTTGGAATTCTCTACCCCAAAGGGCTGTGGAGGCTCAGTCATTGAGTGTATTCAAGGCTGCGATCGATAGATTTTTGGACTCTAGGGGAATCGAGGGATATGGGGATCGGGCGGGAAGGTAGAGTTGAGGTCGATGATCAGCCATGATCATATTAAATGGCGGAGCAGGCTCGAGGAGGCAAATGACTTACTCCTGTTCCTAATTCTTATTACCACCTGGGAGAGGCGAGCCAGTGTGCAGCGCCCCCTGGTTGCGGCACCGTTTTGAAATCTGCAATCTGCAGCGCCCCCTAGTGGGACCACCTGGGAAAGCAGGCAGTCCGAGCTGTGCCGGCCACAGTGAGGGAAGGAATGTCCACCTGAGGAAAGTGTGATTGTTTTGGGGTTTTTTTTTGCGATTTATGGTGCTGTGTCGTCAGTATTGGGAATGGTTTTGGTGGTTTCTTTGCCGATTTTCTTTCCCCAGGGAAGCCTCTCTTCGGGCGCTCCGAGGTCAGCTCTTTAGCTCGGGATTTTCAATTACTCAGCTGGCCTTCCCGAGTGCTCCACTCCACACTCAGGGCTCAGCTGATGAATTTCGCAGCTGCAGATGCAAACCATTTTCCGGCGCAAAATTTACCGCCCCGCCACCTCAAAATGGGCGGTAACGAATTTCCACCACAAATTCTTTTTCACACTGTTTGTCCTTCTGATCTGCTATCAATTGTACCAAATCTGAAACCGTTTTGTGCGAGGAATCCGTGTCTAGATCCTGTGGAAATACTTTATGAAATCTAATGGTTAATTTTCAGACATTTATGCATCTGAGGAAGGAATGGGAGATGACCCGAGGCGGGCAGATAACTTTTGAGGAGGTTCTGAACAACAATGGTGGAGGAGGAGACACACAGATCAACATCATAAAGAAAGAGGCTATAAGTTGGGGGTGATTGAAGAGCTGTGGTGCGGCAAGACCATGGAGGCATTGGAAACAAGGATGGAGATTTTGGATTTAATATGACGGCTGTGTCCACTAACCACCTTTGAAAAGTTGACCTCCCCTTTAAGAGCTGCAAGCCTGCCTTTAAGAGGTGGTGTAGGCCTGCTGGATTGTCCGCCATCCTAAACGTGAGCTGCCTACTGTAATATACAGCTCCCTCTTGTGGGCTACTGTGGTAATGCAACTACTGACGTATATAATAAAAGGATCACGTGACAAGGTCACATGATGAGTTCCTGCCGAGCCACCTTGTGTCTGGATGTGTTTGTGATGACGTAAAGAAGATATCGCAGCTACAAGCAGTATGATTAGCACTGGGCCTCAACTATTTACAATCTATATTAATGACTTGGATGAAGGAACCGAGTGTAATGTAGCCAAGTTTGCTGATGGTACAAAGATGGGAGGGAAATCAAATTGTGAGGAGGACAAAAAAATCTGAAAAGTGATATAGACAGGCTAAATCTGTGGGCAAAAATTTAGCAGATGGAGTATAATGTGGGAAAGTGTGAGGTTATCCACTTTGGCAGAAAAAATAGAAAAGCAAATTAAATTTAAATGGAGAAAATCTGCAAAATGCTGCAGTACAGAGGAACCTGGGGATCCTTGTGCATGAAACACAAAAAGTTAGTAATCAGGAAGGTAAATGGAATATTGGCCTTTATTGCAAGGGGGATGGAGTATAAAAGCAGAGAAGTCCTGCTACAACTGTACAGGGTATTGGTGAGGCCACACCTAGAGTACTGTGTACAGTTTTGTAATCTGTATTTAAGGAAGGACATATTTGCATTGGAGGCTGTTCAGAGAAGGTTCACTAGGTTGATTCTGGAGATGAGGGGATTGACTTATGAGGATAGGTTGAGTAGGTTGGCCCTATACTCATTGGAGTTCAGAAGAATGAGAGATGATCTTATCGAAACATATAAGATAATGAGGGGGCTCGACAAGGTGGATTCAGAGAGGATATATCCACTCATAGAGGAAACTAAAGCTAGGGGGCATTGCCTCAGAATAAGAGGTCGCCCATTTAGAACTGAGTTGAGGAGAAATTTCTTCTCTCAGCGGGCCGTATATCTGTGGAATTCTCTGCCCCAGAGAGCTGTGGAGGCTGGGTCATTGAATATATTTAAGGCAGAGATAGATTTTTGAGCGATAAGGGAGTAAAGGATTATGGGGAGTGGGCAGGGAAGTGGAGCTGAGTCCATGATCAGATCAGCCGTGATCGTATTGAATGGTGGAGCAGGCTCGAGGGGCCAAATGACCTTCTCCCATTCCTACTTCTTATGTTCTTATGTCCTTATGTTCTCTGAACTGCCTACAAAGCAAGTATATCCCTTCTTAAATAAAGAGACCAAAACTGTACGCAGTACTCCAGGTCTCATTAACGCCCTGTACATTTGTAGCAGGACTACCCGACTTTTATGCTCCATCCCCCTTGCAATAAAGGTCAACATTCCATTAATAATAAAAAATATTATGCTAGAAATGACTCTGGCTATTGTTATGTATGCAATAACTCGAAAGACTGAATACTGTAAACTAACACAGGTACAAACCTGGCTCTGCTTTATTAGAGCCCAAAGTGATTCCATTATATGATGGCTTGCCTTTTACACCTGGGCCGCACACATGTGCTTACAGCCCGATGACCTCCGACAGTGGCGCCACCTGGTGGCTAGTAACACCAAGCATGCATACATGACAATATCGCCCTTTAAGATATTAGTAACAGTATTTATAAAAATTAAGACGGTCCGGGGCTTTCAGAGTCTGATGGCAGTGGCAATGACCATGTCAGGGATTGAAAGTCCATATTCATTGATGACAACGGAGTCCTCTGATGACTGAGGGTAGGTTGGTTGGTCACTGATTGTGTCTTCCTCAGATTGTTCCGGTTCATCCGTGTGCCGCAGCTTTATCTGATCGACATGTTTCCTGCATGTTTGCCCATTGACAATAAACACTCAGTTACCCTCCTTGGCCATAACAGTACCGGCGATCCACTTGGGACCTTGACCATAATTTAGTACATACACAGGATCGTTAACAGAAATATTGCATGACACAGCAGCACGATCATGATACCACTGCTGATTTTGACGTCTGTATTCAACTTGATCGTTCAAGTCAGGGTGAACAAGAGAGAGCTTGGTCTTGAGACCTCTCTTCATCAATGGTTCAGCAGGAGGGACCCCAGTAAGCATATGGGGTCTTGTCCTGTAACTAATCAATATGCATAACAAGCGAGTCTGCAGTGAACCATGAGTTACAGTTCCATACTCTGCTTGATGGTTTGGACAGCACGCTCTGCTTGACCATTAGATGCGGGTTTGAATGGTGCTGACTTCACATGTTCGATACTATTGAGTTTCATGAACTCTTGAAACTCCAGACTAGTGAAGCAAGGTCCGTTGTCACTTACAACGATGTTGGGCAGACCATGAATGGCAAATATGACACAAAGACTCTCAATGGTAGCTGTGGATGTACTGGATGCCATGATTATACACTCTATCCTCTTGGAATATGCATCCACCACAACTAAAAACATCTTTCCCAGGAAGGACCCTGCAAAGTCGATGTGGATTCTGAACCATGGTTTAGATGGCCACGACCACAGACTCAGCAGCGATTCCGCTGGTACTTTACTTAGCTGCATACAAGTGTTGCACTGATGCACACATTATTCCAGATCAGAGTCAATTCCAAGCCACCATACGTGAGACCTGGCGATGGCTTTCATCATGACAATACCGGGATGAGTGCTATGTAGATCATTGTCAAATTTCTCTCTGCCTTTCTTAGGCATAACAACACGATTACCCCACAGTAAACAATCTGACTGAATGCATAGTTCATCTTTGTGACGGTTGTAAGGTTTGGTCTCATTACACATTTGCTTGGTATGGCAGATCAATCACCTCTAAGGACACAACGTTTCACAACCGATAATATCAGGTCCAGGCTGGTCCAGGTCTTAACTTGTTGAGCTGTGACAGGGGTTCCTTCACTTTCAAAAGCATCCATAACTAACAATAGTTCTGCAGGTTGTGGCGTCTCCACCTCCGGTGTGGGCAACGGCAGACGGCTCAGTACATCGGCACAATTCTCGGTGCCAGGTCTATGACGAATGACATAATTATAGGCAGATAATGTCAGCGCCCACCTCTGGATGCGGGATGATACATTGGTATTGCTACCTTTTTTCCGAAAACAATGAAATGAGTGGCTTGTGATCTGTTTCCAGTTCAAACTGAAGACCAAACAGGTACTAATGCAGCTTTTTACTCCCATACACACAGGCTAAAGCTTCTTTTTCTACCATGCTGTAGGCTCTTTCCACCTTTGACAAACTTTTAGAAGCATGCGCAACAGGTTGCAGTTTACCTGACTCATTAACTGGTTGGAGCACGCAACCAACTCCATATGACGAAGCATCACTGGCCAATAATAGACGCTTACACGGATCATAATGTACCAGCAGCTTGTTAGAGCAAAGCAGATTAGTAGCTTTCTCAAAAGCTCTATCATGAGACGCACCCCCAAACCCAGTTGCCGCCTTTTCTTAGCAGCATGTGCAGTGGATCTAATGAAGTGCTTAATCTAGGTAGGAAATTAACGAAGTAGTTGAGTAGACCAAGGAACGAATGCCGCTCCGTCACATTCTGAGGCTTGGGTGCATTTATGATGGCCTTGGTTTTTAAGTCCGTAGGCCTGATGCCGGCAGCAGCAATTTTCCTCCCCAGGAATTCGACATGGATCTGCACCTTGGCTCCCTTGAAATTGCCGATGCCTGGTTCAAACAGCGAGGTGAACTTTCTCAGCACTTGAGCACATGGAGTATCATCCTTCGACAACAGCTCTTTGATCTCATTTAAGTTCCATTTGATTTTTTCTAACCAGTTCCTGCTGAACAGCGTTGGACCATTGTCTGGAACAATCCGTAACAGTAAATCATGAACCGCACCATCATACGACACCTTAATTACTGCACTGCCAATCACCGTTATGAGTTCTTTAGTGTACGTACGCAACTTGGCATTGACTGGACTCAGCTTCAGCCTCACAGCTTAGTATCCCACAGCCTGTCGAATCTCCTCTGGCTCATTATTGATTGACTCGCACCCGTGTCCAATTCCATTGGTACTGGCACACTGTTAAGTTTCACATTAATCATTATTGGTTGGCTCTTTGTTAGGAATGAATACAGTCCATACACTTCCTCCTCTGGTATCTCAGTTGCATATCCAGATCCGTGCTATACTGGTCATCATCCTCCACATGGTGTGTTGCAGCATGCTTGCTCAGTTGCGGACACATGCGCTGAAGATGCCCCAGTCTCGAACAGCCTATACAAATGTACTTTTTAAACCAACACTAATAAGGCCGATGATTGCCCCCACAATGCCAACATGGTGAAATCGGATTCATTCTTTGGGCAGCATACGCAGTCGAGTAGGCCCTGACATATGCAGCTCTGCCAAATGACGATACAATCTTGTTTACAGTACTTGCCAAGTTCTGATTTTTCGATGATATCAGCTTTAAGTTTTTGCCCGTCGTCATGCATTAATGATTTAGACGAGGGGATTAAATGTAGTATCTCCAAATTTGCGGATGACACTAAGTTGGGTGGCAGTGTGAGCTGCGAGGAGGATGCTATGAGGCTGCAGAGTGAATTGGATAGGTTAGGTGAGTGGGCAAATGCATGGCAGATGAAGTATAATGTGGATAAATGTGAGGTTATCCACTTTGGTGGTAAAAACAGAGAGACAGACTATTATCTGAATGGTGACAGATTAGGAAAAGGGGATGTGCAACGAGACCTGGGTGTCATGGTACATCAGTCATTGAAGGTTGGCATGCAGGTACAGCAGGCGGTTAAGAAAGCAAATGGCATGTTGGCCTTCATAGCGAGGGGATTTGAGTACAGGGGCAGGGAGGTGTTACGACAGTTGTACAGGGCCTTGGTGAGGCCACACCTGGAGTATTGTGTACAGTTTTGGTCTCCTAACTTGAGGAAGGACATTCTTGCTATTGAGGGAGTGCAGCGAAGGTTGACCAGACTGATTCCCGGGATGGCGGGACTGACATATCAAGAAAGACTGGATCAACTGGGCTTGTATTCACTGGAGTTCAGAAGAATGAGAGGGGATCTCATAGAAACGTTTAAAATTCTGACGGGTTTTGACAGGTTAGATGCATGAAGAATGTTCCCAATGTTGAGGAAGTCCAGAACCAGGGGTCACAGTCTAAGGATAAGGGGTAAGCCATTTAGGACCGAGATGAGGAGAAACTTCTTCACCCAGAGAGTGCTAAACGTGTGGAATTCTCTACCACAGAAAGTTGTTGAGGCCAGTTCACTAGATATATTTAAAAAGGAGTTAGATGAAGTCCTTATTTCTAGGGGGATCAAGGGGTATGGCGAGAAAGCAGGAATGGGGTACTGAAGTTGCATGTTCAGCCATGAACTCATTGAATGGTGGTGCAGGCTCGAAGGGCCGAATGGCCTACTCCTGCACCTATTTTCTATGTTTCTATGTTTCTATGCATGCCTAGGCAATCGTGATGGCCTTGCTCAAATCGCACGTCTCCGCCGCCAGTAGCTTGCGCAGGATCACCTCGTGGTTGATGCTGATTACAAAGAAGTCCCGCAGCATGTCTCCCAACGCATTTTGGAACTTACATGGTCCAGCTAGTCGTCTTAGGTTGGCAACGAATTCTGACACATGCTGGCCCTCAGAACGAATGTGCTTGTAGAATCGATATCGTGAGATGATGATGCCTTCTTCTGGTTTGAGATGGTCACGTACTAGAGCACACAATTCCTCATAGTCCTTGTCTGTTGGACTTGCAGGCGAGAGATGATTCTTTACATGTCCATAGATTTTCGGACTGCAAACCGTGAGGAAGACCGCCCTACTCCTAACTGCATCAGTGGGTTCTTCCACTTTTTGGCCACGAAGTACTCGTCCAGGCGAGCTACAAAATCTGCCCAGTCCTCTCCCTCCAAGACTCTCTCCAGAATTCCAATTGTGCTCATTTTTGCATGCGAAGGTTATTAAGTTACCTCGTCGCCAAATGTTATGTATGTAATAACTCGATAGACTGAATACAGCAAACTAACACAGGTACAAACCTGGCTCTGCTTTATTAAGGCCCAAAGTGATTACATTACATGATGGCTTGCCTTTTATACCTGGGCCGCACACCCGTGCGTACAGCCCAATGACGTCCGACAGTTGTGCCACCTGGTGGCTAGTAACCCCAAGCATACATATATGACAGCTATGTTGTGATATGAATGCTTAATGTATTTCTATCACGTTCCTCTCGCTACAATTTTAAAGTGAGCGCTCACCTGTTAAACAGGCGTTAATCCCTTTGTGAACCGGATGGTAAGAGGAGTTTGGTGCGAATGCATTGAACGAATTGTGTGGTAATATTGCAGGCGACACTTCCCAGGCCAGTGTGAGGGAAAGCAGTGGGAGTGTCACTAAAAATATGGATACATCATTAGCATTCGCGTGCTTCAGTGGAATCTGTGAAAGAAAGTATTTATTTACACAATTCAGTTGGCTTCCCTGCCTGCTCACACTCACTGAGAGCTCGCTCTGTAACTCACGGTGACAGCTTCCAGTCGTCAAAGGCACTGAGCGTACATGCGAGCTTTCAGGGTCTGCGGCGTGCGGAGAACATGACAATATTTCTAAACACCACAGTTCCCTTTCTGGCGGGTTTTTTCACTCCCTGTCTCATTCAAAGCTTCCGAACCATTATTGCACGTTTTACTGCTTTGTCTTTCATGGCAAACAAAAGGAAATGGAATCGGTGACTTTGCGATTTTCTGTAGATAGCGCTTTCTATTGTCACCAGGGCCCAGTTAAATGCAAAATGCGGTTATCTGCTCTCTGCAGATTTGCTTGGGCGATTGCCACCCCTTCGCAAATAGGTTCCAGTTTCTTAACAGGCGGATGAAAGTGAATTTACAAAGTACAAGAAAACAATTCTGACTGAATTTCTGAGCATGTTCGGAGAGTTTCATTCAAGGATGTGTGACTCCATTGGAATGTGAAGAGACAAATACTTTCAACTGGTTCATTTTTATGTATACTTTATCACTGTATACTTTATATAAAGGCTGCAGAATGGACAGTGTTATACTGTTTGCACGCTCCGTCAGCCTTGTCTAACTGAGAAATAATGTAAGTCAGCTATCGAGTGAAACTCTTCGGGGCTGAAATTGACCCTCTCAGAAAGGCCGCTGCCGGGTTTTTGCCTGGGGTCAGCAGCCCTGCCCTCACCAACGCCCCCCCCCCACCCCCAGCCCCCACTGTCCCCCCGGGTTTGTCCCTTGGGGCTCGGCGTGCGAAAAGGGCTTTGCGTCCCATGGGGGAAACGGGAGGTGGACGCGTGGCGATGCCACCGACAGCTTCGCGAGACGAGAAGAGTGGCTATGGCGCCCCGGCCACCCCTAAAGGGGAAGTGGTAGCGCCTCCACCATCTTTTCTGTGTCGGCCGACTTTTCACTCACCCCGACATATAGCCCGGCACCCCCACTCTTGGGTGCCAGGCCGCTGGCCCGGCCGATACGCTCCCTGGTCACGGAGTGGGCACCACTAAAGTGCCTGCAGAGTTCGCAGCGGCCCTCTTCTTTAAAAGAAGGGGAGGGACATTGTGACGTGGCAGCGTGACGCGACACTTCAGCGCCACACTGAGAGTTGTTCCCCGTGACCACCGCACACATTCTTTTTGCTCTAAGACCCCAATTCCGCACGATTTAGCGGCCCAGCTCGCCAGACACGAAATTTTCTGTTAATTCAAATTATGCGCGCAAGAAACAGGCGCGGGGCAATTTCGTCCCCTGACACTGCTCTACTGATGCCTTAAGCTAAGTCTCAGAGGACCATTTCCGAATTCACCCTATGTTACCTTCTATTTCCCATAGTAAGTGATGGCTTTGATACTCGCAAAATTACCTGCAAAAGATTCTGAAACGTTAACTCTGTTTCTCTCTCCACAGATGCTGCTAGACCGACTGAATGTTTCCAGCGTTTTTCCGTTTTTATTGTTATGCTGGTTGGTCTGTTGGCCTGCTTAGCACACCGTCAACCATCGTGCACTTCTATTGAATACAGCAATGATCCAGGACCTCTCCACTCTGGCCAATATTTATCCCTCAATCAACATAACAAAAACAGATTATCTGGTTATTATCGCCTTGCTGGGTCATCGCGACCTGTGTGAGAACACCACTGCAGGTCGGGGCTATAAACAGAGCTGGAGCGCCCGGCCCTGGAACATCGTGAGTGAAGGTGCGACGAATGAGGGTACGGGGCCCAGAAGAGCTGAGGGCCCAGGGGCAGCACGGGCCAGCCCACACTGCGATATGTGTGCGCACTAGGTCCGTGCAGCAGAGCAGGTCTTCAGTCGTCCTGGTTAATCCTTGCCACTGGTTAAAGGCCTAGCTCTGTCAAGCCTGTATGGTGGCTGATGTGCAACGGTCACCACACGTTAAAAAAAAATTCACGCACAGGCATCTTCAACTGGAGTTCAGGACTGGAACATCGGGTCCTTCATTGAAACATCTGTGAACTCTCGTGGAAGCAAGTCATCCTCGTTCGAGGGACCGCCTATGATGATGGCCCTTTGTGGGAGCTTACTTGTGCACAAATCGGTTGCCCTGTTTCCCACATTACAACAGTGACTACACTCCAAAAGTACTTCATCAGCTGTAAAGTGCTTTGAGACGTCCAGTGCTCGTGAAAGACGCTATATAAATGCAAATCTTTCAATGGGGACAGACATAGAGTAACAATATGGCAGGAAAACCAATGGCCGTAGAGAACAGTTCCTCCAAATAATTTGACCCAGACGCTGACCTCGAATGTAAATATTGGCGCACCCTAAATCAAGCAAGAGGATGGGTGTTAAAGATCGATGACAATATGATAAGAAATGACACTTGGTGTGAATGTGGAGATTTAACATTGGCTGATGCAGAGTACCCTTCAACACTCTGTACTCCCAAGGAACTGTTTGAGATAAAAGACGATATTAGATGCTGGCTGTGGTTAACAAGTGACAAGTTGTGAATTAATAATGACTCATAACACCTTTGTAACAATATCGAGGAATTATATATTGATGTGGCGTGAAAGGATTCACTAAAATAAAAGTTCTGAAAGTAAATTTTAGACTGAAAAGTTCCACAGATGAAATTTGGCAGTGATTTTTATCCTAAAACATCTGGTATTAAATTACAAGCTATTTCTATGCCCAACAATTTTGCGAGGTTATTCACCGTTCATTAACTCGCTCTTTGTCACACGCGAGACAGAGCTTAAAAACGTGGCTTCAGTATGATAAAATGTCAGACATTTTCCCATGTCTGTACACAAAGAAGAGGACAATAAGATGATTGATGACATTATTGGATTGCTAATGATGTTGGATGTAGCAACATAGCAAATCCTTGACATAGCAGTCGATGGCAACAAGCAAAAGACTGGAAGGCACAAGTACAGCATTTTCAAGCCAAAAGCAAGGGTAGAGATTACAGGAAAGGTTTTGCCTTTTACAGGATAGAGAATATGTGGAACAGAATCCCAGAGGATGTAGTACACTCGAGATCAATATGACGCCCCTTCTGCCTGGTCAAGGTGACATAAAAGATCCCTTCACACCATTCCAGGAAGAGCAGGAAGTTCTCCAATGTTATTGCCAATATTCTTCCCTCAACCAACACCACTTTGGGGGCAAAAACACGAAGGTAGAATATTATCTGAATGGTGGCAGATTGGGAAAAGGGGAGTTGCAACGAGACCTGGGTGTCATGGTACATCAGTCATTGAAAGTTGGCATGCAGGTACAGCAGGCGGTGAAGAAGGCAAATGGTATGTTGGCCTTCATAGCGAGGGGATTTGAGTATAGGAGTAGGGAGGTCTTGCTGCAGTTGTACAGGGCCATGGTGAGACCTCACCTGGAACACTGTGTTCTGTTTTGGTCTCCTAATCTGAGGAAGGACGTTCTTGCTATTGAGGGAGTGCAGCGAAGGTTCACCAGACTAATTCCAGGGATGGCTGGACTGACGTATGAGGAGAGACTGGATCAACTGGGTCTTTATACACTGGAGTTTAGAAGGATGAGAGGGAATCTGATGGAAACGTATAAGATTCTTAATGGACTGGACAAGTTAGATGTGGGAAGAATGCTCCCGATGTTGGGGAAGTCCAGAACCAGGGGTCACAGTCTAAGGATAAAGGGTAGGCCATTTAGGACTGAGATGAGGAGAAACTTCTTTACTCAGAGAGTTGTTAACCTGTGGAATTCCTGCCGCAGAGAGTTGTTGATGCCAGTTCATTGGATATATTCAAGAGGGAGTTAGATATGGCTCTTACGGCTAAAGGGATCAAGGGGTATCGAGAGAAAGCAGGAAAGGGGTACTGGGGGAATGATCAGCCATGATCTTATTGAATGGTGGTGCAGGCTCGAAGGGCCAAATGGCCTACTCTTGTACCTATTTTCTATGTTTCTATGGTCAACCACTAAACAATTGAAAGTCTTTGGTTCTTCTTGACACATAAAGGAGAGCTGGATTGACACATGTTGAGAATAGAAATTAATGGGTCAAGGGATGTTAATAGCACTGCTTGATTCTTTTTTCCAGGAGAACAAGAGGAAGAAATGTTATGTTCCTAAAATTAGAGGAAATCCATGATAGAATTGTCATGCATGGTCCCTGCCTCTGGCAGACTTCATCGGCCATATGGGCTTGCTCATTCTGGACTTCATAGTCCTTGTTAGAATGGGATGTTCCTGGTTATTTTGCGAATAAGCCTCAATAAAAATTCCCTATTGCAAATAGAATGGGATAAAAAAAAACAATAGTTTTAGTTGGTTCAAAAGGCTACTGGTTGTGTTTTTGAAATAAGAAGAGATTGAGGGATATGGTGAGAATCTGCTGAGGTGGAGTTCAGAACAATCCCCCCAAAATCCGCTTGTTACAGCCAATGTTCTATTCAACGCCTGTACTTATGAGAAGTCTACAGATTAAGGGGCGCAATTGCCCCTTTGTGCAGGGCCAGTTAGCACTGCAGGCCGGCGCTAACGAAGTGCTAATGAGTTAGTGGGCAGGCACGGCAGTCACATGAACTACACAGAATTACCCCCGAGGCTTCCTATTGAAGGAATAGGCCACGCAGGCATATTCCGAAAGCTCATTGAAACCAAGAACTTGACCCTAGAGGCAGCAGCACTGGTTGCACATACATTCTTGGCATGAGAAGAAGAAATGAGGTTGATCTACACTGCGGGGTACGACAACTAACGAAACATCGGAAGAAGGGGTTCACAGCGTGAAACAAGCTGCTACCCCCACACACAGACAAAGACAGGAAAGCAGGCCCTCAACAGCAGGCAGTGGAGCCAGAAGCCATCAAGGGCCACATGAACGGCCGTTCACACCTCATCAACCCACAATGCGAGCAATCGACTACAAACTGAGAGAAGCTCAAGAGAGATCAGCCAGACGCAACTCATTCTTTGGAAACAATGGAAGCGGTCTGTGCTGGAGATGTGGGGGAAGGCACTCATCAAGGGGGGGCCAATTTCAGCATGCTGTTTGCAGAAACTGCGACTATACAGGGCATCTGACCCGCATGTGCAGAAAAACGGCAGCTTGGCTGATATACAAATCGGAAGGGTCGGAAAGCAGACCAGAAGACGGTGGGGACAGTACCCGGTACACCGGTATACAGCGGGTCAACACGATCGATGGCCACTGCTCCTACAACAAGATGCCTCCAATAATGATGAGGGTCCTACTCAACGGGATACCCGTCAACATGGAACTGGATATGGGAGCGAGTCAATCCCTCATGAGCGCTCAACAATTTGAACAGCTGTGGCTGCACAAAAGAGACAGACCAAAACTCACAAGGGCCGACACCAAACTAAGGACCTATACCAAAGAAATCGTCCCAGTCCTCGGCAGCGCCATGCTCTCAGTCACACACAAAGGGACAGTGAACCGACTTCCCCTGTGGATTATCCGCGGAGATCTCCCAGCACTGCTGGGGAGAAGCTGGCTGGCAAAACTAAACTGGAAATGGGATGATGTTCACGACATGTCGTCAGAGGAACAGACCTCCTGCTTAGCAGTTCTAATTGATTTGAACATCTCTTTCAGCCAGGTGAGGGCACCTTCAACGGGGCTAAAGTCAAAATCTACATCACACAGGATGCTAGACCGGTCCATCACAAGGCTAGAGCTGTAACCTATGTGATGAGGAAAAAGATTGAACATGAACTGGACAGGCTTCTGCGGGAAGGCATTATCTCACCCGTGGAATTTAGCGACTGGGCAAGTCCCATCGTCCCAGTCATGAAGCCCGATGGATCCGTACGAATCTGTGGGGATTATAAATCTACCATAAACAGAGTCTCCCTACAGGACCAATACCCGCTGCCCAGAGCAGAGGACTTATTTGCGACATTGGCTGGAGGAAAACTTTTCTCAAAACTAGATCTCACATCTGCGTATATGACGTAAGAATTGACCGATGAGTTCAAGCTACTCACCACCATCAACACACATCGAGGCCTTTTCATGTACAATCGATGCCCATTCGGCATCAGGTCGGCAGCTGCTATATTCCAGCGTAACATGGAGAGTCTGCTCAAGTCCATCCCGGGGACGGTTGTATTTCAAGACGACATACTTATCACGGGCAGGGACACCGACTCCCATCTCCGCATTTTGGAGGAAGTACTAAAGCGGTTGGATCGGGTAGGCCTAAGAGTTAAGAAATCCAAGTGCCTGTTTCTCGTGCCCGAGATTGAAATTTTGGGCAGAAGGATTGCCGCTGATGGAATCCGCCCAACAGAGTCCAAAACAGAAGCAATTCACCTGGCACCCAGGCCCCGGAATGTCTCAGAACTGCGCGCCTTTCTCGGGCTACTCAATAACTTTGGGAACTTTATGGAGAACCTAAGCATGCTGCTGGAGCCTCTCCACGTGCTACTCAGAAAGGGGTGCGATTGGTTTTGGGGGACACCCAGGATCGCGCCTTCAACAAGGCACAGAACCTTCTGTGTTCCAACAGTGTTTTGGCTTTCTTTGATCCAGGTAAAAAGCTAGTTCTTACATGTGATGCATCAGAGTACGGGGTCGTGTGCATTTTACAACATGTCAATAGTGCGGGTAAATTACAACCCATAGCTTATGCCTCCAGGTCACTTTCGTGGGTGGAGCGCGGGTACGGAATGGTGGAGGAAGAGGCGCTCGCGTGCGTTTACGGTGTCAAACAGGTGCACCAATACCTTTTCGGGGCCAAGTTCGCATTAGAAACCGACCACAAGCCCCTCACGTCCCTACTATCCGAGAGCAAGGCAATAAACACCAACGCCTCGGCACGCATTCAACGGTGGGCACTCATGCTGGCGTCTTATGATTACACCACCAGGCACAGACAACTGTGCCGACGCGCTTAGCTGGCTACCCCGGCGACCACGGAAGGGTCTGACGAACAGAACTGTGAGATAGTCATGGCAATCAATACCTTTGAGTCCACAGGTTCGCCCATGATGGCTCACCATATCAGAGCCTGGATGACCAGCGACCCCATGTTATCCCTAGTAAAAAGATGTGTCCTAACCGGTGACTGGGCAGAGGCTCGCGATGCCTGCCCCGAGGAAATCAAACCTTTCCATAGGCAATGCATGAGCTGTCACTTCAAGCAGACTGCCTGATGTGGGGCAGCCGAGTAGTTATGCCTCTGCGAAGCAGAGAGGCATTTGTCCGGGAGCTCCACCGCGAGCACCACCGGGGATAGTTCTCATGAAGGCCATAGCCAGATCCCACGTCTGTTGGCCTGGTATTGACGCGGACTTGGAGCTCTGCGTCCGACGGTGCACCATTTGTGCCCAACTCAGCAATGCCCCCAGGGAGGCACCCCTGAGCCCCTGGCCCTGGCCTACCAAACCGTGGTCGCGGGTGCACGTAGACTATGTGTGCCCATTCATGGGCAAAATGTTCCTCGTAGTTGTAGATGCCTTTTCTTAGTGGATCGAATGCACCATTTTAAACTCGAGCACCACCTCCACCACTGTGGAGAGCCTTGGAACCATGTTCGCAATGCACGGCATTCCTGACATATTGGTCAGTGATAATGGTCCGTACTTCACCAGCGCAGAATTCCAAGATTTTATAAGTGACCACGGCATAAATCATGTTCGGACGGCTCCGTTCAAGCCGGCCTCCAACGGCCAGGTGGAGCGAACAGTGCAGATCATTAAGCAAGGCATGCTCAAAATCCAAGGTCTCACACTTCAGGGCCGCTTGTCGCAACTGCTGCTGGCATACAGATCTTGTCCGCATTCATTGACTGGAGTTCCCCCCACGCAACTATTAATGCAATGGATCTTAAAGACAAGGCTCTCATTAATCCTCCCAGACATGCATGAAATCATTGAGGTAAAGCGCCGTAAGCTAACCGCGTACCATGACCGAAATTCGAGGGGGAGGTGGAATGAGATAGGGGACAAAGTGTTTGTGCTAAACTATGGCAGGGGTCCCAAATGGCTTGCAGGGACAGTAACAGGCAAGGAAGGAAACAGACTACTGGTTGTATAAATGGACAATGGCCAAACCTCCCAGAGGCATGTAGACCAAGTCAAAAGTAGATTTACCAACAATACTGCTGAACCAGAGGTAGACTACAATGTGAAACTCACACCACACCTGGTGGACAGACAGAGGGAACAAACTGAGGAAAGGGCAATCCCAACAGACAGCCCAGGCGAGACACCAACAATCATACTGAACGAAACAGAGAGCTCAGGCGAGATACCAGCAATCACCCCGAAAGAACAACAGGCACCAAGGCAAACAACTGAACCACAACTCAGATGCTCCACGCGAGAGCGTAGACCACCTGAGAGACTGAACCTATAAAGACAATAAGACCTTGGGGGAGGGTGATGTCATGTATCTCACACTACTGTAGATAACTGTATCTTTCCATGCTATACATGACTGTAACCAGAGATGACCTGTAACCACAAGCTTACCTTACCACCAGGGGTGCACTTGCAGGAGACACTGGATACCTGTCCCAGACAGGTATATAAGGACAGGTCTCAGGCAAGTGTGGCAATCGAGAGCTGTGTAATAAAGTTGCAGGTCCTGAGTGACCTTGACTTCAGTATGTGCCTCATGTGAATCTGTACTGCAGGGACAGGACTTTACAGCCACATCCGCTGTCAGGTTCCGTCGGACCTTTATTTGGTGAAGTACCTTCGCCATCCCCATGTTAAAAGGTTTACAGCCTGGGGGAATGGACTCCCACGCTCTTGGCACTGGACCTTCCAGCGGACAAGCCAGTACGGCAATAAGAAAGTGGCTAACTCTCCCTTAGTGGAAGCAGAGCAGTGTAATAGTCTCCACCTCTTCCCAATGTTCCCCCAAGCCGCGCAGTAATCTGCAAAGGCCCGCACAGGCCGCTCACAAGCTCTTACATTGCGAGCACTGCACATGTGCAGAAATTTAAAGGGACCGCTCGTTGAGAGAAACCAGCCCCACACAGCCAAGCAACATTGCCTGGATTGCCAAAGACTTTGCGGAGTTTCAGCATTGGAGCAGACATTATTTGGGAAAGTCTAGTAGCCTTCAGAACCTCTAGCCTCATGTGCATTTTTTAGTCTCCTTATCTATTGGGATTGAAGATGAACGTTATGAGGGTAAGTTTCTTTGGGGCTTCGCTTGCTCCGCTGCTATAACTTTGGCGGAAAATGTGTTTATGCACTATCACATGGTTTGTCACATGGTTTGGTATGAGCATGCTCAGTTCGCTCTGGGCTAATAATCATTATCATCGGCAGTCGCTCAGAATGGAGGGAGACTTGCTTCCACTCTTAGAATAAGTCCTTAGGTGGCTGAACAGTCCAAAAAGAGAGCCACAGTCCCTGCCACAGGTGGGACAGACAGTCGTTGAGGGTAAGGAAGGATGGAACAGGTTTGCCGCACGTTCTTTTCGCTGCCTGCACTTGTTTTCTGCATGCTCTCGGCAATGAGACTTGAGGTGCTCAGTGCCCTCCCGGATGCACTTCTTCCACCTAGGGCGGTCTTTGGCCAGGGACTCCCAGGTGTCAGTGGTGATGTTGCACTTTATCAGGGAGGCTTTGAGGGTGTCCTTGTAATGTTTCCGCTGCCCACCTTTGGCTCGTTTGCTATGAAGGAGTTCAGAGTAGAGCGCAAGCACATGGACTAGCAACTCCTCGTGTCTCTGTCCTTCATTTGTTCTCCCCACGTATATTACATTTTGCTGACGAGGATGGGATCCCAGAGTCATTTTTAAGGATCAGGGAAAGACACTGTGCTCAACCTTCGAGTGGACAAGTTTAAGGAGAATTTGTGACACCTGAACTGAAGGTATGCGATATTTTACCTTTAACGCTCATGCAGAATCGTCTGTGCTTCGCCTGCACCTGTATATATAAGCAGCAGCTGCGGCATTGATTCTCACAGGAACACAGGTAGTGAGTTATTGTTCGACAGGATCAGGACAATCATGGCCGAGCTAATGGAATTTATCAGAAGCCTTGGCATGTATGACCGAGCTCACCAACCATTCTGTTCTTATATTGAGCGGATGAGATGTTATTTTAAGGACAGTAACATTACTGAGACCGAAGGTGCAGATGAGAAAGATCAAAATAAAGTAACTTGTGAACGGGAAAAAGCATTTTTTCTAAAGGAGATCGGCCCAGATATCTATGGAACATTGACAAACTACATGATAATACATTAGATGCACGTAAACAGGGTTTCTGACTAACTTCCACCAAAGTTACAGTGGTGGAGCAAGAGACTCCCCAAGAAAATTCACCCCCTACCCTTCAACGTTCTTGTTCCAGTTAACTGCGACAGACACCCGTCCAGATTGTCCTTCCATGCGTCACATTCTTCCTTCCCCAAGCACAATTTCATTTTCCTTGACATCATTCAGCAATGGGGCTGCAATGATGCACGTAATTATTGGGTCCATGTTCAAGTTGCCCGGACAAATATGGGCCACACCCCACACCCCGCACCCCCACCCCCCCGCCCCCCCGGCCAGGGGACCACAGCAATGCAGCTCATCATAAACTTAGATAGCAGTGCCTGCCAGTTGCGTTAATTGCACAACGAGGAGCGACTGGAATTTGAGCGCCAGTCCGGCTTAATTGCTTGACCGTGGTCGTGCCGTAGGCACGAGGCCTGACTGTGGTCCTGATCGCAGGAAGGCACAGTCGAGGAGGAGGGACTGTGAGCAGAGCAGGAAGAGTGGAAGAGGCTGCCGAAGTCTCACGGCCGGATGGGAAGACATAGTGAAAGAATAGACATAGGGAAAGAACTTCAAGAAGCCTCGGCCACATTTAACGAGCGTGGATGTAGCTTTGGGTATTTTATTACATGCTGGTGTATTAATGGACAGTGACGATGAGATGTGTCCGAATGTCTATTGATGTGGCCCTACTCAGTGAGGGTCACAAACTTAGAGGAAACCTCCGAGTTCTGCATGAATGAACCTTCAACACTGAAAATTCTAGCTTCTTTAAAGTCTCAGGGTGAGAAATTAATTTGGACAGCGCCCCCGGCGAGGATCGGAACAGGGGCACTAAAGGGGTTTGCAGCTGGGAGCGCCGGCATTCGCGCCGCCCAGAAAATTCAGCGTGCCGGTACCGGTGGCGCAGAGGAGTGTCGCCCGGGAGCACCGCGCCGGTGTGCATCACCCATGGTATCGACATGGAGGCAACATTTGGTTTGCGCTGCACCTGTAGCGCCCCCTACTGACCCCGCCAGAGAAAGCCGGCGCGCAGAGCTGTCCCGGGGCGCTAAGGGAAGGAATGACTGCGTGAGGTAAGTATGATTGATTTTTTTTTCCCCCCGCTTTAACTTTATTTGGGGTGAGTAACGTATAGAGAATGGTTTTTGTGTTTTTTATTTCGATTCTTTTTTTGTCGGGAGGCCTCTCAGGGCGCTACGAAGCCGGCTCTTTAACACGGGATATTTCAGTTACTTACCCAGCCTAGCACCCTGAGAGAAGTGTGGAACGCTTCCCTTAACGCTCTGCTCCACTCTCAGGGCGCAACCACTGAATGTTTTGGCTGCCGTCGCAAACCATTTCTCGGCTCTAAATTTGTCCACCGCCCAACATTAGCACCTCAAAAAAACATCAACCGAATTTCCAGCCCTTACTTTCAGAACATGGGCAAAATAATACGATCTGCTCCAATGATTGTTCTTACATTTTAAATTTGCTCGCGTTTAGTTATACTCATTTACAACATTTGGTATTTCTCTAATAATGCCTGAGCAAAAAGATTAATCTATATTTTACAATATAGATTTGCTGACTAGGCTATGCATCCTGGAGTCTCTCTCTTGCTCCTGATGCTATTATGGGAAGCTTGAAGGGGGCTTGGTTGCTTGTCGATATTCCTAATGTTGGGGGCTCGGCGGGCTGGTTGGCCTCTTCCTGTTCCCATGTGGCAGATCCATCAGTTTCTATATATACTCATACAAGGTACCAGAGACTGAGAGAGACAGATTGAATCCCATACTCATACACAGTACCAGCGACTGACAGATGCAAAATTAAACCCACACTCACACACAGTACCAGGGAGCGACAGATACAGAATAAATCTCACACCCATATACAACACCAGAGACTGAAAGGCGTAGAATTAAACCTACCTGAGTCTTTGAGTATATTTCGAATGATTTTTCGAATCTAGGGGAATTTAGGGATATGGAGACCGGGCAGAAAAGTAGAGTAGATCAGCCATTATCTTATTGAAAGACGGAGCAGGCTCAAGGGGCCATATGGTCTACTCCTGTTCCTAATTCTTATGTTCTTATGTTGTTAAGTGAAAAGAAGAGTCAACCTCAAAGAGCTGTGGAAGCTGGGACATTGAATAAATTTAAGACAGAAATAGACAGTTTCTTAACCGATAAGGGAAAAAGGGGTTATGGGGAGCGGGCAGGGAAGTGGAGCTGAGTCCATGAATGGATCAGCCATGATCTTATTAAATGGCGGAGTAGGCTCGAGGGGCTGTATGGCTTACTCTTGCTCCTATTTCTTATGTTATGTTCTTATGAATGACATATTAAATTAATAATTAATAATTACAGATTGTAACTTAAAACAAAAAAGATTTCTACGTTATCCTAATATTAGGAACATAGGGGTAGGAGTAGGCCATTGAGACCCTCAAGCCGTGGCTCATGGGATCATGGCTGATTTGTGACTGAACTATATACCCGCCTTTGCCCCATATCCCTTAATACCCCCGTTAACAAAAATCTGTCAACCTCAGATTTCAAATTAACAATTGACCCAGCATCAACTGTTGTTTGCAGAAGAGAATTCCAAACTTCTATCACCTTTTGTGTGTAGAAACATTTCCTAACTTCACTCTTGAAAGGCCTGGCTCTAATTTTTAGACTATGTTCCTAGTCCTAGATTCTCCAAGATGTGGGAATAGTTTTGTTCTATCTACCCTATCTGTTCAACTTAATATCTTGAAAACGTCTTCAAATCATCCATTAACTTTCTAAATTCCAGGGAATACAATCCTAGATTGTGTAATCTCGCCTTATAATTTAACCCTTTGGAGTCTAGGTATCATTCTGGTAAATCTACACTGCACTCTCTCCAAGGCCAATATGTCCTTCCTAGGGTGTGGTGCCCAGAACAGCTCACAGTTCTATGGGTGTGGTCTAACTAGGGCTTTGTACAGCTGTTGCATGACTACTAAACGCTTATATTCTAGTCATCTAGTGGAGGGCCCGACTTGCATGAAAACACCAGTGGCAGGTCGGGGCCATAGAAGGAGCGGCGAGTAGGCCTCGGGGAGCGGCGTGGAGGCATACTACTTCATGCAGCAGCGCAAGCTGGTGCAGGAGGGCGACGGCAGCGAAGAGTGATGTCATCAAGGTCCAGGTCGGTGATTGGAGCGTGGGCAGGTACAGCAGGAGCGGCGAGATCGGGGCGAAGGAGCGGCGAGAGACGGTAGAGGGATGTGATCGGGGCCCAGGAGAGGCGTGAGTTCAGGGCCAGGGGCTCAAGGACAGCACGGGCCAGTCCACACTGCGATATGTGTGCGCACTAGGTCCGTGCAGCAGAGCTGGTCTCCAGTCGTCTTGGTTAACCCTTGCCAAGACCTAGCTCTGTCAAGCCCGTGTGGTGGCTGGTGTGCAACGGCCACCACACATTAAAAAAATCCACGCACTGGCATCTTCCGCCCTTCAGGATGTAGTTCGGGATCTGGAATATTAGGTCCTTCATTGAAACACCTGTGATCTCATCCTTTTTTGCATAGAAGCAAATCATCCTCATTTCGAGGGACTGCCTATGATGATGCTGTTTTAACAAAAATATATAGCATTACATGAACCTATCTATTCCATTATGAGTCACGCTCAGTCAATAACCTATGCATGCTCACACAGTTTAGCATTTAATTCATTGACAATTACAGATAGACCATTGGATGCAATTCAACCATTCGTCACAATTCACCATCTGCACTGGACTGAATGTTGCTTGTGCATTATTGCATTGTAGGTGCGTATTATCAGCTCCCTGCGAATGCACAGATGTCAAAATGTAAGTGTTGATTTATCCCTCACTTACAGTGTTTGAAACTATTCTTCATCTTCAGACAGATCGACTTCCATAATTAGAATAGCCATAATATAATCATTCAGCTTTTAAGATTACCCGGAGTGCAGAATTTGTTCATTAACAGCTCAGCAATGTTGTCAATTACAATCCAGTGAATAACACGCTATTGAAAAAATAATCCACTACTTCAAGAATTACAAGGGTTAAATTACTGCAACTAATTCACTCGCTACATCTATGATATATGATGGCAAAAATGCAGAAAGCAAGTTGCTTCTAAAAAGGCAATTCGAAAGAAATGAACAAAGAGTTAGGGACTAAGGAGGAGGGATAATTGAGCAAGCAAGTGGAGGTAGAAATGCAGCAGAATAATTGTGAGGGGATTAAAGTATTAACTCAATGAGGCTAGAGCTATTCACAATGTTCTTGGCACTAATGATAAATGATAATTGACACACAGGCTGAGCGTGACGAGGTTTTGATGCGTTTGCACATTACATTCAGCTCTGTTGATTTGCTGAAGTGCTTTAACATTGAAAAATTCATGATGTTAAATGGCCCCTAAGATCGGTCTCAATAGAAATAAATAAGAAATGCCATGCTGTTTCGAAATCCAGTGCTAATACACTAAATGGATTGTGAGCAAAATAGTCTAATAAGGGATTTTTCACTAGATTTACTTAGCAACAATAGACATCAAATGTCGTAATGCCATTAGCACTTCAAAGCATTCTTTCCAGCAGAGAGCTAGATATATATATATATTTTATAAGCATCTATTTCATTGGAGTTGTGACATCACACAATGTTTGGCAAATGTTTTTATCAGATCTATAAGTAAAGGAGGGCTCATCACATTAACAGTTGTGTCTGGCTCTACAAACATATCACTTTGACCTTAATCAGTAGACCAGGGGCCGAAATTCCCCCCCCGCCCTCACCCCCGAAAAGGCTTCAGGCACCTGAAATCGACAGCCACGGGGCGTCGCGGAATGGCTGCCGACTCTCCGCGGAGGGGCCGCCATTTGCAAATTGCTCTTCATCGGGGCGGAGCGGTGTAGGGGACCGTTCTGCCCGTTTTGCCGCCGTGGCGTGCACACGCCGACCCCTTCCCGACCGATGGCGACCCCTTCCCGAAATCGCCCCGCGGGAACTATCCCCTTTGCGGAATTGCCCCGCGGGAGCGGCACCGCCAGCCCGTGCCCCCCCCCGACAGCTTTTCGTGTCGGTGCACTCCTCGTTGGTCCTTGTTGGTCAGCGTCGCGGCCACCCTTAAAGGGGAGTTGGCGCTGTCAGCGATGCCATTTTATTCTGTATTGTCGGCCGACTCCCAGGTCGGCCCGACAATTACGCCCCCGGGTCCGGCCGTAACCCTCCCCTGGTGGCCCAGTGGACCAAACTGAAAAAGATGCAGAGCTCATAGCGGCTCTCCCCCTTCAACTGAAGGGGAGAGATGTTGTGACGTGTCAGCTTAACGCTGATGAATAATTGGGGCAGACAAGCTGATGCAAGGGCTCTTCTGCCCCTCTGCCGCGACTAGATCCATCCCAAGCAAAAGAAAAACGTCCAAGTGCCGAATAGCGACAGCACATCTGCCGTAACCCAAGCAGCGGAGAAAAGCTAGAAAGAATGGAAGGTGCGCCTCATTTTTGGCGGAGGTAAATTTCTACAGGCTTCCAGGAAATTAATTCATAGCAATCAAAGGCTTGCTGTCTGATAGCCAATCCTTTCTCATCTCTAGCCTTCAAATTCCCAACCCTTTTATACCTTGATTTTATCACTACCATGGGAGTCACTATTTCTCTCTTGTTCCTCCTAAATCCCAAATACCACACTCAGTGCACTCTTCCCTTTCCTGTATCTTCACTTGGCTTGGAACAAGAACTCAGTGTGCAGGTTCATTCTTTGCCAGGATCACAAAGCTCTGGGCCCAGACTAGTCTTCCTTTAAAAGCCTTAGCGTGGTGTCTGTTGATGACTACTTTTCCATTTTTCCTCTCTCATTCTTCTCAAAATTGCCGGTGTTCTGCACAATGCACTCTGGCCCATCGCAAACCAGGCAATTTAAAAAAAAAGGATTGTATCTGGCGACCGACTTGACCGATGGATCGGGTATCTCTTTTATCCCTGCCTGCTGATGGTATTTTTCAAGCTGAGGAAAAGCCGAATGCTACCAAAATGGTTTTGATTCTGAAATATCGTAGTGGCTGTCAGTATTTGGGATAGCAATAGTACAGCGTCTCACTTTTCCCACTGCACACCTCCCAAATAATGTTGTGACATGAAACATATATGACACTCTTTCCTAACGTCAAGACATTGGGCACTGACTTCATCACACAGAAGCCTGAATTAAAATTAGCAGAAAATTGTGGGGAAGTCTATATCTAGGAACATAGGAACAAGAAGAGGTCATTTAGCCCCAAGAGCCTAATCCGCCATTCAATGAGATCATGGCTGATCCACAACATAACTCCATATACCTTTTCCCCATATCCCTTCCTACCTTTGGTCAACAAAAATCTATCAGATTTAAAATTAACCATTGACCCGGCATCAACTGCCATTTGTGAAGACAGTTCCAAACTTCTACCAACCTTTGCGTGTAGAAGTATTTCATAATTTCACTCCTGAACAGCCTGGCTCTAATATTTAGACTATGCCCCCGAGTCCGAGAATCCCCGACCAGCAGAAATAGTTTATCTCGATCTACACTATCAGTTCCCCTTAACATCTTGAAAAATTTGATCAAATCACCCCCTTAATCTTCTAAATTCGAAGGAATACAACTTTAGTTTGTGTAATCTCTCCTTGTAATTTAATCCTTTGCAGTCCAGGTATCATTATGGTAAACCTGCTCCCTCCAAGACCAATGTATCCTTCCTAAGATGTGGTGCCCAGAATTGAACACAGTACTCCAGGTGTGGTCTAACTAGCACTTTGTCCCCTAGTCCTAGATGCCTCAATCAGCAGAAATAGGTTCTCTCTATCTACCCTGTCAGTTCCCCTTAATATCTTGAACACTTCAATCAAATCACCCCTTAATCTCCTAAATTCCAGAGAATAGTGAGTCTGCACCTTCTCGCTATGTGCTCCGGACAAGCAAAGTTAATGTGAAAAAAATCAGACCGTAAATGTTTGCAGGCAGGTTTTTAAAAAAATATTTTATTAAGAAACCCAAGTAGAGGAGCCAAGGGCAACATTGCAACATACCACATCGGCTGAAAAATAATGGGGAAGATGATGAGATAAATCAAGAGGTAGGGATCATCAAAGTGGGCTTTGCAAGGCTTCAAAGTGGAAAACGAAGCAAGGAGCGAGAGTGGGAAAGACTTCCACTCTGTTGGAGCCATTGAAAAAAAGTGCAACAGAATCAGAGATGGTACAACACATCTTAATTGCAACAAGCTAACATGGTTCTTCCATCAAGTGCTGATTTGATGTGGTGCCTCTTTCAAAGTGACAATTTAAAAAAGAAATTCCAGTACTATACTTTGGTTAAAAGCATCACTTATCCCAGGGTCTCACAGCTTCAGAATCAATTAATGCATTCAATCATCTTCAATAAGCCCAGTCTAATATGGCTTCCCAAATAAATTGCAATAGATACTAAACAAGAATCACCCATGATAAGATTAAAGAACAAGTCTGATTGATCTTTCTGGACGATGTGCACGATGAAGTTCTGTCAATTAATTTTGTGTTCCTGCATTGAGATTTGTTTCAAAGTGAATCAATTGAATGTTTAGCGTGTACAGCACTAACAGAAGAGAATAAATGGAATTGGGGCCATCTGGGACTGGTGCTCGAAGATCATATTTCTGCAGATTGCTTTTGAAGACTCCATAGCAACACAGTAGGCGCTCGCTGCTCAGTTTAACAATTTTAGAATATGCCAGTGCAAGCTTCAATTAACCATTCTGCCACATAAGCCTGGGAATTGCTGTTGGCAGGATGCTGCATGCTGCCGTCAAATGTGCAATAAAGTAAGGGACGTGGTTCAGGGGTCAATTACTGTACGTTTTCCTATGCTAACAAAATTGCTGTAATAATCATTTTGACTTTAAGCACTAATGTGTTCAATTCATGCAGAAGTGCAATTGATGCAGTGGATTGGGCACTTATAAGGGAAGTGTATCATTAACACACTGCTCGCGTGACGCATTCATCTCTCTCATTCATCTCTCTCAGATAGAACAAGTGCCATTTAAGAGACTGCAGTGAGAAAGCTGGAATCTGCATTTCAATCTCATTTGCTTAAGTTTTCTTCCCAATTTCTGCACACAATGAGGACAACGAGGCCACGTAGTTCTGGTCACCACATTACAGGAAAGATGTGATTGCACTAGAGAGGGTACAGAGGAGATTTACGAGGACATTGGCAGGGCAGGAGAATTTTAGCTATGAGGAAAGATTGGGTAGGCTGGGTTTGTTTTGTTTGGAACAGAGGAGGCTGAGGGGAGACCTTATTGAAGTGTATAAAATTGTGGCGGGGTCAGGTTGGTGGAGGACTTTTGTCTTGCAGATGTTTGGGTAAGGTCCATGCTTTCATACGCCTCAGTGAAGGTGTTCACGATGGCTTGGTGTTCGGTCTCTGAATGTGCTCAGACGCAAGCTTCGTCCGCGTACTGTAGTTCGATGACCGAGGATGGGACGACCTTGGATCTAGCCAGAAGGCGACGAAGGTTGAACAGGTTCCCTTTAGTTCGATAGTTTAGTTCCACTCCAGTGGGGAGCGTGTTGAGAGTGAGATAGAGCATTGCAGCAAGGAAGATCAAGAAGAGCGTTGGTACGAAGGCGCAGCCCTGCTTGACCCCGGTCTGGACGTGGATTGGGTCTATGGTGGATCCGTTGGTCAGGATCACAGCTTGCATATCGTCGTGCAGCAGGCGGAACATGGTGACAAACTGCTGGGGCCAGCCGAAACGGAGACGGATGCTCCATAGTCCCTCACGGTTGACAGTGTCAAAGGCCTTTGTGTGAGGTCAAGGGTTGGTGCTATTCCCTGCACTTTTAGAGTGGAAGCAAGTCTTCCTGGATTTCGAGGGACTGTCTATGATGATGTATAAAATGATATGGGGCCTAGAGTGGATATAAAGGACCACTTTTACTTAACAGAGGGGGTCAGCAAACAGGGGACATCGATTGAAAGTAATTGGTAGGAGGTTTAGAGGGGATTTGAGGAGAAATATTTTCATCCAGAGGGTGGTGGGGGTCTGGAACTCACTGCCTGAAAGGGTGGTAGAGGCAGAAACTCTCACCACATTTAAAAAGTACTTGGATATGCACTTGAAGTGTCGTAACCTACAAGGCAATGAACCAAGAGCTGGAAAGCGGGATTTGGCTGGATAGCTCTTTGTTGGCCGGCGCGGACGCAATGGGCCAAAATGGTCTGTGCTGTAAATTTCTATGATTTTATGGCGACGTTTGGTGCCCCACTTGCCCTGGACTTGGCAGCAAAGGCAGGAAAGGGATGCTCCATGATGGCAGCTGCTACACATGGTGCATCGTGAGACCTGGCACTGCGTTACACACTGGGTTTCCTGTACCCAGTTGCGACAGTAGAGATGTGCCTAAAGAGGCTGAGGTTTATCAGTTAGCTACTGCCTTCACAAAGATTTCCGTAAAATATACGACATCAATGCTGCACCGCCAGTCAAAGTCAGCGCAGGCCATGATCTTTATGCATCAGCTCTTTCCAGATTAGCCCTGGGTACCTCTGCAGCATTAGCCAGTTTACCGCCTTATCTTCAGTTTGCTAACTCAAGTGCCTGACTCACTTCTGCTCGACCCTGACAATATACAGAACAAAAAGGAAGGCCATCAAAATCTGAGATGATTACTTTAGGATGAAAGCCTGCATTATGTTATGTTGGTGATCATATAGCCGGGTCATAATGGGATCAGGATAAATCCTCTTTGGGTCCCTTTTACAATAGTTCAAGGGTGCAATCCATGATGCTCCAGTCTCTGGGTTAGGGTTAGGGTTAGGGTTAGGGACAGCAGTTCTATCCAATTATGTTGCTCTTTCATGCATGTTCCCGATGTTGGGGGAAGTCCAGAACCAGGGGTCACAGTCTAAGGATAAGGGGTAAGCCATTTAGGACCGAGATGAGGAGAAACTTCTTCAATCAGAGAGTTATGAACCTGTGGAATGCTCTACCACAGAAAGTTGTTGGGGCCAGTTAGATATATTCAAACGGGCGTTAGCTGTGGCCCTTATTGCTAAAGGAATCAACAGGTATGGAGAGAAAGCAGGAATGGGGTACTGAAGTTGCATGATCAGCCATGATCATATTGAATGGCGGTGCAGGCTCGAAGGGCCGAATGGCCTGCTGCTGCACCTATTTTCTATGTTTCTATATGCATGATCATTGGAAAAGAGTGAAGAAGTTGGAATTACAAAATAATGCGCCTGTGCTCTCCCTGGTACCTCTGTGTCTCTTCACTGTGCGCGTTCACATTTTTTTTTCATTTACACTTTCAGAAGGACGTGAAGGCTTTGGAGAGGGTACAGAAGAACTTTACTAGAATGGTTCCAAGGATGAGGGAATACAGTTACGGTAGATAAACTGGAGAAGCTGGGGTTGTTCTCCTTAGAGCAGAGAAGATGAAGAGGAGATTTGATGGAGCTGTTCAAAATCATGAAGGGTTTCGATAGAGTAAATAAAGAGAAACAGTTTGCAATGGCTGAAGGGTTGATAACCAGAGAGCGCAGATTTAAAGTGATTGGCGAAAGAATCAGAGGCAACAAGTGGTTAGGATTTGGAATGCACTGCCTGATAGGGTGTGGATACAGATTCCTTAGTAGCTTTCTAAAGGGAATTAGTAAAATACTTTAAGAAGGAAAAATTGCAGGGATATGGGGAAAGAGCGGGGGAGTGGGACTGACTGGATTGCTCTTCGATAGAGCCGTCGCAGACTCGATGGGCCGAATGATCTCCTTCTGTGCTGCACTATTCAATGATTCTATGAAATACTTCTCCAATTCTCTTCTCCATGTTGTAAGAACATTCAGTCTTCAAAAACAAGTCAGATAAGTATATCCTTCATCTTTTAGTGATAATCTTGAGATTATAAGTCTCGGTCTTCCTGAAGAAGATAGCGCATTGCTCCATGACAGGCCCCCCTGATGGGAGATCAGCATTCTTAGACACATCTCCACTCTCATTCCCAGGTGGCTATACCTATTCAAAGCGTGCACTGCTGCTATCCTGCACCTACATTGTATTACTCCCCAAATTTACTTAAAAAAATCTAAGAGCCATTGCGTGGTGCCCCCGACAGCTTTTTCTGTCAGTGTACCTTCTCCTGTCTGTGTGTGGCCCGACAACTCAGCGGCCCGTTCAAGGGGAGGGCACACTGCCGCGGCCACCATGTTGTTATTTTTGCCGGGAGACTTCCCGGTCGGCCGGCCAATTAGCGTCCCGGGTTCGGCTGGGCCGCCAACAGGCAGTTTGGCACCCCTTCTTGGGTGCCAGGCTCCTGGCCTAGCCGAAACCCTCCCTGGTGCCCCACTGGACCGATGTTTATGAATGCCGAACTCTCTCTCCTTTAAGTGAAGGGGAGACGCACACGCGCCGTGACACGCGAGTGGCAGCGGCGGAGATTCGGTCCCGCCCCTCAATTTCCGCCCCTCACCAGGACTTGCCTACCGCCGCACTTCTGCCCTCACAATGACAGATATGGGGCGCCGAAATTCAGGGTCTGTATAAGGCCCATTATCGTCGCCATGTGGCGGAATCGAGTTTGCCGCCACGTTGCAGCCCATTGGCTACCCCGACCCAAATTCAGCGTGGGGATTTTCCGGCCTGTCCCCACTTCCGCCCCGCTGCAGCCAACCGCCGCAAGCACGTATCAAAGCGCACACTGCCGCTATCCTGCCCCTACATTGTCCAACGCCAAAAAACGTTTAAAGTGGAGAAAAACGCTCGGAAGGCTGCCTCATCGCACCCGGCGGTAAAAAAAAAGGTAAAAGATCCGTGGGTGCACCAGCTTTGTGCCGAGCCTGAATTTCGGCCCCTGGGACTTACTACCATACAATTGCCACTGCCATAAAGGTTTATGGTGACTGTAGTTTCTCGGCTCACAACGCACTGACGCAGTGTTAACTGAACAATGAAATAATGTATTCTCATCCCCACTGACTTAAAAAAAAAAACAGAAAACACATAGATTAAACTTTTTAGATATTTCAATCTATTATAACTTTGTATTCAGTTCAAGAATGAATGGGTCACGTCACATTCTCTGTGAAGAATGTTCTCTCGGGTGGAACTTGTACTTCACATTTATCATATTTCAGAAATTCACAGCCAAGCTAATTTCATCATTCTGTGCACAAAAGGGCATTTCAGCACACAAAACTGAACTTCCTTCTTCGTGCACAGGCCTTCAATTTAAATCAGATTCAACATTGCAATCTATAATTTAGCAATGGATGACAACCCATTAAACATCTTTCAGACATTCAAGTCTGTCGGGGAGCCATCAAAATGTTTCCAGCATTTGTAAGTCATACTTTTTTTCCCCACACAGCACACACTAATATGCTGCACCACAAACACAATACTCACACGGCGTAGCGACAATAGTGTCGTGCAAAAAATAACCCAAGGATATCATTGCAGAGGGGAGAAACAATTCAGATTTTGAATGACTTCCATCAGTAGTGTGAGAGAAATTCTACAGTGGGCAAATTGCAATTCGAATAAGCATTCTAATAAATTTGCATTAGTTCCAGTGAGAAGAACTCTGGCCAAGATGCATCCATTCGTGAAAATCCCCTCATTATTGATGCTGGTGCTATCTCAGGAAGCACGACAGGGCAACTTAGCCCTGGCTGATGATGTGACTTTATGTTGAAGCACACCTATACCGTGTTATATGCCGCAGACCTGCATTGATCAACACGATCAATATAACATCATGATGCAAAATTTACATGCTTTTTTAGTTCATAACACCTCTCGAAATGCATGCTCCTGTAAAATTACATGTTCAAAGAAAGAAAGTAAGATTTGCATTTATATAGCACCTTTCACGGCCACCGGACACTTTACAGCCAATTAAGTATCTTTTGGAGTGTAGTCACTGTTGTAATGTGGGAAACGCAGTAGCAAACTTCTGCACAGCAAGCTCCCACAAACAGCAGTTTGATAATGACCAGATAATCTGCTTTTGTTATGTTGATTGAGAGAAATATGGGCCAGGACACCAGAGATGACTCCCCTGCTCTTCTTCGAAATAGTGTCAAGGGACCTTTTACATCCACCTGAGAGAGCAGACGGTGCCTCGGTTTAACATCTCATCCAAAAGACAGCACCTCTGACAGTGCAGCCCAACCTCGGCACTGCACTGGATTGTCAGCCAAGATTTATCTGCTCAAGTTCCTGGAGTGGGACTTGAACCCACAACCTTCTGACTTAGAGGTGAGTGTGCTACCCACTGAGTCACGGCAACAAGATAATAAAATAATTATATAATTGCACAGTTCTATATTTCTAAGAAGAGTAGGGGAGTTATCCCCAGTGTCCCAGCCAACATTAATCCCTCAATCAACATCATGATAACAAATCTGGTCATTATTACATTGCTGTTTGTGGGAGCTTGCTGCGTGCAAATTGGCTGCCGTGTTTCCTACATTACAACAGTGACTACACTTCAAAAGTACTTCTTCATTGGCTGTAAAGGGCTTTGGGATGTCCGGTGATCATGAAAGATGCTAAATAACAACAACAACTTGTATTTATATAGCTTCTTTAATGTAGTTATACATTATAAGGCGCTTCACAGGAGTGTTATAAGACAAAAAACAATTTTGACACCGGAGCCAGCTAAGAAATTGCGGCAGATGACGAAAAGCTTGGTCAAAGAGGTAGATATTAAGAAGTGTCTTGAAGGAGGAAAGAGAAGTAGCGAGGCGGAGAGGTTTAGGCAGGGAGTTCCAGAGTTTAGGGCCTAGGTAACTGAAGGCACGGCCACCGATGGTTGAGCGATTAAAATCCGGGATGCTCAAGAGGGCAGAATTAGAGGAGCGCAGACATCTCGGGGGGTTGTGGGCTTGGAGGAGATTACAGAGATAGGGAGGGGCGAGGCCATGGAGGGATTTGTAAACACGGATGAGATAATTGCAAGTCTTTTCTTCTGATATATTTTGGGCAGTGTTATTTCATTGACTAGCTGAGATGATTCTTTAGTAGGATTTAAATCAGACAGGCAGGTGATGTAAATAAGCTGATTGGGCACAGCGTTGTGGCAGTGTATGGTGAATGTAGAATTTTAGAGGGTGCTATTTGGATTCTGGTAGTTGACCAGTCATGATTTAGGTTCCCATTGGTAATGTCTGGAGTGGGTGGAGGGGGGGTGACTTAAGTGAAGTGTGTCGACAGGGAGGAACTCTAGGTTTTGTGGTGCTTTACCAACACCTGGTTCAGTGTAATAATTAGATTGTGATTAGCCATAAATGCTGAGGAGAGATTGAGTAGATGGGGCCTATACTCTCTGGCATTTAGAAGCATGAGAGGTGATCTCATTGAAATATTTAAGATTCTGAGGGTGATTGACAGGGTAGATGCTGAGAGGTTGATTCCCCTGGCTAGAACTAGGGGGCAGAGTCTCAGGTAAGGGGTCGGCCATTTAAGACTGAGATGAGGAGGAATTATTTCACTCAGAGGGTTGTGAATCTTTGGCGTTCTTTACCCTAAAGGGCTCTGGATGCTTATTTGTTGAGTATATTCAAGGCCTCGAGGTGAGTCAAGGGATATGGAGATCAGGCGGGAAAGTGGAGTTGAGGTAGAAGATCAGCCATGATCTTGTTGGGTGGTGGAGGGCCAAATGGTCTACTCCTGCTCCTATTTCTTAGGTTCTTATGTTCTGACACATGGATGAGTCATGAGCATTGCCATCTTCATAGTTCAGTACTAAGGCGGAGATAAGTATGGGGCCATTCCCTCTCACATTCAAAAATAAAGGAAAATCATGGAGATATTCCTGGGAAGAGAAATTGGTTTGGTTTCTTTGGTAGGCGTGCGATGCGACCTGTTGGATTTTACGATATTTGCTGTAACCAGGCTATCCATGCAACTGGGTGTAGGTCAGAAAAACCTCGCATGAGCTGACACAGTTTTGCTTCGCTCCTGTTTGTGTTTTTTGATGACCACGTCCATGCACTTCTCTGATTTTCTTCAGCAGCTCTCTGATTTCTGACTGCAGTTTATTTTTTCTCCTCTTTTGCTGTTCTGCATCGGATTCTCTCGCCTCCATTCCTTTCACTGTTTAACTTTACTCGTGGAGCCTCGCAAGCCGTGCGCAGACCTCATTGTGGTATATTCGTTACGACATCACAAACATACACAGACTGCAAGATGGCTCTCCAGGAACTGGTCATCATGTGACCTTGTCACATGACCCTTTATTGTATTTACCTCAGCAGTTGCATTACCACAGTAGTCCACTGGGGGGGGGGGGCAGCTCTATATCACACTCATAAATTTAGGTGCAGAGCTCATGGTGCCCATATTCACAGTGCATTCATTACATGTTGTGTTGATAGAAAGCAGCCATTTTATTGAAGGCTGCATTGTCACCCAACATGACTGACACTAAGGGCGAGACTTTCCACTTCACATTGCCCATCTAAGGCCCATCTATCACCCAAAACAAACCACTATCACCCATTTTGAGGAAAAAGCGGAAATTGGGGGCAAACATCGCTGAAGAAACAGGTACCCAAGTTTCGGATCACTTCGCCGAAATGATCGCCGAACTTATCGCCCACACAAGGCCCAACCCAAGTTTCGGCACCTAGCATACACTTCGCTGGGCTGATGCAAGGCCCAAAAGATCGCTGAGAAATAGTTGCTTTTACTGGGCTGAACAGAAGGAAATAGGCACGACCGACGCCATTTTGAAGATCGGAGGAAGGGTGGGGGCAACAGAAAAGAAGGAGCTAAATAGTTGTGAGTTATTTATAGAGTTATTTAAAGATAATTCAACTCAGAATATTAGATTAGGGTATATATCATATATTAGGTATTGAATAGGCATTTTTTTTTGAAAAGAGCTTTTATATACAGTGAAATTAATTACTGATCTTGTTGGGGCCTATTAGTCTGACTGGTATACAGTGTAGAGAGAGTAGAGAATACAGAGTACAGAGAGTACTCTGATTGTTATCCAAGTGAATCCCGCAGCAGATTTCATATCTTTAGCTCTTCGTTCATAGTGCATCCCATTCATATAAAACAGATCATCAGGGCCTTTAGGCTTTGGCTTCTTAAATGATACATTGAGATTTTTAGGTTTTGTTGGAAACTTTGATTTTGTCTTTCACTTGCTAGCTCGTTCTATGTAACATGTCTTTTCTGGCAAGGATGTCCTGCTAGCAGCTTCAATTTAATTTGCAGCAAGTCAAGATCTTAGGGTAGAAAGAACATGAGAAATAGGAGCAGGAGTAGGCCACACAGCCCCTCGATCCTGCTCCGCCATATAATACGATCATGGCTGATCTGATCATGGATTCAGGTCCCCTTCCCTGCCCGCTCCCCATAACCCCTTATTCCCTTATCGGTTAAGAAACTCTCTATTTCTGTTGTAAATTTATTCAATGTCCCAGCTTCCACAGCTCTCTGAGGCAGCGAATTCCACAGATTTACAACCCTTTGAGAGAAGAAATTCCTCCTCATCTCAGTTTTAAATGGGCAGACCCTTATTTTAAGATCATGCCTCTAGTTCTAGTCTCCCCTATCAGTGGAAACATCCTCTCCGCATCCACCTTGTCAAGCCCCCTCATAATCTTATACGTTTCGAAAAGGTACCTCACATTCTTTGGAATTTCAATGATTAGAGGCCCAACCTACTCAACCTTTCCTCATAAGTCAACCCCCTCATCCCCGGAATCAACCTTGTGAACCTTCTCTGAACTGCCTCCAAAGCAAGTATATCCTTTCTTAAAAATGGAAACCAAAACTGCACGCAGTATTCCAGGTGTGGCCTCACCAATACCATGTATAACTGTAGCAAGACTTCCCTGCTTTTACTCCATCCCGTTTGTAATAAAGGCCAAGATTCCATTGGCTGTCCTGATCATGTGCTTTACCTGCATACTATCCTTTTGTGATTCATGCACTAGGACCCCCAGGTCCCGCTGTACTGCACTTTGCAATTTTTTTTCCATTTAAAAAATAACTTGCTCTTCAATTTTTTTTCTGCCAAAGTACATAGTGCATAGAAAGAAAGACTTGCATTGATATAGCGCCTTTCAGGACCACCAGACATCTCAAAGCACTTTACAGTCAATAGTATAGTCACTGTTGTAATATGGGAAACACAGCAGCCAATTTGCACAGCAAACTCCTACAAACAGCAATGTGATAATGACCAGATAATCTATTTTATTTTTTTAGATTGATTGAAGGATCCATAGTTGTCCAGGACACTGGGGATAACTCCCTTACTTTTCTTCGAAATAATGCCATGGAACCTTTTGCGCCCATCTGAGAGAGCAGGCGGGGCCTCGGTTTAACATCTCATCCGAAAGACAACACCTCCGACAGTGCAGCACTCCCTCAGCATTGCAATGGAGTGTCAGCCTGGATTTTTGTGCTCAAGTCCCTGGAGTGGGACTTGAACCCACAACCATCTGACTCAGAGGCAAGTGTGCTGCCCACTGAGCCACGGAATTACTGTGGATTTCCAATAGTGCTCCAAAACTTGGAGTAGGAAGGCCGGTTCATGAGGGCACAGAAGTCAACAGGAGAGAGGTCGGAGCGGGCAGGTCAGAGGGCCTTTTGATGGGACTGCACTTGGACCTGGCAAAGGGGACCATCAACAGGTCCAGGCAACGGGCCATCGAGGGGGTCTTTCGTCCCGACTGCCTGCCTCTCTTCCATGGCTCCATCGTGCCTGGGTGTCCAGGGAGATGGAGCACGCGGTGTCCACCGGCACACTCAAAGCCTTCCCTGACCGGTGGGCATCTGAGGGACTGGTGTGTATCATTAACCCCGGGAAATAGAATTTTGATTTCATTTGTTAAGTCTCCTTTTAATTTCGGTTACGTTACAGTTTTTGTTGGTGTGGCTCTTTCAGAAGGGGACACATGCTTACCTAGATTGCAACTAAAAGAGTGAACACAGATTCGATTCTTACTATTCCCACCGGGTGCGATATGGGCAGCAGTGGGTGGTTGCCCCAGTCCAATTTTCCTTTCCAATGGATGGGATAATTGGGTGGAGTGTAAAATGTGCAGCTGACTCCTGCATCCATTTCCCACCTGCTGGGCACAGTTAAAATTAGCCCCTCGAGAATATCCCAGTGACTACTTAGAAGAAATGGTTGTGTGTGTTGAAGTAGACAGAAGAAAGTAAGTAATGCTTGATAGCTTATGCCCCTTCAGAGCCAACCATTCTCATTCTTTATTCCCTTTCCATCTACATCCATCAGTCTCCCGTGCACGTCGCAGGCTTGCTGAATAACAATAAGGAATGTCAGAAAGTTTTAAAAATAAAAATAATAGTATATTCCACAAACCATCAAAAATAGATCAATCTTATCCTGCATATTAACTCTCACACCCATAACCACAATTATTATTACTAATGGTTATCATTGTATATGGGTAATTCTTGCTAATAATATTTAACATTATAGGCTAAATTCCTATGAGCCGATAAATGCCATGAATGCTACTATCATATGGAATAATTAAGAACTTTTAAGAATATCTAATCCAGCATGCAACAGACTTATCTCCTCCCTAAGACCCACAACTTGTATTGTCTCCCAAACTGGCTCCTGACCTCTCTTTGGGTCAATGGTTGCTGACATCATCAACTAGTCTCTACCCTCATGCAGTTGCCCTCCCCCTTGGGGACAATTTTCATCACTCCATTTCTGAAGAACCAGCCCCTTGAACTCTCTGTCCTCCCCAACTGCCATCTCATTTCCAACTCACTCTTCCTCCGCAAGGTCTTTGAACACAGCCTTGACCAATCTTTTGGTTACTGGTCCTAAAATCTGCTTACGTGGCTCAATGCTCAATGTTGTTTGATAACGCTCCTGTGAAGCACCTTGGGACGTTTTACTATGTTGAAGATTAGAATTAGAAGATAGGTGCAGGAGTAGGCCATTCGGCCCTTTGAGCCTGCACCACCATTCAATAAGATCATGGCTGATCACCACCTCAGTCCCCTTTCCTGCTTTCTCTCCATACCTCTGGATTCCTTTAGCTGTAAGGGCCATATCTAACTCCTTCTTGAATATATCCAATGAACTGGCATCAACAACTCTCTGCAGTAGAGAATTCCACAGGTTAACAACGCTGAGTGAAGAAGTTTCTCCTCATCTCGGTCCTAAATGGCTTACTCCTTATCGTTAGACTGTGTTCCCTGGTTCTGGACTTCCCCAACATCGGGAACATTGTTCCTGCATCTAACCTATCCAGTCGCGTCAGAATTTAATATGTTTCTATGAGATCCCCTCATATCCTTCTAAACTCCAGTGACTATAGGCCCAGTTGATCCAGTCTCTCCTCATATGTCAGTCTTGAACCTTCGCTGCACTCCCTCAATAGCAAGAATGTCTTTCCTCAGATTAGGAGACCAAAACTGAACACAATATTCCAAGTGAGGCCTCAACAAGGCCCTGTACAACTGCAGTAAGACTTCACTGCTCCTATACTCAAATCCCCTAGCTATGAAGGCCAACAAGTCATTTGCCTTCTTCACCACCTGCTGTACCTGCATGGCAACTTTCAATGACTAATGTAGGTCTCGTTGTACCTCCCCTTTTCCTAATCTGTCGCCATTCAGATAATATTCTGCCTTTGTGTTTTTGCCGCTAAAGTGGATAACCTCACAGTTATCCACATTATACTGCATCTGCCATGCATATGCCCACTCACCTAACTTGTCCGAGTCACCCTGCAGCCTCTTAGCATCCTCCTCACAGCTCACACCGCCACCCAGCTTAGTGTCGTCTGCAAACTTGGAGATATTACACTCAATTCCTTCATCTAAATCATTAATGTATATTGTAAATAGCTGGGGTCCCAGCACTGAGCCCTGCGGCACCCCACTAGTCACTGCCTGCCATTTTGAAAAGGACCCGTTTATCCCGACTCTTTGCTTCCTGTCTGCCAACCAGTTCTCTATCCACGTCAATACATTACTCCCAATACCATGTGCTTTAATTTTATACACCAATCTCTTGTGTGGAACCTTGTCAAAAGTTTTTTGAAAGTCCAAACACACCACATCCACTGGTTCTCCCCTGTCCACTCTATTAGTTACATCCTCAAAAAATTCTACAAGATTTGTCAAGCATGATTTCCTTTTTATAAATCTTGGACCGATCCTGTCACTGCTTTCCAAATGCGCTGCTACTTCATTTTTAATAATTGATTCCAACATTTTCTCCACTACCGATGTCAGGTTAACTGGTCTATAATTCCTTGTTTTCTCTCTCCCTCCTTTCTTAAAAAGTGGTGTTACATTAGCTACCCTCCAGTCCATAGGAACTGATCCAGAGTCGATAGACTGCTGGAAAATGATCACCAATGCATCCACTATTTACAGGGCCACTTCCTAAGTACTCTGGGATGCAGATTATCAGGCCCTGGGGATTTATCAGCCTTCAATCCGATCAATTTCCCCAACATAATTTCCTAACCAATAAGGATTTCCTTCAGTTCCTATAAGATACTCTATAAGTGTATGTTGTTGATGCTGTCGTCCATCCACACGTACTCAGAAAATTGCCGCCTAAATGCCCAGTACACACATTTCCATTGCAACGCCTGCCAGCATGCCTTCAGAAATTGTCACATATGTGTACTCTGTTTATATACTATGCTGGTACCACTAGAGGGTGCAACTGTGGGAGGCCCAGGCAGGAGCTGTATAAAAGGCTGGTCACCATATGGTGAAGGCACTCTGCAGTTACAATAAAGAGACTAAGGTCACAGCAGTTCAAACACAGCACTAGGCCTCGTGGAATTAATCTACAGATAAGTAGAGACATATTAGAAATGAATTTGAGAAAAATGTATAGGATTTGCACAGGTTTTCTCCTGATCTGTCACCATAACTTCAGCGTAAAATCGCCGTGGAAATTCTACCCCATAAACTTCAAAAATAAAACTAATTGTAACAGCAATTATAAACATCTTATAATGGTACAGATACCTAGATGCGCTCAGCTATAGATTAACAATGTGCTACTATTATTTTTTATGTATACTAGAACAGGCCAGCTGATACTTTAGGATGAAGTCTTAAACAAGCAATTGATAGCTACCTCTGTGTACCTTTCGCATTATGAAAACCAGTCCGCAGAGGCATAATGATCATTCTGTATAAAATTGTGTCAACCTCTAAAAGAAATCAAGAACACATAGAGCAATTAGCTGCTGATGCTATCATAGGCAGTCCCTCGAAATCGAGCAAGACTTGCTTCCACTCTAAAAGTGAGTTCTCAGATGACTATACAGTCCAATACGGGAATTACAGTCTCTGTCACAGGTGGGACAGACAGTGGTTGAGGGAAAGGTTGGGTGGGGTGTCTGGTTTGCCGCACGCTCCTTCCGCTGCCTGTGATTGCTTTCTGCATGCTTTCGACAACGAGACTCGAGGTGTTCAGCGCCCTCCCAGATGCTCTTCCTCCACTCAGGGCGGTCATTGGCCAGGGACTCCCTGATATTGGTGTGGATGTTGCATTTTTCAAGGAGGCTTTGAGGGTGTCCTTGAAACATTTCCTCTGCCCATCTGGGGAACGCCTGCCATGTAGGAGTTCCGAGTAGAGCACTTGCTTTAGGAGTTTTGTGTCGGGCATGCAGACAATGAGGCCCGCCCAAGTGAGCTGGTCGAGTGTGGTCAGTGCTTCGATGCTAGGGATGTTGGCCTGATCGAGAACACTAGCATTGGTGCGTCTATTCTCCCAGAGGATTTCCAGGATGTTGCGAAGACATCTTTGGTAGTATTTCTCCATCAATTTGAGGTGTCTACTGTATATGATCCATGTCTCTGAGCCATACAGGAGGGCAGGTATCACTACAGCCCTGTAGACCTAATGCCTAATGCCTACAAAGCCACATCCACTAGGGATTGCTCTGAAGGAGACAATTACATACAACCTTATTTGCTTCTGAAGGGCCAACCTTTTGCTTCTGAATTAATTGTATTTGACATTGTAGAGCTTGTTCAAATGTTACCTAAACTTCAAGTATGTAAAAATTACTCCAGAATGTGTTTTTTTTCAATGATGGGATTGTAACGTTCCGACAGGTCACAAAATGGCTTCTATGTTTTTGAAATTTATTGATGCATTGCCTTTGAATTAGAAACGGTTAATGTGGAAAATTAATGTGAAGGTTTACAAAAATTAAGCTACGGTTGCTATTAATATTTAGCAAATCTTGGGATAGGTAGACTAATAATTTGCTTTTTATCTTGTGGTCCATAAACTCTTGTTCATTTCATCTTTCGCGCAAGCAAAGAAGCATGTAACTGATCAGCGTGTTGGTCCAATATATTGGGGTCCGAGCAACCTGTGCATCGAGTGGTGGGGAAGCAGGCCATACAGAACCAATCAAATTATAGTATGAACAGTATTGGCATGAAGTCTCTTCGTCTATAATCGAGAAGAGCCATTGACCTGTTTACCTGAAACAATTAAAGGCCCCACGTTATAACAGTGACTACACTCCAAAAGTACTTCATTGGCCGTAAAGTGTTTTGAGATGTCCGGTGGTCGTGAAAGGCGCTATTTAAATGCAAGTCTTTCTTTTCTTTTTTTTTCCTTTAACAAGCTATTTCTGGTGGGGACCTGCTAGTGCTCCCTCCTGCTGCCCGTCCGAACTCTCCCCCTAGCACCGCCTGAAGTTAAAATAATTTCAGCGATAAAGAACTCCACGCGCTCCTTGCACTTGTTGGAGTGGAGAGCGGAAAGAGTCGGGGGGGGAAGGGGTTTAAGGAGACGGTTCATATTGGAGAGTAAAAGCCAGGTGTTTCTTAGCTGTGTTCTGACTAAGTTCTGATGAGTTCTGACAAAGGGTCTTCAACCTGAAACACAAACTCTGTGTCTCTCTCCACAGATGCTGCCTGACCTGCTGAGTAGTTCCAGCATTTTCTGTTCTTATTTCTTAGCTCTCCAGGATTAGGTGCAGTGTGAATCTGCTGAACTTCCATCAAAGCAAAGCTTCAATTAAGTTTAATTTAGGCGGGGATAAATGCAAGTCTTCCTTACTTTAGGCATTATGGTCGAGGAGACTCACAATATTCCAACAGTGGATAGTCAAGGAGCTATATGGGGGGAGGAACTTAACACAATCACAATCACTAAGGAGATGGTACTCAGTAAGATAATGGGACTAAAGGCAAATAAATCCACTGGACCTGATGGTTTGCATCCGAAGCTCTTAAGAGAAGTAGCGGCAGAGATTGTGGATGCATTGGTTGTAATTTACTAAAATTCCCTAGATTTTGGGGAGGTCCCAGCAGATTGGAAAACGCAAATGTAACGCCCCTATTTAAAAAAGGAGGCAGACAAAAAGCAGGAAACTATAGACCAGTTAGCCTAACATCTGTGGTTGGGAAAATGTTGGAGTCCATTATTAAAGAAGCAGTAGCAGGATATTTGGAAAAGCAAAATTCGGCCAGGCAGAGTCAGCATGGATTTATGAAGGGGAAGTCATGTTTGACAAATTTGCTGGAGTTCTTCAAGGATGTAACGAACAGGGTGGATAAAGGGGAACCAGTGGATGTGGTGCATTTGGACTTCCAGAAGGCATTTGACAAGGTGCCACATAAAAGGTTACTGCACAAGATAAAAGTTCATGGGGTTGGGGGTAATATATTAGCATGGAAAGAGGATTGGCTAACTAACAGAAAACAGAGAGTCGGGATAAATGGTTCATTCTCTGGTTGGCAACCAATAACTCGTGGGGTACCGCAGAGATCAGTGCTGGGACCCCAACTATTCACAATCTATATCAACGAGTTAGAAGAAGGGACTGAGTGCAACATAGCCAAGTTTGCTGATGATACAAAGATGGGAGGAAAAGCAATGTGTGAGGAAGACACAAAAAATCTGCAAAAGGACATATACAGACTAATTGAGTGGACAGAAATTTGGCAGATGGAGTATAATGTTGGAAAGTGTGAGGTCATGCATTTTGGCAGAAAAAATCAAAGAGCAAGTTATTATTTAAATGGAGAAAGATTGCGAAGTGCCGCAGTACAACGGGAACTGGGGGTACATGTGCATGAAATGCAAAAGAATAGAATGCAGGTACAACAAGTGATCAGGAAGGCCAAAAGTATCTTGGCCCTTATTGCAAAGGGAATGGAGTATAAAAGCAGGGAAGTCTTGCTACAGCTAGATAAGGTATTGGTGAGGCCACACCTGGAATACTGCATGTGTTATGTATGTGAACTGGGCTTTACCTGCCACCGGAGGGCGCGACTGTCGGAGTCCTAATGGTCACTGGCAGACACATGCAACCAATGTTGGCAGCCATGTTGAAACCTCACTTTGAGAATAAATAAACTTGGGTAAGTTCATGCCTGAACTAGCTCACCGTACTTAGCCTCGTGGAGCTATTCGATACTTAACAATTGGCGATGAATTACAAAAAACAAACTTTCACGTAACCATGTCTTTTGGAATTTGGGAGAGATTCACGGAAGGGGAAAACTGGGAGAATTTCACTGATCGCCTCGACCAGTACTTTGTAGCCAACAGATTGGAAAGAACCGATAACGCAATTGAGCGCAGGGCGGTTCTTTTCACTGTTTGTGGGTCAAAAATTTATGGCCTTATCAAGAATCTACTCTCACTGACTCGACCAATGGATAACATAGAAACATAGAAAATAGGTGCAGGAGTAGGCCATTCGGCCCTTCGAGCCTGCACCACCATTCAATATGATCATGGCTGATCATGCAACCTCAGTACCCCACCCCTGCCATCTCTCCATAGCCCGTGATCTCTTTAACCATAAGGGCCACATCTAACTCCCTGTTGAATATGACCAACGAACTAGACTCCACAATTTTCTGTGGCAGAGAATTCCACAGGTTCACAACTCTCTGGGTGAAAAAGTTTCTCCTCATCTCGGTCCAACATGGCTTACCCCTTATCCTAAGACTGTGTCCCCTGGTTTTGGACTTCCCCAACATCGGGAATATTCTTCCTGCATCTAACCTGTCCAGTCCCATCAGAAATGTATATGTTTCTATGAGATCCCCTCTCATCCTTCTAAACTCCAATGAATATAAGCCTCGCCGATCCAGTCTTTCCTTAAATGTTAGTCCTGCCATCCCTGGGATCAGTTGGTGAACATTTGCTGCACTCCCTCAATAGCAAGCATATCCTTCCTCAGATTAGGAGACCAAAACTGCATACAATACTCAAGGTGTGGTCTCACCAAGGCCCTGTACAATTGCAGCAACACCTCCCTGCTCCTATACTCAAATCCCCTCGCTATGAAGGCCAGCATGCCATTTGTTTTCTTTACTGCCTGCTGTACCTGCATGCCAACTTTCAATGACTGATGTACCATGACACCCATGTCTCGTTACAACTCCCCTTTTAAATATATGTCACCATTCAGCTAATAATCTGCCTTCCTGTTTTTGCCACCAAAGTTGATCACCTCACATTTATCCATATTTTACTGCATCTGCCATGCATTTGCCCATTTATCTAACCTGTCCAAGTCCCCCTGCAGCCTCTTAGCATCCTCCTCGCAGCTTGCCCTGCCACCCAGCTTAGTGTCATCTGCAAACTTGGAGATATTACATTCAATTCCTTCGTCTAAATCATTAATGTATATTGTAAATAGCTGCGGTCCCAGCACTGAACCCTGTGGCACACCACTAGTCACTGCCTGCCATTCTGAAAAGGACCCGTTTATTCCCACTCTTTGCTTCCTGTCTGCCAACCAGTTCTCTATCCACGTCAATACATTACCCCCATGTGCTTTAATTTTGCACAATAAGCTCTTGTGTGGGACCTTGTCAAAATCCTTTTGAAAGTCCAAATACATCACATCCACTAATTCTCCCTTATCCATTTTATTAGTTACATCCTCAAAAAACTCTAGATTTGTCAAGCATGATTTTCTTTTCATAAATCCATGCTGTCTTGGACCAATCCTGTCACTGCTTTCCAAATGCACTGCTATTACATCTTTAATAATTGATTCCAGCATTTTCCCCACCACCGATGCCAGGCTAACTGATCTATAATTCCCTGTTTTCTCTCTCCCTCCTTTTTTAAAAAGTGGGGTTACATTAGCTACCCTCCAATCCTAGGAACTGATCCGGAGTCCATGGAATGTTGGAAAATGACCACCGATACATCTACCATTTCTCGGGTCACTTCCTTAAGAACTCTGGGATGCAGACTATCAGGTCCTGGGGATTTATTGGCCTTCAATCCCTTCAATTTCCCTAACACCATTTCCTGACTAATAAGGATTTCCCTCAGTTCCCCGTTCTCGCTAGACCCCCGGTCCTCTTTATTTTCGGGAGATTATTCGTGTCTTCTTTTGTGAAGACAGAACCAAAGTATTTGTTCAATTGGTCTGCCATTTCCTTGTTCCCCATTATGAATTCATGATTCTGACTGCAAGGGATCTATATTAGTCTTCACTAATCTTTTTCTCTTCACATATCTATAGAAGCTTTTGCAGTCAGTTTTTATGTTCCCTGCAAGCTTACTCTCGTTCTCTATTTTCCCCCTCCTAATTAAACCCTTAGTCCTCCTCTACTGAATTCTAAATTTCTCCCAGTCCTCAGGTTTGCTGCTTTTTCTGGCAAATTTATATGCCTCTTCCTTGGATTTAACACTTTCCCTAATTTCCCTTGTTAGCCACGGCTGAGCCACGTTCCCTTTTTTATTTTTACGCCACACAGAGATGTACAATTGTTGTAGTTCATCCATGTGATAAGAATATAAGAACATAAGAATTAGTAACAGGAGTAGGCCATTGAGCCCCTCGAGCCTGCTCCGCCATTCAACAAGATCATGGCTGATCTGGCCGTGGACTCAGCTCCACTTACCCGCCCGCTCCCCGTAACCCTCAATTCCCTTATTGGTTAAAAATTTATCTATCTGTGACTTAAATACATTCAATGAGCTAGCCTCAACTGCTTCCTTGGGCAGAGAATTCCACAGATTCACAACCCTCTGGGAGAAGAAATTCCCTCTCAACTCGGTTTTAAATTGGCTCCCCCGTATTTTGAGGCTGTGCCCCCTAGTTCTAGTCTCCCCGACCAGTGGAAACAACCTCTCTGCCTCTATCTTGTCTATCCCTTTCATTATCTTAAATGTTTCTATAAGATCCCCCCTCATCCTTCTGAACTCCAACGAGTAAAGACCCAGTCTACTCAATCTATCATCACAAGGTAACCCCCTCATCTCCGGAATCAGCCTAGTGAATCATCTCTGTACCCCCTCCAAAGCCAGTATATCCTTCCTTAAGTAAGGTGACCAAAACTGCACGCAGTACTCCAATGTCTGCCGTTGCCTATCTATCATCAACTCTTAAGTATCATTAGCCTGTCTATCCCAGCCAATTCACGTCTCATACCGTCGAAGTTTCCTTTCTTTAAGTTCAGGACCCTCGTCTCTGAATTAACTGTATCACTCTCCATCTTAATGAAGAATTCTACCATATTATGGTCACTCTTCCCCAAGGGGCCTCGTACAACCAGGTTGCTAATTAATCCTCTCTCGTTACACAAAACCCAGTCTAGGATGGCCTGCTCTCGAGTAGGTTCCTCGACATATTTGTCTAGAAAACCATCCCTTATACACTCCAGGAATTCTTCCTCCACAGTATTGCTACCAGTTTGGTTAGCCCAATCAATATGTAGATTAAAGTCACCCATGATACCTGCAGTACCCTTATTGCACGCATCCCTAATTTCCTGTTTGATGCCATCCCCAACTTCCCTACTACTGTTTGATGGTCTGTACACAACTCCCACTAACGTTTTCTGCCCTTCGGTTTTTTGCAGCTCTACCCATATAGATTCCACATCATCCACGCAAATGTCCTTCCTTACTATTGCATTAATATCCTCTTTAACCAGTAACGCTACCCTACCTCCTTTTCTTTCCTGTCTATCCTTTCTAAATATTGAATACCCCTGGATATTGAGTTCCCAGCCTTGGTTACCCTGGAGCCATGTCTCCGTAATCTCAATTACATCATATCCGTCAACATCTATCTGTGCAGTTAATTCACCTTAAGGCAAATGCTCCTCACCTTGAGACTCAGAGCCTTCAGGCTTGATTTTTAACACTCTTTGTCCTTTTAGAATTCTGTTGTAATGTAGCTCTGTTTGATTTTTGCCGTTGATTTCTCTGCCCTACACTCTTGCTTTTCTCCTTCCTACCTTTTGCTTCTGCCCCCTTTTTACTTCCCTCTGTCTCCCTGCATAGATTCCCAAACCCCTGCCTTTTTATTTTATACCATCCCCAACAGCAGTAGCAAACACTCCCCCTAGGACATCGGTTCCGGTCCTGCCCAGGTGCAGACCATCCTGTTTGTACTGGTCCCACCTCCCCCAGAACCGGTTCCAATGTCCCAGGAATTTGAATCCCTCTCCCTTGCACTATTCCTCAAGCCACGTATTCATCTGAGCTATCCTGCAATTCCTACTCTGATTAGCATGTGGCACTGGTAGCAGTCCTGAGATTACTACCTTTGAGGTCCTACTTTTTAATTTAGCTCCTAGCTCCCTAAATTCAGCTTGTAGGACCTCATCCCATTTTTTACCTATATCGTTGGTACCTATATGCACCATGACAGCTGGCTGTTCACCCCCCCCCCCTCCAGAATGCACTGCAGCCGCTCCGAGACATCCTTGACCCTTGCACCAGGGAGGCAACATACCATCGTGGAGTCTCGTTTGCGGCCGCAGAAACGCCTATCTATTCCCCTTACAATTGAATCCCCTATCACTATAGCTCTCCCAATCTTTTTCCTGTCCTCTTGTGCAGCAGAGCCAGCCCTAGTGCCTTGGACTTTGCTGCTGCTACCTTCCCCTGATGAGCCATCTCCCCCAATAGTATCCAAAACGCTATATCTGTTTTGGAGGGAGGTGACCGCAGGGGACCCCTGCACTACCTTCCTTCCACTGCTCTTCCTGATGTTCACCCATTCCCTATCTATCTTTGAAACCTTTACCTGTGGTGTGACCAACTCACTAAATGTGCTATTCATGATATTCTCACCATTGCGGATGCTCCAGAGTGAATCCATCCACAGCTCCAGTGCTGTCATGTGGTCTATCAGGAACTGCAACTGGATACACTTCCTGCACACGTAGTAGTCAGTGACAGGTTAGATGCAACTTTACTACCCCATTCCTGCTTTCTCTCCATACCCCTTGATCCCTTTAGCCAAAAGGGCCACATCTAACTCCCTTTTGAATATATCTAACGAACTGGCCTCAACAACTTTCTGTGGTAGAGAATTCCACAGGTTTACAATTCCCTGAGTGAAGAAGTTTCTCCTCATCTCAGCCCTAAATGGCTTACCCCTTACCATTAGACTGTGATCCCTGGTTCTGGACTTCCCCAACATGGGAAACATTCTTCCTGCATCTAACCTGTCCAATCCCGTCAGAATTTTACATGTTTCTATGAGATTCCCTCTCATTCTTCTAAATTCCAGTGACTATAAGCCTAGTCAATCCAGTCTTTCTTCATATGTCAGTCCTGTCATCCTGCGAATCAGTCTGGTGAACCTTCTCTGCACTCCCTCAATAGCAAAAATGTCCTTCCTCAGATTAGGAGACCAAAACTGTACACAATATTCAAGGTGTGGCCTCACCAATGCCCTGTACAACTGCAGTAAGACATCACTGCTCCTATACTCAAATCCTCTCGCTATGAAGGCCAACATGCCATTTGCCTTCTTCACCGCCTGCTGTACCTGCATTCTAACTTTCAATGACTGATGTACCATGACACCCAGGTCTCCCCTTTTCCTAATCTGTCACCATACAGATAATATTCTGACTTCCTGTTTTTGCCACCAAAGTGGATAACCTCACATTTATCCACATTATACTACATCTGCCATGCATTTGCCCACTCACCTAACCTGTCCAATCACTCTGCAGCCCTTAGCATCCCCCTCACAGCTCACACTGCCACCCAGTTTAGTGTCATCTGCAAACTTGGAGATATTACATACAATTCATTTGTCTAAATTATTAATGTATATTGTAAATAGCTGGGGTCCCAGCACTGAACCTTGCGGTACCCCACTAGTCATTGCTTACCATTCTGAAAAGGACCCGTTTATTCCGACTCTTTGCTTCCTGTCTGCCAACCAGTTCTCTATCCACGTCAATACATTACCCCCGATAGCATGTGCTTTAATTTTTCACAATAAGCTCTTGTGTGGGACCTTGTCAAAATCCTTTTGAAAGTCCAAATACATCACATCCACTGGTTCTCCCTTATCCACTCTATTAGTTACATCCTCAAAAAATTCTAGAAGATTTGTCAAGCATGATTTCCCTTTCATAAATCCATGCTGACTTGGACCGATCCTGTCACTGCTTTCCAAATGTGCTGCTATTACATCTTTAATTATTGATTCCAACATTTTCCCCACTACTGATGTCAGGCTAACCAGTCTTTCATTACCTGTTTTCTCTCTCCCTCTTTTTTTAAAAAGTGGTGTTACATTTGCTACCTTCCAATCATTAGGAACTGATCCAGAGTCTATAGAATGTTGGAAAATGACCACCAATGCATCCACTGTTTCTAGGGCCACTTCCTTAAGTACTCTCTGATGCAGACTATCAAGCCCTGGGGATTTATTGGCCTTCCGTCCCATCAATTTCCCTAACACAATTTCCTGACTAATAAGGATTTCCTTCATTCCTCCTTCTTGCTAGACCCTCGGTCCCCTAGTATTTCAGGAAGGTTACTTGTGTCTTCCTTAGTGAAGACAGAACCAAAGTATTTGTTCAATTGGTCTGCCATTTCTTTGTTCCCCATTATAAATTCACCTGATTCTGATGACAAGGGACCTACGTTTGTCTTCACTAATCTTTTTCTCTTCACATATCTATAGAAGCTTTTGCAGTCAGTTTTTATGTTCCCTGCAAGCTTACTCTCGTACTCTATTTTCCCCCTCCTAATTAAACCCTTAGTCCTCCTCTGCTGAATTCTAAATTTCTCCCAGTCCTCAGGTTTGCTACTTTTTCTGGCCAATTTATATGCCTCTTCCTTGGATTTAACACTATCCCTAATTTCCCTTGTTAGCCATGGTTGAGCCATCTTCCCCGTTTTATTTTTACGCCAGACAGGGGTGTACAATTGTTGAAGTTCATCCATGTGATCTTTAAAAGTCTGCCATTGCCTATCCACTGGCAACCCTTTAAGTATCAATCGCCAGTCTATTCTAGCCAATTCACGTCTCATACCATCGAAGTTACCTTTCCTTAAGCTCAGGACTCTAGTCTCTGAATTAACGGTGTTTTCATTGTTTTCTGAGAGCAAAGGTATAAACTCCAATGCCTCATCCCACATCCAAAGATGGGCACTGACATTTTGTCATCCGCCACAGACCAGGCACTGAAAACTGTGCTGATGCGCTTAGCCAGGAACCATTGCCCACAATCAGGGTGGAAATGCCACAGCCCGCAGACTTGCTGCAGGTCATGGATGCCTTCGAGAGCGAGGGGTCACGCGTCACGGCTCGCCAAATTAGAACCTGGACCAGCCAGGACCAGGTACTGTCAAGCGTAAAAAAGTGTGTCCTAAATGGAAATTGGTCTGTCATTCCCAGGGAAATGCAGGATGAATTTAAGTCTTTTAGCCGCCGCAAAGATGAATTGTCTATTCAGTCTGATTGTCTGTTATGGGGTAATCGTGTTGTTATACCAAAAAAAAGGCAGGGAAACTTTTTTGCGAGATATACACAGTACCCACCCAGGCATTGTCATGATGATGGCCATTGCCAAGTCTCACGTTTGGTGGCCCGGCATTGATTCGGACCTGGAGTCATGCGTGCATCAGTGCAACACTTGCATGCAACTGAGTAATGCACCTGTGGAGGCTCCGCTGAGTCTGTGGTCATGGCCATCCAAACCGTGGTCAAGGATCCACATAGACTTTGCCGGCCCCTTTCTCGGCAAAATGTTTTTAGTGGTAGTGGACGCTTACTCCAAATGGATTGAATGCGTAATCATGTCATCCAGCACGTCCACAGCCACTATTGAAAGCCTCCGGGCCATGTTCGCCACCCATGGCCTGCCCGACGTCCTTGTCAGCGGACCGTGTTTCACCAGTTCAGAGTTCTACGAGTTTATGACCCGTAATGGCATCAAGCATGTCAGGTCTGCCCCTTTTAAACCCGCGTCTAACGGTCAAGCGGAGCGGGCTGTCCAAACCCTTAAGCAGAGCCTAAAACGCGTGACTCACGGCTCTCTACAGACCCACTTGTCCCGCATTCTGCTCAGTTACCGGACGAGACCCCACTCGCTCACCGGGGTCCCTCCTGCCGAGCTGTTAATGAAGAGAGGCCTCAAAACTAAGCTCTCCCTTGTACACCCGATCTCAATGATCATGTCGAAACCAGAAGGCAACGGCAGCAATGGTACCACGATCACACGGCCATATCACATGACATTGCTGTTCATGACCCGGTGTTTGTCCTGAATTATGGTCATGGTCCAAAGTGGATTGCTAGCACGGTTTTGGCCAAGGAGGGGAACAGGGTGTTTGTAGTCAAACTGTTAAATGGCCAAAGGTGCAAGAGGCACATCGACCAAACCAAACTGCGATTCACAGACAACCCAGAACAAATTGAAGATGACATCATCATCGACCAACCAATGCACATCCAACCATCAGTTGACCCTTGTGTCATTCACAAAGACGAACCTACTATCCCTGACAGTCCTGTCAGACCGACTGCTCCGCAATGCAGCAATGGTCTTACTAACTCACCCAAGCTTGGGTTCGAACTGACAAGATCAACCAGGGAGCGGAAGGCCCTGGACTGTCTCAACTTGTAATACAACCTGTACCAAGGACTTTGGGGGGAATGATGTTATGTATGTTAACTGGATTTTAGCTGCCACCGGAGGCCGCAACTGTCAGAGTCCGAATGGTCACTAGCAGAAACGTGCAGGGCGTGTATGTAATGTTGGCAGCCGTGTTGAATCCTCACTTTTAGAGTAAATAAACTGGAGTAAGGTCATGCCTGAACTAGCTCACCCTTCTTAGTCTCGTGGAGTTACTGGATACTTAACAATGTGCAGTTTTGGTTTCCATATTTACGAAAGGATATACGTGTTTTGGAGACAGTTCAGAGAAGGTTCACTAGGTTGATTCCAGGGATGAGGGGGTTGACGTATGAGGAAAGGTTGAGTAGGTTGGGCCTCTACTCTTTAGAACTCAGAGGAATGAGAGGTGATCTTATAGAAACATATAAGATTATGAGGGGGCTTGACAAGGTGGATGCAGAGAGGATGTTTCCACTGATGGAGGAGACTAGAACTGGAGGGCATGATCTTAGAATAAGGGGCCGCCCATTTAAAACAGAGATGAGGAGAAATTTCTTCTCTCAGAGGGTTGTAAATCTGTGGAATTCGCTGCCTCAGAGAGCTGTGGAAGCTGGGACATTGAATAAATTTAAGACAGAAATAGACAGTTTCTTAAACAATAAGGGGATAAGGGGTTAAGGGGAGTGGGCAGGGAAGTGGAGCTGAGTCAATGATCAGATCAGCCATGATCTTATTGAATGGAGCAGGCTCGAGGGGCCATATAACCTACTCCTGCTCCTATTTCTTATTTTCTTATGTTTTTAGGTACTTTCTTGTTATTTGATGTAAGCTTATTTGGGCCAATTTTATGAATGCTGCCCATGGGGAACCTCACCTCCTGGTGAAGAACATTGTTAAAGTTGACACTCTCAAACATTCCTACCGCTAATATTCACACAATGCAGCTTTGAGACGAATAAACCAAACCACATTCACACAACACAGGATTAAATCTGTAAGCATCAGCACCGAGAGATCACAAAACATCTCAGGCAGCAATATAATTCGCGGTCACACGCTCCATTTCTGTAAAATCACGGTGGGAGCATTGGGTCACGGAGCACGTATTTACCATCACAAGGCCGATTCTCTGAACCGCGTTCTCGTCTTCAACAGGAGTGTAGCCACGCACAATTTACCCGTTTATTTAATTCTTGATTAGACAATTTGGTTTCTGGGGGAAATGCAATTACATTGCACAGAGCAAGTGTTAGGAGATGCAACAACTTGCAAAGAGGTGATTATATGTACATTAAAAAAAGAAGTCAATAATTCTACCTTAGAGGCAATTTATAGAACTCTTTCCAGTGGGAGGCATATACTGTATCAGGAATGCCAGCAAGCAGTATCTATGATTTTATGTATGGATTCAAGTTGCCTCTGAATTTCCAATTTGCAGTCTCAGAGGGCAAGGCTGCATGATGGAGAACAATTTCATAAAATGACAACCATTTCTCACCACTTCACTGTCACGTTAACGAACTTGATGATTGATGAGAAAGCGAGCACTGAAAGACTCGGGAGCAATGGCTTTGATATTTTATGGGTGTTTAAAGGAGTAGGGAAACCTTATATGGAGAAACAATTAAAAAAAACCAAAGACTCGCATTTATATAGTGCCTTTCACAACCTTTCAAAGCGCTCGTGCGACCATTTAAGTACTTTTGAAGTGTCGTCAAATATAACGTACTCTCTTCCTGCCCATTGTTTGCTTCAGTGATCTATTTGATGAAAAATCGACTAAACCCAAGGAGAAATCACCTTCGCCGGTATCACTCCAAACCATTGTGGAAATCCAACATTTGAAATTTGGAGACAGTTCTCCTGCCCAGTTAGTTGACATGGGATCACTGAATCCTACAGCACAGAAAGAGGCCATTCGGCCCATCGCGCCTCTTTGTAAGAGCGATCCAATTGGTCCCACTCTACCGATCACTCCCCATTGCCATGCAAATGTTTCCTTTTCAAGTATTTACCTAATTCCCTTTTGAAATCTGCAATTGAATCTGCTTCCACCGCCCTTTCAGGCACAGCATCCCAGCTCATTAAAAACTTGCTGCGTAAAAAAAATTCTTCTCAGCTCATTGAATATATTTCATCATCATCATGGGCAGTCCCTCGGAATCGAGGAGGACTTGCTTCCACTCTAAAAATGAGTCCTTAGGTGGCTGAACAGTCCAATACGAGAACCACAGTCCCTGTCACAGGTGGGACAGATAGTCGTTGAGGGAAGGGGTGGGTGGGACAGGTTTGCCGCACGCTCTTTCCGCTGCCTGCGCTTGATTTCTGCATGCTCTCGGCGATGAGTGGAGATAGACAGATTTTTGAACAATAAGGGAGCCAAGGGTTATGGGGAACGGGCGGGAAAGTGGAGCTGAGCCCAAGATCAGATCAGATCAGCCATGATCTTATTGAATGGCGGAGCAGGCTCAAGGGGTCAAATGGCCTCCTCCTGCTCCTATTTCTTATGTTCTTATGTCCTCCCCTCTAGCTCTTTTGGCAATTAGCTTCATCAGGCATTGATTCAAGAATGACGACCTCATTTATCCAGCAGGGACTGGCAGCCTTCTCATTCTTCGGTGCCAATTGAAGTGTGCAGTCATTTAATATGTTCAAATGCCATCTGAGTGCTGTTGTATATTAAACATCTCACTGAATCAGCAAATGTTCGATTAAAATTTCCCCAGAGAATATTAATTGCCTTCAGTCGGTGGGAAGTCCTGATTCCATCGGTCAGATCTTCATAATCAAATTCGGTGAGAAATTAACGTTGTCTGCCGGCTCCAGCAAGCTCACAATGTGTGTAATGAACATGTCACAATCAAGTCTGAACAGTATGAAGTTGTTGGCAAATGAATGTGGATTCTGTTTCTTATCTTGGACTGGTTACTGCCAGGCAAGCGGTTGCCCTTCTGATGATGTTAGCAGCATCTCAACTCCAGCATCTAAAATTAATCCTTTTTAATGAGAGTGTTTATATGTTTTCTCATTTTTTTGGTGTGTCAGCCGTGGCTCAGTTGGGAGCACTCTTGCTTCGGAATCAGAAAGTTGTGGGTTCAAATCCCACTCCACGGAGTTGAGTACAAAAATATAGGCTGACACTCCAGTGCAGTACTGAGGGGATCATCATCATCATAGGCAGTCCCTTGAATCGAGGATGACTTGCTTCCACGCCAAAAAGGTCACAGGTCTTTTAATGAAGGACCTAAATTCCAGATCCCGAACTACATCTTGGAGGGTGGAAGATGCCTGTGTGTGGATGTTTTTAACGTGCGCTGACCTTTGCACACCAGCCACCACACGGGCTTGACAGAGCCAGGTCTTGGTCCAGTAGCAAGGATTAACCAAGACGACTGGAGACCTGCTCTGCTCACAAACCTAGTGCGCACACATATCGCAGTGTGGGCTGGCCCGTGCTGCCCCTGGGCCTGGGCCCCGAACTCATGCCTCTCCTGGGCCCCGATCGCGTCGCTCTGCAATCTCTCACCGCTCCTTCGCCCTGACCTCGCCGCTCCTGCTGTATCTGCCCACGCTCCAATCACCGGCCTGGATCTTGGTGATGTCCATCTTCACTGCTGTTGCTCTCCTGCTGCAGCACGTACTGCTCCCTGGAGTGGTACGCCACCACACTGCTCCTTCCGCTCCTCGGTCTGCTCCGATGGTGCTCGCAGGCCGGGGGCCACGCAGACTGCTGGGGGTGCTGCACTGTCGGAGGTGCCATCTTTCGGATGAGATGTTAAACCGAAGCCCTGTCTGCCCTTTCAGGTGGATGTAAAAGATCCCGTGGCACTATTTTGAAGAAGACCAGTGGAGTTATCCTGGGCAATATTTATCAATCAACATAACTAAAATAGATTATTTGGTCATTATCATATTGTTGTTTGTGGGAGCTGACTGTCTGCAAACTGGTTGCTGCATTTCCGACATTGCAACAGTGACTACACTACAAAAAGTACTTCATTGGCAGTAAAGTGCTTTGGGACATCTGGTGGTCATGAAAGGTGCCATACAAATGCAAGTCTTTCTTTTTACAAAAATAGCCCTTAGTTACATTGTTTGTATACTATTCTTTGGCTACATTTCATTTTGACAGCACAGATGTTTGATGCTAGGACATTTATATGAAAAGATTGATCAGGAATTGGGAATGCTAAATTACCACACTGTATAGGAGATGTGTATTTCAGGCTCTGAACCTGTCTGATTGACAAGACAAGTTAATAATGACTGTTCTCCAAACTGTACTCATTATTCGCATTTAAAAAACGGCATGGATGTGCTCTTGAAGTGCCGTAACCCGAAAGGGATTAGGCTGGTAGCTCTTTTTAGGCCGGCACAGACAGGATGGGCTGAATGACTGCCTTTGCAGCAATACATTTCTATGATTCTATGATTATCAGCACAGCTAGTCCTGCTCCTATATTACCTCATGCACTGATTGGCATGAAGTTAGCCAAGAAAATAACATAGATGAACACAAATGTGACAATGTGTTAGAGAAATTCATGCAAGTATGACTGAACACTTAGCTGCTCTCTGAAATACAGTCTATCGTCGGCATTTATCCTTTTTATCTCTCCCTTTCCACATTTTGTATCATAATAAGGTTGGTTTCTCAGTGAATAGACGTTATTTTGAATAAATATAAATATTACTATCAGATTTTAATCTTTCCAGATACCGATATTTGATTTCTCTATCGAGCGTGTGCACAGTCTCTACTGATAGTAGCAGCTACAACACTGGTTCTTAAAAGTTTAAATCTAATCTTTACAGATTTGAATCTTAAGATCACGGGTGTAGAAATTTCATTGAGCCTGTTTTCAGGCCCACTTGCAGTGATCAGCGCCCACCCGAATCAAAAGGTCCAAGGTTCAATAGAAACTGGTCCTCAGGCCTCAGCAATACACTCGGCTGGAGGTGCTCGCACTGAAGGCACCTCCAAATGTAGATCCATCGGCCGAATACCTCAATCTTGGCCCGTCGTCAACAACGGCCCTGAGGTAAGTCCTGGGAGCCGGGGTAGTGGGGGGGCTCTGGAGCAGATTATGGTGGGGCGGGGTGCAGGGAGGGCTGTGTTATCATGACTCCTGTGGAGTTGGGGCATTTTACCATTTTTAAAGAATCATTTGCCGATAGTTGGTGGTCACGGAGGTAGCTCAGGTCACTATCATTAATAACAACATCAACATCATCACAGGCAGTCCCTCCAAATCGAGGAAGACTTGCTTTCACTCTAAAAGTGAATCCTTCGGTGGCTGAACAGTCCAATATGAGAACCACAGGTGGGACAGATAGTTATTGAGGGAAAGGATGGTTAGGACATGTTTGCCATGTGCTCTTTCCGCTGACCACGCTTGATTTCTGCATGCTCTCGGCGATGTGACTCGAGGTGCTCAGCGCCTGCTCAGATGCAGTTTCTCCACTTAGGGCGGTCTTTGACCAGGGACTCCCAGATGTCATTGGGGATGTTGCACTTTGTCAGGGAGGCTTTGAGGGTGTCCTTGAAACGTTTCCTCTGCCCACCTTTGGCTCGTTTGCCGTGAAGGAGTGCTTGCTTTGGGATCTCGTGTCTGGCATGCGAACTGTAAAGTTCTGTCCCCTCAGTACAGATTCACACGAGGCATGTAGTGAAGTCAAGGTCACTCTGGACCTGCACCTTTATTTCACAGCTCTGGAATGCTGCACTTGCCTGAGAACTCTGCTTATATACCTCTCTCTTGCAAGTGCACCCCTGGTGGTAAGGTATGCTGGTGGTTACAGGTCATATCTTATTACAGTCATCTATAGCATGTTAGGATACAGTTATATATAATAATGTAAGATACATGACACGAACTATGTGGCCTGCCCAGCGGAGCTGATCGAGTGTGGTCAGTGCTTCAATGCTGGGGATGTTGGCCTGGACGAGGACGCTAATGTTGGTGCGCCTGTCCTCTCAGGGGATTTGTAGGATCTTGCGCAGACAAAGTTGGTGTTATTTCTCCAGCAATAACGACATACAGCACAGTGGCCCAGCAAATTCAAGGGGTGGTCAAAAACCATTGTGAAAAACTGAGAGAGGAGGTGAACACACTTAGCCAACACAGCACAACATCAGCTGTTAAGAGGCAAAAATTTAACAGACCGAGGAGTAGAAATTCGTCAGCTTAGCGCCCCTGGTAAGGTTTGGAAGAGGGGCACCATTGTAGTCAGGACTGCGAGTGTGGGCATTCGATCCGCCCAGCACATTCAGTGTATATATTTCCCTAATTCTATTTTATAAAGCCCACATTTAGGATTTGACCGAAAATTATGTTTACACTATTTGCTATGGGATGCCGGGGATTGTACATGTTCTCGAAGGTTTCGGTGCAATTGCCTTCCCTTTCTTTCGCCTCAATTTCAAAAATTCTCACCCTTATTGACAAATCCCTCCATGCCCTCGCCCCTCCCTGTAATCTCCACAACCCCTCGGTGTGGCGGCAATGCCGGGGCGCAACCAATTCTCGCCCGGGTGCGATGGCGCTAATGACTCACACCAAATCCTGCGGGAGTACAGCGGTGGCCGTAACCGGTAGCGCCCCGCTCCGCTGTGCCGGCGATGACATCACCATGCGCGGCGACCCGTTTTCATACCTGAGTGAAAATTTGGGATGCTCCCCTCCGAAGCTGTGGCGGGAGACGCCCGGGCTGTAGGCCGCTCGGCGGGTGCTACTTAAAGGCGAGGTGCCGCTCGCACAAAAAAGGAAAAATCACCCGACCTACCAGCCGCGGCCCGTTGAATCGTGGAACGCAAGATCCGCGCCGCAACCTTGCAGCCCGGCACTCTGCTGAAGCCACGGCACACCTGGTGGTGGAGGTAGGGACCCGCAGAGTCGGCAGCCAGGCCCTCCACTTTATCTGCGGCAGCGTTACGTGTCACAGCGTTACGCACCCCTGCACCCCTCTCCTAGTGCTTCCGCCCCGCTTGCGCCCCACAGAGGGAGTGGAGCGCGTTATTTTGCGCTCCACATGCGCGTGGGGGCGGTAACCCCAATATCGCCAGCAGGGCGGGACTTCTGCGCCTGGCTCAGGAACTACCGTCTCGCGGCTGTTACTGCCCCCAAACGGGGCGCTACGCAATTTCCCCCCCATAAAGTTAACCTTCATGGATTACACATGTGAAAACCAATCGGCGATTACATGGCGAATGCTCGTAGCGAACTCAACCGATGCGATAACATCCGGTCGCAGGCTCAATGGGCTGAATGGCCTCTTTCTGTGCTGTACTATTCTATGATTCTATGGACATTGTGGACAGATGCATCACTTGCGTAGAGTTTACTTTATTTCCAACTAATGCTCCCTCTAAGCTGCATGACTGCGAGGCTGGTCAGTAATCTGAAAGCTCCGCGCAGGCCGCTCACAAGCTTGTGCATTGGAAATATTATGCATGCGCAGAAATTTAAAGGGACAGCACATTGAAAGAAACAAGCCCCACAGAACATAGTGCAGCTTACAGGGAACATTGCTTCCAACATGGTTATTTCTTTGCATATTTATTTTTAACCAGGTCTGAAGGAATCACAAAGATATGCCGAGTGCACTGCCATATTCCCATTGGCAAGAAGAAACAGTATCAAGTCGCACACTATCATGTTCCTTCCTCAATAAATGCGTACAGAGATCCATACCAAACTGCCAGGCCCTTCTCAATTCTTTGTATCATATCCATACACGATAAGAGTAATTGGATACGATGGCCGCTTTGCCGATGCCTTAGCAAAAGAAGGGAGCGAATATGAAGCGGAGAAATGGAAGGAATGAGAGAGGCATGTCCACTGCCAGAGAGACACGCCCTCTGCCAGAGAGCCCCGCCCACTACCAGAGAGACACGCCCATTGCCACTGCCAGAGCGCCCCACCCACTGCCAGAGAGCCCCGCCCACTACCAGAGAGACACGCCCATTGCCACTGCCAGAGAGAGACACGCCCACTGCCAGAGAGCCCCGCCCACTGCCAGAGAGCCCCGCCCACTGCCAGAGAGCCCCGACCACCGCCAGAGAGTCCCGACTACTGCCAGAGAGATGCACTCACTGCCAGGGCGACACGCCCACTGCCAGAGAGATGTGCCCACTGCCGGTGAGACACGGCCACTGCCAGAGAGACATGCCCACTGCCAGAGAGACATACCCACTGCCAGAGAGACATGCCCACTGTCGAGGAGACATGCCCACTGCCAGAGAGACACGCCCACTGTCGGGGAGACATGCCCACTGCCAGAGAGACCCGCCCACTGCCAGAGAGACACTCCCACTGCCAGAGAGACACACCCACTGCTGGGGAGACACGCCCACTGCCAGAGAGGCATGCCCACGACCAGAGAGACATGCCCACTGCCGGTGAGACAAGCCCACTGCCAGAGAGACATGCCCACTGCCAGAGAGATACACCCACTGCCAGAGAGACACGCCCACTACCATAGAGTCACGCCCACTGCTGGGGAGACATGCCCACAGTTGGAGAGCGCCGTCCACTGCAAGAGAGACACGCCCACTGCCAGGGAGACACGCCCACTACCAGAGAGACACACCCACTGCTGGGGAGACACGCCCACTGAAAGAGAGACACGTCCACTGCCACAGAGAGACACCCACTTCCAGAGAGCCCCGCCCACTGCCAGAGAGACGTGCCCACTGCCAGAGAGACACGCCCACTGCCAGAGAGACACGCCCACTGCCAGAGAGATGCGCCCACTGCCAGAGAGCCCCGCACACCGCCAGAGAGACACGCCCACTGCTGGGGAGACATGCCGACTGCCAGAGAGATGTGGCTACTGCCAGGAAGACATGCCCACTGCCAGAGAGGCACGCCAATTGCCAGAGAGCCCCGAACACTGCCAGAGAGATGCGCCCACTGCTGGGGAGATGTGCCCACTGCAAGGGAGAAATGCCCACAGCCGGAGAGCGCCGCCCACTGCCAGAGAGACACACCCATTGCCAGAGAGCCCCGCCCACTGCCAGAGAGACAAGCCCACTGCTGGGGAGACATGCCCACTGCCAGAGAGATGTGGCTACTGTCAGGAAGACATGCCCACTGCCAGAGAGCCCCGCCCACTGCCAGAGAGACACGCCCAGTGCTGGGGAGACACGCCCACTGCCAGGGAGACACATCCAATGCCAGAGAGACACGCCAATTGCCAGAGAGCCCCGAACACTGCCAGAGAGATGCGCCCACTGCTGGGGAGATGTGCCCACTGCCAGGGAGAAATGCCTACAGCCGGAGAGCGCCGCCCACTGCCAGAGAGACACACCCATTGCCAGAGAGCCCTGCCCACTGCTGGGGAGACACGCCCACTGTCAGAGAGAGACACCCACTGCCAGATAGATGCGCCCACTACCGGGGAGACACGCCCACTGCCAGAGAGACACGCCCACTTGCAGAGAGCCCCGCACACCGCTAGAGAGATGTGCCCATTGCCAGAGAGGCACGCCCACTGCTCGGGAGACACGCCTATTGAAAGAAAGACACGGCCACTGCCAGAGAGCCCCGCCCACTACCAGAGAAACACGCCCACTACGAGAGAGACACGCCCACTGAAAGAGAGACATACCCACTGCTGGGGAGACACGCCCACTGGCAGGGAGACACGCCCACTGCCAGAGAAACGCGCCCACTGCCAGGGAGACACGCCCACTGGCAGGGAGACATGCCCACTGGCAGGGAGACACATCCACTGCCGGAGAGATGCGTCCACTGCCAGAGAGACACGCCGACTGCCAGAGAGCCACGACCACTTTCCGCGCAAATGAGAAAATCATTGTTGACAACTTCCCACCCACACATGAGTTAACTAATTTGCGTATTTGAGAAAAAGAATGTTTGTCTGCTGGGATTATAGAATAACTAATGTCATCCCACTATTGCATACTAAAGAAATATAGATTTGTTAATCTAATGTCAGTAGTTGGCAAATTAACTTGGAAATTGGTTCGGAAACAGGAAGGAGAAGGTGACAATAAGAAGAAAAACTATCAGTCTATGCCAGGACCAGTGGAGTCCTCACATGATTCCTCACAGCGAGCAGGAGGGTAATTCTGGGAATATTAGAACATTTCACGGTAACACAAAGCTGTGCGATCATTAGCGCAATGCAAGTTGGATGCATGCAATGGATCTCAATAAACCATGCAGAAGACTAAGACACAGTAAATATATAAATAATACTGCAATCATAAAGGTTATGTGTGCAATTTTCACTCAATATGTCAACAATGCTGATCAACTACAGAAATACATCTCAAGGGCATTTAACTTCAAGTCATTTCTCTAGGGTCTTTTAATCTTGCATAATTTAACAGCTAGGCCATACCTTGAATGGTCTGCATGTCATCGTGAAGCAGGCAAAGGATGTTGATAAACTTTTGGGGGCTCCTGAAACGGAGGAGGACGCTGCATAGACCCACACGGTTGACAGTATCAAAGGCCTTTGTAAGATCGAAAAAGGCCATGTATAAGGGCTGGCGCTGCTCCCTGCATTTTTCCTGCAACTGCCGCACTGCAAAGATCATGTCTGTTGTGCCCCGTAGGGGACGAAATCCGCATTGTGATTCCGGGAGGAGCTCCTTGGCCACAGGGAGAAGACGAATGAGGAGAACTCGAGCGATAACTTTCCCAGTGGCTTAAAGTAGGGATCCTTACCAACGGATCCATTACAGACTCAATCCACGTCCGGACCGGGGTCAAACAGGGCTGCGTTATCGCTCCAACCCACTTCTCAATCTTCCTCGTCACCATGCTCCACCTCACAATCCACAAGCTCCCCGCTGGAGTGGAATTAAACTACAGAATCAGTGGGAAGCTGTTTAACCTACGCCGCCTCCAGGCCAGGTCCAAGATCACCCCAACCTCTGTCGTTGAGCTGCAGTATGCGGATGATGCCTGCATCTGTGCACATTCAGAGGCTGAACTCCAGGATATAGTCAATGTATTCACTGAGGCATATGAAAGCATGGGACTTACACTTAACATCCGTAAGACAAAGGTCCTCCACCAGCCTGTCACCGCCGCTCAGCACTGCCCTCCAATCATCAAGATCCACGGCGTGGCCCTGGACAACGTGGACCATTTCCCATATCTCGGGAGCCTCTTATCAACAAAGGCAGACATTGATGCGGAGATTCAGCATTGCCTCCAGTGCGCCAGTGCAGCCTTCGGCCACTTGCGGAAAAGAGTGTTTGAAGACCAGGCCCTCAAATCTACCATCAAACTCATGGTTTACAGGGCTGTAGTAATACCTGCCCTCCTGTATGGGTCTGAGGCATGGACATTGTACAGAAGGCACCTCAAGTCACTGGAGATATATCACCAACGATGTCTCCGCAAGATCCTGCAAATCTCCTGGGAGGACAGGCGCACCAACATCAGTGTCCTAGACCAGGCTAACATCCCCAGTATTGAAGCACTGACCACAATCGATCAGTTGCGCTGGGGAGGCCACATAGTACGCATGCCAGATACGAGACTCCCTAAGCAAATGCTTTATGCGGAGCTCCTTCATGGTAAACGAGCCAAAGGTGGGCAGTGGAAACTTTACAAGTACACCCTCAAAGTGCGACATCACCACTGACACCTGGGAGACCCTAGCCGAAGACCGCCTGAGGTGGAGAAAGTCCATCCAGGAGAGCGTTGAGCTCTTTGAGTCTCGACACAAGGAGCATGAAGAGGCCAAGCGCAGGCAGCGGAAGGAGTGCGCGGCAGACCAGCCCTACCGACCCCTTCCCCCGATGAATGTCTGTCCCACCTGTAACAGGATCTGTGGCTCTCGTATCAGACTGTTCAGCCATCAAAGAACTCACTTTAAGAATGGAAGCAAGTCCTTCTCGATTCCGAGGAACTGCCTATGATGATGATGAATGGTCTAGGCAATTCTTGTTCCTCATCTCAGGGCATCGATGCATTGGGGAGTGTTCACTGCGCTAGTTACAATGTACATCAATGATTTAGACGAAGGAATTGAATGTAATATCTCCAAGTTTGCCGATGACACTAAGCTGGGTGGCAGTGTGAACTGTGAGGAGGATGCCAAGAGGCTGCAGGGTGACTTGGACAGGTTAGGTGAGTGGGCAAATGCATGGCCAATGCAGTATAATGTAGATCAATGTGAGGTTATCATTTTGTAGCAAAAACAGAAAGGCAGAATATTATCTGAATGGTGACAGATTAGGAAAAGGGGAGGTGCAACGAGACCTGGGTGTCATGGTACATCAGTCATTGAAAGTTGGCATGCAGGTACAGCAGGCGGTGAAGAAGGCAAATGGCATATTGGCCTTCATAGCTAGGGGATTTGAGTATAGGAGCAGGGAGGTCTTACTGCAGTTGTACAGGGCCTTGGTGAGGCCACACCTTGAATATTGTGTTCAGTTTTGGTCTCCTAATCTGAGGAAGGACATTCTTGCTATTGAGGGAGTGCAGCGAAGGTTCACCAGACTGATTCCCGGGATGGCAGGACTGACATATGAAGAAAGACTGGATCGACTCGGCTTATACTCACTGGAATTTAGAAGAACGAGAGGGGATCTCATTGAAACATATAAAATTCCGACGGGATTGGACAGGTTAGATGCAGGAAGAATGTTCCCGATGTTGGGAAAGTCCAGAACCAGGGATCACAGTCTAAGGATAAGGGGCACGCCATTTAGGACCGAGATGAGGAGAAACTTCTTCACTCAGAGAATTGTTAACCTGTGGAATTCTCTACCACAGAAAGTTGTTGAGTCCAGTTCGTTGGATATATTCAAAAGGGAGTTAGATGTGGCCCTTACGGCTAAAGGGATCAAGGGGTATGGAGAGAAGGCAGGAATGGGGTACTGAAGTTGCATGATCAGCCATGATCATATTGAATGGTGGTGCAGGCTCGAAGGGCTGAATGGCCGACTCCTGCAACTATTTTCTATGTTTCTATGTTTCTATGTTTCAAACAACAAGGATAATTCCAAATCCTAAGGCTAAACACTCTGAGGAGAAGCTCAGAGATCTGGACATATTTTTACTAAAGATCGCAACTATGTTCTGTAAAATGCTGCCAGGCATTTGTAAGATGGATGTAAACAGCAAGCCATGTCAATTGTGATTGCAGAACTAGAAGCTGATGACAAAAATTAGGAAGTGTTTCCAGCGAGCAGAATAAATTATTTTTTTTCCCCCGGAGAGTAGACTTCCAACAAAAGCAATTAAGGCAAGGTCGATTAAGTCTTTAAAAAAAGAACTGAATCAATATTCTGTTAAGAATTGCGATTGAAAGTAGAGGCACAGGTGATCAAATACTCAATGAAACATGACTTTTATGCACCTGAGACTGTGAAAATGCCATCTATGGAATGTAAGTTGTCACAATGTAAGTTATAATATAATGGAGTTCAGAAATGTTATGCATGCAATAACTCGATAGACTGAAAACTCCGAACAGGTACAAACCTGGCTCTACTTTATTAGGGCCCAAAATTATTATATAACAAGATGGCTAGCCTTTTATACCTGGGCCGTGCACACGTGGGCACAGCCCAATGACCTTCAACAGTGGTGCCACCTGGTGGCTAGTAAATCCAAGCATGCATACATGACAATGTCCCCCTTTAAGATATTAGCAACAGTCTTTTTACAAATTGAGACGGTCCGGGGCTTTCCGCTCCCGAATTGAACGTCTCAGTTCAACTCCAGCCTTGGGCGAACGTTCTGAGTCGGTTATGACTGGGGGCTGGGTAGCTGATCTGATGGGAATGGCAATGACCACGTCAGTGATTGAAAGTCCAGATTCATTGATGGCAGCGGAGTCCTCTGATGACTGAGGGTAGTTCGGTTGGTCACCGATTGTGTCTTCCTCAGACTGTTCCGGTTCATCCGTGTGTCGCAGCTTTATCTGATCGACATGTCTGCCCATTCTTGAGCTTAACGATAAACACTCTGTTACCCTCCTTGGCCGTAACATTACCGGTGATCCATTTTGGACCTTGACCATAATTTAGTACATACGTAGGATCATTGATAGAAATGTCGCGTGACACAGTAGCGCGATCATGATACCCTTGCTGACTTTGACGTCTGCATTCGACACGATTATTCAAGTCAGGGTGGACAAGAGAGAGCCTGGTCTTGAGACCTCTCTTCATCAATAGTTTAGCAGAGGAGACCCCGGTAAGCGTATGGGGTCTTGTCCTGCAACTAAGCAATAAGCGTGACAAGCTAGTTTGCAGTGAACCCTGAGTTACACGTTTCATACTCTGCTTGATGGTTTGGTCCACATGCCCTGCTTGTCTACTGGATGCAGGTTTGAATGGTGCTGACCTCACATGTTTGATACCATTGACTTTCATGAACTCTTCAAACTCCATACTGGTGAAGCAAGATCCGTTGTCGCTTACAACGATGTCAGGCAGACCATGCCTAGCAAACATGACACGAAGGCTCTCAATGGTAGCTGTGGATGTACTGGATGACATGATTGTACACTCTAACCACTTGGAATAAGCATCCACCACAGCTAAGAACATCTTTCCCAGGAAGGGACCTGTAAAGTCGATGTGGATCCTGGGCCATGGTTTAGATGGCCACGAGCACAGACTCAGCATCGATTCTGCTGGTGCTTTACGAAGCTGCATGCAAGTGTTGCACTGATGCACACATGATTCCAGATCAGATTCAATTCCAGGCCACCATGCATGAGACCTGACAATGGCTTTCAACATGATAATAAGGGGATACGTGCTATGTAGATCATGCATAAATTTCTCTCTGCCTTTCTTGGGCATAACAGCACAAATTACCACACAGTATACAATCTGATTGAATGGATAGTTCGTCTTTGCGACGGATGTAAGATTTGGCCTCCTCACACATTTGCTTGAGTATGGTAGACCAATCACCACCAAGGATACAACGTTTCACAACTGATAACATCAGGTCCTGGCTGATCCAGGTCTTAACTTGTTGGGCAATGACAGGGGTTCCTTCACTTTCAAAAGCATCCATGACTAACAGTAGGTTTGCCGGCCGTGGCGTTACCACCTCCAGTGTGGGCAACGGCAGATGGCTCAATGCATCAGCACAATTCTCAGTGCCAGGTCTATGGCGAATGACATAATCATAGGCAGATAATGTCAGCGCCCACCACCCCCCTCTCCCGCCCTGGATGTGGGATGATGCATTGGTGTTGATACCTTTGTTTTCCAAAAACAATGAAATGAGTGGCTTGTGATATGTTTCCAGTTCTAACCGAAGACCAAATAGGAATTGATGCATCTTTTTATCCTCATACACACAGGTTAGTGCTTCTTTTTCTACCATGCTGTAGGTTCTTTCCGCCTTTGACAAACTTTTTGAAGCATATGCAACAGGTTGTAATTTGCACGATTCATTAGCTTGTTGGAGCACGCAACCAATTCCATATGATGAAGCATCAAAGGCAAATGCTAGACACTTACATGGATCATAATGTGCCAGCAACTTGTTAGAGCAAAGCAGATTAGTAGCTTTCTCAAAAGCTCTATCTTGAGACGCACCCCAAACCCAGTTGTTGCCTTTTCTTAGCAGCATGTGCAGTGACTCTAATGAAGTGCTCAATCTACGTAAGAAATTACCGAAGTAGTTGAGTAGACCAAGGAATGATCGCAGCTCTGTCACATTCTGAGGCTTGGGTGCATTTTTGATGGCCTTGGTTTTCGAGTCCATAGACCTGATACCGTCAGCAACAATTTTCCTCCCCAGGAATTCGACTTCCGGTGCCATGAAGACGCACTTCGAGCATTTCAGTCTGAGTCCCACTTTATCCAGATGATGTAGAACCTCTTCCAGGTTGTTCAGATGTTCGGCGGAGTCACGACCTGTGACCAGTATGTCATCTTGGAAAATGACGGTTCCCTGGAATGACTTCAGTAGATTCTCCATGTTCCTCTGAAATATGGCTGCAGCCAAGCGAATTCCAAAAGGACACCTGTTGTAGATGAACAGTCCTTTATGAGTGTTGATGCATGTAAGTTTCTTTGACGTGTCGACCAGCTCCTGTGTCATGTAGGCCGACATCAGATCCAGTTTTGTGAACGATTTCCCCCTGGCTAGCGTTGCAAACAGGTCACCAGCCTTCGGTAATGGGTATTGATCCTGCTTCGAAACTCAGTTGATCGTAACCTTGTAGTCTCCACAAATCCTAACAGTGCCAACACTCTTCAACACAGGAACAATGGGACAGGCCCATTCGTTAAATTCGACTGGTGATATGATTCCTTCACGCTGGAGTCTGTCCAGTTCAATTTCAATCTTCTCCCTCATCATATATGGAACTACCCGAGCTTTATGATGGATGGGTCTTGCATCCGAGTCCACGTGGATCTACACCTTGGCTCCCGTGAAATTGCCGATGCCTGGTTCAAACAGCGAGAGGAACTTGCTCAGCACTTGAGCACATGGAGTTTCTTCCTCCGACGACAAGGCTTTGATCTCGTTCCAGTTCCATTTGATTTTTTCCAACCAGATCCTGCCGAACAGTGTTGGACCATTGCCTGGAACAATCCATAATGGTAAATCGTGAACCGCACCATCATACGACACCTTGATTACTGCACTGCCAATCACCGTTATGAGTTCTTTAGTGTATGCACGCAACTTGGCATTAACTGGACTCAGCTTAGGCCTCACAGCCTTAGTATCCCACAGCCTGTCGAATGTCCTCTGGCTCATTATTGATTGACTCGTTCCCGTGTCCAATTCCATCGATACTGGCGCACCATTAAGTTTTACATTAATCATTATCGGTTGACTCTTTGTTAGGAATGAATACAATCTATACACTTCCTCCTCTTGTATCTCGGATTGCATATCCGGATCTGCGCTAAAGTGGTCAATCATTCTCCACGTGGTGTGTCGCAGCACGCTTGCTCAGTTGCGGACATATGCACTGGAGATGCCCCACTCTCGAACAGCCTTTACAAATATACTGTTTATAACAACACTGATGATGCCAATGATTTCCCCCACAACGCCAACATGGTGATATCGGATTCATTCCCATTGGCAGACCTTGAGCAGCCACAGGTTTCACGTACACAGTCGGGTAGGCCCTGCCATATGCAGCTATGCCAAATGACGATATTCTCTTGTTTACAGGACTTGCTGAGTTCCAACTTATCAATGATATCTTCATTAAGCTTTTGTCCATCGTCATGCATGATTGGGCAATTGTGATGGCCTTGTTCAAATCCAACATCTCCGCCGCCAGTAGCTTACGCAGGATCACCTCGTGGTTGATGCCGATTACAAAGAAGTCCTGCAGCATGTCTGCCAACGCAGTTTGGAACTTACACGGTCCAGCTAGACGTCTTTGGTCGGCAACGAATTCCGACACATTCTGGCCCTCAGAATGAAGGTGCGTATAGAATCGATATCTTGAGAGGTGATGCCTTCATCTGGTTTGAGATGGTCATGTACAAGAGCACACAATGTTTCATAGTCCTTGTCTGTTGGACTTAAGGGTGAGAGGAGATTCTTTATGAGTCCATAGATTTTCAGACCGCAAACCGTGAAGAGGACTGCCCGGCGCCGAACTGCGTCTGCCACTTTCTTCATTTTGTTGGCCGCGAAGTATTAGTTCAAGTGGGCTACAAAGTCTGCCCAATATTCTCCCTCCATGAATCGCTCCAGAATTCCAATTGTGCTCATTTTTGCATGTGAAGGTTCTTGTTACCTCATCGGCAAATGTTGTGTATTCAATAACTCAATAGACTGAATACTGTAAACTCCCAACATGTACAAACCTGGCTCTACTTTATTAGGGCCCAAAGTGATTACATTACAAGATGTCTGGCCTTTTATACCTGGGCTGCACATACGTGCACACAGCCCAATGGCCTCCGACACTGGCGCCACCTGATGGCTAGTAAAACTGAGCATACATACATGACAAGAAGAATGAGAGGTGATCTTATTGAAACCTATAAGATACTGAGGGGGCTCGACAAGGTAGATGCAGAGAGGATGTTTCCCATTTAGAATGGAGATGAGGAGCAATTTCTTCTCTCAGAGGGTTGTAAATCTGTGGAATTCTCTGCCCCAGAGAGCTGTGGAGGCTGGGTCATTGAATATATTTAAGGTGGAGCTAGACAGATTTTTGAAAGATAAAGGAGTGAAGGGTTATGGCGAGCGGGCGGGGAAGTGGAGTCAAGGCCAAGATCAGATCAGCCATGAACTTATTCAATGGCAGAGCAGGCTCGAGGGGCCAATGGCCTGCGCCTGCTCCTATTTCTTATGATCTTAAGTTATGTAATATCTTTGATTTTCTCTGCTTTAGGGGTGCAAGGATTAATTGCATAGAGTATCAGTATCGTGGGATCATTATCTTTGGTTAGTTAGCTCCTTCAGAAGATCAAAGAGGTTGTAACTTGGCAAATTTCGAATCGCCTCAGGTTAATGGATTCAATGCAACTTTTCTCATTCCAAGCTTTTTAGGGTTTTTGGTTAAAAAACACTCAAGGGCAACCACAGTCTGAGCATCGGCCAGGCAAAGTGACAACGACCAGGTGCTGACATGCCACCAAATACATCGCAATCACCTTCTATGGCAGACTACACAAAGGGCGGAAACCAAATGGCCAGTTTGGCTCGACAGCTCCAGACCGATACAATATCGTGCGTTTTCATAAAGAATCCAGAAGAAACTTCTTTACCCAGAGAATGGTGGAACTCACTGCCACAGGGAGTGTTTGAGGAGAATGTCAATGATTTGGATAAGGGGACGAAATGTAATTTATTTAATTATGTAATATATCCAAGTTTGCTTATGACACAAAGCTAGGTGGGAATGTAAGTTGAGAGGAGGATGCAATGGCCTACTAGGTCATTGATATAGATTGTGAATAGCTGAGGCCCACATAGTGATCATTTCAATAGCCTTAGTTATGTCGCATTTTCAGTGTCCCCCTCTCTCACACATGGTTCGTTACTCCCAACTACCTCTGCAATCGACAATAAATTTGGAAGTTTTTCACAAAAAGGAGGGAGAAGTTGTATTAAAAGCACAAATATTTAACAACGGGGTAGAGTTTCCGCTTTGGACATAATTGGGGCCCAGAAGAGGCGAGGGCCCAGGGGCAGCACGGACCAGCCCACACTGCGATATGTGTGCGCACTAGATCCGTGCAGCAGAGCTGGTCTCCAGTCATCTTGGTTAATCCTTGCCACTGGACCAAGACCTAGCTCTGTCAAGCCCGTGTGGTGGCTGGTGTGCAATGACCATCACACGTTAAAAAAATCCACGCACATGTAGTTCGGGATCTGGAATATTAAGTCCTTCATTGAAACACCTGTGAACTCATCCCTTTTTGGCGTGGAAGCAAGTCATCCTCGATACGAGGGACCGCCGATGAAGGTGATGATTGAGAACAATAGTACAGATTCATTTAAGGGGAGGCTAGGCCAGCATATGAGGGAGAAAGAGTTATGCTGATAGAGTTAGATAAGGCTAAATGGGAGGAGGCTCGAGTGGAGCATAAACGCTGGCATGGACTGGTTGGTCCGAATGGCCCGTTTCTGTGCCATATATCCTGTGTAATCCTATATCTTAGTTGCCCCGTTGGGCCGGAAAAAGGGAGGTCTTATGGAACAGGCTCTGAGTATGTGTTTGTGCATGCATGTGTAAATTCATAGATGCTACATTCAAAACATTGTCCAACTTGTGTTCAGTAATTACTTGCAGACAAACCCCTAGTAGGACAACATTGTTTGAATTTCCCAGCTAGCTTTCTGCAGTTCTCCACTGAGAGAAAGAGACAGAGCTGCCGCTTGTAATAGTTGTCCCATCTAGGGGGTAGCCTGCCTTTAGAAGCTAAAGAAGTCTCAACATTAGTAACCGTGATATGTTAGACTTCTTCTAGCATAAAGATCTCTTTTGAAAGGTAGCACCTCAGACAGTGCAGCATGCTCTCAGTACTGCACTGAAACATTCACTGAAAATTCAAAATTCTCATCCTGGTTTACAAATCACTCCATGGCCTCGCCCCTCCCTATCTCTGTAATCTCCTTCAGCCTCACAGTCTCCCGCGATGTCTGCGCTCCTGTAATTCTGCCCTCTTGAGCCTCCCTGGTTACAACTGCTCAACCATTGCTGGCCGTGCCTTCTGTTGCCTGGGCCCCAAGCTCAGGAACCCCCTCCCTAAGTCTCTTTTGGTCATCTGCCGTAATTTCTTTGTATGTGGCTTGGTGACAAATTTATTTGTTTTGTCTCACAGCACTGCTGTGAAGCACCTTTGGACGTTTTAATACATTTAAGGCGCAATATAAATAAAAGTTGTTGTTGTTGTTGAGATGATGTGTCCTGAGGAAGTGCTGCACCGTCAATGTTAAACCACGGCCCCATCTACTCTTCTCTGATAGACATAAAAGATCCCATCGCACTATTCAAAGATCAGGGGCATTCTCTCCATATTATGATTTTTATTCTTTCTTTCTTGTCTGTAGTGCGGTTTGAACCCACAACCTTCAAACTCAACAGCAACAGAGCTACCATCTGAACCATCTTAACATTAATAATGAACAACCATCTATATATACCTTAACGTTTACCTTACCTTTGACTATTTTACAACATGGTACGTACCCCAATGGAAATATTCATTGCAAGAGAACCTTCGCTCAGTTACCAGCTCAATTACTAGTTTAAAAGTGAGTTATTTTGTTCGGAAAGGAATTATTAGAGAGTGTAGGGAGAAAGCCCTTTTAAAAGCCCAAGAAAAGAGCTTTGATGATAACATGATGGAACAAAGTTATATTATATACTGTTCTTTTACATTTCTACTTGCACAATATTTTGACAGTGTGCCCACTTTGCCTCATGTGATTATTATTCTCTGGAAGCTGTACTGCAACAGTCTTTTTCAATCTGCAGTGTAACTTAGGCATTAGCCGAGAAATCTGTTTCGGGCGATGGTGGTAGATAGGTCATATCGGATCGGCCGTCTGGTAATTGTCCCACTCCAGGGTCTTGAGCACAAAATTAAAAGCTAGGCTAACACTCCAGTGCAGTGCTGAGGGAGTGCTGCAACTGTCAGAGGTGCCATCTTATGGGTGAGACATTAAACAGAGGCCCCACCTGCTCTCTGAAGTGGATGTAAAAGATCCCACGGCACTATTTCGAAGAAGAGCAGGGGAGTTATCCCCAGTGCTCTGGCCAATATTTATCCCTCAATCAACATAACAAAAAAAAACAGATTATCTGGCCATTATCAAATGGCTGTATGTGGGAGCTTGCAGTGCGCAAATTGGCTCCCGCGTTACAATAGTGACCACACTCCAAAAGCACTTTAATATGTCCAGTGGTCGTGAAAGGCGCTATATAAATGCAAGTCTTTCTTGACTGCAGTGGAATTGAATATCGGACGCTGTGTGTAACGGGCAGCTGATCTGATACCACGCGTTGTGCGCTAGCGCCCGAGAGGAATTTCTGGCCCAGAATGTCTGACAAGCATTTGCACTATTTTCAATCTGTTGAGACAAGTTAATATTATTATGAATTATGGATTGTGAGGCGAGCTTAAACCTAAAAGTTTTATGTAACATCTGTTAAACACTTCTGTTTCACTTTACTAGCTTATGATATAATTTGAAACTCGAGAGCAAATGACATCTCCTCTCTCAATCCTAATGATCCATAATTCTATATTTAATACTTGCCTGATGTAACTGAGATAATCCTGTAAAATTTCTCTATTTTTTTTGCAGTACGGGCTCAAATTGATTCGAAAGTCAAAAGGGAATTGAAAATAACTTCCTAAATATCATCATGATAAAAGAGCAAACAATGATCGCGCTTCCTAGAGGTATTTAGAAGTGAAGGGTAATTGTCAAACTAATCCCTGCAATAATCGACAGTGCACTTGGAAATGAATCCTGCAAAAAATTCTACATTAGATGAAATGTAAGTCATTTGATGGGTTTCATTGCAAGACTTGTAAAAGGACATTTTTGCAGATATTATTAAACCTACAATAAGTGCATTCCTTCTAAAGTGTTTGCTTGTTGAATCTCACTGACTATCCCTGCATGGTTGCTGTAGAAATTAGCCCCACAGTGTGCATGTTTCCATTCCACACTTGGGTGTTTTGATGAATGAATATGACAGTGACCACAGTACAACATGCGTCTTCTTTTGAAAGGGATCCCCTGCAGACTTGGCAACAAAGAGGTTGGCAGAGAAACTGCAAATGCAAACGAAAAATATGAGTGAAAGCATCTCTTTCCAAAAACAGAGTAAGCTCATCCATGCCTTTGTTACCTCGAGGCTTGACTATTCCAACGCACTTCCACATTCTACCCTACGTAAACTAGAGGTCATTCAAGACTAGGCTGCCCCGTGTCCAAACGTGCACCAAGTCCTGCTCACCCATCACTCTTGTGCTCGCTGGCCTACATGGGCTCCCGGTTAAGCAACACCTCATTTTCAAAACTCTTATCCTTATTTTCAAATCCATGGCCTCGCCCCTCCCTATCTCTGTAATCTCTTCCAGCCCCCAAACCGCACCCCCCCCCCACCCCCCCGCCTCCCCAGATGTCTGCGCTCCTCTAATTCTACCCTCTTGAGCATCCCTGATTATAATCGCTCAACCATTGGTGGCCGTGCCTTCAGCTGCCTAGGCCCCAAGCTCTGGAATTCCCTCCCTAAATCTCTCCGCTTCTCTTTCCTCCTTCAAGACGCTCCTTAAAACTTACCTCTTTGACCAAGTTATTGGTCACCTGCCCTAATTTCTCCAATACTCCTGTGATGCTCCTGAAACGATGTTTCAGTACGTTAAAGGTGCTAGATAAACACAAGTTGTTGTTGTTCTTATTAAAGGAGGCAAATCAGCATTGTTACATTCAGACTAATCTTTTATGTACTGAAGATGTGTTCGTGAGAAACAAATGTAGCGGTTGATGGTGATATGTTACTTTGCCTTTACAGGGAAAAAAAAAGTTTACAATATCCGATTTGTCGTCAAATCATGATTCCAAAGAGGAGCTTGGGAACAAGGGAGACCAACTGCCGAGCTTGACGTCTTGAAGCAATGACGCTCAAGGCGCAGCTGTATTGTGTGGAAGAGTAATGGTGCCACTACATTGACACGCAAAGCCCCGTCACATCTGCCGACAGCCATATGTAACTGTCTCCCCGTTTGTGCCTTGTGAAGTAAAAATGAAGTTCACGACAATTAGCAGATACAAATGAATAAAATGTTCAAAGTAACATCCAGCATCTGTGCTGAAGGCCCTTTGAGGTATAATCAGCCAACCTTCATGTTTGTGATGTGATCCAAAAAGAGGGCTGGCAATCTGGCTGACACAATTTTAGCGTGGGTGATGAATGTCTTTGATACTGCTAGGCTCATGTCTTCTTAGTCTCCCTACATGGATTGTGGACAACTCGCTCATGAGCACATATTCACAAGGCACTATCAGCTGTCAGGTTATGAAGCAATAATTTTATTCAGTAACATTCGAAGGATCATTGTTTTATGGCGTGCTGCTGAGGTAACTATCTTTAAAGAAATATTCCGTATCATTCAGTGCAGACACAATTGAAATATCTGGCATAGATTCATCTATAAAAATCAAACAAATAATTAAGCCCTCACAGACAGCCATCTGTATTGCACCTAGGAATTGAGGGTAGGAAGGTTAATGGAGCAACAATTCCATACATCAGCTGCCAGTTTTGACTCAGTGGGCAGTACTTCCATCTCTGAGTCAGAAGGTCAGAAGACTGGAGCACATAATCTAGGCTGATTACTCAGTGCTGTGCTGAGGGAGTGCTGCACTGTCGGAGGTGCCGTCTTTCAGATGATGTGTTAAACCGAGGCCCCATCTGCCCTCTCGGGTGCATGTAAAAGATCTCATGGCACAATTCGAAGAAGAGTTCTCCCCAGTGACGGGGCCAATATTTATCCCTCAACCAACGTTAGTGAAACAGATTATCTGCTCATTATCACATTGCTGTTCGTAGGGCCTTGTTGTGTGCAAAATAGCTGCCGTGTTTCCCTACACTACAACAGTAGCTACACTGCAAAAGTACTTCATTGGCTGTAAAGTGCTTTGGGATGTCCTGAGGTCATGAAAGGCGCTATATGAATGCAAGTTCTTTTTTTTTCCTTAGAAAAAGTATTTCAGTCAGTCTCCTACTTTTCCTTCATGCCTGTTAATCAGAAAAGTCTTCTGTGGTGCAAATGTACTCTTTTATCTATAACATACAGCACAGACTGGGGGGGTAAACAGTGGCAATTTTCACTTCACAACAGGCCGTCCCATATAAGAACATAAGAATTAGGAGCAGGAGTAGGCCATTCAGCCCCTCGAGCCTGCTCCGCCATTCAATGAGATCATGGCTGATCTTCTACCTCAACTCCACTTTCCTGCACTATCCCCATATCCCTCGATTCCCTTAATATCTAAAAATCTATCGATCTCTGTCTTGAATATTCTCAACGACTGAGCTTCAATAGGCTTCTGGGGTAGAGAATTCCAAAGATTCCCCACCCTCTGAGTGAAGAAATGTCTCCTCAGCTCAGTCCTAAATGGCAGACTCCTTATTCTGAGACTGTGACCCCTGGTTCTAGACTCCCCAGCCAGGGGAAATAGCCTCCCTGCATCTACCCTGTCAAGCCCTGTAAGAGTTTTGTATGTGTCAATGAAATCACCTCTCATTCTTCTAAACTCGAGAGAATATGGGCCTAGTTGCAATGTATGCACCTGTGAGAATGCCCAAATAGTTGTAGAGCTGTTGCCGGCAACCAAATTTTAATTTGATTTTATGTTTTAAAGTTTAATTTGTTTTAATTGCCGGTGTTTTTTTAGTGTCCCCCTTCCCTTTTATAGGGGGCACTTGGAAAAAAATATAATTTTAGCGCCCCCCCAAAAAAAATACAAAAAAACCCCCAAAAAAACAAAAAAAAAAGGGGCCTTGTAAATGTTTGGTGTGTCCCCCAGATCGGGGGGCACGGATTAATGTTTTTGTTTCCTCCCAAAAGAGTTGTAGAGCTGTTGCACTGTGAGTGGCTTAGCCAGTCACATGATGTTCACAAGACTCAATAAAACCCCAGCCAGCTGGGTTCAGGAGGACCACGATGAGGCAGGTGTTTGTGAACTTGGTGGATGAACTGTAATGTGTAGTATGATTGTTAAATCTTTGCTAATAAACCAACTAGTTCTTAATAGCAATGTGTGGTGATGATTTCTTAAGCAAAGAACCCATGAAGCAAATACATGATATTAGTCTACTCAATCTCTCCTCATAGGACAATCCCCCCAACCCAGGAATCAGTCCGGTGAACCTTCGTTGCACTCCCTCCATGGCAAGTATATTCTTCCTTAGGTAAGGAGACCAAAAGTGTACACAATACTCAGGTGTAGCTTCATCAGCACCCAATATAATTGCAGTTATTATGCTGTTAATTATAATTATAATTATGCTGTAATTTCAGAGCCTCATTGCTTCAGTGAATTGAACACGGCTGTGAGCAAAGGCTTTTAGATTTGATTGGATTACCACAGATAATGAGAGGTCAGCATCAGGATGATTATTTTATGAACCAGTAACTATAGGTCAAAACAAAAAGCACATATTAAGCATCATTTATGTGTGTTTTACATAATGTTGGATCATTACGTGAGAGTATTCATAGAATTATAGAAGAATGCTTGATCAAATTTATATAGGCGATGACCAAAATTTGAGAATGTATGCAGATTTTTAAAACATTTACTCCTCTAAAGTTGGAGCTAGTAGCTCTCCAATTATCTATTCGTCCGCCCAGCATGCAGGAAAGAAAGACTTGCATTTATATAGCATCTTGCATGACCACTGGATATCCCAAAGTGCTTTACGGCCAATGAAGTACTTTTTGAAGTGTAGTCACTGTTGGAATGAACTGACCACACTCGACCAGTTCCGTTGGGCAGGCCACATTGTCCGCATGCCCAACACGAGACTCCCAAAGCAAGCGCTCTACTCGGAACTCCTACACGGCAAGCGAGCCCCAGGTGGGCAGAGGAAACATTTCAAGGACACCCTCAAAGCTTCCTTGATAAAATGCAACATCCCCACTGACACCTGGGAGTCCCTGGCCAAAGACCGCCCTAAATGGAGGAAGAGCATCCGGGAGGGCGCTGTGCACTTCGAGTCTCGTCGCCAAGAGCATGCAGAAAAAGCACAGCTAAGCGGAGGGAGTGTGCGGCAAAGCAGTCCCACCCACCCTTTCCTTCAACGACTGTCTGTCCCACCTGTGACAGAGACTGTAATTCCCGTATTGGAATGTACAGTCACCTGAGAACTCACTTTCAGAGTGGAAGCAAGTCTTCCTCGATTTCGAGGGACTGCCTGTGATGATGATGCAGGAAACACGGCAGCTAATTTGTGCACAGCAAGCTCCCACAAACAGCGCTGTGATAATGACCAGATAATCTGTTTTTAGTGATGCTGATTGAGGGATAAATATTGGGCAGGACACCGGGGATAACTCCCCTGCTTTTCTTCGAAATAGTGCCACAGGATCTTTAGCGTCCAGCTGTGAGAGCAGACCGGACCTCGGTTTAACGTCACTTACAAAAGACAGCACCTCCGACATTGCAACACTCCCTCAGTACTGCACTGGAATGTCAGCTTAGATTTTAGTGTTCAAATCTTCAGAGTGGGGCTTGAGTCCACAACCTTCTGACTCAGGGGCGAGAGTGCTGCCCACTGCACCACAGCTGACACTCCATGAGACTAGACCATGAATGTCGACAGGCTATTCAATCATGGTGGCCACTTTGTTCTCACGCACTGTGCCCTTTCGAGCAGAGGCCATTTGCAAGTGATCATTCAACTTTTAGTACGGCTCAAAACTCGGGTGACAATAACATAACTGTGCACCGGTGCAATCATAAATTTTAAATACAGCATTCTGGTCTGCCCACTGATATCTGCATTGCAACTACAAATAGCTTTACCATGACTACATAATAAAACATAGCCCATCAATATTACTTTTAAATTGGTCAAGATAGCTTCTTGAAGTTTGAGGGGTCGAAATTGGGTACCACTGGTTTGAGGCGGTGTCACCGCCTGAATGCTGATTTTACCGCCGGGCGTACGGTACAGGCTCCAACTGCAAAATTCAATTTCTACGTCCAAAGATGAGAGAGCAGCGCTAAAAAGTGGCGTTGCGCACTCACCCTCGGGCGGGAGCTCAGGAGGCCGACTGAATCTCGCTTTTTGGGAGGCTGCCGCCACGCTCGCTGGGAAACGGGAAGCAAAAGGAAGAAAGAAAAAAAACCTCAAACTTCCCCGAGCCCCACACACAAACTTCCCCCACTGTTACAACTAATGAAAAAATGAAGAAATAAATCAAGAGAAAAACTTTACCTTGCTCTCTGACCAATTCTGCCCGAGATCGGCAGTATACTCGCCTCTTTTTCCAGGCTGCAAGAACACCTGCCGCGAAGGCTGACCTTCAAACTAAATATCGCGAGAGAGGCACCAAGGAGGCGCTGCAGGCTGGATGACATCACCACGTGCTCTTGGCGCCTCTGCCAAAGAGCCGACTGAATTTCTGCGCAGCCGCGAACGCCGCTTACTGTCGAAAGTCGGCCTTTGCCGCCGGTAACGGATGGCGGTCGAAATGGAATTTCGACCCAAGGTTTATCTCATGCCTGTCTCTTTCCCTCTTTTGCTTTCTCACTCCCGTCTGCTCTTCTCCTCTATGTTCTCGCGGATGGTTTTTGATAGTGCGGTTGGGAGGGCTTTAAACTAGCTTGGCAGGGGGATGGGAACCCAGGAGAGGGCTCTGAGCTGGCTAGAGTGGGTGAGAGCTCAGATGAACAGAACCCCAAGAAAGGATACAAAAGGCAGGAGGCAACAGAGCAGAGTAGCACTGGGGTAAGTGTAAACTACAAGGTGATAGGAAGGGACAATATGTATGAATATAAAGAGGCTGCAGGAGGGGGTCAAAACTAAAAATCATGCTTTAAAAAGGAGTATTAAAACACTTTACCTAAACGCACGCAGCATTCGAAACAAGGTAAATGAGTTGACGGCACAAATCATTACAAATGGGTATGATTTGGTGGCCATTACAGAAACATGGTTGCAGGATGGCCAAGACTGGGAATTAAACATACAAGGGTATCTGACAATTCGGAAAGATAGACAAGAAGGGAAAGGAGGTGGGGTAGCTCTGTTAATAAAGGATGATATCAGGGCAGTTGTGAGAGACGATATTGGCTCCAATGAACAAAATGTTGAATCATTGTGGGTGGAGATTAGAGATAGTAAGGGGAAAAAGTCACAGGTGGGCGTAGTTTATAGGCCCCCAAATAATAACTTCACGGTGGGGCGGACAACAATCAAGGGAATAATGGAGGCATGTGAAAAAGGAACGACAGTAATCATGGGGGATTTTAACCTACATATCGATTGGTCAAATCAAATCGCACGGGGTAGCCTTGAGGAGGAATTCATAGAATGCATACGGGATTGTTTCTTAGAACAGTATGTTACAGAACCTACAAGGGAGCAAGCTATCTTAGATCTGGTCCTGTGTAATGAGCCAGGAATAATAAACGATCTCCGAGTAAAAGATCCTCTCGGAATGAGTGATCACAATATGGTTGAATTTGTAATACAGATTGAGGATGAGGAAGTAGTGTCTCAAACGAGCATACTATGCTTAAACAAAGGGGACTACAGTGGGATGAGGGCACAGTTGGCTAAAGTAGACTGGGAACAAAGACTAAACGGTGGTACAATTGAGGAACAGTGGAGGACTTTTAAGGAGCTCTTTCATAGTGTTCAACAAAAATATATTCCAGTGAAAAAGAAGGGCGGTAAGAGAAGGGATAACCAGCCGTGGATAACCAAGCAAATAAATGAGAGTATCAAATTAAAAACCAATGCGTATAAGGTGGCCAAGGTTAGTGGGAAACTAGAAGATTGGGAAAATTTTAAACGACAGCAAAGAATGACGAAGAAAGCAATAAAGAAAGGAAAGATAGATTACGAAAGTAAACTTGTGCAAAACATAAAAACAGAGAGTAAAAGATTTTACCGATATATAAAACGGAAAAGAGTGACTAAAGTAAATGTTGGTCCCTTAGAAGATGAGAAGGGGGATTTAATAATGGGAAATGTGGAAATGGCTGAGACCGTAAACAATTATTTTGCTTCGGTCTTCACAGTGGAAGACACAAAAACCATGCTAAAAATTGCTAGTTTCGGGAATGTGGGAAGGGAGGACCTTGAGACAATCACTATCACTAAGGGGGTAGTGCTGGACAGGCTAATGGAACTCAAGGTAGACAAGTCCCCTGGTCCTGAAGAAATGCATCCCAGGGTATTAAAAGAGATGGCGGAAGTTATAGTAGATGTATTGGTTATAATCTACCAAAATTCTCTTGACTCTGGGGAGATACCATCGGATTGGAAAGCAGCTAATGTAACACCTCTGTTTAAAAAATGGGGCAGGCAGGTAACTATAGGCCAGTTAGTTTAACATCTGTAGTGGGGAAAATGCTTGAAGCTATCATTAAGGAAGAAATAGCAGGACATCTAGATAGGAATAGTGCAATCAAGCAGACGCAACATGGATTCATGAAGGGGAAATCATGTTTAACTAATTTACTGGAATTCTTTGAGGATATAACGAGCATGGTGGATAGAGGTGTACTGATGGATGTGTATTTAGATTTCCAAAAGGCATTTGATAAGGTGCCACACAAAAGGTTACTGCAGAAGATAAAGGTACGTGGAGTCAGATGAAATGTATTAGCAAGGATAGAGAATTGGCTGGCTAATAGAAAGCAGAGAGTCGTGATAAATGGGTCCTTTTCGGGTTGGAAATCGGTGGTTAGTGGTGTGCCACAGGGATCGGTGCTGGGACCACAACTGTTTACAATATACATAGATGACCTGGAAGAGGGGACAGAGTGTAGTGTAACAAAATTTGCAGGTGACACAAAGATTAGTGGGAAAGCGGGTTGTGTAGCGGACACAGAGAGGCTGCAAAGAGATTTAGATAGGTTAAGCGAATGGGCTAAGGTTTGGCAGATGGAATACAATGTCGGAAAATGTGAGGTCATCCACCTTGGAAAAAAAAACAGTAAAAGGGAATATTATTTGAATGGGGAGAAATTACAACATGCTGCGCTGCAGAGGGACCTGGGGGTCCTTGTGCATGAATCCCAAAAAGTTAGTTTGCAGGTGCAGCAGGTAATCAGGAAGGCAAATGGAATGTTGGCCTTCAGTGCAAGAGGGATGGAGTACAAAAGCAGGGAGGTCCTGCGGCAACTGTACAGGGTATTGGTGAGGCCACACCTGAAGTACTGCGTGCAGTTGTGGTCACCTTACTTAAGGAAGGATATACTAGCTTTGGAGGGGGTACAGAGATGATTCACTTGGCTGATTCCGGAGATGAGGGGGTTACTGGGTCTTTACTCGGAGTTCAGAAAGATGAGGGGTGATCTTATAGAAACATTTAAAATAATGAAAGGGATAGACAAGACAGAGGCAGAGAGGTTGTTTCCACTGGTCGGGGAGACTAGAACTAGGGGGCACAGCCTCAAAATACGGGGGAACCAATTTAAAACCGAGTTGAGAAGGAATTTCTTCTCCCAGAGGGTTGTGAATCTGTAGAATTCTCTGCCCAAGGAAGCAGTTGAGGCTAGCTCATTGAATGTATTCAAATCACAGATAGATAGATTTTTAACCAATAAGGGAATTAAGGGTTATGGGGAGCAGGCGGGTAAGTGGAGCTGAGTCCACGGCCAGATCAGCCATGATCTTGTTGAATGGCGGAGCAGGCTCGAGGGGCTAGATGGCCTACTCCTGTTCCTAATTCTTATGTTCATATGTTCTTATGTTCTATCACCGTTTCTCACTTGACGCCCCCATACCCTTTCTCTTTGAATTCCTATTATTCCCTCCTTATCCCTCTCTTCTCTCTCTCTCATTTCCCGTTTATTCCTCATTCTTCCTCTCTAATTGCATCTCTTATCCTCCCTTTCTCTGACTTTCCCAAAAGTGGCCTCATTGTTGCATAAAGGTGAAGAGGTGGCTAGACTTGGAGTCACACTGTCTGGCTCCCTTGTCCCTGCGGAGGTCAGCAATATGCTGTAGGTTTGTGCTGACGGTCTGGGCTATTCTGCTCGGACCTGGTTGCTTTGCTAAGCACCCGGTGAATTTGTTGTTTGGTGGTTGAATGTGTGCGAAAGATCCTGCCCCCCTGTAGTGATACATACTGGCAAGGCTTAGTACTAGGTCCATTGCTTTTTGTGGCATATAGCACTGATTTAGACTTGAATATAGGGGGTGCGATTAAAAAGTTTGCAGGTGATACAAAAATTGGCCGTGTGGTTGATATTGACGAAGAAAGCTGTCGACTGCAGGAAGATATCGATGAACTGGTTAGCTGGGCAGAACATTGGCAAATCGAATTCGATTTGGAGAAGTGTGAGGTAATGCATTTGGGGCGAGGTAAAAAGGCAAGGGATACACATTAAATGGTAGGATTCTGAGAAGTGCAGAGGAACAAAGGGACCTTGGAGTGAAGGTGCACAGATCCCTGAAGGGAGCAGGCCGGGTAGATAAGGTATTTAAGAAGGCATATGGAATACTTGCCTTTATTAGCTGAGAAATAGAATACAAAAGCAGTGAGGTTATGCTTGAACTGTATATCATCATCATAGGCAGTCCCTCGGAGTCGAGGAAGACTTGCTTCCACTCTAAAAGTGAGTTCTCAGGTGACTGAACAGCCCAATACAGGAATTACAGTCTCTGTCACAGGTGGGACAGACAGTGGTTGAAGGAACTGGTGGGTGGGGAGTCTGTGTTGAGGCACGGTCCTGCCGCTGCCTGCGCTTGGTTTCTGCTTGTTCTCGGCGATGGGACTCAGGGTGCTCAGCACCCTCCCGGATGCTCTTCCTCCATTTTGGGCGGTCTTGGGCTAGGGATTCCCAGGAGTTGGTGGGGATGTTGCACTTTATCAAGGAGGCTTTGAGAGTGTCCTTGAAACATTTCCTCTGCCCACCTGGGACTCGCTTGCCGTCTCGAAGCTCCATGTAGAGCGCTTGCTTTGGGAGTCTCGTGTCGGGCATGCAGATGATGTGGCCCGCCCAATGGAGCTGGTCGAGTGTGGTCAGTGCTTCGATGCTGGGAATGTTGGTCTGAACGTGTCTGCTGTATATAGTCCACATCTCTGAGCCACATAGGAGGGCGAGTATCACTGCTGCCCTGTAGACCATAAGCTTGATGCCGATATAAACTGTATGAAATACTAGTTAGGCCACAGCTAGAGTACTGAGTGCAGTTCTGGTCACCACATTGCATGAAAGATGCGATTGCATTAGAGAGGGTACAGTGGAGATTTACGAGGAGGTTGTCTGGACTGGAGAATTTTAGCTATGAGGAAAGATTGGATAGGCTGGGGTTGTTTTCTTTGGAACAGAGGAGGCTGAAGGGAGACCAAATTGAAATACATAAAATTATGAGGGACCGATATAGGATGGATAGGAAGGACCTATTTCTCATAACAGGGAGGTCAACAACCATGGGCCATAGCTTTAAAGTGATTGGTAGGAGGTTTAGATGGGAGGTGAGGAGAATTATTTTCACTCAGAGGGTGGTTGGAGTCTGGAACTCACTGCCTGAAAGGGTGATGGAGGCAGAAACCATTTAAAAAGTACTTGGATGTGCACTTGAAGTGCCGTAACCACAGGGCTATGAACCAAGTGAACCAAGTCTGGGTGAAAATAATTCTCCTCACCTCCCATCTAAACCTCCTACCAATCACTTTAAAGCTATGGTCCATGGTTGTTGCCTCCCTGTTACGAGAAATAGGTCCTTCCTATCCATCCTATCTAATAATTTTATGTATTTCAATTCGGTCTCCCTTCAGCCACCTCTGTTCCAAACAAAACAACTGCAGCCTATCCAATCTTTCCTCATAGCTAAAATTCTCCAGTCCAGGCAACCTCCTCGTAAATCTGTACCCTTTCTAATGCAATCACATCTTTCCTGCAATGTGGTGACCAGAACTGCACTCAGTACTCTAGCTGTAGCCTAACTAGTGTTTTATACAGTTTATATCGGCATCAAGCTTATGGTCTGCAGGGCAGCAGTGATACTCGCCCTCCTATATGGCTCAGAGATGTGGACTATATATAGCAGACATGCTCAGACCAACATCCCCAGCATCGAAGCACTGACCACACTCGACCAGCTCCGTTGGGCGGGCCACATCATCCGCATGCCCGACACGAGACTCCCAAATCAAGCGCTCTACACGGAGCTTCGAGACGGCAAGCGAGTCCCAGGTGGGCAGAAGAAATGTTTCAAGGACACTCTCAAAGCCTCCTTGATTAGGCTGCAAAGCACTTTGTCATCCAGCGCGGACACAATGGGCTGAAATGGCCTCCTTCTGTGCTGTAAATTGCTATAATTCTAGTCGCTACGCTCCACTTTCCTGCTCTCCTGCAATTATCTCAGATCTGAATCTTCCTTGAATAAACATATGTCCATCTTACAATAATATTTTGGTCTCCTTATTTAAGGAGGGATATACTTGCATTGAAGGAAGTTCAGAGAAGGTTCACTCGGATGATTGCTGAGATGAAGGGGTTGACATATGAAGAAAGGGCCTATACTCACTGGAGTTTAGAAGAATGAGAGGTGATCTGATTGAAACATATAAGGTACTGAGGAGGTTCGATAATGTAGATGCAGAGAGGATGCTCCCACTCATGGGGGAATCAGGAACTAGGGGGCACAGTTTAAGAATAAAGGGTCGCCCATTTAGAAGTAAGATGAGGAGGAATTTCTTCTCTCAGAGGGTCATAATTCTGTGGAATTCTCAACCCCAGAGAGCTGTGGAGGCTGGGTCATTGAATATATTTAAGGTGGAGATAACAGATTTTTGAATGATAAGGGAGTGAAGGATTATGGGGAGCAGGCAGGAAAGTGGAGCTGAGCCTATCTTTACCTATCTTTGCATCCTCCGCAGGGCTCATCAAAGCAACATTGCTGCCTCTCTCACTGACCTTCCAACCCACTGGAGGCTAATCTTGACAGCACCTTGGCTAGGAGATTAATGTAGTACAAGACAGAGTTTGAAGAAGGAACAGGTACTATAAGGCCCTTGGAGAAGTGGCAAAAATGGAGAAGGGAAGACATTGTGATTACAGGAAGAAATTACAGACGTGTCTTGATTGATGAAACAGCGTGAAATGAGTTCAATCTGGCAAAAGGAGAAAGGGAAGTTATTGATTTTTATTTCGAGCTGTGAGACAGGGAGGAGAGGACAGACTTGGAAACATTTTACAGGTAATAGAAGCCTGTGTGAAAGCCAGAACGTTAGTTATAGGAATTTCAATTACCGAGTTACAGCCCGTATAAACAACAAATAGAAAAGTAAAGAGGGAGTGTGTTTCTAGAAATAGTCCAAGCCGGCTTCAGTTTGTTGAACAACAGCATGTCTGTTCTAATCTTTGGAATAATCCAGATCCATGAATAAGGAGAAGAAATTGCCTCTGGCACTCAGTGATCACAGTATGATTTGAACAGAAATGATTTTGTGGGTAAGCGAAAAAAAGGAGAGTGATACAAAGAAAGATTTGCATTTATATGGTGCCTTTCACGACCAACGGTCATCTCAGGGCGCTTTACAGCCAATGAAGTACTTTTGGAGTGTAGTCACTGTTGTAATGTGGGAAATGCGGCAGCCAATTTGCGCACAGCAAGCTCCCACAAACAGCAATGTGATGATGACCAGATAATCTGATTTTGCGATGTTGGTTGAGGGATAAATATTGGCCAGGACACCGGGGATAACTTCCCTGCTCTTCTTCAAAATAGTGCCACGGGATCTGTAACATCCACCTGAGAGGGCAGACAGGGTCTCAGATTAACATCTCATCTGAAAGACATCTGCACCTCTGACAGTGCAGCACTCCATTGGAGTGTCAGCCTAGATTTATGTGCTCAGGTCCCTGGAGTGGGATTTGAACCCACAACCTTCTGACCCAGCGGTGAGTGTGCTACCCACTGAGCCACAGCTGGCACAAACATATCTGACTGAAAGAAATAATGCAAAATGGTTTTAAAATGGTTAAAGGCCAAAAGGAATAGTCAATCTAAGATTTATGAGACTATCTCAGTGAAAAATAATGGTTTATTCTGCCCCATACCTAAACAGAGGCTAACGGAAAGCATCAATTCCACTTCAAACAATAGATGAACATTGGAATTCATGGACAACAATATAGAAACATAGAAACATAGAAAATAGGTGCATGAGTAGGCCATTCGGTCCTTCGAGCCTGCACCACATTAAGATCATGGCTGATCATTCACCTCAGTACCCCTTTCCTGCTTTCTCTCCATGCCCCTTGATCCATTTAGCCGTAAGGGCCACATCTAACTCCCTCTTGAATATATCTAACGAACTGGCCTCAACAACTTTCTGCGGTAGAGAATTCCACAGATTAACAACTCTCTGAGTGAAGAAGTTTCTCCTCATCTCGGTCCTAAATGACTTACCCCTTATCCTTAGACCCTGGTTCTGGACTTCCCCAACATCGGGAACATTCTTCTTGCATCTAACCTGTCCAGTCCTGTCAGAATTTTATACGTTTCTATGAGATTCCCTCTCATTCTTTAAACTCTAGTGAATACAAGCCCAGTCGATCCAGTCTCTCCTCATAGGTCAGTCCTGCCATCCCGGGAATCAGTCTGGTGAACCTTCGCTGCACTCCCTCAATAGCAAGAACGTCCTTCCTTAGATTAGGAGACCAAAACTGAACACAATATTTCAGGTATAACAGAATTAATAATTACTTAACATCTATCTCATCATGGAGGACAGGGAGGTACAGTTAATGCCGTAAGTTGGATTTAACAATAGGGATAAAATTCCACATTGCATAAGACACCATGACACTTCATATAAAATTGGCATAAAATAGGAAAGAGGTTAGCCATACATGGAAAATATTCTGGCAAGAGTCCCAGGTGAGCTACAGCAGCGGTCAGTCTTGGGACCCGTGCTATTTTGAAATGTTTAATAATGACTTGATGAGTAAGCTAAATCAACAAGTTTGTAGCTGATAGCAAAGTAGGATGCAGGGCAAAGAATTAACACCAAGACAGAGTCAACGGCATGTCTTCAGGAAGAGTTCATAGAGTATATCTGGGATGGTTTCCTTGATACACTCAAGGTTGTATAACCAACTAGGAAGCAGGCTTTCTTAGATCTGGCACTGTGTCATGAGACGGGATCAATTAATGATCTCATAGTAAAGGATCCTCTAGGAAAGAGTGATCATAGCATGGTTGAATTTCAAATTCATTTGGAAGGTGAGAAAGTTGGGTCTCAAACCAGTGCCCTGATCTTAAATAAAAGCGATTACAAAGATATGAAGGCACATTTGGCTAAAGTGTACTGGGAAAATAGATCAAAGTGTAAGACGGTTGATGAGCAGTGGCAGACATTTAAGGAAAAATGTCATAACTCGCCACAAAAATATATTCAAGTGAGAAGGAAAAGCTTTAATAGGAGGGAAAAGCATCCATGGTTAACTAAGGAAATAAAGGATGACATCAAATTGAAAACAATGGCATACAATGTTGCCAAGATTAATGGGAGGCCAGAGGATTGGGAAATTTTTTTAAACCAGCAAAGGACGACAAAAAAAAAATGAGAGAGGATGGATTATAAGATTAAACTAGCAAGAAATATAAAAACAGATAGTAAGAGCTTCTACAGGTATATAAATAGGAAGCGGGTAGCTAAAGTAAAGTTGGTCCCTTAGAGGATGAGACTGGGGAATTACTAATGGGGAACAGGAAAATAGCAGAGGCTTTGAACAAATATTTTGTATCGGTCTTCGTGGTAGAAGACACTTAAAAACATCGCAATAATAGATAATCAATTGGCTATATGGAGGGGGGAATTTAAAACAATCACTATCACTAAAGAAAAAGTACTTGGTAAAATAATGGAACTAAAGGTGGACGAGTCCCCTGGACCTGCATCCTAGGGTCTTAAAAGAAATGGCTGCAGAGATAGTGGATGCACTGGTTGTAATCTACCAAAATTCCCTGGAGTCTGGAGAGGTCCCAGCAGATTGGAAAACTGCAAAAAAATAGGGAGACAGAAAGCAGGAAATTATATAAAAAAGGAGGGAGACAGAAAGCAGGAAACTATAGACCAGTTAGTCTAACATCTGACATTGGAAACATGCTGGAGTCCACTATTAAGGAAGCAGTAGCAGCACATTTGGAAAAGCATAATTCAGTCAAGCAGGGTCAGCATAGTTTTGTGAAAGAGAAATCATGTTTGACAAATTTGCTGGAGTTCTTTGAGGATGTAGTGAGCAGGGTGGATAAGGGGAAACCCTTGGATGTAATATATTTGGATTTCCAGAAGGCATTCAATAAGGTGCCACATAAAAGGTTACTGCACAAGATAAGAGCTCATGGGGTTGGGGGAAATGGATAGAGGATTGGCTAACTAACAGAAAACAGAGTCAGGATAAATGGGTTATTTTCCAGTTGGAAAAATGTAACTAGTGGGGTGCCACCGGTATCGGTGCTGGGGCCTCAACTATTTACAATCAAAATTAATGACTTGGATGAAGGGACCAAGTGTACTGTCGCCAAGTTTGCTGATGATACAAAGATACGTGGGAAAGTAAATTGTGTGGAGGACACAAATAATCTGCAAAGGGATTTAGACAGGCTTAGGAAGTGGGCAAACATTTGTCATATGGAGTATAAACTGAGGAAGTGTAAGCTTATCCACTTTGGCAGAAAAAATAAAAAAACAAATTCTTATTTAAATGGAGAGAGCTTACAAAATGTTGCAGTACAGAGGGATCTCGGGGTCCTTGTGCATGAAACACAAAAAGTTAGTATGCAGTTACAGCACGTAATCAGGAAGGCAAATGGAATGTTGGCCTTTATTGCAAGGGGGATAGGGTGTAAAAGCAGAGAAGTCCTGCTGCAACTGTACAGGGTATTGTAAAGTCCTGGCCCTTCAGTACAGACTTACACGAGGCACATGCTGAAGTCAAGGTCACTCAGGACCTGCACCTTTATTTCACAGCTCTCGAGTGCCACACTTGCCTGAGACCTGCCTTTATATACCTGTGTGGAACAGGTATGCAGTGTCTCCTGCAAGTGCACCCCTGATGGTAAGGTATGCTTGTGGTTACAGGTCATATCTAGTTACAGTCATGTATAGCATGGTAAGATACAGTTATGTACAGTAGTGTGAGATACATGACATCACCCTTCCCTCAACCTCTTATTTTCTTTATAGATTCAGTCTCTCAGGTGGTCTACGCTCTCGCATGGAGCGTCTTAGTTGTAGTTCAGTTGTTTGCCTTGGTGCCTGTTTTGCTTTCGGTGTGATTGCTGGTATCTTGCCTGGGCTGTCTGTTTCGTTCAGTATGATTGTTGGTATCTCGCCTGGGCTGTCTGTTGAGACTGCCCTTTCATCAGGTTGTTCCCTCTGTCTGTCCACCAGCTGTGGTGTGAGTTCCACATTGTAGTCTGCCTCTGGTTCTGCAGTGTTGTTGGTGAATCTACTTTTTACTTGGTCTACATTCCTCTGGCAGATTTGACCATTGTCCATTTGTACAACCAGCAGCTTGTTTCCTTCCTTGCCTGTTACTGTCCCTGCAAGCCATTTGGAACCCCTACCATAATTTAGCACAAACACTTTGTCCCCTATCTCATTCCACCTCCCCGTCGAATTTCGGTCATGGTACTCAGTTAGCTTCCGGCACTTTGCCTCAACAATTTCATGCATGTCTGGGAGGATTAACGAGAGCCGAGTCTTTAAGGTCTGTTTCATCAATAGTTGCGCAGGGGGAACCCCAGTCAACGAATGCAGACGATATCTGTATGCCAGCAGCAGTCGCGACAGGTGGCTTGGATTTTAAGCATGCCTTGTTTGATGATTTGCATTGCTTGCTCCGCCTCGCCATTGGAGGCCAGCTTGAACGGTGCTGTCTTAACGTGATTTATGCCGTGGTCAACCAAAAAATCTTGAAATTCTGCATTGGTGAAGCACGGACCATTATCACTGACCAATATGTCAGGAATTCCGTGCGTTGCAAACATGGTTCTAAGGCTCTCCACAGTGGTGGAGGTGGTGCTCGAGTTTAAAATGGTGCATTCGATCCACTTTGAAAATGCATCAACGACTACGAGGAACATTTTGCCCATGAATGGGCCCGCATAGTCAACATGCACCTGCGACCACGGTTTGGTGGGCCAGGGCCAGGGGCTCAGCGGGGCCTCCCTGGGGGCATTACTGAGTTGGGCACAAATGGTGCACCGCCGGACGCAGAGCTCCAAGTCCGCGTCAATACCAGGCCACCAGACGTGGGATCTGCCTAAGGCCTTCATAAGAACGATCCCTGGGTGCTCGCGGTGGAGCTCCCTGACAAACACCTCTCTGCCTCGCAAAGGCATAACTACTCGGCTGCCCCACATTAGGCAGTCTGCCTGTAGTGATAGTTCATGCATGCGCCTATGGAAAGGTTTTATCTCCTCGGGGCAGGCATCGCGAGCCTCTGCCCAGTCACCAGTTAAAACACATCTTTTGACTAAGGATAACGTGGGGTCGCTGGTCGTCCAGGCTCTGATTTGGCGATCCGTCATAGGCGAACCTGTGGACACAAAGGCATTGATTGCGATGACCATCTCACAGTCCTGTTCGTCGGACCCTTCCGTGGTCGCCAGGGGTAGCCTGCTAAGCGTGTCGGCGTAGTTGTCTGTGCCTGGTCTGTGCCTTATTGTGTAGTCGTAAGACGCCAGCATGAGTGCCCACCATTGAATGCGCGCTGAGGCATTGGCGTTTATTACCTTGCTCTCGGATAGCAGGGACGTGAGGGGTTTGTGGTCGGTTTCTAATGCGAACTTGGCCCCAAAAAGGTATTGGTGCATCTTTTTGACACCGTACACGCATGCGAGCGCCTCCTTCTCCACCATACCGTACCCGCCTTCCGCCAGCGAAAGTGACCTGGAGGCATATGCTATGGGTTGTAATTTACCCGCATCATTGACATGCTGTAAAATGCACCCGACCCCGTACGCTGATGCATCACATGTAAGAACTAGCTTTTAACCTGGGTCAAAAAAAGCTAAAACACTGTTGGAACATAGAAGGTTGCATGCCTTATTGAAGGCGCGTTCTTGGGCGTCACCCAAAACCAATCGCACCCCTTTCTGAGTAGCACATGGAGAGGCTCCAGCAGCGTGCTCAAGTTCTGCATAAAGTTCACAAGTAATTGAGTAGCCCGAGAAAGGCGCGCAGTTCCGAGACATTCCGGGGCCTGGGTGCCAGACGAATTGCTTCGGTTTTGGATTCTGTTGGGCGGATTCCATCAGCGGCAATCCTTCTGCCCAAAAATTCAACCTCGGGCGCGAGAAACAGACACTTGGATTTCTTAACTCTGAGGCCTACCTGATTCAGGCGACTTAGTACTTCCTCCAAATTGCGGAGATGGGAGTCGGTGTCCCTGCCCATGATGAGTATGTCGTCTTGAAACACAACCGTCCCCGGTATGGACTTGAGCAGAGACTCCATGTTGCGCTGGAATATAGCTGCTGCCAACCTGATGCTGAATGGGCATCGATTGTTCATGAAAAGGCCTCGATGTGTGTTGATGATGGTGAGTAGCTTAGACTCTTCGGTCAGTTCTTGCGTCATATACGCAGATGTGAGATCTAGTTTTGAGAAAAGTTTTCCTCCAGCCAATGTGCAAATAGGTCCTCCACTCTGGGCAGTGGGTATTGGTCCTGTAGGGAGACTCTATTTATGGTAGACTTGTAATCCCCACAGATTCGTACGGATCCATCAGGCTTCATGACGGGGACGATGGGACTTGCCCAGTCGCTAAATTCCATGGGTGAGATAATGACTTCCCACAGAAGCCGGTCCAGTTCATGTTCAATCTTTTCCCTCATCACATAAGGCACAGCTCTAGCCTTGTGATGGACTGGTCTAGCATCCTGTGTGATGTAGATTTTAACTTTAGCCACTTTGAAGGTGCCTACACTTGGCTGAAAGAGATGTTCAAATCGACTTAGAACTGTTGAGCAGGAGCCATTCCTCTGACGACATGGTGTGAACATCATCCCATTTCCAATTTAGTTTTACCAGCCAGCTTCTCCCCTACAGTGCTGGGAGAGCTCCGGGGACAATCCACAGGGGAAGTCGGTTCACTGTCCCTTTGTGTGTGACTGAGAGCATGGCACTGCCAAGGACTGGGATGATTTCTTTGGTGTAGGTCCTTAGTTTTGTGTCAACCCTTGTGAGTTTTGGTCTGTTGCTTTTGTGTGGCCACAGCTGTTCAAATTGTTGGACGCTCATGAGAGATTGACTCGCTCCCGTGTCCAGTTCCATGTTGACGGGTGTCCCGTTGAGTAGGACCCTCATCATTATTGGAGGCATCTTGTTGTAAGAACAGTGCCATTGATCATGTTGACCCGCTGTACTTCGGTGTCCCGGGCACTGACCCCACCGTCTTCTGGTCCGCTTTCCGACCCTTCCAATTCGTATACCAGCCGAGCTGCTGTTTTTCTGCACATGCGGGCCAGATGCCCTGTATAGTTGCAGTTTCTGCAAACAGCATGCTGAAATTGACACCCCCTTGATGAGTGCCTTCCCCCACATCTCCAGCACAGACCGCTTCCATTGTTTCCGAAGGATGAGCTGCGTCTGGCTGATCGATCTTGAGCTTCTCTCAGTTTGTAGTTGATTGCTCGCATTGTGGGTTGATGAGGTGTGAACGGCCGTTCCTGTGGCCCTTGATGGCTTCTGGTGCCGCTGCCTGCTGTTGAAGGTCTGCTCTCCTGCCTTTGTCTGTGTGTGGGGGTAGCGGCTTGTTACACGCTGTGAACTCCTTTTTCCGATGTTTCGTTAGTTGTCGCACCCGCAGTGTAGATCAATCTCATTTCTTCTTCTCCTGCCAAGAATGTCTGGGCGGCCAGTGCTGCTGCCTCTAGGGTCAAGTTCTTGGTCTCTATGAGCTTTCGGAATATGCCTGCGAGGCCTATCCTTCAATAAAAAAGTCTCTCAGTACTTCTCTCCTTAGTTCATCGGAGAACTCACACAAACTAGCCAGCCTCCGAAGTTCCGCCACAAAGTCGTGTGTGCTCTGGCCCACACTACGTCTGTAGTTGTAGAATCTGTGTCTGGCCATGTGAAGGCTGCTCGCTGGCTTCAGGTGGCCTCTCACCAGAGTTCTCAACTCTTCAAATGACTTGCTTGCTGGTTTCTCGGGTGCCAGCAGGTCCTTCATTGAGGCATATGTTTTCGAGCCACAGCTGGTCAAGAGATGGGCTCTTCCCTTGTCTGCCTTATCGTCGCCCAACCAGTCTTTGGTTACAAAGCTTTGCTGGAGCCTTTCTATAAAGTCCTCCCAATTTTCTCCAGCATTGTATTTCTCATCTGAGCCGTTGGTAGCCATTCTGTGGATTCTGTGATCCCATAACTCGTTGCTACTCTAAAGTCCTGACCCTGCAGTACAGACTTACACGAGGCACATGCTGAAGTCAAGGTCACTCAAGACCTGCACCTTTATTTCACAGCTCGCGAGTGCCACACTTGCCTGAGACCTGCCTTTCTGTACCTGTGTGGGATAGGTATGCAGTGTCTCCTGCAAGTGCACCCCTGGTGGTAAGGTATCCTTGTGGTTACAGGTCATATCTAGTTACAGTCATGTATAGCATGGTAAGATACAGTTATGTACAGTGAAATACTTGACAGGTATTGGTGAGGCCACACCTGGAGTACTGTGTACAGTTTTGGTCTCCTCATTTAAGGAATGATATTCTAGTATTGGAAGCTGTTCAGAGAAGGTTCACTTGGTTAATTCCAGAGATGAGGGGGGTGATTATGAAGAAAGGTTGAGCAAGTTGAGCCTATACTCATTGGAGTTTCAAAGAGAGAGAGGTGATCTCATTGAAACATATAAGATACTGAGGGGGCTCAACAAGGTAGATGCAGAGAGGATGTTTGCATTCGTGAGGGAATCTAGAATGCAAGGGTGCACAATTTAAGGATATGGGGTTGCCCATTTGGAACTGAGATGAGGAGAAATTTCTTCTCTCTGACGGTTGTAAATCTGTGGAATTCTCTGCCTCAGAGAGCTGTGGAGGCCGGGTCATTGAATATATTTGTGGAGATACAGATTTTTGAGTGATAAGGGAGAGAAGGGTTATGGGGAACGGGCAGGGGAGCGGAGTTGAGCCCAAGATCAGATTAGCCATGATCTTATTAAATGGCGGAGCAGGCTCGAGGGGCCAAATGGCCGACTCCTGCTCCTATTTCTTATGATCTTATGCAGATACAAGTTGAATAATCAGTATGGAAACAAGAATGCAAATGATGAACCATGTGCCGAATGAATGAATTGTACAGCATGCCGATCACCAGAGATCTTTGCGTTACAATAGATGTGAATCAGTAGCGCTCAGCTGCAGCAGAAAATGAAAAGAGGATACAAATCCAAAGAAGCGCTATTATTGCCGTATCAGGCTTTGCTGGCATTTCACCTGAGGTATTATCTGTAGTTCTGATCACTTAGGGGTTGATGTTAATGCGGAGCGGGTGTTGTGTGGGTCGGGAGTAGCATGGGTACGAAAGTCACTCGCTGGCCGAGGGTTTTTGAACTCATTTAGATGCTGTGGGTCCCACGTCCCGCTCAGAGCAGCTGCTGCTGGGGGGAGGGAAGATCGGGCACTCCTTGGCCCAGCCCATCCCACCCCGCCAGCTGCCAGTAAGTGCCAGGGAGTCGGTTTCGGGAAGATCACGCCGAAGCCATGTCCGAGGAACGGGAAGGTTATGACTTTCCTTGTGGGGCCCTGAAGGAGCATACTGCCCCTCCTGGCCCCAAAAAGGAAATACTTTGACTTACCTTGAGGGTCTCTTTGTCCTTCCCACCAGCTGCCGACCTGCTTTATCCGCTGCAGTGTCAGCTGTGTCTCACTGGGTAGCACATCCTCGCCTCTGAGTCAGACGGTTGTGGGTTCAAATCCCACTCCAGAGACTTGAGCACATAAATCTAAGCCGAAACTCCAGTGCGGTGCAGAGGGGGTGTTGCACTGTTGGAGTTGGTTTTGGATGAGCCGTTAAACCGAGGCCACATCTGCTCTCTCAGGTGGGTGTAAAAGATCCCATGGCACTATTTCAAAGAGGAGCAGCAGAGTTCTCCCCGGTGTCCTGGCCAATATTTATCCCTCAATCAACATGACTAATAACAGATTATCTGGTCATTATCACATTGCTGTTTGAGGGAGCTTGCTGTGCGTAAATTGGCTGCCACATTTCCCACATTACAACAGTGACTACACTTCAGAAATACAGTGGTCGTGAAAGGCGCTATATAAATGTATGTCTTTCTTTTCTTTTTCTTTTTCTTTGGACATGCTATTTCTGACAGGGACCTGCTAGTGCTCCCTCCCCCAGAGCCCCCTGAAACTAAAATGGTTTTAGCGGTAAAGAACTCCATGAGCTCCTTGCACTTGTTGGAGTTGAGGGCGGAAACACCCCATTGGTCTTGTCACGGTTCGGCAACCAGTGCCGCAAAAAATACAATGACCTGACCAGATCAGGGAAGGTAAGCATTCTCTGACATTCCCAACATTACAACAGTGACTACACTTCAAAAGTACTTCATTGGCTGTAAAGCACTTTGAGACGTCCAGTGATCATGAAAGGCTCTAATTAAGGGGATAAGGGGTTACGGGGAATGGGCGGGGAAGTAGAGCTGAGTCCATGATCAGATCAGTCATGATCTTATTGAATAGCGGAGCAAGCTTGAAGGGCCTTATGGCCTACTCCTGCTCCTATTTCTTATGTTCTTATGTTCTTATAAATGCAAGTCTTTCTTTCTTTTTTTTAGCATATTGGAAAAGGCCTGTAAATTTGTACCATCAAGACCCAGTTAAAATGCCATTGCGTCTTGTCGGCGTGATAGGCTCCTAGCGGCCTGGCATTAGGCAGTTAACCTTTTCCACCCGCAAAACAAGGCAGGTTCATATCGGAAATGGCGGGAAAGCGTAGAGTTACGAGCGGGTAAGCAACCTGCTCATTTCTGACTGGCAATGTCATGTATTCAACCAGCATTGTAACCCATGTATAATCTGACCTAAGTTGTACACTGTGAGAACAATGACCACTAGGTGGTGAACTTGTGGGAGACACTCCTAACCTGGACCTTCAGATATAAAAGGGGAAGCTCCACCCACTTCCATCACTTGAGTGCTATGGAATAAAGGACAGGTCACAGACTGACTGACCTTCTCTCAAGCATGGGCCTCGTGTGCATTTATACTGTATAGTAAGGACGTATCAGGCAACCCGCCTGATTTCCTGATTTCTGTGGGTAGGGGTAATTATAGAAAGGCGATCAGTGCCCTTGGAAAGATTCAGAGCTGGCCAACAACATTGATTCCTTGCATCAATAATTCATGTCATAAAAAAAAAGTTAAAGGAGTTGGGAAAGAGAAAGCTTCAAGTAAAGATTATCATTGATCCAGGCAAATGTTCACTGTGATGAAGGGTTCAAATATCAGGGAAAATAAGTTTAAAAATGAGGAAGTTTATTTTGAGCAGGAAAGTCAGATGAAACTTTTTCAAGCAAAGGATGACAGCGTTATGGAAACAGTTATTAGAGAAGACCATTTAAACAAACAGTGGGCCAGAATTTTCAAGAGTGGCATATTCTGCAGTGTATGTCATTGATTGGTTATTTACACTCCCCGTTCATCTCTGCCTCACGGACAAATGGACAGCCTGACCGGCGGGCGAAAGAATTGCCAGCAGCAGGAGCTGGTACATGGGTACCCTCAGGCAAAATACTACTACAACAACAACTTGTATTTATATAGCACCTTTAATGTAATGAAACGTCCCAAGGTGCTTCACAGGAGTATTATGAGATTTAAAAATTTGACACCGAGCCGCATAAGTAGAAATTAACGCAGGTGACCAAAAGCTTAGTCAAAGCGGTGGGTTTAAGGTGCGTCTTGAAGGAGGAAAGAGAGGTAGAGAGGCGGAGAGGTTTAGGCAGGTGTTGTGCATGCAATGACTGTTGGACTGAGTACTGTTTAACTCCAAGAGGTATGACCTTGGCTCTGCTTTATTAAGGCCCAAAGTGCCTAATATGCAAAATGTCTGGCCTTTTATACTTGGGCTGCACACACGTGCGTGCAGCACAAAGGCCTCCAACAGTGACACCATCTAGTGGCTAGTGATCCCAAAAGTACATACATGACAATACCCCGCTCTGAGATATTAACACAGTCTTTAACAAATTGAGACGGTCCGGTGTTTTACGCTCCCGGGTTGACCGTCTCAGTTCAACTCCAGCCTTGGGTGAGTGTTCAGAGTGTGTTGTGACTGGTGGTTGGGTGGCTGACCTGGTGGGAGTGGCAATGGCCATGTCAGGGATTGAAAGTCCATTTTCATTGAACATGTCAGTGATTGAAAGTCCCGATTCACTGATGAACACTGAGTTCTCTGATGACTGGGGGTAGGTTGGTTGGTCGTCAATTGTCTCTTCGTACGACTGTTCCGATTCGTCTGTGTGCCGCAGCTTTGTCTGATCCATATGTTTCCTGCATGTTTGCCCATTTTTGAGCTTGACAATAAATACTCTGTTGCCCTCCTTGGCCATGACAGTACCAACGATTCACTTGGGCTCTGACCATAATTCAGAACATATACAGGATCATTTACAGAAATATCACGTGACACAGCTGCATGATCGTGATACCCTTGCTGACTTTGTCTTCTATATTCAACATGATTATTCAAGTCAGGGCGTACAAGCGATAGCTTGGTCATAAGACCGCTCTTCATCGTTAGTTCAGCAGGTAAGACCCCGATAAGCGTTTGTGGTCTTGTCCTGTAACTCAACAGGCGGATCTGCAGTGACCCTTGGGTTACTCGCTTCATACTCTGTTTCATGATTTGGACAGCACGTTCTGCTTGCCCATTGGATGCAGGTTTGAACAGTGCTGACCTTACTTGTTTGATACCATTGAGTTTCATGAACTCTTGAAACTCCTGACTGGTGAAGCATGATCCGTTGTTGCTAACAACGATGTCAGGCAGACCATGTGTTGCGAATATGTCACTGAGATTCTCAATGGTAGCTGTGGATGTGCTGGGTGACATGATTATACACTCTATCCTCTTCGAATATGCATCCACCACAACTAAAAAAATCTTCTCCAGGAAGGGTCCTGCAAAATCTATGTGGATCCTGGACCATGGTTTGGATGGCCACAACCACAGACTCAGCGGTGATTCTGCTGATGCTTTGCTGAGCTGCATGTAAGTGTTGCACTGATGCACACATGATTCCAGCTCAGAGTCAATTCCTGGCCACCATACATAAGAGCTAGGATGGCTTTCATCATTACAATGCCAGAATGTGTGCTATGTAGCTCACATACAAATTTCTCTCTCCCTTTCTTGGGCATAACAACACGATTGCCCCACAGTATACAATCCGACTGAATAGATAGTTCGTCTTTGCGATGAATGTAAGGTTTGGTCTCCTTGCACATTTGCTTGGGTATGGCAGACCAATCACCTTTTAGGATGCAACACTTCACCATCGATCAGGTCCTGGCTGGTCCAGGTCGTAACTTGTTGAGCCGTGACAGGGGTTCCTTCACTCTCAAAAGCATCCATAACTAACAATAGGTCCACTGGTTGTGGCGTTTCTACCTCTGGTGTGGCAACAGCAGATGGCTCAAAGCATCGGCACAATAAGCGGATAATGTCAGCGCCCACCTTTGGATGCGGGATGAAGCATTGGTATTGATACCTTTGTTTTCAGAGAACAGTGAAATGAGCGGTTTGTGATCTGTCTCCAGTTCAAACCGAAGACCGAACAGGTACTGATTTATCTTTTTAACCCTATACACAGAGGCAAGTGCTTCTTTCTCTGCCATGCTGTAGGCTCTTTCTGCATTAGACAAACATTTTGAAGCATAATCGGCTGGTTGAAGTTTACCCGACTCATTAGCTTGTTGGAGTACGCAACCAATTCCATACGACGAAGCATCACAGGCCAATACTAAACATTTACATGGGTCATAATGTACCAGCAGCTTGTTAGAGCAAAGCAGATTAGTGGCTTTCTCAAAAGCTTTGTCTTGAGATGCACCCCACACCCAGTTGTCGCCTTTTCTTAGCAGCATGTGCAGTGGTTCTAATAAGGTGCTCAATTTAGGTAGGAAGTTATCAAAGTAGTTGAGTAGACCCAGGAACGAAAGCAGCTCCATCACATTCTATGGGTTGGGTGCAGTCTTGATGGCCTTGGTTTTCGCGTTCATGGGCCTGATGCCTTCAGCAGCAATTTTCCTCCCCAGGAGTTTGAACTCTTGTGCCATGAAGACACACTTTGAGCGTTTCAATCTGAGTCCCACTTTGTCCAGACGATGTAGAACCTCTCCAGGTTGTTCAGATGTTCCTCGGAGTCATGATCTGTGAGCAGGATGTCATCTTGGAACACGACTGTTCTGGGAACGGACTTCAGTAAACTCTCCATGTTCCTCTGAAATATTGCTGCAGCCAAGCGAATTCCAAAAGGGCACCTGTGATAAATAAATAGTCCTTTATGCATGTTAATGCATGTAAGTCTCTTCGATGTTTCGACCAGCTCCTGAGTCATGTAGGCTGATGTCAAATCCAGTTTGGTGAACGGCTTTCCCCTGTCTAGCATTGCAAACAAGTCATCAGCCTTCGGTAATGGGTACTGATCCTGTTTCGAAACCCTGTTGATCGTAGCCTTGTAGCCTCCACATATTCTGACTGCCATCACTTTTCAGCATAGGAACAACGGGGCTGGCCCATTCATTAAATTCAACCGGTGATATGATCCCGACACGTTGGAGTCTGTCCAGTTTGATTTCACCTTCTCCCTCATCATATACGGAACTGCCCGAGCTTTATGATGGATGGGACTTGCATCCGAGTCCACGTGGATCTGCACCTTGGCTCCCCTGAAGTTGCCGATGCCTGGTTCAAACAGCGAGGGAAATTTGCTCAGTACTTGGGCACATGTATCTTTCTCCGACAACATCTCCTTGATATCGTTCCAAGCGCATCTGATTTTTTCAAGCCAGTTCCTGCTGAACAGCATTGGGCCATTGCCTGGGACAATCCATAGCGTTAACTCGTGAACTGCACCTTCATATGGCATTTTAATTGTGTCACTGCCAATCACCGTTATGAGTTCTTTTGTGTACGTGGCAACTTGGCATTGACTGGACTCAGCCTGGGCCTCACAGCCTTAGTATCCCACAGCTTGTCGAATGCCCACTGGCTCATTATCGATTGATTCGACCCCCGTGTCCAGTTCCATCGATACCGGCACCCCATTAAATTTCACGTTGATCATTATCGGCTTGCTCTTAGGAATGAGTACAGTCCATACACTTCCTCCTCTGGTATCGCGGATTGCATATCCAGATCCGCGCGAGTCTGACCATCATCCTCCACATGGTGTGTCGCAGCACGCTTGCTCATCTGCGGACACTTGTGCTGGAGATGCCCCACTATCAGGCAGCCTTTGCAACTATATTGCTTAAATCGGCACTGCTGGTGCTGGGGATTTCCCCCACAATGCCAACACGAAGAAATTGGATGCATTCCCGCTGGCGGACTTTGGGCAGCCACAGGTTTTGCATACACAGTCGGGTAGGCCCTGCCATGTGCCACTCTGCCGAATGCTGAATCAATCATATTTACAGTACTTGCCGAGCTTCGATTTTTCTCTGATATCTGCTTTAGAGTTCAATCCATCGTCATGCATGACTGAGAGATCGTGATGGCCCTGTTCAAGTCCAACGTCTCCATTGTCAGTAGTTTACGCAGGATCACCTCATGGTTGATGCTGATTACAAAAATGTCCCGCAGCATGTCTGCCAACACAGCCCCGAACTTACACGGTCCTGCTAGACGTCTCAGGTTGGCAACGAATTCCGCCGCATTCTGGCCCTCTGAGCGAACGTGCGTGTAAAATCTATATCTCGAGATGATGATGCCTTCATCTGGCTTAAGGTGGTCCTGTACCAGTGTACACAATTCTTCATGCATCTTCTCTGTTGGACTCACAGGCAGGAGTAGATTCTTTATCAGACCATAAATTTTCAGACCGCAAACTGCGAGGAACATCACTGGGCACTGATCTGCGTCGCTGACCTCCTCCATTTTTTGGGCCACAAAGAACTGGCTCAAACGGCTCACAAAGTCTGCCCAATCTTCTCCTTCCACAAATCGCTCCAACAATCCAATTGTGCTCATTTTTGCATGCAAAGGTTCATGTTGCCTCATTGCCAAATGTTGTGTATGCAATAACTGCTCGAATGAGTACTGGTTAACTCCAAGAGGTATGACCTTGGCTCTGCTTTAGTAAGGCCCAAAGTGACTAATATACTTGGGCTGCACACATGTGCGTGCAGCCCAATGGCCTCCAACAGTGACGCCCTCTAGTGGATAGTGATTCCAAAAGTACATACATGACAGAAGCGAGTTCCAGAGCTTGGGGCCGAAGCAACAGAAGGCACAGCCACCAATGGTTGAGCGATTTTAATCAGGGATGCTCAAGGGGGCAGAATTAGAGGAGCGCAGACATCCCGTGGGGGTTGTGGGGCTGCAGGAGATTACAGAGATAGGGAGGGACAAGGCCATGGAGGAATGTGAAAATAAGGATGAGAATTTTGAAATTGAGACATTGCTAACTGGAAGCCAATATAGGTCAGCGAGCACAAGGTAATGGGTGAGCAGGACTTGGTGCGAGTTAGGACACGGGCAGCCGAGTTTTGGATCACCACTAGTTTACGTAGGGTAGAATGTGTGAGGCCATCCAGGAGTGCATTGGAATGGTCAAGTCTAGAGGTAACAAAGGCATGGATGAGGGTTTCAGCAGCGGATGAGCTGAGGCAAGGGCAGAGACAGCCGATGTTACGCAGGTGGAAATAGGCGGTCATGGTTATGCTGCGGCCCACAGTAATCAGGGCTGGGGTGGCAATCGGTGCTGAGGGGAGGGGGGGGAGGCCAAAGGCTTACTTGAGGGGCCGGGGGAGCACTTACTTTATGGAGCTGGCAGGTCCCGTCTTCCTTTCACCGCTGAGAATCCCGAGCAGTAACAGTTACCTGCCCGCGGCAGGTTTCGGAAATTTTATTTTATTATCAACCCCTCCGGAACTTCCCCACCCATCATGGGGGAGGGGCGGTTGAATATCAAGGTCCATAACTAGATTGATTCCTGGGATGAGAGGGTCATCCTATGATGAAAGATTGTGTAGGCGGCCTATACTCTCTGGAGTCTAGAAGAATGAGAGATGAATTAATTGAAATATAATTTCTGAGGGGGATTGGCAGGGTAGATTCTGAGAGGTTGTTTCCCCTGGATGGAGAGTCTAGAACTCCACAGTCTCAGGATAAGGTGTCGGCCATTAAAGACCAAGATGAGGAGGAATTCCTTCACTCAGAGGGTTGTGAATTTTGGAATTCTCCGCTCCAAAGGGCTGTGGATGCTCAGTCGTTGAGTATATTCAAGGCTGAGAGAGATAGATTTTTGGACTCTAGGGTAATCAGGGGATATGGGGATCAGGCAGGAAAGTGGAGTTGAGGCCGAAGGTCAATCATGATCTTATTGAATGGCAGAACAGACTTGAGGGACCATTTGACCTACTCCTGCTCCTAATTCTAATGTTATGTTCTTATAACTCAGACTAAGGCCTGACATGGAGAGGTAAGTGAGCTGCATCTTCTAAAATCATGTTAAATCAGTGTAAAAAAATAATTTCCGTTAAAAAAACTTTGTAAAACGCTGTGGAAAGTAATTTCCAGTCTGTGCACATTGTCATTTCCCCAGAGGTATCAAGGAAGAGCTGAAGAAAGGATTGCAGAATTTTTCGGGGCAAGGACCTGTGTCCCTCTTTTGGATGAGTTAGAGCATTGTCAATTCCGACTGTAGGGCTCTGAGAGGGGCGAGAGCTGCCCAGATGGTGAGCCAGATGGTATGGAGGGAGAGTGGCTGAAATGCCACATTGGTCGTGCCACAGTCCAGCGACCAGTGCCACAAAAAATACAACGACCTGATGAGGACAGGAAAGGTAAGCATTCTCTGACTACACTTAAAAAGTACTTCATTGGCTGTAAAGTGCTTTGAAACGTCCGGTGGTCGTGAAAGGGGCTATTATAAATCCAAATCTTTCAAATCAGAACTAGAATTCTATTAGAATTAAAAGATAAACATTGTCAGTTGTCTGCCTCTGTGCTAGGTTTTCATAAAGAAAGACTTGAACTGTAAAGGAGTTGTTGTTCTGATCCAGCATTTGTAGAGTGGGAGAAGGTTAGATGCTTTCAAGATGATATCTGTTTGCTTGCTGAAGGCAGAACCCAAAATGCGAGTAAAAGTCAGTTGCCATGGGAGACAACCTTTCCAGAGTGGGCAGTTAATGAATTTGACAGCTTAAGTCTCCGCTGAAGGAAAGGTTCCAGTCGCTGAACAGAAGTCTGTTTGATCAAGCTCTCCCTCACACAACCTGCCAACCCTTTCTCTGTTCTCTCCCCTCGGGGAAATAAGCCACACCTTGCATTTCTATAGCACCTTTCACATAGTAAAACGCCTCAAGGTGCTTCGCAGCAGCATTAGCAAACAAAAATAAATGAACCACAGAAGGAGATATTAGGAGAGGTGAAAAAGCTTGGTCAAGGAGGTAGGTTTTAAGGAGCATCTTAAAGGAGGAGAGAGAAGCGGAGTGGTTTAAGCAGGGGATTCCAGAGTTTAAGTCGATATAATGCAAGTCTTGCTTTTTACTACTTTTGGCAACATTTACATAGGATGCACATAACAGAAACCGGCCATTCACCAATGACATCACTAGGACGTGTCATGTATATGTCAAAAAGGACCCCACCAGCTTTGGAGAGATGTCCATGCCGCCTGCTCAGGAGAACAGGTGAAAATCCATGCCACTCAGCTTCTGGTGGCCCCGGGGCGGGTCATTAATTTGGGCAAACTTTAACTGTCCCCCTCGCCTGGTTTTTGCCGGGAGGGTAGGGTTAAAATCACCCCCACCCCCCGAGTATTTTATTTATCTTCTTCTTGTGGGGGCCATGAGAAGCTCGAGTGTTCCTCTGAGCCCTGTGTTTCATGGGGAGCCCTGTGCGATGGCCGAGAAGCCGGTCCCATCATGTACCTGTCCTCGGCTGCATGAATTTCCACCCGGAAGGAGCGGGAAGTCGGTCAACAGCATTCAAATGAGGCCTGGGAGTTAAAATCTCCTGCGCCCCTTTGTTGCCATAGCGGGTGAGCTTTGAACAGACACCAGAACTCATCCGCTGAAATCTAGACTGCCGCTAAAATCGGGGGTAAAAACAGAAAATTCTGGAAATCTCAGCGGGTCCGGCAACATCTGTGAAGAGAAGCCGAGCTAACCTTTCAGGTCTGCGACCCTTCGTCAGAACTGGAAAAGTTTGAGATGTAACAGGTTCTTAAGGAAGTGCAAGGCCAGTGAAAGAGGGAGGGGAGGAAAGAACAAAAGGGAAGGTCGGTGATAGGGTGGAAGGCAGGAGAGATTTGAGAGACAAAAAGGATGATGGTCCGAATTGAGGTGGTAATGGGACAAGTTAGGAAACAAAAGATGAGTCTAGATAGGGTGTGAATGGCGGAATAATTACCAGCTGCCATGGGAAACAGAGAAAAAAACTGTGCAGGGGCAAGGGGGAGGGGCGGTTGTATAAAAGATAAGAGAGGAACGGGAACAAAATATGGACAGAGGTTATGATCTGAAATTGTTGAACTCGATGCTGAGTCCAGAAGGTTGTAAAGTGCCGAAACAAAAGTGTTATGTATGCAGACTATAGATATACTCTCTGTGTAGTCACTGAATTGTTGCATAAGTGGGGATTTGTTACCTGATGTACTATCAATAAGGTGCCGAATCGAGAGTGTTATAAATGCAGACAATAGATATACTCTCTGTGTAGTCACTGAATCGTTGCATAAGATGGAGACTTCTTTACCTGATGTACTCTCAATAAGGTTTTCACTGCGTATATACTATGCTGACACTACTAGAGGGTGCAACTGGTGGAGACCGGGGCTTCCTGCCCCTGTGGCAGAGGCTGTCCACCAGAGGGCACTGCAGTGGGAGACCTGAGGATCACTTGCATAGGTGTGCAGGGCCCAGTATAAAAAGCTTCCCACCATGCTTGTGCCTCACTCTGCACTTACGAATAAAGGACCAAGGTCACTACAATTTGAGTACAACCCATTGACTCGTGGAGTCATTCATAAGTGCATTATAGATATAACAGAAAGATGAGGTGCTGTTCCTCGAGATTGCTTTAAGCTTCATTGGAACAGTGCAGGAGGCCGAAGACGGAGAGGTCAAGTGGGAATGGAGCAGAGAATTAAAGTAACAGGCGACCAGAAGCTCGGGGTCACGCTTACAGAGGATTAAAATTGGGGCTCAGTGAACTCCCAATTCTAAATCCATCCAGGCAATCTAAAACTCTAACAGCTTTGACCTTATGTTGGACTAATTAATTTATAGATAATGGTAATATTTAAATGGTTCTGTCTTCTCATGAAAGTGGAAAATGAATTTTATATTCCAAATTTAATCATATAAATGTATTATACATCAATTTACACCTTCATGAACATGGGAGAGGATTAATTAAAATGTGTGCATTGGTGTAGAACATTTAAAACAATTCTTCTGATTGTTGTCAGTTGGAGGATGTACAGGAGGAGTGTATCAGAGGCAGTCCTTCAGCGCTTTCATTTTGAATTGCTTTTAATTAACATTCTGGCAACAACAAGCAATAACAATAAGGTGCTGGTGGTCGCTCCACAACAGCGTCAGTCACTTGTAAGCGATGCTTCTGTTGATGATCACCACGTTCTGCGGGTCACACTGCTACAGAAAGCAATCAAAGAGAGTTTGAGGGTTCACCGACTGATTGCAGAGCTATTTCTTCGACCCTGTGCTCCATGACTACAAGTCCCAGCCTGTTATCACACTTCGCAAGTGCCGGGTTCAGGTGTATGCGCTTTCAAGGGAGTCAAGGGTTATAGGGAACGGACAGGGAAGTGGAGTTGAGGCCCACATCAGAGCAGCCATGACCCTATTGAATGGCAGAGCAGGCTCGAGGGGCCGTATGGCCTACTCCTGCTCCTAATTCTTATGTTCTTATGGTCTTAACCCGGAACTTGCGGGGCCTCTTCGGGCGCGTGCGCATATCGTACGCGCCCGGAGAGGCCGCAATTTCAGGGTCAATGGCGTAAGGCCTGCCTTTTCCAGCATATGACTTTTAATAGACAAATATTATTACGTATTTTTATAATTAAAAACCCTGTCAATGAAGGTAAGTTTATTGACAAGAATTTTTTTTAAAATATATTTTTCTTTAAAGCGTTTAATTTAATGCAATTTCTATTAATTTTCAAAAGAAGTGTTGTTTTAATTTATGTTTGTGTTTTATTTAATTTTAGTGATATTCTCATTGAGCTCGGAGCTCCCATTACTATCAATGAGAATACTACAATGTGATTGGTGGTCCTGTCCATGTGATCCCAGGATGCCCATACGCTCCCGGGATGTGTGGACGTCTGCGCTAGGCTGCGCAGCTAGGCCTCGGAGCGCCAATCTACGTTCCTCTAGGACCACCATGTATTTTCGTTAAAAAAAATTTGGTCCGAGGCGTCCAACTGCAATTTTTGGCCTGACTTCAATTGAGCGGTAAGGGGGTTAAAAAAGTGACTGTGAATGCGTTGTTTCATCCACGTCACCTTTTGTAACACAAAGCAAGCGCGAACTTCACAATCAAGCAGATTACATTTAACATTTATTTAATTGTATGCTTCAAGAGCATTTATTGAAGAAAAGAGCAATCCATTCATGCTTTTATTGACACAGGTTATAATGTGTGCTCAGGGATATCAATGGGCTGTTTCATTGCTTGTTGTGAGTCACTCAAGATAGTTGCCTTCTGATAACGTATGGCTGGGGAGGAAAAGTGTTTCTGACCATGTTAAAGCTCTTCATGAAGCATTCACCTTGAGGTATACTAGGGATGCGTGAAATAATGATACCATCAAATAGTTTTTATATAGTCAAATATTGTCAGCTGTGGCTCAGTGGGTAGCACACCCACTTCTGAGTCAAGAAGGTTCAAGTCCCACTCCAGGGTCTTGAACACAAAAATGTATGTTGACACTCCAGTGCAGTGCTGGGGATGCTGCACTGTCTGAGGTGCTGTCTTTCAGATGAGATGTTAAACTGAGGCCCTGTCTGCTCTCTCAGGTGGATGTAAAAAATCCCCTGGCACTATTTTGAAGAAGAGCAGGGGGAGTTATCCTCGGTGTGCTGGCCAATAGTTATCCCTCAACCAACTTCCCAAAAACAGTTGATCTGTTCATTATCACATTGCTGTTTGTGGGTATATAGTGCCTCGATATCCTTTTTAACATATGGCAACCAGAATCGTACACAGTATTTACTCCAAGATTCGATACAAGTTTAGCATATGCATGCCATTTTTTGCCACGATCATCTCATGTTGATTCAAATAAGTAGAATGAAATAAGTCTTTACTCAATCAAAATGAGCAGAAAAGTAACTGGAAATGACGACGTGATTATATATCATTGTTGTGGTGCAAAGATATTCATCAAATGTCAGTTCGACTCCTGTTACCTTTCCATCCATATTTGCATAATCTATTGTACAACAGAACTTTCCTGCAATATACTTTGTAAGAGGCAGGTGAAAAGTGCTTGAGATTGAGGTATGTGTCAAAGCAACAGCTCGCAATGTAGCTGCACCAATGGGAAATAATATTTTGTTGCCAGATCTGAGCAGTGCCTCAATATTGCTTCAGTATACTGTTCTACTGCCTTTGCTTGTGATAAAGTGAGCTAGTTTTCTGCAAGTTGACTTTGAATGGGCAGCAAATTCCAGCAATGTTCCTTGACAAAGCCACTTTTTAGACCACAACTATAGTACTGTGAGCAGTATCTCATCTCCTGACTCCCCAAAGCCTTTCCACCGTCGACAAGGCACAAGTCAGGAATGTGACGGAATGCTCTCCACTTGCCTGGATGAGTGCAGCTCAAACAACACTCAAGAAGCTCGACACCATCCAGGACAAAGTGACACGCTAGATCGGCACCCCATCCACCACCTTCAATGTTCACTCCCTCCACCACCGGCTAACCGTGGCTGCAGTGTGTGCCAACTACAGGATGCATTGCATCAACTTGCCAAGGCTTCTTCGGCAGCACCTCCCAAAACCGCAACCTCTACCGCCTAGGAGGGCAAGACCAGCGGGCGCATGGGAGCACCATCAGCGGCAAGAACCCCCCCCCAAGTCGCACACACCATCCTGACTTGGAAATATATCGCTGGGACAAAATCCTGGAACTCCCTCCCTAACAGCGCTGTGGGAGCACCTTCACCACATGGACTGCAGCGGTTCAAGAAGGCAGCTCACCACCACCATCTCAAGGGCAACTAGGGATGGGCAATAAGTGCTGGCCTTGCCAGCGATGCCCACATCCGGGAAAAATATAAAAATAATGCTCTGGGAACCAAAGCTTCAGGAGAATATATTGGCCTTCGAGTGAGGCTTACCCTGACTCCAAGGGTTAAATTACGAGGTGAGATTACACAAACGAATATTTTATTGCCTGGAATTTAGAATATGAAGTGATGATTTGATCAAAGACAGGTTAGAAACGATTTCTGTTGGTTGGGGACATTCAGACGAGGGGGCATCGTCTCAAAATTAGAACCAGACCTTTCAGGAGTTAAATTAGGAAAAGGGAGGTAGAAGTTTGGAACTCTCTTCCACAAATGGAAATTGTTAACTTTAAATCTAAGATTGATAGATTTTTGTAAACCATAGGTTTTAAGGGATATGGGCCAAAGTCAGGTATATGGAGTTAGGTTGCAGATCAGCTATGATCTCATTCAATGGTGTAACAGGCTAGAGGGGCTTAATGGCCTACTCCTGTTCCTATGCTTAAATGTTCCTACGTTCCGATGAAACAAGCTCTGAATTACTCCAGTTATTGCAACTTTTCTTATTTGCATGGTTTGACGAGAGGCCTGCAGAGATATTGTTGCTCAGTCCATTATTTAAACACCAAATATTGAAAGTTCTGTTAATAAGAATGTAAGTGTTTAAGAACAGGTAAATACCTGTTGGTTCCAAAGAAGCCCTTCAGTTTTCCTCATAGGACTCAGTTATATTAATGGAGTTAAATTTGCTGGAACCTAGCTCCATCGCTAACGATGCAATAATGCCATGCGCATGTATTTAATGTGACAATGCCAGGATATAATGGAGTAAGTGCGTTGCTCCATTAGTTGTGATGTGCCTGAATGTGCTGGCCCATTACCGCCGCTCTGATAACCCCACCTAAACCGAGAGACGCTTGTGCTTGTCGCTCTGCTCACTATGGCCGTCACTGATGAGCGCCAGTGTGCTGAATTTACACTGGCTTTCACAACGCAGCCACTTAGTCTGAAAAATAATGGCGTGAGTGACCTGGGATTGACGTGATTTATGGTTCTCGCATGTCACTCAGACTGAGACACCACAAATGGACGATTAAAGCTGAGGTGTCTCAACCCAGCAGTCTGGATCTGGTTCTCAGTGTTTGTTTCTAATTCTCTCAGTTTTGGCAGACTTTTCTTGCCAGTTTGCCATTCAGAGTGCCTGAAGGCAATTAATTCCATGACCTTTATCACTTCCAAGTGATAGGAAGGTGAAAGCATGGCAATGGCCTCTCCACACTGGGCATTGCCCTGATCTGGTGTATCATGGACGAGGAGCAGAGGGAGCAGGCACATTGCTTGGCCGGAGACGGAGTGAATCTCACTGCTAGACCCTCTCCCCCACCACTCCCCCCCACCCCCCCCTGAGAGTGTACATGGAAGGAACGTCATTTGAGACCGTCGGAGGAGCTGTGCGCGCAAGGGAGCGATTGGCCACCTCTGTGAGATACTCCACGAGAACCGGCAGCCACGATCCGCCTCACCACCCCCACGCCAACCCTCAAGGCTTGGTCAACAGCAATGAAGCTGATGATACCCCTCAATATCTGCGCCTCTAGTTCCTTCAGATACAACTGACCTCTGTAGCATTAGCCATGGGGCTGTGAGCACCTGCATTCAACAGGTGACAGACGGCCTCCTCTGGAGGGCCACCCAGCTATCATCTCTGACAGGTCCCCCGCGCAGCTATGAAGCAGTTTGCACAAGACCACCGGCTCCCCAGAATGCAGGGGGCTAGCGATGGGAATTCATCAATGGGAAGCATCACCACTCGTTAAATCTGCTAATTACCCGCGATGCCCAACAGAGGAGCCTGCAAGTTAAGTCAGAGCCTGGAGGAGGCGCTCACAATGCCGTTGCCCACTGCCACTCCACCATTCTGAAGGACTAGGGCTACCCCCTGCATGACTCCCCATCACCAACACCGCAGCACAGAATATGTACCCCCCCTCCACACGCAGTGCCCTGACAAGTGGTGAAGGGGTCCATCGGGGTGCTTAAAGCACACTTCAGGTGTGGGGACAGGTAGAGGGTTGTCCTGCAGTAACCCCCTAATAAAGTGGCAAAGATCGCAGTCGTCTGCCGCACACTGCACAATGTTGCCTGGCAGGAAGGGCTCACTCCTGACTTGGCAGAAGAGATTACCATGGAACCAATGGATAACAACCATCATCTTCCTGGGCCCATGAGTGGTGGCCTCCTGGAGGAGGGCACGGTGGAGCCAGTAACTCAGGTGTTTGGACAATGATAACTACCCCCTCCAACCATCACCTCTCTCATCCCTTCCTACCCTCTCCTCCCTCTAGCCCTCACCCCCACACCTCGCTCCCTCACCCACTCTCACCCAGCTCCCAGCACCCATCTAGCTCTTGACCATTCATCCTCTCCAGCCCTCATTCCCCCTTCCAGGCCTCTTCTCCTCCCCCATCCTCCAGCTCTCATCTTCACCTGTCCTAGCTCCCCATCCTCCCTTTAGCCCTCGCACCCCCTCCCCAACAAACACTTGTCTCCTGCCCCCTCCAGCCCTTGTCCCCACCCCGAGACCTTGCTCCTTTAACCACCTTCCAGCCCTCGCTCCCACACTCCAGGCCTCACCACCTTACCTCCTCCAGCCCTCACCCCTTTCCCCCTCCAGCCCTTGTCTCCCCCTCCAACCCTTGTCCCGAACACTCCCCCCACAATAAAGTTCCACCAGCAGAATAGAGATTGACCAGGAAGTCTGGAACAATTTTTCTATGAAATGATCGCCGTGGTGACGTGAACACAAAGAATGACATGCAGAAGAACCAGAGGCGACATGAGGAGAAATATTTCTACGCAGTAATTTGTCGTGATCTGGAATGCACTGCCTGAATTGGCGGTGGAAGCAGATTCAAACACAACTTTCAAAAGACAATTGGCTAAATGCTTGAAGAGGAAATTGATGCAGGGCCATGGGGAAACAGCAGGGGAGAGGGATTATTGAAAAACTCTATCAAAGTGCCAGCACAGGCATGATAGGCCAAATGGCCTCCTTGAGTTCGTTATTTTCATGAAGCAAATATTTGAACGCTATTCAGTGAAACAAGAGACAATGAATGAAAATTGAACTATCTTAAAGAAGCAGGCACACAGGGTGAGATCCACACCCCTCTATGTACACCAGCTTTGTTGGACAGAGACGCAACATGAGCAGCAAGGAAAGCCGTGGAATGAAAGGCCAGCAATGGTCACACTGTGTTGAGACAATCAATTAAAAAGTAATGTGAAGTTTCATATATAGTGGAAAATCTTTTCTGTAATAGCACGTTAGATAGAAATTAGGGATCATAAATATAAGATAGTCACTAATTTGTCTAATAAAGATTTCACGAGAATTTTCTTTACCCAGGAAGTGGTTAAAATGTGGAACTCGCTACACCAACAACAACTTGTATTTATATAGCACCTTTAACATAGTGAAACTTCCCAAGGCACTTCACAGGAGTGTATGAGATAAAAAATTTGACACCGAGCCGGATAAGTAGAAATTAAGGCAGGTGACCAAAAGCTAGGTCAAAGAGGTAGGTTATAAGGAGTGTCTTGAAGGAGGAAAGAGAGGTCGAGAGGTGGGGAAGTTTATGGAAGGAGTTCCAGAGCTTGGGGCCCAGGCAACAGAAGGTAGGGCCACCAATGGTTGAGCGATTATAATCGGGGCTGCCCAAGAGGGCAGAATTAGAGGAGCGCAGACATCTTGGGGGGGCTTGTGAGGCTGGAGGAGATTTCAGAGATAGGGAGGGGCGAGGCCATGGAGGGATTTGAAAATAAGATGAGAACTTTGAAATTGAGGAGTTGCTTAACCAGAAGCCGATGTGGGTCAGCGAGCACCGGCGTGATGGGTGAGTGGGACTTGGTGCAAGTTAGGACACGGGCAGCCAAGTTTTGGATCACCTCTCGTTTACGTAGGGTAGAATGTGGGAGGCCAGCCAGGAGTGCGTTGGAATAGTCAAGTCTAGAGATAACAAAGGCATGGATGAGGGCTTCAGCAGCGGATGAGCTGAGGCAAGGGTGGAGACGGGCAATGTTATGGGGGTGGAAATAGGTGGTCTTAGTTATGCTGTGGATACAACCAACCCATATTGTTATGTATGTAAACCTGTAAATACCATGTCTAACCACCAGAGGGCTTAGCCCCTGGAGTCCCAAGGGATCCCACAATCCCTTGGGAGCACCTGTATATAAGGAGGCCTCACAGGCTGGAGAGGCCCTCTGAGATCTGTAATAAAGGACTATCGTCACACTTACTTTGAGCTTGCAGTATCAAGTCTGACATAACCCATACAATCCCTCCTGAACTCTCTGCTGCTCCAATGTCAGTCTCTTGTGCAACTATCCCTCTCCAAGCCCCATCTTTGCAGCAACTCCTTCACTCACTCAGGCTCCACTCTCTCGATTTCCCTCACTACAGCACTACAGCACTCCATCTCCCCACCTGCCTCCCCTTTTTTACATCCGTCTTTACAAAGCCACCTCTTTGCTCTAGTCTTTCGTCTGCCCTTGTAATGTTGCTCTGGCTCGCTGACTATGAATCACCTGAGGAGGTTTGCAATATATTAAATATTCTTATATTATAAATATATAAATCCAAGTTGCTTAGTTGTTTTATTTAATAAAAGAACCGGCGGTGTTTGTGAACCAAGGTCAGATGGGAAACTGAGGCTTCTTGTAATCTCGGAGCTGCTTGTTGAATATTCGTGAATTGTTGGTTACGCTTGACTAACAAATGCTTTTATCTGGAAAGTTGAGAGTTGAATGAATTTTCACAGACATAAAAGAATATGTAATGTTCTACTGTATCTGATATCAGCCCTGTAAAGCTGCATACATGCTTAATGCATTTATTTGTATATTTTGATATATGGTATTAAATAATGTTTAAATGAATGCATTATTGCTACTTTCATCAGAAAATTTGACCTTAAGAGAATTACAATGTTAAAGCCAGGGAGGGAATTAATGGGAGAAGGTTAAAGTCTTGTACTAGTAACCAGGATTTTATCTTACACATATAAAAACAGAAAATGCTGGAAATACTCAGCAGGTCAGAACAGTTCTGACGAAGGGTCATTGACCTGAAACGTTAACTCTGTTTCTCTCTCCACGGATGCTGCCTGACCTACTGAGTATTTTCAGCATTTTCTGATTTTATTTCAGATTTGCAGCATCCGCAGTATTTTGCTTTAGTTTTGTCTTCCACAGTAGTAGTTAGAGGTCAGAATTTGCTGTCAAAATTAGAACGAGACTAATGGTGCTCGCCTTTATTTCTGGGTAAATGGTACGCAACTTCAGGTGAGGGGCAGATGCGCGGTAAAATGTCAATATCCAAAAGTCGCTGTGTGAGTTGCTCCGCTCCACCATTACCTTCGCAAAAAATGGTATCTCGTGGTTGTTTTTTGGATCTTGCTGCATTTTACCATGAATTGCCCATTAAACGCACCACAGAAAGTTAAGTCATATCACTACAAGCGGAAGTACCCTTTTAATGACGTGATGAGTGTTAATTGCTGCCAGTCAACCTCTCTGGCACTGAAAATTTAATTTACAAGTGTGGAGCCTCATTCCTTTTAGCTTTTTAATTTTCTGAGGATATTTTAAAAATGTCAAATTTGAAATGTTAACTTTTTCTTTCTGTCTTTTTCTCTCTCTTAATCCAATCTTTCTTTCCCTCTCTTTATCTGATTTGACACTGAATTCACCCACTCTAATCTACATTTCCTTCTCAGTCCTTGCGCTGTTTCTTTCCCCATCCTTGAATCTCATTGGTTAAGGAGATACGCTGTTTGCCCTCGTTGTTCACCAAGGTCCCAGATGTCCTCTTTCCCTCGCTGCACCGTTATCGGCACTCACTTTCAGCAACTTATTGGGCAAAACATTATTTGAGTTAAATCTTCTAGGAATAAGTCTAATTAATGGCAGATGCCAATGGACGCCCTGCTGCTGCAAAATCTTTTTACTTTCCAACTGAAGACGTTCTTTTCAAAATTTTCAAATTCTCATCCTGGTTTTCAAATCCCTCGCTCCTCCCTATCTCTGTCATCTCCTCCAGCCCCAATACCCCCCAGAGATGTGTGCGCTCCTCTAATTCTGCCCTCTTGAGCATCCCTGATTATAATCGCTCAACCATTGGCGGCCGTGTCTTCTGTTGCCTAGGCTCTAAGCTTTGGAACTCCCTCCCTAAACCTTTCCACCTCTCTTTCCTCCTTCAAGACGCTTCTTAAAACATACCTCTTTGACCAAGCTTTTGGTCACCTGCCCTAATTTCACCTTATGTGGCTCAGTGTCAACATTTTTGTCTCATAATACTCCTGTTCAGCGCCTTGGGATGTTTCACTATGTTAAAGGTGCTATATAAATACAAGTTGTTGTTGTCCTCAGGGAGGGCAATCGCCTTAATGTATTTTTGGCTCTATAATGTACATCTAGTGCTTACCCATTTGTACTTCATGTTAGTATTTAGCTAGATATAAATATATCCGCCAATATGAAGCGTATTTGGGAGCGCAGGCATATTCAGATTACTATAAGGGGAATAATTGTTCATCCTTCAATCACACCTCTCTGCTAAAGGGAGATTTTCAAAATCGCACAGATTCTAAGGAACAAGGCAACTAGCAGATGGTGGCTAAATGATTTATGTCACTTAGCCTTTGTATCCTGAAAATCATACAGTGTTTAAACAACATATTTAGTGTGAAGTGTGTCAGGACCTATGGTGCTGGGTTTATTGCTTCAATAAGACCTTTCATTGATGCCATCCCGTAGAATCAGTCAACCATATCTACGTAAATGACTCTGGTTAATGTCTTTTATTGCCCACTAAAAAGAAAATAAAAGATAGAAGTGCTCGGACAAGTGAGCATATCACCCACATCTCTCAATTAATTGAACAGAATATCAGAGAAAACAATGAGCTCAGATTATAATGACTGGCTCACACTGAGTCTGTAACTCGTGCTTCATTCATCATGTTTTGTACTGTAGATCTAAATGTAGGAACTCTCCTGGAGTATTCCCAGACCAGGTAATTAACGATGGCCACCTCGGTGGTTGGTGTCAGAGAGAGAGAGACTGGAGGCCATATACACACGAGCAAGGAAGGGGTTCTCAACAGAGTTTTGCTCGTTCTGGATCTACAACATGAAACAATGTCCAGCAATAGATTTGATGCTGGTCCTCAAGCACAAGCCTCAAATCTCGGAAACAGCCCTCACCGCATAATTGGGTTCAATACATTAAACTGAAAAGGAGAAGGGACCGTCAAAGATAAAAGCACTTGATGGGAAAAGAAGACAACTTCAATGAACTAGAAAAGGGAGCTAACCCAGATAAAATGAAACAAAGGGGGTGATTTTGCGGCCCCTACGGGGGCGTATGAGATGTGCACGCGCCCGTAGGGACCTCGCAGGTTCTGGGTTTAGATATGCACTGCGCATGCGCTGAAACCCGGATATTGTGATCTGTCAAGTATCCTCTTGACAGATCGTATGAATCTGAAAGAAAAGGGCCTCCGCGGGTGGAGAGTTGGGCTATTCGCCCAAATCTGGCCCCGCGAATGCCATCAAAATTCTTACGCCTGGTAAAAGCAAGTGTAAGAGTTTAAAAAAATAGAAAAATAAAATGTTAGCACTCATTTATACATTAAAAACCTGGTCCAATGAGGTAAGTTTATTTTTAGACCCGTTAAAAACATATTTAAAAAGTTTCAAAAAAATTAAATTGTTTCTAAAATGTTTACTTAAATGGCATTTTAATTCATTTTAAATATGTACTTAAAAAAAATAATTTCATGTGCAGATGGCATTTTTTAGGTGATTCCCAGTCATACTTATGGGAGTTCTGTACAAACGGAAACCCTTAAGTATGAATGGGAAATCCCTTCTTTTATTGGTTGGGCCAGCATATGTGATCCCAGGGGCGCTTGTGAACCCCCTGTGCCCCGCGATAGGTGGGCCTCTACCCGTGGCTACCCAGAGTTCCCCAGGACCGCGACTCTCCGCACCTCCCGGACCACCAGGTAAATTTGTAGATTTTTTGCAGATCAGAGGCATCCGCCTGCGGGAAGCCTCCGACTACAAATTGCGGATCAAAGAACAGCAAATAAGCCCGTGCATCAACAATGGGAAATACTCAAACAGCAGACGATTAGGGAGCAGGATAGATATACCCCAACAAGAAGTAACAAACAATTAGTAGAATGCTATGTGGAAATAACAGCATTGTGTATAGAAACATAGAAAATAGGTGCAGGAGTAGGCCATTCGGCCCTTCGAGCCTGCACCATCATTCAATATGATCATGGCTGATCATGCAACTTTAGTATCCCATTCCTGCTTTCTCTCCATATGCCTTGATCCCTTTAGCCGTAAGGATCACATCTAACTCCCTTTTGAATATATCTAACAAACTGGCCTCAACAACTTTCTGTGGTAGAGAATTCCACAGGCTCACCACTCTCTGGGTGAAGAAGTTTCTCCTCATCTCGGTCCTAAATGGCTTACCCCTTATCCTTAGACTGTGACCCCTGGTTCTGGACTTCCCCAACATCGGGAACATTCTTCCTGCTTCTAACCTGTCCAGTCCCGTCAGAATTTTATATGTTTCTATGAGATCCCCTCTCATTCTTCTGAAGTCTAGTGAATATAAGCCTAGTCGATCCAATCTTTCAATTGATAAGGTTTCACATTGGATGCTTTTGATTAAATTAAGACACATGGGGGTGATCTTGAATTTGGAAAGATAGTGTGAAAGGGCAATAGCGGATCAACAACAACAGCTTGTATTTATATAGCACCTTTTAAGTAGTGAAACGTCCCAAGGCTCATCAGAGGAGTATTATGAGATAAAAATTTGACAGATGGCCATTATGAATCTCATTGAAATTTCAAAAGAAAATCTGGAGAGGTGTATAACGGGCGACTGATTGGATATTGCCCAATTTACACTATCCCCCAAAGTCAAAATTACCCCCATGGAGGGCAATTTTCGTGACTCTGTTTATACTTATAAGCAGGATGGTAGTGAGTGCAAAATACCATAGACCAGGAACATGTCGACTGCCCATTGAGATCCCGCCTGTTCCGATTACCGGGTGGATCTCGGTGCTCCTGACACAAACCGACGGGGGCCCCATGAATATCTGCCAGTCAGGGTCAAATGACATAGTTACACCCCCGCCCGGTTACTGCCAGGTCCTGGTCTCAGCAACCAAAGGTTCTAAAAGTTGTGAGGTGGCCATTTAGAGCGAGCATTAAAGGAATCCTCAGCTGCAGTTTGGGATGCAGGTTTGGAAGACTTTTTTTATGCCAGTCACTTGTGGGTTTTGGGGCTTAGACTTTTAATGTCCTTTTGTGGCTCAGTAGCAGCACTCTCGCCTCTGAGTCAGAAGGCCGTGGATCTAAATCCCACTCCAGATCTTGAGCATAAAATTTAGCTAGCACTCTAGTGCATTCTATGGGAGTGCTGCACCGACGGAGGTGTTGTCTATCAGATGAGACAATAAACTAAGGCCCGATCATGTCTCTCAGGTGGACATAAAAGATCCATTGGGATTATTTTGAAAAGGAGCAGAGGAGTTCTCCCTGGTGTTCTGGCCAATATTTATCCCTCAACCAACATCACGAAAGCAGATTATCTGACCCTGATCACATTGATGTTTATGAGATCTCGCTGTGCACAAATTGGCTGTCGCGTTTCCTACATTACAACAGTGACTACACTTCAAATAAATGCTCCATTGGTTGTCAAGTGCTTTGGGACATCCTGACGTAATGAAAGGTGCTATAGAAATGCAAGTCTTTCTCTCTCTGGAGGATGCCACTGCACCTTGGAAGCGTAGATCAGCCCGGGGTGGAGCAGCTGCCACTGATGTGCCATTGCAGGAACCGGTGAACCATCATCCTTTGCAGATGAGTCCAACCCTGAAATTACGTTTTAAAACGCCGCCCGCTTGTGCTGGCTCATAGCAGATTGTGCGTTCGGTGTGTGTGCTGTATAGGCCCAGGGGCAGAACGGGCCAGCCCACACTGCGATATGTCTGCGCACTGGGTCCGTGCAGCAGAGCAGATCTCCAGTCATCCTGGTTAACCCTCGCCACTGGACCAAAGGCCTAGCTCTTTCAAGCCCGTGTGGTGGCTGATGTGCAATGGTCACCACACGTTAAAAAAATCCACTCACAGGCATCTTCCACCCTCTCAATTGGAGTTCAGGACTGGAATATCGGGTCCTTCATTGAAATATCTGCAAACTCATCCCTTTTGACGTGGAAGCAAGTCATCTCATTCGAGAGACCGCCTATGATGATGATGATGATGTATAGATTCCAAAACACTGCCAGAAAAAAATATAAGACAAAAGGATACCTGTTTTGGGATCCACAGAAAAGTATGGCTGTCCCTGCAGGATACTGTACACCACCCTGGCACTGTTTCCATACGTAGGGTCATCAGCGTCCGTAGCTGTTATCTGAAGCACAGAAGTACCTGCAAAAAGACAGAGACAAGGACTCAATGAAGACGGCTCATAAAATGACTCGCTGTGGTTTGGACACTTGTACATATTATGCAATGCAAATGACATTACAACATGTTTCACTCTGATACTCTTGCTCTGATTCCAAGGAAAATAACTACATGAGGCTTCTTTCCTTTGTAGGTTTAATATTTACCAATATTTAATATTTATCAGTTGGTCCACTGAGTCAACGTATCTATGGCCTGCAAACCAATAGGATGAAAACCCTCTTTCTAATGGGCTCACTGGTCACAAAATGATTGGACAGTGTCAAAGCATCTCTTTAGGAGTAAACAGCATGATACTGTCCATAATTAGCAATAACCGGTAACCGCACTCAAGAGGCCAGAAAGAAACTTTGTTTGAATTTTTTTTTAATTCTTGCCGACAAGATTTATGTTCTTAATACATATAATTTCCCATTTACTTTCACATCAGTTCTCACAAATCATTGGGTCTGAACGCGATCAGCAGCATCATGGTCAATATTAAAGCGACATGTTTGCTCGTACCGATTCAGTTAAAGAAGGAGAGGGCTGGAATTCCGGCATTCCAGGGATTATAAAGTTGTCATTCGCTGGGGAGGTGGAAGCAGAATTTAGAGCTGGACCTGGTTACACTGAGAACCCATCCCTTTTTGCCCTGTCAAACATTCCTATCGATTTGGTCGTGCGTATTATGGTGCTTTGCAAGTGTATTTCTTCCATTTATACCCTTTTTCTTTCATTTCCTCTCAAATCCCACTCCAGGGACTTGAGCACACAAAACTACACTGACACTCCAGTGCAGTGCTGAGGGAGCGCCGCACTGTCGGAGGTGCCGTCCTTTGGATGAGACGTTAAACCGAGGCCCCGTCTGCCCTCTCAGGTGGACGTAAAAAATTCCATGGCACTATTTTGAAGAAGAGTAGGGGAGTTATCCCCAGTGTCCTGGCCAATATTTATCCCTCAATCAACATAACAAAAGCAGATTATCTGGTCATTATCACAGTGTTGTTTGTGGGAGCTTGCTGTGCGCAAATTGTCGGCCACGTTTCCCACATTACAACAGTGACGACACTCCAAAAGTTCTTCATTGACTGTAAAGCGCTTTGAGTCGTCCAGTGGTCATGAAAGGAGCTATATAAATGCAAGTCTTTCTTTCTTTTTTTTTTAGATTCACAAGGGCCACCTGAGCATCCCGAGCATCGAAGATCGCTGAGGACCCAGGAGGAGAGGATTCAATCATTAATAGGCACTGGTCATCAAAGCAATCTCAGAACGACGGATTGCTTTCATGGAACTGGCCTCCAGAGAATGCAGCACCATCTTTGAATTTCTTCATACTTTTAGGGCAGCGATGCCGAGTGACTTCAAAAAATCGGAAGAGATGTATCACGGGCTCATTGTGCACTATCACCCAAAGTCACAATTACCAACATTGTGTTTTATGCTTCAATACTACTGCTTCAGAGATTAGGTCCCTTTTTAACGCTAGGTGGGAGTCGGCCAAACCAACCCCAGGCTAGCACGAATTCCTGGCGGTTTTAACGGGGCATTCCGATCAGGTGGAGCCTAGGACAGGAGAGGACTAAACTTGCCTCATCATGCCCGGACGCAGCTTCCTGCTCCTTCTGGCCCTACGAGGAATGTCAAAAAAAGGGTGGTTTGACGGGCAAGCTATAACCAAATCCCCACTCAGGCCCCTGGCTAAACTAGCAGCCGATCTGCATATTTCATCTCCTCAGTTGAAAATCGTAGTCTGCAGGAAGGGAGTGGGACATGGGTAAGAGAATCCAAGGGGCAATTTTAAATGCCTTCTAGCTGGTTTGCACCAGCTGGGTAAGATTCAAACCAGCCCCTTTGTGTCGAACTCTTCCTAATATGATGTAAATTCAGCTCCAGTGCAATCATGAATTAGGGAAACCACGGACCACCCACTGTCTCGATTCATCATCCTCCTGATACATGACGAGGATATTTTACATAACATCTATCCCTCAATCAACAGAACAAAAACAGATCGTCTGGTCATTGCTGTTCATGGGAGCTTGCTGTTGGCTGCCAGGTTTCCCACATTACAACAGTGACTACACTCCAAAAGTGTTTCATTGACTGCAAAGCACTTTGAGATGTCTGGTGGTCGTGTAAGGCACTATATAAATGTAAGTCTTTCCTTTAACATGTCTGTTACCGAGACTACCTCCAACTTGCAACCATGAAACATAAAACATGACAAGAGGCGACTCAGATGTGCTAAAACGACATCTCATCACGGATTACATGCCGATATTTTAGAAGTGTGTAAAATTATAGAAGGATTGGTCAGGGTAGATAGAAGCAGACAGCTTCTAGTGGTTGAAGGGTCACAGATACAAGATTAAACAGAAGCGATTTAGAACAGAGAGTTTGGAGAAATCTCTTTACACGGAGTTGTAAGGCTGCGGAATTCACTTCCAATATTAGCGGTTAAGGCAGAATCTGTGTCACCTTTCAAGATTATCTGAGACAGATGGATGAAGAAAAAAGCTTTGAAGAGATATATAGGAACAGGCGGGGTAAATGTGATTAGAATGATTTGCTTGCGTGGAGAGCAAGACAGATTTGTCAGATCAAATGGCCTGCTTCTGTGTATTGGTGGCTATGCTTTCTGTTACCAAGACCCTGAGCTCTGGAATTCCCTGTCTAAACCACTCCGCCTCTCCATCCTCCTTCAAAATGCTCCATAAAACCAATCTCTTTGACCAAGTTTGCTGCCCTAATTTCTCCTTATGTGGCTCGGTGTCAAATTTTTTGTCTCATGATATTTCTGAAGTGCCTTGGTACATTTCACTACATTAAAAAGGTGCTATATAATACAAGTTGTTGTTGTTGTATTTCTACATGGATATAGCTGACAGTTATGACAAAGGCATTCCCCTTAACTTTGAACATCGACTTGGAGAACTCCCAGTACAGTACCCAACTATCTCAAAGCAGAAGTGAGAGCTGCCATCTATATTTGAAGTTTTAAACTATCCACACGTTGATAATATTTCCCAGTAAAATTAAACCACAAGTACTTTTGTTAAAAGAAACACATTATTCCAGTTATTAATTTCCACTAGTTTGTATTATGAATAGAATGATCATTGGGCGACTGAGGTTGGTACTTTTGCTTCACAGTAAAGCAGTTTCCAATTCACAGAATGGCAAATGCAGGTTCCCGTCAGTCTCTGAAACACAGCAGTGAACAATCCCAGAGGGAGGCTGTTTTAATAACAACTTGTATTTAATTAGGAAAGCCCTTCTTTGCTGCAGCAACAGCTCTGCATCAGATTCTGCAAACTGTAGTCTATCCTGAACAAAGCTTCAGCACAGGTTTAAGAGGATTACACAGGACATACAGCACAGAAATAGGCCATTCGGTCTAACCGGTCCATGCTCCACTCGAGCCTCCTCCCGTCTTTCCTCATCTAAATCTATCAACATAACCCTCTATTCCCTTCCCCCTCAAGTGCTTATCTAGCCTCCCCTTAAATGCACCTAGACTATTCGCTTCAACCACTCCCTGTGGCAGCGAGTTCCACATTATCACCACTCTCTGGGTAAAGAGGTTTCTTCTGAACTCCCTATTGGATTTTTTGGTGACTCTCTCATATTGATGGCCTCTAGTTTTGCTCTTCCCCACAAGTGGAAACATTCTCTCTGTATCTAGTCTATCAAAGCCTTACATAATTTTAAAGACCACAATTAAGTCACCCCTCAGCCTTCTCTTTATAAGCAAAAAGAGACCCAGCCTATGCATCCTTTCCAGATAGGTATACCCTCGCATTTCTGGTATCATCCTTGTAAATATTCCCTGCCTCCTCTCTCCAAGCCACAGCTTGAGGTCATTACAACCTATATTCCTTTTCTAAAGCAACACGTGACCTCACCTTTAAATGTGTTGTACGCCCCTTCAAAATGTTGCACCTGTGCAGGAAAACCATTTTCAACCAATTGCAGGAGTGCCCTCTGATGGGCTCCAATCAGGCTGGGAATTGACTGTGCATTTACGATGAGATTAACATAGAAACATAGAAACATAGAAAATAGATGCAGGAGTAGGCCATTCAGCCCTTCGAACCAGCACCACCATTCAATAAGATCATGGCTGATCATTCCCTTAGTACCCTTTTCCTGTTTTCTCTCCATACCCCTTGATCCCCTTTGCCATAAGGGCCATATCTAACTCCCTCTTGAACATATCCAATGAACTGGCATTAACAGCTCTCTGCAGCAGGGAATTCCACAGGTTAACAACTCTCTGGATAAAGAAGTTTCTCCTCATCTCAATCCTAAATGGCCTACCACTTATCCTAAGACTGTGTCCCCTGGTTCTGAACTTCCCCAACATCGGGAACAATCTACCCGCATCTAACTGTGCCGTCCCGTCAGAATCTTGTATGTTTCGATGAGATCCCCTCTCATCCTTCTAAACTACAATGTATAAAGGCACAGTTGATCCAGTCTCTCCTCATTCCGGGGAATCAGTCTGGTGAACCTTCGCTGCACTCCCTGAATAGCAAGAACGTCCTTCCTCAGATTAGGAGACCAAAACTGAACACAATATTCCAAGTGAGGCCTCATCAAGGCCCTGTACAACTGCAGTAAGATCTCCCTGCTCCTATACTCAAATCCCCTAGCTATGAAGGCCAACATACCATTTGCCTTCTTTACCGCCTGCTGTACCTGTACGCCAACTTTCAATGACTGATGAACCATGACACCCAGGTCTCATTGCACCTCCCCTTTTCCTAATCTGCCACCATACAGATAATATTCTGTCTTTGCGTTTTTGCCCCCAAAGTGGATAACCTCACATTTATCCACATTATACTGCATCTGCCATGCATTTTCCCACTCACCTAAGTCATCCTGCAGCCTGTTTGCGTCCCCCTCACAGCTCACACCGCCACCCAGTTTAGTGTCATCTGCAAACTTGGAGATATTACACTCAATTCCTTCATCCAAATCATTGATGTATATTGTAATGAGCTGGGATTCCAGCACTGAGCCCTGCGACATTCCACTCGTCACTGCCTGCCATTCTGAAATGGACCTGTTTATCCCGACTCTCTGCTTCCTGTCTGCCAACCAATTCTCAATCCACGTCAGTATATTACCCCCAATACCACGTGCTTTGATTTTGCACACCAATCTCTTGTGTGGAACCTTGTCAAAAGCATTTTGAAAGTCCAAATACACCACATCCACTGGTTCTCCCTTGTCTACTCTACTAGTTACATACACAAAAAATTCCAGAAGACTTGTCAAGCATGATTTCCCTTTCATAAATCCATGCTGATTGGACCAATCCTGTCACTGCTTTCCAAATGCGCTGCTATTTCATCCTTAATAATTGATTCCAACATTTCCCTCACCACTGATGTCAGGCTAACTGGTCTATAATTACCCGCTTTCTCTCTCCCTCCCTTTTTAAAAAGTGGTGTTTTGTTAGCTACCCTCCAGTCCATAGGAACTGATCCCGAGTCGATAGACTGTTGGAAAATGATCACCAATGCATCCACTATTTCTGGGGCCACTTCCTTAAGTACTCTGGGATGCAGACTATCAGGCCCCGGGGATTTATCGGCTTTCGATACCATCAATTTCCCTAACATAATTTCCCGCCTAATAAGGATATCCTTCAGTTCCTCCTTCTCACTAGACCCTCGGTCCCCTCGTACTTCCGGAAGGTTATTTGTGTCTTGGGGGCTCTATGTAATGACCGAATGCAGACAACTACAACAACAACTTGTATTTATATAGCACCTTTAACATAGTGAAACGTCCCAAGGCGCTTCACAGGAGCAGTATGAGATTAAAAATTTGACACCGAGCCGCATAAGTAGAGATTAGCACAGGTGATCAAAAGCTTGGTCATAGAGGTAGGTTTTAAGGCATGTCTTGAAGGAGGAAAGAGAGGTAGAGAGGGGGGCCAGTTTAGGCAGGGAGTACCATAATTGTGGGCCTAGGCAACAGAAGGCACGGCCACCAATGGTTGCACGATTATAATCAGGGATGCTCAAGAAGGTATACTGATTATGCTTAATATGGCGTTGTAGTATATCTCCAGTGTCAGGTTTAAAAAAAGTTCACCCACCCAGGATCGCAAAGGTTTACTAGCTGGGAGCTGAGTTTCACACACTCCTGGTAAAGCATTCTCTCTGGTTGTTGGAATGGGTGATAAATTGAGTGCTGTATGCAGTGCGATTTGCACCGTGCAGCTACCAATTGTACAGTGACACCTGGGAGCTCCTGGCCAACGACTGCCCTGAGTGGAGGAAGTACATCCGGGAGGACGCTGAGCACCTCGAGTCTCATCGCCGAGAGCATGCAGAAATCAAGAGCAGGCAACGGAAGGAGCGTGCGGCAAACCTGTCCCACCTACCCCTTCCCTCAATGACTATCTGTCCCAGCTGCGACAGAGACTACGGTTCTTGTATTGGACTGTACAGCCACCTCAGAACTCATGTTAAGAGTAGAAGCATGTCTTCCTCGATTCCGAGCGACTGCCTATGATGATAACTGCAGCATAAAATAGCTCACTGGCACACTTTGTGGTCACTCCTGGAATTAAACAGGAATGCAAAGTTAACCTCATGTGTCAGCTGTGGCTCAGTGGGTAACACCCTTGCCTCTGAGTTAGAAGGTTGTGGGTTCAAGTCCCACTCCAGAGATTTGAGCACAAAAATCTAGGCTGATACTCGCTGTGCTGTCTTTCAGATGAGACGTTGACCCAAAGCCCTGTCTGCTCTTTCAAGATGACTTAAAAGATCCCATGGTACTGTTTCGAAGAAGAACAGGGGAGTTATCCCTGGTATCCTGGCCAATATTTATCCCTCAAGCAACATAACAAAAAGCAGATTATCTGGTCATTATCACATTGCTGCTTGCTGTGCGCAAATTGGTTGCTGTGTTTTCCACATTACAACAGTGACGACACTCCAAAAAGTACTTCATTGGCTGTAAAGCGCTTTGAGATGTCCGGTGGTTGTGAAAGGCGCTATATAAATGCAAGTCTTTCATTCTTTTGCAGAGATTGGTAAATTTTGGGGAACTGAGGGAATCAAGGGATCTGGGAATAGGAAGAGAAAGTGGTGGTCATGTAAAAGGTCAGCCATGATCTGATTGAATGGTGGAACAGGCGCGAAGTGCTATGTGTCCTACCTCTGCTCCTAATTCTTCCGTTCTTATACTTAACAGTCTCACTGCAGCTCATCTGGTTAAATCTGAGTTCTGATAAGCAACATGTGCACAAGGAGTACCCATTCCGGAGTGAAATTCCTCCTGTTGAGAATTTGGCCAAAAATATTTGCGGAGCCCAAAATTAGCAGCATTTTGCTCAGATATTCAACAGGCTAACTTTCATTCCTCTCCAGTTAAAGGCCTTCTTTCTCAAAGGTCTAAGACTTAGGTCAGACTTAGAAGGTTTAAAGGCGTGAATTTGTCTTCCTGCATTTTCATAAGTGCATTAAGGACAGTAATGGAAAATGTGATTTGTTGGAAAGCTGGCAGGATAAATTTGACGCAGAATACACAGAGGCACATATTCTGATTCAAAGCAGATGAATCTTGAAGAGTGACAAACGTATACATGCTCTTTTATTTATTTTTCAAAACAAATCTTTCTCCCACTTGTGATTTCAACACAGCAGAGGTGTTCCTTTCGTGCATCCTGACTAAAATTTGCAGCAACTCAGATATCGTGTACTTTAACACCTAGCGAAGAATTTTAACCCAAAACAACGGGTAGGTTTGGGTCGGGTGGGAGGTTAAAGAGTTAAAAGTCTGAATTCCGACGCCAAATCTGCCTCAAACCCGTCCACTTTTAGTTGTAATGGAGGCGGGATGGGGAGTGGGAGGCGAATATTATAATGAGGCCACATGTCTCATGGTGATCCACCATTTTAAATTTAGTGTCAGCAGTGGCTCAATGGGCAGCACTCTCGTCTTTGAGTCAGAAGGTTGTGGATTCAAGTCCAACTCCAAAGGTTTGAGCACATAAATCTAGGCTGACACTCCAGTGCAGGGCTGAGGGAGTGCTGCACTGTTGGAGGTGCCAGTATTTTGCTTTTGTAGTCGGAGTCTGGAGATGCCCTTTTAAGACACCTACAGTATGCTTAAAACTCTAGTGCTTTCAGAAGCGAACACAGGTATTATATTGTCAAAGAAACTGGCAGACTAATGATACTGACCAATATTAACATAATTATTAGCTATATTAGCTATGAAATCATAAGAAAGCGCTGGAATGAGAAGAGGCTGTCCAATCTCATCAAGCCTCGTTTTCCCACAGACCTATTACAAAGTTGTAATAAGAACATAAGAACATAAGAAATAGGAGCAGGAGTAGGCCATTTGACCCTTCGAGCCTGCTCCGCCATTCTATAAGATCATGGCTGATCTTCTACCTCAGCTCCACTTTCCTGCACTGTCCCTTTATCCTTTCATTCCCTTAATTTTCATAGAAACATAGAAACATAGAAAATAGGTGCAGGAGTAGGCCATTCGGCCCTTCGAGCCTGCACTGTCATTCAATAAGTTCATGGCTGAACATGCAACTTCAGTACCCCATTCCTGCTTTCTTGCCATACCCCTTGATCCCCCTAGTAGTAAGAACTACATCTAACTCCTTTTTGAATATGTTGAGTGAATTGGCCTCAACAACTTTCTGTGGTAGAGAATTCCACAGGTTCACAATTCTCTGGGTGAAGAAGTTTCTCCTCATCTCGGTCCTAAATGACTTACCCCTTATCCTTAGACTGTGACCCGTGGTTCTGGACTTCCCCAACATTGGGAACATTCTTCCTGCATCTAAACCCGTCAGAATTTTAAACATTTCTATGAGATCCCCTCTCATTCTTCTGAACTCCAGTGAATACAAGCCCAGTTGATCCAGTCTTTCTTGATATGTCAGTCCCGCCATCCCGGGAATTAGTCTGATGAACCTTCGCTGCACTCCCTCAATAGCAAGAATGTCCTTCCTCAAGTTAGGAGACTAAAACTGTACACAATACTCCAGGTGTGGCCTCACCAAGGCCCCGTACAACTGTAGTAACACCTCCCTGCCCCTGTACTCAAATCCCCTCGCTATGAAGGTCAACATGCCATTTGCTTTCTTAACCGCCTGCTGTACCTGCATGCCAACCTTCAATGACTGATGTACCATGACACCCAGGTCTCGTTGCACCTCCCCTTTTCCTAATCTGTCACCATTCAGATAATAGTCTGTCTCTCTATTTTTACCACCAAAGTGGATAACCTCACATTTATCCACATTATACTTCATTTGCCATGCATTTGCCCACTCACCTAACCTATCCAAGTCACTCTGCAGCCTCATAGCATCCTCCTCGCAGCTCACACTGCCACCCAACTTAGTGTCATCCGCAAATTTGGAGATACTACATTTAATCATTAATGTCCCTCGTCTAAATCTATCGATCTCTGTCTTGAATATAAATGACTGAGCCTCCACAACCCTCTAGGGTAGAGAATTCCCAAAATTCACCACCCTCTGAGTAAAGAAGTTTCTCCTCATCTCAGTCCTAAATGGCCGATCCTTTATTCTGAGACTGTGACCCCTGGTTCTAGACTCCCCAGCCAGAGGAAACATCCTCCCTGCATCTACCCTGTCAAGTCCTGTAAGAAATGTTTATGTTTTAAAGAGATCACCTCTCATTCTTCTAAAGTCTATAGCATATCGGCCTCGTCTACTCAATCTCTCCTCATAGGACATCTCAGGAATCAGTCTGGTGAACCTCCATTGCACTCCCTCTATGGCAAGTATATCCTTCCTTAGGTAAGGAGACCAAAACTGTACACAATACTGTAACCAAAGTGCACAGCACTTTTCTCAAATCAACAGCGCTAGCTTTTCAGGACATTCAGGGGGAGGGAGGGGAGCAGTAACTAGAAACCATTTTGGTAGTACGTCAATATCTTCCACAGAAACTGGCCCAAAAATATTCATTTTATTGATCAAAATGGAACATACGCCAAAAACATGTATCATTTTTTGTGACACACGTTTATTTAATACTATTCCAGTGAAGTCACAGCTTCTTGTTTTCTTCAATTTCTCATGTTTTTAATGTATTTTTTCTTTGATTTCTGTATTCTATTTTCTCCCCCTTTCCTCTTTCTCAATACCACAGGTTCTGTAATATATTTCCTTCTTTCTTTGGGTACCCGATTCTCTGTCTAAGAACATAAGAATTAGGAGCAGGAGTAGGCCATACAGCCCCTCGAGCCCGCTCTGCCATTCAATAAGATCATGACTGATCTGATCCTGGCCTCGATTTCACTTTGCTGCCTGTTCCTCATAACCCTCGACTCCTATATATTTCAAGAATCTGTTTTCACTGAAGTTTCTGTAGTATGTTCTCTCTCCTTCGCCCTTGTTCTATCTGCCTTCTCTTCACAGTGTTTGTAATATTTTATGTCTCTCTTCCCCCCACCCTGACCCTGCCACTTTCTGTAGTTTCTGTGTTATTTTCTCCCTCATTTTCAGGGTGTATTTTTTTAATGTTTATCTCTCGCCAGTTTATGTAACATTTTCTCTCCTTAATAATTCTATCTGACTCCCTCTGACGGGAGTTTCCATATTTACTACCTCTTTCTCTGCTGCTAATTTCAAAAGCTGTCTCTCTACAGGTTTTGCTGTATTATCTTTCTGACTATCTGTTTCTCTTTGAAGTTTTGGAGCTATTTTCTCGTTCCCCTTTCTCCTTCCATCTCTCTCTCTGCCTGCCTATTTTTCAGCCCTTTTATTCCAGTCTGTCTTTCTGATTAGTCTTTTATTCCCCAATCCCTGCCATCCTGTCTGGTCATTTGATGACCCTCCCTCCTTGCAGTCCCACCCACTGGCTCTCTCTAATGAACGACTCTTCTCAGAAAGATTGCTGTGAACAAATTTATTTGTACCGACAGTGGAATCTAACAAGACAATCGTTATATATGTAAACTTGTATTTACTCTGTACGGCCACCAGAGGGCTCATCCCCTGGAGTCCCAAGGGATCCCATAATCGCGTGGGAGCACAGGTATTTAAGGAGGCTTCACAGGTTGGGGAGGCACTCTGGAGACCTGCAATAAAAGACTACGGTTTACTTTGAGCTCACGGTGTTCAGTCTGACTCTTTCGCCATACACAACAACTGGCGACGAGATACAGATAGCGAACCCAAAGCTGCAGAGAACAGTGGGCATCCTGGAGAAATTCTCGGAGGGAGATCATTGGGAATCTTTTGTGGAGCGACTCGACCAATACTTTGTGGCCAACGAGCTAGATGGGGAAGAGAGCGCTGCCAAACGAAGGGCGATCCTCCTCACCGTCTGTGGGGCACCAATGTATGGCCTCATGAAGAATCTGCTCACTCCAGCGAAACCCATGGAGAAATCGTACGACGATTTGTGCACACTGATCCGAGAGCATTTGAACCCGAAGGAAAGCATTCTGATGACAAGGTACCGGTTCTACACCTACAAAATGTCTGAAGGCCAGGAAGTGGCGAGTTATGTCACCGAGCTAAGACGCCTTGCAAGACATTGCGAATTTGAAGGACATTTGGAGCATATGCTCAGAGACTTTTTCGTACTTGACATTGGCTAGGAAACCATACTTCGCAAACTTTTGACTGTAGAGACCCCAACCTTGAGTAAGGCCATAGCAATAGCCCAGGCGTTCATTGCCACCAGTGACAATATGAAGCAAATCTCTCAGCACACAAGTGCTGCTCCAAGTAAGGCAAACAAAGTGATGTTGTTTTCAAATCGTAATGTACAGGGCAGGTCACACATACCTACAGCTACACATCCGCAGATGTCTCAGAGTCCACCATCAAGGGTGATGAATGCTAGGCCATTATCACCTTGTTGGCACTGCGGGGGTGATCATCGTTTCCATTCATGCCGATTCAAAGAGTACGTTTGCAAGGGCTGTGGAACAATGGGACACCTCCAATGAGTGTGCAGGTGAGCTGAAAAGCCTGTTAAACCTGCAAACCACCATGTTGCAGAGGAGGACAGTTCCACGGAGGATCACGATGAACTAGAGCCTCAGATCGAGGAGGCAGAGGTACATGGGGTGCACACATTCACCACGAATTGTCCCCCGATAATGCTGGATGTTGAATTAAATGGACTCCCAGTGTCAATGGAGCTGGACATGGCGCGAGCTAGTCCACCATGGACAAAAAGACTTTTGAAAGGTTGTGGTGCAACAAGGCCACAAGGCCAGCCTTAATTCCACTTCGCATGAAACTAAGAACTTACATGAAAGAACTGATTCCTGTAATCGGCAGTGCTACCGCGAAGGTCTCCAACGATGCAAAAGCTACCACTCTGGGTGTTACCGGGCGAGGGTCCCATGCTGCTCGGTAGGAGCTGGCTGGGAAAGATAAGCTGGAACTGGGACGACGTCTGAGAGCTATCGACACTTCGTGTGCCCAAGTCTTAAACAAATTTCCATCGCTGTTCAACCCAGGCATTGGGAAATTCCAAGGAGCAAAATTGCAGATCCATCTAATTCCGGGGGTGCGACCCATCCATCACAAAGAGCGAGCAGTACCGTAGATGATGAGAGAAAGGGTAGAGATCGAGCTAGACCGGCTGCAAAGAGAGGGCATCATTTCCCCGATTGAGTTCAACGAGTGGGCCAGTCCTATCATCCCAGTCCTCAAGGAAGATGGCACCATCAGAATCTGTGGCGATAACAAAGTAACTATCAATCGTTTCTCCCTGCAGGATCAATACCCACTACCAAAAGCCGATGGCCTCTTTGCAATGCTAGCGGGAGGAAAGACGTTCACGAAGCTGGATCTGACGTCAGCCTACATGACGCAGGAACTGGACGAATCATCGAAGGCCCTCACCTGCATCAACACGCGCAAAGGTCTTTTTGTTTCTAACAGCTGCCGGTTTGGAATCCGATCGGCGGCGGCGATATTCCAGAGAAACATGGAAAGCTTACAGAAGTCGGTCCCGCACACCATGGTCTTCCAGGATGACATCGGAACACAGGCGAGCATCTGCAGAACCTGCAGGAGGTTCTTAGTCAACTCAATGGCGTGGGGCTCAGGTTAAAATGCTCGAAATGCGTTTTCCTGGCACCTGAAGTGTAGCTCCTGGGAAGGAGGATTGCGGCGGACGGCATCAGGCCCACCAACATGAAGACGGAGGCAATCGAGAACGCACCGAGGCCACAGAACGTGATGGAACTGCGGTCATTTCTAGGACTCCTGAACTACTTTGGGAACTTCTTACCGGGTCTCAGCACACTGCTAGAACCACTGCATGTCTTACTACGAAAAGGGAGCGAATCGGTTTGGGACAAAAGCCAAGAAAATGCCTTTGTAAAAGCGAGAAAATTGTTATGCTCAAACAAATTGCTTGTGTTGTATGATCCATGTAAGCGCTTGGTGCTAGCATGTGATGCGTCGTCATATGGCATCAGGTGTGTATTGCAGCAAGCTAATGATTTTGGGAAACTGCAACCGGTTGCTTATGCATTCAGGAGTCTGTATAAGGCTGAGAGAGCCTTCAGCATGATTGAGAAAGAACTGTTAGCGTGTGTCTATGGGGTAAAGAAAGTGGATCAATACATGTTGGAGCTAAAATTTGAATTGGAAACTGACCATAAGCCATTTATATCTTTGTTTTCCGAGAGTATAGGGATAAATATCAAGGCATCGGCCCGCATCCAAAGAAGGGTGCTCACGTTGTCCGCATACAACTACACCACCGCAACAGGCCAGGCACAGAAAACTGTGCCGATGTTAACAGTAGGCTGCCATTGCCCACCATGGGGGAGGAAATGGTGCAGCCCGCAGATCTAGCCATGATTATGGAAGCATTTGAGAGGAGCAATCACCCGTCACTGCCCGGCAGATCAAAACCTGGACAAGCCAGGACACCTTATTATCTCTCGTTAAAAAGCCGTATGCTTCACGGGAGCTGGTCCAGTGTCCCAGTGGAAATGCAGGAAGCGATAAAGCCGTTCCAGCGGCGCAAAGATGAAATGTCTATACAGGCAGACTGCCTTCTGTGGGGCAATAGAGTAGTGATCCCCAAGAAAGGCAGAGACACCTTCATCAATGACCTCCACAGTACCCACCCAGGCATCATAATGATGAAAGCGATAGCCAGATCTCATGTGTGGTGGCCCGGTATCGATGCGGACTTCGAGTCTTTCGTTCACAGATGTAATACATGCTCGCAGTTAAGCAATGTACCCAGGGAGGCGCCGCTAAGTTTATGGTCTTGGCCCTCCAAACCGTGGTCGAGGGTACACGTTGACGATGAAGGCCCGTTCTTGGGTAAAATGTTCCTTGTGGTTGTAGACACGTATTCCAAATGGATTGAATGTGAGATAATGTCAGCTAGCATGTCCGCTGCCACCAATGAAAGCCTGCGGGCCATGTTTGCCACACATGGCCTATCCGATATCCTGGTGAGCGACTACGGGCTATGTTTTACCAGTGCTGAGTTCAAAGAATTCATGACCTGTAACGGGATCAAACATGTCACAACTGCCTCGTTTAAATCAGCGTCCAATGGTCAGGCAGAGAGAGCAGTGCAAACCATCAAGCAAGGTTTCAAGAGTGTAACTGAAGGCTCACTGCAGACTCACCTATCCCGAGTCCTGCTTAGCTACCGCACGAGACCCCACTCATTCACTGGGATCCCACCTGCTGAACTGCTCATGAAAAGAGCTCTTAAGATATGGCGCTCGTTAGTTCACCCTGATCTACATGAACAGGTAAAGAGCAGGCAGCTTCAACAAAGTGCATACCATGATAGCGCAAATCTGTCCCGCGAGATTGATCAATGATCCTGTATTTGTTTTAAATTATGGACAAGGTCCCAGTGTCTTCCCGGCACTGTCGTGGCCAAAGAGGGGAGCAGGGTGTTTCGGGTCAAACTTTCAAATGGACTCATTCACCGCAAACACTGGGACCATACCAAATCAAACTCAGATTCATGGACTATCCTGAGCAATCCACCTTGGACCCCCAACATACACACCAGTGGCAACCGGCACCACAGTTGACCACAAAGCAGAACCTATCATCCACAGAAGCCCAGCAGGGCCCAACACACCAGGCAGCCCAGCAAGGCCAGCTGCACAGCAGCCCAGCGAGGGCCCAACAAATGATTCAACAACACCAGCTTTCACATCGAGACAATCAACCAGGGCAGAAAGGGTCCCAGATCGACTCACATTGTAAATAGTTACACTATTGACTTTGGGGGGGGAATGTTGTTATATATGTGAACTTATATTTGCTCTGTACAGCCACCAGAGGGCTCATCCCCTGTAAACATAGAAACATCGAAGCATAGACAATAGGTGCAGGAGTAGGCCATTCGGCCCTTCGAGCCTGCACCACCATTCAATAAGATCATGGCTGATCATTCCCTCAGTACCCCTTTCCTGCTTTCTCTCCACACCCCTTGATCCCTTTCGCCGTAAGGGCCATATCCAACTCCCTCTTGAATATATCCAATGAACTGGCATCAACAACTCTCTGCAGTAGGAAATTCCAGAGGTAAACAACTCTCTGAGTGAAGAAGTTTCTCCTCATCTCAGTCCTAAATAGCTTACCCCTTATCCTAACACTGTGTCCCCTAGTTCTGGACTTCTCCTACATTGGGAACATTCTTCACACATTTAACCTGTCCAGTCCCATCAGATTCCTATATGTTTCTATGAAATCCCCTCTCATCCTTCTAAACTCCAGTGTATGAAGGCCCAGTTGATCCAGTCCCTCCTCATATGTCAGTCCAGCCACCCCGGGAATCAGTTGGGTGAACCTTCATTGCACTCCCTCAATAGCAAGAACGTCCTTCCTCAGATTCGGAGACCAAAACTGAACACAATATTCCACGTGAGGCCTCACCAAGGCTCTGTACAACTGCAGTAAGACCTCCTGCTCCTATACTCAAATCCCCTAGCTATGAAGGCCAACATACCATTTGCCTTCTTCACCGCCTGCTGTACCTGCATGCCAACTTTCAATGACTGATGAACCATGACCCAGGTCTCGTTGCAGCTCCACTTTTCCTAATCTGCCGCCATTCAGATAATATTCTGCCTTCGTGTTTTTGCCCCCAAAGTGGATAACCTCACATTTATCCACATTATACTGTATCTGCCATGCATTTGCTCACTCACCTAACCTGTCCAACTCACCCTGCAGCCTCTTAGCATCCTCCTCACAGCTCACACTGCCACCCAGTTTAGTGTCATCTGCAAACTTGAGATATTACACTAAATTCCTTCATCTAAATTATTAATGTATATTGTAAAGAGCTTGGTTCCCAGCACTGAGCCCTGCGGCACCCCACTAGTCACTGCCTGCTATTCTGAAAAGGACCCGTTTATCCCAACTTTCAGTTTCGTTTCTGCCAACCAGTTCTCTATCCACGTCAGTACATTACCCCCATTACCACGTGCTTTGATTTTGAACACCAATCTCTTGTGTGGGACCTTGTCAAAAGCCTTTTGAAAGTCCAAATATACCAGATCCATTGGTTCTCCCTTGTCCACTCTACCAGTTACATCCTCAAAAAATTCCAGAAGATTTGTCAAGCATGATTTCCCTTTCATAAATCCATGCTGACTTGGACCGATCCTGTCACTGCTTTCCAAATGCACTGCTATTTAATCTTTAATAATTGATTCCAACATTATCCCCATTGCTGATGTCAGGCTAACCGGTCTATAATTCACCATTTTCTCTCTCCCTCCTTTTTTTAAAAGTGGTGTTACATTAGCTACCCTCCAGTCCGTAGGAACTGATCCAGAGTCGACAGACTGTTGGAAAATGATCACCAATGCATCTACTATATCTCGGGCCACTTCCTTAAGTACTCTGGGATACAGACTATCAGGCCCCGGGGATTTATCGGCCTTCAATCCCATCAATTCCCAACACGATTTCCCGCCTAATAAGGATATCCTTCAGTTCCTCCTTCTCACGAGACCCTTGGTCCCCGAGTAGCTCCGGAAGGTTATTTGTGTCTTCCTTCGTGATAACAGAACCAAAGTATTGGTTCTGGTCTGCTATTTCTTTGTTCCCCATTATAAATTCACCTGAATCAGACTGCAAGGGACCTACATTTGTCTTCACTAATCTTTTTCTCTTCACATATCTATAGAAGCTTTTGCAGTCAGTTTTTATGTTTCCGACAAACTTCCTCTCATACTCTATTTTACACCCTCCTAATTAAACCCTTTGTCCTCCTCTGCTGAAGTCTAAATTTCTCCCAGTCCTCAGGTTTGCTGCTTTTTCTGGTCAATTTATATGCATCTTCCTTGGATTTAACACTATCCTTAATTTCCTTTATTAGCCACGGTTGAGCCACCTTCCCAGATTTATTTTTACTCCAGTCAGGGATGTACAATCATTGACGTTCATCCATGTGATCTTTAAATGTTTGCCATTGCCTATGCACCGTCAACCCATTAAGTATCATTTGCCAGTATATTCTAGCCAATTCACGCCTCATACCATCGAAGTTATCCCTCCTTAAATTCAGGACCCTAGTCTCTGAATTAACACTGTCACTCTCCATCTTAATAAAGAATTCGACCATATTATAGTCATTCTTTCCCAAGGGGCCTCACACAACAAGATTGCAAATTAGTCCTTTCTCATTACACATCATCCAGTCTACGATGGTCAGCCCTCTTGTTGGTTCCTCGACATATTGGTCCAGAAAACCATCCCTAATACACTCCTGGAAATCCTCCTCCACCGTATTGCTACCAGTTTGGTTAGCTCAATCTATATGTAGATTAAAGTCACCCATGATAACTGTAGTCCCAAGGGATCCCATAATCCCGTGGGAGCACAAGTATTTAAATAGGCTTCACAGGTTGGAGACCTACAATAAATGACTAAGGTCACACTTTACTTTGAGCTCACAGTGTTCAGTCTGACTATTTCTCCATACACAACAACAACAATCTCACTCAACTCACACTGCTGGCATAAATTGCCAGCCCACCCAGTCAAATCGCTTCTCAGAATCAGACGAGTCAGAACCTCTTAGAACTCTGTGGATGAGGGAACAACATAAGGCTGGAATGTTACTGGCACTGCGAAGGCAGGATCGGAAGTGGGTCAGCTGTCAAAATTGAAATGATTGACAGTGGGTCAGGAGACCGTTGTCAACCTGTCTTGACACTAGTCTCCCAAGTGTCGGGGCTGTCAGCGCTGAACAGTCCCGACACCAAATGGTGGGAGAGGCAATTTAGTTTATAAAGAGGTTGTTAAAAGGCAATTAAACACCATTTTGCGCTGTATTTAACCATTTTTCCAGAATTTTCACGAGTTTCATGGTGCTCGGGGATTTCGTCAGGTGTTCCATCAGTATCCATTCTTCTGAATAGTTGACAGCTGCAAATATGGTAGAAAAGCTATCATTTCACAGCTGTTGACTTTCCAATCTCAGAGGCTGAAGTCTTCAGGATTTGGAATACACTTTTGAGCGTTGTGCAGGTTGGAAGTTTTTGAAGTAAACTCTCTATCCTTCGAACAACCTATCTCACCATTGACAGATCGCTTCTGTCACCTGAACCTCACACGCCAACTATTCCATCAGCATCGGTGCCCTTGAAAAAATCTCACCTTGGTCCTCAGAATCCCACCACGATCAGCCCCAACACCAGCAGCACCAGGCACACCAACAGCACCAAAACAACACCAACCTTCTCCGCAATCACCTGATGCTGCACAGGACACAGGGCATCAGCACCCGACCATATTGCTGCTCGGGAGGCCAGGGATAGCCTCACCATGGCCACATTAACTTTACTTGATGCTGTGCACCCTGGCTGGCAGATGATGCGCTAGGTTGGCACCATCCCATACCAGCACCAAAAAGCATCCCGACAATGCCCAAGCCATTCCTTTCACACTCATCACCATTGCGGGGTGCTATCGTTTTGTCTCACCATTCATTGCAACTCACTAAGCCACTTCCAAAAGGTGCACACAAATCTGTCCAAGAATGCAAAGTGTTGAAAATATAGGTTTCAATGTTTAATAGCACATTAACAGAAACTTTACCTGGACATTGGATAAAACATCCAAGTGCCTACCCTTGTATGTTGTTAGTTTGTTATGATTGGACAAGGATGAAGGTGAGTGTGAGGGGTGGCTAGTGAGATGGGGATGTAATAATGTAGATAAAGAGGGATGGGTGGAGGTGCATGGTAAGTTGGTGTGAGTAAGGATGTGCAGGCATCGGGTCAGGAAGGCAGAGTGATGTGGATGTGATGAGTGGCACAGCAGGATGAGGTTTGAGTGGGGCTTTGCAGTAACGTTTCGTGATCTACTGAGATCATTGAAAGATGTGTGCCACTGCAGCCAGGTCCTCCTGACAACATCCATGCTTGTGCCCTCCAGTGCTATGTACAACCAGGCTGCGTTGGTGTCCTGGGGCAGTTCATTCTGCCCTTGGGAAGGGAAGGGAATCTCCCTGCGTGCTGTGACTCCCTCCATAACCATCTGGAGGGAGTCATGGGAGAACCTGGGTGCAGCCCTTTACCTCTGTGCAGTGCTTCTCAGTGTTTGTAGCACCTCAATGCTGCAGAACACTGACAGCACAACTGTCAAAATCAATGTGGCCACGGTCCCTTTAAGGAAATCGGTTGATGACACATCAGCCAAATGACATCACCAGACCCGCTTCCTTTTAATTGGCCCGGAACCTTGTTGAGCCTGCTTAACCAGCCTTATCACCGTAAAATCATTTCCACAGAGCAGGCTGCAGCCGGCAGCAGGCTGAGAATGTATTACGAATGTCGCCCGCCTCACTCCCGCGCCCGTCGCAAACCCACGCCCGCCTCACTCCCGCCCAAGTAGGCAAAATCGCTGCCTCATTGTTAGCTGTGGCTCAGTGGGTAGCACTCTCACCTCTGAGTTGGAAGGTTGTGGGTTCAAGTCTCACTCTCGAGACTTGAGCACATAAATCTAGGCTGACACTCCAGTGCAGTGCTGAGGGAGTGTTGCATTGTCCAAGGTGCCGTCTTTCAGATAAGACATTAAAACGAGGTTCCGTCTGACCTCTCGGATGGGCTCAAAATATCCCATGGCACTATTTTGAAGAAGAGCAGGGAGTTATCCCTGGTGTCCTGGCCAATATTTATCCTTCAATCAACATTACTAAATGAAAACAGATTAACTGGTCATTATCACATTGCTATTTGTGGGAGCTTGCTGTGCGCAAATTGGCTGCTGGGTTTCCTACATTAATACAGTGACTACACTCCACAAAGTACTTCATTAGATGTAAATTGCTTAGGACGTCTGGTGGTCATGAAAGTTGCTATATAAAGGCAAGTATTCTGTTTGACCTGAGTATTTCAAGCATTTTCTGTTTTTATACATGACATGTTAGCAACCAGCCTAGTGCATTTGACAGTCTGTGGTAGTGCTGTTTATTGAAGTGGTGCTGCCCTTTCAGTATATTAAGGTTTTCATTGATTTGGATAAGCTTATGGCGCCTCTCGTCCTTCAACTCCAAATGCTTATCCTTTTTAGTATATGTCCTTTCTTTTCCCTACAGACCACTTGTATTTCTGAAGCAAATTTGACATAGTGAAACATCCCAAGGCACTTCACAGGAGCGTTATCATAAAAATTGTTACAGCGAGCCACATAGGGAGATAATAGGGCAGAAACTTGGTCAGAGAGGTAGGTTTTAAGGTGCGTCTTAAAGGAAGAGAGAGAGGCAGAGAGGTTTAAGCAGGTAATTCCAGAGCTTAGGACCCAGACAGCTGAAACCGCAGCCATCAATGCTGGAGCGATTAAAATCAGGGATGCTCAAGAGGCCAGCACAGATATTTCTGGGGGTTTGTGGGGCTGGAGCAGATTACAGAGATACAGACACCACGAATTATATTGCCATGCACGACTGTTTACAATCTCTCATTGACCAGAGGGTGAGATATCCAGCATAATATTATGGGTACAAACATAATAGGGCTGAATTTCCGATCAGAGGCTTCATTCAGACGGACGCCTCCGACTCGAAATATTTCTCCGAATGTACCTGGTGGTCCCGAAGGCGCCTTCGCTTCCGGTCGGAGGCCGAGAATCGATCGTAGCGTACGGGAAGAGGAATTCATCGCACGCATGAAAAAGCTGGAGTCACATGGGCCTGGGCCACCAATCACGGTGCAGTATTCTCATTGATAATAACGGGGACTCCGTTTCTCTGAGTTCCCATTACTATCGATGAGAATTACCCCCTAAAACACAGAAACACAACATAACAAATAAAAAAACTCCTCACATATTTAAAATGAATTGAAATGAAAGTTGATTAACTGCTTTAGAAAAAAAATATAGTTTTCTTTTAATGTGTTTTAATAGGGTTTGAAATAAACTTACCTTAATGGACAGGGTTTTACTCTAAAAATGTGTATCTAAATTTGATTTTTATATGTTTTAAAACTCTTACGCTGGTAAAAGTAGGCTATGCGCCTGTTTTTACCAGCTGTAAAAGTTTCAAGGACATTGGCTGGGCAAGAGTTGGGCAAACAACCCAATCTCTCCCGCACGGATCCTTGGCAGATCGGAAAACCCCATTCTTGGCACACGCGCATCTCGCTGCGAAAACCGGCTTTTATGAGGCCGGAATTTTACCCCCAGTGTTATTGATTTTGGGGGGAAGGTCAGGAAGACGTTAGTCACCACTTGCAAGGCCAAGATGCCCAGCGCCTACAATCACAATCAGAAAGCTAGGCTGCAGTTAAAACTCCTGTGATTGTGGACATCAAGTTTTTGCTGTCAGTGGTAATTATATTTTTATGGGTTTATCCACACCAAATGTCCTAACAGACTAAATTTCCACTAAGTGCACAGTCCTTTTGGCAGCATACAAAGCACAGAAAGCAGAAGTATAGAATTTATTGTGTTAATGTCAATAATCGTATTAACGTTGCTTCCTATAATGGCAAAGAAAGTGAGCAAAGAGCATGTGGATCTGGGGACCTTATTCAACTGGATGCATATTTTAATCAATGCAAATTATTTGGGCATCAATGCTCCCTGAAACAGAATAGAACGAGGCCTGGACTGTGAACTTTAATACATTTATGTCACTTTATAGGAATAAAAATAGGATTTCTGCCGGGGTTGGAATGGGAAATGAATATGGGATGCAATCCAGTAATGGCGGCATTCCACATCAATTAGGAAAGTAAAAAAAAATCCCAATTGAAGAGAGCGGTGGGAGTAAGATACCCGAGTCGTGTGTGCGTATATAGGTAAGGTTAGGATTTGGTTTAATCTCGTATGATTAAAGTTAGTGCTTATCAATGGCTTGTGGATTCTTACTGTAGCGAGATATAATGGCCCGCAAATTGCAGCCTCTCCGGGTGTGTACAATATGCGCACACACTAAGAGGCCCCGCAGATGCCGGTTCTCGGCGCGCGATCTATCAAAAAGTCTTTTGACAGTTCCAACGCCTCCCCGGGAGGAAGACACCAGCGGGCGGAGATTTGGGCTATTTACCCAACTCCTGCCCAGCCAATGTCCTTCAAACTCTTACGCCTGGTAAAAGCAGGCGTCTAGCCTACTTTTACCAGCATAAGTGTTTATAAACATAGAAAAATTAAATTGTATTACTTCTTTGTATATTATATTAGAAACCATGTCTATGAAGGTAAGTTTAATTTTAACACTATTAAAACATTTTTTTAATTCAAAAACATTTTTTTTTCTCGAAAACATTTAACTTAATGCAATTTCTATCAATTTTAAGAAAGTGAAGTGTTTTTTTAAAAATTTACGTTTGTGTTTTATTTGGTGGATTGTGAGGGTATTCTCATTGATAGTAAAGGGAGCATGGAGCTCAGAGCTGCCATGAATGAAAATAGCACATTGTGATTGGTGGTCCAGGCCCATGTGATCCTCGGATACGCATACACTCCTGGAAGACATGGGTCCGTGCGCTGGATTGCGCAACTCGGCCTCGGAGCAAAATTCTACGTTCCTCGGGGACCACTAGGTATTTTCGTAAAACATCTTTCGGTTGGAGGCGTCCGCCCGCAGGAAGCCTCCGACTGCAATTTTAGGGCCAATCAAATGGTTAAAGCTGTTCATCCCAGACTGTTTCATGGTTTGATGTGTCAGGGTACAATTTAGCTGACTGTGCGCTTTAGCTTCTGCTGAGGTGCGTGATGTAGATTGGAGGATGTGGGATTTAAGCCTGTTGACTTAATTTTGTGGCCACATTGTGAAACGGGATAGACAAGACAGTCTGGAGATAGGAAGTGGACAATGGCGGTCAGGATGGTAAACAAGTTGGCATTTGGGGGGAAAGATTTGGGAGTCTAGCGCCACCACCCGTTACTACTAGATTCGGGTGAAAAAACGGCGCCCGCCGCAGCCCGCCGAGAGCCCGTCCGCTCTCGGCGGGTCCCGCTGTAGGTGGGCAGCACTGCCATTGCCTCTGCTCGCCGAAAGTATTGTAATGTGTGCAACGCTGAGTTGCCGTCCGCTCATCCATATTGGATATCGCCGCTCCTATTGCCACCCTGACCAACGCATGCCCGTGCGTGAGCCGATAAAACCTTTTCAGCAGCGTTTACATCCACGAGAAGTCTGGCAGGATTGTGGACAGGGGTGGAGGCTGACAAGTGGAAAACACCTCAGACAGATGCCAGGACTTCAAACGCCTCCTTTGCCAAGGTTCCTCTTTCATATTTTCATTTTTTGCCCATCAGTGGCTGGTCGGGAAGTGGGGGAGGCTTGCATTTTCTGGCGGCTTTTCGGGAGGCCGACAGTGTTTGTGGGTCAGTAAATCAATGGGTGTAACCTTGTGGAACACGCTGCAACTTCAGAACTGAACACCTGTAGGAAATTGCAAATCCCTCGGTATTCCCAGCAAATTAAAAAAACGCATTCCTAAACAACATCAGAGTGGCTCGAACTCATTGCAACAATTGAAGATCATCTCTGATAAGTTCTCTTTTATCTTTATGAAAAAGACTTCAAAGCATCACCCCCTAGCAAATATGGACTCACCTCAATTTCAGCTGTGGCTCAGTGGGTAAGACATGTGCTTTTGAGTCAGGAAAGTTGTGGGTTCAAATCCCACTCTATTGGACTTGAGCACAAAAATCTAGGCTGAAACTCTAGTGGAGTGCTGGTCTGTTGGAAGTGTTGTCTTTTGGATGAGATGTTAAACTGCGGCCCTGTCTGTCCTCTCTGGTGGAGGTAAAAGATCCCATGGCACGACTTGAATAAGAGCAGGCAAGTTATCCCCGGTGTCCTGGCCAATATTTATCCCTCAATCAGTATAACAAAAAATAATTTATCTGGTCATTATCGCATTGCTGTTTGTGGGAATTTGCTGTGCGCAAATTGGCTGCCACGTTTCCCACATTACAACAGTGACTGCACTCCAAAAGTACTTCATTGACTGTAAAGCGCTTTGAGACGTCCGGTGGTCCTGAACGATGTTATATAAATATAAATCTTTCTTTCTTTCAGCCAATTAAGATTTAAGGAATTATAATTAATTCATTCAAAATTCCACAACCAATTATTTATCAAGTAATTATTTTGTGTTGACTATGCAAGATGTATTAAAAGCTGGCATGATTACTAAACATTTAATCACATTCAAGAGTAACCAATTTGGAAAGGTTAGTGTTACAGAGAACACGGATGCATTCATTTCATGAACTGTAAAAAAAAATCAACAAATGTTGGGTAGCAAGTAATATTGCTGTAACGAGTATGGCAACTTTTCCATGCATGGCCTACAGGTTCGCTCCATTCTTCTCCATTCCCCTTCACTGTGAGCTGGAGACAGACCCGACCTTTGGCCTCCTGTGAATTAGCAGCCAGCACCAAAATACCGGTGCTGCCTGCACACTCTCTCAGTGGGCAGCTGTTAGCCCTGGCCAGCGTTGTTACCAGCAGGTTTCCAACGTATTCAAATTTTAAGCCCCTGGTGTTTTCTCAGAACTCATTCATTTCTGGGGGGGGGGGGGTCTTGTTCACACTAACATTTGTCATGCCATAAAGAATCAGCAAGGACAGTGCATGACTAGAGGCCTATAATGATCTTGTGCTTTCCTTAACAATTTGCAGAGTCAGGATCGAAAGGATCGATGTAGGTTACCTCTTTACTCGGGAAAACCAGAATAATTGAGTTTATTTCTCAGTATGTCCACTGCATTTGCTAGGAAACCGCCCCTCGCTAAGGTCGGTTCAGGGGCGCTAAAGGGTTGGTAAACACGAGCGCCATCATTCGTGTCGCTCGCTAATTTCGGTGTGCCGGAACTGGCGGCGCAGAGGATACCGCCCGGGTGTGTCATGCCGGTGTGCAACGCCCCCGTTATCAACCCGCTTTCAAAATTTGCATTGCGCTGCACCCGTAGCGCCCCCTAGTGACCCCGCCAGAGAAAGCTGGCGTGAAGAGCTGTCCCGGCGGTGGTGAGGGAAGGAATGACTGCACGAGGTAAGTGTGATTGTTTTTTTCATTTTGCGATTTAAGTTTATTTGGGGGTGAGTAATGTAAAGGGACTGTTTTTTGTGTTTTTTGTTCCGACTTTTTTTTGTTGCAGCGAGGCCTCTCTTAGGGCGCTACGAAGCTGGCTCTTTAGCAGGGAATATTCGGTTGCTCACCCGGCCTGGCGCCCTAAGAGAAGTGTGGAACGCTTCCCTTCGCGCTCCACTCCACTCTCAGCGGTTGGCTGCTGCATTTTGTGGCTTCCGACGTGTAATGTCTGTAAGCTTGTAATGTTTGTAGCGCCACACTGTGGACGTATTGTGTACTGCAACTGCATAGTTAATAATAAACAGAACCAGGCAGATTTCCGGAGGCTTCCATGTTAGGAGCTATGTGCGCTGTGCTCTGTGAATATATCACACGACGCTAACCATTTTCCAGCGCTAAATGAATCCACTGTCCGACATTAGCGCCTCTAAAAACGATCAAATAATTTCCAGCATTTAACGTGTGCCTGGACTTGGTCAACATAGTAAAAGGGTTATATTGCAGCCCCATTTGGTTTGTCAGATTCGAATAATCTTAATTGAGTGAATCTTCCATACACCTCATATACCAAAAAAGCAATTGCAGCCCTGGAAAAGGAGTGCCAATCGATCCCAGCTAAAGATGGATGACCTAAGGTCTTTCAATGGCCTCTTCATGTTGTGTCGTATAGCACTGCTATTGAGCAAGGTGTCGCTATTGCATCAGTACAGAAAAGGACGATCCGTCCAGACTACAATAATGACCATACCGTCAGAATTTGCCACAGAACCAGCGGCTGTCACAATTGATGCACACACGTCCTTCTCGCTAGTCTTACATCAGTAGAGATGGGACCCCAGAATTTCAGGGGCCTTGGCGTGAAATAGAATTTCAAAGGCCCAGAATTTGCGTTCGGGATGAAGGTGAACTGGCAGCGTTTGCCAGCATTCCTCTTTTGAAACTGACAGCAACTTCGGGTTTTAGCGCAGGCACACGGATCATTGACAGCTCCGAAACAGGCTGTGCTGTGACCGCCCCCCATACCCCCCTCACCATACAGAGCTGGCAATCAGAGTAATCAGCCAAATCATTGAAAGGGACAAAATCTTTGGGTCCTCCATGGTAATTACACTGTTAAATTCCCCATTAAACGTTAGACACAAAGGGATTAGGGGCAACTGGGGTTTTAACAGCGTATTGACTGCTAAACAAATGTTACAGGCCTGGAAAACTCATTTTAATTTTGAGCAGTGTGAAGTTTGTCCATTTTAATAAAATAAAACATTTTATTTAACTTTTCACAAACAAAACTAAGGGGGCAAAATGGGGCTCCTGTGAGCCTGCTGTCAGCACCTCCAGGGCCCAAATGAATTCTTGTCCAGGGGAGGGGCGCTACCGGCTCCCGCAAAATTGAGCCCTTGGCCGCTGCGCCAGTGATGTTTACATCATCGGCATGCGCAGCAGCCCGTGTTTGCCCCGCAGTGGAATTTGGGCAGCGTCCCGTGGGTTGTGTGAGAGAGTGAGCACGAGAGAGGGAGAGTGAGCGCGAGAGAGGAGAGGGGGAGCGAGCGCGAGAGAGGGAGAGATGGAGAGCAAGCGCGAGAGAGGGAGAGCAAGTGCGAGAGAGGGAGAGCAAGCGCGAGAGAGGAGAGGGGGAGCGAGCGCGAGAGAGGGAGAGTGAGCGCGAGAGAGGAGAGGGGGAGCGAGAGAGGAGAGGGGGAGAGATGGAGAGCGAGCGCGAGAGAGGGAGAGCGAGCATAAGAGAGCGAGAGAGGGAGAACGAGTGCGAGAGAGGGAGAGCGAGTGCGAGAGAGGGAGAGCGAGTGTGAGAGAGCGAGAGCGAGCATAAGAGAGGGAGAGAGGGAGAGTGAGCGCGAGAGAGGAGAGAGGGGGAGCGAGCGCGAGAGAGGGAGAGATGGAGAGCGAGCGCGAGAGAGGGAGAGCGAGTGCGAGAGAGGGAGAGAGAGTGTGAGAGCGAGAGCGAGTGCGAGAGAGGGAGAGCGAGCATAAGAGAGGGAGAGAGGGAGAGCGAGTACGAGAGAGGGAGAGCGAGCATAAGAGAGGGAGAGAGGGAGAGCGAGTGCGAGAGAGGGAAAGCAAAAGAGCGAGAGAGGGAGAGTGAGTGTGAGAGAGGGAGAGTGAGCGCGATAGAGGGAGAGCGGGTGCGAGAGAGGGAGAGCAAAAGAGCGAGAGAGGGAGAGCGAGCGCGAGAGACGGAGAGAGGGAGAGAGGGAGAGTGAGCACGAGAAAGGGAGAGCGAGCGTGAGAGAGGTTGAGTGAGAGAGCGAGAGAGGGACAGCGAGTGGGAGAGTGAGCACGAGAAAGGGAGAGCGAGCATGAGAGAGGTTGAGCGAGAGAGCGAGAGAGGGACAACGAGTGCGAGAGACGGGGAGCGAGCGCGAGAGAGGGAAAGAGGGAGAGCGAGCGTGAGAGAGGGAGAGCGAGGGAGAGGGAGCACAAGAGAGGGAGAGGGAGCGCGAGAGAGAGTGAGCGAGTGTGAGAGAGGGAGAGCGAGAGAGGGAGAGCGAGCACGAGAGAGCGAGAGAAGGAGAGCGAGCGCGAGAGCGAAAGAGAGGGAGAGGGAGCGCAAGAGAGGGAGAGGGAGCGCGAGAGAGAGTGAGCGAGTGCGAGAGAGGAAGAGTGTGAGAGGGAGAGCGAGAGAGGGAGAGCGAGCGCGAGAGATGGAGAGCGAGCACGAGAGAGCGAGAGAGGGAGAGCGAGCGCGAGAGATGGAGAGCGAGCACGAGAGAGCGAGAGAGGGAGAGCGAGCACGAGAGAGCGAGAGAGGGAGAGCGAGTGTGAGAGAGGAAGAGTGTGAGAGGGAGAGCGAGAGAGGGAGAGCGAGAGCGAGCACGAGAGAGCGAGAGGAGAGCGAGCACGAGAGAGCGCGAGAGGAGAGCGAGCGCGAGAGGGAGCGCAAGAGAGGGAGAGGGAGCGCAAGAGAGGGAGAGGGAGCGCAAGAGAGGGAGTGCGAGCGCGAGAGAGGGAGAGCGAGAAGAGAGGGTGAGCGAGTGCGATGGTGGAAGAGTGTGAGAGTGAGAGCGAGCGGGAGAGAGCGAGCGCAAGAGAGGTAGAGCAAGCGCGAGAGAGGGAGAGCGAGAGAGCCCCACCCTTCCCCCCTCCCCTCCCCTCCGCCCCCGCCCCCGCACTCCGCTTGTGGAGCGAAAATTAAAGAGGAGCTGCACGGCGCCATTTTTTTCTCCCGGCGGACTCACTGGTCCGGCCTTTGGTGCTGTATTTCGCGGAGTTCCGTGCCGCGATGGTGCAGCCCGGCACTCTTGCGGTCACGGCAACCCGCATCCACGGTGGCCTAGTGAAGGCCTCTCTCCCCACTGCAGAGCTCGCGCCGTGCCCTCCCCTTTAACGGAAGGGGAGGGTCCCCGTGCTCGTGCCAGTGTTACGCGGAGCAGCCGCGCAGCGCTGCAACATTCGCACGCTTAGCGCCCACCCCCCACACCCCCGTCCCTGCCCGCGAGGGAGCGGAACGCCCGACATTGCGCACCACTTTCTCTCGGGGGCGATAACACCAATTTCGCAGCCGGGGCGGAACTTCCACTCTGGGCACAGGAAGTGTCACCTCACCTCGGTTACCGTCCCGAAACGGGGTGTTGCTGAATTTCGGCCCCTACACGGTTTTTTTTAACGTTAGTCCATCTTTACTTCCGGTATGCTTTTTGCTCTCTCTAGCATTGTTAAAAAGTTGGAATTCTCAGAGCTCACTCACTTCCTTGCTCACCGTCTGTGAGAATTCTGACTTTTGATTGGTTGCTTAGACAGCCTGTTGTCACCACAGCAGCTCACACTCAGGAATCCCCACTTTATTCCGTTGAATTAAATTGAAGGTCGGAAATCCCGAAGTTCTCGACTCAGGGATCAAATTGCCGAGACCCTTGTGCGGAGCGTACTTCGAGGCCAGCGACGGACACCTTTTGCTTTGCTTCGCTGCTGACCATAAATTCCAGGCCACTATTTCTGCCCTCTTTATGAGTTTAGGCAGTTAACCAAATCCAGTGAAAACTAACAAAGGATGGAATTAAAATGAGCCAATCTCATACTTTGTGGTCACAACAAATCAGCAATGAAATTCCAAGTGGCAGTGTTCCGCATAATCTCTAATCAGCAAACACCTCTGCAGACTGGTAAATAGTGCTTTCTTGGGCTATCTCTCACCACCCATATTGTTTCCGAACCACACATCAGTGCATTCTGTGAGTGAGCTGTATAATAAAATAAACAAGGAAACCTGATTTTGCAGCAGGTAAATCATAAAGACTCACATTATTCTGTGGGCAATCAGACACTGCAATATACGGATTATTGGAATTAAAGAATTACATTTTTCATAAGGCGGATAGGTATTACGGAAAAAAATACACACCAACAAATTACATTACTGATTGTGCGATTGTGTTTGCTTAAGGATTACTGTCGTCACAGCGATGAGCAATTGAGCTTCCTCCCTGCCTAAACTCACCTTAATTGAAGCTTTGCTTTGTTGGATGTTAAGCAGATTCACACTCCACCTAATCCTGGAGAGCTAAGAAAAGCCTGGCTTCTACTATCGAATACAAAACGTCTTTCTCCCCCCCCGACCCTTTCCGCCCTCAACTCCAACGTGCACAAGGAGCTCATGGAGTTCGTTATCTCTAAAACCATTTTAATTTCGGGGGCCGCGGTGAGAATTCGGATGGGCGGCAGGAGGGAGCACGAGCAGGACCCGCCAGAAATAGCATGTAAAAGGACCAAAAAAATGAGAAAAGCAAGACTTGCATTTATATAGCGCCTTTCACAACCACCGTATTTCTAAAAGCGCTTCACAGCCAATGAGGTACTTTTGGAGTGCAGTCACTGTTGCAATGTGGGAAACGCGGCAGCCATTTTGCGCACAAGCAAGCTCCCACAAACAGCAACGTGATAATGACCAGATAATCTGTTCTTGTTTAGTAACGTTGATTGAGGGATAAATATTGGCCAGGACACTGGGGACAACTCCCCTGCTCTTCTTTGATCTTTTACACCCAGCTGAGAGAGCAGGCGGGGCTTCGGTCTAACGTCTCATCCGAAAGACGGTATCTCCGACAGTGCAGCGCTCCCTCAGCACTGCACAGGCAGTGGCAGCCTAGATTTTTGTGCTCCAGTCTCTGGAGTGGGACTATGAACCCACAAACCTCTGACTCAGAGGCGAGAGTGCTGCCCACTGAGCCACAAAAGGCGGGAGAGAGGGCCAATTATAGTGTGGGGGACTGGGAGGGGGGCAGAAAGGCCGGGCGTGGGGCGGAAGATTTTTGTGGGGTTTGAAGCAGTAAAATTTCTCGAACAAAACTTGTACTGAGCATTCAGTGTTGAGTCTGCAGTGGTCCCTTAAGGACCGCAGGTTAGGCTGCTCAACACCTGCTAATAATGGCGGAGCACCCATGGGTGCCTTAAATTTGCATTGGGGTGCTATGTATGTGACTGATTTTGTTTTTTTCCAAAATCCTTCAGCTCAGATCAGCTATATCAACCTGCTAGCAAGATCAACTTGCAGAATTACATTACAAACTTCAATTTGAAATGCAGCACGCGGAAACTGACAACATAGTTGATCCTGGCACTCAAGCTGAACCTGGTAATCTTTTGTTCATCCGATTGTCGATCTTACCTACTTATTTATTCATGGGGTGTGGGCATTGTAGTGTATGTACCTGTGAGGCTGCTCACGGGTTTGTAGAGCTATTGATTGGAGGAGGCGGGAGTCCCCAGTGGAGTGCACTCTACGCGGGAGTCCTCCACTATTTATCGGGGACTTGGCCTGGAGGGTGGTGCACGGAGCAGTCCCGTGCAATACATTTTTAAGTCGGTTCACAGGCTCCCAGGCCGCCTGCAATTTCTGCGGTCTGGAAGAGTCCGTGTTCCATGTTTTTATGGAGTGTGCGAGGTTGCAGCCCCTGTTTCATTATTTAAAGGGGTTGCTCCTCAATTTCTGGCTGCACTTCAGTCCCACACTCCTGATCTTTGGGCACCCTGTGCGGAGCGGAGCGGGTAGGTCCGAGGGCCTCCTCGTAGGACTGCTCCTGGGCACGGCCAAAGGGGGCCATCAGCCGGTCCAGGCAGCGGGCGGTCGAGGGGTTCGTTCAGCCTGACTGCCTGCCTCTCTTCCGCGCCTACATCCGGGCCAGGGTGTCCTTGGAGATGGAGCACGCGGTGTCCACCGGTACATTCGCGGCCTTCCGCGAGAGGTGGGCGCCGGAGGGACTGGAGTGCATCATCACCCCCGGCAACCAAATTTTAATTTGATTTTATGTTTTAAAGTTTCATTGTTTTAATTGCCGGTGTTTTTAGTGTTCCCCTCCCCTTTTATAGGGGGCACTTGGAAAAAAAAAATGTGATTTTAGTGCCCCAAAAAAAACCCAAAAAAACCAACAAAAAAAAATACAAAATAAACAAAAAAGAAACACAAAAAAAAGGGCCTTGAAAATGTTTGGTTTGTCCCCCAGATCGGGGGTCACAATTTAATGTTTAGTGTTTCTCCCAAAAGAGTTGTAGAGCTATTGATTGGAGGAGGTGGGAGCCCCCGGTGCAGTGCACTCTACGCGGGAGTCCTCCCTTTATTTATTGGGGACTTGGCCTGGAGGGTGATGCACGGAGCAGTCCCGTGCAATACATTTTTAAGTCGGTTCACGGGCTCCCAGGCCGCCTGCAATTTCTGCGGTCTGGAAAAGTCCATATTCCATGTTTTTATGGAGTGTGCGAGGTTGCAGCCCCTGTTTCATTATTTAAAGGGGTTGCTCCTCAATTTCTGGCTGCACTTCAGTCCCACACTCCTGATCTTTGGGCACCCTGTGCGAAGGGGAGTGGGTAGGTCCGATGGGCCTCCTCGTAGGACTGCTCCTGGGCACGGCCAAAGGGGGCCATCAGCCGGTCCAGGCAGCGGGCGGTCAAGGGGTTCGTTCAGCCTGACTGCCTGCCTCTCTTCCGTGGTTACATCCGTGCCAGGGTGTCCTTGGAGATGGAGCACGCGGTGTCCACCGGTACGCTCGCGGCCTTCCGCGAGAGATGGGCGCCGGAGGGACTGGAGTGCATCATCACCCTCGGCAACCAAATTTTAATTGGATTTTATTTGTTTTAAAGTTTAATTTGTTTTAATGCCGGGTTTTTGTGTCCCCCCAGTCAGGGGCCATTTGTATAATTTGCCTCTCGGTGCCCTAAAACAAAACCCTAAAAACCCCACAAAAAAAACCCCAAAAAAGGACACTTGAAAACTGTTTGGAGTGTCTCCCTCCTTTAATAAGGGGGCACTTGAGTTAATGTTTATTTTGTTTTGCAACAAAAGAGTTGTAGAGCTATTGATCAGAGGAGGCGGGAGTGCACTCTACGCGGGAGTCCTCCCATTATTTATTTGGGACTTGATCTGGAGGGTGGTGCATGGAGCAGTCCTGTGCAATAAATTTTTAAGCCGGTTCACGAGCTCTCAGGCCGCCTGCAATTTCTGCGGTCTGGAGGAGTCCGTGTTTCACGTTTTTACGGAATGTGCAAGGTTGCAGCCCCTGTTCCATTATTTAAAGGGGTTGCTCCTCAATTTCTGGCTGCACTTCAGTCCCACACTCCTGATCTTTGGGCACCCTGTGCGAAGGGGAGCGGGTAGGTCCAAGGGCCTCCTCGTAGGACTGCTCCTGGGCACGGCCAAGGGTGCCATCAGCCAGTCCAGGCAGCGGGCGGTCGAGGGGGTCGTTCAGCCCGACTGTCTGCCTCACTTCCGCGCCTACATCCGGGCCAGGGTGTCCCTGGAGATGGAGCATGCGGTGTCCACCGGTATGCTCGCGGCCTTCCGCGAGAGGTGGGCGCCGGAGGGGCTGGAGTACATCATCACCCCGGGCAATCAAATTTTAATTTGAACCATTATTGTTAAAAGTTAATTTGTTTAATGTGTCGGTTTTGGTGCCTCCCCTTTAAACAGACTGCACTTGATTTACAATTGTTTTTCAGGTGCAACTAAAATAGTTGTAGAGTTGTTGAGTTGGGAGCAGCTTAGCCAGTCACACGATGTTCACAAGACTCAATAAAACTCCAGCCAGTTGGGGCAGATGGCTGAGCCTGATGGATGAACTGGCAATGTGCAGAGTGATTGTTAAACCTTTGCTAATTAACCAACTCGTTCTTAATAGCGATGTGTTGCTATTAATTCTGAAGCAACGAACCTATGAAGCAAATACATAACATCAAGGCCAGCATTTATTGCCCATCCCTACTCGCCCTTGAGAAGATCATGGTGAGCCACCACCTTGAACCGCTGCAGTCTGCGTGGTGAAGGTACTCCCACCTTGATTTTGTCGTAGCAGTTTAGTACAACTGAGTGGCTCGCTCGGCCATCTCAGAGGGCAGGTAAGAGTCAACCACATTGCTGTGGGTCTGGAGTCACATGTAATGATGGCAGATTTCCTTCCATAAAGGACATTAGTGAACCAGTTGGGTTTTTATATCAATCCGACCGTTTTCCTGGTCACCACTACTGCTGACACAAGCTTTTTATTCCAGATTTATTTAGTTAACTGAATTTAAATTCCCCAGCTGCTGCGGTGGGATTTGAACTCACGTCCCAGATTATTAGTCCAGGCCTCTGGATTACTATTCTAGTAACATAACCACCATGAATTTCAGCTTTCCCAACATTTGTTTGAATCTGGTGCCAAATCAAACTAACCCTAAGCGTTCAGCAGCAGTGATGTCATCAAGCTGGCGAACCAGCCAATCATATTCTCACAGACAGCAAACCAGGAAGTAAAATGCACTGCTTCTGACTTACTTTTTATAAGATTTACAGAGAAACAAAGATTGAGGCATACAGATATGATTCAGGTAGAAGTTGAAATATCATAAACAAAATTAAAAAATAATAATATATTAAAAACGTGTATTCTTAAACATATTAATGGAAAATGTGACATCCCACAAATATAAAATTTGTTTTTCAGGGTCAGAATGGTTTTTCAGCCGTCAGTACACCGTTAAAAACTAAGTTATACCTCTTTCAACAAGGCTTTGGGGGTGAAATTGGGTGGCTCTGTACCTCCCTTTAGTGCCCCCGGGGTGGCTATGCGACCAGGCACGGTGATAACCTCAACTCCCGTCATATTTGGCAGGAGGTTTGTGGTGACGCTACGACATTGCGCCCCGATCTCCTTTGCCCGGAGATCGTGGCGCGTCACCGTGTGCATCACCCCGTTAGCGTCCCTGGACGCCAAATTGCCTTGCGCCCCCAGGCGAAAACTTCGGCAGCTACAGGAGGCATGGGTCGGGCGGCCGGCTGCTACCCGGGGCAATGCTTAAAAGCCAAGGCAAGTAACAAAAAAAAACATACCTTTTTTCTTCCAGCTTTTTTCACGGGTTCCTTTCTGCAATCGATTAGCCCGGCATTGTGCTTGAGTATCGGGCTGATCGCGCAGGTTCACCGCTTCCTTGGTGGTCCAAGTAAGTTGTTTATTATTTTGCAGAGCTTGCAGCGATGGCCTTTCCCTTTAAGGGAGGGAAGGGCCCTTTAAACGCGGCAGTGCTGTAAGGCCCAGTGTGCAACGCCGCTGAACTTACCGCCTGCTGCTGATTGCGCCCCAAGAAGGAAGTGAAACGCTTGATTTACCGCTCTGCTTCCTTCTTGGAGCGCAAACAGCGAATATTTTAAAAGTTTGAAATCGTTAGTGCCTGTCGAGGTCATGCTAATGTGTTGCAAATCCTTTGAATTCCGGTTGTTTAACCTTTCCCATATTATAAACTGGAAGTTTTAGTTTGAGATTACGATTCAGAGCTTGCTTCAGAGACCCAAGAATGCTTCAAGTTAGTTCAACTGCTTCCGTTATTGAGAAGGCAAGTAGTATTACATTTACCAAAAATATCAGTGAAGTCAACGATATTTTCTGTTTTGAGAAACACAAACAGAGAGCCAAATGCCTGCGCTGCAGTTGGGGATGATGACATGAAGACATAAAGAGACAGAACAATTTTAGGTCGTGGGAGCAGTAATAGTTTTAAATACACAATGAGTGAATTACCACAAGAGTTCTCCTACTCAACCACCGGAACTGAGAATCAGTGGATAATTCCTGTGGAGATTCACCCGCTTTGTGCATTTTAAACAGAGAATATGTTGAAGAGCCTAATTTGCAAAACTACAATTTGATAATTGTTCAATGGAATTAAGTCTACCTATTATATGGACACATCATTCTGAGAGAGTGAGAAAAGGGGAGAAAAAAAAGAAAGAAAGACTTGCATTTATATAGCACCTTTCACGACCACCGGACGCCTCAAAGCGCTTTACAGCCAATGAAGTCATTTTTGGAGTGTAGTCACTGTGAGCACTGTGGGAAACGTGGCAGCCCACTCACCAACAACCTCCCACAAACAGCAATGTGAGAATGACCAGATGATCTGTTTTTGTTATGTTGATTGCGGGATAAATATTGGCCAAGTGAAAGTTATTATGAGATTGACCAAAAGCTCGGTCAAAGAGGTTGGTTTTAAGGAGCGTCTTAAAGGAGGAGAGTGAAGTGGGGAGGTTTGGGAGGGAATTCCCAATCTGAGGGCTGAGGCAGCTGAAGCACGTTGGGACGTTTTCCTACGTTCGTGACACGATCTGAATGCGAGTTGTTGTTATCACAGCTAGAACAGAACAGAAGTGCCTGGAGATAAAAATGCGTGCCCCCATTCTACCACGTTAAAATGCCAAACATTAGGACTATCGCGGGATGTTAATGCTCATCAGTCAGTGATAGTTCTTCATGTGTGCATGTAGACTTTGAGCAATGACAGGTTGTTTGATCTGGGAAAGTATCAAAAGGTAACTACACCATTTGTAGCACAGAATTGCAATGGTGACCCTATGTACATCAGGCTTCCCACCTGAAACAGATGGACCTCTGGCCCGACCATTTCAGACCCCTCCTCATTATAGTATTAGGCAGTCCCTCGTATCGAGGATGACTTGCTTTCACACCAAAAAGGGATGAGTTCACAGGTGTTTCAATGAGGGACCTGACATTATTGGTCCCGAACTACATACTGAAGGGTGGAAGATGCCTGTGCGTGGATTTTTTTAACGTGGGGTGGCCGTTGCACACCAGCCACCACATGGGCTTGACAGAGCTAGGTCTTGATCCAGTGGCAAGGATTACCCAAGACGACTGGAGACCAAGCTCTGCTGCACGGGCCTAGTGCGCACGCACAGATTGCAGTGTGGGCTGACCCATGCTGCCCCTGGGCCCTCGCCTCTCCTGGGCCCCGAACCCTCACCTCTCCTGGGCCCCGATCTCTCACCGCTCCTCCACCCCAATCAAAAATGGAGCAGTCAGAAACAGGACACCAACCAGTCTCCTCTCATCTTGGAGACATCAAACATCAATGCTGTTATTTGATATATCAAAATATCAAACTCCAGTCTAGTTGAAGTGCCACTTACCCCTCCTCATGTGGCGGGAGTGACAGCGTAAGTGGGAGAGTGAGTGAGCCAACACTATATTCAGGTCACCGTTACTCCCGATTATGCCAGGCAGATGCACTGAAAATCAGCCCTGGTGAGAGTGAATCCAGGAATGGCTACGAGGGGCTGAGAGGGTTGTCCTATGAGGAGAGATTGAGTAGATTGGGCCCATATGCTCTGGAGCTTAGAAGAATGTGAGGTGATCTCAATGAAACGCATGAAATTCTTAGAGGGCATGACAGGGTAGAGACTGAGAGGCTGCTTCCCGTGGCTGGAAAGTCTAGAACTAGCGGGCATAGTCTCAGGATAAGGGGTCAGCCATTTACCACTGAGATGAGGAGGAATATCTTCACTCTGATGGGCCGAGATTATCCCTTTCTGTAAGGCACGTGACCGCCTGAAAGCGGTGTCCAGTGGTCGGTGCAGAATGGCCGCCAAGTCTCCGCGGGATGGGGCCACCATTTTAAAAATTGCCGACCCTCAGGTTTGGAGTGATGCAGGGGACCGTTCCGCCCATTTTCCCGCCGCGGCACACACCACTTACTGACCGGTGGCAACCCCTTTCCCGGAATTTCCCTGCGGGAGTGGCGCTGCCTCCGATAGGTGCCCCCACAGCTTTTTCTGTCGGTACCCTTTGTGTGGCTGGGCAGCGCAGCCGCTCTTAAAGGGGAGGTGGTGCTGCCAGTGACGCCATGTTATTTTTATTTCTCAGCCGACTGCCAGGTCGGGCCGACAATTGTGGCCGCAGGTTCGGCCGGGCCGCCAACAGGCAGCCTGGAACCCCCTCTCGGGTGCCAGGCTGCTGGCCCGACCGAAACCCTCCCTGGTGGCCCAGTGTTTGCCACTGAAGTGGCTGCAGAGTTCACAGCGGCCCTCCCCGTTAACTGAAGGGCGATGACGTCATCAGCTTGGCGCCGATGACTTTGAGCGTCGGTTAGTCTGACCTGGCATCACTTCCACCCCCCATGATGAGACCACCTCCGCCCCACTTAGAAAAAAAGCACCAACACCTGAATTTCTCCGGATTGTCCGCCCCATGTGTTGGGGCGGACGGAACCGTTTGTAAATGGTAGGTGTGAATCGTTTGGGGCAGTGTGCTATTTCGGCCCATGTTTCTCTCTCCACAGGCGCTGAGTTTTACCAGCATTTTCTGTTTTGATGAACTATTTCATCTGGTGGTGGGAATCCAGAACAAAAGGGCGGGGGGGGCATCATCTTAAAATTAGAAGCTAGGCCGTTCAGGGATGACATCATGGAGCGCTTCTTCACACAAAGGGTAGTGGAAATCTGGAACTTTCTCCCCAACAAGACTGTGGATGTTGGCTGAATGAAAATTTTCAAGACTGTGGCCCATGGATTTTTGTTGGCTACGGGTATCCAGCGATTATGAAACAAAGGTGGGTAAATAGAGTTCAGGTACAGATCAGCTATGATCAAATTGATTGGTGAAACAGGCTTGAGGGGCTGAATGGCCTCCTCTTGTTCCAATGTTCCTGTGCTCTGTGTTTTAACAAATCAGTTGCTTATTTGAGCCAATGAGAAAATCCTCACACTTGTTTTTTTTCTGCAACATATTTAGTATTCAGCCGTAAAGATTTGGGATAGGCAAGACTTGTCTAAATGCATTGTGATCTTGTCTGAGAATTCTTTCAAGCCTAGGGATAAACGGTCACATGAAATAGGATCAAAAAATGTTTTCAATAAGCAACAATTCTATGCAATCTTTTTGATAAGTAATGAAACCTAAATATTGTAAATCTAAACTGAATACAGCAAGCAATAGAAATTCTCTCTTGACTACTAATAAGGTTCACCAAGTGTCTCATTTGTTATGTGATTTTATAATGCCCAACATTCATACCCATAACATTCATCTTGGTCTGAAATGATTTATGTTTAGTAACAAGAGTAATATGAAATCTGAAAATCTTGTAAGATATGATGTGTATGAGCTAATGAGATCTGCGCATCCCTCTCAATAACAAAGGGGCAGTGTTTGCTCAAACACTGGCTTATTCCACTTATGTTGTGCAGAGATTTGGAAAAAGAGTCAGTTTTAAACAGAAAATGCTTTGCTCATCATCAGCAGCGGGCAAATATGATACCCATTGTACTTCCTGGTGATTTAGAAACAAGATTGTCTTCAAACTAAATAATGAGGTTCTCTTGGGAGAAGATTCACTTTGGCCACTAGGAATTAATGACATTACGAGACACAATGGCTCATATTCCTCTAATCAGTATCTCCAGCAGAACTGTACTGTGCTCCCACAGCCTGCTTTTACCATTTGACTGGAATGAGAGAAAATTGGAAATCTTCCCACAGTGTTGCCGCCAAGCAACAACCGGTGGAAATCTTCCCTCCAAATGATTTACCTGTTTCGCTTTAGAATTGAAGCTCCTCCCCTCATTTTCACCTTTCCCCAGCTATCTTCCCTGATCACCGCTATCATTCCAGTTCTTCTGTCGTGCTTCATCCCTCTGGCAAAGTGACGGGACAGGTTCACCTCCGGGGACATTGCAGGTCACTTGGTTGATTTTATATTCAGATGTTCATGCGTGGTATTAGCAGCTGTCTGTGCACAATCTGGCAAGCTGAGCCATGCAGACTGAGGAAGCTCTCCGATCCAATCCAAGGGCTGGATTTTCGGCTTTGTTGATTTCGGGGCGGTAATGGCGGCGGGGCGGTAAAGTTTGCGCCCGGGAACAGCTTGCGCCTCAGTCAGCAAAATTGGGCAGCTGGGCCCTGAGTGTGGGGCGGAGCGTTAAGGGAGGCGTTCTACACCTCTCTCAGGGCACTAGGCCGGCTGAGCAAGCGAAAATCCCGAGCTAAACAGCCGGCCTCGGAGCGCGCTGAGAGAGGCCAGAGGAGAAAAAAAAACTTGGAAAAAACCCACCCAATACATAGCCCACGCCACCACAACATAAATCACAAAAAAAAATTAAATAACAATCACACTTACCTGAGGTGGCCATTACTTACGTCACTGCAGCCGGTATAGGTTGGACAGCCCATTTTCACAGGCAGTCCCAGTAGGGAGCGCTGCGGGGTGTACGGGTCGGGCGGGAGTCAAAAAGTGCGCTGGTGTCGCAACCAGGGGCATTGCACACCGGCTCAACTCTTCTGGGCGGTACTGCTCCGGGCACCCGCAAAACCAGCCCCGGAAAACCCCCCCGCGGGGTGCTGGAAGCTGACTGCCCGCCCAGACGAGCTCACTGCCGCCATTGCCGCCCCTCCGGGCCGAAAACAGAGGTGGACCTCACCGGAAAATCCAACCCTTGGTCTTTGGTTATCATGCTCTTCCTGCTGCAAGTGCATTTGTGGGCATCGGGGTGAGGAAAGGATTGCCAATGGCTGTGATTCCCCCATGGTCAAATAGCTCGGCTGCACTCATTGGCCAGACTCACACGGCTGAATAGCCACTGAGATGTGACACAAGACAGCTGTTGGCACTTGTATACGTCAGCGTCGGTCACTCCCTTCGAGAAAGGAGAGGCTAAAGGAAGACTAATGTGGCGGCGTGGGAATACAAAATGAGCTATTGGTAATTTACAACAAAGGAGAAAGGGTATTGAACCTGGAGGGCTTTTCAGCGCTAAAGCAAGAACAACTTGTATTTGTATAGCGCCTTTAATGCAGTGAAATGTCCCAAGGTGCTTCACAGGAGTATTATGAGATAAAACAATTTGGCACCGAGCCGCATAAGTAGAAATTAGCGCAGGTGACCAAAAGAAGTAAGTTTTAAGGAGCGTCTTGAAGGAGGAAAGAGAGGTAGAGAGGCGGAGAGGTTTAGGCAGGGAGTTCCAAAGCTTGGGGCCCAGGCAACAGAAGGCACGGCCACCGATGGTTGAGCGATTATAATCAGGGATGCTCAGGAGAGCAGAATTAGAGGAAACAAGACATCTCGGGGGGGTTGTGAGGCTGGAGGAGATTACAGAGATAGGGAGGGGCAAGGCCATGGAGGGATTTGAAAACAACGATGAGAATTCTGTAAAGTTTACAGTTCACTTCTAGAAACTTTAGGAAATGAGAAGTCATCCTCTTTATGGCCCATTGCCAGATAGATATTTTACAAATAGAGCACAATTCAAATAGAGCAAGCAGAGTAGAACTGCAACATTAAAGCTGCGATTTAGGTCTCAGATGCATAAACACAAACAGCGCATTGCAGGGAGAACCAGATAAAATTTGAAAACAGCTGGATGCTCGTGACATTTCCAAAGTCAATACATTAAGAACATTGCAATGAGCAACTACTTTTGAAAGTCATAACTGATTCCTAGCTTCATGCTTTGCAAATCTGATGGTATCTCTTCGGATTTGCATAACGAGTGCTATATTATGTGAGAAATTAACAAAGAACAGCACTGCTGGGGGTGCTTGTGTAACCCAAAGAATTTTGCTTTCTAACATACTTCCGCTATTGGCTAAAAATTCTTCGTTGAAGGACGCGTGCACATTAATTCAGGGCAGTGAGACTTCATCCAGCCTGGAGGAGCTGAGTGAGCTCTGCTTCATTGAATAAGAAAACCCATGTCATGCCCATTCTGTGGCCATCATCGTTTTCATTCATTTGGTCTTTTGTAACTTTATCGGGAGTTATGTTTGTTATTTTAAATTCGCCTCTGTTGCGGCGTTAATCCAGGTGCAGCGGTAAAGTTTGCTCCGGAAAATGGTTTGCGTCTCCAGCCGCAACATTCACCAGCTGGGCCCTGAGTGTGGGGCGGAGCGCTAAGGGAGGCGTTACACAACTCTTCAGCTAGGCTGGTTGAAAATCCCGAGGTAAACAGCCGGCCTCGGCGTGCTCTAACACAGGCCTTGGGGGAAAAAAAATCTGAAAATAAACCCTGTCATGTATCCTACATGGTTACTGCTTAGACTATCACAAGGTGTGCCACCAGAGGGCACTGCAGTGGGAGACTTGTAGGTCACCTGTTCAGGTGCGCCTGGCCTAGTATAAAAGGCGGGCCACCAGGTGTGATCCTCACTCTGGAGTTACATTAAATGGACTAAGGTCACTACAGTTCGAGTACGACACTTCGCGTCGTGCAGTCATTATCAGAGCATCTGAAGCCATAACAAACCCCACCACCAAAAACATTCCCGATACATTACTGACGCCACATCCACACAAATCGCAAAAATAAAAAACAATCTCACTTACCTCAGGTCGACATTCCTTCCCTCACTGCGGCCGGTACTGCTCAGACCACCCGCATTCCCAGGCGGTCCCACTAGGGTGCGCTACGAACCGGGCGCGAAACAAATTTGGATACGGTGTCGCAACCAGGGGCGTTGCATATCGGCTCGCCACTCCCAGGCGGTACTGTTCCACGCCCCCCGCAAACCCGGCACCAAATGTCCCGGAAGCTGGCTGCCCACCCGGAAATGATTTCCACCGCTACTATCACCCCTCTCAGGCATAAACAGATATGGCAACAAAACAAAACATCCAGCCCAATGTCTTTATGAAAACATGTGTGACTACATTGTTCTTCCACATATTTGGGAAGGGAGAAGAGTCACAACAGCTACGTGTGACTTGAGAACATCATTTACAATGAATACAAATATGGGTGAGCATGGGATACTCTGCACATCACAGGTGGTTATGAGCCATGTTTAATCTCCCAGCGGATAGTTCAGTCAAAATATACTCTGGTTCCTGAAACCAATCCAACAAATTTCGGAAGTTCAGGATGCCCCGCCTCTCAACCCAAGCCTGCTGCCTTCCACAGGTAACCAACCCCTGCCCCGATAAAACAGAAGCAATCATATCTCATGGAGACTTTCTTCTTCTCAGCCTAGAACAATCTCAGAAATCCTCAGGCCCATTAATAAACAAATATAGATTGGGCCTCTATTCCCTGGAGTTTAGAAGAATGAGAGGTGATCACATTGAAACATAAAATCCTGAAGGGGCTCGGCAGGGTAGATGCTGGGAGGATATTTCCCCTGGCTGGGGAGTCTAGAAATAGGGGTCACAGTCTCAGGATAAGGGGTCGGCCATTTTGGGGGGCATCATTGGAAATGGGCACCCGTTGGTCATAAGAAGAGGTAATTGAGATAGGAGGGTCGGGAATACCCAATGTAATGTAATGTATTTGCTTCACGGATTCTTTGCTTAAGAATTCATTGCAACACATTGCTATTAAAAACTAGTTGGTTTATTAGCAAAGGGTTAACAATCACACTACACATTACCGGTTCATTCACCAGCTCATAATCACCTGCCTCGTCGTGGATCCCCCGAACCCAACTGGCTGGGGTTTTATTGAGTCTTGTGAACACCACGTGACAGGTTAAGCCACTCCCAATTCAACAGCTTTACCAACCTGTGAGCAATCTCACAGGGTGCATACATTACACTCGTTTCCATGGAGACACACGACAGGCACCTACTGCGAGCACGAGGACAGTCCTAGCCACTTGTGGAAGTCAAGGGGCAACGTCAAAGGGGCAGAGACCTGACAAGGCACTGGTCCTCTCTGTAGCCCCGGGGAAACGAGTTCAGAAATATCAGGGGCTAGGCTGCCTATACATCTTCATGAAGGCAATGTCCAATTAATATCAATAGCCACCCCTGACAGTTTAGATTGAATTAATTTGCAAAGAAGGAATATATCAACATGTGCAGAATCATTGACCCAAAACATTCGCTCCACCAATTACACTGCCGTGGCAGAGAACGGAAATGATTCAAACAAAACTTACCGACTTCAGACATTTCGGGGACAGAAGCAGAGTACGGTCCTTCCAGAAAGGCCGGTGCATTGTCGTTTATGTCCTGCACCTTGATGATAAACTCGGACTCGGGCTCCAGGGGCTTGTTGGTTTTTCTGTCCAAAGCTTGTGCGTGTAGAATGTAATGTATCCTCTGCTCACGATCCAGGCTTTTAGTTGCGTGAATGTCTCCTGTACTGTCATCAATAACAAATATAGAACCAGCACCTTCCCCGGAAAGGATGTACTTGACCGATCCATCGCCTTTATCTGCATTCGAGTGAAGCTGGAAAAAAAAATATCAGGGAAGCATAAGTACAAATGTATAAATAAGCATTGGCTTTTAAGCAAATCCTGTACTGTGTCCGCCCTCTCACCCAATCTTTTCCAAATGTTCTCCTGGCTCTTGGCGGGGTAGGATTCCATGGGTACCAATTGCACTCTGGTACTTTCCCCAAATGTCCATTCTTCATGGGAGAGCCGCCATCCTATTTGGAAATGCTATTCAACCACGGGGTTATTCCAGATAGGCCTAACCCTCTCCTCACCCAACATCTACACTTTTATTTTCCAGCTAAAGTTCATCAGGAATAGGAAGCCCATACCAAGTCAGTTGTAGCATCGTTACTCCTATTGCAACTGAGAGGAAAGTAAAGTAGGAATCGAATAGGCAACGTTTTAGAATGCTAGGCTATTACAAGGAGGAGGCCATTTAATTATTAAGGATGTCATAGCAGCACATTTGGAAAATGGTGACATGATAGGTCCAAGTCAGCATGGATTTGTGAAAGGGAAATCATGCTTGACAAATCTTCTGGAATTTTTTGAGGATGTTTCCAGTAAAGTGGACAAAGGAGAACCAGTTGATGTGATATATTTGGACTTTCAGAAGGCTTTTGACAAGGTCCCACACAAGAGATTAATGTGCAAAGTTAAAGCACATGGGATTGGGGGTAGTGTGCTGACATGGATTGAGAACTGGTTGTCAGACAGGAAGCAAAGAGTAGGAGTAAATGGGTACTTTTCAGAATGGCAGGCAGTGACTAGTGGGGTACCGCAAGGTTCTGTGCTGGGGCCCCAGCTGTTTACATTGTACATTAATGATTTAGACGAGGGGATTAAATGTAGTATCTCCAAATTTGCGGATGACACTAAGTTGGGTGGCAGTGTGAGCTGCGAGGTGGATGCTATGAGGCTGCAGAGTGACTTGGATAGGTTAGGTGAGTGGGCAAATGAATGGCAGATGAAGTATAATGTGGATAAATGTGAGGTTATCCACTTTGGTGGTAAAAACAGAGAGACAGGCTATTATGAATGGTGACAGATTAGGAAAAGGGAAGGTGCAATGAGACCTGGGTGTCATGGTACATCAGTCATTGAAGGTTGGCATGCAGGTACAGCAGGCGGTTCAGAAAGCAAATGGCATGTTGGCCTTCATAGCGAGGGGATTTGAGTACAGGGGCAGGGAGGTGTTGCTACAGTTGTACAGAGCCTTGGTGAGGCCACACCTGGAGTATTGTGTACAGTTTTGGTCTCCTAACTTGAGGAAGGACATTCTTGCTATTGAGGGAGTGCAGTGAAGATTTAACAGACTGATTCCCGGGATGGTGGGACTGACCTATCAAGAAAGACTGGATCAACTGGGCTTGTATTCACTGGAGTGTAGAAGAGTGAGAGGGGACCTCATAGAAATGTTTAAAATTCTGACGGGTTTAGACAGGTTAGATGCAGGAAGAATGTTCCCAATGTTGGGGAAGTCCAGAACCAGGGGTCACAGTCTAAGGATAAGGGGTAAGCCATTTAGGACCGAGATGAGGAGAAACTTCTTCACCCAGAGAGTGGTGAACCTGTGGAATTCTCTACCACAGAAAGTGGTTGAGGCCAATTCACTAAATATATTCAAAAGGGAGTTAGATGAAGTCCTTACTACTCGGGGGATCAAGGGGTATGGCGAGAAAGCAGGAAGGGGGTACTGAAGTTTCATGTTCAGCCATGAACTCATTGAATGGCGGTGCAGGCTAGAAGGGCTGAATGGCCTACTCCTGCACCTATTTTCTATGTTTCGATGTTTCTATTTGGCCCCTCGAGTCTACGCCGGCTCTTTCGAAGAGCAATCCTGTTCGTCCCACTGCCCCGTTCTTTCCTTATAATCCCTGCAATTCTTTTATCCTTCAAAGTAGTTATCCAATTCCTTTTCGAAGGCTATTATTGAAGCTGTATCCACCGCCCTATCAGGCAGTGCATTGCAAATCCCAACCACTCGTTCCGTAAAACAGTTTTTCCTCATTTCACCTCTCATTCTTTTGCCAATCAGCTTAAATCTGCGCAATTTAGTTACCGACCCTTCAGCCTTTGGAAACAGTATCTCTTCATTGACTTTATCGAAGCCCTTCATGATTTAAATACCTCCATCAAATCTCCTCTTAGCCTTCCCTGCTCCAAGGAGAACAATCCCAGTTTCTACAGTGTATCTTAATCAGTTAACCCTGGTTTCAGAACAAGATATTTTTTTAACTAGCAAAGAGGGTGAAATTAGTCTTGGATAAAAGCAGAAAACAGGCGACAGTGAAACAGCAGTCCTTATTACATCCCTCCTGATTATCCTTTCCATTGACTTCAGTGGAGAAGAAAAACTTGTGGGGTTTAATCCTCATCACCATAGGCAGTCCCTCGGAATCAAGGAAGACTTGCTTCCACTCTTAAAATGAGTCCTTAGGTGCCTGTACAGTCTAATACGAGAACCACAGTCGCTGCCACAGTTGGGACTGATAGTCGTTGAGGGAAGGGGTGGGTGGGACTGGTTTGCCGCACGCTCTTTCCGCTGCCTGCACTTGATTTCTGCATGCTCTCGGCGACGAGTCTCGAGGTGCTCAGCGCCCTCCCAGATGCACTTCCTCCACTTAGGGCGGTCTTTGGCCAGAGATTCCCAGGTGTCAGTGGTTTAAAAAACAGGCTGCTGATTCCGTGGTATTGTCCAAGAATAATTTCCTCAAAATCCTCTTTCAGTGTACCCTTCACCTACAACTACTAATTATAACTGGCTTTACAATATTTTTTAGCATATAACATGAGAAACATAAGAAATAGGAGCAGAAGTAGGTCATGCAGCCTCTCGAGCCTGCTCCACCAATCAATAAGATCATGGCTGATCTTCAACCCAACTCCACTTTCCCGCCCTCTTCCCATATCCCTTGATTCCCTCAGAGTACAAAAATCTATTGATCTCAGCCTTGAATATATTCACCGACTGAACAACCCCAGCCCTTTGGGGTAGATAATTCCAAAGATTGTCTACCCTCTGAGTGAAGACATTCCTCCTCATCTCAGTCTTAAATAGCCAACCTCTTATCCTGAGACTATACCCCCTAGTTCTACACTCTCCAACCAGGCGAAACAACCACTCAGCATCTACCCTGTCAATCTCCTCAGAACCTTATATGTTTCAATGAGATCACCTCTCATTCTTCTAACCTCCGGAGAGTATCAGCCCAATCTACTCAATCTTTCCTCATAGGACAACCCTCTCCATATAAAATCGTATTTCCATATAAACAGAAATATTTGTGATATTAATTGTCTTTATTGATAGAAGCTGCCTCAATATCGAAACCAGTGTTCCTCAAAATAAAAATAAAAACTTTAAAGGAGACACTAAAAGCTGTACTGATCCACAAGAATACTATTTCTAACTAAATATTTTCTTAAATTGTCAGATTGGAACAACTATCGGTGATAATGCCAAACAAAAGCCAAGGGTGGAGGTGAAGTCTTCATGGTACTGGCCAAACTAAAGGACATTGGCGAGGATATGCATGGGATCATCGGATCATTTTCAGCATATAAGGTTCACAAAAATATTTGTCTCAGGGCACAGGAAGATGCTAGGGTCTGGAGACTAAAACTTGAAGCACAGGAGGAGGCGACAGCCAACTACGGTTTTGGAATCGATGAAGGACATTGATACTGGACATTGGGATGTTTTAATGCTTTTCTGATTGACGCTGAAAAGGAGCATTCATAGAAATATGTGGCCTGGAATCTTGAGCAAGCCTCGATTGATTTCAATGGGAGAAATTAGCAACTGGACAGAGCTCCAGGTTTCACTCCAACAACGGGGTCAGATTAAATTCATGGCCTGAATCAGAAAAACGCTTATCTGCAAGCCGACAACCAGGCACACCCATCGACAGGAAGAGGAAACCACATTAAGTGTGTATTTCAACGAGCAGGAAACAAAGATGAGGAGTCATCTTCAATCTCGCAGACCCTGTGTATCTCCGGTGGCTGAATTACCGGTGTGTGATGATATGTGACGTCGGCCATTCAGAAGCCCAGCAACTGAAACTAGTTGGGGGAGGGCTTTGTGACAAAAAGACTTTAAGATGGAAGGACATGGACAGGGAAACACACAGGAAGACACTCTCTCGTTCTCGAGGAGTGTGGCAGTCAGGTGAAGACGGACAGGGACCGATCATTCCCAGCTCCAGGGCCCACAATCCGCATCGGCGACGACCAGCCCGATTGGGGGATTGTATGCTTCAACCAAATCTCGAAGGGGTTTTTTCCGTGTTTTGTTGGTTTTAATAAACTAATAGTTTTGGGTTGCGCCTAAACCTCTGTGTCGTGTATGCTTTGTTCCTGTAAATCCCAGAGTCAAAGAATTATAGTAAGGACAAGGAAAGCAAAAACCTTACAAACAGAACCTCCCAAACCCGACCACCTAGAGGGACAAGAGCAGCAGGCGCATGGAAACACCACCACCGCCAAATTCCCCTCTAAGTCACACACACCATCATGAGTTGGAAATATATCGTCATTCCTTCATCGTTGCTGGGTCAAAATTCTGGAACTCCCTCCATAACAGCACTGTAGGAGTACCTTCATCACATGGACTGCAGCGGTTCAAGAAGGCGGCTCACCGCCACATTCACAAGGGCATTTAGATATGGGCATTAAATGCTGGCCTTGCCAGTGATGCCCACATCCCATGAATGAATAATATATATTTTTTTATATAACACAATGTATCCTTAAAGTAAAACAGTTTCAAGTTTTCTTTGCAGGAACTATCAATTCGTATCCTTGGCTCATTTAAATTGTTTTTTAAAGTTGTACTGTCAGATCACCCTGCTAGTGTATCAAAAACAAATGACAAGGCATGTACCAATGCAATAACAAATTCCAAACGAAAGGAACTTAACCGCGGTGAAAAAGACCTTGAACTTCTACAGACACACAAGATGAAATGGCATTCACCGCTTCAGTCAACAGCCCCATCAATAACAAAATGTGCATAACATTCTGTCTCTTAATACATTTCCTTTGCAGAGGTCAAGGTTGCACAGAAAGCAGTTTTGTAGAAATCAGTGAATTGTAACATTCAAGCAAGCATTGTGATGAAAAAGTGGAAGACCTCTGTTATGTATTGTCCAGGTAATTAAATGTATAAGTACAATGGTGCGCCACAGAGGTCGTTGTGGTGGGAGACCTGAAAGTACCTGCAAGACAGAGTATAAAAGGCTGCCCACCACACCTGAGAGGCACTCTGGAGTTGCACAATAAAGGATTAAGGTCACAGCAGTTATTACAACACCAGACCGTGTGGAGTCAGTGCTACATACATCACATTGGCGATGAGGACACGGATGAGCTTCACTCAACCATGGCTACTCTGGGCTCATTAAAGGATTTTATGGTGGGCAATGATTGGGAGGCCTTTACGGAAAGGTTCGAGTACTACTTTACAGCAAACGATCTGATGGGGGACACGGACGCACTGAGAGAGAAGCGTAAGGCGATATTGCTTTCCAGTTGTGACGATGAGGTTTACTGTCTCGTCAGGAATTTGCTGGCGCCCGCGACCGCCAGGGACAAGTCATATGAGGAGCTGATCGAACTTATTCGTGACCAACTGAAACCGAAGGAGAGCATCCTCACGGCCAGGCACAAATTCTACCACCACTGCAGACCTGAGGGCCAGGATGTCACCAAATATGCTGCGGACCTCAGGAGACTCGCGGCGCCGTGTGATTTTGGCACACACCTTGACGAGGCGTTGCGGGACGTTTTTGTTATGTCGATTGGCCATGATGGTCTCCTTCACAAGCTGCTATCCACTGAACCTACAGTCACCCTGAAGCAAGCCAGAGCCATCATCAGGGCATTTATGACCTCGACTTGCAGCACCAAGCAGATGATCCACACAGTCTCGAACCCGGTAGGCAATGTTCACAGGATAGTGCCCGCCACGGACAAAACTGCAGAACGTGGCTCTGCCCAGGGCAGAGAGCATGGACCTTGTGATCCTGGAACTCAGAGTCTGCCAAGGGGGGCTAATCAACTCGCACCATGCTGGCGCTGCAGAGGAAGCCATGGGGCTCACCGGTGCAAGTTTGCGGAGTATACGTGCAATGCCTGCCACACAAAAGGCCACCTTCTGCGTGTGTGCAAAAGAAACCTGACTCACCATGTGGCTAAGGAGATGGTAGAGGATCCCAGCGAGTAGCAGGCAGAAGAAGATGAGGTACTTGGACTATATATGTGTACTGACGATTCGGCTCCAGTGATTATGGAGGTCAAGATTAAGGAATCCCCGTGAGTATGGAAGTGGACACTGGATCGGGTCCGTCGTTGATGAGTCAGGAAACTTTTGATAAACTGTGGGTCAACCCAGCTGCATGACCCAATCTGGTCCCCGTCACGGCGAAGCTGCATACCTACACCAAGGAACTGATACCTGTTCTTGACAGAGCGGATGTGCAGGTATCTCACGGGGGCGAGATGCACGGGTTACTTTTGTGGGTCATTGCAGGCGATGGGCCAATGCTACTCGGCAGGAGGTGGATGGGGAATGTCCATGGGAGCTGGGAAGACTTCATTCCTCCACAGACCGCTGTCCCCCGGGTTCCCAAAGAGCTGCGCCGACCGAGTTGGAGGAGAAAGGAGCAGTTCATCGGCAGTCTAAATCCCCACACAGACGAGCAGACCCGGGAAGAGCAGTTTTGTAAGTACGGGCCGATCGCTAAGGTGCGAGCCGGCGGGGCGCTGCAGGCGATGAGCGGGAAATCCACCGATGGCCGGCATGTCCGGGGGGCCCACGCGGAGAAAAAGTCGTGCGGCGGTCGCGGCTGCGGTGGTGCCGGCTACGGCAGCCACAGGAGAGGCGGCAGTTACAGGGACAATGACAGGAGCAGAGGCTGCAGTGGCGGCGGAGGCTACGCTGGCGGCCGATGTGACTCGGGAGAACACGATTACTCGGGCGGGTACAAGAGCCAGAGCGGCAGATACGGCAGCAATTATGGAGCCACTCTCACAGGGACTATGACTGATCGAATCCAAAGAACCACTTCTGCCAAATTCAAGATCAAATTGTTCTTGGCCATTTTTCTTCATTCTTTCTTCTTTATTCCTTCTATTCCTGCTTTAAACTCCATCCACAACTGCACGAAGAGAGCAAAACATCACGCCAGCGAGCTCAAGATGGTGGCGAACCTCGTGGCAGCAGAGCTCTGCAGAGAAAGGCAAACAGAGCAACTAAAATGGCGGCGCCCAGTGGAAGCCTCGTGGAAAACACAAGATGGCGTCTTAAAAGGGAAATGCACCCGGGAGTCTTAAAAGGGCCTTACACCATTGGCGGTCCCCACAAAGTGACTTTTCTAAGGCAAGAGTGAGTCTAAATGAGCAATGTGAATGTAGGATGATGGATTTATGATAAGAGTTAATATTTTAATGTGGAATGGTTACTGTGTTTAAAATAATGGATATGAATTACGAAAGGAGTTAATACCATGAGGTACAAGTAAAAGGGTAATGGATCCGTGATTAAAATGACTAATGAACTAATGCGATTTTTGATTTATGTGATTCATGCAATGGTTCAGTGGCTGCAGATGAGCCGCTAAGGCGACTACTTTCTGAGAACAGAGGCAACGCACCAGTTGCGATACCCTGTCTCAGCACAGCCCATTACCTCGAGCAAAAAGGTGCAGTATACTGCCACCGTATCTCACCCAGAGGAGCTGGGATTAAGTAACTGTTCAGTGTACTTGCAACATTTTGACATTACATCTGTACCATATATTATATGTACCATACAAATGTACTGTCTATGTATACCTGCTTTCTGTTGGAGGTTATACTCGTGTACTTCATCACCCGTGTAAGGACTGCAAATACCACATGCTTGCACCAGATTGCAAGCATAATCTCTACATGGGGGAGAAGAGGGAAGTGGATGGTCATGGACTCACACTCACAAACCAACCAGGACGAACAAGGCCGAGGTTACCGGCAATGGCTTTTGGAACTAGGGAGGCAGTGAGATGTTATGTATTGTCCAGGTACATGAAATGTATAAGTACAATGGTGCGCCACAGAGGGCGCTGTGGTGGGAGACCTGAAAGTACCTGCAAGACAGAGTATAAAAGGCTGCCCATCACACCTGAGAGGCACTCTGGAGTTGCACAATAAAGGACTAAGGTCACAGCAGTTACTACAACACCAGACCGTGTGGAGTCAGTGATTTGAGTGCTACATACATCACAACCTCAAACAAGTATCCTATATTTTGTCACCTCCAGCTCTTAGCAAGAGATAATGCCCCGGGATTTGCGGTCCTGATGACAGTGGAACTGGCAGCGTTCGCCGTCATTCCGCCTTTGAAACTGACCGCAACTTCGGGATTTGATGGAGGCGAATGCGGATATCCTGAAGTTGCGGTCAGTCGTTGACAGCTCCATCGCAGGCTGTGCTGCGCTGCGCCCCGCTCCCCGCTCCCCGCCCGGGCCTCCACCCCCCCACCGCCGACGGAGCCGGAAATCTGTGTAATCAGCCACATCAGGGAAACTGTCGAAAGCTTTCGGTGAGAAAATCCCCATGTCGGTGCCCGCAGTTAGCATTGGCGGGGCGCTAATGGGGCGCACAGGCAGTAGCGCCGCGGCGGGGCAAATCCTGCGCCGCACGGCAAATTCGCCGGCCCCATAGCGCTGGTAGTTAGAGTTAACGCCGCGGCACCTTTCATCATGTTGATCGTGACGTCAGTGAGTGTACAACGTTCGCTGGGCGCCCGATCTGCAAACTTCAGTAGCGCCCCCTGCCTGACCGCCTCACGCCGACAGCGCCAGGGATCGAGGCGTGAACCAGCCGGCTGGCGGGGCGCTACTTAAAGGGGTGAGCCCCAGCTGTCAAGGAACTTCCATTCCAGTTATGTATGACAGAGAGTGCAGGATGTATCTGCAGTCAAATAAAGACGGCTTAGTCCCCGGAGTGTTGTGGGCCCTCAAAGGACTTCGCATTTATTTTTTTTAAGTTTGGCCACCTTATTTCCAGGTTTGCTTTTTCCCCAGTGAAAGCCCCAAATCTTTGTTTTGCTCGCTATAACATTTTTCTAAAGTTAGGGGGAGAAATTGGGTTCATTTGCACCTCCCATTAGCGCCTCTGGGGGCCGATAACGGGGCGCAAATGGGTTTGCGACCGGGTGCTTCGAGATCAGCGACTGCTGCTAAATTCGGCGGGAGGTTTGCGATGGCGGTATGGCACTGCGCCCCGATCTCCTTCACCGGGAGATCATGACGTCATCGCTGTGCACATTGACCCGGTAGCGCCCTGGACCCGAACTTGCGAACCGCCCCCTGCAGCATCGCCGGGCGACAACAGCGACAGTTGCAGGAGGCAGCCATCGGGGGGCAAATGTTAAAGGTGAGGTGGCCGAGGGAGGTTCTGGTCAATGGTAACCCCCAGGATGTTGATGGTGGGAGTTCCGGTGATGGTAATGCTGTTGAATATCAAGGGGAGGAGTTTATACTCTCGCTTGTTAGAGATGGTAATTGCCTGGCACTTGTGTGGTGCGAATGTTACTTGCCACTTGAATGGTCTAGTCCTGCTCCTATTTCTTATGTTCTTATGAATAGAGTGGTTCCAAGCCATTGGTATCAACCAAATATACGGCTAGACTTTCCATTTTGTTCGCTAGGGCCCAAAAAATGGGCAATGTTCCAGCCTTAGCGATGTTGCAGCCTTCATGATCGCTGGAACATCGCGCATTTTTGGATCGCAATTTTCGGCTTGGCAATAGCCCAGCGAAGTGAAATGGGTGAAGCCCAGCGATAGCCCAGGCGAAGGCAAAAGCTTTTCTAGCAACAGCCTTCTGCGCATGTGCAATTTTTTTTTTGATGGCCATGTTTTCCTGTGTTTCGGGAGGTCAGCAGTCATCCACACATGCGCAGAAGGGGGAGAGAGATCGAGAGAGGAAAGAGAGAGAGCGAGAGAGAGAGAGAGAGAGGAAGGCAGAGATAGAGAGGTGAGGGAAAAGGGAGAGAGAGAGAAAGAAAGACAGAGAAATATGTCTGACAGTGATGAAAGTGGGAGATATGTGGAGACGGGGAGGAAGGGGGCCAAACCCTTCTCCTTGTGGTGGAGGTGCACTCCTGCAGGGCCCAATTAACCGGGGGGGAGGGGTGAGAATGGTGGGAGACCAGCACCACGGGTGTATCGCAGATTATGGGGCAAGATAGCCGAGGTCAGCTCGTCTGCGTCCCATGAGACCAGAGGCTCCGAACAGTGCCGCAAACGCTGGAACAGCCTCGTTGCTTCAGCAAGAGTAAGTACGACTTTATATTTTAATGATGTACATCCTAAGTATAATAATCATTATAATGGTAATTCTCGCTCCTCTCTCTCTCCTGTCCCTCCCTCCCGCCCGCCCCTCTCTCCCTCCCATCTCTCCCGCCCCTTTCTCTCCACCCCTCCCTCCCCCTTCTCCCTCCCCTCTCTTCCGTCTCTTCAGCCCGTCCTTCTGTCTCACCCCCCACACCTTTCTCCTGCCCCTCCCTCTCTCCCACTCTCCCGCCCCTCCATTCTGTCCCTCTCTCCTTCCCCCACCACCATCCCCTCTCTCACACACCTCTCTCCCTCCCGTCTCCCTCTGCGCTCTCCCTCCCCTCTCTCTCCTTGCCCCTTCTCCCATTCCTCTCCCTCCCCTCGCTCACGTCTCTCTCTACCACCTCTCTCTCACCCCTCTCTTTCCCCTTTCTCACCTCTCTCTCCCACCCCTCTCCTCGTCTCTTTCTCTCCTCTCTCCCTGCCCTCTCTCCCTCCTCCCTCTCTCTCCACCAGCCTCTCCTCTCTCTACTTCCTCTCCCTCTCAGCCACTCCCATTCCCTCTCCCTCCCCTCTCTCACACCCCTCTCTCATTCCCCACTCCCTCCACTCTCTCCCTCCCCTCTCTCCTTGCCGCTTCTTCCGTTCCTCTCCCTCCCCTCTCTCACGTCCCATTCTACCACCTCTCTCTCATCCCTCTCACTCCTTTCTCTCCACTCCCTCCCACCCCTCTCCTTGCCTCTCTCTCGCTCTCTCTCTATCACCTCTCTCTCCCGCCCCTTCTCCCTCCTCCCTCTATCACACATCCTCCATCCTCTCTCCCTCCTCCCCCCTCTGTACCTCCTCTCTCTCCTCCCTCTCTCTCTCCCTCCTGCCCCTTTCTTCCTCTCCTGCCCCGTTCTCTCGCCCCCTCTCCCCACCCCGCCTCTCTCTCTCCCTAGTTTAATAGAACTCTCAGCTCATTTCACTACAAACAAGTAGTTTGAAGCTTGCTACAATGAATTATTTGAGCTAATAAAACCTGCTTTTCCTGCCGTCTGATGTGTGCAGCAGTGAGATTGGAATCTATTAGCAACCTGGAAATTTAGACCAGCTCAATACAGTCATTTATTTCTGTCCAGATGGAGACAGGCCCCAGTCCCAGAGCTGCCTATCACCAGCTTGGATGTTAATGCTTTGATGTGAGTGTTTGCCAGGTTAGCTGCGCAGCACTGCAAGATGGTCTGTACCTCCTTACTGCAAGAGCCGGACAAGCTCTGGCTCACTGCTCAACACATGACTCAATATCTCCCCCATCCAATGGAATTCAAACTGAGACACAGGAAATCAAAAAGTTGCCTTTTACAATGCCTTTGTGGCAATTCGACATTTTTTTGGTTCCTCCCTGCACCACTCCTGGCACAAATGGGTTTCCCAATGGGAATCGCCCAATCTGAGATGTAGGGAGGACATGCAAAAGGATACGTAAGAATTTAAGAAATAGGAGCAGGAGTCGGCCATTTGGCCCCTCGAGCCTGCTCCGTCATTCAATAAGATCATGGCTGATCTGAACCTCAACTCCACTTCCCTGCCCGCTCCCCATAACCCTTGACTCCCTTATTGTTCAAAAATCCGTATATCTTCAATATATTCAATGAGCCGGCCTCCACAGCTCTCTGGGGCAGAGAATTCCAAAGATTCACGACCCTCTGAGAGCAGAGGTTCCTCCTCATCTCAGTTCTAAATGGGCGGCTCCTTATTCTGAAACTATGCCCCCGATTTCTAGATTCACTCATGAGGGGGAAACATCCTCTCTGCATCTACCCTGTCAAGCCCCCTCAGATGTCCGACAGTTCTGAATGCATGAAAAAGGCTCAGCCGCTGGTTCCCATGTATCGAGGTGTCCAGAAAGAGGTGAATGTATCTCACTTGAGCGGGCAATTCGTGTCATTGGAGGTTCATCTCCCCCCAAAGGAAGCTGGCATCGCTCAGAGATATGAATCCCTGATAGATATAACATTGGATGCTTGCTGCAGCAAAAGAAGGTATGGCAGGTTGAGCAAGAGCCAGTATAACCCGACGGCTGTGCGACCCTGGAACATCTGCCTGTCAATGACCATGCAACACTCAGAGCCTCGGTCAGCAGAGAGGCACAGGTAGGATTATTGTCATCTGCTATAAGGGCATCTGCAGCGACCATGCAGTGACAGCATTGCCCAGCTGTGGCCTGAAACTTGGCTTCACCTCCTTGCAGCTATTCTGACCCGTAGGGATGATACCATAGAATGGCAGAGCAAGTCTTCCTCCAATACATCACTTCCCTTTCAGCAGCCATCAAACAGAAGGTCAGTTGTGTGAGTCCATGATCAGATCAGCCATGATCTTTTTGAATGGTGGAGCCATATGGCCTACACCTATTTCTTATGTTCTTATGTTCTGATGTGAATCTACTCCATCACTTGCCTGCAACTTGGCTTTCCTCTTCCTTCCATTTTTTCTCCCCATCCCTTCTCGGGAAAGGTTGCAAATGGGTTGAGAAGCCTTGTGAGACTCTTTGAAATCCGTTAGGGACGGATTTTTGGCATTGATGTTTTTGGGGCGATAACGGCTGTAGGGCGGGAAAGTTAGCGCCCGGGAACAGTTTGTGCCTCAGTCGGTAAGTTTGAGCCTCTGGGCCCTGAGTCAGGGGGCACAGCACTAAGAGAGGCATTGTACACCTCTCTTGGGCGCGAGGATGAGAAACTCCCGAGCTAAAGAGCCGGCCGGGAGCGCTCCGAGAGATGCCTAGGGGGGGAAAAAAATACCACAACAACATTCCCAAAACATTGGCAATGCTACAACAACACAAATTGCAAAAAAGAAAAGAAAAAGAAAAACAATCAGTATACCTGAGGAGTCCATTACTGACCTTCCACTGTCGGTAGTGTTGGACCACCCTGATTTCCCAGGTGTTCACTGCGGGACGCGCTTTGTGGCACATGGATCGGGCGGGAGTCAAAACTCGCACCGTTGTCACAACCAGGGGGCGTTGCACACTGGCGCAGCTCTTCCCGGCGGTGCTGCTCAGTGCTACCGCTAAACCGGACCCGAGGATCACTGTGGGGCGCTGGAGGCTGACCGCCTGGCCAGAGCACCTCACCACCACTATTGCCGCTGCCCCAGGCGCGAAAAACGGAGCGCAGAAGACCCAGAAATCCAGCCCGTAGAATTTGTGTTCCCCGATTATGACACTCTCCTTTAATTGTTGGCAATCCTTTACTTTGACTTGCATTTAATTTTCCTCTCCCAACATTAGTCTGTTTTTAAGATTGTCCAAACTTACAGCTGGGGGCCGAAATTCAGGGTCTCAAAGAGACCCGTTAATGCCCGCTTGCGGTGGCCATTGCTAAAAATCGAATGGCCGCCGGGGTCAACAGGCTGCCCCGATCAAAATTCAGGTCAGGGATATTTCAGCCTGGATCCCATCCCACCCAAGTAGATGCACTTCCCAATTAAAATCAAATAAATACTTATCTATTCATTTTCAGCATGAACCAGCAATCTCCCATCGTGTGGTGCCCTGACAGGTTTTTCTGCTGCTGCACCCTCTGAAGACTGTGCGGCCCTTTTGGGTGCCAGGTCGCTGGCCTGGCTGAACCCCTCCCTGGCAGCCTAGTGGCCAAAGTTAACAAATGATCGAATCTCCCCCCACCCCCTTTAACGGAGGGGAGAGAGTGCGGTGACGCACACGCGCTGTGGCATCACCATGTTGATTGACAGCGGTGGATGGCACAAACAACCCATTTTCAGCCAGTCAGCTTGGCTTGGAGTCTAAGGCCCGCCCCAATTATGATCCATTTCCTGTAGGACTTTGAAAAAAATTCAATGTCCTGAAAATGAGTTTACTTACCGCACCAAGAGTTCCAGCGGTGAGTACCAGTTAAAAACTCATCGGTGCGCCAGCTTTCTGGTGCACCTGAATTTCGGCCCCCTGATGTTATAATGATCTGATGGAAAAAAACTGGCTGTAAGCAATCCAGGGCCATTTCAGTCTGTAAACCACTTGTGGCCATTTTGGCAGTAATCACACTAAAAGAATAACACTTGTTTTCATATCTCTTATTTCTGACAGTTATGTTTGATCTTTAGAGACCGCATGGATGAACTACAACAATTGTACATTCCTGTCTGGCATAGAAATAAAAAAGGGAAGGTGGCTCAACCGTGGCTATCAAGGGAAATCAGGGATAGTATTAAAGCCAAGGAAGTGGCATACAAATTGGCCAGAAATAGCAGCGAACCTGGGGACTGGGAGAAATTTAGAACTCAGCAGAGGAGGACAAAGGGTTTGATTAGGGCAGGGAAAATGGAGTATGAGAAGAAGCTTGCAGGGAACATTAAGACGGATTGCAAAAGTTTCTATAGATATGTAAAGAGAAAAAGGTTAGTAAAGACAAATGTAGGTCCCCTGCAGTCAGAATCAGGGGAAGTCATAACGGGGAACAAAGAAATGGCGGACCAATTGAACAAGTACTTTGGTTCGGTATTCACGAAGGAGGACACGAACAACCTTCCGGTTATAAAAGGGGTCGGGGGGTCTAGTAAGGAGGAGGAACTGAGGGAAATCCTTATTAGCCGGGAAATTGTGTTGGGGAAATTGATGGGATTGAAGGCCGATAAATCCCCAGGGCCTGATGGACTGCATCCCAGAGTACTTAAGGAGGTGGCCTTGGAAATAGTGGATGCGTTGACAGTCATTTTCCAACATTCCATTGACTCTGGATCAGTTCCTATGGAGTGGAGGGTAGCCAATGTAACCCCACTTTTTAAAAAAGGAGGGAGAGAGAAAACAGGGAATTATAGACCGGTCAGCCTGACATCGGTAGTGGGTAAAATGATGGAATCAATTATTAAGGATGTCATAGCAGTGCATTTGGAAAGAGGTGACATGATAGGTCCAAGTCAGCATGGATTTGTGAAAGGGAAATCATGCTTGACAAATCTTCTGGAATTTTTTGAGGATGTTTCCAGTAGAGTGGATAAGGGAGAACCAGTTGATGTGGTATATTTGGACTTTCAGAAGGCGTTCGACAAGGTCCCACACAAGAGATTGATGTGCAAAGTTAGAGCACATGGGATTGGGGGTAGTGTACTGACATGGATTGAGAACTGGTTGTCAGACAGGAAGCAAAGAGTAGGAGTAAATGGGTACTTTTCAGAATGGCAGGCAGTGACTAGTGGGGTACCGCAAGGTTCTGTGCTGGGGCCCCAGCTGTTTACACTGTACATTAATGATTTAGATGAGGGGATTAAATGTAGTATCTCCAAATTTGCGGATGACACTAAGTTGGGTGGCAGTGTGAGCTGCGAGGAGGATGCTGTGAGGCTGCAGAGCGACTTGGATAGGTTAGGTGAGTGGGCAAATGCATGGCAGATGAAGTATAATGTGGATAAATGTGAGGTTATCCACTTTGGTGGTAAAAACAGAGAGACAGACTATTATCTGAATGGTGACAGATTAGGAAAAGGGGAGGTGCAAAGAGACCTGGGTGTCATGGTACATCAGTCATTGAAGGTTGGCATGCAGGTGCAGCAGGCGGTTAAGAAAGCAAATGGCATGTTGGCCTTCATAGCAAGGGGATTTGAGTACAGGGGCAGGGAGGTGTTGCTACAGTTGTACAGGGCATTGGTGAGGCCACACCTGGAGTATTGTGTACAGTTTTGGTCTCCTAACCTGAGGAAGGACATTCTTGCTATTGAGGGAGTGCAGCGAAGGTTCACCAGACTGATTCCCGGGATGGCGGGACTGACCTATCAAGAAAGACTGGATCAACTGGGCTTGTATTCACTGGAGTTCAGAAGAATGAGAGGGGACCTCATAGAAACATATAAAATTCTGACGGGGTTAGACAGGTTAGATGCAGGAAGAATGTTCCCAATGTTGGGGAAGTCCAGAACCAGGGGTCACAGTCTAAGGATAAGGGGTAAGCCATTTAGGACCGAGATGCGGAGGAACTTCTTCACCCAGAGAGTGGTGAACCTGTGGAATTCTCTACCACAGAAAGTTGTTGAGGCCAATTCACTAAATATATTCAAAAAGGAGTTAGATGAGGTCCTTACTGCTAGGGGGATCAAGGGGTATGGCGAGAAAGCAGGAATGGGGTACTGAAGTTGAATGTTCAGCCATGAACTCATTGAATGGCGGTGCAGGCTTGAAGGGCCGAATGACCTACTCCTGCACCTATTTTCTATGTTTCTATGTTTCTATGTTTCCATTAGTCAGTTCACTGATGGTCAGTCATGTAAATATTTATAGCTTGCATCTGTTCCATAGTTAAATCTTTGCATTTCCACACTAGGGAGGATTAACTGTACCACTTGTGAAACAGAAAGTAATCTGAAAAAAATGAAGTAGCAAATGTAGGTGATAGAGAATTCAAACAGGCTGCATTTAGACAAGTTGAGAAAACACAGACTCCAATGACTACGTGCAGTTCAGCATGTTGCATTAAGTCATCAATCAACTTGACATTTTAGGACCTTGGGTAGCGAGCCAATTAAAAGGTTAAAAGACTATTAATTGAGCCAATAAGTACAAAGAAGGCGAGTTCTTTTCTGTAAATTGATCCAGGTATAAATACAGCCATTTTGACCATGTGGTGCCAGAAGAACAAAGACCTAACTTAAAGCCAAGAACTTGTTACTGCTGTCTGCCAAAAATAAAGAAGTTAAAACTACAATCGGAGTTCGTATTTCATTGGAAATTAAGAGATCTAACAATTTTGTCCTCACGAACACGATCGCTGAGGAAAGAAACTGAATTTTGGATATCGGACCGACATATTGAGGTAAGGACACCTCTTTTTAAAAGTCCTCAGTCAAAAGTCTAAATTCGCCTCTCCTTCTACGCGATTCCGAAAGCCTCCGGTTTGCGAACCCTCCGGTTGGTAGTCGGCTCGAGGTCCCATAGACGTCTAAACTTCGGCGGTGTGTTAGTTAATTAATCACCGACCTATTGATCGGCTAGAAAGCCTATGGCTCGAGACCCCAGTAAAGAAATTATGGCAGCAGGAGATAAGAGCAAAGAATTGCCTACAACTGTTAAAGATGGGCAAGCACCACCTGAAGTTTCGCTAGATTTAATTCTTGAACAGTTGAAAGAATGCATAGAGCAACAATTCAACTTATCTAAAACCTGTATTAAGATCGAACAAAAGTACGAAACCTCCAAAGGACAATGGTCCTTGGACGAGATTAAAAAGGTCTGGGGAAAAACGACCTGTATGAAAAATAAGGAGCGAACTAGATGGTCCCTAGCGGTTATGGGAAAGATCCGAAACCGGAATGAAATTAGAATGCGTTCCCAACATGATCGAGAACTGACCAGTACAAAGGATCAATTGCAAACTGTTTGTGCACAGCTGCGACAGAAAAAACTTGAACTTGAAAAGCTGGAAGCGGAAGTTAAAGATCTTAAAGGTGAAATTAAAGAATGGAAAAAATCATTAGGTCAAGAGACAGTAATAGGAAAAGGAAAATGTATTGATCAATTCCCAGGGTATCCATGTTTGGATAAATTAAAAGCGCAAACCCGAAGACACGACCGAGGAATAGATACGAATTCTGAATCCTCTGACGATACAGGGTCGGAGGATGAAGAATTAGGGGTGCGCTTTGCCCCGTTTAAAAAAAGACGAGTTGTAGTCAAATCAGAAGAGACTGCGGATGAGGGCGGAACCAAAAAAACAAAGAAAAGGGTGTATGCAGACTACTTATTTCATGATCCGGCAGACCCAGAGAAAATTGATAAATGGTCCAAGGAATTGCCCAGTCCAAAGAAAGGGGGAGTAAAAACGTGGGAGCAATTGGACCGCTAAAGAAATATATATCAACTTCATCCCTGGGACGGAGTGCAAATTTTGACCATAATGCTGCCAAAAACACAGGGAAGAAAAATGCACGACAAGGTAGAAGAAGCTTTGGGGCAGGGTGAGCAAGAATTAAATGTGATTAAACACTGGCTGCAAGCCTTCAGTCCAGCTAAGACAGACTGGGGAAAAATTGCAGCCTGCCAACAGAAAGGAACAGAGGAGGTCCTGGAGTATGACGAGCGGTTTAGATGCACGTGGCTAGAACATTCGGGTATGAATAATACGGATGAGGAAATGGATGAACAAGTGTTTGGACCCCTGAAAGCAGCTTTCGTGGCAGGTCTAAAGCCAGAACTGTCCAAAATGCTTAAGGTAGTGTTACCGGACTGGGAAGGAGAGGAACTACCTTTGCAGCATTGGTGGATCGATGTAACCAATTAGATCGGGATATGGGAGCTAAAGTCCGAGCTGTACAGGCTATGGGATGGAAATCTGAGGATTTCGATAAACAGTTATTAGGAAAATTACCCGGAAAATGTCATTATTGTGGGAAAGAAGGTCACTGGGCCAAGACGTGCAGGGCAAAACAGAAAGGTCGTGGCTGGGGAAGAGGACGCAGCCAGGGATACAATTCAGCTAACAAGCCAGGCTTGTCACAAGATAATGACCTCATAGAAGTATTTAAGCGACTGACAATACAACAACAGAAGGCGTTACTTGGGATAGCAAAAAACGATTAAAGCCCACTCTGGCCCCCCTCCTCGCACTAATACAACAAAGGGGAGATGGGCTATATATAACTATGAGGGTGGGCGATAAGGATGTGGACTGTCTTTTAGACACAGGGGCGGAATTAACATGCTTACCCCTACAATATGGAGACTTTTTGCCGTTGGATGGTAGGGCACATACAGCCTATGGAGTTGGGGGCCATAAAATGGAAATTAAAAGGACAACACCAGTACTTATAGGGCTGGGTCCACATGAACTAACTACGCCGGTCTGGATAGGCCCAGTAGATCAACCCCTTTTGGGAATGGACGTTCTAATCCAAGTAGATTCATCGTTGCATTTCGAGGATGGTCGGGTGACATGGTCATTTAGAATTTTGAAGAAAGAAGAATTGAAGGAACACCCGATATGGGCTAAAGATAAGAATGATTGTGGCCTACTCCAGATGGAGCCTGCGTCATTTACAGGGACCAAGCCTCCATGCACTAAACAGTATCCCATCAGTCCAACTGCCATCGCTGGAATCTTACCGATTATTCAGCAATTGGAGAAACAAGGGGTGCTTATTAAAATGCATAGCTCCTCCAATAGCCCTGTGTGGCCGGTACAGAAATCTAATGAGACTTGGCGTTTGACTGTCGATTATAGGAAAGCTAACCAATGTATTGATCAAAAAGTTCCTTTGGTCGCAGATCCCTCCACCATTTTTAATGCCCTCAAACCGGAACATAAATATTTCTCGGTTAGAGATATGGCCAACGGATTTTGGTCGGTGCCTCTGGCACCGGAGGTTCGACAGTGGTTTGCTTTCACTGTCCAAGGACAACAGTATACTTGGACTCGGTTACCGCAGGTTTTCCACAACAGCCCTACGGTATTCCACATGGCTTTTCAAAGCCATTTGCGAGAATTACCTCCCCTGTCATCCACAGTCATCCAATATGTAGACGATATCTTGCTAGCTTCAAACATGGAAGAACAGCATGAACAAGATTCACGAGCTTTGCTGAATCACCTTCGGCTGAAAAAACATAAAGCCAGCATCGACAAAGCACAAATATCCCAAGAAGAGGTATACCTGGGACAAAAGATTTCACAAGAAAAGAGAGAACTTACCCAAGATAGAACTGCAGCCATTCGGGCTGCTAAAAAACCCACCACTATTCAGGAACTAAGGTCTTTTTTGGGATTGTGTAACTTTAACAGAAATTGGATTGACTCCTTCACACAGCTTGCTCAGCCATTGAATGATATTTTAAAGGGGAAACGTGCCTCTAAAGAAGCCATCACCCTCACAAAAGAACAGCAAGAGGCCTTGCTGAGTTTGAAAAAGGCTTTGTGTTCGGCATTGGCTCTGGGAATCCCCGACAGTGGTAAGCCATTTACCCTGTTTGTCCATGAGAAAGAAGGATATATGACAGCTATACTGACACAAGAACATGGGGATCGGCAAAGACCTATTGGCTATTATTCGGCAAAACTGGATGCGGTAGCCCTCGGATGGGGAAGTTGCCTAAGGGCCATGAAAGCTACACGTCGAGCGGTAATGATCACTGCGGGTCGAGTCCTCGACCAAAAGCTGATTGTCAAGTGTCCCCACACTGTACACGCTTTGCTGTCTATGAATAGAATGTCTCAGGTGACAGCAGCTAGATGGACCCTCTGGACAGCAGTTTTGGAAGCTCCTAATCTCCATATCGTCCGGGCCAGCCCGGTTAATCCCGCAACTATGCTCCCGATGTCAGAATCGAGGGAGCAAGGTGGGGGGAGAATATGAAGAGCATGACTGCATGGAGATTTTAAAAGAAACAGAAGAAGCAGCCTTAGCAGCAGAGGAGCCTCTGCACAACCCAGACCTCATCCTGTTTACAGATGGTTCCTCCTTTGTGGACAATGGTACCAGAAAAGCAGGATGGGCAGTTATAACCTTATTTGAGGCCGTGGCAAAAGGATGTTTACCCTCAGGAACGTCAGCACAACAGGCTGAGTTACAGACCCTGTCAGAAGCATGTCGAATAGCAGAAGGACAGACAGCTAATGTCCACACAGATTCGCGTTATGCTTTTGGAGTCGCTCACGACTTTGGTATGTTATGGTGGAAAAGAGGATTCCTCACTGCTGCTGGTACACCTATCTGAAATGGAAAAGAAGTCCGAGACTTACTGGAGGCCATACAATTACCTCAGGAAGTGTTCATCCTGAAGTGGAAGGCCCATACCAAGGAAAATACCATGGAAGCACAGGGAAATGCCCGAGCCGACCAGGCAGCTAAAGATGCCGCCTCACAGGGCGTTCCTCCAGAAGAACCAACACAGATGTGCAGATTGAAAGCACTCAGGACTCTGACACGAGACCTTCAAACAATGCAAGGCGAGTGCTCCCGAGAGGAAAAATGGACATGGATTGAGGTAGGAGTTAAGCTATGCGAAGATGGTGTCTGGAGACAAAGAGTTACCGACAAGCCAGTCGCGCCACAAGCGCTTATGCCTTTTTTAGCCCAACAGATCCACTCGTGGGGACACTTGGCCTCACAACAGATGACGGCACGGTTCAAGAAAAGCTGGTGGGGTCGGGGATTTAAAAAACATGCCCAGCTGGTAACAGACCGCTGTGTGGTCTGCCAGAAAAATAATTCTGGACCCATCACGGTAATGCCCCAACTGAGGCCCCCTGCCCCTGTCGGACCATTCCAGCATCTGCAGGTTGATTATATATCTCTTCCTTCATGTCAAGGATACACTAACATTCTTGTCATGGTCGACAGATTCTCTAGATGGGTAGAAGCTGTCCCAACTAAAAGAGCCACAGCCAATCACACTGCAAAGGTCTTGTGTAAGGATTACATTCCCCGATGGGGAGTTCCGAGTAGCATTGACTCAGATCAGGGAACACACTTCACAGGTGCTGTCTGCCAAGAAGTCTGTAGGTTACTGAACATTACGTGGGATTTACACTGGTCCTTATCATCCACAATCTCAGGACCAGTAGAGCGAATGAATCGAGCTCTGAAACAACAGCTTGCCAAATATCACCAAGAAGGAACACCATGGCCCCAGGCACTACTAATAGTGCTATGTAGCATGAGGGCAACCCCGAACAGAACTACAGGTCTAAGCCCATTTGAAATTATAACAGGAAGACCCATGTCGCTGCCAGGAACTATCGATTTATAGAAAGCTGATGTTCACTTAATGAGTGACACTTTGTTATCATACTGTCAGAACTTAGCCAATGCTATTAGTTCTGTTTCCTGACAGGTATCGGCAGCTTGGGGTAATCCACCCGAAGGAGGACACGACATCATCCCGGGAGTCTGGGTGTATGTGAAAAAGTTGCATAAAGAACCTTTGGGTGCCAAGTGGGAGGGACCTTATCAAGTATTATTGACCACCCAGGCAGCTGTTAAAGTCCAAGTTAAGAAAGCCTGGATCCACGCTTCACACGTTAAACGAGCACCCGTAACTGAAGCTGAAATCTAATAAGGACAATTACTTTTTGCGAAAATGTATAAATTTACTGTGTTATTGATTGTAGGTATTCTAGGCATAGGCCTACTTCTTACTAGCCGACCTTCTGCACCAAAGGGAAATAGTAGGGTAGCAAGGGAATTACATGTAAATACCTTTTTATATATGTCATACATTTATGCCAAACAAGGTAACATTTCTAGTTGTTGGATGTGTGCGCATATTCCTATTCACTCAAAGGGAGGGATTCCCTTGAGGCCAGTTCCCTTGAATATCTCGGAAATGGCTGAGTGGATAATTAATCAAAACAAAACAGGCAATGCGTTTCAGGATACGGAAAATTGGGCACATAAATGGAAGTCAGCAGGTTACAATCTGACTACCTTTGAAGGGGGATACCAACCGTGCTGCAATAATTCCAAACGGCCAACATTTTTTGTTATCACTAATACAACGTGAATAGGAAGACTGGGGAAATCGGTCTGTCTGATTAGAAACATCAAAGAGGCCAAAATATGGGGTATAGTAACTGCTCCCGGAATTATAATATAATCAAGCCACGGAACCGTCCAAACTGGGCCGATGTGGGAATTTTTAACGTAACGGGGATTCTGAATAAAACAGATGGAAAAGCCGGAGTGTTGCTGACAAAGAAACAGCTAACATTCATTGCATATAATGGCACCTATTGGGTGTGTGGCCACAAGGCCTACCCTTGGCTGCCCCAGAATTGGATGGGATCCTGCTATTTAGCCTACATTGTGCCTTATATGTATCATATAAAGTCACTGTTGGAACATTTACACTGTCCTAAGAGAGCTATCATAGAAACAGAGAGGTTCTTTGCCATTCTGATCCCTGGGTATGGGACCGCCAAACTGGCAAGGGAATCCATTAACATGGCATCCGTTGTGGAAAGAGTAGCCAATGATACCTCAGAGGCCCTCGTTAAAATCAATGCAGAAATGGTAGCAATCCGCACAGTAGCCCTACAGAATAGACTGGCCCTTGATTACATCCTGGCTGAAAAGGGAGGTACTTGCACCCTACTCGGAACTGAATGTTTCACGTATATCCCAGATAGCTCCGAAGAAATTATCCACTTAGCGGAGCATATCCCAAAAGGAGGTAGAAAAACTTAAGCAGCCCCCATTATTCACTTTGTGGAGTGGAGCCACTGAATGGCTAGGTTCAATAGGAACTTCATTGGTGGAAGGTTTAATTCTATTTGTTGTAATTGTTTTACTTTAATATTGTTTGTTTATGTTGATTAAATGTTGTTGTGACCAGGTGGCTGTAGCTGCTGTCCCGCAGGTGAGACACCTTGCGGGTCCCAGCAGACCATCTGTACGTGGCACAGCAGTATGTTATGCTTGAGGGAAGGTTGTTTACTGGTTGAACTAAGATATTGATTTGGATTAAATTGGAATAAGGTTAATTAACCTACTAAAACCAGACTTCCATTGTGGCCACGATGGAACTCGGGTTGGTGTAAATTTGTGTGGAAGCTACTAGTCCGGACATGTGGCGAAACACATCAACAAATTTTAGAAGGAAACTCTATTAACATGTATGAAATTATTTTGTAGAATGTTTAACCAGTGATATCTGATGTTTTATGATTCAGTTTGTGAAAGAATCAAAGGGGGGATTGATAGAGAATTCAAACAGGCTGCATTTAGACAAGTTGAGAAAACACAGACTCCAATGACTTCGTGCAGTTCAGCATGTTGCATTAAGTCATCAATAAACTTGACATTTTAGGACCTTGGGTAGCGATCCAATTAAAGATTAAAAGACTATTAATTGATCCAATAAGGTCAAAGAAGGCGAGTTCTTTTCTGTAAATTGATCCAGGTATAAGTACAGCCATTTTGACCATGTGGTCCCAGAAGGACAAAGACCTGGCTTAAAGCCAAGAACTTGTTACTGCTGTCTGCCAAAAATAAAGACGTTAAAACTACAATCGGAGTTCATATTTCATTGGAAATTAAGAGATATAACAGTAGGAATCCAGTATCAGTCTCCTCATATCCTCGCATTCACATTGTATGAAGAAAATCTAACAGCAATTATGATGCTTGTTATGTATGAATAAGAAGTCTGACTAGATACTGTGAACTCAAAGTAAAGTGTGACCTTAGTCTTTTATTGCAGGTCTCCAGAGTGCCTCTCCAACCTGTGAGGCCTCCTTAAGTACAGGTGCTTGCAAGGAATTGTGGAATCCTTTGGGACTCCAGGGGATGAGCCCTCTGGTGGCTACACAAGGTATTTACAGGTTTACATATATAACAACACTCCCCCCCGCCCCCAAAGTCAACAGTGTAACTATTTACAAGGTGAGTCGATATGGGGCCTTTCTTTCCCTGGTTGATCGTCTCCGTGCAAATACGGGTTTTGGTGAATCGTTTGTTGGGCCCTCGCTGGGCTGCTGTGCAGCTGACCTTGCTGGGCTGCCTGGTGTGGTGAGTCCTGCTAGGCTGCTACGGGTGATGGGTTCTGCTTCGTGGTCAACCGCTGTGTCGGTTGCCACTGGTGTGTATGTTGGGGGGGTCAAAGAAGGTAGGGTCCAAGGTGGGTTGCTCAGGGTAGTCCGTAAATCTGAGTTTGATTTGGTCCAAGTGTTTCCGGTGAATGAGTCCATTTGAAAGTTTGGCCAGAAATACTCTCTTTGGCCACAACAGTTGGCCATTTGGGACCTTGTCCAAGTTCAACACAAATACAGGATCATTGATTTCAATTTCGCGTGACTCATTTGTGTTATCATGATATGTACTTTGTTGAAGCCACCTGTTCATGTAGATCAAGGTGTACTAACGAGAGCCTTGTCTTAAGTGCCCTTTTCATGAGCAGTTCAGCGGGTGGGATCCCAGTGAGTGAGTGGGGTCTCATGCGGTAGCTAAGCAGGACTCGGGATAGGCGAGTCTGCAGTCAACCTTCAGTTACCCTCTTCAAGCCTTGCTTGATGGTTTGAACTGCTCTCTCTGCCTGACCATTGGATGCTGGTTTGAACGGGGCAGATGTGACACGTTTGATCGCATTACGGTTCATGAACACTTTGAAGTCGGCACTGGTGAAACATGGCCTATTGTCGCTCACAAGGACATCAGGCAGGCCGTGCATGGCAAACATGGTACACAGGCTTTCAGTGGTGGCAGCGGGCGTGCTTGACGACACTATCTCACATTCAATCCATTTGGAGTACGCATCTACAACCACGAGGAACATTTTACCCAAAAACGGGCCTGCATAGTCGAATTGTACCCTAGACCATGGTTTTGATGGCCAAGACCACAAACTTAGTGGCGCCTCCCTGTGTGCATTGCTTAGCTGTGAGTATGTGTTACATTTGTGCATGCAGGACTCTAAGTCCGCATCGATACCGGGCCACCACACTGGGATCTGGCTATTGCTTTCATCATTACGATGCCTGGGTGGGTACTGTGGAGGTCATTGATGAAGGTGTCTCTGCCCTTCTTGGGGACCACTACTCGATTGCCCCACAGAAGGCAGTCTGCCTGTATAGACGTTTTATTTTTGCGCTGCTGGTACGGCTTCATCTCTTCCTGCATTTCCAATGGGACATTGGACTAGCTCCCGTGAGGCACACAGTTTTTGACTAGGGACAGTAAGTGGTCCTGGCTCGTCCAGGTTCTAATCTGTCGGGCTGTGATGGGTGATTGCTCACTCTCGAATGCTTCCATGACCATGACTAAATCTGCGGGCTGCGTCATTTCCACTCGCGTGGTGAGCAATGGCAACCGACTGAGAGCATCGGCACAGTTTTCTGTGCCTGGCCTGTGGCGGATGGCGTAGTTGTTTGCAAACAACGTGAGCACCCATCTCTGGATGCTGGCCGGTGCATTCGTATTTATCCTCTTACTTTCGGAAAAGAGGGATATCAGTGGCTTCTGGTCAGTTTCCAATTCAAATTTGAGCCCAAACAGATATTGATGCATTTTCTTTACCCCATAAACACACGCTAACACTTCTTTTTCAATCATGCTGTAGGTTCTCTCAGTCTTGGACAGACTTCTGGATGCATAAGCAACCGGTTGCAATTTGGCAGATTCATTAGCTTGTTGTACTACACACCCGCGCTGTCCGACGGCGCAACACATGCTAGTAACAAACGCTTACATGGATCATACAACACAAGCAATTTGTTTGAGCATAACAATTTTCTAGCTTTTACAAAGGCATTTTTTTGGCTTTTACCCCATACCCATTTGTCTGCTTTACTCAGTAAGGTGTGCAGTGGTTCTAGCAGTGTGCGGAGACCTGGTAAGAAGTTACCAAAGTAGTTCAGGAGTCCTCTAAACGACCGCAGCTCCATTACGTTCTGTGACCTTGATACATTCTTGATTGCCTCCGTCTTCGAATCGGTGGGCTTGATGCCGTCCACCGCGATGCTTCTCCCCAGGAACTCCACTTCAGGCGCCAGGAAAACGCACTTTGAGCATTTTAACCTGAGCCCCACGTGGTTGAGTCGACTAAGAACCTCCTCCAGGTTCTGCAGATGCTCGACTGTGTCCTGACCTGTAACCAAGATGTCGTCCTGGAAAACCACTGTGCGTGGGACTGACGTCAGTAAGCTTTCCTTGTTCCTCTGGAATATCGCCGCGGTTGATCGAATTCCAAACAGGCATCTGTTGTAAATGAAGAGACCTTTGTGCATATTGATGCAGGTAAGGCCCTTCGATGATTCCTCCAGCTCCTGCATCATGTAGGTCGAGGTCAAGTCCAACTTCGTGAACGCCTTTCCTCCTGCCAGCGTCGCAAAAAGGTCATCTGCCTTTGGTAGTGGGTATTGATCCTTCAGGGAGAGACGATTGATAGTTACTTTATAGTCACCACAGATTCTGACAGTGTCGTCTCCTTTGAGGACTGGAATGATCGGACTGGCCCACTCATTAAATTCGACCGGCGAAATGATGCCCTCTCGTTGCAGCTGGTCTAGCTCGATCTCCGCCCTCTCTCTCATCATGCACGGTATTGCTCTCGTCTTATGATGGCTGGGTCGTGCCCCTGGAATTAGGTGGATCTGCACTTTTGCTCCTTGGAATTTCCCGATGCCTGGTTCAAACAGCGAGGGGAACTTGTTTAAGACCTGGGCACACAAAGTGTCGTCAATGGACGAGAGCGCTTGGACGTCGTCCCAGTTCCAGCATATCTTTCCCAGCCAGCTCCTGCCGAGCAGCGTGGGACCATCGCCCGGTACCACCCAGAGTGGTAGCTTGTGCACCGCTCCATCATAGGGGACCTTTACAGTAGCACTGCCAATTACAGGAATCAGTTCCTTTGTGTCAGTTCTCAGTTTAGTGTGAATGGGAGTCAGGACTGGCCTTGAGGCCTTGCTGCACCACAATGTATCGAAAGTCTTTTTGCTCAGAATGGACTGGCTCACGCCCATGTCCAGCTCCATTGACACCGGGAGTCCATTTAATTCAACCTTCAGCATTATCGGGGGACACTTTGTGGTAAATGTGTGCACCCCATATACCTCTGCCTCCTCGGTCTGAGGCTCTGGTTCATAGTGATCCTCCGTGGATCTGTTCTCCTCTGCAACATGGTGATTTGCAGGATTAGCAGGGTTTGCAGCTCGTCTGCACATACGTTGGAGGTGTCCCATTGTTCCACAGCCCTTGCAAATGTACCCTTTGAAGCGGCATGAATGGAAATGATGATCACCCCCGCAGCACCAACAAGGTGTTAGTGGCCTTGCATTCATCACCCTTGATGGTGGACTCTGAGACTTCTGCAGACGTGCAGCTGCAGGCATGTGGGGCCTGCCCTGTACGTTGCGATTTGAAAACAACATCACTTTGTTTACAGTACTTGGAGCAGCACTCGTGTTCTGAGAGATTTTCTTGGTATTGTCACTGGTGGCAATGAACGCCTGGGCTATCGCTATGGCTTTACTCAAGGTTGGGGTCTCTACAGTTAAAAGTTTGCGAAGTATCGTTTCATGGCCAATGCCAAGTAAGAAGAAGTCCCTGAGCATGTGCTCCAAATATTTTTAAATTCGCAATGTCCTGCAAGGCGTCTCAGCTCACGACACAGCTCACCACTTCCTGGCCTTCAGACCTTTTGTATGTGTAGAACCGGTACCTTGCCATCAGAACGCGTTCCTTTGGGTTCAGATGCTCCCGAACCAGTGTGCACAAATCATCGTATGATTTCTCTGTGGGTTTCGCTGGAGCAAGCAGATTTTTCATGAGGCCATACGTTGGTACCCCGCAAACGGTGAGGAGAATCGCTCTTCAGTTGGCAGCGTTCGCTTCTCCTTCCAGCGCATTGGTCACAAAGTATTGGTCGACTCGCTCCACAAAGGTTTCCCAATCATCTCCTTCCGAAAATTTCTGCAGGATGCCCACTGTTCTCTACATCGTTGGGTTCGTCATCTGTATCTCATCGCCAGTTGTGATGTTTGAATAAGGAGTCTGACTAGATACTGTGAGCTCAAAGTAAAGTGTGACCTTAGTCTTTTATTGCAGGTCACCAGAGTGCCTCTCCAGCCTGTGAGGCCTCCTTAAGTACAGGTGCTCCCAAGGGATTGTGGGATCCCTCTGGTGGCTACACAAGGTATTTACAGGTTTACATATATAACAATGCCCAATATCGTGAGACTACAAAGGATTGTGGAGGCACATGTTGCTGAAGTTATCCATAACGAAGTAAGTTAAATGCTTTTAGATGATTGCTCTTGGTGTTGTTGGACATCCTGGTGAGATGTATGTTGGACACCTTGGGGAGTTAAGGGTTAATAGTCAAAAATCTTTGTAGCTTGAAGTAACACGCTTTCCAGGCTTTCTGATATAAACAGGATGACTTTGAAGTGTCATGAGGAGAAGGCATAGCTTGTCTTCTGCTATGTAAAGTGCGTGTTCGTAATAAAATGTAACTTTAGGTTTTGACTAATAAACCAGGTGTAGTGAATCCATTAGCTGGTGAAGCTTTTTCTCAAGAGGGTATAGGGACTGTTACGAGGGGAAGACTTATTTAGGGGAAGTAGTATCAAAGCAAACCAACTACAACTGTTTTCAAAGACTCCACCCTTCTCCCCAACTCCTGTCTGAGGCTGAACCACTGTTTGCTACCTTGGTGTCATATTTGACCCTGAAATGAGCTTTCAACCACATATCCATAACATAACTAAGACCGCCTTTTTCCATCTCCATAACATCGCCCGTCTCCGCCCTTGACTCAGCTCATCCGCTGTTGAAACCCTCTTCCATACCTTTGTTACTTCTCGACTTGATTATCCCAATGCACTCCTGGATGGCCTCCCACATTCTACCCTACGTTAACTAGAGATGATCCAAAACTAATCTGGAGATGAGAGGGTTAACTTATGATGATAGATTGAACAGACTGGGTCTTTACTCGTTGGAGTTCAGAAGGATGAGGGGTGATCTTATAGAAACATTTAAAATAATGAAAGGGATGGACAAGATAGAGGCAGAGAGGTCGTTTCCACTGGTCGGGGAGACTAGAACTAGGGGGCACAGCCTCAAAATACGGGGGAGCCAATTTAAAACCGAGTTGAGAAGGAATTTATTCTCCAGAGGGTTGTGAATCTGTGGAATTCTCTGCCCAAGGAAGCAGTTGAGGCTAGCTCATTGAATGTATTCAAGTCACAGATAGATAGATTTTTAACCAATAAGGGAATGAAGGGTTATGGGGAGCGGGCGGGTAAGTGGAGATGAGTCCATGGCCAGATCAGTCATGATCTTGTTGAATGGCGAAGCAGGCTCGAGGGGCTAGATGGCCTACCCCTGTTCCTAATTCTTATGTTCTTATGTTCTTATGTTCAGCTGTCCATGTCCTAACTCCCCATCACCCCTGTGCTCGCTGATCTATATTGGCTCCCAGTTAAGCAACGCCTCGATTTCAAAATTCTCATCATTGTTTTCCAATCCCTCATTGGCCTTTCCCCTCCCTTTCTCTGTAATATCCTCCAGCCCCACAAACCCCGCGAGATTTCTGCGCTCCTCTAATTCTGCCCTCTTGAGCATTCCTGATCATAATCGCTCCACCATCGGTGGCCGCGCCTTATGTTGCCTGGGCCCCAAGCTCTGGAACTCCCTGCCTAAACTTCTCTGCCTCTCTGCCTTGCTTTCCTCCTTCAACACGCTCCTTAAAATCTACTTCTTTGACCATGTTTTTGGTCACCTGCCCTAATTTCTCCTTATGTGGCTCAGTGTCAAATATTTGGTCTCATAATACTCCTGTGAAGTGCCTTGGGACATTAAAGATACTATATAAATACAAGTTGTTGTTTAGTTGTTGTTAATTTGGGATTTGATTTGTCATACAGTCTTATCAAGGGTGGTGACTGTTGTTGAGGACAGTTCATTAGATATATTCAAAAGGGAGTTAGATGTGGCCCTTACTGCTAAAGGGAGAGAAAGCAGGAATGGGGTACTGAAGTTACATGATCAGCCATGATCATATTGAATGGTGGTGCAGGCTCGAAGGGCCGAATGGTCTACTCCTGCACCTATTTTCTATGTTTCTATGTTTCTATCTTGTAAGGTTCAAAAATCCATGACCGCATTTTCTTTTGGAACACCCTAAGGACAAAAAAACTAACATGGGATCGTTCTATACATTTTAAATGAACATTTTTTGGCCAAGTAAAATCCTCAGACCAGGCAGGCTGGGAAACGTGTGGGCGGATACAGACATTGTGGAGACTGGCTCACAAGTGAGACAGAGGCACTGGCGAATGGGGGAAAAGTGCATTCTGGCAGGCCAATCAGGGGTCGAGTCGGGCCTGAAGCGGGGAAATCCTCAACCAATGGGGTCTACCCGGCCCAGTTCGAAAATATGACTCACCCCTAATCAAATTATGAATGTGGACCATCATCTACGTAATTAATATGGACAGTGGACAATAGTCCTGAGATCATTGTGGTGATGACCCATCAAAGGGGAGGCCCAAACCGATTGACTCCCAGGACTGTTACAATGTACCAACAGACTTTGAGGCACCAATGTGCACTGAAACAATACCCCTGTCCTCACACCTACCTGTACCTGTGACATCTTCTGATTAAATATTCAAAGCTATCTCCCCGCCCAAACTTACACAATGGACCACCAACTGAGTTTCGGCGCGAAAAGGCCAGAACTAAATTGGATACAAATATAGGACCTATAGAACCACCGAGAGGGAGAAGCAGCTGGAGCAGGAGGAGAAGGAGTCGAGGAGCAGTAGCAGTCACAGACAGACAGAAACTGAGAGAGAACGGAGACGGACTGTTACCGGCTGGGAAACCTACCATCGAACGGGCCCTGGACTCGACTTGTGTGCAGAATATACAACCCAACTACCGAGAGACCCAACATCGTCTCAAGAAGACGAGCCGCACACCGAACAACGCTCCGAGGCCAACCAGCTGAAGAACCGGAGACCGAAGTAACTGGGAGAGGCAACATTCACTCCAGCTACCCCGTAAACCAACCATCCTAAAGCTAAAAAAAATAACTGTCAAAAGTGATCGTAAGTATTATCCTGGGATTTCTTTTCCCAACTGTCAGCCTAGGTCAGTCAGGTAAAAAGGGGGGTGGCGGTGGTGTTGGAACTGTCTTGTAAAGATAAAATTGTGTAAAGTTTTCGTTGTGTCTGTTTCTGCAAATAGATTTTCATAGTTTCTAAGTGTGCGTCAGATATGTATTTTGATGAAGTTTGACCGTGTTGGAAACTTACCGTGATTAATAAATTGGACTTATCCATTTTTTTTCGTTCCAAGGACCACTTGTCTCTGAGTGTTTTGTTTTCCCTTGTGGAAGCTCATAATCCACCAAAATTCTGAGGTTAGAACCAGATAGGGGTGCTAGGGCGCTTTGAAACTGGCAGTTTAGTGGTCAGCGAGCCAGAAGCTGCTGGACCGTCCCCTAGAAGGGACAGAGGGGCCCAATACACCAACAGCCACCAAAGACCCCCGTAATTGGTCAGAGCAAAAACCCCCTACAATCTGTGACATTTTCCTTTGATGTAGTCAAAATATGGTGGAAAAAGATCATGGTTTTCAATAGTTTCTCAGGGCGGTCTCGAAAGATACAGAAACCGAAAAGCCACTCTCTGTAAACAGTTACACCTTTACTGTGTATCAATAACGTCTGTCCACGGTGAGGTCTCGTGCTTATTCAAAATGTGTTGTCGCGAACCACAGGAGAAAGGAGGTCGACTTCTAACAGCTGTCTAATTGTTATGATTGTAATTATTCTTTTTAACTAGTATTTTGCTACAAATTTTGAAATTAAGTCTTTCAATACACCTCAACTGTAACCAAGCGCGACACAGTAGCATCCACAATTTTGAAAAATAAAATGGAAAATAATAGGTACCTGAGAGTGATTACAAGGCTCTAATCTAATCAGGAGGCTGGGGAATTTCATAACATTGTACCCACAAGAATGAAGCTTAAGTGAGAGAAGATTATTGCCTTGAAATAATTCCCTTAACTGCAATGCTTATTACTCATTCTACAGTCTGTTTTGCAATGACAGGGTTTGCCAATGTGCACGGCAACTGTCAGTATGATTGATTTCAAGATAAGCAAATGCAGTTACACGGAGAATTAACGAGTGGGTATCTTCAATGCAAAGTGTTTGAGCAACATCGAAAGTTGATTATCAGATAAGTCAACATGTATAAAAGTTAAAAGAAAGACTAGGCTGAAGAAGGAAGTTGCAATGTTGCTGGCTGTGTCTCTCAGCATCTGAGCTGAAGCAAGCTCAGAATAGAAGGACATAGATAGACATTAATTGGCTTGGGGAATGAACGTATTTTGTACGAACAGTTGTGGAACTGTTGCTGAAAGTAATCAATGAATTATTATTACTGAGCGATTAAAAGACTTGTATTTCTATAGCGCCTTTCACGACCCCGAAAGTCTCAAAGTGCTTTACAGCCAATGAAGTACTTTTTCAAGTATAGTCACTGTTGTAATTTAGGAAACACAATAGCCAATTTGTGCACAGCAAGCTCCCTCAAACAACAATGTGATCATCTGTTTTAGTGATGTTGATTGAGGGATAAATATTGGCCAGGACACTGGGGATAACTTCCCTGTTCTTCTTCAAAATAGTGCCATGGGATTCTTTACTTCCACTTGAGAGAGCATCAGTTTAACATTTCATTCGAAAGATGGCACCTCGGATAGAAAAACACTCCCTCCGTTACTGGCACTGGAGTGTCAGCCTAGATTTTTATGCTCAAATCCCTGGAGTGGGACTTGAACGCACAACCTTCATGACCCAGAAGCAAGAGTGCTACCCACTGAGCCACACCTGATATTATTGCAACGTAACAAACCTCATCCAACAGCTGAAGGACTGCCAGAAGACTTTAAAGAAAAATTTATGCCATGGGAACTTTTATGTCCACCCACGAGAGCAGACAGTTCCTCAGTTTAACATCTTGTCTGAAAGTCAGCACTTCAGCACTTCACTGGAGTGTCAGCCTAGATTCTTGTGTTTATGTCTTTGGAGTGGGATTTAAACCCACAGCCTTCTGCCCCAGAGGTGAGCCACAGCTGACACAAACATATTTGACTGAAAGAAAAGAATACAAAATGGGTTTTAAAATGTCTTGTATGTCCACCCGAGAGAGCAGATGGTTCCTCAGTTTAAGATCTTATCTGAAAGACGGCACCTCCAACAGTGCAGTGGCTCCCTCAGTACTGCACTGGTGTGTCAGCCGAGATTTTTGTGCTCGTGTCTCTGGGGTGGGACTTGAATCCATGGCCACTGAGCCACGACTAACACTTAGATGTCCATGGGGGAGAAACTGGCCTTTGCACCTCCCGTTAGCGCCTCGCGGGGGCAAAAACGGGGCAATTTCGGCCACCTTATGTTTGGAACATTTTACATAATTGAAACCCAATGCCATAATGGTTACAACTATCAGGTGCCAGATGTAGGATAAAGAAATCTTTCCTTTGGCACAATAATGTGGCTTAACCCCAATCAATCTATGGAAATTTTCTGATTTCCCACACAACACTCCCCTGTGGGTTCTTTACAGATGGAATGTCAATTTGTGCTAAATTAAATGCAGTTTAGGGTTATAGTTCTGAAACCATTAAACATTGTTTAATTTGTTCTCAAACGTGGGCAAATCTGGCAAGGGCATATTTTATTGCCCGGTCCTAGTTGTCCTGAGAGGTCACAACTCACATCACAGCCAATAAAAACTTAGAAGTGCATTTACTGTTGTAATGGAGGGTTGTCGATCCACAATTGAATGCAACACTAACAAGTATTTATATAGAGCCTTTAAACATCCAAAGGCGCTTCACAGCAGCATTATAAAACCAAATTTGACATCGAGCCACACAACGAGATATTTGGGCAGACGACCAAAGGCTTGGTCAAAGAGGTAGATTTTAAGGTGCGTCTTAAAGGAGGAAAGAGAGGTAAAGAGGCGGAGAGGCTTAGGGAGAGTCTTGGCAGATGAAGACACGTCCACCAATGGTAGAACGATTAAGATCAGGAATTCTCAAGTGACCAGAATTTGAGAAGCGCAGAGATCTCGGAGGGTTGTAGGGGTGGAGCAGATTACAGAGATAGGAGGGGTGAGGCTGTGGGGAGATTCAAGAAAAAGACTGAGAATTTTAAATCTTCACCGTGAGCCACTGCCGATCAGCAAGCACAGAGGTGACTAGCTGAATGATTAAAAAATATAAAAGACACATGAGTAAAAATTTATATGGCTTATGCTCTGGTTCATGACGAGGACAACCTTTCCTTTGTAAAAAAAAACTTTAACCAGACAGTGTGCTTATAAGAGCTATTTAAAAGCGAAAGTAATGGTGATTTCTGTCATTCACTCAGCTATCACTTCCGATGTGTGTACTCAGTAGACATGGAATATCAAGTGGAAAAACTGGGAAAAGTAATTGAAAAATCAAACTGCGCTCCTTTTCCCCTCAGGACAGTACTCTGCCATTATGTTCTACTTCTACATGTAGTGTGATATTTTCCTGTAATTTTTTTTTTAAAAGAGCCGTACTGAGAAAATTGCTTCCTTCAATGGTCATTATTCTTTCATCTCTGGCTTTTAATTCCAAACTCAGCCCAAATCGATTGAACGAAAGTCTGCTCTCTCTAAATGAATGCACCTAAAATTGCCTCAATAAGAATAATCCCTGGCCAAATGCGGACAAATCCACAGGACCAGCGGCTCCATCAAGTACAAAATTGTTCGTCTCACTCAGAGAGGCCACAATGACTGACGGTGAAGAAAATGGACACACATTGCAATTAGGGAGCATTCTTCAAGGCTGGAATTAAGATATGTTGCCGAGGGAGCTTTACTCTGATTCTAAACGGCGATGTACTTATCTTGCGGTGCTAAAATTGGGTGCAAAGAGAGGGATAAATCTTTTGTTCCCTGCTATCTGATCACAAAAATAATTTGTTTGAAGGGATGGTGTACTGACAAAAGACAAAATAGTATTATGTTGTGGATTGGAGCAAGTGTGAGGGTTGCAATGGTTCACTTTCTACAGCGATATATGGCATGGTAGCTAAGAGTATGGAATGGCTATATTGGAAAAGCTGTCCAAAACTCAACCCTCTAGGGTTAACTTCACTACAAGGTATCAAAACACTAAGCTCCTGTTAGCACCTGACTAGAACTGAAATGTTGACCCTGAAGAGATCATTGTAACAGAGGGAGTTGATCAGGTCATTTTTTTTTGATCATGCTTCTATGAAGTGCTTTGGGATAAACATTAAACATAAGAATTTATGAAATAGGAACAGCAGTCAGCCATTTTGCCCCTCGAGCCTGCTCCACCATTCAATAAGATCATGGCTGATCTGATCTTGACCTCAACTCCACTTTCCCGCCCGCTCCCCATAACCCTTGATTCCCTTATCGTTCAAAAATCTGTTTATCTCCACCTTAAATAGATTCAATGACCCACCTCACCAGCTGTCTGGGGGGAGAGTATTCCAAAGATTCATGACCCTCTGAGAGAAGGAATTCCTCCTCATCTCCATTTAAAATGGGCGACCCCTTATTCTGAATCTATGCCCCCTAGTTCTAGATTCTCCCACGAGGGGAAACATCCTCTCTGCATCTACCCTGACAAGCCCCCTCACAATCTTATATGTTACAATTACATCTCCTCTCATTCTAAACTCGTTTCATTATGTTAAAGGCGCTATATAAATACAGGTTGTTGTTGTGTAAATGTTCTTTGGCTGGCTGTTAATGAGTGAGAACTTCTTTACCTTTGGGTCCTATCTCAAATAATTTATGGCAGGATCCCACCAACCACACAACTCCACCATTGACCTCAATGATATTCATGGGGTCAAGGATAAGGGCCTCCAGGCACAAGCTTATCGTAGTACGGAGGTGCATCTGTGGTAACCCTCTCCCCCGTCAAAGAGACCAAAAATTCTTGGATCCTGGTGCCGGTGTCAGGGGACTGATTTAAATTTAAAACAAATTCTCTCCCCAGTCCCAGCATCTGTTGGATCCTGGGCACAGTCTGAACCCCTTCAGAAAGGGACTAATTTCCTCTGTTAAGAGGTCAGTCTGCTGAATGCAAGCCTCCAAAGTCACATCACGGCCTTTTCACAGAATCACTGAATAGTACAGCACAGAAGGAGGCCATTCAGCCCATTGAGTCTGCCACAGCTCTTTCAAAGAGCAATCCAGTTAACCCCACTACCCCACTCTTTCCCCATATCCCTGCAATATCTTCTGCTTCAAGTATTTATCCAATTCCCTTTTGCAAGCTACTATGAATCTGTATCCACCTCCCTATCAGGCCGTGCCGTCCAAATCCTAACCACTCGTTGCATAAAAAGGTTTGTCCTCATGTCACCTCTGGTTCTTTTGGCCCTCTGGCTATTGTCCCTTCAGCCATTGGAAACAGTTTTTCTTTATTTATTCTATCTAAACCCTTCGTGATTTTGAACACCTCTATCAAATCTCCTCTTAAGCCTTCTCTGCTCCAAGGAGAACAACCCCAGCTTCTCCAGCCTGTCAACGTAACTGTAGTCCCCGCATCCCTGAAACCATTCGAGTAAAGCTCTTCTGTAGCCTCTCCAAAGCCTTCACGTCCTTCCTAAAGTGTACTGCCCAGATTTGGCCACAATACTCCAGCTGGCACCGAAGGCTGAAGAAGTGAGGACTTCCAGAATAGGGAGCCCCTTGCTCTTGCTCCCCGCCCCCTCACCCTCTCTGCATCATTGACAGTCCAGGACCTGTCACCGCTGGTTTCCAGCAGAGATTCGGCTGTGCCAGCAGCTGCCCGTTGGAATGGCTGAGCAGGGTTTAATGAAAACTCTAATCTTGATGCAGTCATTAATTGGTCTGTCCTGCCCAAAGCAATGCTTGAATCCTGATAAGTCAAGATGCTGAAATGGAAGATTTTTGCTTTAGGCTTATGGATGTTTGACGAATGCTTATGGAAGTGTGTAGACTGATCTGCAAAGCGTGGAGAGTATTTAGATGAAAGTGTAGAGTCTACCCAATAGAAATATAACAAATATAATTTAACAGTACAAGTGCCTGCAGGTAATGACAATAACAAGCACATACCCAGAGCCAGAAACTTGTATGTTGCAAAGGAACCTCCACTTGTTTTGATACAGAGGTTAAACTGTAACCAGATCACTGAAGTCAATTCCAAGCTTCAGACATCAATGTAAGGCATATGACTGCTGCCTGATACATTGCTGCTTACACTGCACAAGGATAACTTTACTGTGCATATTAATACAGCCTTTATAACTGATCAATTTGTGTTAAGTTGAATCGAGCTACTGTTAAACAAACAGAAAATGTTGGAGTTCTGCTGAAGGGTTAGAGCTGAAACATTAACCTGCCTTTTCTCCGTACAGCTGCCTAACTCTTTGGGGGAGAAATTCGGTTGCGCCTCTGTTACGGCGTTAATCCAGGCGGAGCGGTACTTTTAGCGCCTTGAAAAAGTTTGAGCCCCCTGTCCAGAAATTTGTCAGAATCGGTCGAAGAGCTGACGGGGACGATAAATCAGCCGTTGCACACCAGAGCTGGAGGGGGGCGCTGTTGTGTATGGAGAAAGAGTCAGACTGAACACTGTGAGCTCAAAGTAAAGTGTGACCTTAGTCTTTTATTGCAGGTCTCCAGAGTGCCTCTCCAACCTGTGAGGCCTCCTTAAATACCTGTGCTCCCAAAGGATTATGGGATCCCTTGGGACTCTGGGGAATGAGCCCTCTGGTGGCTGTACAGAGTAAATACAAGTCCACATATATAACAGGGGTGCTAATAAAAGTTTGGTCGGTACATTTACCGGACCCATTGCGCATGCGCGGAATTCCGAATCAGATCCCGGGAAAAGCAGAGTCTTAAAGGAACAGCATTGTAAAGCACCCATTAAAGTTTTCAAAATCACTTGTTTTCAAGCTGTACTGTTATGTCAGTCTGCCGCTGCAAACTGGAAGGCTCACGCACCGTGCTGTGTGTAAACGTTGCACTGACTGTGACCTCCGAGGGAAGCACTTCCTCATCCCTTTAAGTAGCCGCCAGTTAACGACTCTGTAAGCCTGGACCCACTGTTTTTCCAGACATTGTTATTGGTGGGCACTCAATGAGGCAGTCGCACCAAATTTACCGACCGGGGCACAAGCGTGGGTGTTGCACCAGGAATACGTCATGGTCGGAGCGATCGCCAGCAGCCAGGCGCTACTGGTTTGTGTCTCCGGTGAGCCGCTAATGAATTTTCGGTTGAGGCGCTAAAAGCTGTGCACCCAGTGGTTGAACTCTAACGCTCTCATTAATGCCCCCTCTGGCCGCTAACTGAGGCTTAAAGACAACCGAAAATCCAGCCCTCTGTATTTCCAACATTTTCTGCTTTTGTTTCAGATGTCCAACATTTCTTTTTCATTTGTGGTGTGATACTGCTATGCTGAAACTGTTGTAAAATTCATAGAGGGCTTGACAGGGTCGAGGCTGAGAGGTTGTTTTCCCCTGGCTGAGGAGTCTAGAACTATGAGTCACAGTCTCATGATAAGGGGTTGGCCCTTTAGGACTGAGATGAGGAGAAATTTCTTTACACAGAATTTCTTTGTAATTCTGTACCACAGAGGGCTGTGAATGCTCAGTTGTTGAGTATATTCGAGACTGCAATCGATAGATTTCTGGACATCAAGGGACTCAAGAGATATGGAGATAGTGCAGGAAAGTGGAGTTGAGGTAAAAGATCATCCATGATCTCATTGAATGGTGGAGCAGGCTCGAGGGGCCTATGGCCTACTCCTGCTCCCAATTCTTATGTTACATTATTTAGAAATTAGCTCTTGCAGTTAATTCTGAAACAAAGTTATTGGCTGGAATTTTAATCGGGATGCGAGTTGGGAATGGGGAGGAGGGCTCGGAAGGGGTTGGGAAACCCGGGAGAACAGGTTTCCTGCAGAATTTAGCAGCAGGGCCTGATTTACATTTTAAACCTCTATTTCTCACCCGCAGCCACCCAGATGAAGAGGCAGTGGGCTGCAGAGAGGATGGAGCAATCAAGTAGGGGCCGGGGATTGGATAGGGGCCGGACTTGAACCTCATGGGGGAGGGAGAGGGGAGGCTTCAAGGGATCGGCAGGGGAGGCGGAGGGAATATCAAGTGGGCTGGAGAATGATTGGAGGGGGGGGCGGTGGGGAGTCGGGAAGGCGATCAAAGGCCTTGGCGGGGGGGAAATCAGAGACCTGGTGGGAGGGATCGGCGGCCTCGTTGAGGTGGTTTGCGATCGAAGCAAATGGGTTAGGCATGGATGCTGCATCCAGCAGTCTTCGCCTTCCATTGGCTGACGGGTTTCCCGAGGCCTTGCAAAACCTGACCAGCACCAATTAAGTTTAAAATGGTGGATAAAGCTGAGGTACGCCAGTCTTATAATATTTAAATAGGTGACCCGCTTCCTGGGCATTTTTTGGGGGGATTAAAATTCTCCCATTCTGTTTTTAATGATTGTCAACATAATAAATAAACATATCACCCTGGCTTACATAGAAATAGTGAAATAAGGTAGTTGTTAATGACAACCTCAACTTATCCCTTGATTCTTTCTTGATGTAAGCTAATATTTATACGATACTTCAACCAGTGCATTCAGGCTAATTGTCAAATAGTATCTGGATCCTTTCAAATCAGGGGATGTATGGAGAATGACTCAAATGTCAATTCAATGATCAAAGAGAAGATTTTATAAATTCGCATGCTGGAAGTACATATTGAAAATTGAGGCTCGGAGTGTAGCCGACCCCAAAGGATTTCCTTCTTATTAAAATGAATAGACAGTATATCCTGCTGGTCCGCTGGACCTCTATGCCCCAATTCCCAATGTGCGTTCGTAGTGCTTTAAGCTCCGTGCTGGAAGAATTAATTTGTAAAATCTGCCCTCACATATAATACCCTGGAGAGAAGTCTAAATCCCGATCCATTTTTTCTACATACAAATCTTAGCCCAGTCAGATCAGCATGTTGTTTTTCTGCCTGGACAGTGGATGCTGAGGGACATATAAGAATTAGAGAAAAGTGGCACGCAACAAAGGAGATCGGTTAATAAAATAATCCCATGAAATTCCCATTGGAGCATCATAACACTTCCTGTATTCTTGTGCAGTGTCAGCTGAGGCTCTGTGGGCAGCACTTCTGCATCTGGGTCAGAAGGTTGTGGGTTCAAGAGCCACTCCAGAGACCTAAGCACAAAATCTAGGCTGACACTCCAGTGGAATGTTGCACTGTCAGAGGCGCTGTCTTTTGGATGGGATTTTGAACCGAAGCCCCGTCTGCTCTCTCAGCTGGACGTAAAAGATCCCATGGCGCTATTTTGAAGAAGAGCAGGGGAGTTATCCCCGGTGTCCTGGCCAATATTTATCCCTTAATCAACATCACTAAAACAGATTATCTGGTCATGATCACACATTGCTGTTTCTGGGAGCTTGCTGTGCGCAAATTGGCTGCCGCATTTCCTACATTACAACTTCAAAAAGTATTTCATTGGCTGTAAAGGTGCGAGAGAAGTTCAAGTCTTTCTTTACTTCTCTGGGTTGTTTATGTGTAACAATTTTCCAGCATTTTGCTGTGCAGAGGCAAATGCCTTGGGGGGCTTTCAGAGATGCACAACAGGAAAGAACGCAATTTATGTATTATAGCTGTACTTGACTAAAAGGTTGATGATTAATTAAGTGATAAATTACTGCCTTCAATACATTGAATAATTGATCATCAGTGAGCTAGTTATCTAACCATTACAGCACATGTTTCAAAGCAGCCTCGTTTATCTCCAAGAATGATACGCTGTAAAATTAATGTTGAGTTACCCATCTTGGATGGGGGTCAGAGTGCATTGCCGTACGATACTGATGATACGCAGGGAGAATTTCAAGGTTAAGCTGGGAAAGAGTAGATAAGCATCGCTCACAATGGCTCTTTAGTTTGAGTTTCCAGCTGGTATTAGGGGGATTGCATTACTTGGATTGATTGATTTCCTCTCGCTTGCTCGAGCACCATAACTTTGGAGGGAATCCCGTTAATGCACAATGCGTTTGTGCTGTAATTACAGCGGTGGAACAGGAGGAGACCTGGTCTAATAAAAATGACTCTTTGAACATTTTTATCACATCTAGAACGTTCCTCATCACAGCAAGATATCATGTTTGCCTTTGGAATGTTGTAATAATTAGTCTTAATTGTTTTATCATGCAGTATAATGTCAAATTTCGAGTGAGGCGTCTTGTGATGTGTCATCATCATCATTGGCAGTCCCTCGGAATCGAGGAAGACTTGAAGTGAGTTCTTTGGTGGCTGAACAGTCCAATATGAGAGTCACAGACTCTGTCACAGGTGAGACAGATAGACATTGAGGGGAGGGGTGGGTGGGACTGGTTTGCTGCACGTTCTTTCCACTGTCTGCGTTAAGTTCTGCATGCTCTCGGCGTTGAGACTTGAGGTGCTCAGCACCCTCTCGGATGCACTTCCTCCACTTAGGGCGGTCATGGGCCAGGGATTCCCAGGTGTCAGTGGGGATGTCGCACTTTATCAGGGAGGCTTTGAGGATGTCCTTGTAGTGTTTCCGCTGCTCACCTTTGGCTCGTTTGCCGTGAGGGAGCACCGGGTAGAGCACTTGATTTGGGAGTCTCGTGAATGACATGCGAACTATGTGGCCTGCCCAGCGGAGCTGACCGAGTGTGATCAGTGCTTCAATGCTGGGGATGTTAGCCTGAATGAGGACGCTGATGTTGGTGCGCCTGTCCTCCCAGGGGATTTGTAGGATCTTGTGGAGACATCGCTGGTGATATTTCTCCAGCAACTTGAGATGTCTACTGTACATGGTCCAAATCTCTGAGCCATACAGGAGGGCAGGTATTACTACAGCCCTGTGGACCATGAGCTTGGTGGCAATTTTGAGGGCCAGGTCTTCAAACACTCTTTTCCTCAGGCGGCCAAAGGCTGCACTGGCAAACAGGAGGCGGTGCTGGATCTCATTTTCGATGCCTGCTCTTGTTGATAGGAGGCTCCCGAGATATGGGAAGTGGTCCACGGTGTCCACGGCCGCGCCATGGATTTTGATGACTGGAGGGCAGTGCTGTGTGGTGAGGACAGGCTGGTGGAGGACTTTTGTCTTACAGATGCTTAATTACATAGTGTCAGCCGTGGCTCAGTGGTAAACGCACTTGCCTTTGAGTCAGAAGGTTGTGAGTTCAAATCCCACTCCAGGAACTTGAGCACACAAATCTAGGCTGATGCTGTAGTGCAGTACTGAGGGAGCACTGAACTGTCGGAGGTGCCATCCTTTGGATAAGACGTTAAACTGTGGCCCCGTCTGCTCTCTCAGGTGGACATAAAAGATCCCATGGCACTGTTTCAAAGAAGAGCAGGGGAGTTATCTCTGGTGTCCTGGCCAATATTTATCCTTCAATCAAAATAACAAATTCCTGGTCATTATCACATTGCTGTTTGTGGGAGCTTGCTGTACACAATTGGCTGCCACATTTCCTACATGAAAACAGTGACTATACTCCAAAAAGTACCTCATTGGCTATAAAGCGCTTTGAGATGTCTGGTGGTCGTGAAAGACGCTATGTAAATGCAAGTCTTTCTTTTTTTTATTAAAATACGATATAAATGCAAGTTGCTATTGTAGTTAACATTTCCATTGATGTCCATGGGAATGATGTGTATAGTATGCAAACTGCATCATTCAGATGAGACATTTTAGTGTTAATGTAAAAATACAATATAAGGTTTTCAGTACAAACTATATTCAAGGTAATAATATCTGGTGCATAATGTGTTCAAACCTGAATATGGATGTGTGCAAGTAACAGGGTTGAAGCCTCTTTAATAATACTCAGTATTTTTGCTCATTATTTATATGCTACTCCATAGTGTCCTGTTATTTATCCCTCAAACACCTAAAATAGATTATCTGGTCGTCATCACATTGCTGTTTGTGGGAGCTTGCTGTGTACAATTAAGCTGTGGTATTTCCTACATTACAACAGTGTCTACACTTGAAAAATACTTTGTTGATTGTAAAGCGCTTTGGGACGTCCTGAGGTCATGAAAGGCACTATAGAAATGCAAATCTTTCTTTCTTATGTAAGTAGTATAACACTGACTGCCGTGAAGCAGGATGCCACCTATCATATCATGTTAACCACGCTAAAAATATATACACACATTTTTGAGGACAGCCAAATTTGAGAAGGACGTTCCATAATCCCTCATGGTTGACAGAGTCGAAAGCCTTTGTGAGGTTTAGTGCTACGGCGGGGATTCCATCTGCTCCTGAGCCCTTATTTTTTTCAGTTGTCGGATGGCCTTTTCAAATTCATGTTGGGCTGGGATTGTGCCGAGATGGTGACTTGTAGCATGCTGTGGGATGGAGTCAAGGACACTCACGTCGGAGACAGAGACTTGGTTAAGGAGATCTTTGAAGTGCTCCTTCCAGCGGGCACTGACTGCCTTTCTGTCATTGATGAGCACCCCTCCATTCGTAGCTCTCAGTGGGATAGGGCCTTGGGTGCTTCAGCCGTAGGTGGTCTTGACTGCACTAAAAAATCCATGCACGTCATGGTTGTCGGCTAGTTGCTGGATGTCCTGCTCTTTTTCCACCCACCATCTGTCCTTTAGGTCGTGGGTTTTTTGTTGGATCTCGGCCTTCAGTTATCTATAGATCTCCTTTCTTTCTCTCGAGTTATGGAGTTGTTTCCAAATCAGAAATGCCTTGCGTTTGCGGTTTATCTGCCCCTGGATCTCCTGGTCATTCTCATCGTACCAGTCTTGATGTTTCCTGGTAGCGTAACCAAGCGTCTCTTCACAGGTGCGAATTTTGGTGGACTTGAGGGCAGACCAGGCACTATGGACACTCTGCAGCTCCGGTTTATTGGATGTCATCAGGTTGGCTATGAGGCGTTGGGTGAATAGGACTTTCTTTGTAGGGTCTTTGAGTGCTTCAACAATGATTTTTCTGCAGCAGTATTTCTGTTGCTCCTGCCGTTTTGAGGTTACATTGAAGGGGATAGCAGAGCGCATTCTCAAATTCAGATGTCCTCAAACATTTGTCACCATCCTTCACAATGACATGCAAGCCGTGATCCTTAACCAACGGATCCATCCAATACACGTGCGGACCGGGGTCAAGCAGGGCTGTGTCATCGTACCAACGCTCTTCTCAAGCTTCCTCGCTGCAGCGCTTCATCTCAACTTTAACAAGCTCCCCGCTGGAGTGGAGCTAATCTACAGGACAAACGGCAAACTGTTCAACCTCCGTCGCCTCGAGTCCAGAACCAAGCCGGTTCCAACCTCAGCCATTGAACTACAGTATGCCGATGACGTTTGTGTTTGTACACACTCGGAGGCCGAACTGCAAACCATCGTTGACATCTTCACCGAAGCGTACGACAGTCTGAGCCTTACTTTAAACATCCGCAAGACAAAGGTTCTCTACCAACCTGCCCCCGCCACAGGGCCCCGATTATCAAGATCCATGACGCGACCTCGGACAATGTGGACAACGGCCCGACCGGTAAGGGGGAGGGTTGAAATAAAAGATGGTGGTGGCGTGCTACGCAGCGCACCTCACCTTCAAGTTTCGCCCCACGATGAGTGTCTGGCCCGATTCGTGACCCGCCAAGCTGGCGTGGGGCATCACCCATGGCGGCCTCACAGGGCGCTGCCCAATTTTTGCCACGGGGCAAAAAGGGGGTCGTCGCGCACGCGATGACGTCATCGCCGGAGGCGCAGCAACCCGAGGCGCTACCAGTGGGAGCACGGTGCTAATGCAGTCGCGCCTCCACTAACTCCCGCGCAATTTTACAGGAGCAGATAGCGCCTACCCCCTCCCCAACCCCCCACCCCGCCACCGCGTTGGGAAAAACACTTTTGCGCCCTGTTAGCGCCCCCCGTAGGCACTAAAGGGAGGCACAGATCAGGGGAATTTCAGCCCCTTTCCAGGAGTGAAAGAAAGAATTTCACCAAATAAACAAAGCAAATCAATACACAATCACCATACATTCTCATTCTTACTATTCCTGACTATAACTGTTTCTTCTGAAGCTGCTTGCTATTAAAGGAACTACATTCTTGAATCTGCAATCTTAACAGTTAAAGTTTAACAAAATCAAAATTATTTCTCCCAATATAAGGAACTTATTTGCATGCACCCATGATAAGAAGAGTTTAGCTGCACCGTAATGTTTACCGAGTCCGTTTCTCAGATAATACGTACTACAGTGATCGATAGTTGCTCCCACCTTGCTGTCCTGAAATAGGGAGGCAGAATGTAGAGCTGACAAATGTCTTAATTCTAAAATTAGAAGTTAAAATTAATGGGTGCCCTGCCTCCAGCCAATGCATGCAGTTACTTGTTCCTACACTTGGTTGATAAGTAGTAACCCAATTTATGACTTAGATTGATGACGGGATTTTAGAATAACCCTCAAGCTCCTAATTTTCGGTATTTCTGCTATTCACCGATATGGTTGGCTGCAGCAAAAGAAATCCCAGGGTCCCTGCTCCACCGTTGACAGTGCAACGGATCAGAGGTCCGAGCCGTTGACTTTGCGAAATGTTGACTCCATCCCAAACTGCAGAAAGAGGTCAGTGAATGGGGGAGCTGCACTTGTACAGATGGTACAGAGCTGTCTATCCCACTATGCCGACAGTAGTCAGATTGGTACCATGAGGCTCCGACAGGGGAGACCGAAACTCACGCAGTAAAAGCGGCCACAGCTGGAGTACTGCGTGCAGTTCTGGTCACCGCATTACAGGAAAGATGTGATTGCACCAGAGAGGGTGCAGAGGAGATTTACCAGGATGTTGCCTGGACTGGAGAATTTTAGCTATGAGGAAAGATTGGATAGGCTGGGTTTGTTATCTTTGGAACAGAGGAGGCTGAGGGGAGACCTTATTGAGGTGTATAAAATTATGAGGGGCCTAGATAGAGTGGATAGGAAGGACCTGTTTCCCTTAGCAGAGGGATCAACAACCAGGAGGCATAGATTTAAAGTAATTGGTAAGAGGTTTAGAGGGGATTTGAGGGGAAATTTTTTCACCCAGAGGATGGTGGGGGTCTGGAACTCACTGCCTGAAAGGGTGGAAAGAGGCAGAAACCCTCAGCACATTTAAAAAGTACTTGGATATGCACTTGAAGTGCTGTAACCTACAGGGCTACAGACCAAGAGCTGGAAAGTGGGATTAGATTGGATAGCTCTTTGTTGGCCAGCACGGACATGATGGGCTGAAAAGGCCTCCTTCCGTGCTGTAAATGTCTGATTCTATGCAAAGGGAGCCAAATTGTTTTCCCAAGGGAGCAAACAGGTACTCTTTGAAAGGTAATTCCCCTCTGAGATTTCCCTTGGGCAGGCTTGGGGGCGGGGGGAAGACTTTTTTCGATCGACAAAAGAACTACTGTCAATTTCATCATCATCATAGGCAGTCCCTCGTATCGAGAATGACTTGCTTCCACATCAAAAAGGGATGAGTTCACAGGTGTTTCCATGAAGGACCTAATATTCCAGATCCAGATCTACATGTTGAAGGGTGGAAGATGCCCTGTGAGTGGATTTTTTTAACGTGTGGTGGCCGTTGCACACCAGCCACCACACGGGCTTGACAGAGCTAGGTCTTGGTCCAGTGGCAAGGATTACCCAAGACGACTGGAGACCCGCTCTGCTGCACGGACCTATTGCACGCACATATCGCAGTGTGGGCTGGCCCGTGCTGCCCCTGGGCCCTCGCCTGTTCTGGGCCTTCAAAGCAGCGGACCACTTAAAGGCACAGCGCATGCTGGAGAGCGACAGCTGTGAAGAAGGTGACTGGATTGGACATCATCAAGGTCCAGGCCTCTGATTGGAACGTGGGCAGGTACAGCAGGAGTGGCGAGGTAGGGGTGCAGGAGCAGCGAATTATTGTAGAGCGATGTGATCGGGGCTCAGGAGAGGCGTGACTCCTGTCAACTTACTCTTCTGATGAAGGGTCATCGACAGGAAACATTACCTCTGTTTCTCTCTGCACAGATACTGCCCGACCTGCCAAGTATTGCCAGGATTTTCTGTTTCTATTACTGTCAGCTTACTGCTGTCTTGATCTAGATTGGGTTTAGGGAGAGAGTCCAGGGGGAGCCCAAGATCTCCGCTAGGCATGCCCCCAAAGGTCGTCTCGATGTCGGGGGCGGGGCAGAAGACTCGCTTACACCGCAGAACTTGGGCCAGATTTCCCCCCAGGAAGAAGCTTGATGGATCCAGGTTCAGCCACAAATGTTGCCTCTCTTATGGGCAATCTACCCCACATCTGCCCTCCCACCTTACCCTGTCTGCTCCTGTTGTTCACGGAGTAAACATTTCACCTTGCAGATGATTTACAATCAGCAGACAGGAGGTTTTGATTGCAGGAGCACATTCTGTATTGAACCTGTTATGTCTGCAATGCACTTATGAATAACTCCACAAGCCAATGTGTTATACTCAAACAGTGCTGACCTTGGTCCTTTATTCATAACTCCAGAGTGAGGCACAAGCATGCTGGGCAGCCATTTATACTGGCCCCTGCACATCTATGCAGCTGAACCTCAGGTCCCCACGCCACCCTCCCCCGCCACCCCCCCGCGTAGTGCCCTCTGGGGGACAGCCTCTGCCACAGGGGCAGGAATCCCCGGTCTCCACCAGTTGCACCCTCTAGTGGAGCCAGCATAGTATATATATAGTGTAAACCGTATTGATAGTACATCAGGTAACAAGTCTCCATCTTAATGAGTAATGAAAAAGGACTAATTAGCAATCTTGTTGTGCGAGGCCCCTTGGGAAAGAGTGACCATAATATGGTTAGAATTCTTTATTAAGATGGAGAGTGACACAGTTAAATCAGAGACTAGGGTCCTGATCTTAAGGAAAGGTAACTTTGATGGTATGAGACGTGAATAGGCTAGAATAGAATGACGAAAGATACTTAAAGGGTTGACGGTGGATAGGCAATGGCAAACATTTAAAGATCACATGGATAACTTCAACAATTGTACATCCCTCGCTGGAGTAAAAATAAAACGGGGAAGGTGGCTCAACTGTGGCTAACAAGGGAAATTAAGGATAGTGTTAAAACCAAGGAAGAGGCATATAAATTGGCCAGAAAAAGCAGCAAACCTGAGGACTGGGAGAATTTTATAATTCAGCAGAGGAGGACAAAGGGTTTAATTAGGAGGGGGAAACTAGAGTATGAGAGGAAGCTTGCTGGGACCATAAAAACTGACTGCAAAAGCTTCTATAGATATGTGAAGAGAAAAAGATTCGTGAAGACAAATGTAGGTCCCCTGCAGTCTGATTCAGGTGAATTTATAATGGGGAACAAAGAAATGGCAGACGAGTTGAAAAATACTTTGGTTCTGTCTTCATGAAGGAAGACACAAATAACCTTACGGAAATACTAGGGGACCGAGGGTCGAGTGAGAAGGAGGAACAGAAGGAAATCCTTATTAGGCGGGAAATTGTGTGAGGGAAATTGATGGGATTGAAGGCCAATAAATCCCCAGGGCCTGATTGTCTGCATCCCGAGTACTTAAGGAAGTGGCCCTAGAAATAGTGGATGAATTAGTGATAATTTTCCAACAGTCTATCGACTCTGGATCGGTTTCTAAGGACTGGAGAGTATCTAATGTAACACCGCTTTTTAAGAAAGGAGGGAGAGAGAAAACAGATAATTATAGACCGGTTAGCCTGACATCAGCAATGGGGATAATGTTGGAATGAATTATTGAAGATGAAATATCAGCCCATTTGGAAAGCAGTGACAAGATCGGTCCAAGTCAGCATGGATTTATGAAAGGGAAATCATGCTTGACAAATCTTCTGGAATTCTTTGAGGATGTAACTAGTAGAGTGGACAAAGAGTGGATGTGGTGTATTTGGACTTTCAAAAGGCTTTTGACAAGGTCCCACAAATGAGATTGATGTGCAAAATTAAAACATATGGTATTTGGGGTAATGTACTGACGTGGATGGAGAACTGGTTGGCAGACAGGAAGCAGAGAGTCAGGATGAACGGGTCCTTTTCAGAGTGGCAGACAGTGACTAGTGGGGTGCCGCAGGGCTCAATGCTGGGATCCCAGCTCTTTACAATATACATTAATGATTTAGATGAAGGAATTGAATGTAATACCTCCAAGTTTTCAGATGACACTAAGTTGGGTGTCGGTGAGAGCTGTGAGGAGGATGCTAAGAGGTGGCGTCATGATTTGGACAGGTTAGGTGAATGGGCAAACGCATGGCAGATGCAGTATAATGTGGATAAATGTGACGTTAACCACTTTGGGGGCAAAAACACGAAGGCAGAATATTATCTGAATGGCGGCAGATTAGGAAAAGGGGAGGTCCAACGAGACCTGGGTGTCATGGTACATCAGTCATTGAAAGTTGGCATGCAGGTACAGCAGGCGGTGAAGAAGGCAAATGGTATGTTGGCCTTCATAGCTCGGGGATTTGAGTATAGGAGCAGGGAGGTCTTACTGCAGTTGTACAGAGCCTTAGTGAGGCCTCACCTGGAATATTGTGTTCAGTTTTGGCCTCCTAATCTGAGGAAGGACATTCTTGCTATTGAGGGAGTGCAGTGAAGGTTCCTGACTGATTCCTGGGATGACAGGACTGACATATGAGGAGAGACTGGATCGACTTGGCCTGAATTCACTGGAGTTTAGAAGGATGAGAGGGGATCTCATAGAAACATATAAAATTCTGATGGGACTGGACAGGTTAGATGCAGGAAGAATGTTCCCGATGTTGGGGAAGTCCAGAACCAGTGGTCATAGTTTAAGGATCAGGGGTAAGCCATTTAGGACCGAGATGAGGAGAAACTACTTCACTCAGAGGAGAAACCTGTGGAATTCCCTGCCGCAGAGAGTTGTTGATGTCAGTTGATTGGATATATTCAAGAGGGAGTTAGATATGGTCCTTGCGGCTAAAGGGATCAAGGTCGTATGGAGAGAAAGCAGGAAAGGGATACTGAGGTGAATGATCAGGCATGATCTTATTGAATGGTGGTGCAGGCTCGAAGGGCCGAATGGCCTACTCCTGCACCTATTTTCTATGTTTCTATGTTTATGCAACTATACAGTGACTACACAGAGAGTATATCTCTCGTCTGCATATATAACAGAATCTATTTGCATTTTGTATGTTTGGTCCATTTGCCAACAACTATAACATTGTGTCTGTTTTAAATAACTTTTTAATCCTTGGACACCTTTCCATTATTCATTTTATATCAACAACAGTTAAAATATTTGCCTGATGTTTCTATTTCCCAGTAACATTTCTCAAGGCTGAATGGAGGATAGTGAGTAACACATCACTAATTAGCTTTAATATTTCTGTCTCTTAAATTTTCAAACTAAACTTGCCTGGCAGGCCAAGCACATTCACAATAGTTAAAGGTACTGCTAGCTGCCATTGACATAGAATATCATTCACCCCAGTTTATAGCGGTCCTTTATTATTTGTATTTAGTCCCTTAGCGCCATCAAAGATGACATTAACTGATTAATTCCTGACATTCGATTATATTCTGGTCCATCAAGTCACCTGATCTAGCTGCATTCACTGAGCAATACTCTTGTTTTACTCAGAACAAAATACAATGAAAACTGGAATTAATGGCAAGTCATCTTCCATCTCTTTACAACCGACAAGATTGTTTTTTTTAATCACACGCATCATCCCCTCCATCATTGGTGACAATGTACATCCCATTGGAGTAATCTCTCAACACTCCTGTATATTTCCTGCTCAAAACTGAATTTTCGGCTTTGATGATTTCGGGGCGGTAATGGCGGCAGGTGGCGGGGGAGTAAAGTTAGCGCCCGGAAACAGTTTGCGCCTCAATAAGTAACATTGGACAGCTGGGCCCTGCGTCAGAGGGCCCAGCGCTAAGGGAGGCATTGTACACCTCTCTTGGGCGCTAGGATGGTAAACTCCTGAGCTAAAGAGCCGGGCCGGGAGTGCTCCAAGCGACGCCTGGGGAGAAAAAAATGAAATCCCCCCCCCCCACCACACAAAAACATTCCCAAAACATTGCCCACGCCACTACAACATAAATCGCAAAAAAAAATTAAGAGAATAAACAATCACATTTATCTGAGGAGCCCACTACTTCCCTCTCTGCAGTCGCTATCATTGGGCCGTCTGATTTCGCAGGCGTTCACTGCGGGGCGCACTTCGGGGCGGACGGGTCGGGCAAGAGTCAAAACTCGCGCCTGTGTCACAACCAGGGGCGCGGCACACCGGGCGCAGCTTTTGTGGGCGGTGCTGCTCCGCGCCGCCGCTAAACCCGACCCGAGGATCGCCGGGGGGCGCCGGAAGCTGACCGCCCGGCCAGAGCAACTCACCACCGCCATTGCCGCTGCTACGGGACGATAAACGGAGCGTAGAAGAACCAAAAACCCACCCCTTCATGACTGCCAAAGGAACATCGGTGTGACTCCCACTAGCTCGCTTGGAACAACAAAATAACTTTATAGCCTATGAGTTAGAAGAGAAACATCTCTTTACGACCGACAAGATTGTTTTTTTTAATCACACGCATCATCCCCTCCATCATTGGTGACAATGTACATCCCATTGGAGTAATCTCTCAACACTCCTGTATATTTCCTGCTCAAAGCTGAATTTTTGGCTTTGATGATTTCGGGGCAGTAATGGCGGCAGGTGGCGGGGGAGTAAAGTTAGCGCCCTGGAACAGTTTGTGCCTCAATAAGTGACATTGGACAGCTGGGCCCTGCGTCAGAGGGCCCAGCGCTAAGGGAGGCATTGTACACCTCTCTTGGGCGCTAGGATGGTAAACTCCTGAGCTAAAGAGCCGGGCCGGGAGTGCTCCAAGCGACGCCTGGGGAGAAAAACGGATGGTAAGGGAAACAGATTAGTGGAGTTCTTTATATTTCATCCTTTCACAAAAAAGTTCCATAATCAGAGTGCAACCAATATCACTTAGTGACCAAAAACCGGAACTTCAAGGGAGCTGGTACATTATGGGCTCAATTTTCCCCAATGCCGTTTTTTGGCGTATTGCCAGAGTTACGCCCTTTTTTTGTGGCCACGACTACGCCAAAAAAGTAAGTCGCAAGTTTCCCCGTTCTATTTTTTGAAATTGGCGCCACGCAGCCTGTCCTTTAGTTTTGGGGAGGTGGAGCCTAATGTCTGCGCCGAAAAAATGATGCCCCCCCTCCCTTCTGCGCATGCGCAGAAAAAAAAAGGAAGGCTTTGATGTGACTGTTATGGGCGCACATGCCCAGTACAGCTCCGGGTCTGCATTCGGCCATTTTTTTAAAGAGCCAGGAGTGTGTGTGAGAACTTTAATTCTCTGTGGAAAAATCGGAGCTGCATTATAAGATGCAACACAGCTCAAGGACCAAGAATTTCTTACAGGATGAAGTGGAGGCACTGCTTACTGTAATTGAGGCCAGATGGCAGGAGCTGGACACCAGCAGAGGTCACATAAAAGTGTCACCTCTCATGCTGTAATTCCAACCTCACTCCAGTGATGGCACTATTGCAGCTCAATGTTGCACCGATCATCTCCTCATCTGCTCCGACCAAATTTAATTCTCTACTTCCTGAAGTGCTGTAGGTTTGCGATTTAACTATCAATAATATAAAACCAAAGTATTATATAAAAGTAAAGACAGAGCCTATGGCTTTATAATGGGGGCATAATTATGTCTGCAGGTCACTGAGTCACTACGGCACAGAAGGAGGCCATTCGGCCCATCGAGTCCATGCCGGTTCTCTGTAGAACAATCCAGTCAGTCCCATTCCCCCACTCTATCCCCGTAGCCCTACAAGTTTATTTCCCTCCAGTTCCTATCCAATTTCCTTTTGAAATCATTGATAATCTCTACTTCCACTACCCTCATTGACAACGAGTTCCCGGTCATTACCACTCACTGCGTAAAAAAGTTCTTCCTCACATCCCTCCTGTATCTCTTGCCCAAAGCCTTAAAACTGTGCCCCCCAATCCTTGTACCATCAGCTAATGGGAATAGCTTTTCTTTGGCTACCTTATCTGAACCTGTCATAATCTTGCACACCTCTATCAAATCTCCCCTCAAGTTCCTTTGCTCCAAGGAGAACAGCCCCAACTTCTCCAACCTGCCTTGTAGCTAAAACCCCTCATCCCTGGAACCATTCTGGCAAATCTCCTCTGCACCCTCTCAAGGACCTTCACATCTTTCCTAAAGTGTGGTGACCAGAACTGGATGCAATACTCCAGTTGTGGCCTAACCAGAGCATGTTCAGCATAACATTACTGTTTTTGTACTCAATGTCTCTATTTATGAAGCCCAGGATCCCATTTGCTTTGCTAACTACTCTCTCAATGGAGGTCCTAGAATAAAGTGATAAAAAAATATTATGGCTCAGAATCCTGGGTGCTATGTAAATGCTGACGTTTATTACAGTATGGCTTCCTCAGAACAATGGCATGGTCACTTGTTCTAAACTTTAGTTCACAACTTTCTACTCAATAGCTCTACTTTCCCCAATTAATTCCACCCGTAATGATCCACACAGTTCAAGGTGCACAAAAGCTGGGCTACAGAGATGGGCTGAGTTTTTCAGACAACAGCAGCCAAGAAACATAGCTGCCTCCACCCTTTTATTTATATTGCCATCGAGGGGTACTGTCTTCTGAGATGGCTGTGAAAATCGAGACACCCCAGAGGAAACAGCACCATCTCGTTCATTTTAGTGACTCCCGCTAACACTGGTTAGAAGGAACGCAATAAAATGAATGTGCTACAAGAGGTTATAAAGACTTGTGAATATTACAAGAATGAAAACATGTACCTAGAGATTAGAAATGAGAACCGTTTACAATGAAGTCGCATTTAATCATAGAACCATACAGCACATAAAGGGACTATTCAGCCCATCGTGCTTTGCTGGCCCTTTGAAAGAGCTATCCAATTAGTCCTCATCAGCATCATTGGCAGTCCCTCGAAATGAGGATAGAAACATAGAAACATAGAAAATAGGAGCAGGAGCAGGCCATTCGGCCCTTCGAGCCTGCACCGCCATTCAATATGATCATGGCTGATCATGCAGCTTCAGTACCCCACTCCTGCTTTCTCTCCATACCCCCTGAGCCCTTTAGCCGTAAGGGCCACATCTAACTCTCTTTTGAATATATCCAACGAACTGGATTCAACAACTTTCTGGGGTAGAGAATTCCACAGGTTCACAATTCTCTGGGTGAAAAAGTTTCTCCTCATCTCGGTCCTATATGGCTTACCCCTTATCCTTAGACTGTAACCCCTAGTTCTGGACTTCCCCAACATTGGGAACATTCTTCCTGCATCTAACCTGTCCAATCCCGTCAGAATTTTACATGCTTCTATGAGATCCCCTCTCATTCTTCTAAATTCCAGTGAATATAAGCCTAGTCGATCCAGTCCTGCCATCCCGGGAACCAATCTGGTGAACATTTGCTGAACCCTTCAATAGCAAGAACATCCTTCCTCAGATTAGGAGACCAAAACTGCACACAATATTCAAGGTGTGGCCTCACCAAGGCCCTGTACAACTGCAGCAAGACCTCCCTGCTCCTCTACTCAAATCCTCTCGCTATGAAGGCCAACATGCCATTCTTTACTGCCTGCTGTACCTGCATGTCTACTTTCAATGACTGGTGTACCGTGACACCCAGGTCTCATTGCACCTCCCCTTTTATTAATCTGTCACCATTCAGATAATAATCTGCCTTACTGCTTTTGCCACCAAAGTGGATAAACTCACACTTATCCACATTATACTGCATCTTTGACGCCTCTGTCGCGGCATTTGCTTTGTACAGCTGCCACGGGTTCTTTTACGTCCACCTGAGAGAGCAGACGGGGCCTCAGTTTAACATCTCATCCGAAAGACGGCAGCTCTGACAGCGCAGCGCTCCCTCAGCACTGCGCTGGGTGTGTCAGCCTAGATTTATGTGCTCAAGTCCCCGGAGTGGGACTATGAACCCACGAGCTTCTGACTCAGAGGTGAGTGTCCTGCCCACTGAGCCACAGCTGACATAAAGGTGAAATCTGGTGTCAGAAATGTAAGGAAACGACTGTTCTGCAGTTCATACAGGAATCGTGGATAGTGTCTCAGCAGCTCGCTCTCATGCCGGAACGGTGCAGTATGAAAAGATCTGGATGTGGAAGGTATGAGGTTTTAATTCAGTTCTGATCCTGCATTGTTGCGACTGGGTGTATGTGTAATCTGGTGTTTAAAGTTACAAAACGATAAAGAACAAGAAAGCAGTCTAACAGTGGGAAGATGCAATTAAAGCATCACTTATTTACATAGGCAGGAAAACTGGGGCAAGGAGGATTCATGTCTCCCGCAGCTATATCTCATCCGAAACGATTAAATTTTTTAAATGTGCTTGCATCGCTTTGCGCATAAATCCAATTTGGTCCGCTAAGATTACATGTTTTAGTGCATTGGAAATCTATACATAATCAAATAGGAATTTGCCTGGAATTCACGGCATTTGATCTTGTCAAGCTTGTACCTAATTCTATCGTTTGGCAGATGTGGCAAATTTCCAAAATTGTTGTCATCAAAAATATTGGAAAGCAATGTATACTAAGAACATAAGAATTAGGAGCAGGAGTAGGCAATACGGCACCTCAAGCCTGCTCTGCCACTCAATAAGATCATGGCTGATCTTCGAGCAAAACTTCACTTTCCCGCCCAATCTCCATATCCTTTGATTCCCCTATAGGTCCAAAATCTATCAATCTCAACCTTGAGTATATTCAACGATTCTGAATCGACAGCCCTTTGGGGTAGAGAATTCCAAAGATTCACCAACTTCTGAGTGAAGACATTTTCTCCTCATCTCTAATATGTCCTTACTAAACAGTACAAATGCACACGAGGCCCATACTAGAGAGAAGGTCACTCTGTGACCAGTAACCTTTATTAGCCAGCACTGAAGTGAAGAAGATGGGTGGAGCTACCCCTTTTATACCTGAAAGTCCAGGTTAAGAGTGTCTCCCACAAGTTCACCACCTCGTGGTCAGTGTTCTCAAGGTGTACAACTTAGGCCAGTTTATACATGGAATACAATGACAGTTGAATACATGACATCACCTCTCCCCCCAAAGTCTTATTGGGATCACAGGTTTCTCTGGTGGTTTACGCTCCCATGTAGAGCACCTGAGTTGGGGCTCCGGTTGTAGGGCGCTGGCCTGAGTGTCTGCTGTTTGCGGTGCCTCAGGCCTGTCCAGACTGCCCACAGTGACTGGGCTCTCCTCCACTTGGTTCCGGTGTTCAGTCACCTGTGGTTGAGTAAACTCTACATCGTGTTCTTCCTCTGCTTCTTCTATGGGGTTGCTGAATCTCCTTTTTGTTTGATCCAGGTGTTTGCGGCAGATTTGTCCATTGGTAAGTTTGACTACCAGAATCCTATTCCCTTCTTTGGCAATCACAGTGCCTGCAAGCCATTTGGGCCCTGCAGCGTAGTTGAGGACAAAGACAGGGTAATTGACATCAATACATCGCGCCCTCGCATTCCCATCATGGTAGTCACATTGTGACCGGCGCCTGCTCTCAACAATTTCTTTCATGGTGGGGTGTATAAGGGATAACCTGGTTTTGAGTGTCCTTTTCATTAGCAGCACTGCAGGTGGAACCCCTGTGAGCGAGTGTGGTCGGGATCTATTGGCCAACAGGAGGCGTGCTAAGCGCCTGGCCGTTTGAGGCCGGCTTGAACGGTGCCATTCTGACATGGTTGATACGATTTCCTGCCATGAAGTCCTGGAATTCAATGCTTGTAAAGCACGGGACATTGTCGCTGACCAAGACGTCCGGTAGACCATGGGCGGCGAACATTGCCCGTAGACTTTCTACCGTGGCAGAGGATGTGCTTGACTTGAGAATGTCACACTCGATCCATTTGGAGTAGGCGTCTACTACAACCAAAAACATTTTTCCCATGAAAGGACCTGCGTAGTCCACATGGATGCGTGACCATGGCTTGGCGGGCCAGGACCAGGGGCTAAGGGGGGCTTCCTTGGGTGCATTGCCCAGCTGGGCGCACGTGTTGCACCTGCCAAAACAAAGTTCCATGTCTGCATCTATCCCTAGCCACCAACCATGTGACCTGGCAATTGCCTTCATCATGACAATCAATGCCCGGGTGCTCATTGTGGAGTTCTCGGATGAATGCCTCCCTGCCCATCTGGGGCATGACTACTCGGTTTCCCCATAGTAGGCAATCGGCCGGAATCAGGAGTTCATCCTTGCGCCTGTGAAATGGTTTAAATTCCTCAGGGCATGCCCCGTACGTGGCTGCTCAGTCCCCATTCAGGTCACATTTCTTGACTAAAGACACTAGCGGGTCTCTATTTGTCCAGACTTTGATCTGACAAGCTGTCACGGGTGAGCTTTCGCTTTCAAAATCTTCAACAGCCATGACCATCTCAGCAGCATGCTCGATTGCCCCCTCAGTGGTGGCTAGTGGGAGCCTGTTGAGTGCATCGGCGTAGTTTTCAGTGCCCGGTCTGTGCCGAATTATATAGTCATAGGCGCCTAATGTGAGTGCCCACCTCTGTATGCGGGCCGACGCATTTGCATTTATGGCCTTGTTGTCGGCCAAAAGGGAAGTTAGGGGTTTGTGATTTGTCTCCAGCTCAAATTTCCTGCCAAACAGGTACTGGTGCATTTTTTTTACTGCATATTCACATGCAAGCGCTTCCTTTTCTCCCATCCCGTAGCCCTTTCTGCCTGGGACAGACTTCTGGAGGCATAAGCTGCCGGCTGTAACTGACCCTTGGCATTAACATGTGGCAACACACACTCAACCCCATAGGATGATGCATCACACGTTAAAGCAAGTGTCTTACATGAGTCATATAGCGTTAACAGATTGTTGGAGCATAACAAATTGCATGCTCTATCAAAAGTCCTTTCCTGGCTGTCCCCCCAGACCCATTTGCGACCTTTGCATCGGAGCACGTGTAGTGGCTCTAACAGCATGCTCAATTTGGGAAGAAAGTTACCAAATTAGTTCAGGAGCCCTAGGAATGAACGCAGCTCCATCGTGTTACGTGGTCTGGGTACTCTCTGGATCACTTCCGTTTTGGACGCAGTCGGTCTGATTCCATCTGCTGCTACCCTCATCCCCAGGAATTCTACCTCTGGAGCTAGGAAGACGCACTTCGCCTTTTTCAGTCGCAGACCTACCCGATCCAGTCTGCGTAGCACCTCCTCCAGGTTGCGGAGGTGTTCTTCAGAATCGCAACCCGTGATGAGGATGTCATCTTCAAAAACCACCGTCCTTGGAATCGACTTGAGGTGACTTTCCATGTTTCGTTGAAAGATCGCTGCGGCCGAGCGAATTCTGAACGGACATCTGTTGTACTCAAACAACCCCTTGTGTGTTGTGATGGTGGTCAGCTTCTTCGGCTCACTCGCCAGCTCCTGGGTCAGGTAAGCTGAGGTCAGGTCCAATTTTGAAAAAAGTTTGCCACCGGATAGCGTCGCAAAGAGGTCCTCTGCTCTCGGTAACGGGTACTGGTCTTGGAGTGACACTCAATTGATGGTGGCCTTGTAATCACCACATGTCCTGACCGACCTATCCGCCTTGAGCACCGGCACAATCGGGCTTTCCCAGTCACTGAATCCGACTGGCGAGATGATGCCTTCCCTCAGCAGGTGGTCCAATTAGCCTTCTATCTTGTCCCACATCACATACGGCACCGCTCTGGCCTTGCGGTGTACTGGTCTGGCGTCCAGATTTATGTGAATCACTACCTTGGTCCCCATGAAAGTGCCAATGCCGGGTTGAAATAGTGAGTCAAATTTGTCCAGCACCTGTGAGCATGATATTCGCTCCACAGAAGAAATTGCATTGACATCGCCCCATTTCTAGTTCATGACAGCAAGCCAACTCCTCCCCAGCAGTGCAGGACCATCCCCCGGGACAATCCAGGTGGCAACCTGTTCTCCGAATCTTTGTGGGTCACGACTACCGTGGCACTGCCTAGCACCGGAATGATCTCTTTGTATATGTTCGTAGCTGTGCGTCAATCGGCAATAATTTTGGCCTCCTGGCCTTGGACGCCCACAACTTGTCAAACTGTTTGATACTCATCAGGGACTGGCTGGCCCCCATGTCTAGCTCCATTAATACTGGGATGCCATTGAGGAGCACTTTCATCATTCTCGGTGGCGTCCTGGTATATGAACTGTACATGTGCTCCACATGAACTCGCTGAACTTCAGCTTCCAGCGATTTCCCCCAGTGTCCATTTGGCCTCATAGGGCTTACATCGGGCCCGTCCTCCTCGTATATCAACCTGGCTGCAGGCTTCCTGCACAAAAGTGCCAAGTGACCGCTGACGTTGCAATTTCTGCAGGTTTATTGCTGATACCTGCAAGCTTTGGCTGTGTGTTTGCCTCCACACCTCCAACATGAGCCGTTGTTGGAAACAAAAGGTCCATTACCAGTCGATCGTCTCTTACTGTCTCTGCAACTGTCCTTAAGCACACCATTGACAGGTGTTGATGGCCCCATTACTGACCACATTGTCGCTTACGATGGCATGAATCGCCGTTCAGCTAGCCATTGTCTCTGTTGAATTCCCCCTTTGGGTTCGACTGCATGCTCGGGCATGTCCGATTGCTCCTGTCTGCCTGGTGAACTGTGTGCCGTGTTAACAATGTTAACTCCCTGTCTATTTGCTGCATTTAAACCAAGATTTTTGTCAAATACCATTCTGGTGTCTTCCTCCCTTGAGATAAATGTCTGGGCCATCAAAGCCGCCATTTCCAAGGTCAGGTCTTTGGTCTCAATCAGTTTCCTGAAAACCCCAGCGTGCCCGATGCCCTCAATAAAAAAGTCTCGCAGCATCTCCGCTCTGCAAGCATCTGGGAACTTACATTGGCTTGCCAGTCGCCGGAGGTCTGCCACGAAGTCTGGAACGCTTTACTCTTCTCGCCGCCGGTGCGTGTAAACCTGGTGTCTCACCATGTGCACGCTGCTCACCGGTTTAGTGTTGCCCAATCAACTTATTGAGCTCTTCAAAAGTCTTGTCCGCCGGCTTCCCTGGCACTAGAAGGTCTTTCATCAGGGAGTACGTTCTGGATCCACAAAACGTCAGGAGATGAGCCCTGCGTTTGTCGGCCGAATCCTGTCCCAGCCATTCCTTAGTGACGAAAATTTGCTGTAATCTCGCAATAAAATCGGCCCAATCATCACCAACACAGTACCTCTCGTCTGTGCTGCTAGTAGCCATGGTCGCATGGTTTAAATCCCAATTTCTCTTCGCCAATAATATGTCCTTACTAAACAGTACAAATGCACACGAGGCCCATACTAGAGAGAAGGTCACTCTGTGACCAGTAACCTTTATTAGCCAGCACTTAAGTGCAGAAGATGGGTGGAGCTTTCCCTTTTATACCTGAAAGTCCAGGTTAGGAATGTCTCCCACAAGTTCACCACCAAATGGTCAGTGGTCTCACAGTGTTCAACTTAGATCAGTTTATACATGGATTACAATGACAGTTGAATACATGACAATCTCAGTCTTAAATGGCCGACCCCTCATCCTGGTTCTAGACTCTCCAGGCAAAGGAAACAACTTCTCATTATCTACCCTGTCAAACCCCTTCAGAATCAGTGAGATCGCCTCTCATTCTTCTAAACTCCAGAGAGTATAGGCCCAATCTACTCAATCTCTCATCATAAGACATCCCTCTTATCCCAGGAAGCAATCTGATGTGAACCTTTGTTGCACCCCTTCTAAGGCAGGTATATCCTTCCTCAGATAAGGAGAACAAATCTATGCATAGTGCTCCAGGTGTGGTCTCACCAAGGCCTTGTACAATTGTAGCTCATGGTCTGCATGGCTGTAGTATTACCCGCCCTTCTGTATGGATTTGAGGCATGAACGATGTACAGAAGGCACCTCAAATCACTGGAGATATATCACCAACGATGTCTCTGCAAGATCCTGCAAATCCCCTGGGAGGACAGGCGCACCAATATCAGTGTCCTTGTCCACGCTAACATCCCCAGTATTGAAGCACTGACCACACTCGATCAGCTTCATTGGGCAGGCCACATAGTTTGCATGCCAGATACGAGACTCTCTAAGCAAATACTATATGCGGAGCTCCGTCATGGTAAACGAGCCAAAGGTGGGCAGCGGAAGCGTTACAAGGATACCCTCAAAGCCTCCCTGGTAAAGTGCAATATCACCACTGACATCTCGGAGTCCCTGGCCGAAGACCACCCGAGGTGAAGAAAGTGCATCCGGGAGGGCGTTGAGTTCTTTGAGTCTCAATGCAACGAGCATGAAGAGGTCAAGTGCTGACACAGAAGGAGCACGCGGCAAACCAGCCCTACCCACCCCTTCGCTCAACGAATGTCTATCCCACAGGGTCTGTGGCTCTCATATTGCACTGTTCAGCCACCAGAGAACTCACTTTGGAAGTGGAAGCAAGTCTTCCTCGATTCCGAGGGACTGCCTATGATGTACATTAATGATTTAGACGAAGGGATTAAATATAGTATCTCCAAATTTGCGGATGACACTAAGTTGGGTGGCAGTGTGAGCTGCGAGGAGGATGCTATGAGGCTGCAGAGTGACTTGAATAGGTTAGGTGAGTGGGCAAATGCATGGCAGATGAAGTATAATGTGGATAAATGTGAGCTTATCCACTTTGGTGGTAAAAACAGAGAGACAGACTATTATCTGAATGGTGACAGATTAGGAAAAGGAGAGGTGCAACGAGACCTGGGTGTCATGGTACATCAGTCATTGAAGGTTGGCATGCAGGTACAGCAGGCGGTTAAGAAAGCAAATGGCATGTTGGCCTTCATAGTGAGGGGATTTGAGTACAGGGGCAGGGAGGTGTTGCTACAGTTGTACAGGGCCTTGGTGAGGCCACACCTGGAGTATTGTATACAGTTTTGGTCTCCTAACTTGAGGAAGGACATTCTTGCTATTCAGGGAGTGCAGCGAAGGTTCACCAGACTGATCCCCGGGATGGTGGGACTGACCTATCAAGAAAGACTGGATCAACTGGGCTTGTATTCACTGGAGTTCAGAAGAATGAGAGGGGACCTCATAGAAACGTTTAAAATTCTGACGGGTTTAGACAGGTTGGATGCAGGAAGAATGTTCCCAATGTTGGGGAAGTCCAGAACCAGGGGTCACAGTCTAAGGATAAGGGGTAAACCATTTAGGACCGAGATGAGGAGAAACTTCTTCACCCAGAGAGTGGTGAACCTGTGGAATTCTCTACCACAGAAAGTTATTGAGGCCAATTCACTAAATATATTCAAAAAGGAGTTAGATGTAGTCCTTACTACTAGGGGGATCAAGGGGTATGGCGAGAAAGCAGGAATGGGGTGCTGAAGTTGCATGTTCAGCCATGAACTCATTGAATGGCGGTGCAGGCTTGAATGGCCAACTCCTGCACCTATTTTCTATGTTTCTATGTTTCTATGATCATGTATAATTGTAGTAAAACTTCCTTAGTCTTGTACTCCAACCCTTTGCAATAAAGGCCAACATGCTATTTGCCTTCCTAATTGCTTGCTTTACCTGCAAGATATAGCTTATATGAAACGATCTGTGTTTCCTGTAGGAGGACACCTAAAGCTCCTCGATATTCCCTATGGTCCTTAGTTGAATCTTGATTACCAAGCAGCTTGAAATCAACTCAAATAATCTAACTCTAGCTGTGGATAGATACAATGATCACACATTTCTCACAGCTATGAAGTGTTTTAGCAAGGCATTGCGAGTTCCAACTTTCTCCACCCTCCCAGTGAATGCCAATCTACTTTATACACTAAAACATTCAATTGTCTATTTAGCAATTTCTAAGTAAAATCCACTAAACTATGCCAAGAGATTTGGCCAAATGCACAGCGGGAAATATATCTTAGGAACACAAATACACATCAACTGAAGGAGAGCAGTGGGAAAAAAGATTCTTTGAGGGCATGTAATTAAACAGCAGAATGAGGAAATCTCAATTGTCCCAGCACTGCAGATGAAGGACTAGGGGGAAATGCTTTACATGCTGTTTTCATAGGTCTGTGCAAAATGGTTGAGGGAAGGAGCTCGAAAATGGCAAACTAATTATGCAGAATCCAATTACATTATTCAATACATAACAATGTAGTTCAAGTTTGTGTAAGTACCACAACAATCAGTTAACTTTATTCCCCTTTACTGTGATCATTGTAAACCATTTTAATCCTCAGAACAAATCAATATTTTGAAGAAGAAGTGTTAGCAATCCTGGATTAAAGTACCCCCATTTATTTCACCCTATTTGTTTTTTAAATCATGCTTTATTCAACCAGGTGTTCAGCAAGTCAGATTAAATAAAAACAGAAAATACCAGTTGGTCACCCATGGTTTTGCACTCAGAGTGAAGAATAAGTATTAAACTGTTTAGAAGGCAGCAAATAAATAAACAGTCCCCACTTCAAAGTCATACATCGGGTCATCATCATAGGCAGTGCCTTGGAATCGAGGAAGACTTGCTTCTATTCCTAAAGTGAGTTCTCTGGTGGCTGAACAGTCCAATACAAGAGCCAGAGACCCTGTCACAGGTGGGACAGACATTCATCGAGGGAAGGGGTGGGTGGGGCTGGTTTGCCGCGCGTTCCTTCCGCTGTCTGCGCTTGACCTCTTCATGCTCTTTGCATTGAGTCTCGAAGAACTCAACGCCCTCTCGGATGCACTTTCTCCACTTCGGGCGGTCTGCGGCCAGGGTCTCCCAGGTGTCGGTGGTGATGTTGCACTTTACCAGGGAGGCTTTGAGGGTGTCCTTGTAACGCTTCCGCTGCCCATCTTTGGCTCGTTTACCATGAAGGAGCTCCGCATAAAGCTGTTGCTTAGGGAGTCTCGTATCTGGCATGCGAACTATGTGGCCTGCCCAGCGAAGCTGATCGAGTGTGGTCAGTGCTTCAATGCTGGCGATATTAGCCTGGGCGAGGACACTGATGTTGGTGCGCCTGTCCTCCCAGGGGATTTGCAGGATCTTGCAGAGACATCGTTGGTGATATATTTCCAGCGACTTGAGGTGCCTTTTATACATCGTTCACGCCTCTGATCCATACAGGAGGGCGGGTATTACTGCAGCCCTGTAGACCATGAGGGTGTGGGAACGAGGGTTCACACTATCTGGTTACCTCAAATGTTTTTTCTGCGGAGTTGGAGGGAACAACACATGAAGAGTTAACAGTTAAACCAACTTTCCTCTGAGCATGGTTGTAAATTGTATAAGTAGATTTTAAAGCAAGGATATCGTCACAGGAAAGTAAAAATAGTAGAATGTGTAATCCTGGATTAAGGTCCTGTTTCCTAAACAAAGAAACTCTGAGGGAGGCAGACATGTAAACAGTGATGGCATTCCACAATGTGCTACTTTATATAACGTGTCAGAAAGATAACTTTCATATCATCCATATCAAAGCTTGTAGGCACTGTCATGCCATGCGATATAATTCGGATTCTATCTCATAAGAATTGAAAATACAAACAAACATAGCTCCACATCAAAAAGAAACCAGTTACGATTAAAAATAAATATTCACCATTTATTTCATATTAAAAATTGTAACCAATACCTGAAAATTAATCTGTGGCATTAGGAATGATTTGAACATCCCCGATTGGATTATAGTATTTTCTTGTCATTCAATTGCAGATAAACATTATTCACTAAATATTATTTTCGGCATCATTTACCATAACACCAACATATCATATTGCTGTATTACTGGGCGTAGTAGTTACTCTCTTGATAAATGCTTAAATGATAAATTGTCCAATGTCAAATATGAGGCATTATGAAAAGGATGAATGTTAAACCAGTTTCCTCAACAGTGGCAGTAGATCGCTATTACTGCACAATTAACCAGTGGTCAGAAGTCATGCACTCAACATGTTCAGTAAACAAAAGATGACATCTGGCCTTGAACTAAGATCGGCAGTGTAAAATATAATTTGCCTCCTCTCCCAAACATAGTATTTTTCTGGAAAATAAATTAAACTTCTTGTGCAAAGAAGTTCATAAAGGGCGAAAGTGCCCCTCGCCCCTATTGGGGGCGGTAACCTTCTGGGGCCGGGACGTCCTGCACCTGGCTCGGATGTCCCGCCCCCGACCCGGAATTGGGCCGTGCCCCTTCAAAGGAAGTGGAGCATTGTCTCCGGCGCTCCGCTTCCTTTGAGTGGCGCTCCCGGGGCGGTAACGTGGCGCTATGCGGAGCAGGCCAGTGCTATTCGGATACACTCTATGTAGCGCTGACGCGCTGAAATGCCATTAAAGGGGCGGGCCTCTGCGCACTCTGCAGGCCCTTTTGGTGGCCGCCACTGGGCCACCAGGGACGCGTTTGACCGGGCCAACAGCCCGGTACCCAAAACGGAGTGGCGGTCTGCACGATGGTAGCCTCGGGCACTAAATGCCTCCCCGTTAAATAACACGCCGGCAGCGGATGTCCGCCAGTTTGGCGCCCCGCGGAACTGCCGCTGACATCCGCCCGCACCAGCCTCGCGACCTGTGAGGCGATTTCCCCCTGCGGGGCGTTAAGGGGTCGGCGCGGGGTGCTGAGGAATCAGCACACACGGCAAAGACGCCGTCATTGGCTGCGTGCTGGCCTGGGGCGCTAACCACACTGCGCGGCGCTGCCAGACAGCTCCTCCCAAATCTCCGGGGCAATTTCCTGGGAGGTGTTAGCGCCACCCTCCCCCGGTCAAAAACACCATTGCATTACGTTAGCACCCGTCGAAGGCATTAACGGGGCTATAACAAGGAGCAATTTTGCCCCTATGTCTGTAGCTCAGCATTTGAAGGTTGAACATGCAGCCAAAAAATGGGATGGTCACTTTATTTAGAGCAACCACATCAAAGTTGCTTTTGGGGCGAGGTATAGAATAATGTAACAACATTGTACAGATGAGCCAGTTGGGGCAAGGAGGGATCACTGAATCACACAGCACAGGAGGCCATTCAACTCATTGTGCCTCTGCTGGGTATTTGAAAGAGCTATCCAATTATTCTCACTCTTCTATTCTTTCCCCTCTTCTCTGCAACAATTTCCTTTTCAATTATTTATCCAATTCACTTTTGAAAGTTTTATTGACTCTGCTTTCTTCACCCATTCAGGCAATGTTTTCCAGATCTTAACAAATTGCTGCGTTAAAAACGTTCTCCTTATCTCCCCTCAGATTCCTTGGCCAATTATCTTAAAGCAGTGTCCTCTGGTTACCGACCCTCCTGCCAGTGGAAACTTATTTCCTCCTTATTTACTCCATCAAAATACCTTCACACAAGCTGGCATGTCAGAGCTTTTCCATGAACCTTGGTTCATCAAAGCTTTCGAGCTTAAGGACTCTGTGTGTGTGAATATCTATGTAGGCGGATCAGATCGTGTGCCGTGCTTGGTCTTTTGCTAATGGAGTGGCGTAAGAAAAGGAATGCTGGGATGGGTGTGATCCAGAAACGGGACAACCTGAGGATTCATTAACTACATTTGAAGTCTCACTATAATCTGATTCCAAAGAACGAAAACATTTGGAAAGCCATTGTTTGCTCAATGTGATCTAATAAGAGCTGAATCCTTTACCTTGCCCACGTACTGAGCTTCTGGTCCTATATGTTCTTCTAAAACAAAGAATTGGTTCCAGACCCATCCACGCTTGGGACGATGATGTACTTGCTTCTCCACCTCTAAGTGGTTGCTCTGGTTTCTTGACACCGTAATCAAGTTCGGGTGAGACGTTGCGGAACTAACGGAACCAAGGCAGAGCAGCACAGGACACAAGGAAAGAATGGACGGAATTTTCATTGTGAGACCAAGTCTATTTTGATCGAAATTCCTTTGTGGTTTTCAGATGTTGCAGTGCAGCTCCGGCGCCCGATAAATCCAGTATCAGAAGATGACCCGAGGAGATCTTAGTACTTCCATGGTTTGACTGCCCACTGGGGAAACGTCAGCATTTATTCACATCATGGAAAAAAATATCCATTAACCAGGATGTTGATGTTCTGTCGATCTTATCAAATCTTCCCGTGACTGAACATGTTAGACCTAGGGAGATGAAAAAGAGAAATAAAACGTAATCATTATAATCAGACAAACAAATTCCTTCCGTTGACTCGATCACCTGAGGCTTTTGAAAAGCATCCATGCGCTTCCTATCACTTGACACCCAAGAACAGATTGCAAGGTTCTGTCCTGAAGCACAATAGCCAGAGACATCAATAAGAACCAGATTCTAGCAAATGCAGTGAGACACAAGTTGAGTAAAGAGACCACCAGCCATGTTTTGACTGTTTAAAAACATTTTTTAATCAGTTAAAGTGTCAGTACTGAAGTTTAGCAAGAACATATGAACGTAAGAAATAGGAGCATGAGTAGGCCATTTGGCACCTCGAGCCTGCTCCACCATTCAATGTCATGGCTGATCTGATCTGGGCCTCAACTCCACTTCCCTGCCCACTCCCCATAACTCTTGACTCCCTTATCATTCAAAAATCTGCCTATCTCCACCTTAAATGTATTCAATGACCCAGCCTTCACAGCTCTCTGGGGTAGAGAGTTCCAAAAATTCACGACCCTCTGAGAGAAGAAATTCTTCCTCGTTTCCGTTTTAAATGGGCGACCCCTTATTCTGACCCCTAGTTCTAGATTCTCCCACAAGGGGAAACATCCTCTCTGCATCTACCCGGTCAAGCCCCTTCAGAATCTTATACATTTCAATAAGATTGAACAACTCTCATTCTTCATTCTTCTAACCTCCAATAAATATAGGCCCAACCTGCTCAACCTATCTTCATAAGACAACCCCTTCACCTCAGGAATCAACCTAGGGAACTTTCTCTGAACTGCGTCCAATGCAAGTATATCCCTCCTTAAATAAGGAGACCAAAACTGTACGCAGTACCCCAGGTGTGGTCTCACCAATACCCTGTACAGTTGCAGCAGGACTGTCCACTTTAATCTGTTAAGGCATGAATTATTCTCAATAATTTTTAGATATTATTACAGATTTTACTGAAGAATATGTGCTTTAAAAAGATAAGCTGTAGAGAGAATGCTACAATTGAATAATATGGTGAGATATAACCTAACGCTGCGCTCTCACAGCAAGCTGCAAAGATTAAGGAACCAAATAGTAAATTTCATCGACATCCCATCATCGCTCTGGAGCATCAATTGGAAAATTCAGAATGGAAAGAACAATAACTTGCATTTATATAGCGCCTTTAACGAAGCAAAACGTCCCAAGGTGCTTCACAGGAGCGTTAACAAACAAATCTTGGCTCCGAGCCCAATAATATCACTTCCTGCCCCCGATCGCCCTCAAACTGCCTCCCCCACCCGATCCCCCCGATTCCCCTCACCCTCCCGATCCCCCTCATCCCCGATCCCCCTCACCCCCCCCGATCGCCCTCACCCATCGATCGCCCTCACTCCCCCGATCCCCCTCACCCCCCTGATCACCCTCACTCCCCCGATCCCCCTCACCCCCTGATCGCCCTCACCCCCCCGATCACCCACACCCCCTCGATCACCCTCACCCCCCGATCCCCCTCACCCCCCTGATCGTCCTCACCCCCCCGATCACCCACACCCCCCCGATCACACTCAGCCCCTCGATCACCCGATCCCCCCGATCCCCCTCACCCCCCTGATCGTCCTCACCCCCCCGATCACCCACACTCCCTCGATCACCCTCACCCCCCGATCACCCTCACCCCCCCGATCACCCTTAACCCCCAGATCCCCTTCACCCCCCTGATCGCCCTCACCCCCCGATCACCCTCACCCCCCTGATCGCCCTCACCCCCCCGATCACGCACACCCCCTCGATCACCCAATCCCCCCGATTCCCCTCACCTCCCTGATCACCCTCACCCCCCCATCAACCTCACCCGCCCCCCCCCGATCGCCCACACCCCCCAGATCACCCTCACCCCCCCGGTCACCTACACTCCCTCCCGATCACCTACACTCCCTCGATCACCCTCACCCCCCTCGATCACCCTCACCCCCCCGGTCACTACACCCAGCCCGATCACCCTTACCCCCCGATCACCCTCACCCCCCCCGATCACCTATACCCCCTCGATCACCCTCACCCCCCCGATCACCCTCACCCCCCCGATCACCCTCACCCCCCCGATCACCCTCACCCCACCGATCACCTACACTCCCTCCCGATCACCTACACTCCCTCGATCACCCTCACCCCCCTCGATCACCCTCACCACCCCGATCGCCCTCTCCCCCCGATCGCCCCCACCACCCCTCGATCACTCTCACCCACCCCCAACCCTGATCGCCATTCCGCTTGATCAGCGAGTGGGGGGGAAGGGTCTGGCGCAGCATGTACACTGGAACCAGCAGTCCTTGCCTTCCTTTAATTACCAGGTTACCCGAGGCCCAGGAAACCCGGCTGCCCCGAGTTAAATTTAAGATTCAGCAACAAAATGAGGCACGGAGCCCCATTGTAATATTTAATGCCCCCCTGTCCTGCCTTCGCTAAAAGCGAAAGTGGGCGGGTTGGAGGCGGGGACAGGAATGAGATTTTTTAAACTTTAACCTCCCACCCGACCCAAACCTGCCTTTGTTTTGGGAGTTAAAATTCCACCCACCTAAGAGTTTTCAATATGAAATATTTGCTTTGATATTCACACACAAACCATTAGCTCCGACTTGTGACCAGGAGGGTGGGTGCACAGCAGCACCAAGCAGACGGTCATTTTGTTTGGACAAGAATACTCAGTTCATACCAACCACTGGCCTCCTCCAGTGCAGGATGTAGATTGACACAATGTTCATTGTTGGGTGCCTATATAATGCAATTAATGATTTCCCAAAACTGCGTTCACAGCAGTAACTGGCAGCTCCATGAATAATGATTCCTGATTAACATCAAGAAATGGAAACTGGGCCACCTTGTGAATGGGATTTCTGCACAGATCTGTAGCCAGCCTGGAAAATTCCCCCAATTTTAGTTCTGTACCTAGAATCATAGAAACATAGAAAATAGGTGCAGTAGTAGGCCATTCGGCCCTTCGAGCCTGCACCGCTATTCAATGAGTTCATGGCTGAACATGCAACTTCAGTACCCCATTCCTGCTTTCACGCCATACCCCTTGATCCCCCGAGTAGTAAGGACAACATCTAACTCCTTTTTGAATATATTTAGTGAATTGGCCTCAACAACTTTCTGTGGTAGAGAATTCCACAGGTTCACAATTCTCCGGGTGAAGAAGTTTCTCCTCATCTCGGTCCTAAATGGCTTACCCCTTATCCTTAGACTGTGACTCCTGGTTCTGGACTTCCCCAACATTGGGAACATTCTTCCTGCATCTAACCTGTCTAAACCCGTCAGAATTTTAAACGTTTCTATGAGATCCCCTCTCATTCTTCTGAACTCCAGTGAATACAAGCCCAGTTGATCCAGTCTTTCTTGATATGTCAGTCCTGCCATCGCGGGAATCAGTCTTGTGAACCTTCGCTGCACCCCCTCAATAGCAAGAATGTCCTTCCTCAAGTTAGGAGACTAAAACTGTACACAATACTCCAGGCGTGGCCTCACCAAGGCCCTGTACAATTGTAGCAACACCTCCCTGCCCCTGTACTCAAATCCCCTCACAATGAAGGCCAACATGCCATTTGCTTTCTTAACCGCCTGCTGTACCTGCATGCCAACCTTCAATGACTGATGTACCATGACACCCAGGTCTCGTTGCACCTCCCCTTTTCCTAATCTGTCACCATTCAGATAATAGTCTGTCTCTCTGTTTTTACCACCAAAGTGGATAACCTCACATTTATCCACATTATACTTCATCTGCCATACATTTGCCCACTCACCTAACCTATCCAAGGCACTCTGCAGCCTCTTAGCATCCTCCTCGCAGCTCACACTGCCACCCAACTTAGTGTCATCCACAAATTTGGAGATACTACATTTACTCCCCTCGTCCAAATCATTAATGTACAATGTAAACAGCTGGGGCCCCAGCACAGAAACTTGCAGTACCCCACTAGTCACTGCCTGCCATTCTGAAAAGTACCCATTTACTCCTACTCTTTGCTTCCTGTCTGACAACCAGTTCTCGATCCACGTCAGCACACTACCCCCAATCCCATGTGCTTTAACTTTGCACATTAATCTCTTGTGTGTTACCTTGTCGAAAGCCTTCTGAAAGTTCAAATACACCACATCCTTGTCCACTCTACTAGAAAAATTCTCAAAAAATTCCAGAAGATTTGTCAAGCATGATTTCCCTTTCACAAATCCATGCTGACTTGGACCTATCATGTCACCTCTTTCCAAAGGCGCTGCTATGACAACCTTAATAATTGATTCCATCATTTTACCCACTACCAATGTCAGACATATAATTCCCTGTTTTCTCTCACTCCTTTTTTAAAAAGTGGGGTTACATTGGCTACCCTCCACTCGATAGGAACTGATCCAGAGTCGATGGAATGTTGGAAAATGACTGTCAATGCATCCGCTATATCCAAGGCCACCTCCTTAAGTACTCTGGGATGCAGTCCATCAGGCCCTGGGGATTTATCGGCCTTCAATCCCATCAATTTCCCCAACACAATTTCCCGACCAACAAGGATTTCCCTCAGTTCCTCCTTCTTACTGACCCTCTGACCCCTTTTATATACGAAAGGTTGTTTGTGTCCTCCTTAGCGAATACCGAACCAAAGTACTTGTTCAATTGGTCTGCTATTTCTTTGTTCCCCGTTATGACTTCCCCTGATTCTGACTGCAGGGGACCTACGTTTGTCTTTACTAACCTTTTTCTCTTTAAATATCTACAGAAACTTTTGCAGTCCGTCTTAATGTTCCCTGCAAGCTTCCTCTCGTACTCTATTTTCCCTGGCCTAATCAAGCCCTTTGTCCTCCTCTGCTGAGTTCTAAATTTCTCCCAGTCCCCAGGTTCACTGCTATTTCTGGCCAATTTGTATGCCACTTCCTTGGCTTTAATACTATCCCTGATTTCCCTTGATAGCCACGGTTGAGCCACCTTCCCTTTTTTATTTTTACGCCAGACAGGAATGTACAATTGTTGTAGTTCATCCATGCGGTCTCTAAATGTCTGCCATTGCCCATCCACAGTCAACCCCTTAAGTATCATTCGCCAATCTATCCTAGCCAATTCACGCCTCATACCTTCAAAGTTACCCTTCTTTAAGTTCTGGACCATGGTCTCTGAATTAACTGTTTCATTCTCCATCCTAATGTAGAATTCCACCATATTATGGTCACTCTTCCCCAAAGGGCCTCGCACAATGAGATTGTTAATTAATCGTCTCTCATTACACAACACCCAGTCTAAGATGGCCTCCCCCCTAGTTGGTTCCTCGACATATTGGTCTCGAAAACCATCCCTTATGCACTCCAGGAAATCTTCCTCCACCGTATTGCTTCCAATTTGGTTAGCCCAATCTATGTGCATATTAAAGTCACCCATGATAACTGCTGCACCTTTATTGCACCCCTCATTTCCTGTTTGATGCCCTCCCCAACATCACTTCTACTGTTTGGAGGTCTGTACGCAACTCCCACTAATGTTTTTTGCCCTTTGGTGTTCTGCAGCTCTACCCATATAGATTCCACATCATCCAAGCTAATGTCCTTCCTAACTATTGCATTAATTTCCTCTTTAACCAGCAATGCTACCCCACCTCCTTTTCCTTTTATTCTATCCTTCCTGAATGTTGAATACCCATCGATGTTGAATTCCCAGCCCTGATCATCCTGGAGCCACGTCTCCGTAATCTCAATCACATCATATCCGTTAACATCTATTTGCACAGTTAATTCATCCACCTTATTACGGATGTACCTACATATACCACGACAATTGGCTGTTCACCCTCCCTCTCCAGAATGTTCTGCAGCTGCTCCGAGACATCCTTGACCCTTGCATCAGGGAGGCAACATACCATCCTGGAGTATCGGTTGCGGCCGCAGAAACTCCTATCTATTCCCCTTACAATAGAGTTCCCTATCACTATAGCTCTCTGTTGTAAGGGGAATAAATAGGAGTACAAGACAGATAATTCTATGAAAAAGAAAGACTTGCATTTAAATGTCACTTTTCATGGCCACCGGACATCTCAAAGCGCTTTACAGCCAATGAAGTACTTTTTGAAGTACGGTCACTGTTGTATTGTGGGAAACACAGCAGCCAATTTGCACACAGCAAGCTCCCATAAACAGCAATGTGATAATGGCCAGATAATCGTTTTTTGCGATGTTGATTGAGGGATCAGTATTGGCCAGAACAACAGGGATAATTCCCCTGCTCTTTTTTGAAATAGTGCCATGGGATTTTTTATGTCCACTTGAGAGAGCATCAGTTTAACGTTTCATTCAAAAGATGGCACCTCTGACAGCACAGCACTCACTCCTTACTGGGACTGGCGTGTCAGCCGAGATTGTTGTGGTCAAGTCGCTGGAGTGGGACTTAAACTCACAACCTTCATGACCCAGAGGCGAGGGTGCTACCCACTGAGCCACACTGGATAGTATGGCAGTGTGGCAAACCTCTTCCAACAGCTGAAGGACAGCCAGAAGACTTTTAAAAATAAAAATTACTTAAAAATAAGCCAATTAGCCAAAAGTTTTCATACACACAACGTGTTTACGTTTCCATCATTTGTTTTTATGGGAATTGCTTTGTCTTGCAATTGTGATATTAATTAAATAGATTTGCCCGGGATTATGTAGAGCACAGGGTTAGATTCTGTTTGTTCACTTCTGGGATCAGGGATCAAATTCATCCAGGGTTAAGAAGATTTAAGCTTCATCCAGCTGCTATCCCTTTTGGGCTTACCTAAAATGAGACAGCAAAATTCAATTCCCAACGGGCATGGATCCTCAGTATAAAACTGCCACTATACTAGTCATCGAACACTTGGATAGCCGGTGTGAGAAGTGGAGAACCTTTCACATTGGTGCACTAGGGGGCATTCTTCAGCGGCTGGGCAGAATAATGGGAGCTTTACTCTTCATCGAATCATACTACCTGGACCAAGCGTTTAAATCAGACTCAAGCCATGACTTCTAGTGGCCAAAATCGCCCCCCCCGCCCAAAACGGGGCGCATGCACCCTGGTTCAGTGGTTTTTACCGCAGTTGTGGTCGAGCACGTCTCTTGAGCGAAATTCCGCTCTTTGTGTTTTTTTTTTATTCGGATCCAGAATTCGCTCTTAATGGGGGCGGTGACAACCCTTGAGGGGCGGATATGTAGCGATGGCAATACCAGAGGGGCGGAAGTCGGGGGCGGCGCAGAGCGACCGCAGCAATGATGTCATCACGGCACCGCGTCACCACGGCTCTCCCCTTCACTTAACGGGGGAGAGCCTTCGCGATTTAAAAACTTCGGCCCACTGGGCCACCAGGGAGGGTTTCAGCCAGATCAGCGGATCTGGGGCCCGAGAGGGGGTGCCAGGCAGCCGGTTGGCGGCCCGGCCGAACCCGGGGGGGTATAATTGGCGGTCCAACGTGGCAGTCGGCCAACAAAAACAAAAACATGGCGGCAGCGGCAGTGTGACCTCCCCTTTAAGGGAAGCCGCACCACCAATGTAGAAGGCCTCAGCCTCACTGGACCACCGGGGAAAAAACAGGTTTTAGCGGGCCGAAGATTTCCAGCGGGGAATGTCGTTGTCAGGGTTGCAGGGGCGGGGGCTGGGATTGGGGACAGGATAGATCGGCGGTGAGCACGGTGATGATGCGCTTCGGATGGATCGGCAGCAGTGGGGCGGTAAGGGATCGGGGCACCACTGGGAAACCTCGGGAGGGCAGTTGGGCTATCAGCGGCCATTACACCAAAAGTTGGCGGCCTCTCCATTCCGCAGCATGGCCGCCGATTTGCAGAGAGGGGCAATTTTGGCCCCCTAAATTTATACACACGTGATTCTCGATTTATACACATGCAAGGGCACAGTAACATAGTGGTTATGTTACTGGACTAGTAATCCAGAGGCTTCAACGAATGGTCCGGAGAATTGGGTTGGAATTTCTTTCCTCCCCGCCAAAAAACGTGTGGGTTTGAAGCTTGGGTGCAGTTAAAGTGTTAAAAATGTGATTCCCGACCCGATCCCACCTTGCAACTCGCCCACTTCCGGTTTTACCAGAGGCAGGCAGCCAATCCGCTGCCAGGTGGTGTTACCTCAACTTAAATATTGCCAGGTGGATCGAAGCCTCTTATTTCCCCCGCCATTTTGTGTTTAACTGCCCGTGGACGGGTTTCGTAAACCCGGCAGTTAAACGGAGGTAGAGACTGCTGCATCCAGGATGTAAGAGGCTTTATACCTACCTCCTGGATCCAGGGTCCAGGCCATACCCGCCCACCCCGCGATCAGAGACCCCACTCACGAGGCCTCCGACTGCCTGCTCACTGAAACGGCCGAGCAACTGACTCAGTTGTACCAAACCCCCCCCTGAGAAAGGTCTTCACCTCAGGGTCTGCAGCGGCTCACCACCATCTTCTCACGGCCAATTAGGGATGGGTGATAAATGCCACATCCACATCCTGCAAATGAATAAACAAAAAACAGACCTTTGCTCTGATGGAAAACATCTGAAGTGGGGGCAAAATTAACAGCAATGGCCATCACCAGTTATACAACTTGCCCAACTTTCCTTGTCTTTTATTCATTCACGGGATGTGGGTGTCGCTGGCAAAGCTGGCATTTATTGCACATCCATAATCACCCTTGAGAAGATGATGGTGAGCCGCATTCTTGAACCGCTGCAGTCCGTGTGGTTGAAGGTACTCCCACAGTGCTCGATGATTGGAGCGTGGGTGGGTACAGCAGGAGCGGCGAGGTCGGGGCGAAGGAGCAGCGAGCGACTGTAGAGGGATGTGATCGGGGCCCAGGAGGCGCGAATTCGCGGCCCAGAAGAGCCGAGGGCCCAGGGGCAGCACGGGCCAGCCCACACTGCTCACTAGGTCCGTGCAGCAGAGCTGGTCTTCAGTCATCTTGCCACTGGACCAAGACCTAGCTCTGTCAAGCCCATGTGGTGGCTGGTGTGCAACGGCCACCACACATTAAAAAAATCATCGCACAGGCATCTTCCACCCTTCAAGATTTAGTTCGGGATCTAGAATATTAGGTCCTTCATTGAAACACCTGTGAACTTTTTGGCGTGGAAGTAAGTAATCCTCGATTCGAGGGACTGCCTTTGATGATGATATGATGATGTTGGGAGGGAGTTCCAGGATTTTGACCCAGCGACGATGAAGGAATAACGATATTTTTCCAAGTCAGGCTTGGCAGTAGACTGTGCAGCTGATCTGATGCAGTCAGTTTTACACTCCTGCCAAAGTCGAATGTTACTCTCCCCCACCCATACATATTCTACCTTCTAGTCAGCTCGATAGTTCAATATAACAGCTCCTTCAATTATTGGCCCTCTTTGTAATTCAAAACACTATGCGGCAAGTTAACCTTCTCCCCTTTGATACTGAGCAAGAATCTGTAGCGAATTGCAACAAACTTAGAAATTATTATTCAAGTTTGAAAAGGTAACACATATTTCAATGGGTCAACACCTCTATTCAAATAGTGGACAAAGTGGTATGCTGCAAATAAATTAAGCATTTAGATGGATGCTAATATTGCAGGGCATTATTTCCAGGCTTAAAATCTCTAGATTGAGCAAGTCGAGACTAAATTGTGAATCACTACTTATATTTAATATTAATCTCTGTCTGTTTCTTCGAAAAAGATGTTGATGCACTGAAGGATAGCACTGATGCAAAGTTGTATAAAGTGTATGTATGCTTTTAATGTTAAAGCTATGCTAAATGCTCAATGCTGAAGAAATTTCAATTTTTCTTCAATTAATGTATCTATTTAATTTTATTATTACGAGATCATTAAGACCATTAAGCAGATTTTATACTGGAATGTGCAAAGGAGATCTTATTAAGGCACAAGGCACCCTATTCCAATGTAGCATCCATTCCATCATTCACCATGAATGTTAAAACATAACTACGCATCAGCCATTTTAAATGATCTTCGATGATCGTTTTGGTTCTAAATTATTTTTCCCTTCTTGGCAGTAAAGGGATGTGATTTTTTTTGGATTGCTATGTTGTTTAATCTTCTTTACATTGCAATGTTATGAACTAAAACCAAAGATCCTCTGAAGAAAGCCCAATTCAGCCAACTCCGCACTGCCAAGCTGATGACTCCCGGTGAGCCAGAGACGCAGAGTGTCCACAGCGCCTGGTGGTATATAAACGCAAGTCTTTCCTTTTAACTCTCTCTACCTCTCTCTGCTCCTTTAAGACACTCCCTAAAACCTACCTCTTTGACCCAACATTTGGTCACCTGCTCCAATTTCTCCTTATGTGGCTCGATGTCAATTTTCTTTGTCTTATAATATTCCTGTGAAGCGCCTTGGGACGTTTTACATAGAAACATAGAAAATAGGTGCAGGAGTAGGCCATTCGGCCCTTCGAGCCTGCACCACCATTCAATAAGATCATGGCTGGTCATTCACCTCAGTAGCCCTTTCCTGCTTTCTCTCTATACCTCTTGATCCCTTTAGCCGTAAGGGCCATATCTAACTCTGTCTTGAATATATCTAATGACCTGGCATCAACAACTCTGTACGGTAGAGAATGCCACAGGTTAACAACTCTTTGAGTGAAGAAGTTTCTCCTCATCTCAGTCCTAAATGACTTACCCCTTATCCTTAGACTGTGTCCCCTGGTTCTGGACTTCCCCAACATTGGGCACATTCTTCCTGTATCTAATCTGTCCTGTCCCATCAGTATTTTATCTGTTTCTATGAGATCCCCTCTCATTCTTCTAAACTCCAGTGAATACAGGCCCAGTCGATTCAGTCTCTCCTTATATGTCAGTGCCGCCATCCCGGGAATCAGTCTGGTGAACCTTCGCTGCACTCCCTCAATAGCAAGAGCATCCTTCCTCAGATTAGGAGACCAAAACTGAACACAATATTCCAGGTGAGGCCTCACCAAGGCCCTGTGCAACTGCAGTAAGACCTCCCTGCTCCTATACTCAAATCCCCTAGCCATGAAGGCCAACATACCATTTGCCTTCTTCACCGTCTGCCGTACCTGCCGTATCAACTTTCAATGACTGATGTACCATGACACCCAGGTCTCGTTGCACCTCCCCTTTTCCGAATCTGCCGCCATTCAGATAATATTCTGCCATCGTGTTTTTGCCACCAAAGTGGTTAACCTCACATTTATCTACATTACACTGCATCTGCCATGCTTTTGCCCACTCACCTGTCAACTCATCCTGCAGCCTCTTATCATCCTCCTCGCAGCTCACACCGCCACTCAGCTTAGTGTCATCTGCAAACTTGGAGATATTACACTCAATTCCTTCATCTAAATCATTGATGTATAGTTTAAATAGCTGCGGTCCCAGCACTGAGCCCTGCGGCACTCCACTAGTCACTGCCTGCCATTCTGAAAAGGACCTGTTTATCCCGACTCTCTGCTTCCTGTCTGCCAACCAGTTCTCTATCCACGTCAGTACATTACCCCCTAATACCATGTGCTTTAATTTTGCACACCAATCTCTTGTGTGGGACCTTGTCAAAAGCCTTTTGAAAGTACAAATGCACCACATCCACTGGTTCTCCCCTGTCCACTCTATTAGTTACATCCTCAAAAAATTCTCGAAGATTTGTTAAGCATGATTTCCCTTTTATAAATCCATGCTGACTTGGACCGATCCTGTCACTGCTTTCCAAATGCGCTGCTATTTCATGTTATTATGTTAAGGTGCTATATAAAAGCAAGTTTTCGCCGATTATAAACCGCCGAGAGCATGCAGAAATCAAGCGCAGGCAGCGGAAAGAGCGTGCGGCAAACCTGTCCCACCCACCCCTTCTCTCAACGACTATTTGTCCCACCTGTGACAGAGATTGTGGTTCTCGTATTGGACTGTACAGCCACCTAAGGACTCATTTAAGAGTAAAAGCAAGACTTCCTCGATTCCGAGGGACTGCCGATGATGATGGTGTTGTTGTTAGAATCAGTGTTTTAATCCAAATGCCTTTACAAACAATTAGAAATTTCTGCTCAGCCGTGTACATGCAATGGCTGTTAGAGTGCGCTGTTTATAGTGATAGAGAACCAAGAGGACTTTAATGCATGAGGTGGAACTGAGAGCTTTAATCTGCTCAAGGTCCTTTATTCCAACATAAAGCATAGTGAAACATCCATTATTAACATTAACGATCATCTTGGAATTCAAGCTTTCAGCATTCATTAATCTGCCGCTTTTATTGCATTGCATTGATCTCATGGGCACGGAAAAAATTATTTCGCCTAATTCACCCTCAACCCACAGAGCAGACTGGGTGACTGAATTTGGCTGAGAAAGCCAACATAAAATAATGAAGGATATACTGCCGATAGTGTAAAATCCAGCCCAGGTTGACGTATGTGGTTGTTGATAAAAGATATGCATCAAAAGTGTTGTCAGGGAATGACCCACGGACATTTCATGGAAGGTGACAGATTTTTTCATCCTGCTTCAAATCCTTCTTTTTATTAGAATTTGTATTCTCAGAGTGCATCGGCTGTGCTATATCCTGAGGTTAGAAAGATTAATCCGCTGCCTTGGTTTTTTAGCTACTTTCTCACCTGGAGTTCGGCTAACTTTGAATAAAGCTCAACCAAGGACATGGGAACATAAATCGCTCAACGGGAACTTTAAAGCTTTTATCTTCATCCTGCAAAGTGACCTAAATTAACCTCTGAGACCATGGGGTTCTGGTTTAAGCGAGTCTGAGCAACACTACAGTCTTTTATTTAGTCTAAGTCATTGAGTATATTCAAGGCTGAGATCGATTGATTTTTGGACTCTCGGGGAATCAAGGGATATGGAGATCAGCCGGGAAAGTGGAGTTGAGCTCGACAGATCAGCCATGAACTTATTGAATGGCGGAGCAGGCTTGAGGGGCCACATGGCCCACTCCTGCTCCTTTTTCTTTTGCTGTTATATTATCTTGTCCATTACAGTTAAGTCAATCTTATACCTGGTGTTTTGGGGAGGTAGTTTTCATGTTATTGTCTCTTCATGATAATAGTGATTGTTTGGGTCTAGTTATTCAGACTTTAGAATATTAAAATTGTCAAACCGGCAACAGCCTGGAATATAACATAATATCTTTCTCCTGTAATGAGGAAAAAAAAGAATGACTTGGATTTATATAGCACCTTTCATGACCACTGGACGTCTCAAAGCGCTTTACAGCCAATGAAGTACTTTTGGAGTGTAGTCACTGTTGTAATGTGGGAAACGCAGCAGCCAACTTGTGCACAGCAAGCTCCCACAAACAGCAATGTGATAATGACTAGATAAATTGTTTTTGGTATGTTGGTTGTGGGATAAATATTGGGCAGGTCATCAAGGATAACTCCCCTGCTCTTCTTCGAAATAGGATCTTTTAATATAACCTAGAGGGAAGAGTGATCATAACATGGTAGAATTCTTTATTAAGATGGAGAGTGACACAGTTAATTCAGAAACTAGGGTGCTGAACGTAAGCAAAGGTAACTTTGATGGTTTGAGGCGCGAATTGGCTAGAATAGACTGGCAAATGATACTTAAAGGGTTGACGGTGGATAGGCAATGGTAAACATTTAAAGATCACATGGATGAACTTCAGCAATTGTACATCCCTGTCTGGAGTAAAAATAAAATGGGGAAGGTGGCTCAACCGTGGCTAACAAGGGAAATTAAGGATGGTGTTAAATCCAAGGAAGAGGCATATAAATTGGCCAGAAAAAGCAACAAACCTGAGGACTGGGAGAAATTTAAAATTCAGCAGAGGAGGACAAAGGGTTTAATTAGGAGGGGGAAAATAGAGTACAAGAAGAAGCTTGCCAGGAACATAAAAACTGACTGCAAAAGCTTCAATAGATATGTGAAGAGAAAAGGATTAGTGAAGACAAACATAGGTCCCTTGCAGTCAGATTCAGGTAAATTTATAATGGGGAACAAAGAAATAGCAGACCAGTTGAACAAATACTTTGGTTCTGCCTTCACGGAGGAAGACACAAATAATCTTCCGGAAATACTAGGGGACCGAGGGTCTAGTGAGAAGGAGGAACTGAAGGATATCCTTAATAGGCGGGCAATTGTGTTAGGGAAATTGATGGGATTGAAGGCCGATAAATCCCCGGGGCCTGATAGTCTGCATCCCAGAGTACTTAAGGAAGTGGCCCTAGAAATAGTGGATGCATTGGTGATCATTTACCAACAGGCTATCGACTCTGGATCAGTTCCTATGGACTGGAGGGTAGCTAATGTAACACCACTTTTTAAAAAGGGAGGGAGAGAGAAAGCTGGTAATTATAGACAGGTTAGCCTGATATCAGTAGTGGGGAAAATGTTGGAATCAATTATTAAGGATGAAATAGCAGCACATTTGGAAAGCAGTGACAGGATCGGTCCAAGTCAGCATGGATTTATGAAGGAGAAATCATGCTTGACAAATCTTCTGGAATTTTTTGAGGATGTAACTAGTAGAGTGGACAAGGGAAAACCAGTGGATGTGGTGTATTTGGACTTTCAAAAGGCTTTTGACAACGTCCCACACCAGAGATTGTTGTGCAAAATCAAATCACATGGTATTGGGGGTAATGTACTGACTTGGATAGAGAACTGGTTGGCAGACAGGAAGCAAAGAGTCGGGATAAACAGGTCCTTTTCAGAATGGCAGGCAGTGACTAGTGAAGTGCCGCAGGGCTCAGTGTTGGGACCCCAGCTATTTAAACTATACATCAATGATTTAGATGAAGGAATTGAGTGTAATATCTCCAAGTTTGCAGATGACACTAAACTGGTTGATGGTGTGAGTTGTGAGGGGGATGCTAGGAGGCTGCAGGGTGATTTGGACAGGTTAGGTGAGTGGGCAAATGCATGGCAGATGCAGTTTAATGTGGATAAATGTGAGGTTGTCCACTTTGGGGGCAAAAACATGAAGATAGAATATTATCTGAATGGCGGCAGATTAGGAAAAGGGGAGGTGTAACGAGACCTGGGTGTCATGGTACATCAGTCATTGAAAGTTGGCATACAGGTACAGCAAGCAATGAAGAAGGCAAATGGTATGTTGGCCTTCATAGCTAGGGGATTTGCGTATAGGAGCAGGGAGGTCTTACTGCAGTTGTACAGGGCCTTGGTGAGGCCTCACCTGGAATATTGTGTTCAATTTTGGTATCTAAATCTGAGGAAGGGCGTTCTTGCTATTGAGGGAGTGCAGCGAAGGTTCACCAGACTGATCCCCGGGATGGCAGGACTGACAACACATGATAACACATTGACTGAGAAGAGACTGGATCAATTGGGCCTTTGTACATTGGAGTTTAGAAGGATGAGGGGATCTCATAGAAACATATAAGATTCTGATGGGACGGGACAGGTTAGATGTGGGTAAATTGTTCCCAATGTTGGGGAAGTCCAGAACCAGGGGACACAGTCTTAGGATAAGGGGTAGGCCATTTAGGACTGAGATGAGGAGAAACTTCTTCACTCAGAGAGTTGTTAACCTGTGGAATTCCTTGCCGCAGAGAGTTGTTGATGCCAGTTCATTGGATATATTCAAGAGGGAGTTAGATATGGACCTTACAGCTAGGGGGATCAAGCGGTATGGAGAGAAAGCAGGAAAGGGATACTGTGGGAATGATCAGCCATGATCTTGTTGAATGGTGGTGCAGGCTCGAAAGGCCGAATGGCCTACTCCTGCACCTATTTTCGCTGTTTCTATGTTTCTATGACACTAGGTTATATTACAATGTCTGCAAATAGCACATTGATGTTATCCTTTCTATAGCACAGTTCACTAAGGAAGGCTTTTGAGTCATAAAATCATTAGTAATTAACACATTGATTGAATATATTCGATGTCAACTTTCTCCCATTATAAATTCCCATGTCCACATTTACAATGGGAATTTGTCACATTGTAATTACACATTGCTGCCAGTGGTGGTGTTGTAACATCAGTTTTGAATCTCCCAGCTCCTTAGCCAATATTGCAAAAAAACTGCGCCAATCAGCTCTTGTGTGCTGCTTGTCAAAGGGCTAGAAATTCGTCGAATTTGCGCCCGGGATGTTGGTGATATTTTACCCTCCATGACGAAAAACCGGTCGGTGGGAACTTCGAGCACCTTTTTGTGCCGGCGCTTTCCACGTACCGCTGGGGAGAGGAGTGTCAACGTGCAAGACCCGAAATAGCATTTTTGCTCGAAATTTGGCTCTCTCCTCACCCATATGCTGAGCCCAGAATACCGACAGAGAAAAACCAGTGTTGCAGCCCTGCCAGCAGCAGTAAGTATGAAGAGCTGCAAAAAGGTAAGTTAAATTTTTAATTTTTAAATTATTTTTCAGCGATTTAGTAGGTAAGGGTTTTGTGAATGTTTTGTGAATTTTGTTTTTTTGTTTTTTCCAATACTTTTTTTGTTGTTTTTTTCCCCCCCTCCCAAGGCTCTCTCTCGCAGCGCTATCTGCCCCGGACTAAAGTTACCGAAATTCGTGGTTTGCGCCGCGAATCCACGTGCAACGCCGAATTTTACCGCTGTGCAAATTAAAGGTTGAAAACCCGGCCTACTAATGGTAGCGAAGCGAAAACGGTAATTTTGCCGTAAAAATACCGTTTCCACTGAAAACCGAATTTCTAACCCTTTAAACTGTCTTAAGTTTTACTATTTAACTATGATTAATAATATCAAATCAAAATATTATTTTAAAGTAAGAACAGATTGCATGACTATAAATTGGGGCAGAATTACTTATCCTCTGCCCTCAAACCTTGCTTTACCTGAAGACTGGATTTTTTGGCCATGACTTTCCATGTGCAGTGCCTTATATATATTAGGGATGGGCAATAAATGCTGGCCTTGTCAGTGATGCCCATATCCCGTGAATGAATAAACAAATACATATCTGGATGTACACTGGTTTTTTGTTTGGATTGTCCCTCTGTTAGCGCCCCGCTGGGACATTTGGTGCAGGTTTTGAGATGACGCTGAGCAGTACCACCCATGGAATGTCGCACTGGTGTGCAATGCTCCCAGTTTCGACAGCGATGCGATATTTGCTTGGACCAGTAGCGGCCCCTAGTGAGACCGCCAGGTAAAGCGGATGGTCAGAGCTGTCCTGGGGCGTTAAGGGAAGGAATGATTAAAAAAGGTAAGTGAAATTGATATTTCTTTGGCTTATTTTTGTGATTCCCCTTCATTTGGGGGGAGTACTTTATCAGGAATATTTTTTGTGTTTCTTGTCCCGATTTTTTTTTCAGAGAGGACTCTCTGAGGGCACTCCAAAGCCAGCTCTTTAACTCGGGATTTTCAATTGTTCACTTGGCCGAGTGCCCTTAGAAAAGTGTGGGATGTTTCCCTCAATGCTCCACTCCACTCTCAGGCCGTAGCAATCAAATGTTTTGGCTACCGTCGCAAACCATTTCCTGGCGCAAAATTCACCGACTCGTCGCCATTAGCGCCCTAAGAAGCCTCCAACCGAAAATCCAGCTCATAAATTCTTAAGAGTATTGGCTGCTGGACAGCTCTGCCTACATCATTGGGCATAATTATAAACTCATTCTTCAAGCTAAAACCATCTGAGCCTTTTCTGGTCTGACTAGGATGTAACTTGCAACATCGAGTAAGAATAGTAATAAAATTCCATCCAAATGACGATTTGATTCTGGGAGATCTCAGACTGTCACATGACAGGCCTAAATGAAGCGGCGAGCAGCCTGGGAGCAGCGTGGAGGCATGCCACTTCAGGGAACAGCGGGAGCTGCTGCAGGAGGGCAATGGCAACGAAGAGTGACATCATTAAGGTCAGGTCGGTGATTAGAGCAAGGTCAGATACAGCAGGAGCATCGAGGTCAGGGCCAACGAGCGGCGAAAGGCTGTGGAGGGATGTGGTCAGTGCCCAGCGCAGGTGAGAGTTCGGGGCCAGGGGGCCCAGGGGCAGCACGGGCCAGCCCGTGATATGTGTGCGCACTAGGTCCGTGCAGCAGAGCAGATCTCCAGTCATCTTGGGTAATTCTTGCCACTGGACCAAGACCGAGCTCTGTCAAGCCCGTGTGGTGGCTGGTGTGCAACGGCCACCACACGTTAAAAAAATCCACGCACAGGTATCTTCCACCCTTCAGGATGTCATTCTGGACCTAGAATATTAGGTCCTTCATTGAAACACCTGTGAACTCATCCTTTTTTGGCGTGGAAGCAAGTCATCCTCGTTTCAAGGGACCGTCTATGATAATGATGATGATGATGATGACTTTTACCATGACATTCACCTTTGGCAAAAATAAAGACAAGTTACTGAAAAGAGGATAAAGGTGCCCTCCCCCCCTCAATTCTACAGATAGAGTGGAGGATGATTCAATGAGCTAATATATCTGAAGACCTTGATAAACTTTATGACATGTTCACTTGTTGATGTTGGTCAGGTTTGGAACATTAGGATACAGGGCAAATGTTCTGATTTATGCTCCCAACTTCTCTCTTCAGAAGAACACGTTAGAAAGTCATGTGCTTAATGTTTAACGCTCAATGAAGTAATATACAGGTTTGGGATCAGCGTTTCCTTCGGTCCCGATTGTTCAGACTGAACTTTTGTCAATTTATGCCCATTTTCAGTTCAGGTGTATTCCAAGGAGATTGGGAGTAAACGTTGGCATTTTCTTTAACAAAATGGGCTCAGCTTTGGGCACAATTTTGGATTGCGCCTGTTAAGTATTGAATAAAGAGTCTGACCAGATACTGTGAGCTCAAAGTAAAGTGTGACCTTAGTCTTTCATTACAGGTCTCCAGAGTGCCTCTCCAGCCTGTGAGGCCTCTTTATGTACAGGTGCTCCCAGGGGATTGTGGGATCCCTTGGGACTCAAGGCGACGAGCCCTCTGGTGGTTAAACAAGTTATTTACAGGTTTACATATATAACAGTGCCCACAGAGGAAACTGCAGTAGCATTTGTGTGCCAGACCTGACTGAACCCCACTGAACAATTAAGGATGAATAGCACTCATCATCATAGGCAGTCCCTCGAAACGAGGATGACTTGCTTCCATGCCAAAAAAGGATGAGTTCACAGGTGTTCCAATGAAGGACCTAAAGTTCCAGGTCCAGAATTACATCCTGAAGGGTGGAAGATGCCTGCGCGTGGATTTTTTTAACGTGTGGTGGCCGTTACACACCAGCCACCACACGGGCTTGACAGAGCTAGGCCTTGGTCCAGTGGCAAGGATTACCCAAGACGACTGGAGATCTGCTCTGCTGCACGGACCTAGTGCGCACACATATTGAAGTGTGGGCTGGACTGTGCTACCCCTGGGCTCCTGGCCCCGAACTCACGCCTCCCCTGGGCCCCGATCACATCCCTCTACAGTCTTTCGCCGCTCCTTCGCCCCGATTTCACCGCTCCTGCACTACAGCTGTAGTATCAGCGGAAAGTGGCCTCACTTGCTCTGTTCCAAATGCAGGTATTAGCACTGCAATTTCGCACTGATACTAAGGACTGGTTATGTTAACACACAGTCAGGGCCCATCCTGACTCCAGAGTGGAGAACAGTGAGATTTGTTGCTCCACTTGTACAGGAAATGCAGCCGAAGTTGGTTCCTTCTGCGAATGAAAATCAAGTGTCAGGATTATGTTGCGATGGTGCGTATCTCACTGAGAAACATTGCTTTTCCTGGCGCTATAATTAAAAACTCTTGCTTCTGATTTATTATTTGAGGTAATGTTAAGTTTATTGGGCATAGTCCTTAACAACAGAATATTCATTTGGTTAATAATAGGCTGAGATCAATAGATCTTTGGACTCTTGGGGAATCAAGGGATATGGGGATCGGGCGGGAAAGTGGAGTTGAGGTCAGAGATCAGCCATGATCTTATTGAATGGCGGAGCAGGCTCGAGGGGCTGAATGGCCTACTCCTGCTTCTATTTCTTATGTTCTTATGTCATATCCGAGCTGAGTATAGTGAAAGAGAAAAGATAGATAGGCCCATTCCTCGGGTAATACTAGTTCAGTGACCAAAGAAGAAGTTTTGTAGAAAACACACACACCATAAATGAGTCAGGTTTCAAGGAGGCCTTAAATCAGAGAAGAAGTGTGGACGCAGAATATTGACAGTCTGAGAGGAGAAAGATTAGTGAAAGATGGTATTGGGTAAACAAGCCAGAAATCAAAGCCTAGAAATTTGGGTCATTTGCATCTCCCGTTAGCGACCCGGGGAGTCACAAACGATTATACGACCAGGCGCGAAATTCAGCGGGAGTCTACCAGCAGCGATAACCCCATTCTGCTGCACCGGTGATGCTGACATCATCACCGTTAGCGACCCTGATGCTAAATTGGGTATTGTTCCCTGAAGGTGTGCCAGGCGATGACAGCGACAGGTACAGGGGATGAGTATTGGGCGGCCGGCCGCTCACGGGGCGAAAGTTAAAGGGAAGGTGTGCTGCGGTAAAAAAAGAATTAGCCGATTTTTTTCCTATGCCCTGTTGGCACTTTGAACGTGGGATCCGTGCCGTGATTGGTCAGCCCGGCACCCCCTGCTCCCCGGTGGTCCAGCTAGGACCATTTTTTGCTGCAGAGTCTGCCGGTTGTGCCCTTCCCTTTAATTCCGGGAAGAGCCTGTCCTACGCGGCAGTGCTACGCGGCCCAGTGCGCAGCGTTACTCCCCACTCCCAATCCGTCCTCCCCGCTACCGCACCAGAAAGGAAGTGGAGTGCATTATTTTCCAATTTCTCGCCAGAGGCGGGACTTCTGCGCCTGGTACTAAGTCTCGCGCCTCGCCAGTGTTACCCGATTTTTCCCCGCTAGGGTCTTATTCACTATTAGGGAGGTGGGTAGATTTCAGGAGTTGGAGATAGTTGAGAAGAGGTAAGTTGGTGAGCTATTGTACAGCATCCAGTGTATTCTGAAAGAGGAAAATGTTACCTCGAAAGCCTTGAATTATATCCATATAGAATGCATCAAGTAGCTACCATAGTTATAAGTAATATTATGAGCTCCAACACTGCCTTACAACCTTTTGTAATCAGCACAAATTTGTAACAGTGAGCAAGTCCTAATGAAAACTAAGAATTCAAGAGCATTGTCAGTAACCAATTTTCTTGGGCTAAAGAACAGTAATCCAGCAAGGAAAGCTTTAATAGGAGGAAGAGAGGAAGCAAAAATAAACCACCCTAGTGAATTCAGAGGGCAGGTCTCCTTTCCCTTTTCCCATGCAACCACTTTGAGCCAATAGCTTCAACCGAATGAATAAATTGAACTTGTATGGTCAAGAGAAATCAGATAGATGCACTGGACACTCCAACCTTCTCCACAACTCTGAGCACCACAGGGACCTGCATACAACATTATAAGAACATAAGAAATAGGAGCAGGAGTGGGCCATACGGCCCCTCGAACTTGCTCCGCCATTTAATTCGATCATGGCTGATCCGATCATGGACTCAGGTCCACTCCCCATAACCCCTTATTCCCATATCGTTTAAGAAACTGTCTATTTCTGTCTTAAATTTATTTAATGTCCCAGCTTCCACAGTTCTCTGCGGCACGAATTCCACAGATATGCAATCCTCTGAGAGAAGAAATTTCTCCTCATCTCAGCATTAAATGGGCGGCCCCTTAGTCTAAGATTATGCCCTCTGGTCCGAGTCTCCCCTATCAGTGGAAACATCCTCTCTGCATCCACCTTGTCAAGCCCTCTCATAATCTTATATGTTTCGATAAGATCACCTCTCATTCTTCTGAATTCCAATGAGTAGAGGCCCAACCTACTCAACCTTTCCTGATAATTCAAACCCCCATCTCCGGAATCAACCTAGTGAACCTTCTGTGAACTGCCTCCAAAGCAATTACATCCTTTTGTAAATATGGACACCAAAACTGTACGCAGTATTCCAGGTGTGGCCTCATCAATACCATGTATAACTGTCGCAAGACCTCCCTGCTTTTATACTCCATCCCCTTTGCAATAAAGGCCAAGATTCCATTGGCCTTCCTGATCATTTGCTCTACCTGCATACTAACCTTTTGTGTTTCATGCACAATACCCCCAGGTCCTGCTGTACTGCAGCACTTTGCAATCTTTCTCCATTTAAATAATAACTTGCTCTTGATTTTTTTCTGTCAAAGTGCATGACCTCACACTTTCCAACATTATACTCCATCTGCCAAATTTTTGCCCACTCACTTAGCCTGTCTATGTCCTTTTGCTGATTTTTTGTGTCGTCTTCACACATTGCTTTTCCTCCCATTTTTGTATCATCAGCAAACTTGGCTACATTACACTCAGTCCCTTCTTCCAAGTCATTAATATAGATTGTAAATAGTTGGGGTCCCAGCACTGATCCTTGCGGCAGCATAGAGAATGGACCATTTATCCCGACTCTCTGTTTTCTGTTAGTTGGTCAATCCTCTATCCATGCTAATGTATTACCCCCAACCCTGTGAACTTTTACCTTGAACAGTAACCTTTTATGTGGCACCTTGTCAAATGCCTTCTGGAAGTCCAAATACACCACATCCACTGGTTCCCCTTTATCCACCCTGTTCATTACATCCTCAAAGAATTCCAGAAAATTTGTCAAACTTGACTTCCCCGTCATAAATCCATGTTGACCCCATCATGTAAAGTAAAGTTACTGATTGCTGATATGAAAGACGTGGGGTAGATTCCCCCCTCCCACCCGCCCCCAATCACGAGGAGACTTCAGTTAGACAGTGGAACCCCACCAGCTTTCCCCCCGACAGTCCCAGAGGGGAGGTCGGGTCGGCTTTGAGGTTGCATGCCTCATTAGCCTTGGGCAGGCTGGGCTGCAGGTGCACATCTATCGTCTCAGGCCTCTGCCGTATCGGCCGGCCCTGACAGCATCCAGGCCGGAAGACGGTAGGTTTGTGGAGAAAGCCAGAGGGGGAAGTGGCCCCAGGACGATTTTACAGACACCCGGTAGGAAACACACCTGCTGCTCCCCGGCCCCACAAGACTAAAGTTAAACTGAGCTTTCGGCGCTAAGTTGGGCTCCTGTGCGGCTCAGCTTCCAGCTAACGCTGGTTGGAGCAGGAACAGCGCACACTCTGCCCAGTTCATTCATAAAATAGCATCGGGTCCTATGGACAGTAGAGCACCCCGTATTAAATATGGAAAGCAGCTGCGGCCTAGTCAGGCAACCGCCCGGGCTGCCCATTTGGAGGACCACAGCAAAATGGAGAGGGTGGTTATGGGGCAGTAAGTTATTCCACTCCATTTTCAGGGCTCTGAAAATGGTGTGGAAACATCAGCTCATTTTTAAAATTATTTAATGTTCTTTACATACTCCAGTACTCTACATTACAACGGTGTCTACACTTCAAAAGTACTTAATTAGCTCAAATCTGCCACCAATCTCACGGACTACAGGGCTGCAGTGATACCCACCCTCCTATATGGCTCAGAGACATGGAAACATGTAAAGTGGACACCTCAAATCGCTGGAGAAAGACCACCAGCGATGTCTCCGCAAGATCCTGTAAATCCCCTGGGAGGATAGACGCACCAACCAATGCGCCAGGCCAACATCCCCAGCATCGAAGCACTGACCACACTTGACCAGCACTGCTGGGCGGGCCACATTGTTCGCATGCCCGACACAAGGCTCCCAAAGCAAGCGCTCTACTCGGAACTCCTTCACGGCAAGCGAGCCCCTGGTGGGCAGAGGAAATGTTTCAAGCACACCCTCAAAGCCTCCTTGATAAAATGCAACATCCCCACCGACACCTGGGAGTCCCTGGCCAAAGACCACCCTAGGTGGAAAAAGTGCATCCGGGAGGGCACTGAGCAACTCGAGTCTCATCGCCGAGAGCATGCAGAAAACAAGCGCAGGCAGCGGAAGGAGCGTGCGGCAAACCAGTCCCACCCACCCTTTCCTTCAACCACTGTCTGTCCCACCTGTGACAGAGACTGTAATTCCCGTATTTGACTGTTCAGTCACCTGAGAACTCACTTTTAGAGTGGAAGCAAGTCTTCCTCGATTTCGAGGGACTGCCTGTGATGATGACATAATTGGCTGTTAAGCGCTTTGGGATGTCCTGCGGTTGTGAAAGTGAAAGGCGCTATATAAATCCAAGTCATTTTTCTTTTCAGTCTTTCTCGAGTGTAACAAAGACATTAACGTGTACTGTATTCAGCCTGCTAGTTCCCACCACATTAACATATTGTCAGCAACATAATTATCAGCACTTCACATGACAAGCTTCCTGAATCTTGTTTTTGCACAGTGGCACAGGCTGATGACTATTTTTATATTCGCTCAAGCATTTTGTTGTTTATTTTTATGCCACACCTATCATGAACGAGACGGGAGGCTTCTGGGTTGCGGACTCCAGCACATTTGGAACTGGCTCCAACTCAATCCACTGACCACTTGAAGCAACTATCAGAGAGATAGGATTTTCATCAAACCAACACAGGGGTTGATTTGAACTCACTGCCCAGTCAGTCCAGTCCAAAGGAATCATAGAGGCTAGACTTTCCACTTGGTAGCTAAGGCCCCAAAAAATGTGCCTTGTTCCAGCGATGTGGGACGTCTCGGCCTTGCTGATCGCCAGCACAAGGCCCATTTTTTTTTTTGCGATTTTCCACTCGGCCTTACCCCGGCGATGTCAAATGGGCAATGTGATTTTTCAGTGATCTCACAATCGCCCACCGAAAACGGAATTTAAAAAAAAGCTTCCCTAGCAACGCTATTCTGCGCTTGTGTGAGATTTTTTTTTTTGGTTGAGTTTCTTTGAAACTTACAGCACAGGAGGGGACCAATCGGTCTGTCCTACCTGTGCTGGTGCTTTAACAGAGCCGTCGTGCTTAGTCCCACACATCCTGTTTTTTACCCCGAACCCTGTAAGTTCCTCTTCCTCAAGTTCCTTTCCAACTCCCTTTTAAAACTATTTGTGGAATCAGCTACTGGCTTTTCAGTCGAGCATTCCAAACTTCTAGTTTTGCTCTTCCCCACAAACAGAAATATCTTCTCTAGGTCTACAGTATCAAACCCTTTCATAATCTTAAAGACTTCGATCAAGTCACCCCTCAGCCTTCCCTTCTCTAGAGAAAAAAAGTCCCAGTCTATTAAATCTTTCCTGATTGTATAACTTCTCAGGTCTGGAATCATCCTAGTAAATCTTTTTTGCAGCTTCTCTGGTTCCTCTGTATCCTTTTTAAAATATGGAGACCACAACTGTGCACAGTCTTCCAAGAGTGGTATAACCATGGTTCAAAACAAGTTTAAAATCACGTCTCTGTTTTTCAATTCTACTCCTCTGAAAATGAGCCCCATTTTATTGATATTCATAGCCATGTATTTTTACCCCTGCCTGATGGGGAATGCAAACATTTCAGGGTAGACTTGCTCTTCGCATCACATAGAAACATGGAAAATAGTTGCAGGAGCAGGCCATTCGGCCCTTCGAGCCTGCACCACCATTCAATATGATCATGGCTGATCATGCAACTTCAATACCCCATTCCTGCTTTCTCTCCATACCCTTTGATCCCTTTAGCTGAAGGGCCACATCTAACTCCGTTTTGAATATATCTAACAAACTGGCCTCAACAACTTTCTGTTGAGAATTCCACAGGTTCTCAATTCTCTGAATGAAGAAGTTTCTCCTTATCTCGGTCCTAAATGGCTTACCACTTATCCTTAGGCTGTGACCCCTGGGTCTGGACTTCCCCAACATTGGGAACATTCTTCCTGCATCTAACCTGTCTAAACCCGTCAGAATGTTATATGTTTCGATGAGATCCCTCTCATTCTTCTAAATTCCAGTGAATATAAGCCTAGACAATCAATATAACCCAGTTCATCTAATCAATGGGATGATAAAAAGTACTCATCTGATGTGGATATTTCTCAGTCAGATGCTTGGTAAATAAGGTCGATGTTGTGAGTTTGCATTCCTGGTGCTGAGCATCATGCACTTGCTCACATAACATTCAATTACAAAATGCCACAGGTCTTACTCTACCTTTGAATTGCAAATTAACAATTATTTCTAAAGAACATCTGTCAAAACCTGCTCTGTGGCAGTAACTGGCAGCTCTCAGCCAACAGTGCGAGGAAAGACAATTCAACACATCACAAAAGAACAGGGAGCTCCAGTATGAACTATTAATAATCTGAAGCAACTTGTGGAAATATCTTTCATTCTCTCATGCAAAAGCAACATACTGCAGATGCTGGAAATTACCTGGGGTTAAAGACATTCGCCTCAGTCTTCCCTAAGTCATTCTCAGCAACTGGATATTGGGCAACCAGTTGGCAACACAGAGGCAGTCAACCGGTTAGGAGAGGTGTTGGACAGGTAGACAAGGGATTATTCTGCCTACATGTAGAAGCTGTCACTGCATCTGTGAGTGATGCCACTGAGAGTCAGCATGTAGATGAGGAAGAGGAAGGACCAAGGATAGATCCTCGGGGGGATTTGAGAGGTGACAGTGCTGGGGTGGGATGCAAAGCCTTTGCTAGAGATGATCTGGTGATGTTTGGATGGTTAGGTGTCGAGCCAAGTGAGGAAGTCCCATGGAAGAAAGCATTGCAGGAGGATGGCGTGGTAAACACAGTGGAGAGATCGAGGAGGACAATGCAATAATGCACCACAACCACAATCACAAAGGATAAACAGTAACAAATGCATTTCATACATGAAGTACATTAAACAGCAACATACCCTTTTGACAGTACAAGCAGCTGTATATTACTAATGATCATGCCTACCAATGGTTCAGACTCTAGACAAGGTTACGGGTAAGGAAAGATGTGATTGCACAAGAGAGGGTACAGAGGAGACCTGCAAGCAGTCTAGATTTTTCTTAGAGAAGCTTTAGGACAGCAGTGAATGCTGTTTGTAAGCAAGGTGTCATTCTCAAATGGTCGGATCACTTTTTAGTGTTTAGAATACAGGATCTTAAAAGGCATTTTCCAGCTCTTGGTCCATAGCCCTGTAGGTTACAGCACTTCAAGTGCATATCCATGTCCTTTTTAAATGCAATGCGGGTTTCTGCCTCTCCCACCCTTTCAGGCAGTGAGTTCCAGATTCCCATCACCCTCTGCGTGAAAACATTTCTCCTCAACTCCCCTCTAATACTTTGTCCAATTACTTTAAATCTAAGCCCCCTGGTTATTGACCCCACTGCTAAGGGAAACAGGTCCTTCCTCCCCCCATAATTTTATACACTTCAATTATCTCTCCCCTCAGCATCCTATGCTCCAAAGTCAACAACCCCAGCCTATCCAATCTTTCCTCATATTCTCCAGTGCTGGCAACATCCTCATAAATCTCCTCTTTGCCCTCTCTAGTGCGATCACATCTTTTCTGTAATGTGGTGACCAGAACAGCACGCAGTACTCTAGCTGTGGCCTAACTAGTGTTTTACACAGTTCAAGTTGTAGAAGCTAACTTCAGGGCAATCATAGAAATCACGTGGTGAGCAGTCATCTTACACTCTGGTGAGTCCTGATGGTCTCAGTGGGAATGAGAGTCCACAGATACAAGATTAAGTGTAAGAGATTTAAAACCGAGGACAGGAGAAACTTCTTTACACAGAGAGTTGTGAAAATGTGGAAGTCACTTCCATGGTTAGTGGTTGAGGCAGAACCTAGGTCAACATTTAAAGCTGAATTGGATAGATGGATGAAGGCATAGGGCATGTAAGAGTGTAGGATCAGGATGGCTAAATGTGGGTCGCTACTATTCCTACCACATTTAGCCAACCTAATCCTGCATTTCTTCATGGAATGTCTCCAAAGTGACGCCAGCCGTTAAGGGGTCAACACTGGAAGAGAGGTCCTCTACCCACAGGTGACCAGGAGGTCCTCCAGGAAGAAGGATGTGGGATCAGATCACTGAAGCCATCACTGCCAACATTGTCGTCCCGCCCCTCAGGACTTTGCTTTACTGATCATGTGCAGGGTAAACACCGACATGCCAATAGTCACCAAGAAACCCAATAGGGAATTCAGAAGAAACATCTTTACCCAGAGAGTGGTGAGAATGTGGAACTCGCTACCACAGGGAGTGGTTGAAGCGAATAGTATCGATGCATTTAAGGGGAGGCTGGACAAGCATATGAGGAAGAAGGGAATAAAGGGTTATGCTGATAGAGGAAAGATGGGAAGGGGCTCCAGTGAAGCATAAACATCGGCATGGACTGGTTAGGCCGAATGACCTGTTTCTGTGCCGTATATCCTGTGTAATCCTATGGACTGGTTGGACTGAATGGCCTGTTTCCATGTTGTAACTTCTATGGATTTCAATGAATCTAAAACCCCCAGTGCCTCAGGAGGTGGTGGGAAGAAGTTACATCAATGTGAAGAAATGCAGAGATAACTGAGCTTACAAAGCAGCTGAGAGGAATGATGAGCTGAGTCATAATTGAGTAGCAACAGACAAACTTTGTGTGTGGGAGATTTACTTGAACTGCAATTGAGAATTAACGAATTAAGGAACAGGGCAAATGTCTATTGAATTATTTGCATGAGTTACTGTTACCAAGACAGAAACTGTTCATTGCAAAAGCTGTTGCAAATATACATTTGAGATATGACTTAACCTTCAATAAATAGAAAATCAGGAACTTTAAATATTAGGCTGTGGACGGAAGATTAGAAAACAAGGCAACGGAGGAAGTAAGGTATCAAATTTACGTTCTGTTTGATTATGAAGATTAAAGTAAATGCCTACATAAAATTCACACATTTTGGCAGACATATTACCTTAGATCCACATGCAACATTTGCATATTTTATCATTGCTCATTACTCCAACATGGTTTCTTAATCCTGCAGATTTGTATTGCATCTACGCTTTGAAGGAACGATTTTCAAGTAGTGCAAAATGCGCTTTGTCCATGAGTTCCTTGTATGCCTCAGCAGAGTTTATGAGCTCAATATTCCCCAATTACCTGCGCCGTTTTTTTGGCGTGCATCATTTTTTTGGCGTACATTAAAATCTCCAAGTTTCCCCAAAGTTTCTGCGCCAGCGTAATTCACCAAGGTAGGACTTTTTTAGGCTAGGATTTTTTTTTACCTCATTGGGGGGCGTAACCTGCCACCCGCGCCAATCCTGGCCATTGAAGCAAGTTTGGCCAACTACGATTTTTCTTAAGGCGGTGTATGTGACCACTTCGAAAATCCTTCTGGGCTGTTGACAAAATCAGCTTGGAAGATCCAGTTCCAGGGCTGGGATAGCAGTGGCAGAGAAGGATGGAGAGTGGGCGGGGAGGGGGGGAGTGGGCATTCGGTCAGGGTTAGGAGCGACACCAGCTCGGGGGGGAGGGAGGCCTTTCGGCCTGGGCTAGAAGCAGTACCGGCCACCAGCTCCGGGGGGTAGTGGAGGCCTTTTAGCCCAGGCTAGTGCACCAGTGAAGGTGAACTGCCTTCTGAAAAAAAATCTTATTCAAAAATAGGCAGTCTCTATCCCTTAAAGCTCAACTGCCTGCTGGAAAAACATAACATAAAAAATCATTCCAAACTATGCAGCCTTCAGCTCTTTAATGCCGAACTGCCTTCAGCACTAACACAACTGACTCATGGAAAGGGTGTCCGGCGTCTCACATGCAGCACTCCAGCTTTGTGCAGGGAGTCAAGACTAGAAGAGAGGTCCTCTACCCACAGGGGGCCAGGAGGCCCTCCAGAAAGAAGGACATGGAACTAGATCACCGAGGCCGTCACTACCAGTGGTGTCACCCCCAGGACCTGGCTCCAGCGCCCAAAGAAGTTTCATGCCCTCAAACAAGTGGTCAAGGTCAGTGAATGTATCTTTGAAAGCCATCTCCTACCAACTGTACCATTAGCCTCACACACTGCTCAATGCACGATCCCTACCCCCATCACTCACCTACCAACAATGTCTACCAAACACAAGGCACACCTCACATTCCTAGCTTCAGCTCACCCCCCGTGCTTGGCAGGGGACTGGCTGAGCCCTTGGCCAATAGCAGGGTTGAAAGAAAAAAAGATGTTAGCACCCTCATACGTTATCCTTCTTTTCACCTCCCACTTCCCTCATCATCGCACAATCGCTTCTGATGTACAAGCTGTGCATGGTGTAAGCATGCAACTCTTGCTTTCCCGCCCACCCCTCACCAGAACCCTACCCTTCTGCCTTCCTCATTTCAAATACCCAAGGAATCCAGCCTACTCAGCCAGTGGGTGAGAAAGCAGAGGGAGAGGAAGTGAAGAAGAAGAAGGAGAAAGACGGTCGCTCGATTTCACACGCCCAGCCAGGAGCTCCTTGAGGTCGTCCTGCAAGGTCATCTGCAGTGTCCCCCATTGAAAGTCAGTAGCCTTCCAGCAGCCATGCTGCAGCCACTGGGGTAACACTGAATAGGAGCACTAGGATAGATAATGGCACATGCAGAACATGCAAAGGGAATGCACAAGGGTGATGAGTTAATTTCTTGGTCATATTGGATGCATCTATGGATAAAGTTGCATTGGAACATTTGCTTTGTGGTTGCGTTTATTTCAGCATTGAGGCCAAGAGGATGTTGTGATGGTCAGTAACAGAGGGAACGGAAGGTGTGGGACAAATGTTTAAAGGGGAGTTGGGGTTGTGGTCACCGGTACCACAGGTAGATGATTCATTCCCGGATATCCCGGCCAGAAAAGTTGTGTGTGGGTAGCCTCCTTCCTTCTGCTTCCTCCTCTTCCCTCTGTGATCAGTTTTCCCCCTTTGCTGCCTCTGGTTAATCTCCATGTGATGTTAACCCCGGTGTCCTGGCCAATATTTATCCCTCAACCCAACAAAGCCAAAAACAGATGATCTGGTCATTATCACATTGCTGTTTGTGGGAGCTTGCTGTGCGCAAATTGGCTGCCGTGTTTCCCACATTACAACAGTGACAACACTCCTAAAGAACTTTGTTGGCTGTAAAGCACTTTAAGATGTCCAGTGGTCATGAAAGGCGCTATATAAATCCAAGTCTTTTGTTTTATGTTGCAGGTCAAGGGGGACTACAACTATAGCCCTCAGGACTGGGAGCATGTGGTGTTCTCAGATGCTTTCCTTTAACATCCAAAAGCCATGTAAGCGTCCAGCAGCACTCCCTGCACACTTTAACAACGTTTTAAATGCATTGCACCAAGTCACTATTTCAATAAAATATTTGTTATAAACAGTCCAAAAGCTGAGATCGAAACTTACTTGAAAGATGTGTGTGACTCTTTCAGAAGCACTGATGGTGGCTCTTTACAACTGTTGCACGCACTTTCTTCCGTGCATGGTTAGGAGAGGGCAGTATGGAGTGTGGCGACATCCAACCTTGCAGTTGGCATTGCACGCCGATTGCCGACATGGAGAGGCACCATGTCCCATGCCGGAAGCGGTTTGGAAGCGAGGCAGTTGCCATTTTTACTATAAAACTGCACTTAACGGCCGGCGCTACTACGGGGAATTTTGCTGCTGTAATTGTTAGAGAAACAGTTTTCTGTTTTCCTTTTTAAAAAAGGGGGCAGACAAAAGGCAGGGAACTATAGGCCGGTTAGTTTAACATCTGTAGTGGGGAAAATGCTTGAAGCTATCATTAAGGAAGAAATAGCGGGACATCTAGATAGGAATAGTGCAATCAAGCAGACGCAGCATGGATTCATGAAGGGGAAATCATGTTTAACTAATTTACTGGAATTCTTTGAGGATATAACGAGCATGGTGGATAGAGGTGTACCGATGGATGTGGTGTATTTAGATTTCCAAAAGGCATTCAATAAGGTTACTGCAGAAGATAAAGGTATGCGGAGTCAGAGGAAATGGATGAGCATGGATTGAGAATTGGCTGGCTAACAGAAAGCAGAGAGTCGGGATAAATGGGTCCTTTTCGGGTTGGAAATCGGTGGTTAGTGGTGTGCCACAGGGGTCAGTGCTGGGACCACAACTGTTTACAATATACATAGATGACCTGGAAGAGGGGACAGAGTGTAGTGTAACAAAATTTACAGATGGCACTAAGATTAGTGGGAAAGCAGGTTGTGCAGAGGACACAGAGAGGTTGCAAAGAAATTTAGATAGGTTAAGCGAATGGGCTAAGGTTTGGCAGATGGAATACAATGTTGGAAAATGTGAGGTCATCCACCTTGGAAAAAAACACAGTAAAAGGGAATATTACTTGAAAGGGGAGAAATTACAACATGCTGCGGTGCAGAGGGACCTGTGAATCCTTGTGCATGAAACTCTTTTAGAATCCCAAAAAGTTAGTTTGCAGGTGCAGCAGGTAATCAGGAAGGCGAATGGAATGTTGGCCTTCATTGCGAGAGGGATGGAGTACAAAGCAGGGTATTGGTAAGGCCGCACCTGGAGTACTGCGTGCAGTTTTGGTCACCTTACTTAAGGAAGGATATACTAGCTTTGGAGAGGGTACAGAGACGATTCACTAGGCTGATTCCGGAGTTGAGGGGGTTACCTTATGATAATAGATTGAGTAGACTGGGTCTTTACTCGCTGGAGTTCAGAAGGATGAGGGGTGATCTTATAGAAACATTGAAAATAATGAAAGGGATGGACAAGATAGAGGCAGAGAGGTTGTTTCCACTGGTCAGGGAGACTAGAACTTGGGGGCACAGCCTCAAAATACGGGGGAGCCAATTTAAAACCGAGTTGAGAAGGAATTTCTTCTCCCAGAGGGTTGTGAATCTGTGGAATTCTCTGCCCAAGGAAGCAGTTGAGGCTAGCTCATTGAATGTATTCAAATCACAGATAGATAGATTTTTAACCAATAAGGGAATTAAGGGTTATGGGGAGGGGCGGGTAAGTGGAGCTGATCAGGTCAGCCATGATCTTGTTGAATGGCGGAGCAGGCTCGAGGGGCGAGATGGCCTACTCCTGTTCCTAATTCTTATGTTCTTATGTTCTTAACCTTTGTTACTTGTACATATGTCAGACAGCACTTAGTGTGACAGGACACAACAAAGCCATGGAGTTATGAGATACTTTTGAATGAGATGTGAGTCTTAGCATTCACAGATTTGTCTAGCTGCGTTTAACCTTCATGTTCTCATTGCCACTGGACAGAATACATTAAAGGCATTTTGCTTTTCAGCTTCAAAATATTAAAGTTTCCAAGATATTTTTTGCAGACTGTGCTTATCATGCCAAAACATTAGGATTATACAAATCTAGGGATTATCGGTTTATGGAAATGAGGGACTTGCTTTGTGTAATTTCTGGTGGGAGTCAGGGTTTTATTGCAATGAGAGCTCGGACTCATCATTTTACAGCAATCTGAGGAGAGATATAAAAGGGAGGAGAATTTAGTAAGAAGGACTGAAGGCCAGTGAAGGCTTTAATTTATAACAGTCTGAATAAGTTGTAGGTGTTAAGAGTATGAAAAAAAATAAGACGACAGGATTTGATGTGAATTTTTTTTTAAATTGCAACTAATTTAAGAATTTCAAAATGTAATGGGTAGTTTTAGAAAATCGCACTCTCATCAATCAAGTCTCCAGCCCGCAAGCTCGATTTTGCAAAGGGACCCCTGTGATCCCTTGGAAAAAGATGACTGGTTAATGGAGAAACCAGGAAGCTAACTGGAGCAGAGCAAATGCAGAAAAGATATTTAATACCATCAAGGTGTTTTTATACAACCGTAAAATCAAACTGATGATAAGACGCAGAATGCTTTAGTGTTATGTGTGGTCACCAACATTGTACAGTTGTGAAAACTGAACCTTGAACACCGAAGGAAAAAGACTAGAGGCGTTTCAGTTAAGGGATTAATGTGTGTTGAAAATTTTTTGGACAAAACGAGTGACTAATGAGCAGGTCCTTGAATTAGCACAAGGAGAAAGAAATGATGAGGCCGATTGCAATGAGAAAAATAACACAGTGTGCTCGAGATTTGCGAGTCATGAGGAAAGTTTTTGGATCTGTTACCATCTGGAAAAGTTGAAGTTAATACATCATGAGGGAAGTAAGGAAGATGATATGGAATGGGCAGCTATAAAATCAGGGGTTGATACAATCCATTTCACATCATCATAGGCAGTATCTCTTATCGAGGATGACTTGCTTCCACAACGAAAAGGGATGAGTTCACAGGTGTTTCAATGAAGGACCTAATATTCAGGATCCTGAACTACATCCTAAAGGGTGGAAGATACGTGTGCGTGGATTTTTTTTAACATGTGGTGGCCGTTGCACACCAGCCACCACATGGGCTAGACAGAGCTAGGTCTTGGTCCAGTGCAAATGTTAACCAAGACGACTGGAGATCAGCTCTGCTGCACAGACCCAGTGCGCACACATATCGCAGTGTGGGCTGGCTCGTGCTGCCCCGGGCCCTCGCCTCTCTGGGCCCCGAACTCTCGCCTCTCCTGGGCCCCAATCACATCCCCCTATGAACTCTTGCCGTTCCTTCGCCCCGACCTCGCCGCTCCTGCTGTAGCTGCCCGCACTGCAATCAGCCGTCGCCCTCCTGCAGCAGCACGCGCTGCTCCCTGCAGTGGTATGCTGCCGCACGCTGCTCCAGGGACTCGAGCACATTAATGTATGCTGATACTCCAGTGCAGTGCTGAGGGAGTGCTGCACTGTCTGGAGGTGCCGTCTTTCAGATGAGAAGTTAAACAGAGGGCCTGTCTGCTGTCTTAGGTCGACGTAAAAGATCCTACGGCACTATTTCGAAGAAGAATAGGGGAGTTATCACCGGTGTCCTGGCCAATATTTATCCCTCAACCAACATAACAAAAAAGCGATTATTTGGTCATTATTACATTGTTGCTTGTGGGAGCTTGCTGTGCACAAGTTGACTGACGCATTTCCCACATTACAACTGTCACTACACTTCAAAAGTAATTTATTGGCTGTAAAGTGCTTTGTGGCGTCTGGTGGTTGTGAAAGGCGCTATATCAATCCAAGTCTTGCTGCCCTGTGAGTTGCAAGAAATTGCTGACTTTGCACGTTAATTACCCATTAAACTCGTCGCAGAAAGTTAAGGCTTGTATTTACGACTTAATGACCCATTTAATGACAGGATTTAGGTTCCTTCAATGGCACTCAACCTCTTCGACCCAGAAAGGGAACAACTGAAACTGTGCAGTCTCATTCCGACAGGTAGTACATTTTTGAAAATTAAAAAAAAAAATTTTTGATCTTACTTTGCCTTTCTGTCTCTTTTCTTCTCTCTCTCTTAATCCAAACTTTCTTTCCTTCTCTTAGAAACATAGAAACATAGAAAATAGGTGCAGGAGCAGGCCATTCGGCACTTCGAGCCTGCACCGCCATTCAATAAGATCATGGTTGATCATTCCCTCAGTACCCCTTTCCTGCTTTCTCTCCATACCGCTTGATCCCCTTAACCGTAAGGGCCATTTCTAACTCCCTCTTGAATATATCCAGTGAACTGGCATCAACAACTCTCTGCGGCAGGGAATTCCAAAGGTTAACAACTCTCTGAGTGAAGAAATTTCTCCTCATCTCAGTCCTAAATGGCCTACCCCTTATCCTAAGACTATGTCCCCTGGTTCTGGACTTCCCCAACATCGGGAACATTCTTCCCGCATCTAACCTGTCCAGTCCAGTCAGAATCTTATATGTTTCTATGAGATCCCCTCTCATCCTTCTAAACTCCAGTGAATAAAGGCCCAGTTGATCCAGTCTCTCCTCAAATGACAGCCCAGCCATCCCTGGAATCAGACTGGTGAACCTTCGCTGCACTTCCTCAATAGCAAGAACGTCCTTCCTCAGACGAGGAGACCAAAACTGAACACAATATTCCAGGTGAGGCCTCACTAAGGCACTGTACAAGTGCATTAAGACCTCCCTGCTTCTATATTCAAATCCCCTAGCTATGAAGGCCAACATACCATTTGTCTTCCTTACCGCCTGCTGTACTTGCGTGCCCACTTTTAGTGACTGATGAACCATGACACCCAAATCTCATTGCACCTCCCCTTTTCCTAGTCTGCCGCCATTCAGATAATATTCTGCATTCGTGTTTTTGCCCCCAAAATAGATAACCTCACATTTATCCACATTATACTGCATCTGCCATGCATTTGCCCACTCACCTAACCTGTCCAAGTCACCCTGCAGCCTCTTAGCGTCCTCCTCACAGCTCACACCGCCACCCAGTTTAGTGTCATCTGCAAACTTGGAGATATTACACTCTATTCCTTCATCCAAATCGTTAATGCATATTGTAAAGAGCTGGGGTCCCAACACTGAGCCCTGCGGCACTCCACTAGTCACTGCCTGCCATTCTGAAAAGGACCTATTTATCTCGACTCTCTGCTTCCTGTTTGCCAACCAGTTCACTATCCACGTCACTATATTACACCCAATACCATGTGCTTTGATTTTGCACAACAATCTTGTCAAAAGCCTTTTGAAAGTCCAAATACACCACATCCACTGGTTCTTCCTTGTCCACTCTGCTAGTTACATCCTCAAAAAATTCCAGAAGATTCGTCAAGCATGATTTCCCCTTCATAAATCCATGCTGACTTGATCCGATCCTGTCACCGCTTTCCAAATGCACTGCTATTTAATCCTTCATGATTGATTCCAACATTTTCCCCACTACTAATGTGAAGCTAACTGGTCTATAATTACCCGTTTTCTCTCTCCCTCCAGTCCATGGGAACTGATCCAGAATCGATAGACTGTTGAAAAATGATCACCAACGCATCCACTATTTCTAAGGCCACTTCCTTGAGCACTCTGGGATGCAGACTATCAGGCCCTGGGGATTTATCGGCCTTCAATCCCATCAATTTTCCAAACACAATTTCCTGCATGATAAGGATATCCTTCAGTTCCTCCTTCTCACTAGACCCACTGTCCCCTAATACCTTCGGAAGGTTATTTGTGTCTTCCTTCATGAAGACAGAACCGAAGTATTGGTTCAATTGGTCTGCCATTTCTTTGTTCCCCATTCACCTGAATCCGACTGCAAGGGACCTACGTTTGTCTTTACTAATCTTTTTCTCTTCACATATTTACAGAAGCTTTTGCAGTCAATTTTTATATTCCTTGCAAGCTTCCTCTCGTACTCTATTATCCCCCTCTTAATTAAACCCTTAGTCCTCCTCTGTTGAATTCTAAATTTCTCCCACTTGTCAGGTTTGTTGCTTTTTCTAGCCAACTTATATGCCTCTTCCTTGGCTTTAACACTATCCTTAATTTCCTTTGTTAGCCATGGTTGAGCCACCTTCCCAGGTTTATTTTTACTCCTGACAGGGATGTACAATTGCTGAAGTTCATCCATGTGATCTTTAAATGTTTGCCATTGCTTATCCACGTCAACCCTTTGAGTATCGTTTGCCAGTCTATTCTAGCCAATTCACGCCTCATACCGTCGAAGTTACCTTTCCTTAAGTTCAGGACACTAGTTTCCGAATTAACTTTGTCACTCTCCATCTTAATAAGGAATTCTTCCATATTATGGTCACTTTTCCCCAAGGGGCCTTGCACAACAATGTTGCTAATTAGTCCCTTCTCATTACATTACACATCACCCAGTCGAGGATGGCCAGCTCCCTGGTTGGTTCCTCGACATATTGGTCTAGAAAACCATCCCGAATACACTCCAGGAAATATTCCTCCACCGCATTGCTACCAGTTAGGTTAGCCCAATCAATGTGTAGATTAAAGTCGCCCATGATTACTGCTGTACCTTTATTGCACACATCCCTTATTTCTTGTTTGATGCTGTCCCCAACCACACTACTACTATTTGGTGGTCTATACACAACTCCCACGAGCATTTTCTGCCCTTTGGAATTCCGCAGCTCCACTCATACTGATTCCACATCATCCAAGCTAATGTCCTTCCATACAATTGCATTGATTTCATCTTTAACCAGCAACGCCACCCCGCCTCATTTTCCTTTCTGTCTATCCTTCCTAAATGCTGAATACCCTTGGATGTTGAGTTCCCAGCCTTGGTCACCCTGGAGCCATGTCTCCGTGATGCCAATCACATCGTATCCGTTAACTGCTATCTGTGCAGTTAATTCATCCACCTTATTCCGAATATTCCTTGCATTGAGGCAGAGAGCTTTCAGGCTTGTTTTTTTTAACGCACTTTGCCCCTTTAGAATTTTACTGTAATGTGGCCCTTTTTGTTTTTTGCCTTTGGTTTGCCCTCCACTTTTACTATTCTCCTTTCTATATTTTGCTTCTGACTCCATTTTATTTCCCTCCGTCTCCCTGCATAGGTTCCCATCCCCCTGCCATATTAGTTTAACTCCTCCCCAACAGCACTTGTTTCTCTTTCTGTAGCTGATGTGACTATAATTCACTCTGTTTCTTTCTCCGTTATTCCTCTGTGTTTTTTCTCCATTCTTATGTCTCATTGGTTAAGGAGATGGACGTACTGGGTGCAAGGCAAGCCTCAAGGATCTTTAGCACCAATAAAACAGGGAGCAGGCAATTTCTCGCTTGTTATAAGACACAAAGGGGCCAAAATTGCCCTCTTCCGAAAGGCCCAATTATGCCTCGGGGAGGCGCTAATGGGGCAATAAGGTCTTTTCGCCCAGAGGCAGGGTCCAGAATTGCTGCCGGGATGGGGGCATGAAAATGGCTTTGCGCCATGCTGTGTAGTTTTCGACCCAAGCATCGGCGCACACGGTGACCCCTTTATGCCTGTGGGGGAAATTGCCCCGCAGGAGCGAGGTTGGGGCGGGGCAATGCCACTGACAGCTTTGTGAGCAGGGGACTCAAAAGCCTTCCTTGGTTAACTGTGCTATCGAAAGGTTAACATCAATATGCTATTTGCAGACATTCTGATATAACCTAGTATCCTCTAGGTTATATCAAAAGATCCCAGGGCACTATTTCGAAGAGCTGGAGAGTTATTCCCAGTGTGCTGGCCAATATTTATCCTTCAATCAACATAACAGAAAAAAACAGATTATCTGGTCATTATCACATTGCTGTTTGTGGGAGCTTGCTGTGTGCAAATTGGCTGTTGCGTTTCCTACATTCCAACAGTGACTACACTCCAAAATTATTTCATTGGCTGCGAAGCGCTTTCTTTCTTTGTATAACATCACCAAAGACAGCATGAGGAAAGGTTTTAGAGCACTTGTACAATATAGATAGCATGAAATGATAGAGAGATCTTTTGATTTCTATTTTCTATTTGTTGAGTCGCGATGTGAAAAGTGATTAAGTGCTGGGAGCTGGCTCTGAAATGGCAATTTAGCTTGAGTAGAGGTAATGTTATTTTCTCTGGCCAAAATGTTGTGACAGTTCTTTGGAAAAACAAAGTGGGTCAGTAGCCAGGGATCGGAGGAGGACGACAGCAATAGAGATGATGTACAAGATGGGAGATAAGTACAGAGCTCTGTGATCAGAAACGACTTCAAGTAATGGACTGTATCGCATCAACCGACCTTAGAGGAGCAAACAATGTAATAGTTACTTCAGTATCTCTATGGTGTGTTCCGCGGTAATGCGAATGGTGGCAAAAGCTGCCTTGCAGCTACACTCTGTTGCTATGTGGAGGTTTCTAAGGGAAACTATCAGCAATGGTCACAAAGGGATCACTGAATAATGAAAGCATTACAAACTGCTGGAGTGTAAAAGCACCATCAACAACAGGCACAAACATGAAAAATGCCATTCCTGGGGTCTGAAAGCACTGAACATTAATGGCATGGTATCTTTTCCTGTTGATGTCTGAAGCACTGGCGGCCAGTTAGGGGGTTGTCTGTCCCACCCAGGACTCTTGGTTACAGCTCGCTGCCCTCTCCAGTTAGTGCTTCTTTTCCAATGGGAAAGTGATGGAGGTGTTTTCTCACTGACATCACTTGCTTTATACAGGAGTAAGTGGCAGCCTGTCTTATATGGTCGACAACCCATTCGATGGCCTGGAAGGATCCTGTTACATGCAAACCTAATGTTGCAGTAAACCTTCAAAGCTCTGGGAAGATCCTTAGTTGCCTGTATATCAACAGCAGCAGATGCCACAGCTCATTTGTTGTCTCTTGGGTGAAGCAAAGGTGCAAAAGTCAGTTTTCCTCTGACATACCCAATCATGAGTGTCATGGTCCGCCCTTCCATATTGAAAAGAATTAACACATGGCCTGAGGTGTTGTTGGACCTGAAGAGATTGCACCCTTAAGAATTGGACCTTAAAAGATTGCACCCTTGTGAATTGGACCTGAAGAGATTGCATCCCTTATGAATTGGACTTTAAGAGATGGCACCCTTAAGAATTGGACCTTGAGATTGCATCCCTTATGAATTGGACCTTAAAAGATTGCACCCTTGTGAATTGGGCCTGAAGAGATTGCATCCCTTATGAATTGGACTTTAAGAGATTGCACCCTTGTGAATTGGGCCTGAAGAGATTGCATCCCTTATGAATTGGACTTTAAGAGATGGCATCTTTAAGAATTGGTCCTCCTCATCAAGCCAGGAGGTCAATGGAAAAATAATTCAGGAGAGATACAAAACAGGCTGCTGATTTGCTATCACCCACTTCACACTGTCACACAATGTCAAGATCGAACCCCTTGATGGTGACACTGGAAAGAAGGAGGAGGCAGAATTTCTCTGAACTCTATGGGGCAAACTTTCATCATCTCCGCCTGGACATTAAGTGGCTCGAGTTTCATTCCATTGAATTGTCCAACATGGCAAAGCGCTCCATCCAAAACCTCAACTAAGAAGTTACAGTTACTGCTAACTGCAACAGATTATTCTGGTATTACACACGTTTAGACTTTATATTCCAGGACAGCAACCTCTGTACACTAACACATTTGTGTCTGTGTCTGCTTCCGTGTTTGTATTTATGTCTGTATCTGTGTTTGTGTCTGTGTCTGTGAAAAATAAGAACATAAGAAATAGGAGTAGGATTAGACCATTTGGCCCCTAGAGTATGCTCCGCCATTCAATAAGATCATGGCTGATCTGATCATGGACTCAGCTCCACTTCCCCGTCCGTTCCCCATAACCCTTTACTCCCTTATTGCTCAAAAATCTGTCTATCTCCACCTTAAATATATTCAATGACCCAGCCTCCACAGCTCTCTGGGGCAGAGAATTCCACAGATTGACGACCCTCTGAGAGAAGAAATTCCTCCTCATCTCCGTTTTAAATGGGCGGCCCCTCCTTCTGAAACTATGGCCTGTAGTTCTAGATTCCCCCACGAGGGGAAACATCCTCTCTGCATCTACCCTGTCAAGCCCCCTCACAATCATACACATTTCAATAAGATCACCTCTCATTCTTCTAAACTCCAAGGCGTATAGGCCCAACCTGCTCAACCTTTCTTCATATGACAACCCCTTCATCTCAGGAATTGACCTCGTCAACCTTCTCTGAACTGCCTCCAATGCGGAAACCCGCGAGCAGATGTCCAGGGAGCAGTACAGTAGCCTGCTTCAAAGCAAGAGGTGTTTGCACACTTCTCAGCAACGGGCCAAGCCGCCAGCGCTGGATGGCTCTGTCCCCAGTGATTCCGACTCCAGCACCTGCTCTTCGACAAGAAGCAGAAGCTGCAGCTGAGAATCCTCTACCGAGGCCGAGGAGCTGGTGGCAGCGTGCGTCTGCAACAGGGGGACGCCCCCCGACCCAAGTGGGGAGAGCCTCCATGCCCTCCAGCACCCCCAAACCCCCCCACCTGTAGAATTTACCAATGTCTCGCAAAGATTCCAGGTACCTTTCCCCTGCAGAGGAGAAGAATCCCTTTCTGGACTTTTAAAATGGAAGGAAAACATTGGGACACAAATGAATTTTAAAGGGGCAGACGAGGCCTGCAGGGGATTAAGGGGATGCATTCATGGAGACCCCCACCCGCCCCCCAGTGTTTGGACTCATAGGAAAGGGAATTTAATTTGGAACTATCTACCAGAAAGTTTGAAATCCTAAAGTGCACATGGAAGAAACTACGAACTTTAATCGAATTTGGGATTTTTAAAAGGTGTATGTTGGGTCTGCAAGAAAAAGGGTGGGGTCAATATCTAAAGGGCCAGTTCGGACATTGGAACTAATCAAATTGTCTGGGAACTGTATACCCTCGAAACTTGCCCCTTGAAAACATTAGCATTTAAACAATCAACGATGGAAGAAACATTTATCACCGCACCCGGAGGACCCAAATGTCACATACATATTCCAAAACCTTTTCAACAGGCATAGAAATATCTGGCTCAGGCCACTCTAGCACAATGAAGAGCTCACCAACTTCGAAAAGCCTATTAACGCCAGATTAAAACCACTTAATCAAGTTTCAGTTAGCTGGGCTAGATTTGGTGGGAGATAAGGAAGCCTTTTGTGGGTATATCTATTCCGAGTTTTACCAAGGAACAGAACACAGAAAGCAGGACACAGACTCGAACAGCAGAACACAGACTGGAACACAGACACAGACACAAGCAGCCGGAGGTGGGGAATGAAGAAATGGAGGAGTGAAGGAAACTACAAGAAATCATCAAGGACCGACCGAGCACAAGGCCCACGAAACGGAAGGTTGTCAGCAACCAAATTGACAACCCGGGCCACCACAACCAGCGAAACGACCAACCAAAACCAACTCAGCAAAAACCGAAGAATCGACATTTATTTCCACTCTACAATCTACTTTGGAACAACCAACGGGTGAGAAATTACCAAAAGGGACTAACTAAAACTATTCCTAACCAAAGAAAGTGGGTACTTACCCCATACATCCAAAACGCAACTTACCGCATCAACGGACGCACCCCAACCAAAGACTACGCAGTCCGAAGTCCTCTCCTCCGTCCGGGGTACGGCTCGCCTAGAAGGCCAAGTGCAGCGAACCCCGAAACCGCGATTCACCGGCAACTGTCAAAAAGGGGATTGGTGAGCATAGCCCCTGAACCCACAGAGCTATAACTTAGTTAGTTACGGGAATTGGGGGAGGGAGGCGGGATAACTTGTGTAAATGTATCTGCATTCTCCTCTTTACCCCATTTAGAGTTTAAGCTGTATTCTTTTCCCCACAGGCTGCAATTTGACATTTTATTCAATGTGTTGTACCCCTCAGTGTGTATTGGCCTGTGTGTGTTATTAAAGGTGTGCCTTTTACTTCTTTTTAAACACAATAAAGCCATACCTTGAAACCGATTGTCTGTCCAAGTTTGTCACAGTCCCTTCATAATTCCAGTGTCTAGAACCAAGGGTGTGGGATCGATTCGGAACCGCTCATATAAGGTCAGAAGGGAAAGCTGACCCCCTGCAAACCACCCCTTACATAATGGCGACCCAGATGGGACACTGGTACAAGGGACGTGATAAGAGAGAGACTGGTTTCAGGAAACGAAGCAAAATGGAAGAGGGGATATCCTCGTATGTGTTTAAGAATGTAAATGTGGCTAAGGAGTGGGTACTCGATCTATTGTATGCTGAGCGTCCAGAAGATGCTGCAGCTCAATGGGCTGAGAGCAAGGACCATAAAAAGTCAATAGAGAAGGCCATTTGGCTAATTTGCCTTCAGCAACAGATCCGGCTTCTCGATGAGGAGAATGAGAAATTAAAGGGAGTATTGAGACAGGGAGGAGAGGTCCAGCGCAAGGGCCACAGTCGGGGAAAGGCTGTGGACAGAGGTGGGACAGTTAAAGTAAAGTAGAGAGCTCACTAAAGAAAGGTACAAAACCCAACTGGACCTTTTACAGTGTCAGATTATTGAAGCCAAGAATAGCGAACGGGCATTGCGGGAAGAGAATTCCTACCTCGCCAAGCAAGTTAAAGAGTACGGGGAGAGGGTGAGAGACATTCAGGTAGCCTATAAGGTAGCCAGTACCAGGGAATTTGAGGCAGGAGACCACGGCCCCTGCCAGCAGCAGATCCAAAGCTTGAACCTTGCTCTATCCCGGGCTAAAGGCATGGTGTGCCTGATAAACCCGGGTTTAGCCCAGGAACACCTGGTAGAGCAAGGAGAAATCCCTCAGTCACCGCCTGCAGCTCCCAGGAATGGTCCGGGGCAGCAGGGGTGTCAGCCAGAGTGCGGGGCAGGCAAGGATTGCGAACTATCAACACCGGCAGCCCCGAGTTTTAACTCGGCTTGGCAGCAGGGGGAAGCGGGCGAACCAATACAAGGAGGGCCGGAACCAGGGCCAATGCACCCGGTCCGGCAGCAGAAGTTTGGCCCGCCTGATGCCAATGGGACAGTAGGACCCCTAGAAAGCAACTTCGTAGTGCCCCACGACACCCAAAAACTGAGGCTATGATAGGCCACCTAAGTAAGCTCACCCAACAGGGGGATCCCTCGCTACACTTCCTGGAAGTGGAACACACAGGGGATATTAACGGGTGCGATGATTCAGAGCAGGTTAAGCTGTTGCTCTTCTCGCTAGACACAAAGCTGTGCCATTTCCTCTCTGCAGACAGCAGAAAGGGGCGAAACATGTACGCTACGGTTAAGGAGGAGGTTCTAGAGGCCATGGGTATGAACGACGGGAGTCCTTTCTCCCGAGTGGAGAAGACAGTGCAGCTCGATGGGGAGACTCCACAGGCTTTCGCCGACAGGTTGTGGCCGGTCTACGAAAGGGCCTGTAGTGGGGTCCTTGACCGGGCCCACCTGAACCCTAACAAGCTGGCTCACTGGCTCCGCAGCCTGGTGGCAAACTGTTTACCTGGAGTAAAGGCAAAAGCTGAGGTCTGGTTCGATCCAAGAGATCCCAGAACCACCGAGGAGACAGTGGTCAGACAGTTGACCCTGGCTTACCGGAACAGTAGAGGGACAGAGGAGCCCTCCTCTAAAGGGAGGGTCCATGAGATTAAACCCAGCCAAGGCAAGAGAGAGTGGCATCAGGAAGGTGGGAACCCTCCCCAAAAAGGGGGCGAGTGTTTTGGGTGTGGGAAAAGTGGGCACTGGAGGAAGGATTGTAGGAACCCCTGGAAAGAGACTAAGGGAAAGGCCACTCCAGCCCCAGCACGTAAGGCCGCGGCCGACTCATATGAGACACTCGTAGCCGCCCTACAGACACTCATAAACGGACAGGGAGCAGTAGCTATCGCAACCGGTGCAGTAGCCGGTACGGTAAAACCCTCTGCTCCAACCCACCCAGATGCATGACTAGAGCCAGCGCAGCCTGTGTACCTGTGTTCCCGAGAGTACGATGCCTGGAAGAGACCGTGCGTTACGATGGAGGTGGAGAAAGTGAAAGGGACCTACCTGCTAGATACTGGTGCTTCCAGCACCCTCGTATATGCAGATAACACAGCTACCTCACCTCTATCGAACGGGGTCCCGTACAGTCTAGTGGGGTTCACAGGCAATGAGCAAACTGGTTCATTTTCCATCCCGCTCACCATTCAGTTCGGGACACTCAAAACCAAATGGAAGTGTGTCCTGATGAAATGGGAGCAGAAGGGAAAAGGGATCCTGGGAGCTGATTTTATCATTGGCCACCAGATCCTAGTGAATCTCAGGAACCACTGTCTATGGGGAGCCATAGTGACTGACAGGGAAGGTGAGGTGGCGGTGATCCCAGAAAAAGGGGCCAAGGGAACATTGTGTACCATGAAGCCAAAGGAGGGTTATGATTTGGAATTACTGGTCAGTAACACCCCAGTGGAGTACCAGGCATATGTACGGGCACATCTTGCAGCATTCGCCACCCACAAACATGACTGTGGAAGGGTAACGGGGGGTGGAAGTTAGTATAGAAAGGGACCCCATGACCCGACCACAAAAGCAGTATAACTTCCCCAGGGAAGCAGAGGCAGACCTGACCACGGCACTGGGATCACTGGTAGAGCAAGGGGTGTTAAGACTGATAGCAACCCATGTGAACTCTCCACTGTGGCCGGTTAAGAAACCGGACAACTCATGGAGGGCCACCGTGGACTATCGAGTACTAAATAAGAATATCCCTGCCTGTGCACCCACTGTAGCAGCTGTAGCAGATCTCATAGGGAGTATTCCAGCATCTGCGACCACTTTCACGGTGCTGGATATTTCAAATGGGTTCTGGTCCATTCCTTTAAAACGGGAGGACCAGTACAAGTTCGCCTTTACCTTTAAGGGCCAACAATACACGTGGAACTGTCTTCCCCAAGGTTTCCACAATAGTCCCAGCATTTTTCACCAATGTATGGCGAACTGTTTAAAGGGCTTTAGCAGACCCCAGCAGTTGGTGCAGTATGTGGATGACCTGCTCCTGTTCACCGATCAGGGGGAGGAGCATGGCCCACTGCTGGCTGAGCTGCTGGAGCTGCTAAAAGAAGAAGGGTTTAAAGTAAACCCCAAGAAGGCACAGATCGGCCAGAAGGAAGTCAAATTCCTGGGTCTGACTGTGCGCGCTGGGGAAAGGGGCATTTACAAGGCTAGAAGGGAGGCAGTACAAGAGTTACCAGCCCCCAACACAGTGACAGGGGTAAGATCCTTTCTAGGGCTCACCAGGTACTGCAGAGACTTCATTGAGGATTATGCAGACACCGCAGCCCCTCTGCTCAGGCTCCTACACAAGAGTGTAGAGTGGGACTGGGATGAGGGTTGCGAGGCAGCATTTAATCAGCTCAATAAGGACTTGCAGACCGCGCCAGCCTTAGGAGCGATAGATGTAGGAAAGGAGTTTTTCCTGGAGGTGGCAGCCAGCGGGGACAGTTTGAGCTCAGTGCTGCTTCAAGAGCGGCACGGCCAGCTGAGACCGGCAGTTTACTCCTCCAGGATCCTCACAGATGTGGAGAAGGGGTACTCCAACTGTGAGAGACACCTCCTAGCCACACATTGGGCAGTGAAAAGATCCTTGATCTTCACGGGAGGATCTCCTCTAACACTCCTAACCCACCACACACCTACTCAGATGCTCCTAGATGGGAGGATTAAGGACGGGACGGTGAGCAGTGCCCGCATTGCTCGCTGGACCCTGCTCCTCTCCCAGATGGACCTCAGAGTAGAAGGCCCCCGCGAGCCAAGGCTCGCAGCCAACCTAATCTATCCAGAAAAAGCTCACAGGTGCTCCATAGAAGTGGTATGGGAGGTAAACATTGGTCTTCGGGCGGGGTTACACCCTACAGGCCGAGACATCTACGTGGATGGGTCCAGCACGGTATCTGCTGGCCAACGACTCACTGGGTGCGGAGTCTATGACCCAAGGGCAGGTATTGCCCTGGCAATCAAGCTCCCCAGCACTATGAGCGCCCAGCATGCTGAACTGTCTGCCGTAATGTACGTGGTGACCCACCCCGAGGAATTCCCTACCCCGTACACGATTTGCTCGGACAGTATGCTCACCTGCAATTCATGTACGGAGTACCTGGCTATCTGGTCCCGTCGCGGATACTCGTCCGCTAACGGTAGACCCCTGGCAATCAAGCCCCTGCTGGAGAAAATCATGACAGCGGTGTGGGAAGAGGGAAAGGTCTACATACATAAGGTGAAGGCCCATTCAAGAACAGAACCCCGTGCAGAGGGAAACCAACAGGCTGACACATTGGCCAAAGAAGGTGCCCGCACGGGAAGGTTCTGGGACCCTTATGACACCGACCGCATAGCAGCGGTCAAGAATAAGAACAGGGCAGCAGAGAGTACAGGGATAGCTTTGGCCCCGGTCTTAAAAACAGTTCAGGCACAGGACCCAGTCCTGAAAGCTGTCCTGAACGTGCTAGCTAGAGGAGAGAGAGTAGAAGGTCCGTACGGCACAACAGCCATTACCATTAAGGAAGGCATGCTGTTTAAAGAGGGACAATGGGTCGTGCCACAGCAGCACCAGAGGGAATTCCTAAAACTGGCCCATGAGGGTCCAGGAGCGAAACACCCCGGGCCTGAGACCACCTGGCAACAGGTGGAACAGGCAGGATGGTGGCCGGGACTCAGGGAGGACGTCCGCGAGTTCTGTGCGAACTGCCTGGTGTGTGCTGCAAACAACCCTGACCCCCAGAAAAGGAAGGTGTCCCTAGGACACGTCAGGAGGGTAGAGGAACCATGGCAGTCAATCCAAATTGACTACATCGGGCCCCTACCCACCGCCCAGGGAGGCTACAAATACTGCCTCGTCCTGGCGGACACGTTCTCAAAATGGGTTGAAGCCTTCCCCTGCCGAACATCCACCGCACTAGGGACAGTTAAGATTCTAGTGAGGGAAGTGTTCTCCCGGTGGGGACTCCCACAGTATGTGGAGTCGGACCAAGGGAGCCATTTCACCGGGCAGGTAATGCAGGCAACCCTTAAGGTGCTCAGCATTGAGGGGAAATGGCACGTTGCCCACAATCCACAGTCATCGAGTATTGTGGAGCGTTTAAACCGCACCATTAAAGAAAGGCTGCGGAAGGAAACGGGAGACTCACTCCAAAAGTGGGTGGAGGTCTTACCGTTGGTCCGAATGGGGATCCGAGCTAGCCAGTCAAAGAGCACGGGGTATTCCCCATACGAGCTCATGACTGGCCGGATCATGCGGACTCCCACCCATGTCCCAGCCCCGGTGCTCACAGAAGGTCAGCTCAGAGAGGTGAACCGGGACCAGTTTGTCAGGAACCTGTTTGAACACCTCAAACAGATTCACCGGCAGGCTGCTAGTAACATGGGCAGACAGCATCAGGGGAACCGATTGCTGCTAGAACCCAGAAACACCACAAATGGGAGATAGGGGACCAGGTCATGGTGAGGAACTATGCTCGGGTCGGGGTTTTTGAAGCATTATATATGGGGCCATACAGCATTGTGGACAAGGCAAGCTCGATGGTCGATGCCATAAAGCTGCCCCGCCGTACTAAATGGTTCCACATCAACCAGTGCAAGCTGTACAACCCAGGGTCAGCCAAGCACAGAGGGCAGCCGGGAGTGGGTGAACCGTCCTCAGGACAGGGACCCTCTGTTGGCCGCCACCGACGGTGGAGGGCCCACAGGGAATGTGGCAGGCTCAGAAACCATGCCTATAGGGGCGGTGAATTGCAGTACTGCAGGGGCTATCCCACCCATTGTTTGGGATTCGGACGCACCCCCAGAAACCCAAGCCCTGAGAAGGACCCTCCGCACACCACGGCCAAAGATACCGTGGTCACCGGCATCTGAACCTCAGCGATTCTACCCTAGGAGAAGGGCAGCCCGACAGGAAAGGCTGAAGGTCAGAAGTAAAGAGGTCGCTCAGAGTAGGGACCACCAGCCAGCCGCCTCCAGCGGTGAGGGTCTCACAGGAGCAGTAGCAACGAGCTGTCCCAGAGACAAGGGTCTCCAGCTCACCGGCTGCGGAGAAACCCTAGCATCCAGGCGGCTATCAGGCCGCAAAAGGCATGGGCCTGACAGGGACTAACCAGGCCACCCGGAGACGGGTGGCGGTTATACATAGCTCTAATTTTAGTTTAAGGCAGCTGACTGCACCATTTTACATTTTAAGGTTTAGTTTAGAATTGAGGTTAATGTTGCAGTAATGTTTAGGTGATTATTTTGAGTTTGTCTTGGTGTGTGTAGCCAGCCTGAGAGCCGTTCTCAAGGGCAGGATCCAGACATTCCCGGGTGATGGAAGTGGCTGGGGTTTTATTGAGTCTTGTGAACATCACGTGACTGGCTAAGCCACTCACAACTCAACAGCTCTCCCAGCCTGTGAGCATACTCACAGGGGCATAAATTACAAATACTTCCCTGCATTTACCAGTTCTTTCAAAATTTAATTTTTAGGATTCATGTTTAAGAATGAGGCATTCATATCTCCTGAAGACAAAGGTTAACAAACAAGTCTGAAGATTTGCTAACTGTTGTAATGATACAGTGATCTCATTATGAATTGTCTTATCCATTAATGTTTGTCCACTACCTTTCCCCCCCCCCACCCCTCCCGCTCCCTACAAGCCCCACTAATCCCCTCTCCCATGTTCCCCTCTCCCAATGCCTCTCTCCAGTTCCCCTCACCTAATCCCCCCCTCCCCAATCCCCTCTCCCCTGTTCCCCTCCCCTCCTCAATGGAATTGCAGCATCGTGGTAATGGTGCTAGATTAGTAACCCCATGACCTGGATTATTAATCCAGAAATATGAGTTCAAATACTACCACGGCAACTGGGTCATTTAAATTCACTTAGATAAATCTGGAATTAAAAAGCCAGTACCCTGTCGTTAAAAAAACCATCCAGTTCACTAACGTCCTTTAGGGAAGGAACTCGACTATACTTACCTGGTCTGGCCTATATTTTAACTCCTGATTGACAGCAATGTGATTGACTCTTAACTTTCATCCAAGATGGCCCAGGAAGCCACACAGTTTGTCAAGAAGGTCACCACCACCTCCTCAAGGGCAATTAGGGACGGGCAATAAATGCTGGCTTTGCCAACGACACCCACAGCCCCATGAATGAATTTTAAAAAGTTAATTTCAACACACACATACACAACAAATTAAAAACAAATTCCAGTTAGATAGCTGGTGTCTTAGTGCGGGAAAAAAATAAAATCAAAGACTAGAATTAATCATTCTGTTTCTGTAATTTGACCTTAACTAATACCTGCGAGTGGGGATAGCAATTAGAGAATGAACCTGCCACAACTGGACTCGGTATCGTCCTCAACATCTCCTCATTCTCCCAAATGACAATAATCCTACCAGCTCCATTTCCTGGATCAAACGGTGAATTAGCATAACATTTTGCATGTCTCAATTAATTTTTGAGTGCTCATTTCTTGCTGCAGATACTCTCAGTTTTAATTCTTCTGATCAAAAAATCTCCCTTGCTGCACGGTTGCCATGTGGATCCATTAGGAATTTAAATTCAGTTTGATAAATCATTTGAATAATGAAGAGAGCACGGTGACTATTACCTTTGTTAATTGGGGAGATGAGGACAGTGAAATATAGAAAGAAAGATTTGTATTTATATAGCGCCTTTCACAACCACCAGACACCTCAAAGCGCTTTACAGCCAATGAAGTATTTTTGAAGTATAGTCACCGTTGTGATGCAGGAAATGCGGCAGACAATTTGCACACAGCAAGCAATCTGATAATGAGCAGAAAATGCTTTTGTTAGTGATGTTGATTGAGGGATAAATATTGCATGCATCTATTTGTACTAACTGAATGGCAGCCGTTTCACTGATTGGCTCGCCATTATCACATGACCTATTGCTGATTGGTCCCCCTGGAGGTTAAATCACACCCTGAAGTTTCTCTGGAATGTGTGAATGGAACCTCCCAGCCTGACTTTGCACATTGCAACATGATCCATTTTGACTTCAGAAGTCAGAACGGACGCATCCCTCCCCCAGCCAAAGGGCCTTACTCCAGCGCAAGTGCATGACCTAACCCTCGCTCCCTCCGTCCCACTCACACCCACCATAGATGGGGCATTGTGTGCGGATTGTTAACGGGTTTATAAGGTGGGAAGTGAATAGTGACAGTGTCGTGACTTCTGGATTTCATCCACTCCAACGATGTCCCTAGTAGGGGGTTGTAAGAACGTGATCCATCTTCCCCGAGTTCTCTCTCTCTCTCTCTCCCCACCCCCCCTCCCCACCAACCTTCTGACTCAGAGGCGAGGGTGTTACCCACTGAGCCACAGCTGACACTATGACACATAACTGATCCACATGCTCTTTCTTAATTCAATACATCCAATAATTCACATATATGCTTAAAAAAATGCATTAGTGATCTATAGGAGGATATAGATCAGACTCTATTTCCCCCTCCCCCATTCCCCCGCCCCACTGCTGGCCGGGAATCAATCCCTCATGTCGCAGCCTGTGACGTCCCGCTCCCGTTTAGAAGTGGATTGTCCGGGATCGGGCGGGACTCCAGTGAAAGTTATGCCGGCGAAGCCTGGCCATTAAGTTTGGCCGAGGTTCCCCGGGTGAGCCGCCCACCTGGGGGCTCGCGCACGAGCACCATTCCCGCAACTCCCTCCTGCTCCATCAGATAGGGAGCCAGTGTTTCTGGCGCAATCCCAGTTTACAGAGGCGGGGGGGGGGGGGAGGGGGGCGGGGGCAGGCGATCTTCGAGTTCCACCCGAAACATAAAGGCGGTGGAGTCGCCACGACAACGGTCAGGTTCTCGCCGGTGCCGGGCCCGAGCCATTTTGAAGCCGGTCCTCATTCACATGCTGCTGACAACCCTGCAGCCCACTCGTGATGGGAGTCCGGTAATCCACCAGATCTCTTGCTGAGCCAGTTGACAGATCGGATTGGGGGGGCGTGGGGGGCGGGGCGATCCACAGTGGCCTTGGACGGGCTGAGAGCTTTTTATGGGCTCTGGAGGAACATTCAAGCAGGCCCCAACAAAAGCAAGTGTAAAGTGTCCTGGGCCTCAGGTTGAGTGGCCTCCAACAGTCCCTTTAAAAATTGCCCTGGCCTTTTCAAAACTGAGCACAACTAGACAGTGTGTTCCTGGCACAGGTTCTGCTCATTTCTACCTGAAAATTGAAAGCGGGGTCCTGCAACTGGCATAAGACCCCTATTTGCATATAAGCATTGATTTTTGTCTGACTACACTTCACCAACAACAAGTCGAATTTATATAACCAATGGCCAAAGGAAATGGAGTGGCCGTCTTTGAAATGAAGGATACACTGCCCCATCTATCAGGAGAGAGGTCCATTATTGAAAGGAAGGACGATGAGAAGGAAGATGACTTGGGCGAAGGGGGAAATGATTGAGAGCACTCGAACAGGAAAGGCTGTGGGATGTTTAGCCTGTGGTGTGACTGGAATTGCTAAAGAATGAAATGAAAGTATCTGAAGGAGATGGAGAATTGACATTGTAACGTAGCAAAACGACCCAAGGCGCTTCATAACAGCGATTATCAAACAAAATTTGGCACTGACCCATATATCGAGGTATTTGGACAGACTTGGACAGCCGGGGCCATTGGAGGGAGCAGCGCGCGGCGGTATACCACTGCAGGGAGCAGCGCGTGCTGCTGCAGGAGGGCGACGGCTACGAAGTCAGGTCGCTGATTGCAGTGCGGGCAGGCACAGCAGGAGGGGGAAGGAGTGGCAAGAGTTTGCAGATGGAAGTGACCAGGAGAGGCGTTAATGTGTGTGTGTGCGCTCGGTCTGTGCAGCAGAGCTGGTCTCCAGTTAGTCTTGGGTAATCCTTGCAACTGGACCAAGACACAGCTCTGTCAAGCCCGTGTGGTGGCTGGTGTGCAAAGGCCACCACACGTTAAAAAAATCCAAGCACAGGCATCTTCCACCCGTCAAGATTTAGTTTGGGATCTGGAATATGTAGGTCCTTCATTGAATCATCATTATCATAGATAGTCCCTCGAAATCGAGGAAGACTTGCTTCCACTCCCAAAGTGAGTTCTTTGATGGCTGAACAGTCCGATATGAGAACCATAGACCCTGTTACAGGTGGGACAGACATTTGTCGAGGGAAGGGGTCAGTGGAGCTGGTTTTCCGCGCGCTCCTTCCGCTGCCTGCGCTTGGCCTCTTCGCGTTCTTTGTGTTGAGACTCGAAGAGCTCAACGCCCTCCCGGATGTGCTTTCTCCACCTCGGGCGATCTTTGGCCAGGGTCTCCCAGGTGTCAGTGGGGTGATGTTGCACTTTACCAGGGAGGCTTTGAGGGTGTCCTTATAAAGTTTCCGCTGTCTTCCTTTGGTTCGTTTACTACGAAGGAGCTCCGCATAAATCATTTGCTTCGGGAGTCATATACCTGGCATGCGAACTATGTGGCCTGCCCAGCGAAGCTGATTCAGTGTGGCAGTGCTTCAATACTGGGGATATTAGTCTGGTCAAGGACACTGATGTTGGTGCGCCTGACCTCCCAGGAGATTTGCAGGATCTTGCGGAGATATCATTGGTGATATATCTCCAGCGACTTGAGGTGTCTTCTATACATCGTCTATGCCTCGGATCCATACAGGAGGGCGGGCATGACTACAGCCCTGTAGACCAAGAGCTACGTGGTAGATTTGAGGGCCTGGTCTTCAAACACTCTTTTCTTCCGACGGCCGAAAGGCTGCACTGGCGCACTGGAGGCAATGTTGTATCTCCGTATCAATGCCTGCCTTTGTTGAAACACCTGTGAACTCATCCCTTTTTGGCGTGGAAGCAAGTCATCCTCGCTTCGAGGGACTGGCTATGATGATAAAGAGCATCTGAAAGGAGGAAAGTGAGAGAGAGATGGAGAGGTTTAGAGAGGAAATTACAGAGCTTCGGGCCTTGGCAGTTGAAGGCACGGTCGCCAATGGTGGAGTGATTAAAAGCAAGGATGCATAAGAGGTCAGAATTGGAGGAGCACAGCGATGTGAGAGGGTTGTAAGGCTGGAGGAGGTTACGGAGATAGGGAGCGACATCTTTCTACATTACGTAAATTAAAGTTGTTGAGCTTGTCTTTACGCAACGCTCTGCCTAGGCTGCTCGCCCGTTCTTAGCTCAATCTGTAAATTGTATCAGGCAGGCCGGATTGTCAATGGAGTGGTGGGGGCACTTTCACTTTGCTTCATACACAGCCAACCCCCTTCCCACAACGCTCTCTCCCCCACCAGGATGAGGGACAAATGCACAAGAGTTGAATAATGGTCCCTCTGCAATACTTGATCTCAACCTGGTGCTGGTCCCCAAGTTCATCAGTAGATTGTGGGTGGTGCAAATGGTCCACTATTAACTGACGGACAAAGTGCAGGCCACAAAATAGATCAAGTACATAAGAACATAAGAAAATAGCAGCAGGAGTAGGACTTATGGCCCCTCGAGCCTGCTCTGCTATTCAATAAGATCATGGTTGATGATCAACCTCAACTCCACTTTCCCGCCCGATCCCCATATCCCTTGATTCCCCTAGACTCCAAAAATCTATCGATCTCAACCTTGAATATAGTCAGAGATTCAGCATCCACAATCTTCTGGGGCAGAGAATTCCAAAGATTCAGAACCCTCTGAGTGAAGAAATTCCTCCTCATCTCTGGCCGACCCCTTATCCTCAGACGGGGCCCCCTCGTTCGAGACTCTCCAGCCAGGAAAAACAACATCTCAGCATCTACCCTTCAAAATCTTTTATGTTTCAATGAGATCACCTCTAATTCTTCTAAACTCCAGAGAGTATATGTTATGTTAAGAATAATTCCACAAGACTGTATGCAGTAAGCTCAAACTGGTATGACCTTACTCTCTTTAATCAAACTCCAGAGTATCAAAGCAGCATGGCAGACAATCTTTTATACCTGCTTGCACGAGATGTGCAGGTGACCCTTGGGTCTCCAACAGGTGCGCCCCCTGGTGGCAAGTCTTACACTATTATAAAGTTTACATACATAACAGTCAGGCCCAATCTACTCAATCTCTCATCACAGGACAACTCTCTCATCCCAGGAATCAATCTGTTGAACCTCCGTTGTACCGTCTCCAAGGCAAGTATATCCTTCCGTCGATAAGAAGTATATCCTTCCTTAGATATGTAAAGGACAACTCAAAATAAACAAATCGTGAGCTGGAGGGTAGATTTCAGCACATTACAAAGAGAAAATAAACGTGTAACTTTTCAGCACGTGGAGTAGGATGTAGCAGTATTGGGAAACATCCGGATGCTGTAAAACCACAGTTAACATACAGATTATGAGGCACTATAATTGGGTTGCTCCGTTTATCATTCTTGCAGCTGCCTGATTCACTACACAGAAGACCAAGCACATTAAGCTAACACACTGGGGATCGCACAACCCTACTGGGAGTTGTTTGGTGTCTGATGTGCAATCTACTAATCAAGTCAAATTTACAAAGCACCGTGACTATTTTTATTGCAAAGCTAGATCAGCAAATAAATGGAGCCAACGCCAGTAAATGGTTGAATAAATTTAAACGACGTAACATTCTGTGTTCAGTGCCTTTCAACCGCTAAAAAGGTTATTAATAAATGTGATAATGGTTCTCTCTGAGGTGTTTACCTGGCTATGCCGATCACAGAATAGAATCACAGAACGGCTACAGCACGGAGCTTGTGCCGGCTCTCTGCAAGAGCCCCTCAGCCAGTCCTACTCACCCGCCCTTTCCCCGTAGTCCTGCAAATTCTTTTCCTTCAGGTACTTATCCAACTCCCTTTTGAAAGCCACGATTGAGTCTGCCTCCACCACCTCTCTCAGGCAGTGCATTCCAGAAAAAAGAAGCGCTCACTGCGTAAAAACGGTTTTCCTCATGTCGCTTTTGGTTCTTTTGCCAATCGCCTAAAATCTATGTCTCCTGGCTCTCGACTCTTCCGCCAATGGGAACAGTTTCTCTCTAGCTACTCTGTCCAGACCCCTCATGATTTTGAACAGCTCTACCAAATCTCCTCTCAAGCCAATATAATAACACACAGCCCAACTTGGCTTCTTTCCAAGTCAGATGCCTCATTCTGCATGGTACAGCATGTGCATTAGTCAACGTTGAGGTAGAGTTGCAGGGAAAATGTGTCCCCTACCCCAATCACTCATGCTGCTCCCATCCCTCATGCCCGTCACCACCCCAAACTCATCCCCTTTGAACAATCCACTCAACCTCGGTATCCTCTTGTCACCCTTGCCATGCTGTCAGCCACCGCACCCTTTAAACCACTCCCCAATCCCCACTTGGACTTCCCGAGCTGTCATGTATGTACATGCTGTTTGTAGCCACCAGATGATGTCATTGTTGGAGGCCACTGAGCAGCACGCACATAGTGCTGCTCTGGTATAAAAGGCCAGCCATTTTGCGAGTCAGGCACTTTGGACTGTAATAAAGCAGAGCCAAGATTGTACTTTGTTCAGTTAAACAGTATTCAGTTTGAACCTTTATTGCATACACAACATGAGCACAGGCGATGAGAGGCAAGTGGCCCCCCTCATCTCAACAAAGCCCCCTCCTCCCCTCTCCCTCTTCTCCTATCTATTTTTTTATCAGACAGGAAGCAAAGAGTAGGAGTAAATGGGTACTTTTCAGAATGGCAGGCAGTGACTAGTGGGGTACCGCAAGGTTCTGTGCTGGGGCCCCAGCTGTTTACACTGTACATTAATGATTTAGATGAGGGGATTAAATGTAGTATCTCCAAATTTGCGGATGACACTAAGTTGGGTGGCAGTGTGAGCTGCGAGGAGGATGCTGTGAGGCTGCAGAGCGACTTGGATAGGTTAGGTGAGTGGGCAAATGCATGGCAGATGAAGTATAATGTGGATAAATGTGAGTTTATCCACTTTGGTGGTAAAAACAGAGAGACAGACTATTATCTGAATGGTGACAGATTAGGAAAAGGGGAGGTGCAAAGAGACCTGGGTGTCGTGGTACATCAGTCATTGAAGGTTGGCATGCAGGTGCAGCAGGCGGTTAAGAAAGCAAATGGCATGTTGGCCTTCATAGCAAGGGGATTTGAGTACAGGGGCAGGGAGGTGTTGCTACAGTTGTACAGGGCATTGGTGAGGCCACACCTGGAGTATTGTGTACAGTTTTGGTCTCCTAACCTGAGGAAGGACATTCTTGCTATTGAGGGAGTGCAGCGAAGGCTCACCAGACTGATTCCCGGGATGGCGGGACTGACCTATCAAGAAAGACTGGATCAACTGGGCTTGTATTCACTGGAGTTCAGAAGAATGAGAGGGGACCTCATAGAAACATTTAAAATTCTGACGGGGTTAGACAGGTTAGATGCAGGAAGAATGTTCCCAATGTTGGGGAAGTCCAGAACCAGAGGTCACAGTCTAAGGATAAGGGGTAAGCCATTTAGGACCGAGATGCGGAGGAACTTCTTCACCCAGAGAGTGGTGAACCTGTGGAATTCTCTACCACAGAAAGTTGTTGAGGCCATTCACTAAATATATTCAAAAAGGAGTTAGATGAGGTCCTTACTACTAGGGGGATCAAGGGGTATGGCGAGAAAGCAGGAATGGTGTACTGAAGTTGAATGTTCTGCCATGAACTCATTGAATGGTGGTGCAGGCTAGAAGGGCCGAATGGCCTACTCCTGCACCTATTTTCTATGTTTCTATAGAGAGAATCCATTAGCACCTGTTTTGTGCTCTATTGTGTCTCTGCCCCTCTCTACCCGTACCGGTGGTGGATCTGGACTCACAGGTGGGAGGGATAAGCTATGTCCTTATATAGCTGACACCAAAACACAGCTGAGATAATTAGCTGACTTCAAGATGTTGGGGGAAAATTGAATTAACATAATCAAAGAATGTCACAGATCCGTCGCCCATGAACTGGAAACTAAAATTGGGAAAGAAGTTTAATAGGGGTCTAACCTGATAGTGCTCATTTTACGCTGTCACCTGTGGTTTAGTTCCACTCCAGCGGGGAACTTGTTGAGTGTGAAGTAGATCATGGCAGCGAGGAAGATTGAGAAGAGGATTGGGACGATGACACAGCCCTGTTTGACCCCGGTCCGGACGTGGATTGGGTCTGTGATGGATCCGTTGGTAAGGATCACGGCCTGCATGTAGTCGTGGAGCAGGCGGAGGATGGTGACAAACTTTTGGGGGCATCCAAAATGGAGGAGGACGCTCCATAGACCCTCGCGGTTGACAGTGTTAAAGGCCTTTGTAAGGTCGAGGAAGGCCATGTATAAGGGCTAGTGCTGTTCCCTGCATTTTTCTTGCAGCTGTCGCGCTGTAAAAATCATGTCTGTTGTGCCCCGTAGGGGACGAAATCTGCACTGTGACTCCAGGAGGAGCTTCTCAGCCACAGGGAGAAGATGGTTGAGGAGGACTCTAGCGATGAATTTCCCAGTGGCTGATAGCCGGGAGATTCCTCTGTCGTTGCCGCAGTCGGACTTTTCGCCTTTTTTAAAGATGGTCACGATTACTGCATCTCTGAGATCTTCCGGCATGTTCTCCTCCCTCCAGATGAGAGAGATGAGGTCATGCATTTGCGCCAACAGTGACTCTCCACATAGTCCGCATGCCAGACACGAGACTCCCAAACCAAGCGCTCTACTTGGAACTCCTTCACGGCAAATGAGCCAAAGGTGGGCAGAGGAAACATTACAAGGACACCCTCAAAGCCTCCTTGATAAAGTGAAGCATCCCCACAGACACCTGGGAGTCCCTAGCCAAAGACTGCCCTAAGTGGAGGAAGTGCATCCGAGAGGCACTGAGCACCTCGAGTCTCATCGCCGAGAGCATGCAGAAATCAAGCGCAGGCAGTGGAAAGAGCGTGCGGCAAATCAGTCCCACCCCCCCTTTCCCTCAACGACTGTCTGTCTCACCTGTGACGAAGACAGTGGTTCTCATATTGGACTGTTCAGTCACCTAAGGACTCATTTTTAGAGTGGAAGCAAGTCTTCCTCGATTCTGAGGAACTGCCTATGATGGTGACTGTCACCAAAATTTAAAATTCCTCTCATTCTGTTTCTCTCCTTTTTTTTCTCTTTTAGCCCGTCTCTCTGACCCCAGTCTCTGACAATTTCTCTCTGTGACCCCAGTCTCTCTCTCTCTCTCTCTACCTTTAACACCAGTCGCTGACTCTCTCCCTCTCTCTCTGACCCCAGTCTCTGACTCACTCTCTCTCTGACCCCAGTCCCTGACTCACTCTCTCTCTCAGACCCCCAGTCTCTGATTCTCTCCCTCTCTCGGACTCACTCTCTCTCTCAGATCCCAGGCTTTCTCTCTCTCTCTGACCCCAGTCTCTGACTCACTCTCTCTCTGACCCCAGACTCTCTCTTTCTCTGAACCCAGTCTCTCTCTCTGACCACAGTCCCTGACTCACTCTCTCTCTCAGACCCCCAGTCTCTGATTCTCTCCCTCTCTCGGACTCTCTCTCTCAGATCCCAGGCTTTCTCTCTCTCTCTCACCCCAGTCTCTGACTCACTCTCTCTCTCAGACCCCAGTCTCTGACTCACTCTGTGAAAAGTCCTATCCCCTCAGTATAGATTCACACGAAGCATGCAGTGAAGTCAAGGTCACTCTGGACCTGCACCTTTATTTCACAGCTCTGGAATGCTGCACCCACCCGAGACCCATCCCTACACACCTGTCTCCTGCAAGTGCACCCCCAGTGGCAAGGCATGCTGGTGGTTACAGGCAATACTCCACCACAGTCATGTATAGCATGTTAGGATACAGCAACACATGATAATGTAAGATACATGACATCACCCTCCCCCAAGGTCTTATTGTCTTTCTAGGTTCAGTCTCTCAGGTGGTCTACGCTCTCGCGTGGAGCGTCTGAGTTGTGGTTCAGTTGTTTGCCTTGGTGTCTGCTTTTCTTTGGGTGTGGTTGCTGGTATCTCGCCTCGGCTGTCTGTTTCGATTGGTGTGATTGTTGTTGACTCGCCTGGGCTGTCTGTTGGGATTGCACTTTCCTCAGGTTGTTCCCTCTGTCTGTCCACTAGGTGTGGAGCAAGTTCCACATTGTAGTCTGCCTCTGGTTCCGCAGTGTTGTTGGTAAATCTGCTTTTGACTTGGTCTACATGCCTCCGGAAGGTTTTGCTATTGTCCATTTGTATCACCAGTAGCCTGTTTGCTTCCTTGCCCGTTACTGTCCCTGCAAGCCATTTGGGACCCCTGCCATAGTTTAGTACAAACACTTTGTCCCCTATCTCATTCCATCTCCCCCTCGAATTTTTGTCATGGTACTTAGTCAGCTTACGGCGCTTTGCCTCAACAATTTTGTGCATTTCTGGGAGGATTAATGAGAGCCTTGTTTTTAAAGTCCTTTTCATCAACAGTTGCGCAGGGGGGTTCCCAGTCAATGAGTGCGGACGAGATCTGTATGCCAGCAGCAGTCGCGACAGGCGACCCTGCAGCATGGGACCTTGGATTTTAAGCATGCCTTGTTTAATGATTTACACTGCTCTCTCTGCCTGGCCGTTGGAGGCCGGCTTGAATGGTGCCGTCTTGATGTGATTTATGCCGTGGTCAATTATAAAGTCTTGGAATTCTGCGCCGGTGAAGCACGGACCATTGTCACTGACCAATATGTCAGGGATTCTGTGCGTTGCAAACATGGTTGCGAGGCTCTCCACAGTGGTGGAGGTTGTGCTCGAGTTTAAAATGGTGCATTCGATCCACTTTGAAAATGCATCTACAACTACGAGGAACATTTTGCCCATGAATGGGCCCACATAGTCTACGTGCACCCGCGACCACGGTTTGGTAGGCCAGAGCCAGGGGCTCAGTGGAGCCTCCCTGGGGGCATTGCTGAGTTGGGCACAAATGGTGCACCTTTGGACGCAGAGCTCCAAGTCCGCGTCAATACCAGGCCACCAGACGTGGGATCTGGCTATGGCCTTCATGAGAACAATCCCCGGGTGCTCGCGGTGGAGCTCCCGGACAAATGCCTCTCTGCCTCGCAGAGGCATGACTACTCGGCTGCCCCACATCAGGCACTCTGCTTGTAGTGATAGCTCATGCATTAGCCTGTGAAAGGGTTTTAATTCCTCGGGGCAGGCATCGCGTGCCTCTGCCCATTCACCGGTTAGAACACATCTTTTTACGAAGGATAACGGGGGTCGCTGGCCGTCCATGCTCTGATTTGGCGAGCCGTCATGGGCGAACCTGTGGACTCAAAGGCATTGATTGCCATGACTATCTCACAGTCCTGTTCATCAGACCATTCCGTGGTCGCCAGGGGTAGCCTGCTGAGCGCGTCGGCACAGTTATCTGTGCCTGGTCTGTGCCTTATGGTATAGTTATAGGACGCCAGCATGAGTGCCCACCGTTCAATTTGCGCCGAGGCATTGGCGTTTATTGCCTTGCTCTCGGATCGGAGGGACGTGAGGGGCTTGTGGTCAGTTTCTAATGACAACTTGGCCCCGAAAAGGTATTGGTGCATCTTTTTGACACAGTGCATGCACGCGAGCGCCTCCTTCTCTACCAATCCGTACCCGCGCACCGCCCGCGAAAGTGACCTGGAGGCATAGCTATGGGTTGTAATTTGCCCGCACTATTGACATGTTGCAAAACGCACCCGACCCCATACGCTGACGCATCGCATGTGAGAACAAGCTTTATACCTGGGTCAAAGAAAGTCAAGACTCTGTTGGAACACAGAAGGTTGCGTGCCTTATTGAAGGCGCGTTCCTGGGCGTCCCCCCCAAAACCAATCGCACCCCTTCCTGAGTAGCACGTGGAGAGGCTCCTGCAGCGTGCTTAAATTCTGCATAAAGTTCCCAAAGTAATTGAATAGCCCGAGAAAGGCGCGCAGTTCTGAGACATTCCGGGGCCTGGGTGCCAGGTGAATTGCTTCTGTTTTGGACTCTGTTGGGCGGATTCCATCAGCGGCAATCCTTCTGCCCAAAAATTCAACCTCGGGTGCGAGAAACAGGCACTTGGATTTCTTGACTCGTAGGCCTACCCGAACCGATCGCTTTAGTACTTCCTCCAAATTACGGAGATGGGAGTCGGTGTCCCTGCCCGAGATAAGTATGTCGTCTTGAAATACAACCGTCCCCAGGATGAACTAGAGCAGACTCTCCATATTGCGCTGGAATATGGCAGCTGCCGACCTGATGCCGAATGGGCATCGATTGTACATGAAAAGGCCTCGATGTGTGTTGATGGTGGTGAGTAGCTTGGATTCCTCGGTCAATTCTTGCATCATATACGCAGATGTGAGGTCTAATTTTGAGAAAAGTTTACCTCCAGCCAATGTGGCAAATAAGTCCTCCGCTCTGGGCAGCGGGTACTGGTCCTGTAGGGAGACTCTGTTTGTGGTAGATTTGTAGTCCCCACAGATTCGTACGGATCTATCAGGCTTCATGACTGGGACGATGGGACTTGCCCAGTCGCTAAATTCCACAGATGATATAATGTCTTCCCGCAGAAGCCCGTCTAGTTCGTGTTCAATCTTTTCCCTTACACATAGGGTACAGCTCTGGCCTTGTGATGGACCGGTCTAACATCCTGTATGATGTAGATTTTGATTTTGGTCCCTTTGAAAGTGCCCACACCTGGCTAAAAGAGATGTTCAAATCGCTTTATAACTGTTGAGCAGGAGATCCATTCCTCTAATGACATGGCATGGACATCATCCCATTTCCAGTTTAGTTTTGCCAGCCAGCTTCTCCCCAGCAGTGCTGGGGGGTCTCCGGGGACAATCCACAGGGGAAGTCGGTTCACTGTCCCTTTGTGTGTGACAGAGAGCATGGCGCTGCCGAGGACTGGTACGATTTCTTTGGTATAGGTCCTTAGTTTGGTGTCGACCCTTGTGAGTTTTGGTCTGTCTCTTTTATGCGGCCACAGTTGTTCAAATTGTTGAGCGCCCATGAGAGATTGACTCGTTCCCGTATCCAGCTCCATGTTGACAGATATCCCGTTGAGTAGGACCCTCATTATTATAGGAGGCATCCTATTATAGGAGCAGCGGCCATTGATCATGTTGACCCGCTGTACATCGGTGTCCCGGATACTGTCCCCACCATCTTCTGGTCTGCTTTCTGACCCATCCGATTCGGATACCAGCCAAGCTGCCGTTTTTTTGCACATGTGGGCCAAATGCCCTGTATATTCACAATTTCTGCAAACAGCCTGCTGAAATTGACATCCCCTTGACGAATGCCCACCCCCACAGCTCCAGCACAGACCTGTTCCATTGTTCAAAGCGTCTGGCTGATCTCTCTTGAGCTTCTCTCAGTTTGTAGTTGATTGCTCGCATTGTGGGTTGATGAGGTGTGAACGGCCGTTCCTGTGGCCCTTGATGACTTCTGCCTGCTGTCGAGAGCCTGTTCTCCTGGTTTTGTCTGTGTGTGGGGGTAGCAGCTTGATTAGTGCTGTGAACTTCTTGTTCTGATATTTCGTTAGTTGTCGTACCTGCATTGTAAATCAACCTCGTTTCTTCTTCCCCTACCAAGAATGTCTGTGCAACCAGTGCTGCTGCCTCTAAGGTCAGGTTCTTGGTCTCTATAAGCTTTCGGAATATTCCTGCTTGGGCTATTCCCTCAATGAAAAAGTCTCTCAGCATTTCTCTCCTCAGTTCATCGGAGAACTCACATAAATTAGCCAACCTCCGAAGTTCCACCACAAAGTCGGGTATGCTCTGGCCCACACAGCGTCTGTAGTTGTCGAACCTGTGTCTGGCCATGTGTAGGCTGCTCGCTGGCTTCAGGTGGTGTTTTACCAGTGTGCTCAATTCTTCAAACGACTTGCTTGCTGGTTTCTCAGGTGCCAAAAGATCCTTCATTAAAGCGTATGTTTTCGAGCCATAGCTGGTCAAGAGATGGACTCTTCTTTTGTCTGCCGTATCGTCGCCTAACCAGTCTTTGGTTACAACGCTTTGCTGCAGCCTTTCTATAAAGTCCTCCCAATTGTCTCCCGCATTGTACTTTGCATCTGATCCGTTGTTTGCCATTCTGTGGATTCTGTAATCCCGTAACTCGTCGCCACTGTTCAGTCCTGTCCCTTCAGTACAGATTCACACGAGGCATGTAGTGAAGTCAAGGTCACTCTGGACCTGCACCTTTATTTCATAGCTCTGGAATGCTGCACCCGCCCGAGACCCGTCCCTACACACCTGTTTCCTGCAAGTGCACCCCCGGTGGCAAGGCATGCTGGTGGTTAAGGCCACATCCCACCACAGTCACGTATAGCACGTTAGGATACAGCCACACATAATAATGTAAGATACATGACACTCTGTCTCTCAGACCCCAGGCTTTCTCTCTCTCTCTCTCTCTCAGACCCCAGTCACTGACTCTCTCCCTCTCTCTGACCCCAGTCTCTGACTCACTCCCTCTCTCTGACCCCAGTCTCTTACTCACTCTCTCTCTGACCCCAGTCTCTCTCTCGCTGACCCAAGTCTCTGACTCTTTCCCTCTCTCTGACCCCAGTCTCTGACTCACTCTCCCTCTCAGAACCCAGGCTTTCTCCCTCTCTCTCTCTCTCTCGCCCCAGTCCCTGACTCACTCTCTCGCTGACCCCAGTCTCTCTCTCTCTCTGACCCCAATCTCTGACTCACTCTCCCTCTGACCCCAGTCTCTGACTCACTCTCTCTCTCTGACCCCAGTCTCTCTTTCTCTCTCTCTCTCTGACCCCTGTTATTTATTGTCCAGGTCCATTAAATGTATAAGTACAATGGTGCGTCACAGAGGGCGCTGTGGTGGGAGACCTGCAAGTACCTGCAAGACAAGTATAAAAGGCTGCCCACCACACCTGAGAGGCACTCTGGAGTTGCACAATAAAGGACTAAGGTCACAGCAGTTATTACAAGAAGAGACCGTGTGAGTCAGTGATTTGAGTGCTACATATATTACATTGGCGACAGGGACACGGACGAACGTTACGCAACCATGGCTACTCTGGGCTCGTTAAAAGATTTTACGGTGGGCAATGATTGGGAGGCCTTCGTGGAAAAGCTTGAGTACTACTTCACAGCAAACGACCTGACGGGGAACACGGACACACTGAGAGAGAAGCGTAAGGTGATATTGCTTTCCAGTTGTGGCGATGAGGTTTACTGTCTCGTCAGGGATTTGCTGGCACCGAAGAGCGCCAGGGACAAGTCATATGAGGAGCTGATCGCACTCATTCATGACCAACTGAAACCGAAGGAGAGCATCCTCACGGCCCGGCACAAATTTTACCATCACTGCAGACCTGAGGGCCAGGATGTCACCAAATATGCTGCGGATCTCAGGAGACTCGTGGCGCCGTGTGATTTTGGCACACACCTTGACGAGGCGTTGCGGGAAGTTTTTGTTTTGGGGATTGGCCATGAGGGTCTCCTTCACAAGCTGCTATCCACTGAACCTACAATCACCCTGAAGCAAGCCATCACCATCAGCAGGGCATTTATGAACTGAACTTGCAGCACCAAGCAAATGATCCACACGGTCTCGAACCTGGCAGGCACTGTCTACAGGATAGCGCCCACCATGGACAAATCTGCAGAACATGGCTCTGCCCGGGGCAGAGAGCACGGACCTCGGGGTCCTGGAACTCAGAGTCCGCTGAGGGGGGCTAATCAAGCAGCACCATGCTGGCGCTGCGGAGGAAGCCACGGGGCTCAACGCTGCAGGTTTGCGGAGTATACGTGCAATACCTGCCACACGAAAGGCCACCTTCAGCGTATGTGGAAAAGAAACCTGACTCACCGTGTGGCTAAGGAGATGGTAGAGGATCCCAGCGAGGAGCAGGCAGAAGAAGATGAGGTGCTTGGACTGTATATGTGTACCGGCGATTCGGCTCCAGTGATTATGGAGGTCAAGATTAACGGAGTCCCCGTGAGTATGGAAGTGGACACTGGATCGGGTCCGTCGTTGATGAGTCAGAGAACTTTTGATAAACTGTGGGTCAACCCGGCTGCACGACCCAAGCTGGTCCCGGTTACGGCGAAGCTGCATACCTACACCAGGGAACTGATACCTGTTCTTGGCAGAGCGGATGTGCAGGTATCTCACGGGGGCAAGATGCACGGTTTACTTTTGTGGATCATTGCAGGCGATGGGCCGACGCTACTCAGCAGGAGATGGATGGGGAAGGTCCGTGGGAGCTGGGAAGACTTCATTCCTCCACAGACCGCTGTCCCCCAGGTTCCCAAAGAGCAGCGCTGACCGAGCTGCAGGAGAAAGAAGCCACACACAGACGAGCAGACACTGGAAGTGCAGGCGTTGGACAGAAAACCCATCGACGGCCGACAAATCGGGAGGGCCGTGCGGAGAAAAAGTCGGGCGGCGGTGGTGGCAGCTACGGCGGCCGCAGGAGAGGCGGCAGTTACTGGGACAACAGCGGCAGAGGAGGCTAAAGCGGCAGAGGAGGCTACGGAGGTGGCCGGCATAACTCGGGAGAACGTGACAGCTACTCGGGTGGGCAAAAGAGCCAGAGCGGCGGATACAGCAGCAGTTATGGCAGTTGTGGAGGCCACAGGGTCGATGACTGATCGAATCGTTCTTGGCTGCTGCTTTCGTCGCTGGAGATTTCTTGGCTGCTGCTTTCTTGGCTGCTGGCTTCTTCACCTTCGTTCCCATGGGGATCCGTCGTAGCGATTTTGAAGGAGTCCGAGGCGCCCGTGCCCTTGATCTGCTTCAGCGAGCCATTCATCACGTTCCTCTTCTTGCTGGAAGCCTTGGTTTGAGCGGCGGCGGCAGGAGGAGCCGTTCCAGCGGCTGCAGTATCAGTCAGGTCCGCGACTCGTTCTTGGCCATTTTTCTTTTTTTTTCTCTCTTCTTTATCCCCCCTATCCCTTCTTAACTTCAGCAAAACGTCAGGCCAGCGAGCTCAAGATGGTGGCGAGCCTCGTGGCTGCCAAGAACAAAGGCAGGCAGTACAACTAAAATGGCGGCGCCCAAGGGAAGCCTCGTGAGAACCACAAGATGGTGTCTTAAAAGGGAAATACACCCGAGAGCCTTAAAAGGGCCTTACACCGTTGGTGGTCCCCACAAAAAGACTTTTGTAAGGCAAGAGCGAGTCTAAATGTGTAATCTGATTTGTAAGATGTAGTGATTTAGGATAAGAGTTTATATTTTGATGCTGAATGCTTACTGTGTTTAAAATGATGGATATGAATGATTTATGAAGAGTTAATACCACGAAGTACAAGTAAAAGGGTTAATGGGTCCGTGACTAACATGCCTAAGAGGCCAATGTGATTTCCGAATTTATGTGATTCATGCAATGGTTCAGCAGCTGCAGATGAGCCGCTAAGGCGACTACTGAGAACAGAGGCAACGCACTAGTTGCGATACCCTGTCTCAGCACAGCCACCACCTCGGGCAAAAAAGGGGCAGTATACTGCCACCGTACCTCACCCAGTGGAGCTGGGATTAAATAACTGTTCAGTGCACCTACCATATATCATACGCACCATACAAATGTACTGTCGATGTATACCTGCTTTCTGTTGGAGGTTATACTCATGTACTTCATCACCCATGTAAGGACTGCAAATACCATATGCTTGCACAGGATCGCAAGCATAATCTCTACATGCGGGAGGGCGGGGGGGGGGAGAAGAGGGAAGTGGATGGTCATGGACTCACACTCACAAATCAACCAGGATGAACAAGGCCGAGGTTACCGGCAATGGCTTTTGGAACTGGGGGGGAGTGAGATGTTATGTATTGTCCAGGTACATTAAATGTATAAGTACAATGGTGCGCCACAGAGGGCGCTGTGGTGGGAGACCTGAAAGTACCTGCAAGACAGAGTATAAAAGGCTGCCCACCACACCTGAGAGGCACTCTAGAATTGCACAATAAAGGACTAAGATCACAGCAGTTACAACAACACGAGACCATGTGGAGTCAGTGATACATTACAACCCCAGTCTCTGACTCACTCTCTCTCTCTGACCCCAGTCTCTCTCTCTCTCTCTGACCCCGATCTCTCTCTCTCTCTGACCCCAGTCTCTCTCTCTCTCTGACCCCGGTCTCTCTCTCTCTGTCTGACCCCGGTCTCTCTCTCTCTCTCTGACCCCAGTCTCTCTCTCTCTCAGACCCCAGTCTCTCTCTCTCTCTCTCTCTCAGACCCCAGTCTCTAACTCACTCTCTCTCAGACCCCAGTCTCTCTTTCTCTCTCTCTCACTGACCCAGTCTCTGTCTACCTCTCTCTCTCTCTCTCTCTCTCACTGACTCCAGTCTCAGTCTCGCTCTCTCTCTCTCTCTCTCTCTCTCTCTCTGACCCAACTCTCTAACTCTGTCTCTCTCTGTGTCTCTGTTGTGTATGCAATAACTGTTAGACTGAGTACTGTTTAACTCCAAGAGGTATGACCTTGGCTCTGCTTTTTTAAGGCCTAAAGTGACTAATATACAAAATGACTGGCCTTTTATACTTGGACTGCACACCAGTGAATGCAGCCCAATGGCCTCCAACAGTGACGCCAACTAGTGGCTAATGATGCCAAAAGTACATACATGATAGTCTCTGACTCCAGAATCTGACAGTCTCTATCTCTGACCCCAGTCTCTCTCTCTCTCTCTTTCTCTCTCTGAGACCCCAGTCTCTCTCTCTCTCTCTGACCCTAGTCTCTGACTCTCTCTCTCTCTCTCTCTCTGAGACCCCAGTCTCTCTCTCTCTCTCTCTCTCTCTCTCTGACTCTCTCTCTCTCTCTCTCTGAGACCCCAGCCTCTCTCTTTCTTTCTCTGACCCTCGTCTCTGACTCTCTCTCTCTCTCCCCCTCTGAGACCCCAGTCTCTCTATCTCTCTCTCTGACCCGAGTCTCTGACTCTCTCTCTCTCTCTCTCTCTCTCTCTCTCTGACCCCAGTCTCTCTCTCTCTCTGACCTCAGTCTCTCTCTCTCTCTGTGACCCCAGTCTCTCTCTCTGACCCCAGTCTCTCTCTCTCTCTCTGACCCCAATCTCTCTCTCTCTCTCTCCCTGACCCCAGTCTCTCTCTCTCTCTCTCTAACCCCAGTCTCTCTCTCTCTGAACCCAGTCTCTCTCTCTCTCTCTGTGATCCCAGTCTCTCTCTCTCTCTCTCTCTCTCTCTCTCTCTCTGTGACCCAGTCTCTCTCTCTGACCCAGTCACTCTCTCTCTCTCTCTCTCTCTCTGACCCCAGTCTCTAAATCATAATAAATATGGAAAGATAAATATTATAAATATGGACATCGGAATTTATATTGGAGACAAAGCTGGCACAAAACGTTTGACAAAAATATGACAATATTGTGCAGACAAGAAGTGAATGCAGTGGTAAGATCTTCAGGGGGCAAAATTGCCCCTTCTTTAGAGCTCCGATAGCGCCTCTGGGGGACGCTAATGGGGTGGAAGAGACTTTTCGCCCGGGTTGAGGGGGGGGTGGGGGAGTGGTTGTGGTGGGGGGGAGAGGGGCGTAATTAGCTCCTGGGAAATTGCCCGGGAGTTTGCGGAGGTGCTGCTGTGGCAGCGCCCCACGGGTAGTGGGCCATGCCTCTGCGCAACCAGAGATGACGTAACTGCCATGCGCCACAGCCCCTCACCGCCCTGTGCTACCTCTCACTGCCCTGTGGGGGAAATTGCCCCGTGAGCTGCAGAACATCTGCGTCGTGCTTCACTCACTGCCCCAGTAGCCCCTCCCCCCACCCGGGCGAACCACCCCAAAGGAAGCGGAGCGTTTCAAGATTGTGCTCCACCTCTTTGAGGAACGGTAAGCCCAATTCAGCGGCGGGGATGGGATTTCTACATCCAAAGTCCAGGGCCCAGCTGGTTACTGCCCCCAATTGGGGCACGGGGCAATTTCGCCCCTCAGTATGTTACAGATAGCTTTAGTACTCATCAGAATAATAAGGTCTTGAAGTTTGGGTAAGGTGGAGGGGAAATGGGGAGAAGAGCCTGAGACTGATGGATTTATTCCCCAGAATGAGGCCACACTGGATAGGATAGGAAAACATAATTGGAGCAGTGATTTTTGTTTCAACACCACAGTTAACGTCCATGTAGTTCAAGAGTAGCTACCAACACAGCAAAGGCAAATGTCATCAGCTGTGGGTTTAAGAACAAGACAAACAACTGAAAACTCTGAATTGTTTCTGCCATAGTGAGTGCTAGACTCTCGATTCACATAGCTTTCACAAGTCTCACTATTTTTACCTTTGTCTCAATCGCTTCAGTTTCAGGAGTGCAATTTTCTCTGACATGCCTTGGCAGAATTACCACCAGATGTTCCCGAAGAAATGTCAGCGGTAGCCCTTATGCTGTTCTCTGTGATAATACGTCAAAATTGAAATATTATAATGTCCATAAAGAGGACCTGACATACTGCAGGAGAGAATCTGCTGGCAGCAGCTGGAGACTGTGGCGGGAAGGTATGTTTTCTGCATTAAAAAAAAATTAACTTTATTTTCCAGACCGTACGCAGTTGGAGTCCAGTCTCACTGACGGACAGTATCTCCAACAAGACAGAGTCTATCAACCTCCCCCCACCATCTGCACCCGCTCTTGACATTCAATGGCATTACCATCGCCGAATCCCCAACCATCAACATCCTGGGAGTCACCATTGACCAGAAACTTAACTGCACCACCCACATAAATACAGTGGCTACCAGGGCAGGTCGGGGGCTGTCTTCACTAAAGAAGATACAAATAACCTTCCGAATGTACTAGGGGACAGTGGGTCTAGTGAGAAGGAGGAACTGAAGGATATCCTTATTCGGCGGGAAATTGTGTTAGGGAAATTGGATTGAAGGCTGATAAATCCCCGGGGCCTGATAGTCTGCATCCAGAGTACTTAAGGAAGTGGCCTTAGAAATAGTGGATGCATTGGTGATCATTTTCCAACAGTCTATCGACTCTGGATCAGTTCCTATGGAATGGAGGGTAGCTAATGTAACACCACTTTTTAAAAAAGGAGGGAGAGAGAAAACGGGTAATTATAGACCGGTTAGCCAGACATAAGTAGTGGGGAAAATGTTGGAATCAATCATTAAGGATGAAATAGCAGCGCATTTGGAAAGCAGTGACAGGATCAGTCCAAGTCAGCATGGATTTATGAAAGGGAAATCATGCTTGACGAATCTTCTAGAATTTTTTGAGGATATAACTAGCAGAGTGGACAAGGGAGAACCAGTGGATGTGGTGGATTTGGACTTTCAAAAGGCTTTTGACAAGGTCCCACACAAGAGATTGGTGTGCAAAATCAAAGCGCATGGTATTGGGGGTAATGTACTAATGTGGATAGAGAACTGGTTGGCAGACAGGAAGCAGAGAGTCGGGATAAACGGGTCCTTTTCAGAATGGCAGGCAGTGACGAGTGGAGTGCCACAGGGTTCAGTGCTGGGACCCCAGCTCTTTACAATATACATTAACGATTTAGGTGAAGGAATTGAGTGTAATATCTCCAAGTTTGCAGACGACACTAAATTGGGTGACGGTATGAGCTGTGAGGAGGACGCTAAGAGGCCGCAGGGTGACTTGGACAGGTTAGGTGAGTGGGCAAATGCATGGCAGATGCAGAATATTGTGGATAAATGTGTGGTTATCCACTTTGGGGGCAAAAACACGTAGGCAGAATATTATCTGAATGGCGGCAGATTAGGAAAAGGGGAGGTGCAACAAGACCTGGGTGTTATGGTTTATCAGTCATTGAAAGTTGGCATGCAGGTACAGCAGGTGGTGAAGAAGGCAAATGGCATGTTGGCCTTCATAGCTAGGGGATTTGAGTATAGGAGCAGGGAGGTCTTACTGCATTTGCACAGGGCCTTGGTGAGGCCTCACCTGGAATATTGTGTTCAGTTTTGGTCTCCTAATCTGAGGAAGGGCGTTCTTGCTATTGAGGGAGTGCAGCGAAGGTTCACCAGACTGATTCCAGGGATGGCTGGACTGTCATATGAGGAGAAACTGGATCAACTAGGCCTTTATTCACTGGAGTTTAGAAGGATGAGAGGGGATCTCATAGAAACATATAAGATTCTGACGGGACTGGACAGGTTAGATGCGGGAAGAATGTTCCTGATGTTGGGGAAGTCCAGAACCAGGGGACATAGTCTTAGGATAAGGGGTAGGCCATTTAGGACTGAGATGAGGAGAAACTTCTTCACTCAGGGAGTTGTTAACCTGTGGAATTCCCTGCCGCAGAGATTTGTTAATGCCAGTTCATTGAATATATTCAAGAGGGAGTTAGTTATGGCCCTTACTGCTAAAGGGATCAATGGGTATGGAGAGAAAGCAGGAAAGGGGTACTGAGGGAATGATCAGCCATGATCTTATTGAATGGTGGTGCAAGCTCGAAGGGCCAAATGGTCTACTCCTCCATCTATTTTCTATGTTTCTATTTTGCGGCGAGTGACTCACCTCCTGACTCCCCAAAGCCTTTCCACCATCTACAAGGCACAAGTCAGGATTGTGATGGAATACTCTCCACTTGCCTGGATGAGTGCAGCTCCAACAACACTCAGGAAGCTCGACACCATCCAGGACAAAGCAGCCCGCTTGATTAGCACCCCATCCACCACTTTAAACATTCACTCCCTGCACCACCGGAGCACTGTGGTTGCAGTGTGTACCATCTACAAGATGTACTGTAGCAATTCGCCAAGGCTTCTTCGACAGTATCTCCAAAACCTGTGACCTCTATCGCCTCGAAGGACAAGGGCAGCAGGCGCATGGGAACACCACCACCTCCAAGTTCCCGTCCAATTCACACACCATCCTGACTTGGAAATATATCGCTCTTCCTTCACCGCCGCTGGGTCAAAGTTCTGGAACTCACTCCCTAACGACACTGTGGGAGCACCTTCACCACACGGATTGCAGTGGTTCAAGAAGGCGGCTCACCACCACCTTCTCAAGGGCAGTTAGGGATGGGCAATAAATGCTGGCCTTGCCAGCGATGCCCACAGCCCGTGAATAAATAAAAAAACATTCATGGCAGCACTGAATCAGGGAGCTGTTTTAGTACAACTTGGTTCTAACTGTTCTCATGCCCTCTGGTGATATCATTGACCCACACAGGAAAACTGATAGGGGTAAGCAAGTTAAATGTTGGGAGCTATTTCAATGCCCTTTGTCCTGGGCAATGCTTGGGCCTTATGCGAATTCATGGACTCTTTAAATTATCCTCAATGTTGCAACATTCTAATGGACCTGTTCACTCTGCTATCTGTTTTAGATATGGGAAAGAGCCTAGGAGTTGAGCAGGAGAGACAGAAGAAGAGAAAGAAGGCAATTAATGCCCCCAGCAGTTGAACAATTCCATGAGCTAATGTTGAATAATTCTACTAGATACTGTTTAATAAAGTTCCATGAAAAATACCTGAAAGAGAATTCCTAAGTGAATTTCTGATCCCACTCCAGGGACTTGAGCACTTTATCGAGGCTGACACTCTCCAGTGCAGTGATGAGAGAGTGCCGCACTGTCGGAGGTGCTGTCTTTCGGATGCGATGTTAAACCGAGGCTCTGGCTGCTCTCTCAGGTGGACGTAAACGATCCCATGGCACTATTTCGAAGAAGAGCAGGGGGAGTTATCCCCGGTGTCCTGGTCAATATTTATCCCTCAATCAACATAACAAAAACCATTTATCTGGTCATTAACTCATTGCTGTTTGTGGGAGCTTGCTGTGTGCAAATTGGCTGCCGCGTTTCCCACATTACAAGAGTGACTTCACTGCAAAAGTACTTACTTGGCTGTAAAGCTCTGTGAGACGTCCGGTGGTCGGGAAGGGCACTACATAAATGCAAGACTTTCTTTTTTTACATATGTATTGATGGGGGGAGAAATTTTCCTGGTTTGCACCTCCTGTTAGTGCCTTCAGGAGCACTAACACTTTACCGCCTCGCTCTGTTGCATCCCATCGATCATGACATCATCTACTGCGCAGGGCCCCGTTACCGCCCCGGATGTGATATTTGCTCCCGAGCCCTGCAGCATCACACGGACGGCAGCAACGGCAGCTGCAGGAGGCGTTGTCACCTCGGCTGGCCGCTCGGGGAGCGATGTTTAAAGGCAGTGGCGGTCAGGTAGGGCAAACTTTAGTTCGCTCCCCAGGATGATGCCTCCCGATTTGTTTTGACGCGCGGTTCCTCAGTCGTGCGCCGTCTTAGAATGATTGGGGCTGCTATGCGCGTAGTGCAGGTCCCATGGCCCAACACAGAGACAGCCTGAAGAGTGATTGATCCCATCATGGGCCCTTCCCTTTAAGGGAGGCAAGGAGCCTCTAAAGACGGAAGAACTGCACGGAACATTGCTCAGAGCTCTGCCGATACTACCCCCCTCACTCCCTTTAGCGGTTGTTCCCGGGAGCAAAGAATCTTTTCCGGCTGTCGATAGTTTTGTGCTCCTTCTAAAGTTAGCGCCTGAAACGGGGCGCTACGCAATCTCTAGCCTGTGATCTTCTTATCTGAGAATGAACATACATGCCTTATATGTGCTGCAATGAAGGTTCACTAGATTGATCCCTGGTATGAAAGGTTTGTCCTATGAGGAGTGATTGAGTAGAATGGGCCTATACTCTCTGGAGTTTAAAAGAATGAGAGATGATCTCACTGAAACATACAAGATTCTGAGCGGCATTGATAGGGTAGATGCTGAGAGTTTGTTTCCCCTATTTGGAGAATCTAGATCTAGGGGGCATAGTCTCAGAATAAGGGGTTGACCGTTTAAGTCTGAGTTGAGGAGCATTTTCTTCACTCAGAGTGTTGTGAATCTTTCGAATTATCTGCCCTGAAAGAGCTGTGGATGCTGAGTTGTTGAGTATATTCAAGACTGAGCTAGAAAGATCTTTGGAGTCTAGGGGAAACAAGGGATATGGGGACCAGGCACGAAAGTGGAGTTGAGGTCGAAGATCAGCCATGATCTTACTGAATGACGGAGCAGGCTCGAAGGGCCATATGACTTACACCTGCTCCTAATTCTTATGTTTTTAAAATGCTCCTATGATCAGCTGCAGAATTATTTCTTACTAAACTGCACAGACAATATAACACATGTCCTGGAGTACATTATGATACTGAAACATGTATCGTGATTCTTCAGACATAGAGTTCATATCAGTTGCTTAAAATCTGATGCAGCATTGAATTGAACTCCCAGGTTTCTTGCCTCATTTCTGGTTTGATATTTTCTAGGAATGGCATTGCACAATTTAACACCAATTTCTGCTGAATTATAGGCAGTTTTGTACTGTGGACCAGTGACCACTAGGAATTAGCTTGAGACTGTCAAAACTCATTTCACATAGCAGCTTCACAATGAAGAGACAACGGTCTTTATCCACTCAGTCTGGACTGATTCAGAGACAGATTTGAGAAATAAAACATCTGTGTGCTATCACTTAAATAACATTCAATATTTCCTCATTCAATCTCCAACTCCATCATCTGCAATCTCTATGCAGACATATTTTTTTATTCTGTATCACCTTGTCACCCTTTTGCGATGGAAAAGCATCGGCAAAAGTGAAGATATAATTGTGTGAGGAAACAGGTGCTACAGAAGAGATATTGTTCCCCAATATCATTCATACTGCTGTAGAGGTATGGTAACAGCATAGAGCTCTGAAAACTGGGCTGTGGACCATTTTGATCATGGTCTAAAAAATAATCAGTATGAAAGTCGGATGAGGACAGATTGACGCAACTCTGAACACTTCTTTTCCCCGACAACCGAATGTTCCGCCAGCAGTCACTGTCCAAACTTACATATAAAGACGAAGGGATAGAAATTGCTCAGTGCCCATTGTGGGTTCACAAAAGTATTGCCGGGTGCTAAAGACTTGATTCTGCTGAGAACTTTCGCTTTAACGCTCCAAGAGGGAAGTGGAGTGTTAAATCAAGTGCTACCATTTCGCTTAGAGCGCTAAAGGGAATGAGGGGGCAGTATAGGCAGAACGCTGAGCAATGTTGTATGGTGGGGGTGGGGAGGGGGCAATGCTGTGTTTACTGAATCCTCAGGCTTTGTTTAAACCTACATACTAGCAGCCCCAAGTGCTCTAAGAGAGTGCAGGGCTGAGCAATCACGGGGGCAAAAGAAAGCAGGAGGCATAGAATGGAGACTAAATAAAATAAAAAAAATATAAAAAAACAGAGAGGAAGCTTGCTGGGAACATAAAAACTGACTGCAAAAGCTTCAATAAATATGTGAAGAGAAAAAGATTAGTGAAAACAAACGTAGGTCCCTTGCAGTCAGATTCAGGTGAATTTATAATGTGGAACAAAGAAATGGCGGACCAGTTAAACAACCACTTTGGTTCTGTCTTCACGAAGGAAGACACAAATAACTTTCCGGAAATACTAGGGGACCGAGGGTCTAGTAAGAAGGAGGAACAGAAGGAAATCCTTATTACGCGGGAAATTGTGTTCGGGAAATTGATGGGATTGAAGGCCGATAAATCCCTGGATAGTCTGCATTCCAGAGTAAAGTAGCCCAAGAAATAGTGGATGCATTGGTGATCATATTACAACAGTCTATCGACTCTGGATTAGTTCCTATGGACTGGTGGGTAGCTATTGTAACACCACTTTTTAAGAAAGGAAGGAGAGAGAAAACGGGTAATTATAGACCGGTTAGCCTGACATCAGTAGTGGGGAAAATGTTGGAATCAATTATTAAAGATGAAATAACATCACATTTGGAAAGCAGTGACAGGATCGGTCCAAGTCAGCGTGGATTTATGAAAGGGAAATCCTGCTTGACAAATCTTCTAGAATTTTTTGAGGATGTAACTGGTAGATTGGGACAAGGAAGAAGCAGTGGATGTGTTGTATTTGGACTTTCAAAAGGCTTTTGACAAGGTCCCACACAAGAGATTGGTGTGCAAAATTAAAGCACATGGTATTGGGGGTAATGTACTGACGTGGATAGAGAACTGGTTGGCAGACAGGAACAGAGAGTCGGGATAAACGGGTCCTTTTCAGAATGGCAGGCAGTGACTAGTGGGGTGCTGCAGGGCTCAGTGCTGGGACCCCAGCTATTTACAATATACGTTAATGATTTGAATGAGGGAATTGAGTGTAATATCTCCAAGTTTGTAGATGACACTAAGCTGGGTGGTGGTGTGAGCTGTGAGGAGGACGCTAAAAGGCTACAGGGTGACTTGGACAGGTTAGTTGAGTGACAGACGCGTGGCAGATGCAGTATAATGTGGATAAATGTGAGGTTATCCACTTTGGGGGCAAAAACACGAAGGCAGAATATTATCTGAATGGCGGCAGATTCAGAAAAGGGGAGGTGCAACGAGACCTGGGTGTCATGGTACATCAGTCATTGAAATTTGGCATGCAGGTACAGCAGGCGGTGAAGAAGGCAAATGGTATGTAGGCCTTCATAGATTGGGGATTTGAGTATCAGAGCAGGGAGGCCTTATTGCAGTTGTACAGGGCCTTAGTGAGACCTGATCTGGAATATTGAGTTCAGTTTTGGTCTCCTAATCTGAGGAAGGACGTTCTTGCTATTGAGGGAGTGTAGTGAAGGTTCACCAGACTGATTCCCGGGATGGCAGGACTGACATATGAGGAGAACTGGAGTGACTGGGCCTTTATTCACTGGAGTTTAGAAGGATGAGAGGGGATCTCATAGAAACATATAAAATTCTGAAGGGACTGGACAGGTTAGATGCAGGAAGAATGTTCCCAATGTTGGGGAAGTCCAGAACCAGGGGACATAGTCTCAGGATAAGGGGTAAGTCATTTAGGACTGAGATGAGGAGAAATTTCTTCACTCAGGGAGTTGTTAACCTGTGGAATTCCCGACCTCCGTGATTTGTCGATGCCAGTTCATTCCATATATTCAAGAGGAAGTTAGATTTGGCCCTTGCGGCTAAAGGGATCAAGGGGTATGGAGAGAAATCAGGAAAGGGGTACTAAGGTGAATGATCAGCCATGATCTTATTGAATGGTGGTGCAGGCTCAAAGGTCCGAATGGCCTACTCCTGCACCTACTTTCTATGTTTCTATGTTTCTGCCCTACCTGACCACCTCTGCCTTTAATTAGCGCTCCCCAAGCAGCCAGCCGAGGTGACAACGCCTCCTTCAGGTGCCGTTGTTGATGCCCGGCATTGTTGCAGGGGGCGGAAGCGAATATTGCATCCGGGGCTGTAATGGGGCACTACGCACTGGATGAGATCATGATCTACGGGGCGCAAGAGAGCAAGGCGGTAAGTTTTAGCGCCAGTGCAAATCCGCCAGCGAAGTTCGCGGGCTTCGGTGATTTCGCTGCGCCCAGTCGGTAACCCCTCCGTGCCCCATTACCGCCCCTGGAGCCGATAATGGGAGGCACAAAGCACACTAACTTCTCAACTGACACTTTGGTGAAGTACCAGAGTGCACCCATTCACCTTGGAATTAAATGATTCAGAACATTCATGCAAGGAAAGGCAGGGTGCAAATGAATAACATATAATAGAATGTGGAACTCGCTACCACCAGGAGTAGTAACGGTGACTAGCATCGATGCATTTAAGGGGAAGCTAGATAAATACATGAGGGAAAAAGGATTAGAAGGATATGTTGATGGGGATAGATCAAGAAGGGTGGAAGGAGGCTTGTGTGGAGCATAAATTGTGTGGGCTGAGTGGCCTGTTCCTGTGGTGTACTATGTCATTATGTAACTTGCTGTTTAAAAAGCATTTTACAGTCAATGAAGTGCTTTTGAAGTGTAGTAACTGTTGTAATGTAAGGAAACATAATGGCCTGTAATTTGTGGCTGTAATGACGGCAAAACTGTTCATGTTGGCCGTCATTCTGTGTAAGACTGATAGCAACTACTGGCATGTGTAGTTAAATACGGAAATCAGGAAGTTGCTGTCACATAATACCCTGCTCCTCCACAGGGGTGCACTGTTGTAGTCCTTGCAGATGCAATCAGCACAGAATCAGTGATTTGACGTGAACTTCAACTTTTTATAACAACATAAGAACATAAGAAATAGAAACAGGGGTCGGCCATAAGGCCCACGAGCCTGCTCCGCCATTTAATATGATCGTGGCTGATCTGATAATGGACTCATCTCCACTTCCCTACCCGCTCCCCATAATCCTTTATCCCATTATCGGTTAAGAAACTGTCTATCTCTGTCTTAAATTTATTCAATGACCCAGCTTCCACAGCTGTCTGCGGCAGCAAATTACACAGATTTACAACCCGCTGAGAAGAAATTTCTCCTCATCTCAGTTTTAAATGGGTGGCCCCTTATTCTAAGATTATGCCCTCTAGTTCTAATCTCCCTCATCAGTGGAAACATCCACTCTGCATCCACCTTGTCAAGCCCCTTCATAATATGCACTATTCTCACTGTAAAAAGCATAGAAAAAAGGTAAGCCTTGTTGAATGAGGTGTTACTGAGTTTTTAATGCGGGAAGTGTATCCGGCTGCAGCTCCTGACAGACCGCATTGCGGCACTGGAGCTGCGAGTGGACTCACTCTGGAGCATCCACAATGCTGAGAATGACGTGAACAGCATGTTTAGTGAGTTGGTGTTACTGCAGGTAAAGGTACAAAGCCAGATAGGGGATGGGTGACCAACAGGAAGAGCAGTGGAAGGAAGGTAGTATCGGGGTCCCCTGCGGTCATCCCCCTGCAAAACAGATACACCGCTTTGGCTACTGTTGAGGGGGATGATTCATCAGGGGAGGGCAGCAGCAGCCAAGTCCATGGCACCGTGGGTGGCTCTGCTGCACAGGAGGGCAGGAAAAAGAGTGGGAGAGCTATAGTGATAGGGGATTCTAATATAAGGGGAATAGATAGACGTTTCTGCGGCCACAACCGAGACTCCAGGATGGTATGTTGCCTCCCTGGTGCAGGGGTCAAGGATGTCTCGGAGCGCATGCTGGACATTTTGAAGGGGAAGGGTAAACAGCCAGTTGTCGTGGTGCATATAGGTACCAACGATATAGGTAAAAAACGGGATGAGGTCCTGCAAGACGAATTTAGGGAGCTAGGAGCTAAACTAAAAAGTATGACCTCAAAAGTAGTAATCTCAGGATTGCTACCGGTGCCACGTGCTAGTAAGTAGTAATCAGAGGATAGCTCAGATGAATATGTGGCTTGAGGAGTGGTGCATAAGGGAGGGATTCAAATTCCTGGGACATTGGAACCGGTTCTGGGGGTGGTGGGACCAGTACAAACTGGACGGTCTGCATCTGGGCAGGACTGGAACCAATGTCCTTGGGGGAGTGTTTGCTAGAGCTGTTGGGGAGGAGGATGGGAACCTATGCAGGGAGACAGAGGGAAGTAGAAAGGGGGCAGAAGCAAAAGATAGAAAGAAGAAAAGTAAAAGTGGAGGGCAGAGAAACGCAAGGCAAAAAGCAAAAAGAACCACATTACAGCAAAATCCTAAAGGGGCAAAGGGTGTTAAAAGGACAAGCCTGAAGGCTCTGTGCGTCAATGCGAGGAGTATTCGGAATAAGGTGGACGAATTAACTGCGCAGATAGCAGTTAATGGATATGATGTCATAGGCATCATGGAGACATGGCTCCAGGGTGACCAAGGCTGGGAGTTCAACATCCAGGGGTATTCAACATTCAGGAAGGATAGACAGAAAGGAAAAGTGGCGTGACATTGCTGGTTAAAGAGGAAATTAATGCAATAGTAAGGAGGAACATTAGCTTGGATGATGTGGAGTTATGGAATACCAAAGGGCAGAAAACGCTAGTGGGAGTTGTGTACAGGCCACCAAACAGTAGTCATGAGGATGGAGACAGCATCAAACAAGAAATTAGGGATGCGTGCAATAAAGATACAGCAGTTATCATGGGTGACTTTAATCTATATATTGACTGGGCGAGCCAAACTGGTTGCAATGCGATGGAGGAGGATTTCCTGAAGTGTATCAGGGATGGTTTTCTCGACCAATATGTCGAGGAACCAACTAGAGGGCTGGCCATTCTAGACTGGGTGATGTGTAATGAGAAAGGATTAATTAACAATCTTGTTGTGCGAGGCCCCTTGGGGAAGAGTGACCATAATATGGTAGAATTCTTTATTAAGGTGGAAAGTGAAACAGTTAATTCAGAGACTAGGGTCCTGAACTTGGGGAAAAATAACTTCGATGGTATGTGACGTGAATTAGCTAGAATAGACTGGCGAGTGATACTTAAAGGGTTGATGGTGAATAGACAATGGCAAACATTTAAAGATCACATGGATGAACTTCAATAATTTTACATCACTCTCTAGAGTAAAAATAAAATGGGGAAGGTGGCTCAACCGTGGCTAACTAGGGACATTAAGGATTGTGTTAAATCCAAGGAAGAGGCACATAAATTGGCCAGGAAAAGCAGCAAACCTGAGGACTGGGAGAATGTTGCAATACAGCAGAGGAGGACAAAAGGTTTAATTAGGAGGGGGAAAATAGAGTATGAGAGGAAACTTGCTGGGAACATAAAAACTGACTGCAAAAGCTTCTATAGATATGTGAAGAGTAAAAGGATTAGTGAAAACAAACGTAGGTCCCTTGCAGTTAGATTCAGGTGAGTTTATAATGGGGAACAAAGAAATGGCGGACCAGTTAAACAAATACTTTGGTTCTGTTTTCATGAAGGAAGACGCAAATAACATTCCGGAAATACTAGGGGACCGAGGGTCCAGTGGGAAGGAGGAACTGAAGAATATCCTTATAGAGCGGGAAATTGTGTTCGGGAAATTGATGGGATTGAAGGCCAATAAATCCCCAGCGCCTGATAGCCTGCATCCCAGAGTATTTAAGGAAGTGGCCATAGAAATAGTGGATGCATTGGTGATCATTTTCCAACAGTCTGTTGACTGTGGATCAGTTCCTATGAACTGGAGGGTAGCTAATGTAACACCACTGTTTAAAAAGGGAGGGAGAGAGAAACCGGGTAATTGTAGACCGGTTAGCCTGACATCAGTAGTGGGGAAAATGTTGGAATCAATTGTTAAAGATTAAACAGCAGCGCATTTGGAAAGCAGTGACAGGATCAGTCCAAGTCAGCATGGATTTATGAAAGGGAAATCATGCTTGACAAACCTTCTGGAATTTTTTGAGGATGTAACTCGTAGAGTGGACAAGGGAGAACCAGTGGATGTGGTGTATTTGGACTTTCAAAAAGCTTTTGACAAGGTCCCACACAAGAGATTGGTGTGAAAAATCAAATCACATGTTACAGGGGGTAATGTACCGACGTGGATTGAGAACTGGTTGGCAGACAGGAAGCAAAGAGTCGGGATAAATGGGTCCTTTTCAGAATGGCAGACAGTGACTATTGGAGTACCGCAGGGTTCATTGCTGGGACCCCAGCTCTTTACAATATACATTAATGATTTAGATGAAGGAATTGAGTGTAATATCTCCAAGTTTGCGGATGACACTAAACTGGGTGGCATTGTGAGCTGTGAGGAAGACGCTAAAAGGCTGCAGGGTAACTTGGACAGGTTAGGTGAGTGGGCAAATGCATGACAGATGCAGTATAATGTGGATAAATGTGAGGTTATCCACTTTGGGGGCAAAAACGCGAAGACAGAATATTATCTGAATGGCGGCAGATTAGGAAAAGGGGAGGTGCAACGAGACCTGGGTGTCATTGTTCATCAGTCATTGAAAGTTGGCATGCAGGTACAGCAGGCGGTGAAGAAGGCAAATGGCATGTTGGCCTTCATAGCTAGGGGATTTGAGAAGAGGAGCAGTGAGATCTTACTACAGTTGTACAGGGCTTTGGTGAGGCCTCACCTGGAATATTGTGTTCAGTTTTGGTCTCCGAATCTGAGGAAGGACGTTCTTGCTTTGGAGGGAGTGCAGCGAAGGTTCACCAGACTGATTCCCGGGATGGCGGGACTGACATATGAGGAGAGACTGGATCAACTGGGCCTTTATACACTGGAGTTGAGAAGGATGAGAGGGGATCTCATAGAAACTTGCATGATTCTGACGGGACCGGACAGGTTAGATGCGGGAAGAATGTTCCTGATGATAGCAATGTCCAGAACCAGGGGACACAGTCTTAGGATATGGGGTAGTCCATTTAGGACTGAGATGAGGAGAAACTTCTTCTCTCAGAGAGTTGTTAACCTGTGACATTCCCTACCGCAGAGAGTTGTTGATGCCAGTTCATTGGATATATTTAAGACGAAGTTAGATATGGCCCTTGCAGCTAAAGGGTTCAAGGGGTATGGAGAGAAAGCAGGAAAGGGATACTGAGGGAATGATCAGCCATGATCTTTTTGAATGGTGGTGCAGGCTCGAAGGGCTGAATGGCCTACTTCTGCACCTACTTTCTATGTTACTATGTTTCTATGTACTAGATCATAATTACTGATGAACAACCTCTCTGGCCCTGAAAAAACTAATTTTAGAAGTGTGGAATGTCATTCCTTCCATTCCATGTTAACAAATCCCATAGATTTTTAAAAGATTATAAATTATGTTATTTTTTAATGTTTGCCTATGATATTTCAGTTTCTATGTTAATATCATGTATATGTCCTAATCTTTATTTCATTCTCTGTAAAATGATTAAAAAGTGAATAATAATCATTGCTTTTGACTTCCTGGTTTGCTGTCTGTAAGAATTCTTCAATCTGATTGGCTGCTCATCCTGCTTGATGACTTCACTCTTCCTGGAGCTTTCTTCTAGGTCAGTGGCAAGTGCCGTCGCTTCGCTGCTGACCCCAAAATCCGGGCCATTAAAAAATAGGTGAATAAAAAAATAAAAGAGAACTGCGAGTAAAGTGTAATAGTGTTGATTGTATGCAAACCTCAAGGTGCAGCTGTTTAAAAAAATGCCTAACATGCCTAAACATTACTACACAATAGTACAGCCTTAGTATTGAACCCAGTTCTACAGTTTTCCCTGTACCCAGCTCCAGCATAATGCGATCAGCAGAAGAAATTGAAGCTTCTCCTTCCCAAGTGACACAACGGGGTCATTTATTTCCCAAATTTGCGTTGCTGGCATTGCGTTGCTTAGACCAGGGGGCGGCGCACAGACTGACCAGAATTCTCCATGAGAATTCCCCACATTACAAGAGTGACTACACTCCAAAAAGTATTTCATTGTCTGTAAAACACTTTGAGATGTCCGGCAGTTATAAAAGGCACCATATAAATGCAAATCTTTCTTTTTCTTTTATGAGGAGAAAGTCGAGGGCAACGATACTGTCATTTTTACAATGGGTGCAGCTGTTTACCACTGCCAGAGCAAAACCAGAAAATTGCCTCAAATTCATAAAAGAAAAAGAAAGATTTGCATTTATATAGAGCCTTTTATGACCGCCGGACATCTCAAAGTGCTTTACAGTCAGTGAAGTACTTTTTGGATTGTTCGTTGGCATTGCAGTCTGCAACTGTTCTTTCATTTGAAATGTGTTTGAATTTTAATGTCAGGTTGCCAGCAGCAAAGTACAAATGAAGGGAACAGGATTGCGCACAAATTATGGTAAAAAAATATTGAGTCAGAAATTGTGTTAAAAGTTGTATGACATTATTACTCATGTAAAGAGCTGGTTTTAAAGAGACTGTACTGAAAAAAATGAGGTTCATGTCAGTGTTTGATAATTAATGTTCCATGCACATTTTGATAGGACTGTAATGAGTATTATATGCAATATCCTACACTACATGATATTTTTTAATAAGGGTTACAGTAATATAAGTCATACATATACTCCCAATACTGCCACCACCATTAATTCTCAAATACCAGTCATTGCCGCATTGACTCGAAATTTGTAAACTTGATCCAATGTTGGCTTAATTCTTAATTATCACCAAAAGTGATACTGCGGCTCTTAACATTTTCTTTGGTACTATTGGAGGTATCCTCTCGTAAAGGCAGTGGATTATACTCGAGGCTATCCGTGTCCAGTCCAGCACCTCACCCATGTGAGCAATTCTGTGTGCAAGACCTGGACGGTGAGTGTTGGCAAACAGCTGCATCCCAGGCCTGACATCTAAATACACGGGGTGCGTTTTCAGGCAGTGGACAAACCACTCTTGCAGTGGGGCCTCAAACACAGACGCTAGGCCTCCTTATTAGTATAGTAATTTTTTTCCAGCGTCGGCACACCATGACAATTTTTTATTCTTTCTCAATATGGACTGTGGCACATTTCCAGCCGGAAATGGCAAAGATTTCCCGCCTGTCATATTGGGGCCTGAGAATTGGGGTCTTAGTATTGGGGGCTTATTGTTGAGAGCTTATTATTGGGGGCTGCGCGGCCAAACTTATTCACCACTGTTTCGTTGGCTTTTAATTTTCAAAAATCAGGCTCTAGTTAATATTATTTGGAAAATGATAGCACAGTTCTAAAGATTTACTTTGGTGAAATTTTACTTGAAAAGCACAGTAAAGGTTCGAAGGGCCGTATGGCCTACTACCCTGTACTCCTGTTCCTAATTCTTATGTTCTAAAGGAATGACTTACTCTGTGGTTCAGGCAAGAAAGAGTGAAAGTAAGGAAAATAAATTCACGACAATTTACTTTTGGAATGCAATGGATGTTGTTCTGTCGGTGAATGTGTATGCATGGTTATTGAAAAGACATATTCTTAATTTTGCGGATCAACTCAGCATCTTCTCCATAACGGCTCAGATCAGGGAAGGTGCATATGGGCGAACAATGCTAAAAGTGCTAAAGCTTGAAATGTCAGGCAAGTCTTGCGACGGTGATAAGACCTATGCACTGCTGGTGGCATCCAGATGTTGGAGACACCGAGCAAAACCCTATCTGAATTGGAGTCAATGTCACAAACATCACTTTTTGTTAACTTTATAGGGTTGTCTGTAAAGGTATATTTGCCTTCAGAGGAATACACTGCAAAACAAATCTGGTATGACTCCATTGAATACTAAGGGAGAGAAATTGGCCCCCTTTGCGCCCCTCGTTAGCGCATCCGGGGGCGATAACGGGGTGCTAACGGCTTACCGACCGGACGCGGCAAAAGTACGGACCCCCGGGAAGTTCCCTGGTGAGTTAGTGGTGGTGGTAAAACTTACCACCTTAATCTCCTCTGCCCCGGGAGATGGTGATGTCATCCGGAGCGCACCACCCCATTATCGCACCGGATCTTAAATTCGCTCCCGCCCCCATACAGCATCGTCGGCCAGCAACAACGGTAGCTGCAGGAGGCGTTGTTAATTAAAGGCAGCAGTGGTCAGGTAGGGCTAAATGTTATTTTCACCCCACTGTGCCGCTTTTTGAATTTTGTTCGAGTGCTTAGGGCTGATCCTCACGGATCACAGGTGACGTTGCCCACCATTCCCAGCATTACCTTCAAATGACCTCAGCATCGGCCCTCCCCTTTGAGGGAGGGAAGGAGGAGCCTGTGAGTACGGCAGTGCTGCACTGGACATTGCTCAGCGCTCTGCCGCTACTGCAGCTCTTGCTCTGGTTAGTGCTCCAAGAGAAGTGGTAGCCCTTGACTTAGAGCTGCGCTTCCCTTCTGGGGCGCTAAACCGGAAGTTCGCATCGGATTCCCTTGCATAGCGCCTGGCCGATACTTCTACGCTCCCGCAAATGTTGGGGCGCCAAGCAATTTGTAATCCAGAGAATATAAAATCCCGAATAAGAAAACACCAATTGTCCCATTCAGCATATTTCAATTGTACAGCTAAATGTGTTAACATACGGGGTCAGAATCAGGCTTGGATACTGTCAGCTTAACCTTGTGTCATCGAGTTCCTGTTCTAATGAATTAACAGAGTCTACATGCACTGAGCCCGGTTCCTTCCATCAGTTTGCTACTCTGTAATGTGAAGAATTGCAACTCTAGATCACTGCCTTTTGTATCATTCTCGTTACCTGTCATGTATGTATGCTTGGGGTCACTAGCTACCAGGGGGTGCCACTGCCGGAGGTCATTGGGCTGTACGCACGTGTGTGTAGGCCAGGTATATAAAGCAAGCCACCATGTAATGTGGGCCGAATAAAGTTGAGCCAGGTTTGCACCTGAGTGAGTTTACAGTATTCAGACTATCGAGTTATTACATACAAAACATTATCAAACCTGGGTGGCCCATTTTAAAATCTAGATTATTTATCGAGTTCATCACCGACCCTGACCCTGATCAAAACTAAACTGCAGAAAGCGCTGTGCTGTTTTGAACATGACATTGAGGAAATTATGGTTAATGTCTCTGAGCAAAACATTTTGATTTAATAGACTGTAAAATGAAAAACAAACATTGCACGCTGACCACAATTGTCACGGTCCCTTGGGGTCCCAATTCAAACTACATTAGAAATAGTAAAAAAAAACGATTAAAAAATTTTGTCATTTACAGCAGCAATGTAACACATTCAAATATATGTAGGCAATACCTACATTGGATTCTCCCACAGTTGCTAGTTATTTTTCTGGGATCAAGGCAAGTACTATTAATAGATTGTTATTATTAATTCTTTTCTCTGAAGAGAGCATGGGCCTTTCAAGTCTTTGTTAGACCCTAAGGCCTAGTGATCTTTTTACAAGGCTCGTCGAGCTCCACGAGTTTTTTTTATATTACACACCATTTCACAGCCACTACAGAGAAAGATCTGTGCCAAAGTAACACGACAGACTCAAATATTCTTTCCCAGTACAGCAGCGAAAGGCGTCTTCCCAGAGGTCACCATTTCTCACTCGCGGGTCAAACATGCACACAAATGATTGAGGTTAGCGACAACTGCCAACCCTTCCACCAAATAAGCAACAAATGCAGAGAAGAAAAGATTTCTCTCCTACCTCAAGACAAGAAGCCTCTTTGTGTTTTGTCCCTGTTAGCGAATGCAGCTTTTTTTATTGCTAGATCTAAAGATGTTACTGGATAACATAAATACAGAGGGCACTGCAGATAATAATTGGTTGTTTTGGCTTTTCTGCTAACTCATAAACTGCTGCTTGTCACCACTCAACACAGCAGTCTGTTTTTGATGCTTAAACCTTACTCTCATTCATTATGTTTTATTCATAAAGCTTTAAAAAATATATTTGTATGTAAGACCATGGAAATGTCTGGATCTAATTACATCCTTTTAATGATTTATTATTCCAAATAGTGTAAACCTAAGATTAATAATTAGTTGAGTGATCATAGAAATGATCAATTATAAATCTGTTAACAATGCTCTATGTTTACGTTTTGGATCACTCTCCTGCAATTATGTCGACAGTCAATCTTTTTCTAGTTTTTTTCTCAAATACTACAGCCGCAATTTTGCCTGCTGGGTCGGGAGTGAGGCGAGTGATGTCCGGGGTGGGTTCCAAACCCACTCCTGGCTCCATGCCAGCTTCACCCTCGACTTGCCCCTGATTGGGGTTGTTAAGCTCGCTCGGCGAGGTTCCTGACCAATTAAAAGGAAGCGGGTCTGATGACGTCATTTGATGACACGTCATCAGCTGGTTTCCTTAAAGGGTCAATGCACAAATTTATTTTGACTGTTGCGCTGTCAGTGTTCTACAGCATTGAGGTGCTGCAAACACTGACAAACACTGCACAGATGTGCACCCAGGCTAACCCATGACTCCCTCCAGATGCTTAATGAGTGAGTCACACCTCACAGGGAGGGTCTCTTCCTTTCCAATGGGTGGAAGAGACCTCCCCAGGACATTAACGCAGCCTGGTTGCACATTGCACAGGCGGTCACAAACTAGGTTTACAGGGCTGTAGTAATTCCTGCCCTCCTGTATGGATCAGAGGCATGGACGATGTATAGAAGACACCTCAAGTCGCTGGAGATATATCACCAACGAAGTCTCTGCAAGATCCTGAAAATCTCCTGGGAGGACAGGCGCACCAACATCAGTGTCCTTGTTCCTTGTTCCGGCTAACATCACCAGCATTGAAACACTGACCACAGTCGATCAGCTTTGCTGGGCAGGCCACATAGTTCGCACGCCAGACACGAGACTCCCTAAGCAATTACTGTATGTGGAGCTCCTTCACGGTAAACGAGCCAAAGGTGGGCAGCAGAAACGTTACAAGGACACCCTCAAAGCCTCCCTTGTAAAGTGCGACATCACCACTGACACCTGGGAGTCCCTGGCCAAAGACCGCCTGAAGTGGAGAAAGTGTATCCGGGAGGGCGTTGAGCTCTTTGAATCTCAACGCCGAGAGTGTGAAAAGGTCAAGCGCAGGCAGCGGAAAGAGCGTGTGGCAAACCAATCCCACACACCCCTTCGCTCGACGAATATCTGTCCCACCTGTGACTGGGTCTGTGGCTCTTGTATTGGATTGTTCAGCCACAAAGAACTCACTTCACGAGTGGAAGCAAGTCTTCCTCGATTCCGAGGGACTGCCTATGATGATGGTTGCACATTGCACAGGAGGGCACAAGCAGGATGTGTTCAGGAGGACCAGGCTTCAGTGACACTAACCGTTCAATGATCTCAGTGGATCACAAAATGTTACTGCAAAGCCACACTCAACCTCATCTTGCTGTGCCACTCATCACATCCCCATCTCACTGCCTTCCCTATCCAACTCCTGCACATCCGTACTCACACCAACTTAGCTTTCACCTCCACCCATCCCTCCCTCTCTATCTACAGTATCACATTCCCATCTCACTAGCCATTCCTCACACTCACCCTCATCCTTGTCCAATCATACCAACTAGCAATAGATAAGGGAAGGCACTTGGGTGTTTTAGGCAATGTTCATGTAAATTCTCTGTTAATGTGTTGTCAAATATTGAAATCTTTACTTTCAACAATTTGCATTCTTGGATGGATTTGTGTACACCTTTGGAAGTGGCTTAGTATGTTGGAGTGAATGGTGGGACAGAAGGGTAACCCCCGCAATGGTGATGAGTGTGAAAGAAATGGCTTGGGCATTGTAGGGATGCTTTATATGGTGCTGGTGTGGGGTGGTGCCAACCTGGTGCATCATGTGGCAGCCAGGGTGGACAGCGTCAAGTGAAGTGAAATGTGGCCATGGAGAGGCCATCCACTGGCTTCCCGGTCAACAATGTGGTCAGGTGCTGATGCTCTGTGTCCGGTCAGTGCTGATACTCTGTGTCCTGTGCAGCATCGGGTGGTTATGGGGAAGGTTGGTGTTGTTGTTGGTGTTGCTGGTGTGCCTGGTGATGTTGATGTGGGGGCTGATCGTGGTGGGATTCTGAGGACCGAGGTGAGATTTTTTTCAAGGGCACCGATGCTGATGGAATAGATGGCAGCTAAAGCTGAGATCTCAGAAGTGATCGAACAAAGCTGAGATAACGGGGCTAAAATTCCGGTCGCAGGCTTCCTTCGGGCGAATGTCTCCGACCTGAAAGATTTTTGCAAAAGTAACTTGTGATCCTGGAGGTGCCTTCGCTTCCAGTCGGAGGCCTTCTTTCAATATGCAACGTATAGGGACAGGACTTCCTCATATGTGTGAGAAAGCTGGAGTCACATGGGCCCGGACCACCAATCACCTTGCAGTATTCTCATTGATAGTAATGGGAACTCCGTTTCTCCGAGTTCCCATCATTATCAATGAGGATAAATCACTAAGACAAGAAACAAAATATAATAAATTAATAAAACATCTCACATATTTAAAATTAATTGAAATTGAAGTTAATTAAATGTTTTAGAGAGAAAAACATATTTTTCAAAATGTTTTTTTCCTGTGTTTTAATACAGTTTAAAATAAACTTACCTTAATGGACAGGGTTTTTAACGTAAAAATGTGATTTTAAATTTAATTGTTATATGTTTTAAAACTCTAACGCTGGTAAAAGTAGGCTATGCACTTTCTTTCACCAGGCGTAAGAGTTTGAAGGACATTCGCTGAGCATGAGCTTTGCAAATAGCCCAATCTCACCTGCGTGAATGTCCTTTCTGTGGGGATGCGGAGGATCCGTCAAGGGAAATCTTGACAGATCGGAAAAGCCGGTTTTCGAGGCAATGCGCATCGCGCCCCGTAAACCAGCTTTTGCAAGGCCTCGCCTGGTTCGTGCGCACTTCGTACAGGCCCAGCGAGGCCGGAATTTCTGCCGCAACGTGTTTCAAGGAGGTGACAGTAGATAGCGAGTTTATTCTAAACACTTCAAAATTGCATAAAGCTCAAAAGTGTGTTCCAAATCCTGAAGGCTCCAGCTTCTAACATTGGAAAGTGAACAGCTGTGAAATGGTAACTTGTATAACTCTTTTTCAGCTATCACCTGTTCAGAGGAATGGAGAGTCACTGAAAACCCAACCTACTTACCTGACATGATCCCCGAGCGACGGGGACCTCGTGAAAAATCTTGGAAAATGGCAAGTAGATCGGAGAATGCTGGCTAAGTACTTTTTAACAAACTCTTAACGATTACAATTGGCTTGCCCGCCACTTAGTGACGGGTCTGTAAAGCGCAGGCAGACCCGGCACTTGGGAAAGTGACATGGAGACGGGATCCCAGTGGGATCCCAACCCACAGTCAATCTTTTATATTTTGACAGTGGATTCACCTCTGAAACCGACCTCTGAGTGCCGGCAAAGTGCTGGCCTTTGCTTCCCAATATAACTGTGGTGATAACCTCCTTTGAAACAATAAATACCTTTAGATACCATCTTAGTGGTGATAGGCTACATGACCAATTTTCTGATATGCGCCCACAGCATATGTAACTCTGCGCATGAGTGCTCCAGACAGACATTTACCTCCCAAATCTCCAAGTCAATGGAAGCTGTGGCTCAGTGGGTTGCAGTCTCACCTCTGTGTCAGAAGGTTGTGGGCTCATAGTCCCACTCCAGGGACTTGAGCACAAAAACCAAGGCTGAGACTGCAGTGCAGTACTGAGAGAGTGCTGCAATGTTAGAGGTGCCATTAAACCGAGGCCCTGTCTGTTCTCTCAGGTGGATGTAAAAGATCCCATGGCACATATTCCTGGGTTCCTGGCCAATATTTATCCCTCAATCAACGTCACAAAAAACAGATTATTTGGTCATCATCACATTGACGTTTGCGGGAGCTTGCTGTGCACAAATTGGTTGCCGCGTTTCCTACATTACAACAGTGACTACACTCCAAAAATACTTCATTGGCTGTAAAGTGCTTTGGGACATTCTGAGGTTGTGAAAGGTGCTATATAAATGCAAGTCTTTCTTTCTTTCATACTTACACTGAGGCGGATTTACATCTGCAGTGCCTGGGTTGTCCATTACAAACATAGAAACATAGAGACGTAGAAACATAGAAAATAGGTGCAGGAGTAGGCCATTCGGCCCTTCGAGCCTGCATCACCATTCAATATGATCATGGCTGATTAATGATTAGAAATCTGTGAGAAGCAGAAATCTGTGAATTGGCGATAAGCTCTTCAGCCCCATGAAATTCCTACGCTCAGACACCGATAAGGAAAATCTGCCTCAAATAGAGCAAAGGTCTCAACACCCAGACCTGCCAATCATCTTGATTAATGAGGGGATATTAAAGAAAGAAAGAAAAACTTGCATTTATATAGCGCCTTTCACGACCACCTGAAAGTGCTTTACAGCCAATAAAGTATTTTTGGAGTGTAGTCACTGTTGTAATGTGGGAAACACGGCAGCCAATTTAAGCACAGCAAGCTCCCACAAACAGCAATGTGATAATGACCAGATAATCTATTTTAGTGATGTTGATTGAGAGATAAATATTGGTCAGGACACCAGGGATAATTCCCCTACTCTTCTTTGAAATCAAGCCATGGGAACTTTTACATCACCTGAGAGAGAGCCTCGTTTTAACATCTCATCTGAAAGACAGCACCTCCGACAGTGCAGCACTCTTTCAGCTCTTTATTAGAAGTGTCAGACTAGATTTCAGTGCTTAAGTCCCTGGAGTGGGACCATAACCCACAACTTTCTGACTCAGAGGCGAGAGAATACTACCCACTGAGCCACGGCTGATACTAATGCAAAGGAGAAAGTGTTCAATATTTATCCAGGTGTGAGCGTTAAACCTCTTGTGCCCTGACTGATCTCCAGCTCGAACATATTCTGAGCACCACAGGCATTTTGTCTTGAAGCTTCTGTTGTGGAATTGAGTAAAGAAAGCTATTTTAAACTGTGTGAAATAAAGTCAGCAATTTTCATATTTGTAACACGATAAAACCCTGCTGTTATCACCTTATAATGAACCGAAAGTCTAATCTAACAGGAAGCGCAAATCACAGAGATCATTAACACAGCACATAAAGTTTAACATAGTCCCCAAAGTTAAAAAAACTCAAGACTGTCAAATGGTAGCTCTGTTTACAATAATCTTCCCTTCCATCTAAACTCCTGGTACATCAAAAATACCGGGGAGGAAAAAAAAGTAATGAAATATGCAACTTCCTAAACTAACTTCACTCGTGCTTCTAACTTGTGTAAATCCCCTCTTCAAACTGTTAAAATGCAACTTCAATGAAAATAAGCTAAAACTGCTGGTCTTCTGTTCCTCCAAGGGCCATTCATTCTAAACTGTTTCCCATATGTTGTAAGAGTTCGCCTTCCTGTCCCTTGTCTATTCTGACGGCGCTGTTATTAGATCCCTTTTGGCTCACTTCTCAGTGGGTAGCACTTTGCCTCAGCGTCAGAAGGTTATGGGTTCAAGTTCTACTCCAGGGACTTGAGCACAAAAAAAAATCTAGGCTGACTCTCCAATGCAGTAATGAGGGAACGCTGCACTGTGGGAGATGCCGTCTTTCAGATGAGATGTTAAATCGAGGTCCCGTCTGCCCTCTCAGGTGGTTGCAAAAGATCCCATGGCACTAGTTTGCAGAAGAGCAGGGGAGTTATCCCCAGTGACCTGGCCAATATTTCATCATCATCATAGGCGGTCCCTCGAACGAGGATGACTTGCTTCCACATTGGTTCACAGATGTTTCAATGAAGGACCCGATGTTCCTGTCCTGAACTCCAATTGAAGGGTGGAAGGCCAATATTTATCCCTCAATTAACATAACAAAAAAACAGATTATCTGGTCATTATAACATTGCTGTTTGTGGCAGGTTGCTTGAGTGCAAATTAGCTGCCGCATTTCCAACATTACAACAGTGACTACACTCCAAAAGTACTTAATTGGCTGTAAAGCGCTTTGAGACATCCGGTGGTCGTGAAAGGTGCTATATAAATCCTAGTCTTTCTTTTAATCTCAATGATCTTGGTAAAGAACCTTGTTTCATTGTTGCGTTCTAGTTCGACCATTATCCCAATTCTTTACAACTTTGTTCTCTATGGATTCATGATGGCATTCTTCCTGTTGTCCTCAAAGTGAGCACCTCAAACATTACCTCATCCTTTACCATTTCTTCAATTGCTCTTAATCCGATGCCTTCTTTTCTTTTTCACCTGCATTCATCCCATTCGGAAGAAAGGTGTTCCTTTTACTCTTCAAATTCCTGAAGTTTTGGAATCTGCTGTTAATTCTCAAAACCCAGGCTTCATTCATATTATTAGTATGCGCTGCACTGTTGTAGTGCCATCTTTTGGATGAGAAATTAAACCAAGGCGCTGGCAGCTCTTTCAGTTGGACCAGCCGCGTTCCTTACACTGCACCAGTGACGACATTTCAAAAGTACTTCATTGGCTGTAAAGCGTTTGGGAATTCCTGAGGTTGAGAAAGGCGCTATAGAAATGCAAGATCTTTCTTTCTTAGCTCTGCTCCATCGGATGTCGGGATTATGACCATTTCTGCAGACACTGACGTTGCAGCAAAGGACCAGGAACTCGTTGGAGTGGGAGAGACAATTATTACTTGAAGCCATGAAGTAATATCCACCAAAGGAAGCAAATTCATAATCTATTTCCAAGGGACAGGAAGACAAACCAGCTATTTAAGAGGATTTGAGTATAAGAGTAAAAACGTCCTATTGCAATTATGTAGGGTCCTGGTGAGACCACACCTGGAGTATTGTGCACAGTTCTGGAATCCTTAACGAAGGAAGGATATACTTGCCATTGAGGGAGTGCAACAAAGGTTCACCAGACTGACTCCTGGGATGCGGGATTGTCCAATGAGGAGAGATTGAGTAGACTAGGACTAGATTCCCTCGAGTTTAGAAGAATGAGAGGTGATCTCATTGAAACATACAACATTCTCACAGGGCTTGACAGGGTAGATGCAGGGAGGATGTTTCCCCTGGCTGAGGAGTCTAGAATCAGGGATCACAGTCTCAGAATAAGGGGTTGGCCATTTATGACTAAGATGAGTTGAAATTTCTTCTCAGAGGGTGGTGAATCTTTGGAATTCTCTACCCCAGAGGGCTGTGGGGGCTCAGTCATTGAGTATATTCAAGATGGCGATCAATAGATTTTTGTATTTTATGGAAAGCAAGAGATATGGGGATAGGATAGGAAAGTGTTGAGGTAGAAGATCAGCCATGATCTTATTGAATGGCGGAGCAGGCTTGAGGGGCCGAATGGCCTATTCCTGCTCCTAATTCTTATGTTCTTATGTTCTTATTGTTAGATGTATTATCTGGTCTGACAAAACGAACCCTAAACTTTTGGGAGTCCTGTTACAGCAGACAAAGGGGGCACATCATCCATAAGGCTCAGATGTGTGAAGAAGGCCGGGAGTAACTACCATGCCAGTATACAATATGGCAGCAACCAGACACCGAATAATATCATCACGCAGTTGGGACAGTTGTTAAAACAGACACACTCTCTGGGCAATTTGCTCAATCCACTGTTGTGCAAGCGGCAACCATGCTCGAAAAAGTTTCTGAACGTTGCTCTTCAGAGCTCCATGAAGGCTTTTTCACAGGGAATGGGTGCCTACATCTGTTTCAGCTGTACCTGGGATGTTGCTCCCAGTCCTCGTGTTACCAGCTTGGGAGCATCCTTCAACAGACAGTCCTGCCAAAATCTGGCAGTCATTTCCTCTTGAAGAGAAGAGATATTTTGTACTAAACACTGACATAAGATTATTACTGTTTATCCTTTGCAATATTTTTCCACCGAATCACAAAGCGATGACAGACATTACAGATTAATTATCTTGTATTCAGCCAAACAAGATACGGCGTGGAAGGAGGCCAATTCGGCCCATCGTGTCCGCGCCGGCCGACAAAGAGCCACACAGCCCTCGGTCAGCAGCCCTGAAGGTTACATATAAACCTATGAACAATGGCGGAAAGGTAAAGAGCACCCAGCCCAACCAGTCTGCCCCACACAACTGCGACACCCCTTGCACCGAAACATTCTACACTCCACCCCAACCAGAGCCATGTGATCTCCTGGGAGTGGCAAAAAAACAAATAAAAGCCCAAGCCAATTGGGGAAAAGAAAATCTGGGAAAATTCCTCTCCGACCCATCCAAGCGATTAAAACTAGTCCAGGAGATCACCCTGGCCGTATTCGATTCCCTGCAATTATAATGCGGAAAACTACAATGAAATGTGTCCTGTTACACGGACGAATCATATTCATTTACCTGGATTGTGTTCTAATTGTGTAGGGCACGTTTATTCTTCTCACTTATGACTTCAGTGTCTTCGTTGGCTCTTCCATTGCCGTTCTTTCAAACCCAGCTCAATTGTAAACCATTCCTTTCAGAATGGCAGGTGGGTGGATTTTCAACTGTTACTGAAATGTTCCTTTTGCTTTCAAGCCTTTTCTCCATCGGGTCCTGTTAATATTCATGTGAAGGGCATTCTGGCTGATGTCAGTTAGAAAGGTTCAATTATGACCTTGAAATATTCCTATGCCAAATGTACCCGTTCAATAAATGTACTGTATTGCAACACAAACTGGTTTAAAAGCGCAGAAAGTATTGTTCAAAAAGGTGCTTGCCAATTTTCTGCATATCTTGAGCATCCCTGATTATAATCACTCAACCATTGATGGCCGTGCCTTCTGTTGCCTAGGCCTTAAGCGCTGGAACTCCCTACCTAAACATCTCCACCTCTCTTTCTTCCATCAGGACATTCCTTAAAACCTACTTCTTTTGACCAAGCTGTTAGTCATCTCTGCTAATATTAGTTATGTTTGCATTACCACAATAGTCCACCAGGTGGAGCAGTAGTCCACGAGGTGGAGCTCTATAAGAACATAAGAAATAGGAGCAGGAGTAGGCCATTTGGCCCCTCGAGCCTGCTCTGCCATTTAATAAGATCATGGCTGATCTGATCATGGACTCAGTTCCACTTCCCACCCCGCGCCCCATAACCCTTTATTCCCTTATCGCTCAAAAATCTGTCGATCTCCGCCTTAAATATATTCCATGACCCAGCCTCCACAGCTCTCTGGGGCAGAGAATTCCATAGATTTACAACCCTCTGAAAGAAGAAATTCCAAATCATCTCAGTTTTAAATGGGCGGCCCCTTATTCTGAGACTATGTCCCCTAGTTTTAGTTTCCCCTATGAGTGGAAATATCCTCTCTGCATCCACCTTGTCGAGCCCCCTCATTATCTTATATGTTTCGATAAAATTACCTCTCAATCTTCTGAACTCCAATGAGTATAGGCCCAACCTACTCAACCTATCTTCATAAGTCAACCCCCTCATCTCCGGAATCAACTTAGTGAACCTTCTCTGAACAGTCTCCAATGCAAGTATATCCTTCCTTAAACACGGAGACCAAAACGGTACACAGTACTCTATATTACACTTCTCCCCCCTTAATGATGAAGTAATCATAAAAAAATAATCATCACACGTAACTTGCATGGTTATGCACAACAAAAGATATGAAATTATTTTGCCATATTTACAATTCAAACTTAACCACTTGTTTTCTGTTTCGAAGAGGATATCTTCGCTCTGAAACAGAACTTTCCAACCTTGGTGTCGATCTTAGACTCATTCTAGGCTGATCCTGAGGAAAGAGTTCCTCCAAAGGCAACACTTAGTGTACATTTGGAGTCTCTACAATTTCAGACTGTTTGTCCGACTGACTCAGACTTAAATTCTGACCTTTTCTTGGACTTGTTTCTAGTACATCTGATATAGGATTTGCTACTGGTACTCTACTTGCAACAAGACTATCTGACTCATCAGAAATAATCGAGTCATTTCCACTTTCAACTCCTTCCACATCTGTAGGTAAAATATAATAAATGTGAATACATCTAACCTGTCCATAATCAAATATCTTAGCAAATATGTACGAGGGCCACATATCTTTACTATTCTTCCTGGTAACCACTTTAACCAATTATGGTGATGGTTCTTCACTCTCACCTTCTGATTCATAGAAACATAGAAACATAGAAAATAGGTGCAGGAGTAGGCCATTCGGCCCTTCGAGCCTGCACCGCTATTCAATGAGTTCATGGCTGAACTTGCAACTTCAGTACCCCATTCCTGCTTTCTCGCCATACCCCTTGATCCCCATAGTAATAAGGACAACATCTAGCTCCTTTTTGAATATATATAGTGAATTGGCCTCAACAACTTTCTGTGGTAGAGAACTCCACAGGTTCACCACTCTCTGGGTGAAGAAGTTTCTCCTCATCTCGGTCCTAAATGGCTTACCCCTTATCCTTAGACTGTGACCCCTGGTTCTGGACTTCCCCAACATTGGGCACATTCTTCCTGCATCTAACCTGTCTAAACCCGTCAGAATTTTAAACGTTTCTATGAGATCCCCTCTCATTCTTCTGAACTCCAGTGAGTACAAGCCCAGTTGATCCAATCTTTCTTGATATGTCAGTCCCGCCAACCCAGGAATCAGTCTGGTGAATCTTTTTACACACTTTCAATTTCACACTTCTCTCTCTTACTCTACCTCTATCATGATTCTCTTTCTGTCTTAATTGATTCTCTTCTACTGACTGTGCCAAGTTTGGCTTTAACAACAACTGACGCTTCTTTAGATTTGGATCCAACATCTGTTTGATAAGAGCAAATTTTACAATTTGTACTGTGTGCTCTGCTGCTCCATTTGAAGCAGGGTGGTATGGTGGAACTTTGGCATGTTTCACACCATTTCTGCTCATGAGCTGTGCAAATTCTTATTAGTCAGGAAATTGTGTTAGGGAAATTGATGGGACTGAAGGCCGATAATCCCTGGGGCCTGATAGTCTGCATCCCAGAGTACTTAAGGAAGTGGCCCTAGAAATAGTGAATACATTGGTGGTCATTTTCCAACATTATATGGACCCTGGATCCGTTCCTATGGATTGGAGGTAGCAAATGTAACCCACTTTTTAAAAAAGGAGGGAGAGAGAAAACAGGGAATTATAGCCTGACATCGGTAATGGGGAAAATATTGGAATCAATTATTAAAGATGTAATAGCAGCACATTTGGAAAGCAGTGACAGGATCGGTCCAAGTCAGCATGGATTTATGAAAGGGAAATCATGCTTGACAAATCTTCTAGAATTTTTTGAGGCTGTAATTAGTAGAGTGGACAAGGGAGAACCAGTGGATGTGGTGTATCTGGAATTTCAAAAGGCTTTTGACAAGGTCCCACACAAGAGATTCGTGGGCAAAATTAAAGCACATGGTATTGGGTGTAATGTATTGACGTGGATAGAGAACTGATTGGCAGTCAGGAAGCAAAGAGTAGGAATAAACGAGTCCTTTTCAGAAGGGCAGGCAGTGACTAGTCGGGTACTGCAAGGTTCAGTGCTGGGACCCCAGCTATTTACAATATACATTAATGATATAGACGAAGGAATTTAATGTAATATCTCCAAGTTTGCAGATAACACTAAGCTGGGTGGCAATGTGAGCTGTGAGGAGGATGCTAAGAGGCTGCAGAGTGACTTGGACAGGTTAGGTGCGTGGGCAAATGCATGGCAGATGCGGTATATTGTAGATGAATGTGAGATTATCCACTTTGGTGGTAAAAACAGGAAGGCAGAATATTATCTGAATAATGACAAATTAGGAAAAGGGGAGGTGCAACAAGACCTGGATGTCATGGTACATCAGTCATTGAAAGTTGACATGCAGGTACAGCAGGCGGTGAAGAAGGCAAATGGCATGTTGGCCTTCATAGCGAGAGGATTTGAGTGTAGGAGCAGGGAAGCCTTACTATAGTTGTACAGGGCCTTGGTGAGGCCACACCTTGAATATTGTGTAAAGTCTTGGTCTCCTTATCTGAGGAAGGATATTCTTGCTATTGAGGGAGTGCAACGAAGTTTCACCAGACTGATTCCTGGAATGGCAGGACTGACATATGAAGAAAGACTGGATCGACTAGGTTTATATTCACGGAATTTAGAAGAATGAGAGGGGATCTCATAGAAATATATAAAATTCTGACGAGATTGGACAGGTGAAGTCCAGAACCAGGGGTCACAGTCTAAGGGTAAGGGGTAAGCCATTTAGGACCGAGATGAGGAGAAACTTCTTCACTCAGAGAATTGTGAACCTTTGGAATTCTCTACCACAGAAGGTTGTTGAGGCCAGTTCGTTAGATATATTCAAAAGGGAGTTAGATGTGGCCCTTACGGCTAAAGGGATCAAGGGGTATGGAGAGAAAGCAGGAATGGGGTACTAAAGTTGCAAAAATGATCAGCCATGATCATATTGAATGGTGGTGCAGGCTCAAAGGGCCTAATCCTGCACCTATTTTCTATGTTTCTATGTTTCTGAACAAAATTGCGGCCCATTATCAGACACATTTTCATATGAAGAAAACAATCTTCACAAATTGTCTAGTGTCTCACTTGTTGTTAATTTCCACATTGGAAACATCTTTACCCACTTCAAATGGTTATCAATCACAATGAACAATTTTTGTCCTTCTAGCTCAGCAAAATCTACATGTAACCTTTGCCACACCCTGGGAGGCCATTTCCAAGGCAAAAGATGTAATAGCAGCACATTTGGAAAGCAGTGACAGGATCGGTCCAAGTCAGCATGGATTTATGAAAGGGAAATCATGCTTGACAAATCTTCTGGAATTTTTTGAGGCTGTAATTAGTAGAGTGGACAAGGGAGAACCAGTGGATGTGGTGTATCTGGAATTTCAAAAGGCTTTTGACAAGGTCCCACACAAGAGATTCGTGGGCAAAATTAAAGCACATGGTATTGGGTGTAATGTATTGACGTGGATAGAGAACTGATTGGCAGTCAGGAAGCAAAGAGTAGGAATAAACGAGTCCTTTTCAGAAGGGCAGTACTGATGGTGGTTACTTGCTTACCGATTGACATGTTCTACACTGACTAACAATGTACTCTTTATCTTTATCTAGACCTGACTACCATAAATAACTGCATGCAAAACTCTTGGTCAAGCATATTCCCAGGTAGTCATGAAGATCTCCTAACAATCTCCTAACAATTTATTAAGAATAACTACTCTTGCACCCCATAAGATACAATCTTTATCCACTGATAATTCATTCCTACGAGCAAAGAATGGATTAATATCTTTCTCTGATACCTGGTTTGACCAGCCATTTGCAATGTAATCATACACCTTTGACATAACTGGGTATGTTTTGTTGCTCTACCAATTTCTTCAGCTGTGACTGGCAGTTCATCAATGTATGAAAAATAGAACACTTCTTCCCAATTGGGTGTAACTTGTGATGGGGATGACAACCTGGACATAGTATCAGCATTAATGTGATCAACATTACTTAGATCTACCTTAGAGATAATGTTCTTAGTTTCTAGTCTTTTGAGTTCTTGCTCAACTTTCTCCTTGAGTGCGTATGGTACGGGATGTGGTTTGCAGTAAACTGGTCTAGCGTCCTTCTGTACTCTGACACTCACCTTGAAGCCTTGGATCAGACTGCCTGTTTCACAAAACACCTTCGGATACTTCTTGATGATGTCATCTTTTGATGCAAATCTTGTTTCAACACAAAAAACCTCATTCCAATCTAGCTTCATTGATCCCAACCAATTTCTACCGATAAAGGCAGGCTTGTCTTCAGACACTACTAAGAGAGGCAAGCTCTGAAACTGATCCTTGAATTTCACCAGTACGGCGATACGTCCTACCACAGGGATTTGCTCTCTTGAGTAGCCTTGCAGCTCTATCTTTGACTTTTCAAGTGGAAACTCACTCAACTTGTCAATATTAAATGATTCCGGTACTACATTCACGGATGCACCAATTGCTTTCCATGGGTATCCTGTTTCCCGTCTACATGGATGATGATACATCACGAATCGTTGTTAGATACCCTTGTGCTCCTGATGATGTGTATCTCCAGAACCTCCTCATCCTGTTGCCTTTCTTCAATGCTATGTAGTCTCTGGTGATTTCTACTTGCAGCCTTGAAAGTTGGTTTACTCATCAGTCGCCATGCCCAGCTTTCGTGCAGAAGAAACACTCTGCCTTCACATATGGACAGCTTTGAGCAATGTGTTGTCCCAGGCACTGATAGTGTAACATCAGTGCTCTGTTACCTTGGCCATTTGCTTTGGCCTTGGGGCCCAAATGGCTTTTACTTTTAACCTGCAGGCAATTCACCTCGATTGTCTGATGACTGGAAATGGTGTGAACTTCTCGGGAGTATTGGTCGGCCATATCCATCGACATAGCTGTCTGACAAGCTAAATCAAAAGTCAAGTAAGGGGTTGGCAACAACTTTCTTCTGATTGCTTAATTTTTCATCCCACAAATAAAGCAGTCACGCAATGCTCGGTCCTGAAACTTTCCAAAATGACAGCGAATGGATAGCTTTTTTAATGCTGCAATGTACTCACTGATACTCTCGTCAATTAATTGATTTTGTTTTCCAAAACATTAACTTTCAGCAATTTCCAGGGGCTCAGGACTGTAGTGCTGTTCTAACTTGGTTAGAATCTCTGTCAATGGCATGTCCTTTGGCTTGACGGGAACAAACACATTTTGCAACGCATCATGCACCTCGGAGCCTGCTTCAGTCAAGAAAATAGCCTGTTTTCTTTCTAATACCACCCGGTTATGCTTTTCATCATCGGGGACTACAACGATACTATTTGCAGTGAAAAACATTTCCAGCCGCTCCACATACGCTGCGAAAGTCTCTCGGTCATGATTGAACTCACCCAAATGCCCTATCGTTCCCATAGGAGTGGCCGTCTAGCTCTGCAGGAACCTCCTTTTTATTGTATATACAGCAGTGGTTGCATTATCACAGTAGTCCACTAGGTGGAGCAGTAATCCACTAGGTGGAGCTCTATGATACAGGACCTTTCCCCAAGTTAAAGGCGCGATATAAATACAAGTTTTTTTTGTTGTTGATGCCACGTATCAGTATAGCAAGGTGAGCTATTGCCATTACTATGATTGTGCATGATGATAACTCTGGTTTTCAGCGCACTAACCAATGTTAAAGCAAAGGCTGGTTCTCTTATGACTTAAAAGCACAGGTGAATCTATACTTTGAAATTACGCTCTGTCTGAAGTTAAGTTGACCCATTCCCAACAGTTGCCTCAATTGCAGTTCTTAACTTTCCGGCAATAACATGCTTACCCCAGGCCATAAAAAGTGAGCTGCACTGTTACCACTTAGCTGTGTGCCAATGGGTTGGCAATAACATTGCTGCCTTGTGTATTATCCCTCCCAATATTTGTTAATTTTAGACATCAACATAATCTTGTAGGACGATACCCATCAATAAAATATCAAATGGATGTGATAACTAAGTAAGAAGGTGAAAATATATTGATAAACTTTCGCATAATCCTTTAAAACTCAAATCGGAAATTGCTGACTTATTGTTTGTTTTCTCTCCCAAATTCTAAGTTCTTGACAAATTAACGTGTCCCTGTTAATTACAAATGGAATATTCATTACCTAAAGTGAAGACTTTGAAGACTTTTTTGTGCAGCATTTCGTGGATTGGCATCTAAATAATTTCACTTATCTATTTAAAAGCTTTATTCAGATTCACTTTTTCGCTTTCTTTCGTGGAAAGTGCCTTCTATTGCAGTCTGTAGTGCCTCCATTTGAAGTAGAAATGTTTTTGTTCACTACACCAGGGAAAAATCACACTTGAATGCATGATCATCCAAATATCGAATAAATATTTAAGACACCCAGCTGTCCCAGCAAAATCATAATGCAAGCAATCACTTATAAAAAGGCATCCAATAGCTAGTCTTGACTTCATACTTCAAGCCTGCCATTTGCTTCCCCCATAAAATAAATGACAGTAAAATATTAGGCAACTGCTATTCAGAATGGAATCAATCTTACCTTGTCTGATTTCCCCCTAACATTTAACAAACTACTCAGGCTTCCCACTTCACCAGCGTCTCCGCTGATCCTGGTCCTCTGAGAGGCATGCGGCTGTGTGATTTCAAATCTCTAATCTCAGATGAACAGTTCCTGCACGTCTAAAGAGCTCCCTCTCTGATTGGCTTGGGCTGTGTCTCCCTTCCTTTTCATCTGCCTCATACTTTCTCTCTCTCTCTCTCTCTCTTTCTTCTCTTCTCAAGTACTTCAGGGCAAAATTTTAAAAAAAGGATTGCAGGAAGCACAGCGTTCCCACCGTCCAGGAAAGTTAATTAATAAAAGCCCCGCAGCCTAATTTGCAGCCCGATTGAAAAAGGTGCGGGGTCTGAGCAGCAGTGTAAACTCATCAATTGTGGGCAGAGGGTTAATGTCTTTGCCAATCAGGTGGAGCCGGGGCGCGCAGACGGAGAGAGACGAGACCTTTGGAAAGGAGCTAATCATAAATCTCACACACCGAGCGAAGCTGCTGCATCTGCTAAACACTCGAGTTACACTTCGTTCATCAGGAGGCCACAGCCTACCACTAACTGCACGTCGCAGCTCAGGGGAGGATGTCCTTCCGTGGCCCTGATGTTTAGTGTGCGCAAGGCAAATAGAAATCGTTTGTCAAAAATTGCACCTAATCTCACCGGGGACAAGAGCGGATGGGAAAATATGCAACAAAGAACATTTTTTTTTTTTAAATCAAAAATTTGCAGCATCTCCATTCGAATCCAGCTCCTAAATCAGAGATCTGGGTATAATTTAAACTCTTGCCAAATAAGAGCAGCAATTCAGATAGGCTTCGTGCAAAATGCATAGTGAAATCAGCACCTTGTTCCACTTACTGTCTCCTTTAGTTTGAATGAATGGCACTGGGAGACTAAGTGATTTTGCCGAGCACCATGGGTACTCCAGCTAAGGTATAATTAATGAAGCATCTGTACTGCACCTCGGAGAGCCATCATTATACGTGTACTCGCTGTGGGATGTGTAACAAATCAACTCGGACAACTGATGCGGGGCCACATCACCGACAAATCATCGCCCAACTCAGCAAAACACGACTAGGGCTGGCTTTTCGGGTCTTCCGTCGCCCCTGTTAGCGTCCCGAAGGGGCGGCAATGGCGGCAGCAAGCGCTTCTGGGCGGGCGGCCAGCTTTCAGTGCCCTGCCGGGACATTCGGTGCCGGGGTGCAATGGCCCTGGTTGCGACACTGGCTCAATATTTGGATCGTGCCCGACCCATAGCAACCCGCACAGCGCCCCGTGCTGGGACCCCACCTGTGAAAGCAGGCGGTCAGAGCTGAGCTGCTGTGACTGCAGTGAGGTAAGTAATGTCGACCTCAGGTAAGTGTGAGCGTTTTTCAATTTATTTTTCTTGTGATTTATGTTGTGGTGGCATGAGTTACTTATTGGGAATGTTTTTGGTGTTTTCTTTTTTCCAGGCCTTTCTTCTCCCCAGGCCTCGCTACGAGTGCTCCGAGGTCGGCTGTTTAGCTCGGGTTTTTCCCATGCTCAGCCAGTCGAGCGCCCTGAGAGAGGTGTGTAAAGCCTCCCTTAGCGCTCCGCCCCACACTCAGCGCCCAGCTGCCCAATTTTGCTGACTGAGGCGCAAACAATTCCCGGGCGCAAACCTTACCGCCCCTGCCGCCATTACCGCCCCCAAAATCAGCAGAAGCCGAAAGTCCAGCGCTATGTATTGTTGAATGGCCACTTAATTTTCTGGTGAATGTTGGAAGCTGGCCCATTGCTTCCTCGCGCCCTGTGATCGCTCGCCATTCCACCAATCGCGGCAAGCAGAAGCGAGTGGCGGACTTTTAGAACTGCCCGGTGTGATACAGCGCCACACAGGTCAGGAAAATCCCAGATTGACTCCGCAGTCTGTGTTCTGTTAACTGACCTCAGTGTGAGCAGCACTCAGGTCACCACAATAGGTTCAGTGCTGCTGAGCTGGTAAAGATAGGGGTGTGTGGGCTAGAAATCAGCCGCGATCGTGGTCCCTCGAACGAGGATGACTTGCTTCCACGAGAGTTCACAGATGTTTCAATGAAGTACTCGATGCTCCAGTCTTGAACTCCAATTGAAGGGGGTGGAAGATGCCTGTGCGTGGATTTTTTTTTAACGTGTGCTGACCGTTGCACATCAGCCACCACATGGGCTTGACGAAGCTAGGCCTTTATCCTGTGGCAAGGGTCGAACCAGGACGACTGGAGACCTGCTCTGCTGCACGGACCTAGTGCGCACACATCACTATATTGGTGTCAGCTGTGGCTCAGTAGGCAGCACCCTCACCTCTGATTCAGAAGTTTGTGGGTTCAAGGCCCACTCCAGAGACTTGAGCACATAAATCCAAGCTGACACTCCAGTGCAGTGCTGATGGAATGCCGCGCTGTCGAAGGTGGAGTCTTTTGGATAAGATGTTAAACTGAGGCCCCGTCTGCTCTCTCAGGTGGACATAAAAGGTCCCATGGTGCTATTTCGAAGAATAGCAAGAGAGCCTGGCCAATATTTAACCCTCAATCAACATCACAAAAACAAATTATCTGGTCAGTATCACATTGCTGTTTGTTGGAGCTTGCTGTGCGCAAATTGGCTGCCACGATTCCTACATTACAACAGTGACTGCACTCCAAAAAGTACTTCATTGGCTGTAAAGTGCTTTGAAGTCTTCCTTCCTTCCTTTCATTCATTGCTGGAAAGTGCATGTTTAGATTGGCTTGGCTGAGACTCAGCTAGGTCTGAACCCTGACCCCGGGGGAGGGGGGGGGATGGTTGTATGGAGGGGGGGGCTTCCAATGGAGTAGGAGCTTGGGGGGCCAGGAGGAAGTACTCCTGCTCCTCCTGGCCCACAAGCAGTGCCCCCTGAGCCGGCCATCGCCTTGCTGCAACTGCTTGGAATCCCGGGAATCCCAGGAATCCCGGCCGGTGTTAGTTAGTCGCCCGCCCCTTATCCCGCCTCAGTAAAAGCAGGATGTCACCGGGTTTGAGAGGGTTTCCCGACATGCTTCGATTTCTTTTGCCCGTTTAACCCCCCCTCCCCGCCTGCACCCAATCCCACCAGCTCCCCCACGTTAAAATCCTCCCCTTGGTGTCTACGCTCAAACATAGAGCTTGACAGAATCCTTTGGATTTTCTCCAGAGCAAAAGTCAACATCTTCAGGAGAGGGAGAGACTAATTTGTTTTTATTTGATTTAAATGAGTGGAGGACTCATGCACTGGTCCGGTGACTATATATGACCTCTGATGTCAGCATATGGTAGGAGGAGGCACATATGTCAAATAGAAAAGTAGACTCTGACTAAATTCCCCGACAGCAGACACCCTAAGGACATTCCTTACATACAGTGTTGAGGCACAACCAGCAGACTCTCAGATATTGCAGTCAAACCAGGTTAACTCCCAGTCAGGCCACTGCTGCTCACTACAGTGTTAATATTTTTCTTCTCCAGATCAGATTGACATTTGCCATCTGGAGGTACTGCGCTGAATAAGCAAGCAATGGTTGTCCTCTGGGAAGAGCATAAGGTAAATCTCGAGTCCAGCCCTGACAGAACTAATGCACGACCTGTCCATGTAAAGGTCACAGCCACATTTCATTTCTGCATCTCACCGCGAGCAACAGGGTAAGCACCACAAATAGTTCACATCATAGGCTATGAGTTGCTCTTGATGAACAAAACCTTAATGCATGCATATAACATTCCTCTGGTCTGAACCTTACTTTTTTTTAATTTGTTCCTGGGCTGTGGGTGTCGCTGGCAAGGCCACCATTTATTGCCCATCCTGAATTGCCCTTGAGAAAGTGGTGGTGAGCCGCCTTCTTGAACCGCTGCAGTCCATGTAGTGAAGGTACTCCCACATTGCTGTTAGGCAGGGAGTTTCAGGATTGTGACCCAGCGACGATGAAAGAACGGCCGATATATTTCCAAGTCAGGATGGTGTATGACTTAGAGGGGAACTTGCAGGTGATGGTGCTCCCATGCCCTTGTCCTTCTAGGTGGTACAGGTTGCGGGTTTGGGAGGTGCTGTCAATGAAGCCTTGGCGAGTTACTGCAATGCATCATGTGGATGGTGCACACTACCAGCCATGATACGTCGGTCTCATTAGCCTTGTGTTGCGCTGAGGTGCGGAGGAGGGAGCATCCTCTAGTGTCCCTGTTACAATTACTATCGAGTGACAACCATCATCCTCCACCCCCTTCCTGTGGCTGGAACGTGTGTTTGGGGGACACTTGTTAATAATAGGACACACTTAATTATGTTATGCCTTTCAGAGCCATTTAGCTAATGGACATCCGTATATAGACTCGCACATCAAGGATGGCTACTTGAATTGGCTGAGGGACCAGAGAGATTTTGGCATCTGTGTCCCAACAAGGAGTCACTGCTTCCAGAGGAGGAGGGGAGAGAACTGGGCTAAAGGAGGTTTGTCAAACACAGAACTCCACAGAGGATCCCTGTAGGTGGGATTAAAAGTAATTAATTGCATGTGAGTGGTCTCGGGATGGGTACATACTATTTGTAGTACTTAGTCATTGTTATACTTTCCCCATTAACTCAATTAGGGAAATGTATTACACTGAGTTTTCACACAATGCAGAATGACATAGAGGGTGCGACTGGTTTTAATCATCGATTGTTGCTGTAATTTGTGCTTTAAAACTTATAGCTTGAGGCAGCCTGGTAACAGATTTTCCGCAGAAATTCCCTCATTAAATTCTCCTCCAGCGACATCATGGGGGGAAAATTTGTTACCTGCCCAAAATTGGGCGGTGCAGAGGATGATCCCAGTGCCTGAATGGACAGGCCCGAGGTGCAGCTAATATTGGGCCTTGGGTCTTATTATCATTGAGCCAGTGGCCTATGTAGCCCCTAAAGGCATCTCAGAGCAGAGGCTTTATCTGATATGTCCTTGAAGGGGATTGGGAGAGGGTGGGTGTGGGGCCACTGGGAGGTGGGCAGTGATGACGGGGATTGTGATCGGGGGTTGAGGTGGCGATGGGGAGTTGGTCAAGGTCGTGATCGGGGTGGGGGGGGGGAGGCGGGGGGGCGCGGGTTGAGGTGGCGATAGGGAGGCAAGTGATTGTCAACAGTGGCCCAAGTGATTTGAATGTGGAACCAGGAGTATACTTTAACAAGTTAACTTTTTGTTGGCGGCTTACAGTGGTTCCGTTACAAACCACGTGCTCGACCACATGCACACCTGGTTTTCCTGAATGTCGCGACTGAATGGGACGACTGCCGCAAAGCATCCCAATATTACAGAGAGGACTCAAACAGGCATTAGGCCCCATTATTTGCATGTGGTTGTATGTTCTGGCCACTGAGTGTCACTGTGGAGCACACGAAGACTGTCTCAGCCACCCGCCATGTTGGTATCAGTAACTGAAGCAGGTATGTCTTTCAGGCTGCAAATAAAATTAAAACTTTTCTTTTTTTTTTTGGCTGCCAACAGATCCCCGTACTGTATCTCATCTCATCCCCCTGTTGATAAGCTCATCTTTCCTCTTCCCTCTCCAGTGGCAGCCATGGCTGGAACCAGAGCAGGGGAGTTATCCCCAGTGTCTCTGGGCAAATATTTTTGCCTCACTAAAACAGACCATCTGGTCATCATCACATTGCTGTTTGTGGGAGCTTGCTGTGCACAAATTGGCTGCCGCATTTCCCACATTACAACAGTGACTAGACTCCAAAAATACCTCATTGGCTGTAAAGCGCTTTGGGACGTCCTGTGATTGTGAAAGGGGCTATAGAAATGCAAGTCTTTCTTCTTTCTTTCTTCCCCCAAATGTTCCCTTGATCCATGGATATCACTGGGCATCTCTGCAAATGGGATCTTGCCATTTGCTGGTTGACCAGTAAACTGCTCGAGTCTTGCCCAGCTATGGCCCTATTAACAAGGCAGATGTTCACAGCACACACCCTCAGAAGCAAACAAGATTAGCTGCTTGCTTGGCCATCCATACACCCTCTTCATGCAGCACAATAATGTCCCTTTAGATCTAAAGCACATCCTCCTTCCGACTTACAGTAGCCTATTGCAATTTCCCCACATCCAAGAACCAAAATCTACCTCTAATTGAACAGTGCATCAAACCCACCCCTCACCATTGACAGGTCACTGCCATCCCCCATTGGACCTTAAACTCCACTGCCACAGCGGATCATATCCCATATTCTCAAAGATGCCAGAATTCCCACTTCCCTTACCAGTCAACCTCCTTTCTCCTCTGGCTCACAGCAACACGTTATGAGACTTTGTAGTGAAGAATATGGAACAGACTTTACTGATACCCAATAAAGGTGATCAGCCTAAACTGTGTACCGAAAATGGTTTTTCGGTTACAAGTTCTATCTTTTGAGTCCCCTGAGGAACTGTTGAAAACGATGCTCCTGTTATTTTCTATATTTTGACAGCATCAAAATGAAAATAAGACTGTATGATGTATCTATTCCCAAATCCTTTGAAACAGATTATTCATGTAAGCAGTTTGCAGTTGTTTATATCAAAACTACTTCCCATACCCAAGATTTCTTGATGTAAACGTCATAATAACATAAGAAATAGGAGCAGGCATAAACCATTTGACCCCTTGAGCCTGCTCCACCGTTCAATAAGATCATGGCTGATCTGATCATGGTTTCAGCTCCACTTCCCCGCCCGCTCCCCATAACCCCTTATCCCCATATCATTTAAGAAACTGTCTACTTCTGTCTTAAATTTATTCAATGTCTCAGCTTAGACAGCTCTCTGAGGCAGCAAATTCCACAGATTCACAGTCCTCTGAGAGAAGAAATTTCTCCTCACCTCAGTTCTAAATGGGCGACTCCTTATTCTAAGATCATGCCGCCTAGTTCTAGTCTCCCCTATCAGTGGAAACATCCTCTCTGCATCCACCTTGTCAAGCCCCCTCATAATCTTATACATTTCGATAAGATTACCTCTCATTCTTCTGAATTCCAATGAGTAGAGGCCCAACCTACTCAACCTTTCCTCATAAGTCAACCACCTCATCACCAGAATCATCCTAGTGAACCTTCTCTGAACTGCCTCCAAAGCAAGCATATCCTTTCGTTAATATAGAAACCAAAACTGCACGCAGTATTCCAGGTGTGGCCTCATCAATACTCTGTACAGCTGTAACAAGACTTCCCTGCTTTTATACTCCATCCCCTTTGCAATAAATGCCAAGATTCCATTGGCCTTCCTGATCACTTGCTGTACCTGCATACTATCCTTCTGTGTTTCATGCACAAGTAGCCCCAGGTCCCACTGTACTGCAGCACTTTGCAATCTTTCTCCATTTAAATAATAACTTTCTCTTTGATTTTTTCTGCCAAAGTGCATGACCTCACACTTTCCAAAACTATACTCCATCTGCCAAATTTTTGCCCACTCACTTAGGCTGTCTATGTCCTTTTGCAGCTTTTTTATATCCTCCTCACACATTGTTTTTTCTCCCATTTTTGTATCATCAGCAAACTTGGCTACATTACACTCAGTCCCATCTTCCATGTCGTTAATATAGATTGTAAATAGTTGGGGTCTCAGCACTGATCCCTGCGGCACCTCACTCATTACTGATTGCCAGCCAGAGAATTAAACATTTATCCCGACTCTCTGTTTTTTGTTTGTTAGCTTCTATCCATGCTAATACATTACCCCCAACCCCATGAACTTTTATCTTGTGCAGTAACCTTTTCTATGGCAGCTTGTCAAATGCCTTCTGGAAGTCCAAATACACCACATCCACTGGTTCCCCTTTATCCACCCTGTTCGTTACATCCTCAAAAAATTCCAGCAAATGTGTCAAACATGACTTCCCCTGCATAAATCCATGCTGACTCTGCCTGACTGAATTTTGCTTTTCCAAATATCCTGTTACTGCTTCTTTAATAATGGACTCCAACATTTTCCCAACCACAGATGTTAGACTAACTGGTCTATAGTTTCCTGCTTTTTGTCTGCCTCCTTTTTTAAATAGGGGCGTTACATTTGCAGTTTTCCAATCTGCTGGGACCTCCCCAGAATCCAGGGAATTTTGGTAAATTACAACCAATGCATCCACAATCCCTGCCGCTACTTCTCTTAAGACCCTAGGATGCAAGCCATCAGGTCCAGGGGATTTATCTGCCTTTAGTCCCATTATCTTACTGAGTACCACCTCCTTAGTGATTGTGATTGTGTTAAGCTCCTCCTTCCCTATAGTCCCTTGACTATCCACTGTCGTAATATTGTTCGTGTCCTCTACCATAAAGATTGATACAAAATATTTGTTTAGAGTTTCTGCCATCTCTATGTTCCCCATTACTAATTCCCCGGTATCATCTCTAAGAGACCAACATTTTCTTTAGCCACTCTTTTTCTTCTTATATACCTATATAAGCTCTTGCTATCTGTTTTTATATTTTGTGCTAGTTTACTTTCAAAGTCTATCTTCCCTTTCTTCATCATTTTTTTAAGTCATTCTTTGCTGACTTATAAAATCCTCCCAAACTTCTGTCCTCCCACTGGTTTTGGCCACTTTGTATGCCCTTTTTTTTAATCAGATACAGTCCTTTATTTCTTTAGTTAGCCACGGATGGCTTTCTTTTCTCTTGCACCCTTTCCTCCTTACTGGAATATATTTTTCTTGAGAGTTGTGAAATTTCTCTTTAAATGTACACCACTGTTCATCAACCATCCTACACTTCAATCTGTTTTCCCAGTCCACTTTACCCAACTCTGCCCTCATACCTTCGCAGTGTCCTTTATTTTAGCTTAGTACATTGGTTAGAGATCCAACTTTCTCACCCTCCATCTGAATTTGAAACTAATCATTCCAAGGGGATCCTTTACTCGGAGATTGTTTATTAATCCTGTCTCATTACACAGGACCAGATCTAAGCTAGCCTGCCCCCTGTTTGGCTGTTACATACTGCTCAAGGAACCCTTCCCTTATGCACTCTATGAACTCTTCCTCAAGGTTACCCTGACCAATTTAATTTGTCCAATCAATATGGAGGTTAAAATCACCCATGATTATTGCTGTTCCCTTTTTACAAGCCCCCACTATTTCCTTGCTACTGTTAGGGAGCCTATATACTATGCCCACCAGTGACCTTTTTCCTCTTATTATTCCTTATCTCCATCCAAACTGTTTCACTGAGTCATAGAGTCATTATTGCACAGAAGGAGGCCATTCAACCCATCGAGTCCATGCCGGCTCTCCGTAGAGCAATCCAGTCAGTCCCATTACCCTGCTCTATCCCCGTAGCTCTGCAAGTTTATTTCCCTCCAGTGCCTATCCAATTTCCTTTTGAAATCATTGATCATCCCCACTTCCACCACTCTCATCGGCAGCAAGTTCCAGGTCATTACACCTAGCTGTGTCTCTTGCCCAAACCTTAAATCTGTGTCCCCTAGTCCTTGTACCATCAGCTAATGGGAACAGCTTTTCTTTGTCTACCTTATTTAAACTTAAGTCCCTAAACCCTTTTTAAGCTTTACCAGCTAATGAATTTGTTACCCTTGTTTCATTACCCGAAAACTAAAGTTACATTGTAATCCCATAAAACTAAACATTAACCAGTCATGGGTGACATCATTACTAACACTTACTTCCCTATTCAAGCATTTTACATCTCAGAAAACAAGCAGTGCATACCTTTTACAACACTTCAAATTCATCTTGTTTATATCGGAAAGCCTGTTAATCCAACATACAAAGAAGTTTGATGTTAAACTTGTAACTCTCATGATGTTCCCCACCCCCAAACAGGTGTGCAGCCAATGAAAAGTGTGGGTATTGCTAACTACATGCCTGAATCATTATAATGGCCCTGAAATGGCTGGAAAAATAATGGCAAGTTCACGGTACATTATCAGTTTGTAGAAAATTCAGCATTTGGCCATAATTCTCCACAAATTGCTGACGATTGGCATTTAGCCTTGACAAAACCCAAAAAATTGCAACCTCGCTGTGACCCTCCCCATTGAAGTTCATTGCGAGTCATCAAATTTCAGGATTATGTCATTTTATGCAAATTAATCTCATTGAAGCTATTTAGGGCTGGTAACAGGTCTTAAGGACTCTGTTAATGATGTGACTTATGGTCCTTACATGAAACTCAACACTGGAAGGCCAGCAAGGAAACAATGAAGCCGCGGAGTCTCACTCCTGCAGGTAGTAAATTGTTCCTCGAGCTTTTTATAAACTTTTTATCTGCTTTGGCAATATTTTGTGCTAGTCTTGCCAGCTACATGCCTGAAATAATTTTCAGGATGCAAAGCTGTTTCGACACTCAGAAATACAAATGTTATCGATATCTTTCTGAAAATAATATTTTAGGGTTTTTCTCACCTTATGACCAGGACTGATGAAGACTAATTGATAGAAGTTGATTGCTATTATTAGTCAACACCTCCATTATTGTTGTATCATGCGACTGGCAGGATGGTAGACATTTATTCATAACTTCTCACGAACCAATACAACCATTCCCAAACGCAACTTGTTTACAATGTCCTCCTGTTCTTTCTTATTTTTTTTCATATTTTTTCCTTCCTGCCTCTTGTTACTCTCTCTCGAAGTCCACTCGCTTTCTTCCCCTCTTTTTATTTTTCTTTCGTTCCCGAATTTGCTCGAGTCCCGTCTCTGTCATTTGCTCTGTTCCTTTACCTATCCTATTTGTTTCTTTGGTTGGGGAGGTAGATGATTGGTCATGACGTCCATGAGGTCCTAGATGTGATGTTGACATCACTGCACCATTATCAATTCACAGTTCCAGCAAAGTGCCATGCAAATATATGCAGTGCGGCCTGACTGGTGAGGGAAAAAATCCAACTCATGGCGGTCTCTAGGAAAAGCATCATTCCAGAAATTTCTGGGCCAATGAGTTGCCAGCATCAATTTTGCACCACGTGACCAGCAATGTTCTCTTTCATTTTTTGGGGGGCTGCGGCCCATTCAAAATGCACGGTTTTTCCTATTTAAAAACCGGTGTGCTGGCTGCGCAGGAGCTGAAGAACGCTGCATGGCTATGCAGCTTAAAGGGATCATTGGTGACTAGAAAGAAAAATAAGTTGTATTTATATAGCGCCTTTCACGACCACCAGACGTCTCATAGCGCTTTTCAGCAATGAAACACTTTTGGAGTGCAGTAACAGCTCTAATGGAGAAATCACGGCAGCCTATTTACACGCAGCAAGTTCCCACAAACAGCAATGTGATAATGGCCAGATAATCTGTTTTAGGGATGTCGATTGAGGGATGAATATTTGGGATAACTCCCCTGCACTTCTTCAAAACTGTGCCATGGGATCGTTTACGTCCACCTGAGAGGGCCTCGGTTTAACATCTCATCCGACAGATGGAACCTCCGACAGTGCAGCATTCCCTCAGCACTGCACTACAGTGTCAGCCTAGATCTATGTGTCAACCTTCTGATTCAGAGGTGAGAGTGCTACCCACTGAGCCACAGCTGACACTGACTAGGTATGTACAGCAGGTGTGCACACCAATGCTTGGGTGCGATCGAATTTGTATTCCTCTGTGTAAATCACTGCGCGAGATCAACTAGTATTGTAATAAACAGATTTAGATTTTTGTGACCGGTTTATATTTTAGGAATTTCCAGACAGACTGCACAAAAAAATCTGATCCAACACTGAATGGTGTGGGGAGGAAACCTGTTTTGAAATATAATGCAATGTGCTACATTAGTTAATGTAAAACATCATATAGTATTAGCTACAGTAAAACACAATATAATATTAGCCAGTAGCTTTCTAACACAATTGATGTCTTTCAGACCAATTGCTGATTCTCAAAAACAAAATAACCTCTTGAGCTTCTGTACATTTGTATTACTATATGACCTTGGGAATCATAATGGTGGTGATATTACCCAATCACTGTCACAGTGGTGCAAGGATTCTGTGATTTACTTTATGATGTCGGTCATTTGAAATGTCTGAAAGGGAAGGACAGAGGTACAGCAAGACAAGATTCTTGAATCAAAATTTCACTGACGGTAAACATTAACTTGGGAAGAGATGGCATGCTGTTTCAACCTACTTACTGGGTTTACTAGCGCAGTATTTCTGCTGAGCCCATGCACAGACTGACTCAAAACTGAGCTAAATTACATCGAGTCTACGGCATAGAAACAGGCCATTCGACCCAACTGCTCCGTGCCATCATTTATGCTCCACACGAGCCTCCTCCCACCCTACTTCATCTCACGCTATCAGTGTATCCTTCTATTCCTTTCTCCCTCGTCTCAACCACTTCTTGTGGTAGCAAGTTCCACATTTTAACCTCTCTCTGGGTAAAAATGTTTCTCCTGAAATCCCTGTTGGATTTAGTAGTGATTACCTTATATCATCGAATCATAGAAATTTACAGCACGGTAGGAGGACATTCAGTCCGAGCCAGCCGACCATGAGATACCCAGCCTAATCCCACTTTCCGGCTCTTGGTCTGTAGCCCTGGAGGTTACGGCACTTCAAGTGCACATCCAAGAATTTTTTAAATGTAGTGAGGCATTCTGCCTCTACCACACTTTCAGGCAGTGAGTTTCAGACCCCACCATTCTCTGGGTGAAGAAATGTCCCCTCATATCTCCTCTATACCTCCCCCCAATTACTTTAAAACTATGCCCCCTGGTTGTTAAACCCTCTGCCAAGGGAAACAGGTCCTTCCGATCCATTCTATCCAGGACCCTCATAATTTTATACATCTCAATCAAGTCTCCCCTCAGCCTCCTCTGTTCCAAAGAAAACAGACCCAGTATCTCCAATCTTTCCTCATAGCCAACATTCTCCAGTCCAGGCAACATCCTCTTAGATCTCCTCTGCACCCTTTCCAGTGCAATTACATCTTTCCTGTAATGTGGTGACCAGAACTGCACACAGTACTCCAGCTGCAGCCTAATCAGCGTTTTATTGAGTTCAGGCATAAAGTCCTTGATCTTGTATTCCATACCTCGACTAATAAAGGCAATTATTCCATATGCCTTCTTAACCACCTTATCTACCTGGCCTGTTACCTTCAGGGATCTGTGGACCTGCACTCCAAGGTCCCTTTGTTCCTCTACACTTTTCAGTATCGCACCATTTAATCTGTATTCCCTTTCCTTATTAGACCTCCTGAAATGCATTACTTCACACGTATCCGGATTTAATTCAATTTGCAACTGTTCTGCCCACCTAACCAGTACATTGATATCTTCCTTCAGTCTGCAGCTTTCTTCTTCATTTTCAACCACACAGCCTATTTTAGTGTCATCTGCAAACTTTTTATTCATACCCCCGACATTCAAGTCCAAGTTATTGATATAAACCACAAAAAGCAAGGGACCAGCACTGAGCCCTGCGGAACCCCACTGGATACAGCCTTCCTGTTGCAAAAACACACATCAACCATTACCCTTTGCTTCCTGCCTCTGAACCAATTTTGGATCCAACTTGCCACTTTGCCCTTGGGCTTTTACTTTCGTGACCAGTCTGCCATGTGGAACCTTATCAAAAGCTTTGCTAAAATCCATATACACTACATCATACACAATGCCCTTAATGACCCTCCTGGTTACCTCCTCGAAAAATTCCATCAAGTTAGTCAGATACGACCTTCTCTGAACAAATTCATGCTGATTAGTCCATGTTTTTCAAAATGAAGACTTATCCTGTCCCTCAGGACTTTTTCCAATAATTTTTCCACCACTGAGGTTAGCCTGACTGGCCTGTAATTATTCGGTCTATTCCTTTCTCCCTTTTTAAACAAAGGTACAATGTTAGCAGTCATCCAGTCCTCTGGCACCACACCTGTAGCCAGAGAGGATTGGAAAATGATGGTCAGAGCCTCTGCTCTTTCCTCTTTTGCTTCTCTTAACAGCCTGGGATACATTTCATCTGGGCCTGGGGATTTATCCACTTTCAAAGCTGCTAACCCCATAATCCTTCCCCTCTCAGTATGTTTATCTCAGCTAATATTTCACACGCCTCCTCCCTCATTGCATCACCCCTCTCTTTTGTGAAAACAGATGCAAAGTATTCATTAAGAATCATGCACAGATCTTCTGCCTCCACACACAGATTTCCTTTATGGTCTCTATATAATTGACCTTTAATTTTGGTTGCACCCACAAGTGGAAACAGTTTATTCAAATCTACCCTATCAAAATCTTTCATTAATCTAAAAGCCCTCTATCAGGTCACCCCTCAATCTTCGCTTAATGACCCCAGTCAAGTCAGTCTTTCCTGAAAGTGCTAACATCTGGGGGCAAAATTGCCTCGCTCCCCAATTGGGGGTGATAACCTTCAGGGGCCGGGCCTTTTAGCACCTGGCGCAGAAGTCCCACCCCTGACAATAATTTGGGCTTCCCGCCCCTCAAAGGAAGCGGATACTATCCACTTCCTTTGGGGGCAGATCCCGGGGCTCTACTGCAATTAAAGGGGAGGGCCGCTGCACACTCTGCCGGCCCTTTGATGGCTGCCTGTGATGGTCTTTGAGACACTGAGACACCATACTGTGGTTTACCGTTTCCTGCCACAGGGTGGCACCCGTCGAATTCAGAAGACAGTGGAGGGGAAGAGCAGACATTTCGCTCCGAAAATTTACCTTATTGCTAGTTAGGAATCAAACTCCTGTTAATGTGACCCCTCCAGAACCACAGTTAATTAAGTAATTTTTCTTTCTTGCCGCTTTTTCAGATTATTCTTGGATTATTGTAACATTCCTGATGGTGTACTGCAAGAAATCTAGTGTTGTGTTCCTCGTTTTGTATTCTTACACTTCAGCGCACATAACAAAGGATTCGGAATCCGAAGCCCTGATCTTTGGCCATATTTCTTGGTGTTGCAGTTGAAACTAGCTGGTGAAATCAGAGTTATCGCTTGCCTCAAGCTACATTCTCACAGAAGCCAGTGCACCGCCATTGGACCACCAAAGCGGAGTGCCGGGCTGCACCATGGGCTGCCATCGTCAAGCTGACCCAAGAGTTGGCCGACAAAAAAACATGGCGGCCCCAAGAGCAGTTGTCTACCAGCTTCGCGAACCTCGTTGACAGCCGCCTGTGCCAGACTCGCAGCCCGCAGGGCATTTCCTCCTGCGGGACATTAAGGGGTCGGCATGGGGCGGTGAGGGATCACTGCATGCGCTGATGACATCATCGCTGGTTGCGCAGCAGCCCGTGGTATGGCGTGGCCGAGACAGCGCCTCCGAAACTTCCAGAGCCATTTCCAGGAAACACTAATAGGGCAATAAAAGGGGAGAATTTTGCCCCCTCTCAATTCCAGTATCAACCTTGTGAAACTTTTTTGTGCCTTCTCCAGTGCCTCTATATCCTATGGAGAACAGAACTGTGAATAAACCTGGTACTGAGGATGCTTCAACCAAAGCTTTAGTCAAAAGCTGTCCCTTAAGTAATTCTGTGTGTGGGGAAGGAAGGACTGAATAATAAAAACTGAAAGCTGCTATGAATATCTCAAATACAAACAACAGAAACAAGATTATCTTTATTTGGAAGTCTAAACATGATCCAAACTCCTGTATTAGGTGAATGTACTTGGACGTAGATGAATCAGATATTTTTGTTTAAAAATATGTGTTTATTTTGCAGTCTGTTCTTGTTGTTTCATTCAGACAAGTGTAGCATGAAGCTTAATGTGGGAATCTTTGTGCTGAACCATGTTTGTGCATTTAGGATTGGCACTGAACCATTCTTCATTGAATTATTTTACTGGGGAAGGGTTTTAAGCAAGCTTCAAATAATATTGCTCCAACATTATGAACATAACAGGAACAAGGAATGAGAAGGAGCCATTCAGCCAACTGAAGCTCGTCTCTCCCATACAATAACACTCCCATCAGGAGATCTTATTGTGCACTGAACAATCTTAATGTTCTCACCTCTCGAAGGTTGTGGGTTCAAGTCCCACTCCAGAGACTGAAGCACATAAATCTAGGCTGACACTCCAGTGCAGTGCTGAGGGAGTGCTGCACTGTTGGAGGTGCTGTTTTTCGGATGAGACATTAAACCGAGGCCCTGTCTGCCCTCTCAGGTGGATGTAAAAGATCCCATGGCACTCTAGTAACAATCACCTGGTGCATTTCTTATTTATTCCCCTGTCTCTTTGCCTTGCTCCCAGAATGCTCTGCCAAAGGAAGTGGAGCTGGTGCTCAGGTGCCAGCCATGGCTCAGTGGGTAGTACCCCCGCCTCTGGGTCAGAAGGTTGTGGGTTCAAGTCCGACTCCAGAGACTTGAACAGATCTGACACCCCCGGTGCAGTTCTGAGGGAGTGCTGCACTGTCGGAGGTGCCGCCTTTCGGATGAGATGTTAAAACAAGGCCGTGCCTGCCCTCTCAGGTGGACGTAAAAGATCCCATGGCACTATTTTGAAGAAGAGCGGGGGAGTTCTCCCAGTTGTCCTGGCCAATACTTATTCCTCAATCAATATCGCAAAAAAACCCAGATGATCTGGTCATTATCACACGGCTGCTTGTGGGAGCTTGCTGTGCCCAAGTCTTTCTTTCTTTTCCTTTTTATAACTTTATTCACACTTAAATGAGATCAAGAGGAACACAATGATTTGCAGGATGCCATACTTGCATTGTAACTCTGCTGTCAACCTGATCGTACATCAGCATCTTTATTGCAGATTATAAAGTGTGCACTGATATATTCAAATAAAGCATTTTAGAATGTCATCTTTCAAAAATTGTTCATCAAAAGTTTCATCGTAAAACAAAATGAGAATTTGGATCATAGCTCAAGCCACAGTATGGAAACTGTTCTGCTTTATATCGCCATTCATTTCAATGGGATCATGTGCAGCTACTGTTACATACGGAAGTTACATTCTTGGGTGTGTGCTTACTGCATTCAACGGCAAACGATTAAAGCTCAACGGCTGCATCCGGGCAGGAGCAGGAGCAGGTGGGGCGATGAGTGGAGCATCTCTGTCACGCCAAAGTCCCAGAATAGCCAAGAGTAAAATAGCAAGGAACGGCCTAATCTAATAGCTTGATTAAAGGCCCGTTATGCTGGCCTACGAGATACATTTGTCCCCTTGCAGCATAAACGTTTGCATTGCTTTCTTTACCTTATCTTAGGTTTGATCAGCTAGGGCTAGATTTTCCACTCTTGTCCACTTCTGTTTTTGCCCCAGAGGGGCAGCAATGGCGGCGGCGAGATCTCGTCCCGCCCCGCCGGGGTTTTCGGGGCCAGTTTCGGTGGAGGCGCGGAGCATTAGCGCCCGGAAGAGACGAGCCGGTGTGCAGCGCTCCTGGTTGCGACATGGGATCCATTTTTGCCTCCCACCCGAGCTGTAGCGCCCTGCAGCACCCCCTGGTGGGACCGGCGTGAAAGCGGGGGATCCAAGCTGTAGCAACCGCAGTGAGCTAAGTATTGTCGACCTCAGGTAAGTGTGATTGTTTTTTTGTTTTGCGATTTATGTAGTGGTGGCATGAGGTATTTTTTGGGAATGTTTTTTGGTGGGTTTTTTTCAGGTTTTTTTTTCTCCCCAGGCCTCTCAGAGTGTTCCAAGGCCGTCTCTTTAGCTCAGGAATTTCTCATGCTCAGCGGCTTAGCACCTCCCTTACAGGGCTCCGGCCCATATTCAGGGCCCAGCTGCCCAATTTTGCTGACTGAAGCACAAACGTTCTGCAGGCGGTATCATTAACATCCCGAAAACCTAAAAGCTGAAAAGCCAGCCCCTAGAGTTTAGTAGAGAACACATTACCTGTACCAGTAACTCAATAATATCATTGTGCTCCCAAGTACACCATTAACCCCACACCTCTGTTTAGAAGAATTTTGGAATGCAATTTTAATTGAGTGTCAATAATCAAATGTCTTGTCCAACCATACAATTATGCATAAGTATGTAATAATGTACTATCATGTGTAAGTGAAGTAAGCACATGCAAATCATTCACACAATGTATTTTCAGTTAAGATAACCAAAAAGGTTATTTCACAAGATCACAAAATAATCGCAGAAAAGGCTATTTTTTATCCATGTTTGGCAAAGAGACACGAGTGTCTTCTTCCCCATTGTAGCATCTAATTGATCCATAAAAGCTTCCAGGGATTTTACCTCCATTACTCGGTCTGAAAAATTATTCCATGTGTTTATGCTCTTCGTGTGCGCAGGAGAGGCGTGAGTTCGGGGCCCAGAAGAGGCACGGGCCCAGGGGCAGCACGGGTCAGCCCAGACTGCGATATGTGTGCACACTCGGTCCGTGCAGCAGAGCTGGTCTCCCATTGTTTTGGTTAATTGTTGCCACTGGACGAAGACCTAGCTCTGTCAAGTCCGTATGGTGGCTGGCGTGCAATGGCCACCACATGTTAAAAAAATCCATGCACAGGCATCTTCCCCCCTTCAACATGTAGTTCAGGACCTGGAATGTCAGGTCCTTCATTGAAGCACCAGTGAACTCATCCGTTTTTGGCATGGAAGCAAGTCATCCTCGATACGAGGGACCGCCTGAGAAGAAGAACTCTTTGTGTGAAGATCAATGTTCTGATATTTTCCCTAAAAGTATCTTTCTCTACCTTAAACCTGTTACTTCTAGTTCTACTTCCCAGGTTAATTTGAAATAACATAGGAACAGGAGAATGCCATTCAGCTCCTTAAGCCTGTTCCGCCATTCAATGAGATCATGGCTGATCTGCGACCTAACTCCATATGCCCGCCTTTGCCCCATATCCCTTAATACCTTTCCCACATTACAACAGTGACTTCACTTCAAAAATACTTCATTGGCTGTAAAGTGCTTTGAGACATCCAATGGTCGTGAAAGGTGCTATATAAATACAAGTCTTTCCTTCTTTCTTAACAGAAATATATCAATTGCAGATTTAAAATGAACAATTGATCTAGCATCAATTGCTGTTTGCGGAAGAGAGTTCCAAATTTCTGCCACCCTTTGTGTGTAGGAGTGTTTCCTCATTTCACTCCTGAAAGATCTGGCTCTAATTTTTAGACTATGTCCCCTTGTCCTAGAATCCCTAAACAGCAGAAATAGTTTCTCTCTAGCTACCCTATCTGTTCCCCTTAATATCTTGATCTTCCAGCTTTACTTTTTCTATATCCTTAACAAGATCTTTATAATATCACCTCTCAGATACCTCCTTTTCATATTGAGATACCTACGTTTCTCCAATCTTTTATCATAACTCATATACCGCTGACATTGGAGATTAGGCTCATGGCTCTTCACTGTTTTCAGTGTTTGAATCTCTCTCTCTCATCTCTTGATGACCAGAACTGGATTCAGTATTCAAGGTGCGAGCTGGCTGAGGCTCTGTAAAGTTTAATCGTTACCTTCTCTGATCTATAGTCTACGGTATTGGCTCTGTAGTTCAACATCCTCTTGGCTTTGTTGATTGATGTTCAGCATTGATTGATTGTTTGACATATATTAAGACTCTTAAGACTCTTTCGGTTTCATTTTATAGCCATTGCAACATCATTCATGGAGTATGTGTGTCATCTTTTTTTTTGCCTATCTGTGGTACTTATGCTTGACTGCAGTAAATTCCATCTTCCATTGTTCTACCAACTTATATATCATGTCCAACTCATTGGCCCAGATTTTGCAGTCAGTTCGCTGATAGCTGCCCACAGATTTTTCACGGGCTTTTGAGTGGCAACTTGCTGTCATCGGGCAGCTGATATAGCATGGCATGTGGCATGTGTGATCAGGAAATTGAACAGAGAGGCTCTTCAACCAATCAGATTGAAGAATCCTCACTGAGACACGCAGAGTCTAAACTAGGGAGTATCAATTAGAAAATGTAATTCATTGTAAAATCTTTTATAGAGAGTAAAATAAAGAGAGCGAAAGAAAGATGGGATAAATGGAGCGATAAAAGAGACAGAAGGAAAAAGTAAAATATATATTTTTAATGTTTTTAAATCTCCAACAATAATTCAATTCTGAAGGAAAGAGATGCCACACTTTTAAAATGAAATGATTAATGCCAAATAGGTTGTTTGGCAATAATTAAGACTTATCACGCTGTTAAAAATTCACGTACATCTGAATGCACTAGCCTTAACTTTTTCTGCCATGTTCAGTGGGTAACTAATCGGTAAGTACAGCAACTTCACATCCTAACATGGATTTCAAAGCCGAGTCTATCGATGAGGAAATGGTGTAGCGAAGCTTGTGGAGGAACTGGGCAAATCGGCCAACAAGTACCTGATTTCCACATTTAACTGCACGTGTTCAGACTCTGGAGGTTGCTGCCCAATTTATTCCATATAATAACAGTAAGGACTGATAGCCTCACCATTATTTTTAACACAAAATCTGACATATTATCTCATTTCTGAGCTGCCTCTTCTGATTCCACTGCCCCTCCTAGTTTGGTACCATCTGCAAACTTAACCATTTTGCCTTGAGCTTCTGGATCCAGAGCGCTTCTGTAATTTAGAAACAGTAACCCCATCATTAACCCCGAAGACACCGCACTCACTATTCTTTCCCACCACTCCTCACTCTGACATAACTTCTCTGATGAGTACTCACTCTTTTATAAGAACATAAGAAATAGGAGCAGGTGTAGGCCATCTGGCCGCTCGACCCTGCTCCGCCATTCAATAAGATCATGATCTTGGCCTCAACACCACGTTCCTGCCCGCTCCCCATAACCCTTGACTTCCTTATCGTTCAAAAATCTGTCTATCTCCACCTTAAATATATTGAATGACCCAGCCTCCACCACTCTCTGGGGTAGAGAATTCCAAAGATTCACGACCCTCTGAGAGAAGAAATTCTTCCTCATTTCTGTTTTAAATTTTCCTATCCTTCAACCAGATTCTTAACCAGTCCAAGGTTCCCAGGCTAATATTGCACATTTCTTTACTCTGAATTCCCACAGTTTTGAATTTAATTAATAGTCTTTCATGTGGCACTTTATCAAAACATTTTTGGAAGTCAAGGCATGCCACGTCACACGGCTCAACACAATCCACTTGAGTTGTCACTTCCTCCTCAAAGAAGTCGGAGGTCCTGAAAGAGGTTGGGGTGATTGGTCAAGCATGGTCTCTCCCTTGTGAAGCCAAGTTGATTGTTAATTGGATTATTGTTGTACAGATAATCCTTAAAGTTATTTTTGATGACCAATTCCATTATTTTACATGGAAGGGAAGGAAGATTAATGGGTTTGTAGATGCCTGTATCTGTTTAGTCCTCCTGTTTGAATATGGCCATCATATTGGCCTGCTCCCAATCTCTGATATCTCCCAGAGACCATTGACGAACTCATAATGATTGGTGCTGATCGACAAATCTCATCCTTCGTTTCCTTCAGCATAATATATCTGGGATAAATGTCAACTCTCACTGGAGATTTATCTGCCTTGCACTCAATTAGCATGTCTAGGACAAAATTATTGATTTTACTTGGGATATCTTTGTTTGGAGAGGCATATTTCTTAAGTCTTCCCTTGTGAATACTTACTTAAAACAAAATTGAACAGGGTTTACCGATCATGATGGATCTCCACGATACACGTCAGGTACAAATGCAAATTGAAAAAACTGATTCCCCAAATGCAGTGAAAACACAGTATTAGATTCTTCTTGATGAATTAGCTTCCCGGCATACTATTTCAATGACAGAAAGCTTCTTGCTGGAATAAACAAACTAAGGTATAAAAATCGTTAATTTATCCAACAGCAATAGAGTTATCAGCCAAAACACTCAAAAAAAAAGTTTGATGAAGACATCAAGAATATAAAGCAAACAAACCTAGTCAACATCACTGAAAGTTAAGAAGAAAAAATAAAACCGAAGAACTGCTACAGGTTGGTCTAAAATTGTCTAGTCAATAATATGTAGATTTTCTAGTCTCTCCTGATAATTCACTCGATAAAGCTAGTAAGTAGCTGAGCCATACACATGAGAAGGTCACAAATTAAATGTGCAGTCTCCACTGACTTATTTGAACCCAGTCAAGGTGGCAGTGGGGTGATTTAATTCATCACATTGCCCCGGAGCTAAGAGGAGGAAATTCAGCCTGGCTTTGCACCAATGTTCCCTCTTAGAACATAAGAAGATAAGAAATAGGAGCAGGAGCAGGCCATTTGGCCCTTCAAGCCTGCTCCGCCATTCAATAAGATCATGGCTGATCTTCTACCTCAACTCCATCTACCCGCACTATCCCCATATCCCATAATTCCTTTAGTTCCCAAAAATGTATCGACCTCTGTCTTGAATATACTCAACGACTGAGCTTCCACAGCCCTCTGGGGTAGAGAATTCCAAAGATTCACAAACCGTTGAGTGAACAAGTTTCTCCTCATCACAGTCCTAAATGGCCAACTCCTTATCCTGCGACTGTGGCCCCATGAATTAGATTCCCCAACCAGGGGAATAATTTTCTCAGCATTAAACCTGTCAAACCCGTTAAGAATTTTATATGTTTCAATTAGATCACCTCTTATTCTTCTAAACTCTAGGGAATATAGGCCTAGTCTACTCAATCTCTCCTCATAGGGTAATCCCCGCATCCCAGGAGCCAGTCTACTGAACCTTCGTTGCACTCCAACTAATGTCTTTCCTTAGGTAAGGACACCAGAACTGTGCACAGTACTCCAGGTGTGACCTCACTAATGCTCTGTATAATTGTAGTAAGACTTCTTTACTCGTAGGGGCCGAAAGTGCCCGAAATGAGGCGCACCTACTGTTTTCGATGTGTTCTGGCCGCCCTGTACATTGGGGCGGCATAACCGTTGAAATGAAGCACTTCAGGGATTTTTCTTGAGCGGGGCGGAAGTGTCATCATGATGGGGGTGGAAGTGGCGGCAGGGCGGAGTGGCCGTCACTAGCGGGGCGGAAGTGGGGGTGGGCAGTGTAGCCAAATCTGTCAGTCGTCAGTGTCATCGCGCTGGCCTGTCACAACGTCTCTCCCCGTCAGTTAAAGGGGAGGGGCGCTGCGAACTCTGCAACCACTTTATTGTCAAACACTGGGGAGGATTTCGGCCTGGAGGGGTGCAAGGCTGCCTGTTGGTGTCCCGGCCGAACCCGCGAACATGAATCCTAATTTTGTGTAATAACCTCCTCTGTGGCACCTTAACGAATGCCTTCTGCAAATTAAATAGACTGCATTCATTGGTTCCCTCTTATCCATCTTATTTTTTTATGCACGGTTGAACCCGCGGCCATAATTGTCGAACCGACCTGGCAGTCGGCCGACAAAACGAAATAACATGGCAGCCGTGGCAAGTGCGCCCTCCCCCTTAAGGGCGGCCGGGCCACCAGTCCACAGCGAGTGTACCGACAGCAAAAGCACCGAATGGCAATTTCACGAGGGGGTTCCCGCCAGTCGGTAAGGGGTCGCCGCATGCACGCCGCTGCGGCAAAGTGGGCGGAGCGTTCCTGGGCACCTCTCCAAAACTCACGAAGGGCAATTTACAAAATGGCGACCCCGCCGCGGAGAGTCGGCGGCCATTCCATGCCGCCCCTTGGAGACCGCTTTCAGGCGGCCAGAGGCCTTATCGGAAGGGCAATTTCGGCACCTTATACTCTAAACCAAAAGCTAACATGCCATTTGCTTTCCTCGTCGCTGGCTGCAACTGCATGTTAACTTTCCGTGATTCATGTACAAGGACACCCAGGTCCCTCTGAATGCAAACATTTCCCAGTCGGTCTCAAAAAGTATTCTGCTATTTTGTTGTTCCTACCAAAGAGGATAACTTCATGCTTCCCCACCTTGTATTCCATTTGCGATGTCCTTGTCTCTATCTCTCTGCAGTCTCTTTGTTATCCTCCTCACAGCTTACTTTCCCACTTTACTTTGTATCATCAGCAAACTTTGATATGTTACACTCAGTCCCTTATCTAAGTCATTAAAATAGATTGTAAATAGCTGAGGTCCAAGTACTGATCCTTGCGGTACCTTACTAGTTATAGCCTGCCAACCCGAAAAATTCTCATTTATTCCTACTCTCTGTTTTCTGTCCATTATCCAATCCTCAATCCATGCTAATGTATTACCCCCAATCACATGAGTCCTAATTTAATGCAATAACCTCTTGTGTGGCATCTTATCGAAACCTTCTGAAACTCTAAATATATTACATCCACTGGTTCCCCCTTATTCATCTTATATTTTTGTGCATGGTCCCTTTAACTAGCTGCGTGGCCCATTCAAATTTTCGCGCATTCGCGATTTCTTCCACATAAAAGCCAGTGAGTGGCCTACGCGGGACCTGCACACCGCTGCGCAGCTTAGCGGGTAGGTTGGTTTCTGCTCATGATCGCTATCCATTGACTCATGCTTCAAAACGGACAAATGTGTACAGAACCAAACGTGGCTGTGATTCCCTCACAAACTGATGCGTTTCTCAGTACACATCCAGGTTCACGGATGGGAAATAGTCATTTGCGTCTGGGAACAGTAATATAGTTGTTAAGTTACTGGACTAATAATCCAGGGGCCTGGACATGTGATCCGGAGACATGAGTTCAAATCCCACCACGGCAGCTGGGGAGTATATCATTCAATTAAATAAATCTGGAATATAAAAGCTAATACTAGTAATGGTGACCATGAAACTACTGGATTGTTGTAAAGACCCATCTGGTTCACGAATGTCCTTTAGGGAAGGAAATCTGCCGTTCTTACCCAGTCTGGCCCATATGTGATTCCGGACCCACAGCATTGTGGTTGGCTCTTAACTGCCCTCTGAAATGGGTCTTTGGGCCTAGCAAGCCATTCAGTTCTGCCAAACTGCTACAAAAAGAACAACAGTTCTTCTCAAGGGCAATTAGGGATGGGCATTAAATGCTAGCCTTGCCAGCAACGCTCGCATCCCATGAACGAATACACTTTAAAAAGTGTGAGGATATATGGCACCCAGGTAACTGCATCCCAGTGGGAACTACCACCTTCTGAAGAAAGGATCGGAACATGAAGAACATTGGGGGAAAAAAAGACCCCTGGTTCTAGAATTGGTGATAATCTCAAACATATTATCAGGGTTCAACTTAACTATTCCCTCAAGAATCTTGAATACTTGAATAACATCTCCCCAAGACTTCTCCTCAGAGTAAAGGATCCTATGCTTTTCAACCTGATATTTTAACTAGGCCTCAGTTTGGCTGTTTTTTTCTTCACGGTCTCCAATGTCTGATATCCTTGCTGTAGGGACACCAACTAAAATGGTACACAGTGCTCTAGGTGTGGCCATATTAGAGCCTTGTACAGACTCTTTTTCACCTAGAGTACCACGTGCAGATCTGGTCACCACATTACTGGAAAGATGTGGTTTCATCAGAGAGGGTACAGAGGAGATTTACGAGGAATTTGCCTGTACTGGAGAATTTTAGCTGTGAGGAAAGATTGGATAGGCTGGGGTTTTTTTCTTTGGAACAGAGGAGGCTGAGGGGAGACCTCATTGAGGTGTATAAAGTTATGAGGGGGGCCTAGATAGAGTGGATAGGATGGAACTATTTCCCTTAGCAGAGGGGTCAACAACCAGGGGCATAGATTTAAAGTAATTGGTAGAAGGTTTGGAGGGGATTTGAGGGGAAATTTCTTATATAAAAATTAATTGATAACATTTTATTTTTCCATCTTTTAAAACTCTTATGCTGGTAAAAGCAGGCTTTGTGTCTCGCTTTACCAGGTGTAAGAGTTTGAAGGACAGTCGCTGGGCAGGAGTTCGGCAAATAGCTCAAATCTCCGCCCGCGAAGGCTCTTCTCCCAGGGATACGTTAGAGCTGTCAAAAGGCTGTCACAAGTGCCGGTTTTCGGTGGGGGTCTGGAACTCACTGCCTGAAAGGGTGGTAGAGGCGGAAACCCTCACCACATTTAAAAAGTACTTGGATGTGCACTTGAAGGGCCATAACCTACGGACCAAGAGCTGGAAAGTGGGATTAGGCTGGATAACTCTTTGTCGGCCGGCACGGACACGATGGGCTGAAATGGCCTCCTTCCGTGCTGTAAATTTCTAGCATTCTATGATTCCTGGGAATTGGGCTGTAACCTTCTGGCTAGATCTGGTTAGCTTTCCTGTTGTGCACACTGCTGTTGGTTTCACTGCGTTTTACACCATATTTCTCCTCTCTCTGTCCTATAGCCTGGAGCGATTTAGTTCATAATCACGCTGTTAAATTCCCTTCCCTGGTCTCATTACCTTACATTTGTCCAAATTAAATGCCATTTGCTACTTATCAGCTCATTTTTCAAACCATTCGGATCCCTTTGTGTTTGCTTTGCCTGTTCCCTAATGTCTCAATGTCTTCCCTGCAAATGGTGTCATCTGCAAATTTAGAAAGTTGTATTTCTTTCCCCAGTTCCAAATCACTTATTACTCTGTAAAAGTAATGGGGCCAGCACTGATCCCTTTTGCATCCTCATATTCCACTTACAACCACTCTTTGATTTCTCTAGTTTAGCCATTTCCAATCCATCTCTGAAGCTTGCCTCCTATTCTATCTTTTCTTACCTTGTGAATTAATTGCTTTCATGGCCTAGTATTAGAACTCTTGCTGATATCAAAGTAGGTCACATCTATAGAATTTCCATTGTCAACAAGATCATTTATTCATGAACTCCTGCAAAGTTGGTAAGATCCCTTTCCCATAAATCCATGCTGACTCCCTCATAACTTACATACCTTACCATACCATGCATCATAACATAAGAACATAAGAAATAGGAGCAGGAGTAGGCCATTCGGCCCCTCGAGCCCGCTCCGCCATTCAATAAGACCATGGCTAATCTTCTACCTCAACTCCACTTTCCTGCACTGTCCCCATATCTCTTGATTTCCTTAATATCCAAAAATCTATTGATCTCTGTCTTAAATATACTCAATGACTGAGCTTCCACAGCCCTATGGGATAGAGAATTCCAAAGATTCACCATCCTCCCGAGTGAAGAAATTTCTCCTCATCTCAGTCCTACATGGCCGACCCCTTATTCTGAGACTGTGACCCCTGGTTCTAGACTCCCCAGCCACAGGAAACATCCTCCCTGCATTTACCCTGTCAAGCCCTGTATGCTTCAATGAAATCACCTCTCAATCTTCTAAACTCTCAAGAATATAGGCCTAGTCTACTCAATCTCTCATCTTACGACAATCCCCCCATCTCAAGAATCAGTCTGGTGAACCTTCATTGCACTCCCTCTGTGGCAAGCATAGCCTTCCTTCGGTAATGAGACCAAAACTGTACACAATATTCTAGGTGCAGTCTCAGCAGAGCCCTATATAATTGCAGTAAGACATCATTAATCTTATACGCAAATCCTCTTGTAATAAAGGCCAATGTACCACTTGCTTTCTTAATTGCTTGCTGTACCTGCATGTTAACTTTCAGTGATTCGTGTACAAGGGCACCCAGGTTCCTCTGAACACCAACATTTCCCAATCCCTCACCATTTAAAAAATACTCTGTATTTCTGTTTTAAGTCCTTATCATATTATACCATACCATACCTACCTTATTATTTCATTATTGCCTCTTTTAGAATGCTTTCTAATACTTTACCTGGAACAGATGCATTCCTGATTTCACTACACTCCTTCCCTCTGACCTGATGGTCAATAGCAGATGGTCACAATTAGTTTCCTTCTCTTCATCCCCATCGACTGAATCTCCGCCTTATCTGCATCTGAATCAGATAGGTCCATATATTTTATAATCATGTATTCTTTTCCCATATAAGGCTGCATTCCTTCCCAGTTTTGATTTTTTATCTCTATAAAATAATCTATATTATCATCATAGGCGGTCCCTTGAAGCGAGGATGACTTGCTTCCATGCCAAAAAGGGATGAGTTCACAGGTATTTCAATGAAGGACCTAATGTTCCAGATGCGGAACTACATCGTGAAGGGTGGAAGATGCCTGTGCTTAAGAGTTTTTTAACGTGTGGTGGCCATTGCACACCAGCCACCAAATGGGCTTGACAGAGTGGCAAGGATTACCCAAGACTAACTGGAGACCAGCTCTGCTGCACAGACCGAGGGTGCACACATATGGCAGTGTGGGCAGTGTTACTTCGCTCTATGGACTCTTGCTGCTCCTTCGCCCCTTCGGCTGTGCCTGCCCGCACTGCAGCAGCACAGGCTGCTCCCTGCAGTGGTATGCTGCCGCATGCTGCTTCCTCCAATGGCCCCGGCCTGCTGATGGTCTTGCAGGCCGGGACCGTGCCGATTTCCGGGCCGGGCCACCACACGCTGTTCCCTCCAATGGCCCCGGCCTGCTGATGGTCTTGCAGGCTGGGACTGTGCCGATTTACGGGCACGGGTAATAATCATGAGACGACCACCAATGAGGTCCTGCTTCTTAATTTAGTACCCTTACCTTTACGCACCCTGTGCCATTGTGGAACCAGGTCTTTGAGATGACTATGGTGCCATAGTCTCTCTCTCCAGCAAGGACCTCCATTTTACTCTGAAGATTCTTTATATTCATATTTAGAAGTTTGAGGCATCCATATTTTTCCACTCATCAACTGATGTGCTCAATGCTGTCATTATTTCCTGGTGTGCTCTTATCCATATATGCTGCGCAATAACTGGTGTACTTCAGGAACTTGAGCACATAAATCCAGGCTGACACTCCAGTACAGTGCTGAGGGAGCGCTGCACTGTCGGAGATGCCGTCTTTCGGATGAGAAGTTAAACTGAGGCCCCTTCTGCCCTCTCAGGTGGACGTGAAAGATCCCACGGCACTATTTCGAAGAAGTGCAGGGGAGTTCTCTCCGGTGTCCTGGCCAATATTTATCCTTCAATCAACATAACAAAAACAGATTATCTGGTCATTGTCACATTGCTGTTTGTAGAAGCTTGCTGCGCACAAATTAGCTGCTGCGTTTCCCACATTACAACAGCCACTATCCTCCAAAAGTACTTCATTGGCTGTAAAGCGCTTTGAGACATCCGGTGGATGTGAAAGGCGCTATATAAATGCAAGTCTTTCTTTTCTTTGTGTCTGCATTTGAACGATTGCCTATCAGCCTCTGCGTTGCACCATAACAGTTAACTTCTGTATTTGTTTTGCATCATAGTTCACAACAAACCGTGTAATCTGGAAAATGTAACATGTTTCCATTTTTCGGCGTGACAACTCTAGCTATTACTCTGCACTTTGTATGCGGCCTCTTCTATTTACAACACAAATAAAGTAAGGTCTGGTGTCTTCTCAAAAGCTCCTAAATACCTAATAATGTAGTGGCATTGGCAGGGATCTAGTAGTAAGCTGAGTGTTTACCCTTTCAGTGAGGGAGGATCTGCGGGCTTAGGGAGTCTACAGAGCTAACATTTCCAGTATTTGTAAAGCAATATTGGCCTTAAACATGTGTTATGGCTTGCATATTATGTGCCCTGCTTGATCAATTGAGTGATAATCAGTGGAAGCACAAATGTTTGCACATTTTAAATTAGCAATCCCAGAGGCAGAGCTTTCAGTGATGGGAATGTACATCGGGAAGCGACAGTATCGTAGAGCAAAGAAGGCCTTTCAGCCCATCAGGTCTGTGCCGACTCTGTGAAAGAGCTATCCTAATAGTCCCACTCCCCAGCGTGCCCGATTCGTGGCCTGCACAATTTTTTAACACATAAAGGTAAGAGTTAGTAGGCTGTGTGAAGAGGCAATGGACGTAATTTTATGGACACCCAACTCCCCCTCACCCATCACCCCCTGTGCTCGCTGACCTACATTGGCTTCCGGTTAAGCAACTCCTCCATTTCAAAATTCTCATCCTTGTTTACAAATCCCTCCACGGCCTCGCCCCTCCCTATCTCTGTAATCTCTTTCAGTCTCACTACCCCACGTGATATCTGCGCCCCTCTTATTCTGCCCTCTTGAGCATCCCTGATTATAACTGCTCAACCATTGGTGGCCATGCCTTCAAATGCCCAAGCTCTGGAACTCCCTGCCTGAACCTTTTCGCCTCTCTACCTCTCTTTCCTCCTTTAGGGCACTCCTTAAAACCTACTTTTGGTCATCTGCCGTAATTTCATTCTTATGTGACAGATACATTCTGATGTCAAATGTATCTGTTTTGTCTTATAACACTCCTGTGAAGTGCCTTGATGTTTTACTACGTTATAGGCTCTATATAAATAAAAGTTGTTGTTGTTGTAACTACCAGCAACCCATTTCGGAATTTTGGGCACATGTTGCCCACAATTATACAACTGCTAAAATGAAAAGTTGAAAAATCACAGGGAGAGCACTCCTGAACTACGGCTATCCGCTGTGAGCGGGTAAGGCTCACACTGGCAGCGTGGACTGGTAACATTAATGTCTCACCCAGTGTTTCTTCTAAACAAAATCCTGGCAGATAATAAGGAATGTGGCTATATGAAAGCGCAGATATTGGAAGTATGTTTGAACTATTCCTCCTATAAACCAAACGTTTTTCAAATAGAGGTAGAAATACATTCTTTACTTGATTGTAGTGAACTTTTAGGGAGGCAGTAGTATCAGCTGTGTCTCAGTGGACAGCACTGTCACCTCTGACTCAGAAAATCCCACTCCAGCGACTTGAGCACATAAATCTAGGCTGACACTCCAGTGCTGTGCTGAGGGAGTGCTACACTGTCAGAGGCGCTGTCTTTTGGATTAGACGTTAAACCGAGGCCCCGTCTGATCTCTCAGATGGGCTTAAAAGATGCCATGGCACTATTTAAAAGAGCAGGGGAGCTATCCCCGGTGTCCTGGGCCAATGTTTATCCCTCAAGCAACTTAACAAAAAAAACAGATTATCTGGTCATTATCACATTGCTGTTTGTGGGAGCTTGCTGAGCGCAAACTGGCTGCCGCGTTTCCCACAACAGTGACTACATTGGCTGTAAAGCGCTTTGAGACATCCAGTGGCCGTGAAAGGTGCTATATAAATACAAGTCATTCTTTTTTTTTATTACAGCAATAAGAAAGAGTTTAACTTAACACAGAAATGTTGGGCAGCTTTAGGTGTTGAAGCGTGTCTGGCATTGGAAGCTATTTGCAAGATCTGAGCCTCTTAATGTTCAAAGAGTAACACTCTGATTGATTTCACTGGTGTTGCACAAACATGGTTGCAGTGATTTCCAAATTTTAAAAGAATTGAGTCATGCTGAAATTTGATTCATCTTTATTTCAAGTTTGTGGACATAGTGTGGACAACAATTGCATTCACTGACCTCGCCACAGATATTTAATTGTCCAAAATCACTTGTGCAAGGCTTCTGTTTTTCGTGAATTAATTGCTTTGTCCTCCAATTTACGCTCAATGACCCTACTCGAAGGCCGCTATTTTGCCCACAGGGTGGGTAGCGAGGCAGCGGACGGCCACAGCGGGATCCTGGCCCGCTACACGTTCCATCAGTCTCTGTTGAAGTGATTTTACCTTGATGGGGCTTGTTAAGCCTGCCCAGCGAGGTTCCCGGCCAATTAAAAGGAAGCGGGTCTGATGATGTCATTTGATAATGCGTCATCAGTCATTTTCCTTAAAGGGACCGTGGCAGCATTGATTTTGACAGTTGTGCTGTCAGTGTTCTATAGCATTGAGGTGCTGCAAACACTGACAAGCACTGCACAAAGGTTCATGGCTGCACCCAGGCTCTCCCATGACTCCCTCCAGATGCTTATGGAGGGAGTCACAGCACACAGGGAGGTTCTCTTCCCTTCTAATGGGTGGAAGGGACCTCCCCAGGACACCAACACAGCCTGATTGCACATTTCACAGGAGGGCCCAAGCAGGGATGTGGTCAGGAGTTGGCTGCAGTGGCGCAAATCTTTCAATGATCTCAGTAGATCACAAAATGTTACTGCAAAGCCCCACTCAACCTCATCCTGCCGTGCCACTCATCGCAACCCCATCACTCTGCCTTCCCTACCCTACTCCTGCACAACCTTACTCACACCAACTTACCTTGCACCTTCACCCATCCCTCTCTCTCTATCTACATTATCACATCTCCACCTCACTAGCCACACCTCACACTCACCCTTATCCTTGTCCAATCATACCAACTAACAACACACAAGGCTAGGCACTTGAGTGTTATCGTCAATGCTGATGTAAAGTTTCTGCTAATGTGTTGTCAGAAATTGAAATTTATATTTTCAAAGTGAGTTCTCGGATGGCTGTACAGTCCAATATGGGAATTACAGTCTCTGTCACAGGCGGGACAGACAGTCGTTGAAGGAAAGGGTGGGTGGGGAGTCTGGTTTGCCGCACGCTCCTTCTGCTATCTGCGCTTGGTTTCTGCACGCTCTCGGCGACGAGACTCGAGGTGCTCAGCGCCCTCCCGGATGCTTTTCCTCCACTTAGGGCGGTCTTTGGCCAGGGACTCCCAGGTGCCGGTGCGGGTGTTGCGCTCTATCAGGGAGGCTTTGAGGGTGTCCTTGAAACGTTTCCTCCCCAGTCAGAAACAGGTCTAGCACTCGCTTGAAGGACTTCGGCAAATCAGCATCCAGCGTACGAGATGGCAGCCTGGTCCAGATGCCCACTGTTCTCGGGGAAAAGAACCACTTCCTAACATCTAACCTAGATCTGGCCTTATACAACTTAAATTTGTGACCCCGGGTTTCTCTCTCACCCAGACACACAACACAACTCTTTGCAATCTGTCAGCAATGTGACAGCAATATGTAAAATACATCATTTGCATTTGTACTAATAAATATAAACCATGGCCCAGAAATTCGGTCGCGCCTCTGATGCGGCGTTGATCCAGGCACAGCGGTAAATCTTGCGCCGGGAAATGGTTTGCGTCTCCAGCTGCAAAATTCACCAGCTGGGCCCTGAGTGTGGAGCGGAGCGCGAAGGGAGGCGTTACACACCTCTCTCGGGGCACTCGGCTGGCTGAGCAACTGAAAATCCCCAGCTAAAGAGCCGGCCTCCGAGCGCTTCCGTGGAAAACAAATCGCGGAAAAGAGCAACAAAAACATTCCCTTGCCATTACTGACGCCACCCCAACATAAATCGCAAAAATAAATTTGAAAGAAATCTCGCTTACCGCAAGTCGGTATTACTTCCCTCACTGTGGTCGCTGCAGCTTGGACCGCCCGCTTTCACAGGCAGTCCCACTAGGGGGCGCTGCGGATCAGGCAAGTTTCAAGTTTCGAGCCGGTGTTGCAACCGGGGGGGGCGTTGCACACTGGCTCGCCTCTCCCGGGCGGTACTGCGCCGCGCCCCTGCAAAACCGGCACCGAATGTCCCGGCGGGGCGCTGGAAGCTGGCTGCCTTCCCAGAACTACTTTCCGCTGCCATTACCGCCCCTCCGGGGTGCTAACAGGGGTGGCAACATATCGAAAATCCAGCCTCTGGTCTTTTATATTTCATCACATCATCCTTCAACTCTCCTATGTGTTTTCCATTTTTATTTTAAATGTCACACCAAGTAAATCACATGCAATTTATTTTTTGTTTCGTTGGCTATTTTTGACATATACAATTCTGTCAAAGTAAATAAAAATTTTAAAATTGTAAAAGCAATCAATAGAATGGTATCAACAATGTGACCCTTTCTCGTCCTAGATGAAGACTTGACATTATGAATGGTGCTAGTACGTCGACGGAAATATTTAATTCACACTGGGTAGGCTCTCTTTTATTTATTATTTTACCTTTCCGGTTTTACTTTGTTACTGTCTATAAACTATTTTAACGCGTTATAAAGGCATACTTCAGTAAAGTACTCAAACAAAAAGCAAAACGCGGTTCTAAACTATAGATGGGAGGGCCAGACGTGCTCAAACAACGGAACTCTTCAGGTTAGAAATCCCGTAGCACTAACTTTTCAAAAGTAGAAAAAGTAGCGGCAGTTGCTAATGATACTCAATGCTGGGAAATTCAGCTCTCGCGCTCCAAGAGGGAAATGGAGCGTTAAATCGAGCGCTGACCACTTCTCTTCGGGCGTTAAAGTGCAAGAGCGGGGCGGTAGTGGCAGAGCGCTGAACAATGTGCGGCGCATTGCTAACGGCCTCAGAGGCTGCATCCCTTGCTTAAAGGGAAGGGACAATGATGGTGCACAACCTACTGTATGGCAGTTCTGTGTTGCCAGGCGACCTGTGTGACTGCCATTACTCTCACAAAGTGGAGGGCTTGGACGTTTTGCTGCAACGAAACATAGAAAACTTTCAGGAGGCATCAGATTCGTGCAAATAATAAAGGATGGCCTACCTGAGAACCATTGCCTTTAATTAGCTATCCCGCAGTGGTCAGCCTAGTTGACAATGCCTCCTCTTCCTGCCGATGTTCACGCCCGGCGATACAGCACGGGGCGGAGGGCAATTTCACATCCCAGACGGTAATGGGGCACTGCGCAATTTATGATATCACAATCTGCCAGGCGCTAGAGGCACAGGCACTGTGGGATAGCGCCAGAGCTAAACCGGCAGTGAAGTTTGCGGGCGTCGCTACACTCGCTACGCCTGGTTGCTGACCCCTTAGTGCCCCGCCAGCTTCCTCCCCAGGCGCTAACAGGAGGCGCTAAGCAGACAAATTTCTAGCTCTTCATGTCCTAACGCACTGAGCTGTTGTAAAAGATCAGGGGCAAAATTGCCCCCTTTTTATAGCCACGTTAGCACCTCCAGGATGCACTAAGTGAGATTTCTCCCGGGAGAGGGGGTCGCTCCCGCCTCCCAGGAAATTACTTGGGCGGTTGCGGAGGTGCTGGCACGGCAGCGCCATGCCCTGCGGTTAGCGCCTTGGGCCAATGCGTAAATGCCGATGACCCCTCACCGCCCTGTGCCCACCCCTGAACGGCCCGTGGGGGAAATTTCCCCGCGAGCTGCGAGGCTGATGCGAGCAGATGCCAGTGCCAGCTATGTGGGTTGCAAAGCTAGCGTTGACACCCGCTCTCAGGGCGGGGAGGGCGCCAGTGCCCCAGGCTGCCATCTTTTCTTGCCGGCCGGCTCTCGGGTTGGCTCTGACCACGGTGGTCCTAGCCTGGTCCGGAGGCTGCCCTAGTGCAGCACGGCACTCCGTCATGGAGGCCGGGCCGCTGGCCCGGTCCTACGCTGCCCCGTTGGCGTGAGTGCCGGCCATCAGAGGCCGTGCAGAGTGTGCAGCGGCCATCCCCTTTAATCGAAGGTGAGCGGCATTGAAGCATGTCAGTGCTATGTGGAACATCCGCGTAGCGCTCCCCTCGCTGCCCCAACAGTACCCCGGGACCCGCCCCTACAGGAAGCAGAGCGCCGCAGATAGCGTTCCGCTTCCTTTCAGCGGCGCTAAGGGCAATTGTGCGTCGGGGATGGGACTACCACACAGGCGCGCTAAAAGTCCCGGCCCTGGAAGGTTACCACCCCTGATCGGTGGGGGAGGGTGGGGGGGGGAAACGGGGCTATTTCGCCCTCTAAAATCTTATCTCACAATATCTGACTGTAGAATGCTTTGAAAACCCCAGCAAAGCCATGTGTATCTTAGATTCCACCACCCCCCCCCTCCTCTCCATGGATCCCAAAGTCACATTTGCTGTGAGTGTGCAGCGACATTACACCGTGCTCGTGTCGAAGCAGCGCAATAACGAATACTGAATCTCAGGTTAGTTCAAAGTAGAAGCTCCCGTTGCTCAACCTCGGAGGTGGCTCGTGCTGTGAAACAGGAAGCACACATCAAGCTGGTATAAAAAAACTCGATGTAAGTCCCCAGCCGTTTGTATCGAATAGAAAAAAGCCAGCATACTCACCGGGCAGGTAATTGCCTGCATCCCAGAGCATGAGCTAAAGCAAGGCTGTTCCAACTATAATCCACAGGAGATCGTATACAGTTCAGATCATCAGGACCCAAAGTGAAGGCACTCTCTGTGGGTCTGTGAGGAGAATTGAGGTGGGAGGGTGCATGTTTGCAATCTATTTGAGTTGAACTTCAAAGCACAAGAGTGCTGTGTTGGTTATTAACTGAATGAACTTAGGCAGCAAGGAGGTATTTCTCAGCTAATCTGATAAGCTTGTGCTATTGTTAGAGATGAACTCGTGTCTAAGAAGGACGGCCAAGACTTGCAATAAATAAAATGAACCAATTCTGTCAACTAACTTTAATTATCCCAATGGCCACGGGACACGGTACGCTGAAGGAAAATAGCTTGTAATGGGTAACTTCCCTATTGATTAATGATAGGCTCCTTCTATCCAATCATCCTCAGGAAGAAAATATTATTAATGAACTCGAGGGGAATCATGGGATATGGGGATCAGGCGGGAACGTAGCGTTGTGGTCGATGATCTCGAGGCTCGAGGGGCAGTAGGGCCTACCACTGCTCCTAATTCTTAAGTTCTGATGTACCGATGAGCCCACTGGCAGAAACTTGTTTTTCACATGTCCAGATATTAGAGGTGTGCATTAATCAATGCACCAGTGTGAAGAAATCTCACGCTAATCTCCACAGGCATGAATATGCTTTATGATCGATCTGGAGCTTTTACAAAATCTATTCAAATAATCAAGCGAGTTATACTTCAGTTTATCGCTAAGCCATTATCGTAAAAGGCCTCAACATGGGGATAACCTTGTACAAATGAACTCTGTCATTTAAAGTATTTACATCTAACGAGCAGGGGTAAATTCAAGACTGTGACCTCCCAAGGTCACAAAAATGTTTCACTGCAAAAGGGATCGCAGAGAAAGAAGAAAGACTTGCATTTATATAGTGCCTTTCACGACCACTGGACGTCTCAAAGTGCTTTATAGCCAATGAGGTACTTTTTGAAGTGTCGATACTGTTGTAATGTGGGAAAAGCATCAGCCAATTTGCGCACAGCAAGCTCCCACAAAGAGCAATGTGATAATGACCAGATAATGGCCCAGAAATTGTGGACGGAGGCTTCCCCCGCGCGGTTGCCTCCGACCGCAAACGTTTCTACGACTGTACGCGGTGGTCCCGGAGGTTTGGAGACTCGTGGTCCTGGCCCTCTACGCGAAGGCCAGCGTAGGGGCACCCGTACCCCAGGATCGTTTTGGGTTGTGTACGCATCAATGGGATCTCGTGGGCTGGCCCAACCTATCAGAGCAGGGGGATCCCCATTCATATTTTATGGTGAGTTCCGTATATAAGGAGCTGCCATAAGCATGAATGGGAATATCCCCAAAAACACAGAAGCACTGAAAATAACCAAAAGAAAACAATCACATATTTCAAATGAATAAAAAATGGAATTTAATTAATTATTTAAAACAAAAGTTGAATTTTTTGAAAAATAAAATTGCATGTTAAAATTAAACTTAGCTTATTTAGCAGGATTTAAATGTGTACATTATTTTTTTTTAAATGTATTTTTCTGCACTTTAAAAGTCTTAACGCTGATCAAAGCAGGCCTTACGTCTGCTTTTATCATTCGTAAGAACTTTTGACACTTGCTGAGAAAATAGCCCAACTCTCCGCCCAGGGAGGCCCTTTAGTTTCGGATGCGTATCGCAGGTGCCGGGTTTAGGCGCACGCACTTCGCGGGGACCCCCACGGACACGTGCGCACCCGTGGGGAGCGCGATTTCAGGCCCAATCTGTTTTTAGTGATGTTGATTGAGGGATAAATATTGGCCAGGACACTGGGGATAACTCCCCTGCTCTTCTTCGAAATAATGCCATGGGATCTTTTACAAGAGCAGATGTGTCCTCGGCTTAACGTTTGATCCGAAAGACAGCATCTCGGACAGTGCATCACTCCCTCAGCACTGCGCTGGAGTGCCAGCTTTGATTTTTTTTTTTGTGCTCAACTCTCTGGAGTGGGACTTGAACCCACAACCTTCTGACTCAGAAGCAAGGATACTGCCCACTGAGCCACAGCTGATACTGGTAAAATGAACAAATTCCTTGGCGCCACGCAGGCAGCAGTGCCCCAATTGAGTGGCCGGCCCTGAAACTGAGTCTAGGCCTAATTAATCTTTGCCGGGCCATGACTTCCGGGCACGAATTTTGGGATGCTTGCCTCGCCAGGAAGGGAGTTGGAAGAGGCAACATTCGGGGTGGGGGTTGGGTGAGGGGTGGCAGGGGGAGTGATCACAACCAGTTTGGAGTCGTGGCCCTCGACAACGTGGACCACTTCCCATGCCTCGGGAGCCTCTTATCAAGAAAGGCCGACATTGATGCGGAGATTCAACACGGCCTCCAGTGCGCCATTGCAGCCTTTGGCCGCCTGAGGAAAAGAGTGTTCAAAGAACAGGTTCCTCAAATCTACCACCAAGCTCATGGTCTACAGTTCTGTAGTAATACCCGCCCTCCTGTATGGATCAGAGGCATGGACGATGTACAGAAGACACTTCAAGTTGCTGGAGATATATCACCAATGATGTCTCCGCAAGTTCCTGCAAATCCCCTGGGAGGACAGACGCACCAACATCAGTGTCCTCGTCCAGGCTAACATCCCCAGCATTGAAGCACTGACCACACTCGGTCAGCTCCGCTGGGCAGGCCACATAGTTCGCATGCCAGAAACGAGGCTCCGTAAGCAATTGCTCTATGCGGAGCTCCTTCATGGAAAACAAGCCAAAGGTGGGCAGCGGAAACATTACAATGACACCCTCAAAGCCTCCCTGGTAAAGTGCGACATCACCACTGACACCTAGGAGTCCCTGGCCGAAGACCGACCTAAGTGGAGAAAGTGCATCCGGGAGCGCGCTGAGCACCTCGAGTCTCAATGCCGCAAGCGTGAAGAGGTCAGACATGGGCAGCAGAAGAAGCGTGGGGTAAATCAGTCCCACCCCCCTCTTCCCCCGATGAGTATCAGTCCCACCTGTGACGGGGTCTATGGCTCTCGTATTGGACTGTTCAGCCACCAAAGGACTCACTTTGGGAATGGAACCAAGTCTTCCTCGATTCGGCGGGAATGCCAATGATGATGATTAATATGTCTCTACTTATCTGTAGAATAACTCCATGAGGCCTAGTGCTGTGCTTGAACTGCTGTGAATCTTAATCTCTTTATTCAAACTGCAGAGTGCCTTAACCGTGTTGTGACCAGCCGTTTATACAGCTCCTGCCTGGGCCTTCCACAGTTGCACCCTCTAGTAGTACCAGCGTAGTATATACAGAGTATACATATATGACAATGGTGATGATGATGATGGAGTCATGGGAGCACTCCTCTTCTTTCTGGCTCCAAGTAAGACACTTGCTAAAAATGCATTACCTCATTTTTAGTTGGAGGCCACAGCGGTTCTTTAGGAGTCCTGAGGAGGGCCAGGAGTGATGGCAATCAAATATCTGTGAGAGGACTTAAAACAGGCATTGCGGGGGCGAAATTCGGTATCGGAAGTCACGCCCCAGCCGCGAAATTGGGGTTACCGCCCCCTAGTGGAAGTAGAGCGCAATGTCGGGTGCTCTACTTTCTCTCGGGTGCGGGGGGACCGGGTCAGTCAGTGTGCAAATGTTCCAGCACTACGTGGCCTCTCCCCATAGCGCTGGCGTGAGGCCAGGGTCCTCCCCTTCCGTTAAAGGGGCGGGCACGTTGCGAGCTCTGTAGTGGGGCTAGGGGGCCTCCACTACCCCACCGCGGAGCCCGGGTTGCCGTGGCCGCAGTGCCGGGGGGGCTGCACCATTGCGGCCCGGCCCCGCGAAAAGCAACTACGAAAGGCCGGGCCGGTCAGTCCGTGAAAATAAAACGGCGCCGCGCACCTCCGCGTTGCCTTTCTCCCCCGCGAGCGCGGAGTGCGGTCCCGCGAGGGTGGCGCTGACATCGCCCGCGGCGGCCTGACGGGGGCGCTGCACAATTACCGCCATGGGGCATAAACAGGTCGCTGCGCACGGCGATGACTTCTCCATCACCGGCGCAGAGGCCCGGGGCACTCCCGGCGGGAACAGGGTTCTGCCGGTTTGCTATCCCGCTAAACCCCGTGGGAGGTGGCAGTGCCCCCCCACCCCCACCCCCAATGGGTGAGAAATCATTTGCGCCCCGTTACCGCTGCCAGGGGAGCTAATGGGTGGCGCAAACGATGCAAATTTCTCCCCATAGGTTTCTTAAATATGTAAATGAGTTGCCGAACATCAGTGTTAAATGGTCACCAGAGACGCTGAAAAACTGGCTGACCCAGTTTTGGGTTGAAATTTTACTGGCGTTCATGGTTCGCAAAATTGAAACTTGTGGCTCCTGTTTCATGGGCTTAAAACAGGGGCCACGGGGTCCAATTTCGACCCTCTATGTCTTTCCACATAAACTTGGCACGCTTTGGAATTCTCAACCCCAGAGGGCTGTGAATGCTCCGTCGTTGAGTATATTCAAGACAGAGTTTAATTGATTTTTTTATACCACGACAAGCAAGCGATATGGGGATTGTGTGGGAAAGTGGAGTTGATGCAGGAGATCAGCCATGAACTTATTGAATGCGGTGTCTCATTGCCGAGAGCATGCAGAAATCAAGCGCAGGCAGCGGATGGAGTGTGCAACATAAGAACATAAGAACATAAGAATTAGGAACAGGAGTAGGCCATCTAGCCCCTCGAGCCTGCTCCGCCATTCAATAAGATCTGGCCGTGGATTCAGGTCCACTTACCCGCCCGCTCCCCGTGACCCTTAATTCCCTTATTGGTTAAAAATCTATCTATCTATCTGTGACTTGAATACATTTAATGAGCTAGCCTCAACTGCTTCCTTGGGCAGAGAATTCCACAGATTCACAACCCTCTGGGAGAAGAAATTCCTTCTCAACTCGGTTTTAAATTGGCTCCCCCGTATTTTGAGGCTATGCCCCCTAGTTCTCGTCTCCCCGACCAGTGGAAACAACCTCTCCACCTCTATCTTGTCTATCCCTTTCATTATTTTAAATGTTTCTATAAGTTCACCCCTCATCCTTCTGAACTCCAACGAGTAAAGACCCAGTCTACTCAATTTATCATCATAAGGTAACCCCCTCATCTCCGGAATCAGCCTAGTGAATCGTCTCTGTACCCCCTCCAAAGCTAGTATATCCTTCCTTAAGTAAGGTGACCAAAACTGCACGCAGTACTCCAGGTGCGGCCTCACCAATACCCTAAACAGTTGCAGCAGGACCTCCCTGCTTTTGTACTCCATCCCTCTCGCAATGAAGGCCAACATTCCATTCGCCTTCCTGATTACCTGCTGCACCTGCAAACTACCTTTTTGGGATTCATGCACAAGGACCCCCAGGTCCCTCTGCACCTCAGCATGTTGTAATTTCTCCCCATTCAAATAATATTCCCTTTTACTGTTTTTTTTCCCAAGGTGGATGACCTCACACTTTCCAACACTGTATTCCAGCGACAAACGTGTCCCACCCACCCTTACCCTCAACGACTATCTGTCCCATCTGTGACAGGGACTGTGGTTCTTGTATTGGACTGTTCAGCCACCGAAGGACTCATTTTTGAGTGGAAGCAAGTCTTCCTCGATTCCGAGGGACTGCCTATGATGATGATGATGAATGGTGGAGCAGGCTCGAAGGGCCTAATGGCCTACTCCAGCTTGTATTTCTGATGTTCTACATGGGAAAACTATGATTAAGCGGGCTACGTTTGTACTTTGGAGTGAGAGAGTCGGAAATAGTGGGGAATCATTAGAGTTCCTATATTTTACTTTCATATTGGGAATTTGAAAACAATGATATTTACATAAAGATGCTTCAATGCAGCTTTAGTCGAGAAGGGAACTGTTAATTATTTATTTTGCAGGGACCAATTAAAAAACACTTGCTTCATTGTCGCTAGGCAGATGTCTCAGAAAGTCCTTCCCAGTACGTTGACTGGCGATGTGCATCGCATGAGGATTTTTGCAGTCCCACACCACTCGCTCCCTGCCACTCTGTGTGAGGTTGCAAGGAGCAGCACGGGCTGGGGAGACAAAGACAGTGAGCAGGACACAGCCAGAGCTGGACCTGTGTGGAATACAGAGATCCACCTTGTGGACTACTGCTCCACCTAGTGGACTACTGTGGTAATGCAGCTACTGCTGCCGATAACAATAAAAAGTCCATGTGACAAAGTCACATGATGTAATGGAGCCATCTTGCATGTGCGTGCTTTAGTGAAGTCGTAAAGATCATATCGCAGTGTGGATCAGTAGAACTGGCCAGGAGGAGAGTTCGGATTGGACACTGAGTCGACTGGCAGAAAATGGGGCTTTGAAATGAAAAAGAAAAAGACTTGGATTTATATAGCGCCTTTCACGACGACCAGATGTCGCAAAGCACTTTACAGCCAATGAAGTACTTTTAGAGTGTAGTCACTGTTGTAATGTGGGAAACGCAGCAGCCAATTTATGCACAGCAAGCTCCCACAAACAGCAATGTGATAATGACCAGATAATCTGTTTTTGTTATTTTAATTGAGGGATGAATATTATCCAGGACACCAGGGAGTACTCCCCTGCCCTTCTTCGAATTAGCACTGTGGGATCTTTTATGTCCACCTGAGAGAGCAGGCTTAACGTCTCATCTGGAAGATGGCACCTCCGACAGTGCAGCGCTCCCTCAGCACCGCACTAGAGTGTCAGCCTAGATTTATGTGCTCAAGTCCCTGCAGTGAGGCTTGAACCCACAACCTTCTGACTCAGAGGCTAGAGTGCTACCCACTGAGCCACAGAGATGGATTGGGTGTGCGGGTTGACCGGAGTTGAGTCGGACTTTAAAGCAGCTGGGCGTTTTTAAGCCCTTGTTCAAACTAATACAGAGATGTTAGAGAATGTAATTGTGTGTGGCGGAGATTACTTAGCGTAAGCAGTCGAGACGTGGGCTTTTTATCCATTGCTTCTGCTTGATACTTTAATCCTCTGTCAAAAGCAGCTAGCACTAACTGTTGGAAGGTAATAATGAATGGGTTACATCACCAACTGAGAGTTGGACTTTAAAAAGCACTGTGCCCATCTGAGCTGCTCCTGTAAAGCACCAGGGATGCTTCCTTCTCTCCATTAGTCTCTGTGTGAATTAATCAGCTGGTGCAAACTTGCTCCACTTAAACAAGCATTCCCATTAACCTGTTCATGTTGCACACCCTTGTTTCTTTCCAGTTCACATTTTGAAGATTTTCCGTCGTAATGTCCCGATGCAGCAAATAAAAAAAAAGAAGGGCTTTACAAGATTTGGGGCTCGATTGTGCCGCCCCGGTTAGTGCCCTGGAGGGGCAGCAATGGCGGCGGTAAGTACTTCTGGGCGGGCGGACAGCTTCCAGCGCCTCACCGGGGTTGTCGGTGCCAGTTTTGGCGGGGCGCGGAGCATTACCGCCCGGAAGAGGTGACCCGGTGTACAACGCCCCTGGTTGCGACCCTGGCGTGGTTTATGGCTCCCGCCTGACCCGCAGCACCCCGTAGAGTGCCCCCCGGTGGGACCGCCTGTGAAAGCGGGCGGTCGGAGCTATTCCAGTTGCGGTGATGTCAGTGACGTCCATCTCAGGTCAGTGTGATTATTTTGAATCTTATATTTTTTTGCAATTTATGCTGTGGTGGTGTGAGTTATTTATTGTACATATTTTTGGTGGGGTTTTTCAGTTCCCCCCCCCCCCACACCAGGCCTCACTTACAGCGCTCCAAGGCCGGCTGTTTAGCTGGGGATTTTCAGTTGCTCAGCCGGCCTAGCGCCCTGAGAGAGGTGTGCAACGCCTCCCTTAGCGCTCCGCCCCACACTCAGGGCCCAGCTGCCCAATTTTGCTATCTGAGGCGCAAACTGTCCCCGGGCACAAACTTTACCCCCCCCCACCGTCGCCATTACCGTCCCGAAATAAGCAAAGCCGAAAATCAAGCCCTTGGATTTTCACAAAATATCCTTTACTGATAATCAGAGGACATCTGGTTACCTGTAATAAATCATTCCGCTCGATAACAGTGAATCATTATTCAGTGTTGAGAACATACCTTAATCTCACTATTTCAAAGCTGTGAATCTGTGAGCAGTTATGATCGATGCAGTTGTTGCTGGGGCCTAGTGTGATGTGTTGAGGCAGTGCGGAGAAACGGTGGGGGGGGAGGGAGAGGTCACGTTCCCATCGAATTCTGCGCTTCGATTTGACTTTCTGTCGACAATCAGTCTTGCTAAGCAAGCTTGACCGACGATTGCTTGTCCACCTGCTCGAACGCCGGATCACGAGAGACTTGGGAGTCACTTCACCGAACGGGCTGAGGATGCACCAGCTGTCTGCACGCTCCCGTTTCGAATGATCCCATGGCTTTGCAGGCAGTGCAGCAAATCCTGAACGGCCGTAGAGGGAAGGATGTCACCAGGGGAAGTGCAAGTTTTTGGTTGAATGCTCACTAGTTTGCTGATCAGAGGGGATGGAGGGGTGGGGGGGGGGGGGCGGTTTGGGGGCGGGGGGCTATCCCAGATGCTCCAATCAACTTAAACAATAGAAATAGGTGACTACTAAAGATGACACGTTGTTGACTTCTGCGAGTTGCGCGGACTTTGCTCAATCACACATCCTGCATGAGAGCTGGAGGAGTTGCGATGCTTTCCCCCACCTTGCAGATTTTAATCAGTTCCATATTGCGCAGAGCTGTCAACATTGCATAGCCCTGAAGTGTGAGACTTTCAGTCACAAGCTGTGTACCTGAGCTCGTTCCTCATGCAAAAGCATCAACATGATTAAAGGCAGCAAGCTGTGTCCATTGCTGGCAGCTTACACAACCCTTCCAATTACTTCTCAGTTTCTTCACAATAAAAAGCACATTGCTGGGAAGAAATTCGAAACTTTTCATTGTAATTCTCCAAAATAAATATTCCGATAGATTTTTTTTGTTTCGCTAACGCTTCTACATAGCCCATCATCATCATCGGCAGTCCCTCGAATCGAGGATGACTTGCTTCCACGTCAAAAAGTTCACAGGTGTTTCAATGATGGACCTAAAATTCCAGGTCTGAACTAAATCTTGAAGGGTAGAAGATGTCTGTGCGTGGATTTTTTTAACGTGTGGTGGCCGTTGCACACCAGCCACCACATGGGCTTGACAGAGCGAGGTCTTGGTCCAGTGGCAAGGATTACCCAAGACGACCTAGTGCGCACACATATCGCAGTATCGGCTGGCCCGTGCTGCCCCTGGGCCCTCGCCTCATCTGGGCCCCAAACTCACGCCTCTCCTGGGCCCTGATCACGTTGCTCTGCAATCTCTCGCCGCTCCTTCGCCCCGACCTCGCCGCTCCTGCAGTACCTGCCCACACTCCAATCAGCGACCTGGACCTTGATGACGTAGCATTGTACATAGCAGTGTAACACCAATTGTCAGCTTCAGTGGAATCATTCCCATCACATGTAGTAGCTTCCTCATGTCAATGCTGGCTTTAATATATGCACCTGTGGGCATGCTCACAGGCTTCTGGAGCTGTTGCACCGCGGTTTTAGGTGGCAGGCGGATGAGAGGGCTGTGTTTGGCAAGGTGATCAGGGTCAGAGACCTGCTCCATGGCGGAGGAGAGGGCTGGATGGCGCCAGAGGAGCTGGCATGGGGCCTATCCTGGGCTGACATCCAGAGCGTGGCCAATGCTATTGAGTCGCTAAAAACAGCGCTGGGCCCTGACGCCTTTAGGTGTGTCGAGCATGCTCAAGCATGTGGAGAGATCCCATCCAAACTGACCCCTGTCCGGATGGAATTCCTCATCGTTGCTGAGCCCCGAAACCTCCCTCGGGAGCCGACGCCTCACAACTTGAGCATCCTCCGGGAAATCTCCTCCGTGCCTTTCAGTTCTGCATGGAGGGGATTCCTATACGGGCTGCTCTTGCACACTCTACACATTGCCATCCTCATCTGCCGTCTGGACACGCCATGGCACACCATCTTGCCATCTGGAGGAGGCAGGGATCCCTAATGGAGTGCTTGCTATGCGGGAATCCTCCCTTTATTTATTGGGGACTTGGCCTGGAGGGTGTTGCATGGAGCAGTCGCGTGCAATAGTCGGTTCACGGACTCCCAGACCACCTGCAATTTCTGCAGGCTAGAGGAGTCCGCGTTCCACGTCTATGTTGTATGTATGAGGTTGCAGTCCCTCTTCCAATATCTAAAGGGGCTGCTCCTCAAATTCTGGCTGCACTTCAGTCCCACACTCCTGATCTATGGGCACCCTGTGCGGAGGCAAGCGGGCAGGTCGGAAGGTCTCCTCATAGGCCTGCTCCTGGGCATGGCCAAGGTGGCCATCAACCGGTCCAGGCAGCGGGCGGTCGAGGAGGTCATTCAGCACGACTGTCTGCCTCTCTTCCGCGGTTACATCCGAGCCAGGGTGTCCCTGGAGATGGAGCACGCGGTGTCCACCGGTACGCTCGCGGCCTTCCACAAGAGGTGGGCGCCGGAGGGACTGGAGTGCATCAGCACCCCTGGCAACCAAATTTTTATTTGAACCATTTACTGTTAAAAGTTTAATTTGTTTAATCTGTTGGTTTTAGTGCTCCTTTCGTCAAGGGGTACTTGATTATTGTTTCAACAACAAAATAGTTGTAGAGCTGCTGCACTGTGAGTGGCTTAGCCAGTCACGTGATTTTCACAAGACTCAATAAAACCCCAGTTAACTGAGCTCAGGCTCTCCATGATGAGTCGTGCAGTTCTGAGCCTGGTGGATGAACTGATAGTGTTCAGTTTGATTGTTAAATCTTTGCTAATAAACCAGCTAGTTCTTTAATTGCTGATAGTTTGCTGATTTGCTGATGATACAAATATAGGCAGGAAAGCAAGTTGTGAGGAGGAGGCTAAGAATCTGCAAAGGGATATAGACAGGCTGAGTGAGTGGGCAAAGATTTGGCAGATGGAGTATAATGTGGGAAAATGTGAGGTTATCCACTTTGGTAGAAAAAATAAAAAAAGCAAAGTATTATTTAAATGGAGAGATTACAAAATGCTGTGGTACAGAGGGATCCGGGGGTGCTTGTGCATGAAACACAAAAAGTTAGTATGCAGTTACAGCAAGTAATTAGGAAGCAAATGGAATGTTGGCCTTTATTGCAAAGGGGATGTAGAGAAGTCCTGCTACAACTGTACAGAGCAATGGTGAGACCACACCTGGAGTACTGCGTGCAGTTTTGGTCTCCTTATTTAATGACGGATATACATGCATTGGAGGCAGTTCAGAGAAGGTTCACGAGGTTGATTCCTGAGATGAAGGGATTGTCTTATGAAGAAATATTCAGCAGGTTGGCCCTATACTCATTGGAGTTTAGAAGAATGAGAGATGATCTTATTGAAACGTACAATATTCTGATTGGGCTTAACAGGGTAGATGCAGAGAGGATATTTCCCCTCGTGGGGGAATCTAGAACTAGGGGGCATAGTTCAGATTAAAGGGTCGCCCATTTAAGATGGCGATGAGGAGGAATTTCTTCTCTCAGAGCATCGTGAATCTTTGGAATTCTCTACCCCAGAGAGCTGTGGAGGCTGGGTCATTGAATATATTTAAGTTAGAGATAGAGAGATCTTTGAACTATAAGGGTGTCAAGGGTTATGGGGAGCAGGCAGGGAAGTGGAGTTGAAGCCAAGATCAGATCAGCCATGATCTTATTGAATGGCAGAGCAGTCTCAAGGGGCCAAATGGCCTACTCCTGCTCCTATTTCTTATGTACTTTACAGCAAATGTGTCACTCTGAATTCTTAAGCAAAGAACCCATGAAGCCAATACACTACACTAGCTGAGACTCATACAATCATAAGTCCAGGAACGCTCAGAGATATTGGGGTAGAATTTCTACTCTGATTTCCCATCATATCAGCGGAAGATGAGCGGAAATCTCGCACAAATGGCACAAACTATAAGCGGGAAGGGCTCTCAGCAATGGGCCTTGGGGTGACCAGGAAGAGCTGGCAGAAAATTGAGACTTAGGGAGAGAGGCCAATTTTGGAGTACGGATATAGGCACACCCAATCTTCAGAATCCCTCCATACACACCAGCACGCAATGCATTCCTACTGCACAGAGCTGCATCTATTACACATATCGGACAGTGTTTTGTGCTAGCCTGTACTTTGAAGAGCACGGCCCCTGTAGGTATGAGATTATGGATTCATACATGAGGGTCTTGCTGAATGCAGGGGAATTGGTAGACGTAATACTGCGGCAGAGACAAATATCTGAGTTTAAAATGGCAGAGGGCTGCCTGTATCACAACATGGTTGCTTTCAAGCATGGGTACATTAGCGTTAAAAACGAGAGTCCTTGTTATGACTGTAATGTATTTGCTTCAAGGGTTCTTTGCTTAAGAATTCATAGGAATACATTGCTATTAAAATCTAGTTGTTTTTTTTAGCAAAGGTTTAACAATCACATGACACATTAGCAGTTCATCCACCAGGGGGTTGACATATGAGGGAAGTTTGAGTAGGTTGGGCCTCTATTCATTGGAATTCAGAAGATTGAGAGGTGATCTTATCGGAATGTATAAGATTAGGAGGGGGGCTTGATAAGATGGATACAGAGAGGATGTTTTCACTGATAGGGGAGACTAGAACTAGAGGGCATAATCTTAGAATAAGGGGCCGTGCATTTAAAACTGAGATGAGGAGGAATTTCCCCTCTCAGAGGGTTGTAAATCTGTGGAATTTGCTGCCTAAGAGAGCTGTGGAAGCTGGGACATTGAATAAATTTAAGGCAGAGATAGACAATTTCTTAAACGATAAGGGGATAAGGGGTTATGGGGTGCGGGCAGGGAAGTGGATTTGAGTCCATGATCGGATCCAGCCATGATCGTATTCAATGGTGGAGCAGGCTCGAGGGGCCATATGGCCTACTCCTGCTCCTATTTCATATGTTCTTATATTCTTATCCTCACAACCAGCTGCCTCATCATGGATCCCCTGAACCCAACTGGCTGGGGTTTTATTGAGTCTTGTGAACATGACATGAAGGAATGGCTAAGCCACTCCCAACTCAAGATCTCTACAGACCAGTGAGCATACTCACAGGGGCATACATTACAATGACCTAATCGAGTCATTTCCTTGAGGTCACCCTAACCCCCACATCTTTGATCACCGCACCAAAAGACTAATGAGCAACCTGGCAGCATGAATTCATAACGTTACCTGTCATAATTAAGTGAAAAATGAGTACAGATCTCCATTTAAAACATTGGATTTTAAGGGGTCGATTTTCCCATAAACAATGATCTGGGTGGAGCACATAGCAACAAATCCAGCAGGGAACGACCATCTGTAGCACCATCCACTTCTTCGGCAGCACCTCCCAAACCCGTGACCTCCTCCAACTCGAAGGACAAGGGCAGCCAGCCTTTGGGAACACCACCACCTCTAAGTTCCGCTCCAAGTCATACACACCACCCCTAATTGGAAGTATATCACCGTTCCTCCATCGTTGCTGGGTTAAAATCCTGGAACTCCCTCCCTAACAGCACTATGGGAGCACCTTCACCGCACGGACTGCAGCGGTGCAGGAAGCGGCTCATCACCATCTTCTCAAGGACAATTAGGGATGGGCAATAAATGCTGGCCTTGCCAACGATGCCCACATCCCAAGAACGAATAAAAAAAATGTTTAAATTGGACGAAAAACTGGGCGGTACCTGTTACAGGCACAGTGTTGTCCATTTCCATCTGTCTCGACGCAATCCACCCTGGTGATTATTTATGGCATGGAACAAAAGAGGGAAATCCACAGCTAGGTTTACGACTAAGTGCCGAAATTCTTCGACAGCCAATTAAAAAAATAATACTGCCCGGTACAAAGTCAGGCTCTGTGGCTTCTCGCTATTCGAAATGCATTGCAAATGAAAATGCATGGGCGAATTTCTGCTGATGTCGAACTGAGCCTAAGAGGCAGATGTAAAGTGCGAAATTTCGAGCGATTTAGTGGTGTAAGATTACTACTAATCTTCAGGGAAAAAAAATACAGACCATGAACTAAAAATTGATTGTTACAAGCTTTGGAATTAAACTGGACAATTAAGGACATCCTGTGGTCAGGAACCAAAACTGACTTCATGCGTAACTTCGTGCATAACAGCAATGGAATGTTACGTCAGGCCCTGAACTTGATTGACCAGGGTGGGGAAAACAACCACTGGAGACATCGAGTCTGTAACAACAAAGGACCCCCCACAAGGTGCAAATTTTTGGGCTAACAGCATATGGAAATATCTTTTGCATTGTCAACTCTGCACACAAATCAGGAGCAATTCAACCTCATCACCAAACAGTTAAACGGATCAATAATCAAATTTCGTCACTTATTCAAAACCTGGATATAAATATACGGACACAGACAAGCAGAAGAAAAGCAGAGAACACAGCTAAACAGAAGCAGGAGGAAGAGCAAGCAGTCATGGAAGGAAAGGAACTGAAGCTGCAGTTAACGGCCAGAAGAACCACGAACCTACAGCCAGGGCTGGTGATTGTATGTCTTAAGTCAATTTCTCTCGGCAATCTAGTCCTGTTGTTTTTAGTTGGCTTTTGTTGCGTAATAAAACAAACACTGGGTTAAGCCTAAAATTTTGTGCCACGTGTTGTCCTTTCCCATTATAAGTTCCGAAGTCTAAAAATCAGGGTAGAGTAAAAAAAAACAGACCACCCTAGAGTGAAACATAAGTAAGAGGAAGAACCATTCAGGTTTGGCTGAAAGGCTCATTTCTGGCCTGCATTGATAAAGATGGAAACACAAGTAAAGAGACTTTGCACCAAGCCTGCAAGCAACCTGTGTAACCTTGCTACAAGCTAGCGTTATCTTGTGCAAGCCTATCTGCGTATGACTCTCCGACTGCAAGGACTATGGCAAGTTGTTCACAGACTAATACTGCTGTTATTATCAATAGAAAAAGCATTGTGGCAAGCCTGAAACTGACCCTTATCCTTTGCAAATATGTGGACTGAATTCAAGATATTTGCAGCCAAGTATAAAACATTTAAAGGGGAAACATTTACTTTATAAAATTCCTATCTTGCAAACCTTTCTTCATTCGTTTGCAAACACGTGGCATAACGGCCAAAACTAAATTTAAAAGTCTCACTGCATGGTATGCACTGTGAAGAAAATAACCCCAGGCTGACATTCCAGTGCAGTATTGATTGTATGCTACATTATCAGGGATATTAGGTTTTGGATGAGACATTAAACCATTGCTTCAGGTGGGTATTAAAGATCCCAAGGCATTATTCGGGCCGACATTACTTCCTCAACCAGCACCACCAAGATCAGATGGCCTGGTCATTTAAACAACAACTTGCATTTATATAGCAGCCTTAACGCAGTAAAATGCCCCAAGACACTTCACAGGAGGAGTATACCAAGACGCATAAGGAGATTTAGGACAGATGATAATAACATAAGAACATAAGAAATAGGAGCAGGAGTAGACCATTTGGCCCCTCGAGCCTGCTTCGCTATTCAATAAGATCATAGCTGATCTGATCATGGACTCAGCTCCCCTTCCCTGCCTGCTCCCCATAATCCTTTACTCCCCTATCGCTCTAAAATCTGTCCATCACCGCCTTAAATATGTTCAATGACCCAGCCTCCACAGCTCTCTGGGGCAGAGAATTCCACAGATTTACAACCCTCAGAGAAGAAATTTCTCATTAAATGGGCAGCTCCTTATTCTAAGACTATGTCCCCTAGTTTTAGTTTCCCCTATGAGTGGAAATATCCTCTTTGCATCCACCTTAAAAGCTTGGTCGAAGAGGTAGGTTTTAAGGAGCATTTTAAAGGAGGCGTGTGAGGTAGAGGGGCGCAGAGGTTGAGGGAGGCAATTATAGAGTATAGGTTTTGGCACGGCAGCGGAGACACGGCCACCAATGGTGGAGCGATGAAAATTAGGGATGGACAAGAGACTAGAGTTGGAGGAGTGTAGAGTTTGTGAAGGGTTGCAGGGCTTGAGGAGGTTACAGAGATAGGGAGGGGTGAGGACATGGAGTGATTTGAAGACAAGGAATACTACTTTCTTGTTTGACTACATAACAACAGTCATTGTACAACAAAAGTAATTCATTGCGTGAAGTGCTTTTTTTTCCTCTGCTATATAAACACAATTATAAAATTCGATACACTTGTCCTTCCTCAAACAAGTATAACATTTCCAACACTTTTAATGAAGACATTTTAGATGCTGATGAAAGCACACTCACTCTCATTAGAACGCTTTCAGTTGGAGTATTATTTCTGTTATAAGGTTATTGGACCTTAGCCACTGAGTCTTTCAGGTTATATGTCTTGCCACGTTACAAAATTCTCACTTTAACAGGCATCTCATTATAATATGCAAAACACACGACTCTCAAGGGTCACATTGTAATGAGGATTGTGGTCACTGCGATCTGTATAGCAAATCAGCCGCTCGTGAGCACAGTGCTAAGCGGATGCTGGCAGAACTAATCCCTTATTCAAGACAGAATGCACCTGTAACTCTGACAACACAGGCTGGGGACGTTGAAACATGACCCTGGCTTTGAGTAATTCCGAGGCAAGAGCCTTCAGGAATGAGGGGGGGTTTGAAAAACACCTGGCCTCTGGCTCACCGCAATGTGACAAACACTAATGAGTGTACCGTGCTTCCGGACAGTTTAGAAATAATAAAAGAAAATACTTCAAGAATTCCACAAGACTTTTACATAGAAACATAGAAACTAGGTGCAGGCGTAGGCCATTCGGCCCTTCGAGCCTGCACCGCCATTCAATGAGTTCATGGCTGAACATGCAACTTCAGTACCCCATTCCTGCTTTCTCGCCATACCCCTTGATCCCCCTAATAGTAAGGACTACATCTAACTCCTTTTTCAATATATTTAGTGAATTGGCCTCAACAACTTTCTGTGGCAGAGAATTCCACAGGTTCACCACTCTCTGGGTGAAGAAGTTTCTCCTCATCTCGGTCCGAAATGACTTATCCCTTATGCTTAGACTGTGACCCCTGGTGCTGACTTCCCCAACATTGAGAACATTCTTCCTGCATTTAACCTGTCTAAACCCGTCAGAATTTTAAACGTTTCTATGAGATCCCCTCTCATTCTTCTGAACTCCAGTGAATACAAGCCCAGTTGATCCAGTCTTTCTTGATATGTCAGTCCCGCCATCCCGGTAATCAGTCTGGTGAACCTTCGCTGCACTCCCTCAATAGCAAGAATGTCCTTCCTCAAGTTAGGAGACTAAAACTGTACACAATACTCCAGGTGTAGCCTCACCAAGGCCCTGTACAACTGTGTAAACCTCCCTGCCCCTGTACTCAAATCCCCTCGCTATGAGGGCCAACATGCCATTTGCCTTCTTAACCGCCTGCTGTACCTGCATGCCAACATTCAATGGCTGATGTACCATGACACCCAGGTCTCGTTGCACCTTCCCTTTTCCTATCTGTCACCATTCAGATAATAGTCTGTCTCTCTGTTTTTACAACCAAAGTGGATAACCTCACATTTATCCACATTATACTTCATCTGCCATGCATTTGCCCACTTACCTGACCTATCCAAGTCACTCTGCAGCCTCATAGCATCCTCCTTGCAGCTAACACTGCCACCCAACTCAGTGTCATCGGCAAATTTGGAGATACCATATTTAATCCCCTCGTCTAAATCATTAATGTACAATGTAAACAGCTGGGGCCCCAGCACAGAACCTTGCGGTACCCCACTAGTCACTGCCTGCCATTCTGAAAAGTACCCATTTACTCCTACTCTTTGCTACCTGTCTGCCAACCAGTTCTCAATCCACGTCAGCACACTACCCCCAATCCCATGAGCTTTAACTTTGCACATTAATCTCTTGTGTGGGACCTTGTCGAAAGCCTTCTGAAAGTCCAAATACACGACATCCTTGTCCACTCTGCTGGAAACATTCTCAAAAAATTCCAGAAGATTTGTCAAGCATGATTTCCCTTTCACAAATCCATGCTGACTTGGACCTATCATGTCACCTCTTTCCAAATGCGCTGCTATGACAACCTTAATAATTGATTCCATCATTTTACCCACTACCAATGTCAGGCTGACCGGTCTATAATTCCCTATTTTCTCTCTCCCTCCTTTTTTAAAAAGTGGAGTTACATTGGCTACCCTCCACTCCATAGGAACTGATCCAGAGTCTATGGAATGTTGGAAAATGACTGTCAATGCATCCGCTATTTCCAAGGCCACCTCCTTAAGTACTCTGGGATGCAGATCATCAGGCCCTGGGGTTTTATCGGCCTTCAATCCCATCAATTTCCCCAACACAATTTCCCGACTAATAAGAATTTTCCTCAGTTCCTCCTTCTTACTAGATCCTCTGACCCCTTTTATATCCGAAAGGTTGTTTGTGTCCTCCTTAGTGAATACCGAACCAAAGTACTTGTTCAATTGGTCTGCCATTTCTTTGTTCCCAGTTATGACTGTCCCTGATTCTGACAGCAGGGGACCTACGTTTGTCTTTACTAACCTTTTTCTCTTTACGTAGCTATAGAAGCTTTTGCAGTCCATTTTAATGTTCCCTGCAAGCTTCTATTTTCTCTGCCCTAATCAAACGCTTTGTCCTCCTCTGCTGAGTTCTAAATTTCTCCCAGTCCCCGGGTTCGCTGCTATTTCTGGCCAATTTGTATGCCACTTCCTTGGCTTTAATATTATCCCTGATTTCCCTTGATAACCACGGTTGAGCCACCTTCCCTTTTTTATTTTTACGCCAGACAAGGATGTACAATTGTTGTAGTTCATTCATGCGGTTTCTAAATGTCTGCCATTGCCCATCCACAGTCAACCCCTTAAGTATCATTCGCCAATCTATCCTAGCCAATTCACACCTTATACCTTCAAAGTTACCCTTCTTTAAGTTCTGGACCATGGTCTCTGAATTAACTGTTTCCTTCTCCATCCTAATGTAGAATTCCACCATATTATGGTCACTCTTCCCCAAGGGGCCTCGCACAACGAGATTGCTAATTAATCCTCTCTCATTACACAACACCCAGTCTAAGATGGCCTCCCCCCTAGTTGGTTCCTCGACATGTTGGTCTAGAAAACCATCCCTTATGCACTCCAGGAAATCCTCCTTCACCGTATTGTTTCCAGTTTGGTTAGCCCAATCTATGTGTATATTAAAGTCACCCATGATAACTGCTGCACCTTTATTGCATGCACCCCTAATTTCCTGTTTGATGCCCTCCCCAACATCACAACTACTGTTTGGAGGTCTGTACACAACTTCCACTAGTGTTTTCTGACCTTTGGTATTCCGTAGCTCCACCCATACCGATTCCACATCATCCAAGCTAATGACTTTCCTTACAATTGCATTAATTTCCTCTTTAACCAGCAACGCCACCCCACCTCCTTTTCCTTTCTGTCTATCTTTCCTAAATGTTGAACACCCTTGGATGTTGAGTTCCCAGCTTTGGTCAACCTGGAGCCATGCCTCCGTATCCGTTAACTGCTATCTGCACAGTTAATTCGTCCACCAAGCAGTGTAGGATGAAGATACAGATCCCGCAAATGGGGAAAAAAAAACAAAACCTCCAGAAAAAGAAAGCAGGACTTGCATTTATATTGTGTCTTTGATGACCACCGGATGTCTCAATGCTCTTTACTGCCAATTAAATACTTGTGGGGTGTAGTCACTGTGGTAATGTGGAAACAGGGCAGCCAATTTGCACACAGCCAGTAATAATGTTGGGCGCAAGTGAGAGTGGATCTGTGATGGGGCAGTGCCAAAGAGGTGACTAACAGAAAATAGGACAAAAGAAAGAAAGTCTTGCATTTATATAGCGCCTTGCACGACCACTAGACATCCCAAAGCGCTTTACAGCCAATGAAGTACTTTTGGAGTATAGTCACTGTTGTAATGTCGGAAACGAGGCAGCTAATTTGCGCACAGCAAACTCCCACAAACAGCAATGTGATAATGACTAGACAATCTGTTTTTGTTATGTTGATTGAGGGATAAGTATTTAGATATTGTGCGATGGTGTACAATGGGTGATAGCGAATGGGCAGCCCGTTTGCCATCACTCCTGCTTTTTATTTCTATTGACTCTGAGTGCCATATTGCTCCTTGCACCTGTGGGAACCCTGCCAGTCTGTAGAAAGGGATAGCTTTCTCACCTTTTGTACCTGCTTCCATTGGGAAAGATAATAATTGCGCATTGATCTTGAATAGAATCAGAAACCCTCTTTGATGCAATGAGCAGCTGCCTGGCTAATGAGGCGCAGATCATCCAGGATGCTGCCTGACAGGATCAAGACACAAAGACACAGTGCTGACCTTTGGTACAGAGAATATGTACATAAGAACATAAGAAATAGGAGCAGGAGTAGGCCATTCGGCCCTTTGAGCCTGCTCCGCCATTCACTAAGATCATGGCTGACCTATCTCATCTCCACTTTCCTGCACTATCCTCATATCCCTTGATTCCCTTAATATCCAAAAATCTATCGATCTCTGCCTTGAATATACTCAACGACTGAGCCTCCACAGCCCTCTGGGGTAGAGAATTCCAGAGATTCACCACCCTCTGAGTGAAGAAGTTTCTCCTGATCTCAGTCCGAAATGGCCGACCCTAATCATTACTTTTGTAATTCTATCCCCTTTTTTAACTTTATGCATTTTTATTTGAGCCTCAGGTCTGTGAAGGATATTTCTCTTCAATGAGAAGAGAATTATTTGTGTATATAAGCACTGTGTGTTTTGGAAACCATATGAAATATCTCAGGATTATTTTTTTCTCAATTTTTATAAAGAAAATTTTCTCGCAACACTGGCACTGATTGCAATTCTGCTCTTATACTGTTGTTCTCCTGGTGGAAAGAGGCTGTGGGTCTTCAAACAGCTGTTGATATATTTCACCAACAACTTGGTTGGCTCGGTGGGGAGATGTGGAGCCTTTTGAGGTGCTGAAGATCAGAAGAGTCGAATAGGTAATGCAATGTCTGTACATTCTGGTAAGTAGATATGTGCACCAAGGGAAGAGATGCCTTCTGTGAAACCTGACCCTGGGCTTCCAGTGTGGCCTTTTCCATATCCTCAACGTCCACCTCATTGAATAGAGGAATTCCCATTGGGAAATCTATATCCTCCAATGCAAAGCAATACTTTGAACAGAGCTGAGTGAAATTGGAGACCTGATTGAACTCCAAAGTACTACAAAGACTAATATGCCGGTACAGTAAACTCAGCCTTCAGCAACAACAAACAATATGATCTCCTCAATATGGCATCTGCCTTGGGGATGCCTTCCTGCAGCTTCTACCACCAACGATGTCTCCGCAAGATCCTGCAAATCCCCTGGGAGGACAGGCGCACTAACATCAGTCTCCTCGTCCAGGCCAACATCCCCAGTATTGAAGCACTGACCACACTCGATCAACTTCGCTGGGCAGGCCACATAGTTCGCATGCCAGGTATGAGACCCCCTAAGCAAATGCGTTATGCAGAGCTCCTTCATGGTAAACGAGCCAAAGGTGGGCAGCGGAAGCGTTACAAGGACACCCTCAAAGCCTCCCTGGTAAAGTACGACATCACCACTGACACCTGGGAGACCCTGGCCGAAGACCGCCCGAGGTGGAGAAAGTGCATCCGGGAGGGCGTTAAGTTCTTCGAGTCTCAACGCAAAGAGCATGAAGAGGAAGGAGCACATGGCAAACCAGCCCCACTCACCCCTTCCCTCGACGAATATCTGTCCCACCTGTGACAGGGTCTGTGGCCCTCGTATTGGACTGTTCAGTCACCAGATAACTCACTTTGGGAGTGGAGGCAAGCCTTCCTTGATTCCGAGGGACTGCCTGTGATGATGATGATATAATGGCAGTAATTATTTGGGGTGGGTTTGTGGAATGCAATGGATGGGTTAACACATTGATATGAGGCAGTTCAGTCTCCTGGTGGAATTTAAAATGGACGGAAACTTATTTTTTTGAGAGGATAATTCAGGTGCAGTTTTGATGGCAGTGGATTTGAGGCCCTCATCTCTAAGAATCAATTTTACTCCATTTACCGCCTTAAAATCAGGTCGTAATTTCGAGGAAACATCTGATAGCACTTGAAATTATGAAAATAAGACAAGGTGAGTGTACTTATGCACCTGTGTGTATGCTCACAGGTGTGTAGAGCTGTTACATTGTGAGTGGCTTAGCCAGTCACGTGATGTTCACAAGACTCAATAAAACCCCAGTCATCGGGTCTGGGTCATCCACGATGAGGTATGCAGTTGTGAGCCTAGTGGATGAACTAGTAATGTGTAGTGTGATTGTTAAGCCTTTGTTAATAAACCAACTAGTTTGTAACAGCAATGTGTTGCTATGAATTCTTAAGCAAAGAACCCATGAAGCAAATACATTACAGTGAGGGACTTGTACAGAACAGAACAATAATCTCGATAAGCATATATGGAGGGGTAAATTTTGTGAAGCTCTGCCAAATATAAAGCACAGGCGGAAGCTGCAGCAGTAACACTTTAGGCCCATTTTCAAACTCACCCAAGTTTAACGAGGGTCAACCTGGACCCATACAAAATTTATTCTACAATCTAGAACAATGGAACAGAGGACAAATTGAATGAACTGTGGTAAGCAGACCATAGGATAAGATTTAGACAAAGATAATATTAAACAAGAATCCCACATGCCATACTTTTTGGGGGGCTTTAATACTTAGTGGGAACTATATTCTATCAGAGTAGGGTACAGGAAAATAGATAGCCCTGCATATCTATGGGAGGGGGGTAGTTGCTGTTTTAATTCACAATTAAAATGGTAATGAGCATTCTAAAATAGTTGCCATGCTTACCTTCCACCCATGGGGGCCATTCTAACCCTACTCGCTCAGCACAAACCTGGCGGGTGGGCAGTTAAAATCGCCCTGGCTCTTACCTGTCTGAAAGCCGCCACGATCGCAACATCAGCAATTTTAACATGCTCTCCTGAGGAGTCAGTGAGGACACATGCCCGGAGCCAACAGGGTCCTTCTTTACATAGGCATGTTGCGGCCCGATGACATCATTGAGACCAGGCTGTAATTAACTGAGCAGGGAATACACTGGAGTTAAAATCAGGGCCATAATCTGCACAGGTACTGAAGCTGATCATCTCAGTCCAACAGAGAATAAGAGACAGACAGAATGACTGATGCCAGGAAGAAGAAAAGATGCAAAGAGAGATCTTAAGCAAAGGTAAGAACATAAGAAATAGGAGCAGGAGTTGGCCCCTTGAGCCTGCTCGCCATTCAATAAGATCATGGCTGATCTGATCTTCGTCTCAACTCCACTTCCCTGCCCGCTCCCCAGAACACTTGACTCCCTTATCACTCAAAAATCTGTCTATCACCAATATATTAAATATATTCAATGACCCTCAAAGAACCTCAATTGAGACAAAAAGCTGAGGTCCTGCTTCACAAATCAAGAGAAAAAAACTTGAATTGACATTTTTTTTTTCTGAATATTTTGTATAAACATTGAGTTCTGATCAGGCGAAATGGGCTTGGAGCCATTACCTGTTGAGGTAATGGAGAGGAATTGATGAACTCTGTTCAAAGACAACAAACATTGAAGGACCCGCTGTTGAATTCAATACTACTACTTCGCCCTGGAGATCTTAACAATTTCATGGAGCTATTCTCTTAATGATTTATTCCACAACCAAAGAAAACTGTTCCAAAAGTTCCAGAACAATAGGCAGCGCAATAGATGGATCTTAAAGTTACTTAGCATGCTTAACAGTGGCTTTAATTTCAATCGTTAAGATTTCTTCATTACGATATTAAGTTGTTCCAGAGGCTGATGGAGAGTAAGCATTTACTCCCCGGAAACAACTGTCATTATATGTCCGAAAACAAATATAGTTATAGGGACAGCTGTTGGTTATACATTCACAAAGAAGAATGAAAATAACTCCCGAGCAGATCCCTCCATGAGCTCCGACTTGCAGGAGAGTGATAGACATGCACCTTGCCTTAGACAGGAGAAGGGTCCACAGCCAGCTAGAGAATGGAAGACTAGCAGGAAGAGTAGTGCAAGGTAGGTAGTGCAGGGGTCATCCCCCTGCAAAACAGATACACTGCTTTGAGTACTGTTGAGAGGGATGACTCATCAGGGGAGGGCAGCAGCAGCCAAGTTCATGGCACCGTGGCTGGCTGTGTTGCACAGAAGGGCAGGAAAAAGAGTGGGAGAGCGATAGTGATCGGGGATTCAATTGTGAGGGGAATAGATAGGCGTTTCTGTGGCCGCAACCGAGACTCCAGGATGGTATGTTGCCTCCCTGGTGCAAGGGTCAAGGATGTCTCGGAGCGGGTGCAGGACATTAGAAAAAGGGAGGGAGAACAGCCAGTTGTCGTAGTGCACATTGGTACCAACAACATAGGTAACAAAAGGGATGAGGTCCAACGAAATGAATTTAAGGAGCTTGGAGCTAAATTAAAAAGTAGGACCTCAAAAGTAGTAATCTTGGGATTGCTACCAGTGCCACGTGCTAGTCAGAGTAGGAATCGCAGGATAGCGCAGATGAATACGTGGCTTGAGCAGTGGTGCAGCAGGGAGGGATTCAAATTCCTGGGGCATTGGAACCGGTTCTGGGGGAGGTGGGACCAGTATAAACCGGACGGTCTGCACCTGGGCAGGACCGGAACCAATGTCCTAGGGGGAGTGTTTGCTAGTGCTGTTGGGGAGGAGTTAAACTAATATGGCAGTAGGATGGGAACCAATGCAGGGAGACAGAGGGAAACAAAAAGGAGACAAAAGCAAAAGACAGAAAGGAGATGAGGAAAAGTGGAGGGCAGAGAAACAAAAGGCACTGTACAGCAAAATTATAAAAGGACAAAGGGTGTTAAAAAAACAAGCCTGAAGGCTGTGTGTCTTAATGCAAGGAGTATCCGTAATAAGTTGAATGAATTAACTGTGCAAATAGATGTTAACAAATATGATGTGATTGGGATTACAGAGTCGTGGCTCCAGGATGATCAGGGCTAGGAACTCAACATCCAGGGGTATTCAACATTCAGGAAGGATAGAACAAAAGGAAAGGGAGGTGGGGTAGCATTGCTGGTTAAAGAGGAGATTAATGCAATAGTTAGGAAAGACATTAGCTTGGATGATGTGGAATCTATATGGGTAGAGCTGCAGAACAACAAAGGGCAAAAAATGTTAGTGGGAGTTGTGTACAGACCTCCAAACAGTAGTAATGATGTTGGGGAGGGCATCAAACAGGAAATTAGGGGTGCATGCAATAAAGGTGCAGCAGTTATAATGGGTGACTTTAATATGCACATAGTTTGGGCTAACCAAACTGGAAGCAATACGGTGGAGGAGGATTTCCTGGAGTGCATAAGGGATGGTTTTCTAGACCAATATGTCGAGGAACCAACTAGGGGGGAGGCTATCTTAGACTGGGTGTTGTGTAATGAGAGAGGATTAATTAGCAATCTTGTTGTGCGAGGCCCCTCGGGGAAGAGTGACCATAATATGGTGGAATTCTGCATTAGGATGGAGAATGAAACAGTTAATTCAGAGACCATGGTCCAGAACTTAAAGAAGGGTAACTTTGAAGGTATGAGGCGTGAATTGGCTAGGATAGATTGGAGAATGATACTTAAGGGGTTGACTGTGGATGGGCAATGGCAGACATTTAGAGACTGCATGGATGAACTACAACAATTGTACATTCCTGTCTGGTGTAAAAAAAAATGGAAGGTGGCTCAACCGTGGCTATCAAGGGAAATCAGGGATAGTATTAAAGCCAAGGAAGTGGCATACAAATTGGCCAGAAATAGCAGCGAACCTGGGGACTGGGAGAAATTTAGAACTCAGCAGAGGAGGACAAAGCGTTTGATTAGGGCAGGGAAAATGGAGTACGAGAAGAACCTTGCAGGGAACATTAAGATGGATTGCAAAAGTTTCTATAGATACGTAAAGAGAAAAAGGTTAGTAAAGACAAACGTAAGTCCCCTGCAGTCAGAATCAGGGGAAGTCATAACGGGGAACAAAGAAATGGCAGACCAATTGAACAAGTACTTTGGTTCGGTATTCACTAAGGAGGACACAAACAACCTTCCGGATATAAAAGGGGTCGGAGGGTCTAGTAAGGAGGAGGAACTGAGGGAAATCCTTATTAGTCGGGAAATTGTGTTGGAGAAATTGATGGGATTGAAGGCCGATAAATCCCCAAGGCCTGATGGACTGCATCCCAGAGTACTTAAGGAGGTGGCCTTGGAAATAGCGGATGCATTGACAGTCATTTTCCAACATTCCATTGACTCTGGATCAGTTCCTATCGAGTGGAGGGTAGCCAATGTAACCCCACTTTTTAAAAAAGAAGGGAGAGAGAAAACAGGGAATTATAGACCGGTCAGCCTGACCTCAGTAGTGGGTAAAATGATGGAATCAATTATTAAGGATGTCATATCTGTGCATTTGGAAAGAGGTGATATGATAGGTCCAAGTCAGCATGGATTTGTGAAAGGGAAATCATGCTTGACAAATCTTCTGGAATTTTTTGAGGATGTTTGCAGTAAAGTGGACAAGGGAGAACCAGTTGATGTGGTATATTTGGACTTTCAGAAGGCTTTAGTCAAGGTCCCACACAAGAGATTAATGTGCAAAGTTAAAGCACATGGGATTGGGGGTAGTGTGCTGACATGGATTGAGAACTGGTTGTCAGACAGGAAGCAAAGAGTAGGAGTAAATGGGTACTTTTCAGAATGGCAGGCAGTGACTAGTGGGGTACCGCAAGGTTCTGTGCTGGGGCCCCAGCTGTTTACATTGTACATTAATGATTTAGACGAAGGGATTAAATGTAGTATCTCCAAATTTGCGGATGACACTAAGTTGGGTGGCAGTGTGAGCTGCGAGGAGGATGTTATGAGGCTGCAGAGTGACTTGGCTAGGTTAGGTGAGTGGGCAAATGCATGGCAGATGAAGTATAATGTGGATAAATGTGAGGTTATCCACTTTGGTGGTAAAATCAGAGAGACAGACTATTATCTGAATGGTGACAGATTAAGAAAAAGGGAGGTGCATCAAGAGACCTGGGTGTCATGGTACATCAGTCATTGAAGGTTGGCATGCAGCTACAGCAGGCGGTTAAGAAAGCAAATGGCATGTTGGCCTTCATAGCGAGGGGATTTGAGTACAGGGGCAGGGAGGTGTTACTACAGTTGTACAGGGCCTTGGTGAGGCCACACCTGGAGTATTGTGTGCAGTTTTGGTCTCCTAACTTGAGGAAGGACATTCTTGCTATTGAGGGAGTGCAGCGAAGGTTCACGAGACTGATTCCCGGGATGGCGGGACTGACCTATCAAGAAAGACTGGATCAACTGGGCTTGTATTCACTGGAGTTCAGAAGAATGAGGGGGGACCTCATAGAAACGTTTAAAATTCTGATGGGTTCAGACAGGTTAGATGCAGGAAGAATGTTCCCAATGTTGGGAAAGTCCAGAACCAGGGGTCACAGTCTAAGGATAAGGGGTAAGCCATTTAGGACCGAGATGAGGAGAAACTTCTTCACCCAGAGAGTGGTGAACCTGTGGAATTCTCTACCACAGAAAGTTATTGAGGCCAATTCACTAAATATATTCAAAAAGTAGTTAGATGAAGTCCTTACTACTAGGAGGATCAAGGGCTATGGCAAGAAAGCAGGAATGGGGTACTGAAGTTGCATGTTCAGCCATGAACTCATTGAATGGCAGTGCAGGCTAGGAGGGCTGAATGGCCTACTCCTGCACCTATTTTCTATGTTTCTATGTTTCTATGATAGCTACAGGCAAGTCTCCACACATCATCCCAGATTATGTCGCTAACCAAAAGTATATTTCTGTTAGTAAATCACGTTCACTGCACCCATCATATTAATCAACTCTATCGGGCATCATCCACCATATACAACAACAAGTTGTATTTATATAGCGCCATTAACGTAGTGAAATGTCCCAAGGCACTTCATAGAAGTATTATGCGATAAAAATTTGACACCGAGCCGCATAAGTAGAAATTAGCGTAGGTGACCAAAAGCTTGGTCAAAGAGGTATTTTTAAGGAGCGTCTTGAAGGAGGAAAGAGAGGTAGAGAGGCGGAGAGGTTTAGGGAGGGAGTTCCAGAGCTTGGGGCCTAGGCAACAGAAGGCATGGCCACCAATCAGGTTGAGCGATTAGAATCAGGGATGTTCAGGCGGGCAGAATTAGAGGAGCGCAGACACCTCGGGGGAGGGGGGGTGTTTGTGGGGCTAGAGGAGATTACAGAGATAGGGAGGGGCGAGCCATAGGGGGATTTGAAAATAAGGATGAGAATTTTGAAAACAACACATTGCTGAACCGGGAGCCAAAGTGCTTCAGCGAGCACAGGGGTGATGGGTGAACGGGACTTGGTGTGAGTTAGGACATGGGCAGCTGGGTACTGGATCACCTCTAGTGTACCATGAAAACGACAGTCCTTCCCTGTACTATGATTCTCACTTTGGATCCAACTGCCAAAGTACTTGCCACATGCCTTCTATATCGCTGGATATTCTCTCTGTTATTCCCACATTCCAGGCCGGTGGCCATGGTGGTAAGAATCATGGCGAGGTCCTTGCAGGTGTGAAGTGCCTGCCCCGGGCCTTGCAAATTACCGCACTGCCTTGTGGTCTGCGGTTGCCAGCATGGGTGGGCAGGAGTCCTGCTCTGCCACACTTGCGCCATTAAAGCGAGCCCCCAAGAACTTGGGTAGGGGGGGGCCCTGTCCTTTGGGTTAATTCGCACCAAGTCCTGCTCACCCATCACCCCTGTGCTCGCTGACCTACATTGGCTCCCAGTTAAGCAACGCCTCGATTTCAAAATTCTCATCTTTGTTTACAAATCCTTCCATGCCCTCGCCCCTCCCTATCTCTGTAATCTCCTCCATTCCCACAACCGCCCCCGTGATATCTGCGCTCCTCAAATTCTGCCCTCTTGAGCATCCCCGATTATAATCACTCAACCATTAGTGGCCGTGCCTTCAGTTGCCTGGGCCCCAAGCTCTGGAACTCCCTCCCTAAACCTCACCGCCTCTCTACCTCTCTTTCCTCCTTCAAGATGCTCCTTAAAACATACCTTTTTCACCAAGCTTTTGTTCATTTACCGTAATTTCTCTTTATGCGACTCGGTGTCAAATGTATTTGTTTTTGTCTTATAACACTCCTTTGAAGCACGTTGGGATGTTTTCCTGTTAAAGGCATTATATAAACACAAGTTGTTGTTGTTGTTAAATTCCATCTCTAGATTGATGGATAAATTTGCTCTCTTGCTGTAAGGACCCATACAAAATGAAGTTGGACAGTCTGGATTTAATTCCTGTGATCCTGGACCTATCGTAAATCATCCCTAATTTGGAACAAATTGGAAATGCCATACTTAACTCTTCCAATTACTTTGTAGAATGTTACCATGCATTTTTGTCTGAAATTTCTTCTGCTACTCTCACTGAGGTATGAATGCATTTACTGTAACCGTGTTAAGGCTTCTATTTAAGAGTGGGCAAAGAATTGTCTTATGGACATGTTAAATGTTCATGCAGTGATGTAATCTCAAAACTAAAGAACTGTGGGTTCTATGAAGAAAGAAGACTACATGGCACGAACAACTCTTGAATCTGAAATTGACAATTTTTGAATGTTAAGCTGTTTTACTGTAGGTTGCTAAGATTGCACCAAAATAATTTTTTGAAGGCTGATTTAAAAATCTTATTCTAGTCCTTCAGATAATAAACAGTTGCTCTGGGAAGAAAAAAATAGGCAAATGTGAATAACTGTACGTGCCTCAAATAGGTGAAAAATCGATTTCAGTGAGATGTGTTTTAAGTTTGCTGTGTTGAACCTCAGTGTTATTTCTGTTACTTGTTTATTGGATGTTTGTGGAATGGGGGTTGCGTTTCCAAATCCATTTTTCAAAGAGGAGTATCTCATTGCACAATTCAATAGCCAAAATATGCCTCCATTAAACCAGTCTGATGAAGTGCACAAATTCGAATGCAGTTCAGTGTTTTTGCGTTGAGATGTCATAATTATGTCAATGCTTTCATAACTTATTTTTGAAGAATCTAATACTTAAATATTTCTCCTTATAATTGAATAAAGTTATGATTTTGTTATAACACTCTTCATCCTGAAAGGATTTTTGGCGTCACCATTAACTGTTGGTTTCAATTGCTATCTTGATGAGAGTCTTCAATGCTAATTCCTGTAACCCACCACCTCTTCCACCGTCCCTTGACCAATATTGTTGAAAGTTTCAAAGTCTATTCAAACGAAGACCATTAAAGGAAGATGATGATGATTGGGGAGGGAGCGGGAGCGGTGGTGGTGCTTGTTTTGATTGACCAAATCAATGACAAAACATACCCTTACCTGCTATCGCTAAAATGGTAGGCTATGATTCAACCTTAAGTCTACTGGGCTTCCCCTTGCTCTTTTTGTGCCCAGTTTTCAATGATGTATTAAGTATAGAAAAACAGATAGGAGTTGACCATTTGACCCACTGAGTCTGCTCTGCCACTTTGTTCGCCATGGTAGCTCTCTGTAGGGTTAGATTTTCTACCCATTGACTATGAATATGCAGAAAATCTCACCATATCTTTTTAATCTCATTTCGTTATACTTTCTCTATAAGGGTGATTCAATGCTATGGCACTCTATGCAAGCACTGATTCCCATTTGGGAGCACCAAATTGCATAATCACCTCTCCTATCCCTTAATAACCTCACTCCCTTAGTCTCCCTTCTAAACACTTGACTTGATTTATGTATCTGTGGTCTTCTGGGGCAGTGCGTTTTCATAACCCTTTGTGTGGAGACATTTTTCCTGGATTTACTTTGAACTGGCTTATTTCTAATTAAGTCCTTTTGTTCCAGATTCCCTGATAGAGGGAAAATTCATGTTTCATCTAGCCAGCCAGTTTTCTTCATTACGTTAAACACCTGAATCAAGGCATCTCGTCTCATAACCCAAGTTTACAGTCTTTCATCATAATTAAGTACCTTCATTCTATGTATCATTATTATCAGTTAGCACAAAGCTCCCTCCAGGGCCAGTATATTAATGCTAACTGCCCAAAATTGAACTCTATTGCGTGTGCTTTTCCATGCCCTTATTTCTAATGGCCATGGTCGTATTGGTCTGTCATAAAATTTGTTTGTGGTAGTGAGTGAATTTTTATCATCTGTATTGGAAAAGTTAAGAATCAGTAAAAGCCATTTATATTTCCCAGGCCAATCCAGCATCCAACTGTGTAGTCCTTACTACTAGGGGGATCAAGGGGTATAGCGGGAAAGCAGGAATGGGGTTCAGCCATGAACTCATTGAATGGTGGTGCAGATTCGAAGGGCTGAATGGCCTACTCCTGCACCTATTTTCTATGTTTCTATGTTTCTATGCCAGGGAGGCCGCAGAATGATTGGTGTGGAAAATGGAGAATCCTTCCACAGGAACAGTCGGATGCTTCTGTGAGCTTGGAGCCGAGATGCATTGCTAGAGCGGACTAAAGTAAAGCTTTGGGGCTAGACTTTTCCCTCCGATCGCTGGCGATGGATCCTTAGCAGTATTCCGGTGGGTGTGTCTTTTGAACCGCTGGAATACCGCTGCTGTGCGCTCTCACGGTTTTCACATCCTTGATTTCGACGGTGGCGACGCCTAGCCATGGCGGACTGGAGCGGGCATCGAGAACGGGAGATAACTCGGCGACCTCCTTACCTTTAGTAAAGGAAGCAGAACCACTGCAAAAAACAGCCGGAAAATCTTCTCTGCGCATGTGCGGTCATTCTCCCGCGAATTTGGAGTCAAGGGTGACCCTGCGCATGCGCAGAGAAGAAAAGGACATCACTGGACAACTTGAAGCTGCAGAGGTTGGTTGAGATCAGTGAGAGAGGAGCTGTGAGAGTGCTTGTGAGTTTTTTTGAGGAGTACGTTGATTATATTCAGTATATTTACAATTATATCATAATATAAAATAATATTATTTATAATATAACTAGTAATAATTATAATAATAGATCTTAAACTCAAAAAATAATGCTAATAATAATTGTTTTTAAATAATTAATTAAATTCAAGTGTATATATAAATATCAACAAAATGGAAAATCAAGCCATGGAAGTGGAGAGGACATTAGGTGGGAGGAAAAGAGCCACTCGTTTCTCAGTGGAAGCCCAGGAGTCATTGGTGGATGAAGTGAAGGTCCGTTGGAATCAGTTATCATGGGGTGGGCGAGGGAGACCGTCACCATTCATGTATCAGCGGTTATGGCGTGAGATCGCTGAGGTGGTGTCCCCCATCACGGCCACGATGCCGGGGCCGAACCAGTGCTACAAATGGAGGAATTACATTCTTGTATCTGCGAGAGTAAGTACTAACTTTTAGCATACATGGACAATTTACTCTTCAGTAGTGCCACATTTTATTATGTTGTCAAGCTTGGTGTTATTTTTATTTCCCATCATCGATCTCATTGTGTTTGTACTCTGTATTTTCATGTGTTCATCATGCAACATTTGCGGGCGAACAAAACTTAAATCGTGCACTCGTTGATGAAATGACTGGGGACGGTTAATTGGGGATGTGTACCTATATATTGTGTCTGTATGTATGTGTGTGTTCCGTATTAGTAGCTGTCAAATTAGTTCACACATATTTTTTGTCACCTTTGCAGAAAAAATTAGCCGGCAATAGGGCGCAGCTCCACAAAACGGGCGGTGGTCCCCCGAAGACTATTCGTCTGACGGACCTCGAGGAACTCACTGCAGCCCTGATGGGAGTGTATGATTGAACCGCCTCGTGTGTTGGTGCCAAACCAGTTCTCTCGGAGGGTAAGTCTGCATAATCCCTGGACTGTACTGCGGCCATGTAATTCAATCTTATGGCAATATAATGTAGAATGTAATGTAATGCAGGGAGCACGGAATGTTGTTAGTTGTGACATGATTTATTGGTTGATCATACTCTGCCACTTGGAAAGCAAACTGTTTGGGACTCAAGTTTTGTTATGTCATGTACTTTCTCTAGACTTTGCTTATGATAGTTTCATGTGATGATTTTTGGTAAAAATATATTTGTCCTCCACATAAGCTTGCGCACAGTGAATTGCTCTGATGTTACCTCTGACCCCTCCCCTCCCCTGTCGCCAACCATTAATGTTATGTATTTGCACAGGTGGAGTCTCCTGCCCCCTCCAGAGAGGAGTCATTGCAGGAAAGACCAAATGAAGAGATGGTGGAAGAGACGGAGGAGATGGTGCTGGAGGAACTGGAGGAGCGCACTCCTCAAAGTGTTGTAACGGTGGTGGTGCAGGAGGAGGGAGGGGTGGCAGGACTTGAAGGGTCCTTTCTACAGGCAGCCACCAGTTCCTTGTCGGAATCCAACTTTGTTGGTTTCCGGCCCGAGGAAGTGGGATCAAGTGGAATGCAATGGCGCACTTCGACCCCCATGGTGAATCCGTGGCGGCTGATCCGCCAAAGTGGGAACGCTGCACGACAGGCAGATGTGAGTCTGGACATGGTGGGCCTGTCCAAGATGAGCATTGACTTGATTCGAGAGCTCCTCTAAGTCATTGCTGGGTTTTCCGAAAACATCGCGGCTTTAGCAGCCCGTCAATCGGAGGTCACGGCGGAGCTGATTGCTGCGGTGAGGGAGAACACCCGGACCGCCAATGCCAATGCCATGCGGCAATCGACAGTCGTGGGATATGGCACTGCACCCCAAGGTGCCATACCACCAATGGTGACAACACCTGATCGTCGAGAGGAACTGGTTTCTTACGACTTTGACGATGGGTCCTCAGCACCCCCATCTTCTCCAGAAGCCCCAAACATAGTGCTGCCATTGTCGCCCCCCCCCCCCCCTTCAGCAGACACGCTCGAGGTGCTGTGCTGCTGTACGATGTACTGGTCCCCACGTGGGCAGGGCCAGGGGTACTGATAGCGGGAGGAGGAGGAGGGAGTCAGGGCCAAATGTCAGCGGGGGGATTGGGGAGGGAAGGCGTTGGGAAAGTAGCCACAGGTAGAACTGTGGGGGGGTGCAGGGGTGTTTTGAGTATTGTTAATACTGTTGTTGATGTTATTGTTGGCAGTTTGTTGATCATAATGTTTGTTTTTGTACAAATTTTCATTCAGAACAATTATGTTATTTTATTACATTTTTAAAGTTTAATACAAATTACAAGTTTTATGTAAAATTTAATTCAACTAAACCAGTCTTGTATTGTGTCTCACTCACTTCTGGGAAGGGGAAAATGTGTCCCATATGACAACTTTCACGAAACACAACTTTAAATGTGTGATTGCTGGTGTCCCTTGTAAACTCTTACCTCATCGTGGATGACCTGGACCCAACTGGCTGGGGTTTTATTGAGTCTTGTGAACATCACGTGACTGGCTAAGCCACTCACAATGCAACAGCTCTACCGACCTGTGAGCCTCACAGGTGCATGCATTACAGTTGTGACGCCTGCTATGTTTGAATAGCCCCAGAACCACATTTTCAAGCCACGTGAAGAATGGTTACTTGAATGAGGCCCTAGTGCATGGATCAATCCCTATCCCCTCCAACGCATCCCCCCACCCCACCCCCACCCCCGCTATAGCCAGCATCAGTAAAGGGGGAGTGGGGGGAGAAAAATTTCCAGCAAATAATTCATGTTCAGCAATGAATAGCTCAGTGGGCTGACTCCAATGGCTTGTTCCTGAGTGGTGTTACATTTATTACATGTGTTACAAAATCAATTTCCTGCCACCCACAAAATCAGCCCCTCGGCATGTTACACAGGTACTGATCAGTTCCTCCAGTCAAACAGACGCGAGACATCTGCAATCGAATTGGGTTTATTTTTTAAATAATGTTTCGATTGGGAGCGTCTGTTTCTGCGGACCCAGAAATACAGCAGGCAGCATCGCTCAGCAAGCACCCTGAGTTCAGTGTGTCTCTGAATTGACGGCAGCTCGCGAGACATGGCGTGAGATCAGTCGTGAGGCATCATCCCTCGCCAACCTGCATTCCTCAGTTTAAAAAAAAGATCAAGCAATAAAATGGACTACTCCTCTCCCTCATCCCATCCCACGTGCAACCGCTAATAAACTATTTCATTGGCGGTGATTGCTGTGACTGGCTTTAATTAGATCAGTCCAGGCCGGGTTATACGTACACCAAAAATTACTTTATTGTATATGAAACGTGATAATAAATGCAGATTTTCTTTCTAAAGGCTAACAAGCTGTAATGCGTCCCAAGCTCAAAATGCTTGTATCAGCCTCTGCAAATGTTGCCTCCTCTCCGTGCAAACTGCTCCAGGAACTGAAGTTGGCCGCGGGGCTTGATGGAAGTTCAACTCATGATGTTGATGGAACAAATGCTGAGGTTGTTCCCCATTAAATCTCTGGTTGGATGTAATGGGGAACGAAAGTTGTTGGGAAGATGGGGGGCATCTCCCCAGACTGTTATAATCACCTGATAGTGAGATTGAAAAGGGGTGGCAGCCTATTTTCTTCTCTGGAAGTACTGCTTCACCTTGGAGCTCTGATCCGCAGCAGCCCGAGAGCACTTCACCCAAGTGGCTATCCCTTTGAGCTGAGTGAATTTTGGGCCTATTTGGCTATGAATCATAGCATCAAATTTACAGCACGGAAGGAGGCCATCTCGGCCCATCGTGTCCGTGCCAGCCGACCAAAAACTATCCAGCCTAATCCCACTTTCCAGCTCTTGGCCCTATGGGTGTATTGCAGCCGAGCTTGATTAGGTGATCCAACTGTATATTAATACATTTTAGAAGAAAGTGTTTGGCCTCTTGGTGCTGAAGCGTGACTTGTACTGGCGTCGCAAGATTCTGTGTGGCAGAGGGAAATTGATCTCGGAATCATGGAACAAAGAATGGGGGGCTTCCCTTCCAGGTCAGGGGATGGTGGGGATGATCCTCCTCCGGGTCAAGGAATGGGGGGCTCCCTCTCCAGGTCAGGGAATGGGAGGCTCCCCCTCCGGGTCAGGGAATGGGGTTGCTCCCCCTCCGGGTCAGGGAATGGGGTTGCTCCCCCTCCGGGTCAGGGAATGGGGCTCCCCCTGACCCCTGGGACCACCTGCTGACCCTCAATGTCTGGGCTCAAACAGTCCCCAGTCCCGCGGGAGATGGAGGCTTCAGAACGAGCGCGCGCCTCTCCCACTCCCGGCCGGGCTCCGGGGGGTCAGGGTCGGGGTGGGGAGGGCAAGGGTCACGCTCCTTATCCACGGGCTGTCCGACCTGTTCTCCTTCACCTGGGCGGCAGGAAGCTGGATCCTCTTCTGAACGAAGCGGACATGTTCAATCTGATCCAAACCTGCCTCGACAACGTATTGGGACTGCTGCCCCTCGGGATGGAGATGACCAAGAGACCAGTGCCGACACGAAGGAGACAGAGGTAATGATGGAGGTTGTTTCAGCTGAGAATAAGGGGCCACTCATTTAAAACTGAGATGAGGAGAAATTTCTTCTCTCAGAGGGTTGTAAATCTGTGGAATTCTCTACCCCTGAGAGCTGTGGAGGCTGGGTCATTGAATATATTTAAGGTGGAGATAGACAGATTTTTGAGCGATAAGGGAGTAAAGGGTTATGGGGAGCAGGCAGGGAAGTGGAGCTGAGTCCATGATCAGATCAGCCATGATCATATTAAATGGCGGGGCAGGAGTGAGGGGCCAAATAGCCGACTCCTGCTCCTATTTCTTATGTACTTATGTTCTTATAGTCAGGTGGGCTCAATACTGACCGTTGACCTGTGGTGCCCGAGTTTAAAGAGAGTCTTACTCTGTATGTAACCCGTGCTGTATCTGTGCTGTACCTGCCCTGGGAGTGTTTGATGGGACAGCATAAAGAGAGCTTTACTCTATTTCTAAAATCCAAAATCATAGCAGGCCAGCGTCGCTTGCTCGATGGAATCTCTTGTACCTTCACAATTTGAATGAAGTGAGCACGAGCACGATGATGAGCCCCCTTGTCACGGTAGCACTGGGTGACAGCACCAGCAGTGGTCAGGTACATATGGGTTCCACTTCGCTGCGTTTATATATAAAAAAAAATCTTCTCCTCTCCCCTCTGGCTCTTTGGAGAAAATGGAACAGCTGGAGAGATCAGCCAGCCTGTTATGATGGTGAAAAGTTCCAGTAATCTCCACCCTGAATGAAGTTTGTATCCCAGCTGCCAATACTGAATCGTGCATAACGCTGGGCCCAAGTCAGGGAGGTACTGCAAAAATGGGCAGTTGTGATCGGAGCGATAACGGGCAGTAGCGGACCTTAAACAACACTTTTTGGTGGAAATTAGTGTTTGGTGGAAGGGGTGGGGGGGGGGAATTTTGGGCGATTTCTGAACGGCAAATGTGGGCGGACGAGTTGCGGCAACGCCGGCAGTAATCGTAGGCCGAAATTACCGCCGGCGATAATCAGGAGGTGAAACGGGCAGTACAGGGTGATAATTTACATTTTTGACCAAAATGGGTGGTGACTGGCTGGTAACTGGGCGTTAAATGGGCGATCCTAGGGGAAATTCTAACCCCTTTTTCGAACTATACTACACCTGCCCTGGGAGTGATTGATGCTAGTACTGGAGGCCTAAAATAGAAAGTATTCCATTCCTCTGCACTAACATCCTCCAGCTTAATGAGCCCAATGCAGGAAAAAAAGTTTAATCGACTGAACTTGCCTGGGACTGCGCTCATTCAAGGTTATATGTGAAGGTTGCATGGCTCTCCGGAAACGGGGATATTCTGCAGGTGGAAATACAATGAATATTTTGGTATTGAGAATCAGAAATCAATCACCTGGAACTGACAGTAAGGAGGAATGTCAGTGCTTCAGACATAGCAGCTATGAAAATGGATAACTGACGTGATTATACTTATGGAACGAGATGAAGAAAAACAACACATTCAGACACGTCAGAATAACTGGAACTGAAAAAGTGACGGTGAATGGAGGAATACATTTTAACCAAAAGAAAAGAACTAAAAACATTACTATATGGAATTTCGAAAAGTAGGCACGTGAGTTAAATAATAATAAAACTGGGGAGGTTGCAAGAATTTCGAGTGAGGCACTCAATTAGTGCTCGTTTCAGTTAGGCTGCACACTGCAGAAATCCTTTAAAAGAGTAATTAGTGATCGGTGGAGAGCACAGCTCACACTGTGGGGCTCAAAAACATTAAATAAATAATGCTAGTCTAACCTGCCTGAAAATTAATGGAAAGCTAAAGATCTGGAGCAGGTGACATTTTGTCAGCTGAGTTCGCAGACTGCTGAATTCGCACAGCCTGGAATAACTGCTGCAGCACACAATTAAAGACAAAAGTAACAAAAAGGCAAACATGCTTAAGCATAAACACCGGACTCGCGTTCCTGTAGTATCCCATGCCCATGTCCCAGCACCGGTCTCTCCCACTCCACCCTGATTTGCCCACATTGAAGCATCTCTTCCCAGGGAATGCCAAGCCTTTAGGAAGTCTTTCCGTTGCGGTTTTGCCAGTTCAGTACTTATCACTTCAGTATTGAGGAGCCATTGACCCTGGGCACGCTATTTAGCTCGATGAAGTGCTTTTGCTTCGGTTTGGTTCTTTCTCTGACTTTCTCACTCATCATTTTCTATATCCAGCTAACTGTGTGTCTTGCATAAAGAATGTTAAATTCCTTCTCTGTAACCTTTGTCATTATTCGTACACAGGATGTGGGCGTCGCCAGCATTTATTACCCGTACCTCATTTCCCCCGAGAAGATGGTGGTGAGTCGCCTTCTTGACTAAATGGCATTTCAGACGGTATTTAAGAGTCAACCACATTGTGGTGGGTCTGGAGTCACATAGAGGCTGGACTGGGTAAGGGCAGCAGATTTCCCTCCCTGACGGACAGTAGTGAACCAGATGGGTTGTTACAACAATCCAATGTTTTCACAGTCACCATTGCTAATACTAGCCTTTTATTCCACATTTATTTAATTGAACTTAAATCTCCCAGTTGTTGTGGTGGGATTTAAACTCACATCTCCAGATCATTAATCCAGGCCTCTGGATTACTAGTGCAGCAACATAACCACTATGCTACCGTACCCCTATTGGTCGGTCAGTGTCTTACTGGAGTGGATTAAACATTGCAATTGTGCAGTCTGAATTTATTTGAGTGCAGTGGGGTTAAATTTAACCTAAGTCGCAGGAAACTGAGGTGATTAGATCAGCCACCTGGTTTTACTTTCTAGTGAGGTCAATTTTAACCTTGATACAGCTGCCTGTTGAAGTGCACATGGAGCCCACCCAACTGGGGGCAAAGAAACAGGCCCCATTTTGAGGCCCCAGCCTCGGTAAGGAAATCTCTTAAACTCAATTAAATGATTCCTCGTGTTCAGGCTCGAAAGTATTGTCCAAATGCCAGTTCATTACTCAAATAGTATAATAACCACTACGGTTATACAATAGACTCAGACATCATCACCATCATCATCATAGGCAGTCCCTCGGATTCGAGGAAGACTTGCTTCCACTCCTAAAGTGAGTTCTCTGGTGGCTGAACAGTCCAATACGAGAGCCACAGACCCTATTACAGGTGGGACAGATAGTCGTTGAGGGAAGGGGTGGGTGGAACTGGTTTGCCGCGCGCTCCTTCCGCTGCCTGCGCTTGACCTCTTCATGCTCTCGGCGTTGAGACTCGAAGAGTTCAACACCCTCCCGGAAGCACTTTCTCCACCTAGGGGCGGTCTTCGGCCAGGGTCTCCCAGGTGTCAGTGGTAATGTTGCACTTTACCAGGGAGGCTTTGAGGGTGTCCTTGTAATGTTTCCGCTGCCCACCTTTGGCTCATTTGCCATGAAGGAGCTCCGCATAGAGCATTTGCTTAGTGAGTCTCGTGTCTGGCATGCGAAGTATGTGGCCTGCCCAGCGAAGCTAATCGAGTGTGGTCAATGCTTCAATGCTGGGGATGCTAGCCTGGACGAGGACACTGATATTAATGCAACTGTCCTCCCAGGGGATTTGCAGGATCTTGCAGAGATATCGTTGGTGATATATCTCCAACGACTTGAAGTGCCTTCTATACATCGTTCATGCCTCTGATCCATATAGGAGGGTGGGTATTACTACCGCCCCTGTAGACCATGAGCCCGGTGGTAGATTTGAGGGCCTGGTCTTCGAAAACTCTTTTGAGGCCCCAGCCTCGGTAAGGAAATCTCTTAAACTCATTTAAATGATTCCTTGTGTTCAGGCTCGAGCGTATTGTCCAAAGGCACGTTTATTACTCAGATACCAATAGTATAATAACCATTATGGTTACACAATAGACTCAGACAACCTGGTTCCTGCAGACCTAAGGCGATCAATCTTGGCCTCGGTAGGTGTTGGGCTTCTAACTGCCCTTGAGCTATACTACTGTTCTTTGTATATTTCTTTTGTAACCTGCCAGCCATTCTCAAAGTACCCTCCCCTTTAATGTGAGTCATATCACATGATGCCCAGAATGTATATTGAAGCAAGGGTCCTACACACCAAACCTCCAGACTTGATGTAATGGCCATCCTGCATTCCAAAAGGAACAGGATGACCTGGACAATCCCAGACAGTTAATGTGATACTGCTTGGGGGCTTGTACTGTTCTGGCCAATTCCTGATACTCGCACCTCATACAGGCCATCCTGCCTGCTATTTGCTTCTTCCCATTGTGCAGACTAATTCCCAATATTAGCATATTCTAATCAAACAATGGCCTCTGACACAGTAACAATTTCTAACAGCCTCGTTTAGCTCAAGTGGGAGAGCTGTGGGAGTCAACCAGGCGTCCTGAGGCAGCTCACTGGATTCAGGTTTGCCCAATATGAGGAGGCTGCCTGGGTAACAGCAAGGTAGGTCCGGGGAGGGGTGCCATGCTAGCGGGGTGGGGGGCATCCTAGGGAGGCACAGGCCCAGGTTACAGTTCTGCTCCTCCTGGCACAACAAAAATAATCTCACCTTTTCCAGGGCCTCTTCAGCACTGGTCTCGTGTGTGCCTGATGCAGGATCCAGCCAGTTCAATCCTAAAATGGCAACTTGGGTCCCATGCACTTCATAGGACCCTAATTTGCATATAAAAGGGCAGCTACCATCTAAACAGGCAGAAGCTTCGGCCGTCCAGTGGTCGGGTCCTCTGGAAGTGGCAGTGCCCTGATCGCCTGCCTTAATGGGGCGATGAGTCCATGATCCAATATTGAGGCCATCACCACCCCATGACAAAAAACACCAACTGGAATTATGGGGAATGACTGGAAAAATGTGAGGTTTTCAGGCTGGGAAGGAGGATCAGAGAAGTGACCTAGTAAAGGTACACAAGATAGTACAAGAGCGAAATACTGCGTATGCTAGAAATCTGTAATGAAAAGAGAAATTGCTGGAAATACTCAGCGGGTCAGGCAGTATCTGTGGAGAGAGAAGCAGAGTTAACGTTACTGGTCAATGAACCTTCGTCAGAACTGGAAAAGATTGGAGATGTAACAGGTTTTAAGCAAGTGCAGAGGCAGGGAAAGGGGGAGTGGAGGAAATAACTTAAGGGAAGGTCTGTGATAGGGTGGAAGGCAGGAGAGATTAAATGACAAAATAGTGCAAGGCAAAAGGGAGCGGTGATGTGACAAGTAAAGAAATAAAGATGGGTCTAGAGGAGGTGTAAATGGCAACAGCTGAATCAATATCAGCAGTTGTTGTCCAAAACAGTATCATAACCACCACTCCCATTTTTCCCCTAACCTTTTCCAGTTCTGACGAAAGGTCATCAACCTGAAATGTTAACTCTGTTTCTCTCTCTCCACAGATGCTGCCTGACCTGCTGAGTATTTTCAGCATTTTTTTTTCTCTCTTTACATAATATAGTAAAAAGTACGGAAATGGTTACTCTGGAATACCGCTTTAAGTTAAACTCTGGGAGCATGACAAGTAGGACACGGGGTTCAAGCAAGGAAACTTTGGGACTGATATCAGAAGGCTCCTCATCAAGCAGAGAGTGATCAACATTTGGAACAGATTTCCAGATAGAGTGTTTTTAAAAAATTCATTCACAAGAACACAAGAACAGAAGAAATAGGAACAGGAGTAGACCATAGGGCCCCTCGAGCCCTGCTCCGCCAATCAATACGATCATGGCTGATCTGATCATGGACTTCGGTCCACTTCCCCGCCCGCTCCCCATAACCCCTTATCCCCTTATCGTTTAAGAAACTGTCTATTTCTGTCTTAAATTTATTCAATGTCCCGGCTTCCACAGCTCTCAGAGGCAGCGAATTCCACAGATTTACAACCCTCTGAGAGAAGAAATTTCTCCTCGTCTCTGTTTTAAATGGGCGGCCCCTTATTCTAAGATCATGCCCTCTAGGTCTAGTCTCCCCCATCAGTGGAAACATCCTCTCTGCATCCACCTTGTCAAGCCCCCTCATAATCTTATACGTTTCGATAAGATCACCTCTCATTCCTTGGATGTGGGTGCCGCTGGCAAGGTTGGTATTTATTGTCCACCCTTATTGTTCTTGAGAAGGTGGCAGTAAGCTGCATTCTTGAACCACTGCAGTCCATGTGGCGAAGGGAGTCCCACAGTGACTTTCTTGTAGCAGTTTGGCACAACTGAGTGACTTGCCAGGCTATTTCAGAGGGGCAGTTAAGAGTCAACGACATTGCTGTGAGTCTGAAGTCACATATTGGCCAGACCGGGTAAGGGCGGCAGATTTCCTTCCCTAAAGGATATTAGTGAACATTAGTTAACAAGTAGTTACATGGTCACTCACCATTACTGATACTTGCTTTTTATTCCAGATTTTTAAAATTTAATTAACTGAATTTAAATTCCCCAGCTGCCAAAGTGGGATTCTACCGACACGGACACAATGGGCCAAACAGCCTCCTTCTGTGTCATAATGTTCTATGATTCGATGATTCTATAGTTCGAGTTACCCTGTCCTAACAAGGCTGCCATTAGCAAGCCTCAGGAACATTCTCTTTCAGAGCAACAAGGCTTACCTTGCAGTGACCTTGCTGTAACTGCACAGCATCAGGTAAAATCTCGGTGGATGGTCTCACATTTGCTGCGGTGCCAACTGTGGTCTGCTGGCTTACCTTTGCTAGAGTCACAGTGCCTCAGACTTCAAAAATCGAGATCCCAACGGGGGCAGTGTTCCCTCAACAACCCTAAAATATCAGGATGTGAACGGGCAAGGACATTTTTAGCAGTGGTGACAGGAGGCTTGCCTGCAGCTAACAAGGTGGTTTAATAAACAACACCCTGGGCAGAGCTGCAGGCAAGCATGCAGTGAGGACACAACTAATGAATGCTAAATAAGCAAACAGTCCACAATGAGAACACACCTGTCTGTTACAGCATTGTCAGAGACACAGAGACTTGGCGATTGATGTTGTCATGTATTCAACTGTCATTGTTACCCATGTATAAGCTGACCTAAGTTGTACACCTTGAGAACACTGACCACTGAACTTGTGGGAGACACTCCTAACCTGGACTTTCTGGTATAAAAGGGGAAGCTCCACCCACCATCTGTCTCTTGAGGTCTTGGTAATAAATGTAACACGTCAAAGAGTGATCTTCTCTCAAGAATGGGCCTCATGTGCATTTATACTGTATAGTAAGGACATATTATTGGCGATGAGAAACTGGGATTTAAAGCATGCAAGCATGGCCACTAGCAGCACAGAAGAGAGGTACTGTGTTGGTGATGATTGGGACGACTTTATTGAGAGATTACAGCAAAGTTTTGTCACTAAGAAATGGTTGGGACAGGATTCGGCCGACAAACGCAGGGCTCATCTCCTGACGGTTTGTGGATTCAGAACGTATTCCCTGATGAAGGGCCTTCTAGCGACAGAGAAGCCGGCGGACATGACGTTCGAAGAGCTCAGTAAGTTGATCGGGGAATACCTTAAACCAGCGAGCGGCATGCACATGGCGAGATACCGGTTTTACACGCACCGGCGGCGAGAAGGGCAAAGCGTTCCAGACTTCGTGATAGATCTCCGGTGACTGGCGAGCCTATGTAAGTTCCCAGATGCATGCAGAGCGGAGATGCTGCGAGACTTTTTTATTGAGGGCATCGGGCACGCTGGGGTTTTCAGGAAACTGATTGAGACCAAAGACTTGACCTTGGAAGCGACGGCTGTGATAGCCCAGACAATTATCTCAGAGGAGGAAGAGACCAGAATGATTTATGGCAACAATCTTGGCTCAAATGCGGCAAACGACCAAGGAGTCAACATTGTTAACGCGGCACACAGTTCTCTAGGCAGACAAGGGCAATCGGACATGCCCCAGCATGCAGTCGAACCCAAAGGGGGAATTCAACAGAGACAATGGCTAGCTGTAGTATAATGTGGCAGATGAAGTACAATGTGGATAAATGTGAGGTTATCCACTTTGGTGGTAAAAACAGAGAGACAGACTATTATTGAATGGTGACAGATTAGGAAAAGGGGAGGTGTAATGAGACCTGGGTGCCATGGTACATCAGTCATTGAAGGTTGGCATGCAGGTACAGCAGGCAGTTAAGAAAGTAAATGGCATGTTGGCCTTCATAGCGAGGGGATTTGAGTACAGGGGCAGGGAGGTTTACTACAGTTGTACAGGGCCTTGGTGAAGCCACACCTGGAGTATTGTGTACACTTTTGGTTTCCTAACTTGAGGAAGGACATTCTTGCTATTGAGGGAGTGCAGCGAAGGTTCACCAGACTGATTCCCGGGAAGGCGGGACTGACATATCAAGAAAGATTGGATCAACTGGGCTTGTATTCACTGAAGTTCAGAAGAATGAGAGGGGATCTCATAGAATCGTTTAAAATTCTGACGGGATTAGACAGGTTAGATGCAGGAAGAATGTTCCCAATGTTGGGGAAGTCCAGAACCAGGGATCACAGTCTAAGGATGAGGGGTAAGCCATTTAGGACCGAGATGAGGAGAAACTTCTTCACCCAGAGAGTGGTGAACCTGTGGAATTCTCTACCATAGAAAGTTGTTGAGGCCAATTCACTAAATATATTCAAAAAGGAGTTAGATTTAGTCCTTACTACTCGGGGGATCAAGGGGTATGGCGAGAAAGCAGGAATGGGGTACTGAAGTTGCATGTTCAGCCATGAACTCATTGAATGGCGGTGTAGGCTTGAAGGGCTGAATGGCCTACTCCTGCACCTAGTTTCGATGTTTCTATGTTTCTATGAACGGCGATTCATGCCATCGCAATGGACAATGCGGCCAGTAATGGAGTCATCAACACCTGTTAATGGAGCGCTTAAGGACAGTTAGAGAGACAGTCAGAGACAATCGACTGGTAATGGACCTTTTGTTTCCAACAACGGGGCCTCCAGCTCATGCTGGAGGTGTGGAGCCAGAGCTTGCAGGTATCAGCAATATACCTGCAGAAACTGCAACATCAGCGGTCACTTGGCGCATATTTGCAGGAAGCCTGCAGCCAGGTTGATGTACGAGGAGGACGGGCCCGATGTAAGCCTTACGAGGCCAAATGAATACTGGGGGAAATCGCTGGAAGCTGAAGTTCAGCGAGTTCATGTGGAGCACACATACAATTCATATACCAGGACGCCACCGATAATGATGAAAGTGCTCCTCAATGGCATCACAGTACGAATGGAGCTGGACAGGGGGGCCAGCCAGTCCCTGATGAGTATCAAACAGTTTGAAAGGTTGTGGGTGTCCAAGGCCAGGAGGCCAAAATTATTGCCGATTGACGCACTGCTACAGCCATATACAAAGGAGATCATTCCGGTGCCAGGCAGCGCCACAGTAGTCATCACCCACAAAGATTCAGAGAACAGGTTGCCACTCTGGATTGTCCCGGGGGAGGGTCCCGCACTACTGAGGAAGAGTTGGCTTGCTGTCATGAACTGGAAATGGGGCGATGTCAATACAATTTCTTCTGTGGAGCGAGTATCATGCTCACAGGTCCTGGACAAATTTGACTCATTATTTCAACCTGGCATCAGCACTTTCATGGGGACCAAGGTAGTGATTCACATAAAGGCGGATGCCAGGTCAGTACACCAAAAGGCCAGAGTGGAGCCGTACGTGATGCGGGAAATGATCGAATGCGAATTGGACTGCCTGCTGAGGGAAGGCATCATCTCGCCAGTCGAATTCAGTGACTGGGCGAGCCCAATCATGCTGGTGCTCAAGGCGGATGGGTCGGTCAGGATATGTGGTGCTTACAAGGCCACCATCAATCGGGTGTCACTCCAAGACCAGTACCCGCAACCGAGAGCGGAGGACCTCTTTGCGACGCTATCCGGTGGCAAACTTTTTAAAAAATTGGACCTGACCTCAGCTTACATGACCCAGGAGCTGGCGAGTGAGTTGAAGAAGCTGACCACCATCACGACACACAATGAGCTGTTTGAGTATAACAGATGTCCGTTCGGGATTCGCTCGTTCACCGCGATCTTTCTGCGAAATATGGAAAGCCTCCTCAAGTCGATTCCAAGGACAGTGGTTTTTCAAGACAACATCCTCATCACGGGTCGCGATACTGACGAACACCTCCACAACCTGGAAGAGGTGCTACGCAGACTGGACCGGGTAGGGCTGCGACTGAAAAAGGTGAAGTGCGTCTTCTTAGCTCCAGAGGTAGAATTCCTGGGGAGGAGGGTAGCAGCAGACGGGATCAGACCTTCTGCGTCCAAAATGGAAGCGATCCAGAGAGCACCCATAACCCGTAACACGACGGAGCTGCATTCATTTCTGGGGCTCCTGAACTATTTTGGCAACTTTCTTCCCAAATTGAGCACGCTGCTAGAGCCGCTACACGTGATCCTACACAAAGGTCGTGATTGGGTCTGGGGGGACAGCCAGTAAAGGGCTTTTGATAGAGCACATAATTTGTTATGCTCCAACAAACTGTTAATGTTATATGAACCGTGTAAGAAACTAGCTTTAACATATGATGCGTCGTCCTATGGGGTCGAGTGTGTGTTGCAGCATGTGAGTGCCAATGGTCAGTTACAGCCGGTAGCTTATGCCTCTCGAAGTCTGTCCCGGGCAGAAAGAGGCTACAGGATGGTAGAAAAGGAAGCGCTAGCATATGTATATACAGTAAAAAAAATGCACCAGCACCTGTTTGGCAGGAAATTTAAGCTAGAGACAGAACACAAACCCCTAACGTCCCTTTTGGCCGACAACAAGGCCATAAATGCGAATGCATCGGCCCGCATACAGAGGTGGGCACTTACGTTAGCCGCATATTGACTACACAACTTGGCACAGACCTTGCACTGAAAACTGTGCCGATGCACTCAGCAAGCTCCCACTAGCCACCACTGAGGGGGCAGCTGAGTATGATGCTGAGATGGTCATGGCTGTTGAAGCTTTCGAAAGTGATGGCTCACCTGTGACAACCCAGCAGATTAAAGCCGGGACAAATAAAGACCCACTACTGTCTTTAGTTAAGAAATGTGTCCTGAATGGGAACTGGGCAGCCACGTACGGCGCATGCCCTGCGGATTTTATACCATTTCATAGGCGCAAGGATGAACTCTCGATTCAGGCCGATTGCCTACTGTGGGGAAATCGAGTAGTCATGCCCCAGAAGGGCAGAGAGGTGTTTATCAGAGAACTTCACAATGAGCACCTGGGCGTTGTCATGATGAAGACAATTGTCAGGTCACACATTTTGTGGCCAGGGATAGATGCAGACCTGGAACTTTGTGTTTGCAGGTGCAACACGTGTGCTCAGCTGGGCAATGCACCCAGGGAAGCCCCCCTTAGCCCCCGGTTCTGGCCCGCCAAGCCATGGTCATGCATCCATGTGGACTACGCAGGTCCTTTCATGGGAAAAATGTATTTGGTTGTAGTAGATGTCTACTCCAAATGGATTGAGTGTGCCATTTTAAATTCAAGCACATCCTCTGCCATGGTAGAAAGTCTACGGGTAATGTTCACCGCCCATGGTCTATCGGATGTCTTGGTCAGCGACAATGGCCCATGCTTCACAAGCACTGAATTCCAGGACTTCATGGCAGGCAATGGTATCAACCATGTCAGAAAGGCTCCGTTCAAGCCGGCCTCAAACGGCCAGGCAGAACGAGCAGTGCAGATAATCAAACAGGGGATGCTCAGAATCCAAGGGGGTTCCCTACAAAGCCGCTTATCACGCCTCCTGTTGGCCAATAGATCCCGACCACACTCGGTCACAGGGGTTCCACCCGCAGAGCTGCTAATGAAAAGGACGCTCAAAACCAGGTTATCCTTTATACACCCTACTATGAAAGAAATTGTTGAGAGCAGGCGTCAGTCACAATGTGACTACCATGACAGAAATGCGAGGGTGCGATGTATTGATGTCAATGACCCTGTTTTTGTCCTTAATTACGCTGCAGGGCCCAAAGAGGGGAATAGAGTTTTGGTAGTTAAACTTACCAATGGACAAATCTGCCGCAAACACGTGGATCAAACAAAAAGGAGGTTCAGCAACCCCATAGAAGAAGCAGAGGAAGAACACAACGTAGAGTTTACTCCACCACAGGTGACCGAACACCGGAACCAAGTGGAGGAGAGCCCAGTCACTGTGGGCAGTCCGGACAGTCCTGAGGCACCGCAAACAGCAGACACTCAGGCCAGCGTCCAACAACCGGAGCCCCAACTCAGGCGCTCTACAAGGGAGCGTAAACCACCAGGGAGACTTAACCTGTGATCCCAATAAGACTTTCGGAGGGGAGGTGATGTCATGTATTCAACTGTCATTGTAACCCATGTATAAGCTGACCTAAATTGTACACCTTGAAAATACTGACCACAGGGGGCGAACTTGTGGGAGACACTCCTAACCTGGACTTTCTGGTATAAAAGGGGAAGCTCCACCCACCGTCTGTCTTTTGAGGTCTTAGTAATAAAGGTAACTGGTTACAGAGTGATGTTCTTCAAGTATTGGCCTCGTGTGCATTTATACTGTACAGTAAGGACATATTAGATGTAACTGGGAGCGCATAGAATTCATAGCGGAAATAGGTCATGCATGTAGGATACCAAACAGCTGAAATAAACTCCATCTGACCAGTACAACTCACAACAATGTCATGTGTGTGTCAGCTGTGGTTCAGTGGGTCGCACTCTCGCCTTGGATCAAAAGGTTGTGGGTTTAAGTCCCACTCCAGAGACTTGAGCACAAAACTCAAGGCTGACACTCCAGTGTGGTACTGAGGGAGCGCTGCACTGTCGGAGGTGCTGTCTTTTGGATGAGATGTTAAACCGAGGACCCGACTACTCTCTCCTGGCACTATTTCGAAGAAGAGCAGGGGAGTTCCCCGGTATCCCAACCAATATTTATCACTCAATCAACAACACTAAAACAGATTATCTGGTCATTATCACATTGCTGTTTGTGGGAGCTTGCTGTGCACAAATATGCTGCTGCGTTTCCTATATTACTTCAAAAATTGGCTTTAAAGTGCTTTGGGAAGTTCAGTGATCATGAAAGGGCTATATAAGTGCAAGACTTTCTTTCACATAAACTGTTTTGAAACTGAATCAACTGTAATAAATTTTCAAAATAATATTCAATAAACCGGTCAAAATTATTATTGTTATTTACATTTTTGGATGACTTAACATCATAGAATTATACAGCACAGAAGGAGGCCATTCGGATCTGTGATAGAGCGAACCAATTAATTCCCCTCCCCTGCTCTTTCCCCATAGCCCTATAAATGCTTTCCCTTCAAGGATTTATCCAATTCTCTTTTGAAAGTTAGAATTGAATCTTCTTCCATTACCGTTTCAAGCAGTGCATTATAGATAACAACTCGCTACTTAAAGAAAGATTTCCTCATGTTGCCTCTGGTTCTTTTGCCAATCAGTTCTGCAGAAGGATATTAGATGAATACTGTTTTCAGCCTTATTAGAAGAATGTATAATCACGTAAGGAATTATGGATTCTTAAAACAAAATTAGTACCTGTTCCAAACTCAGTTGGCAATTCCTTAGCCGAAGGGCTGTATTTTCAGAATGTAGGCATTCAGGGCGTTAATGGCAGTCCTGATAGCACCTGGAAAAGGTTTGCACCTCAGTCAGCAAAATTGGGCAGCTGGGCCCTGAGTGTGGGGCGGAGCGCTAAGGGAGGCGTTACACACCTCTCTTCGGGTCCTAGGCCGGCTAATCTAAACTGCCGGCCTGGGAGCACTGTAAGAGAGGCCCGGGGAGAAAAAAATCCTGAAGAAAAACACCAAAAACATTCCTAACACAATGCCCACGCCACCGTAACATAAGTCACCAAAAAATAAAGAAACAACAATCACAATTACCTGAGTTCGGCATTACTTACCTCACAGCAGCCGCAACTTGAAATGCCCAGGCGTGCCCACTAGGGCGCGCTATGGGGCGCTAGGGGTCGGGCGAAATTGAGCTGTTATTGCAACCAGGGGCGTTGCACACCGGCTCAACTCTTCCGGGCAGTAATGCTCCGCGCACCGGCCCGGGAAAACCCCGCTGAGGCGCTGGAAACTGGCTGCCTGCCCAGAAGAGGTCACCGGCACCATTGCTGCCCCTACGGGGTGAAAACAGAGGCGGACAGGACTGGAGAATCCAGCCCTTATTTTAGATGGTCCTTGCACTTAAAGAAAATAAAAACTTTCATTTCTATAACGTCTTTCATGACCACCGGACGTCTCAAAGCGCTTTACAGCCAATGAAGTACTTTTGGAGTGCAGTCACTGTTGTAATGTGGGAACTGGGGCAGTCAATTTTTGCACAGCAAGCTGCCACACGATAATGACCAGATAATCTGTTTTTCGTTATGCTGATTGAGGGATAAATATTGGATAGGACACCGGGGAGAACTCCCCATGGAAACATATAAGTAATGAGGGTGCTCGACAAGGGTGGATGCAGAGAGGATATTTACACTTATAAGGGAAACTAAAACTAAGGGACATAGTCTCAGAATAGGGGGCTGCCCATTTAAAACTGAGATGAGGAGAAATTTCTTCTCTCAGAGGGTTGTAAATCTATGGAATTCTCTGCCCCAGAGAGCTGTGGAGGCTGGGTCATTATATTTAAGGATGAGATATACAGACTTTTGAGCGATAAGGGTGTAAAGGGTTATGGGGGGTGGGCGGGGAAGTGGAGCTGAGTCCATGAACAGATCAGCCATGATCTTATTGAACGGCAGAGCAGGCTCGAGGGACCAAATGGCCTACTCCTACTCCTATTTCTTATGTACCATTTAGTTCATTCTATTGTTGCTAATAGCAGGCAGATATAGCTGCTCATTGTGCACCATCAGTATTTAGATCAAAAACATAGTCCTGAATTTTAGCCTGGAGGCGAGTTCTGTGCGGGGCGGGGAGTAGGGGAGGGGGTGGGGCTTTTGTGAGGTCGGGAAACCCGGAAGAACGGTTTCCCGAATGTCCTGCAGAATTTAACTGCGGGGCTCCGTTAAGTGGGGTTGCAGCCCACGGACAGCCTGCTTGACAGGCTGGAGGCCTACTCAGGCCGGAAGCCTGTTTCACAACGCTGAAGCCTACGAGAGCATGTAGGTGTATTGGGGGAGTGAGAGAGGTCGAGAGGTCATGGCGGGGGGGGGGGGGGGCGGGGCTGGAGACTGGATTGTGGTGGGAGGTCTGGATCGTGGGGGGTGGGGGGGGGTGGAGGGGTCCGGATCGTGGGGATCATCCGGATTGCGTGGTGGGGTGGGGTCCAATGGTGGTCTGGGGGTCCCATTTTTTGGGGGGGCGGGGCATGTCTGAATTGTGGGGAAGTGGGTTGGGTTCGGATCATGAGGGGTGTCCGGATTGCGAGGTGGGGTCCAGTGGTGGTCCGGGGGTCCTGATTGTGGGGGGCGGGGGCACATCTGCTGGTGGTCTGTGGGGGACCCAATTGTGTATGGGAGCGGGATCTAATGGCGATCTGCTCCTGATTGCACGAGGTGTTTGATGGTGGTCTGGTGGATTTGGTCAGGGGGAGGGGAGATGAACTAATTCAATTAGGTGGGTTGCAGATGGTAGTCCGGGGGTCTCCGATGGTGTGGGTGGGGAGCAGACAGATCGCCGGGGGGGGGGGGGGAAGCAGAAATATCATGGGGGAGTGTATATTGGATAGCTCATTGGGCCTGGAGGAAACACTGCTGCTCCTCCTGGCTCACAAGCAGTGCGGTAAAGGCACTTACCTGATGCATTCAGCCCGTCTCGCTTCCGTTCACCTGCCTCATTTCCCGAGGCCTGGGAAACCCAGCCGACATGAGTTAAAAATTGAATGGCCATTAAAATGAAGACAGGTAGCCTCATTATGATAGTTCAATGACCAACCCGATTCTTGTGTGCGGATTGGTCGCCTGCCTCTCATCCTGCCTCCGTTAAAACCTGAAGTGAGTGAGCTCGGTTCCTGTTCCAGATTTGTTGCACTTTAACCTCTGACCTAACAGCAAGACATTTTTGGGAGTTAAGATTCAGCCCATGGTCACCAACAGACGAAAAAGTCCAGGCTATCAGATGTAGAAGAGGAATAAAGAAATGCCTTTGTCACAACTATTCTCCTTCTCTTGGCTCGATGGACCAGATGGTCTTTACCTGTCCATCATTGTTCGCATGTTCCGCAAATCTGAATGCTGAGATCAAAGGCTGGAGTAGCAGCCCAATAAGCCCAGAATTTCCAGCCATGTCAGGGTGGTGGTGAGCTGTTTTACAATTAACTCCAGTCACAGGTTTGTGTGGTGCAGCGGGTTCATGTGTGGGATCCGGGTTCGACTCCAGCCTATGCTCACGGGATGAAATTCTCCGTTGACTGTTGGCTGTAAACAGTCCGATGTGAATTGAGTCTGGGCTGTCTGAATCCAGTGAGGAGCATCAACCAGCACAAGTCTCGGGGCCGAAAGTGCCTAGCGCCCGAAATGAGGTGCACCTACCGGTTTCAAATTGTTCTGGACGTCCCATGCTTTGGGGCGGCCTAACCTTCAAAATTCAGCACATCGGGGATTTTTTTCGAGCGGAGCGAAAGTGGCCTCATCATGGGGGCGGGGCGGAGTAGCCGAGGCTGTCAGCCATGAGCACCGCACCGATGACGTCATCGCACTGGCGCGTCACAACTTTTCTCCCCTTCAGTTAAAGGGGAGGGCCGCTGCGAACTCTGCAGCCACGTTAGTGGCAAGCACTGGGGCGCCAGGGAGGGTTTCAGCCGGGCCAACGGCCCCAGGCTGTCTGCTGGTGGCCCGGCCGGACCCGCGGCCATAATTGTCAGGCCGACCTGGCAGTGGGCCGCCAAAAAAAAAAAAATAACATGTTGGCCGCGGCAATGCGCCCTCCCCTTTAAGGGCGACTGGGCCACCAGTCCACAGAGAGTGTACCAACAGCAAAAGCTGTCGGGGGACACCGATCAGCGGCAGGGCCACTCCCGCGGGGCAATTCCCCGAGGTGCAAGTTCGCGAGGGGGTCCCCGCCAGTCGGTAAGTGGTTGGTGCGTGCATGCCACAGTGGGAAAATGGGCGGAGCGGTCCCAGACTCCGCTCTGAAACTGAGGAAGGGCAATTTCCAAAATGGCGGCCCTTCTGCGGAGATTCGGCGGCCATTTCGCGCCGCCCTGTGGCCGCCACTTTCAGGTGGGGCAATTTCGGGCCCTCAATATCTTGCAGGGAGACCTTGGGATAGATGATAAAGGAAGTGTTAAAAGTAATACTCTGATCGAAAAGCAGTTTTTCTCTGGGATTTGGGCAGCATGAAGGTAACTTTTACTCTTTGGAAAAAAAGGGGAAAATTGAAAGAGGGATTTGTAATTCCAATGGCCTACGTCCAATTGCCTGGTATGCCCAACTCTGGCAGTAGAGATTGAGAAACGTCATTTATTTTTAACAATCCCATGCGATAAACCTTTTGTCAAAAGCTGCACAAAGGCAAGAACGTTGTTCATTCACCGTTCCTGCGCCAACAAGACATGAATCATTCGCACAACCCAATTACAGAAGGAGATTGGTCTGCTCAATCAGGCTGGAGGCCTCACGAGACTGCAGCCATCGCACAAACTATTTTGCCTTCTGGTTGCTGTTAGCTCAACTCGTTCAAAAAAGCCTCTGCACTTACTGGCAGCAGGAAAAATATCAGGCTTCATTGTCTGCAGATGGAGTATAACAAACAGACTTGCATTAACAAACCGGGTGATTACCCTTGTAAAATCATAGCAAAAACTAGGCACAAAAAGACAATGGGGGCAAAATTCATCTGTTGTGCACCTCCCGTTAACGCCTCCAGGGGGCGCTAATTTTGCCCAGGGAGTGGAGGGGGTGCGGGGGCGACATTGCACGCGCATCCCCGCTGGTAGCGCCCCGCGCCGCTGCGCCTCTGGCGATGATGTCATCAGCGTGAGCGGCGACCCGTTTTCGCCCAGCGGCAAACATTGGGCAGCGCTCCGTGTGGCCGCCGTGGGTGATGTCAGCGCATGATGTCGCGGGTCGGGAACTGGGCCGCTCACCGATCGCGGGGCGAAACTTAAAGGGGAGGTGCACAGCACCGCGCGCCGCCATTTTTTTCCCGACTTCCGATTTGGCGGTGTCCAGGGCCGCAATCGTGCAGACCGGCGCTCCATCTCGGTGACCGAGTGGAGGCCCATGAAAAGGCCGGCAGAGCTCACAGCCGACCCTCCCTTTTAACGGAGTGTGTTGGCGCTACGGAGCGCTCCGACATTCGCCCGGATAACACCCCGATCCCGCCCTGAAAGGAAGTGGAGCGTGCAGCAACTTAGCTGCCTGTTTTACAATCCTGCCTGATTTTATTCTCCACTGACTTCAGGCAAAGTAACATTTTGGTCTCCGTATCTGAGGAAGGACATGCATGCCTTCGAGACGGTGCAACAAAGGATCACTACATTGATTCCTGGGAGGAAAGGGCTTGTCCTCTGAGGAGAGATTGAGTAGATTGGGACTAAACTCTCTGGAGTTTAGAAAAATGAGAGGTGATCTCATTGAAACATATAAGATTCTAAGCGGATTGACAGGGTAGATGCTGAGAGGTTGTTTCCCCTGTCTGTAAAATCTGGAACTAGGGGGCATAGTCTCAGGATAAGGGGTTGACCATTTAAGACTGAGATGAGGAGGAATTTCTTCACTCAGAGGGTTGTGAATCTTTGGAATTCTCTACCCCAGAGGGCCGTGAATGATAAATCGTTGAGTATATTTGTGGTGTCCCTGCACCATACTACAAACTCACACGAGGCATGTACTGCAGACACAGTCACTACGTGACCGTCCTTTATTCCCAGGACCAAGGAGTGCTGACCCTGGGTGGGACCTCCCCTTTTATACCTGGAAACCCAGGTGAGGAGTATCTCCCACAAGTTCACCCCCTGTGGTCAGGGTGTGCATTTCTAGGGTATAAGTACAGTGTACAGGATTTGCATGAAGGTTACAGTTACAAGAAGATTACCATTGCATGATGGTTACATACATGACATCACCTCCCCACTTACGTCTTTTTGTGTCAAAGGTTAAGTCTGTCAGGTGGTCGACGCTCTCTCGTGGAGCACCGCAGTTGTGGCTCTGGTGGCTGAGCCTCGGCATGCGCCTCTGTCACCTGAGGTGAATCCGGCCTGTCCGGGCTTGCCGCAGGGACTGTGCATGCTGTGGATTGTCCTCGTTGCTCATCCACTGGCAGTGGTGTGGGTGACATTTCATGCTCTTCTTCAGGTTCCTCCGTGTCTATGCTGAACCTTTTCTTTACTTGTTCCAAGTGTTTGCGGCATATGTAGTCTGAAGTGAGGTCCAGCTTCATGAACAGCTTGCCGTCTGCCAGCGTGGCAAAAAGGTCCTCCGCTCTCGGGAGCGGGTATTGGTCTTGTAGGGACACCCGGTTGATAGTGGCCTTGTAGTCGCCACAGATCCTGACTGAGCCATCTGCTTTAAGGTCAGGAACGATGGGACTTGCCCAGTCGCTGAATTCAAAGGCCGAAATTATGCCCTCTCTGAGCAGCCTGTCCAATTCACTTTCAATTTTCTCACGCATCACATACGGCACCGCTCTGGCTTTGTGGTGCACTGGTCTGGCATCCGGTGTGATGCGTATCACTACTTTAGTGCCCCTGAATGTTCCGACACTGGATTGAAACAGTGACCCGAATTTTTGTAGGACCTGTGAGCATGAAATTCGCTCCACAGATGAAATGGCGTGCACATCCCCCCCATTTCCAATTCATCTCAGCTAGCCAACTCCTCCCCAAGAGTGCGGGGCCACTTCCCGGGACGATCCAGAGTGGCAGCCGGTTCTGTGATCCATTATGTGTTACCACCAAGTTTGCACTGCCTAGCACTGGGACGATCTCTTTGGTGCATGTCCATAGCTGCGTGTCAATGCGTTCCGGTTTGGGCCTGCTCGCTCTGTGTGGCTCTCAAATTGTTGGGCACTAATAAGTGACTGGCTAGCTCCCATATCCAGCTCCCTGCGCACCGGGATGCCATTCAATAAAACTTTCTTCATCATGGGTGGTGTTTTAGTGTATGAGCTGTGGACGTCAGCCACGTGAACCCGCTGTATTTCAGCATCCATGGCTTTTCCCCAGGCATCATCCTGCATTGCAGACCCCTTGTCTGGTTCCTCTGTCTTGCAGATTAGCCTCGCCACAGCCTTTTTACACATCCTGGCCAAGTGTCCACTGACGTTACCAATCCTAACGGTATATTGCTGGAACCTGCAGCTTTTCGCAGTATGTCTACCTCCGCATCTCCAGCATGAGCTGAGATTGTTGTTAACAAAGGGCCTGTTACCAGGCATTCCTCTCTGATTGCCCATTTGGTTGTTTCTAAGCACTCTGATGGTGGGTGTTAATGGTCCCATCGCGGGACGCATTGTTCCTCGAGATGGCGTGAATTGCCGATCCCCTTTCCATTGTCCCTGTTGTGGGTCCACCCTGGAGTCTGTTGCTGCCTGGGCGGTTTCGAAATGCCCTTGCCTGCCTGCGGGGTCCCTAGCCGCGTTCACAATGTTAACTCCCTGGTCCATCGCTACGTTGGGACCAGGGTTGCGCACGTAAATCAGCTTGGTCTCCTCTTCCCCTGCCATGAAGGTCTGAGCTATCAACGCCGCCCCTACTAAAGTCAAGTCCTTGGCCTCTATGAGCTTCCTGAAAATCCCGGCATGGTTAATGCCCTCAATGAAAAAGTCCCTTAACATCTCCCCCCTGCAGGCATCTGTGAACTTACAGAGACTGGCCAAGCGCCGCAGGTCCGCAACAAGTCCGAGATGTATTGTCCCTCCCAACGCCGGTGTGTGTAGAATCGGTGCCGGGCCATGTGTACGCTACTCGCCGGCTTGAGATGCTCACTGATCAGCTGGCTGAGCTCTTCAAAGGACTTGTCCGCCGGCTTTTGGGGTGCGAGCAGGTCTTTCATCAGCGCAGACGTCTGTGGTCCGCAGCTGTTCAGTAGATGCGCCCTCCGCTTGTCAGCCGCTGTCGCTCCTAGCCAGTCCTTCGTGACAAAGCTCTGCTGGAATCTTTCCACAAAGTCGTCCCAGTCCTCACCCACACAGTTACGTTCCTCTGTGCTACCGGTGGCCATCCTCGTGGTTCGGTGATTTCCCGTTTCTCGTCGCCAAATGTGGTGTCCCTGCACCATACTGCAAACTCACACGAGGCATGTACTGCAGACACAGTCACTACGTGACCTTCCTTTATTCCCAGGACCAAGGAGTGCTGACCCTGGGTGGGACCTTCCCTTTTATACCTGTAAACCCAGGTGAGGAGTGTCTCCCACAAGTTCACCCCCTGTGGTCAGGGTATGCATTTCTAAGGTATAAGTACAGTGTACAGGAGTTGCATGAAGGTTACAGTTACATGAAGATTACTGTTGTATGATGGTTACATACATGACAATATTCAAGGCTGAGATCGATACATTTTGAACTCTAGGGGAATCAAGGGACATGGAGATCGGGCAGGAAAGTGGAGTTGAGTAGAAGGTCAGCCATGATCTTACTGAATGGCGGAGCAGGTTCAAGGGGCCGTATGGTCCACTCTTGTTCTGAATTCTTATGTTCTTATGTTCTAAACCCAGGCAGGGTGTAAAACAAGTGGTTTCCCATCGGGCGGGTTAAATTAAAATTACCACCCAAGTCTCTAATCTCGATCCATAATCCCACCTCCTGCTCTGCCTTATCCCACCACCTGGACAGCTTCGGATTTGATGAAAGGGGATAACCTTAATCTTCAGTGATTAATAGAGGAGCACTTTAGTAATATCAACGAACAAGCGTCTGCAAGTGAAATGCGCCCTGTATCTATCAGAGTAAACTGTGCAGGATCATTTAACGTGTGACACCTATGAGCTTGAAGAACCGCGCAGCTTGGACATGTGAAGGAAGTTCCAGTTTTGCATCGATCAGCATCTGAACTGGAGGAAGGTCATGTAAGAGGGAAATATATAAGGGGGGGAAAATTTGGGACGTTCGCACCTCTCGTTAGCGCCCCGCAGCGAAAGTTCGGTAGCGCCCCGCGAAGCTGCCGCGGGCGATTCCTGTAACAGCTTCGTGGGCGACGTACCCGGGCTGTAGGCTGCTCTTGGGACAAAAATTAAAGGGGAGGTGCGATGGTGAATAATAAATAAAATTATTCGTGTCCCGCCGCGTAGCGCTGGAGAATCCGCGTCTCTTTGTGCCCCGCTCCCTCCCCCCACCCCCCGAGACTTTGCACTCCACTTCCTCTCGGACGGGGGGGGGGGGGTAAGCCCAACATAGCTCACAGGGGCGGGACTTCTGTAACTGCCGCAGGAAGTCCCGCCTCACGGCTGTTACCGTCCCCAGTATCGAATTTTCAACCGATAGACATTGGGGAATGAACATATTTTGTACACATTGCGAAACTGTTGCTGAAAATAATCAACGAATGATGATTACTGAGCAATTAAAAGAAAGACTTGCATTTATATAGCGCCTTTCACGACCTCCGGATGTCCCAAAGCGCTTTGCAGCCAATAAAATACTTCTGAAAATGTAGTCACTGTTGTAATGTAGGAAACGCAGCAGCCAAATTGCACATAGCCAGCTCCCACCATCAGCAATGTGACAATGACCAGGAAATCATTTTTTTTTCGTGATGTTGGTTGAGGGATAAATATTGGCCAGGACACCGGGGGGAACTCCCCTGCTCTTCTTCGAAATAGTGCCGTGGGATTATTTATGTCCACCCGAGAGAGTAGACGGGGCTTCAGCACTGCGCTGCTCAAGTTTATTGTGCTCAAGTCTCTGGCGTGGGACTTAAACACACAACTATCTGACACACAAGCAAGGGTGCTGCCCACTGAGCCACAGCTGACACTCAAAGGGAATTATTGTAAGTATATCACAAGCATAAATCTCATTTATACTTTCTCACATGAATGTGCATTGAGAAATTGTGAAAATATGCTTCTGTCTTCCTCAAAGACATTAATCAACTTTTAATTAAGTATTCAAATGTAGTTGCTGCTAAGAGAATGTGAAAAACCAACTATCATTGATGCTTGAAGATAAATTTGCTTGAGAAAGCACTATCATTCATTTTTTTATTAGCTTGTAATAGTTGCAGTAAATAGGAGCAATTTCAGCCACAGAGCATACATTAGCACAGAACAAATTCTATGAATCGGAAAAAAAACAATCATTAGTCCCCAATGAGCTTGTCATCTTCTTATAAATCAGCCTCGCCTACCTGCCTTCTCATGGTATCTCTCAATCACTTTTCTCGCCTGAAAAACAACTAATTGGGTTAGATTTTCACCTTCACGGCCTGGGCGTTATGCTTCACTTGGTCAGAGCATCAAGGTGACAATTGGGCTGGGAGGATTCCATGGCAATGACAGAGGTCACCTGATCTTCCTTCCGTTAGTTTAAATGACGGAAAATCACTTCAGTCTAGTTACTGATTCGCCATCCATCCCATTACCTTTTCCTTCTGCATTCCATTCAGGCAACATTTCACGCCCAGGTGATTGAAGACTAAAATCCACCCTGTTATCTCTCAGGTTGGTATTTTATTCCACGTTCATTCGCATTCTTCCTCCTAATTTCCTGATTTTTAACTTGCACCCCTGATATTTAATTCCGTCACCATGGCAATCAGTTTATCTGATCGACAATTGCTCAATTTTGTCAAAGAAAATAAACAGACATGTGAATTGGGGTACAGTAGTATAATGGTTATATTACTGGACGAGTAGCCTGGACTAATGATCCTGCAACGTGAGTTCAAATCCCACCAAGGCAGCTGGGAAATTTAAATTCAATTCACTAAATAAATCTGGAATAAATAGCTAGTGTCAGTAATGGTGACCATGAAACTAGTGGACTGTCGTAAAAACCCAACTGGTTCACTAATATCCTTTAGGGAAAGTGTTTGACTGATATGTGACTCCAGACCCACAACAATGTGGCTGCCCTCTGAAATGGCCCAGAAAACCAGACAGTTGTATAGAAACATAGAAAATAGGTGCAGGAGTAGGCCATTTGGCCCTTTGAGCCTGCACCACCATTCAATAAGATCATGGCAGATCATTCACCTTAGTACCCCTTTCCTGCTTTCTTTCCATACCCCTTGATCCCTTTAGCCGTAAGGGCCATATCGAACTCCCTCTTAAAGGTGTCTCACCACTACCTTCTCCAGGACAATTAGGGATGGGCAATAAATGTTACTTTGCCAGCGACATCCATACCCAGTAAATGAATTAAAAACAAATAAAAGCTCTCAAAGTGTTTCACCTGCAATGAGTGGCTTTAAACCGCAGTGACACAGCAGCCATTTTGATTTGTCAGTGCGAAGGCATCCATAGTGATCCAAGTCCCCTCCAATGACCCTGAAAATTCCAATGGGATCAATGCTGGAGAGCACTGGCAGACAGAATCTTGCCATAACTATCAGGATCACAGCCGTGGATTTTGAGCCACGTTTGCTCTGCACAACCTGGAGGTTTGTAGAGTTGTTGCACTGCTCCTAGGCCTGGCCAAGGTGGCCATTAACGGGTCCAGGCAGCGGGCGGTCGCGGGGGTCGTTCAGCCCAACTACCGGCCTCTCTTCCGTGGCTACATTCGTGCCAGGGTGTCCCTGGAAATGGAGCACGCGGTGTCCAGCGGTACGCTCGCGGCCTTCCACGAGAGGTGTGTGCCGGAAGTACTGGAGTGCATCATCACACCCGGCAACCAAATTTTAATTTGATTGGTTAAAGTTCCATTTTAAATTTTTATGTGTTAATTTGTGTGTTCTAGTGTCCCTTTAATAAGGGGGCACATGGCTTTATCTGTTTACTTAAAATAGTTGTAGAGCTGTTGCATTGTGAGTGGCTTAACCAGTCACGTGATGTTCACAAAACTCAATAAAACTCTAGTTAGTTGGGTCTAAGTCATCCATGATGAGGTATGCAGTTGTGAGCCTAATGGATGAGCTGGTAATGTGTAGTGTGATTATTAAACCTTTGTTAATAAACCAACTAGTTCTTAATAGCAATGTGTTGTGAATTCCTAAGCAAAGAACCCATCAAGCAAACACATTACTATTGCCTATTGCTATTATCTACTCAAAATAAATCAGAAAGAAACAGAAAGGGACCCGAATCTGGGAGGCAAGCTTGTGCATCATCATCATCATCATCATGGGCAGTCCCTCGGAATCGAGGAAGACTTGCGTCCACTCTTAAAATGAGTCCTTAGGTTGCTGAACTGTCCAATACGAGAACCACAAACCCTGTCACAGGTGGGACAAATAGTCGTTGAGGGAAGGGGTGGGTGGGACTGGTTTGCCGCACGCTCTTTCCGCTGCCTGCGCTTGTTTTCTGCATGCTCTCGGGGATGAGACTCGAGGTGCTCAGTGCCCCCCCAGATGCACTTCCTCCACTTATGACGGTTTTTGGCCAGGGACTCCCAGGTGTCAGTGGGGATGTTGCACTTTTTAAGGGAGGCTTTGAGGGGGTCCCTGTAACGTTTTCTCTGCTCGCCTTTGTGCATACAGTAGGTTTGATTGTTATGGGAGTGGATTCACTAAAACCCTTATCATGCAGGAAAAGACAATACTTATTTAATTATTGTAAGATATAAATTTTTTTTTAAAACATTCAACCCATCTTTAACTTCTGCAAAGCCCAAAGTGCCCATAGAAATGAAATTTAATTATGGGAAATGATCCATTATTACAACTAGCCTGAAAGCTGTAACTTATTTTAACATCTATCCACCTTACATCTTAATTCATTCTTCCATTCATTCAGTTCGAGAGCAGCTCTGCATCCTTCCGCCTTGCGTTGCTGCACCACACCACCATGAGAAATTAAAACTATAATTCTCCTTGACACAGTTTCATTCGATACATCTACTCTCCTTGCATCACAAGAAATACCACTAAAGATCCAGCGTTTGCTTTAAGTATCACGTCGTTTTTCCCTGCCACTTTTTCCGATGATAGCGATACATTCTGCAGCTGTTAAGTATGTTGGTACTGCACCAGAGAAATAGATGGTCACTCCAAAAATCTGTTTATAACTTCAGCGTGATTCGAGCGTTCAATACATTTGTTGCTTTACTCAGAGAGAGTTCTTGGCTGTGAGAACTATGAGACATATTGCACTGAATACGCAATGGACATTGGCTTCAGCTTAATTCTGCTCATGTCATAATAATGACCTGAATTGATTTTGTTGCACTCTTCCTATTTTTCACCTTCTATATTTGCTTTCGAGCAGTGCTCATCAGGCCGCATCAATTAGTCTGATACGCAAACTGTGAGATATAATAGTTTGGAACTGCTTAAAGAATTTAAATTATAATTCACCAGAATTTAACTTATTAGCTTCTGGGTACGTATAAAGCTAGCGACAGAATGTGGGACAGAGCAAGTGAATTTTTGCAGCATATCCACAAGGTGTGAAATGATATACTTGGAACAAGTCCAAATTTTGAATTTGCTCTTTAAACAGCGCCTTTGCACAACCTGTGAACTCAAACCCAAGAGTAGAATATCCCTTCTTTCCCTGACACTCCCACTCGCATCCCATCAATCAGACTAGACATCGTACAAGACATTGGCTTACCAGTCCCTCTGAAGAAACGCAAATTGCCTCACTGTTCTCTCTTGACGCTGCTGGAACCTATCTCTTCAGACCAGTCCTCTCCGAGTTCGAGCAGGTTGCAGTAAGTGGGAAATCAGACGGAAGCAGGGGAGCCTTTTCTTCACTTTCCTGCAACACTGCCAACCTATTAAACTGTGGGCAGTCATAAAACAAGGCTTGAATCTACATGGCTACAAGACCGAAGTGCAGGCAAAGAAACGGCAGATCTAATTCTGATAATTTGCTTCTAATCCTCCCTGATCACCGTAGAGGAATAAATACTATGAAAGGATAACCTTTAATAAGTGATTTACACAATAAAATGCCGCTGGTGTTCAACCATACATGTGTATTTGCATTCAAAAGAGGACTATAGGAAAAGGGGAATTGAAATACTAAAACAAAATGACTGGTGCAGTGCTGTGAGAAAGAAGGCACAGAAAAGAAGTATCGGTGCATAATTTGCAAAATTAATACAGCTTTGCAATAATAATGAATGATAACTGACTCAACTATAATTTCACATTTTCTCATGAAGGTATAATCATGAAGATTTGTCCCAATTTGACTAATTTCCCTGGATTATAATTTCTCAAAGAAAGGGCATTTATATTTCTACATATCCATGTATAATATAACCGACTCGATCAATGCATCAATATTTTTTGCAGGAGTATATCATTCATGAATTCACATTCTCTGCTTGGTTGGTGTACACATATAGGGCCCAAGTTTCGAGCCACGCCTAGAACGGCGCAGTCCCGACCTGGACGCCCGTTTTTCGCGCCACAAAGTGTGCCTAAAAAAAACTTCAAGATTCTCCAGCTCCCTGCAGGTTGTTTGCAGCTCGGCGCAGCGCAGCACGAGCTGTAGGGGGCGGAGCCAGGTCCCTGCACTGAAAACAGTGCCGGGACCTCTGCACATGCGCACTACAGTAGCTCCAGGTGCCCAAAACTGTGTGGGAGGGGCCGAAGCACACAGCCCCTAGCCCTGGCCGAATGGCCTCACTGCGGCTGCGTGAATAAGGCTCCTCCTACGGCCAGCTCCTGCTTCCTCCCGACCCGACCCGACTCCCGCTTCCCCTTCCGCCCTCCCCGGACCCGACACCGACACCGACCCGACTCCCACTCCGCCCCCCCCCCCCCCGACTGGACCCGACCTTACCTCCCTCCCCCTGACCTGACCTCCCTCTCCCTTCCTCCCCCCGACCCGAACCGAAAGTGTAGACAAGGTTTTTTCGAGCGTACAAAAATCCTCACTTACTCCATTCTAAGTTAGTTTGGAGTAAGTTTTCACTGACAAAACTTTGAAAACAGGCGTAAGTGGCCGGACACGCCCCCTTTTGAAAAAAAAATTCTGTTCCAAAGTGAAACTGTTCTAACTGACTAGAACTGGAGCAAACTAAATGGCGAGAATTCCGATTTCTAAGATACTCCGTTCTACACCAGTTGCTCCTAAAAATCAAGAGCAAATCATGGTGAAACTTGGGGCCATATTGTGTTCTTGATCTCTCCTCAGTCCGGGCTAGTGTCCTCTTGTTAGATTTGAATGACAATTGTGGAGAAGGCTTTGTAATATCGGCAATCTATATAAGTTGAAATGAAAAGAAAGAAGGACTTGCATTTATATAGCGCCTTTCACGACCTCAGGATCTCTTAAAATGCTTCACAGCAGATGAAGTACGTTTCTGACTGTAGTCATAGTTGTAATGTAGGAAATGCAGCAGCCAATTCCCACAAACAGCAATGTGATTATGAGCAGATTATCTGTTTCGAGGTGTTCACTGAGGGATAAATATTGGCCAGGACACCGGGGAATAACTCCCCTGCTCTTCTTTGAAATAATGCAATGGGATCTTTAATGCACTGGCGCATCAGCTGAGATTCTGTGCTCAAGTCCCTGGAGTGGACGTGAGCTATGGGCCATACTGCAATAGCACACCTGTTACATTATCCTGGTTACATGAACAACAGTGGATTCCAAAGGTGGGCACATGTTGAGTTAGATTTTTTAAAACATTTTTTTTTGTGGCATCCATTTTCAGTGGTGATCCCCAAGCGATGTATGGTAGAGGCCATAACCATTGCGCTCTTTGTCCTTTGTGTTTCTTTAACAGTGGCTCTGGCCTCAATAGTCTCAAATGGTTCCAAATGGCCATTTCGACTGGTTGCATGCCCAAATCCATGGCAGTGTGCAGGTCATGACACATTTGCGAGTCCCGATGAAAATAGCTAGTTCATCTGGGTGAGGCAACAAGTGAAGATTATCCACCCAAACAGGCAGTCAAGAACTTGGTTCAACATGATCTCATTGAATGGCGGACCAGGCTCGAGGGGCTGATTGGTCTATTCCAGTCCTATGACCCCTGTGAGTCCGGGACAGGTGAGATCAGTGGTGGGTCTCGACACTGCTGCTGGTTCCATCCCTCTGTTCAAGATCATTTTATGTTGATATGGCTTGATAAACCCGCCCAGCGCGCTTGCTGGTCCAATTCGTTTTTTTAAAAGCCTGTTAACGATGTCAACTAGATGTTAATGAGATTAATTGGGTCCACCGCCGCTGAGTATTGGCTCTGCACAGTGCTGACAAACCCGACATTGGGAAAGGTGCGCGGCAGCAAGTTAACAGCGGGATCCCAACCCTCTGTCAAAAAAAAAACACATTTCCAACCCGACAACCCCCCAACGATCCCACCCGCTGACACCGCAGAAAATTCTGGCCTATTTTCCGAAATCATACACATGATGGCATTTCAGACAATGCAGCACTCTCTCTCTACTGGACAGGAGAGTCCGACTAGATTACAAATTCAAGACCGGGTTCCAGTGGCAAGGAGGACACCACACTTTTGAAACCCGGGCCTCTTGAGTGGTAGACATCAGACAAGTGTCGCGAGGTAGCTCGGCAGTCTTGGGCCACAGGAATGCCAAGCAGCAGCGACAAGATTTCCCGACATTACAACAGTGACTACACTTCAAACGAACTTCAATGGCTGTAAAGTGCTTTGGGACATCCTGAGGTCTTGAAAGGTGCTATATAAATACAAGTTTTTCTCTTTTAAAGCACTTTGCGATGTCTGAGGTTATAAAAGACACTATAGAAATTCAAGTTTTTTTTTGTTAAACGTTCATATTTATGGCTACATTACGAAGGACCGTTGGAGGAAGAAATTTGCCCGTGTCAGTAGTACAGGTGACAGTGAAGACTTCATCAGTGCCAAAGCCGTACTCACCAAACATTTGACATCCAAGCACAACATTACAAAAGAACATCAGAAATAGGAGCAGGAGTAGGCCATACGGCCCCTCGAGCCTGCTTCGCCATTCAATAAGATCGTGGCTGATCTGATCATGGACTCAGCTCCACTTCCCCGCCCGCTCCCCATAACCCCTTATTCCCTGATTGATTAAGAAACCATCTATTTCTGGCTTAAATTTATTCAATGTCCCAGCTTCCACAGCTCTCTGAGGCAGCGAATTCCACAGATTTACAACCTTCTGAATAAAAGAAATTACTCCTCACTCTGATTTAAATGGGCGGCCTTTTATTCTAAGATCGTGCCCTCTAGTTCGAGACTCCCCCATCAGTGGAAACATCCTCTCTGCATCCACCCTGTCAAGCCCCCTCATCATCTTATACGTTTCGATAAGATCACCTCTCATTCTTCTGAATTCCAATGAGTAGAGGCCCAACCTACTCAACCTTTCCTCATAAGTCAACCCCCTCATCTCCGGAATCAACCGACTGAACCTTCTCTGAACTGCCTCCAAAGCAAGTATATCCTTTCGTAAATATGGAAACCAAAACTGCACGCAGTATTCCAGGTGTGGCCTCACCAATACCTTGTATATAATCCTCTTTCATTTATTTGATCAGATTGTCAGAGAGAAAGTGGAAGAGCATTGCAGCAAGCAGTGGAATTACAAGTTCAAGTTCAGATCACAAAGTCATTGTTTCAGGAAAGGATGTGATCGGAATGTGTTGTTGGATCTTGAGCAATCAATTGCGAAATCTAAAAGTGGCCATGGAAGATTTGGAAGCTGAGCCAAAGTTCGATACCAAGAAATTAAGGGGCGCGGGATGGCCACCGATTCCCCGTCGAGGCGCCGCCATTTTGTAAATTGCCCTTCATCGGGGTTGTAGGGGACCGCTCCGCCCATTTCCCCGCCGCGGCATGCACGCGCCGACGCTTACCGACCGGCGGCGACCCCTTCCCGATATTGCCCCGCGGGAAATAACACTTTTGCGGAATTGCCCCGCTAGAGGGGTGCCGCGGACAGCCTGTGTTCCCGGACAGGTTTTGGTGTCGGTGCGTTCATTGTTAGTTGGCAGGTTCGGCCGGGGCGCCAACAGGCAGCCTGGCACCCTGCGCTGGCACGGCCGAAACCCTCCCTGGTCGTCCAGTGGACCGAACTTAAAACGATGCAGGGCTCACGGTGGCATGTTTGCATCGCGCTGACGTCATTGGTGTGGCACTGATGAGTGATCGGGGAGGCCGACCCACTGCTAGGGCACTTCCATCCATCAGCCACTACTGCATCCGTCCCGAGGTGAATTTATACCGCTAACTATTTAGCAATCGAAACCAAATCAGAAAACACAGAAGCTCAAGACAAGGGGGCCGGAATTCGCCGTACCCGAAGGGACGACTACCGCGGGGGTTTGGGCGGCCGATTGAAAAACTCGATCGGCCGCCGCAGTCGGGTGTTTTTCTCTCCCCGAGTCATTTTCGGGGATGGGGTGCGGGGGGGGAATTGAGCGGTGCACACTTCTGCCGGAATCGGCGGGGTGAAACTGTGCTCAAGGAGTTAGTGGCGCGGTGAGGTCATCAGTGGGCGGGCCACTGGAAAACGGCCATGCCCGCGATATATAGCAGCAGAAACCGAGGACTTCTTCAGTCAGTGCCCCCGCGATCGCGACACCGCTGGAGTTTGGCCGTGATCGGGTCCGTTTGGTTCGTAAATAGTTTTATTATATATTAGTGTTTATATTTCAGATTCCAGCATCTGCAGTATTTAGCTTTTGAAATAGTTTTACTAATTGTTTTGGCTCTATTAAACCTGCTGAGTGCTGCTCAGAGGTTTGCATATACACCTGTACTATTGCACAACTTTCAGGTCTGACACTCCTGTGGGCTGCAGAGACCTGCTTGGCAGGGTTCACCCTGAGGAGGGGTGGCGTGATGGGGGGGCGACACCTGGTGCACCTGGTCAGAAGCAGGGTGGCACGCAGAAGAAGGCGTCGCCATCAGCACCATGCAGAAAGGCAGCGGGCAAGGGAGGCAGCAGCCATGATTCGTTCATTCTGACCAGTGTGCCCGCCGTCTTCACCGGCCCCAATCAGGATTGCGGTTGGCTGCTTGGGGACAAGGGATATCCCCTGCCCACTTGGCTGCTCACTCCTCTGCGGAAGCCCAGGACAGCGTCAGAGCATGCATACAATGACGCTCATTGTGCCACCAGGTGCATCATCGAGCAGTGCATAGACATCCTTAAACAGAGATTCCGGTGCCTGGACCGCTCTGGTGGCACCTTGCAGTGTTCTCCTCAACGGGTCTCCATCATTGTCGCGGTCTGCTGCATGCTGCACAACCTGGTCATCATGAGGGGACAGCCGCTGGAGGTCGAGCCAGCAGCACCACCTGAGGAGGAGGAGGAGGAGGCGTAGGAGGAGGAGGGGGAGGAGAAGGAGGAGGAGGGGGAGGAGGAGGAGGAGGCGTAGGAGGAGGAGGGGGAGGAGGATCCCCGGTGCCCCAGAGCTAGGCGGCGTCGACCCATCGCAACCCTGGAAGGGAGGTGCAGCTGCATCTCATAGCTGCTCGCTTCAGATAATCCCATCCACACATGACCCTTCAGTTCCCACGTTCAATGGCCATCGCAATGAGTACCTTAACGCAGAATTGCCCACTCCCAGGTGAAAAACCTGGCCAGATATACGTGCCAAAAATAAAGATTTACCAAATTATCCAAATAACTGCAAAAATGGCACAGAAAGAACAATATAATAATACTGTTATCATATTTTATCCCTGTGCATCTCACTATAACACCTGTTACGCATGACAACCTCACACGATGCCTAACTGTCATCCCTGTGGCTGCATCATGGGTGTGGGAAGGCTGCTGTGGTTGTTGTCTGGGATCTACAGCTGTTCTTCTAGGATGCCCTGGAAAACCTCTGGGCCTGGAAGGGCCAGGTGCAGACTGGCCAGCACCCTCCTGGGAGGGTGCATCCTCACATATATGGAGGTGCCTGACACCTCCCTTGCAATCTCCCTCCATGCATTATGTATTGGTGGTCTGTCAGGAAACAGTGTTCTTCTTCTTCTGTCCTCCACACCGTCCATCAGTGTCTCCAGCTCCATATCAGTGAGCCTGTTGGCTCTCCTTGCACCTCTTACACCAGCCATACTTCCAACCTCCTTCCAAACTCCTTCCAATTTCCTTCCAAACTCCTTCCAAACATCTTCCAAACTCCTTCCAAACTCCTTCCTAACATCTTCTAAACTCCTTCCAAACTCCTTCCAAACACCTTCCAAACATCTTCCAAACTCTTCCCAACCTCCTTCCAAACATCTTCCAAACATCTTCCAAACTCCTTCCAAACTCCTTTGAAACTCTTCCCAACCTCCTTCCAAACTCCTTCCAAACATCTTCCAAACATCTTCCAAACTCCTTCCAAACTCCTTCCAAATTCCTTCCAAACATCTTCCAAACTCCTTCCAAACTCCTTTGAAACTCTTCCCAACCTCCTTCCAAACTCCTTCCAAACATCTTCCAAACATCTTCCAAACTCCTTCCAAACTCCTTCCAAACATCTTCCAAACTCTTCCCAACCTCCTTCCAAACAGCTTCCAAACTCTTCCCAACCTCCTTCCAAACATCTTCCAAACTCTTCCCAACCTCCTTCCAAACATCTTCCAAACTCCTTCCAAACTCCTTTCAAACTCCTTCCAAACTCTTCCCAACCTCCTTCCAAACATCTTCCAAACATCTTCCAAACTCCTTCCAAACTCCTTCCAAACATCTTCCAAATTCCTTCCAAACTCCTTCCAAACATCTTCCAAACTCCTTCCAAACTCCTTCCAAACATCTTCCAAACTCCTTCCAAACATCTTCCAAACGCCTCCCAAACTCCTTTCAACTCCTTCCAAACATCTTCCAACCTCCTTCCAAACATCTTCCAAACTCTTTCCAAACACCTTCCAAACTCCTACCAAACTCCTACCAAACTCCTACCAAACTCCTTCCTTCAAAAAATCAAGGGAGCAGCTAGCTCATTAGAAATAAAAACAGAAAATGCTGGAAATCTCAGGCAGTATCTGTGGAGAGGAAGCAGAGTTCGGGCCGATGACCCTTCGTCAGAACTGGAGAGTGTTCAAAATGGCCTCAAAAAGATGGGGGGAGCACCAGCTTTCCAGCGGTACTGAATTTCGGGCCCTAGGAATATTACTTCTGTCATCGCCATGATGGGAGTATGCGTCAAGAGAAAAATCACATTGATCAGGAAGAATATTTGACACTGCTGCACAAAGATAAAATTTGATAACGAACGAGAAAACTGAGGTGGGACCACAGAATAGGACAGTGAGCAAAAGACTTGCATTTATACAACACCGTATATATCTTTCGGATGAGAGATTAAACCGAGGTCCCATCTGCTCTCTCATGTGGATGTAAAAGATCCCATGACACTATTTTGAAGAAGAGCAGGAGGGTTATCCCTGGTGTCCTGGCCAATATTTATCCCTCAATCAACATCACAAAAAAACAGATTATTTGGTCATTATCAGATTGTTGTTTGTGGGAGCTTGCTGTGCGCCAATTGAGGCGTCCGGTGTTCGTGAAAGGCGCTGTATAAATCCAAGGCCTTGAACTCACAATCTTCTGACTGAGCCGCAGCAGGCAGAAGATGTTATATAAGCAGACTATAGATACTCTCTGTGTAGTCATTGTACAGTTGCATAAGATGGAGACTTGTTTACCTGATATACTTTCAATAAGGTTTACACTGTGTATATACATGCTGGCACCACTAGAGGGTACAACTGGTGGAGACCGTGGTTTCCTGCCCTGCTGGCAAGGGCTGTATGAAAGGGGAGCCACCATGCGGCTGCCTCACTCTGGAGTTACGAGTAAAGGACCAAGGTCACTACAGTTTGAGTACAACACATTGCCTCATGGAGTCATTCACAAGTACACTACAGACATAATAGAAAAGACCTCCTTTTAACATCTGATCTGAAGGCTGACACCTCTGACAATGCAGCACTCCCTCAGTGTGGCACTGGAGATCCAGCCCAGACTCATTTGTTCAGTCTGAATGGGGCCTGAACCTTCAAACTTCTGACTCAGAAGCAAAAGTGTTGCCGACTGAGTTGGGCTGAAACGAAAAGATAATTGACAAATTCAAAATAATACTAGAAAATTCCCAGTTAGTTCAGAAGAGGGCACATGGCCTGTTTAATACAAAATGAGAAAACAAGAGAAAAACTCAACTTTGTGTCAAGTAAGATGTGAGAACTAGCAGTGAAAGTAATTGTTGAGTCTGGGTGGCCAGGATACACCTTAGATGAGTACAGCATCAGGAATGTGGATTGAAATCCTGGTTAAAAGCTGAGGCGACAGAAAGGACCAGTTAAGATGTTTCACACATGATGTTGACACACATGCTTAATCAGTCCATAAGAACGATAATGCTTGAAAGATTTTCAAAAGCATTGTCAAGCTAATGGTTGCCAAGGTGAAAGATGAATCTGCCACACAACAGCTAGGAAACTCCTGCTCCCACACAGAAAGAAAACTGAGAAGAATTTAAACAATGGGAAATTAAATAATGCAAGATGCATACAAGCCTATCCAATGCGTATCAGCTAAAATGGCTGCACTTTGGAAATCCAAATGATGTCCAATTATTAGGGGACATATTTGCTACAAACAAAACAATCAAACCAGAGGGATATGATGCACCAAAACCAGACGAAATTAGTACATCGTTAATTAGATTGTGTGCATTGCTAAATTGCCTCCATCAAAAGGTCAGAAGTGGGAATTTTCGCTGATAACTGCACAGTGTTTCGTTCCTTTTGCAACTCCTGAGATAATGAAGCAGTCCGTGCCCACATGCACCAAGACCTGGACAACATTCAGGCTTGGGCTGATAAGTGGCAAGTAACATTCACGCCACACAAGTGCCAGGCAATGACCATCTCCAACAAGCAAGAGTCTAACCACCTCCCCTTGACATTCAACGGCATTATAATCGTTAAATCGCCCACCATCAACATCCTGGGGGTCACCATTGACCAGAAACTTAACTGGACCAGCCACATAAATACTATGGCAACAAGAGCGGGTCAGAGGCTGGGTATCCTGCAGTGAGTGTCTCACCTCCTGACTCCCCAAAGCCTTTCCACCATCTACAAGGCACAAGTCAGGAGTGTGATGGAATACTCTCCACTTGCCTGGATGAGTGTAGCTCCAACACTCAAGAAGCTCGACACCATTCAAGACAAAGCAGTCCACGTGATTGGCACCCCATCCACCACCTTAAACATTCAGTCCCTCCACCACCGGCGCACTGTGGCTGCAGTGTGCACCATCTACAAGATGCACTGCAGCAACTCGCCAAGGCTTCTTCGGCCGTACCTCCCAAACCCGCGACCTCTACTGCCGAGAAGGACAAGGACAGCAGGCGCAAGGGAACACCACCACCTCCACATTCCCCTCCAAGTCACACATCATCCTGAGTGGGAAATATATCGCCGTTCCTTCATTGTCACTGGGTCACAATCCTGGAACTCCCTCCCTAACAGCACTGTGGGAGCACCTTCACCATTAGGCCTGAAACGGTTCAAGAAGGCAGCTCACCACCACCTTCTCAAGGGCAATTAGGGATGGGCATTAAATCCCGGAACGAATTTTTAAAAATTACATCTGAATCAGGCTATCAGCAGACTGAAATGAGCCCAAAACAGTATTACATCACAACGCTCTCCACTCACTTCAGTCTCAAATGATGCAAAGGAGTGAAGCTGGAATTCTCGCCGGTGACGAGTGGGCTTTTCAGAATGTTATTCGATCAGCAGCAGTAGGTCCAGGATAATTTGGTCCACCCCCCTACTCAAATGGATAACATTTTGTGAAGGATCGAAATGAAAGGAAAAGGCTGGCTGCTCATTCACAAAAAGTGAATTCAGTGAGAAGAAGGGGTGTGTTGGGGTTGGTGTTTGAGGACATGGTTTATCACGAGACCCCAAGAAAGGTGGAAGTTGTTGGAAAGGCACTTGAACCCCAAAGAGCCTCTCACAAAGATGACCGTTGTTCTACTTGGTGCAGAGAAGGCTAAGAGGAGATTTGATAGAGGTATTTAAAATCATGAAGGGTTTAGACAGAGTACATAAAGAGAAAGAGTTTCCAATGGCTGAAGGGTCGATAACCAAAGGGCACAGATTTAAGGTGATTGGCAATAGAACCAGTGATGAAATGAGGAAAAATCTTTTTTACACAATGAATGGTTAGGATTTGGAATGCACTGCCCAATAGGGTGGTGGAGGCAGATTCAATAGCAGCTTTCAAAAAGGGAATTAGATAAATACTTGAAGGAGAAATGGGATATTGGGAAAGAGCAGGGGAGTGGGTCAAACTGGATCGCTCTTTGAAAGAGCTGGTACAGACTCGATGGGCCGAATGGCCTCCTTCTGTGCTGTACTCTGTGCTGATTCTATGATTCTAGGTAGGGCTCACATTTAATCACTATCATTCCTGCACTCTCACAGCTGCTGCCAGAAATAATAATAACATTTACATGATACATGACAAGGCCTTACCGCAGTTGCAATCATGGAATTATAGAAATTTACAGCACGGAAGGAGGCTGTTTCGACCCATTGTGTCCGCGCCGGCCGACAAAGAGCTATCCAGCTTAATCCCACTTTCCAGCTCTTGGTCCGTAGCCCTGTAGGTGACAGCAGTTCACGTGCATATCCAAGTACTATTTAAATGTGATGAGGGTTTCTGCCTCTACCACCCTTTCAGGCAGTGAGTTCCAGACCCCCACCACACTCTGGATGAAAAAAATTCCCCTCAAATCCCCTCTAAATCTCCTACCAATTACTTTAAATCTATGTCCCCTGGTTGTTGACCCCTCTGTTATGAGAAATAGGTCCTTCCTATCAACTCTATCTAGGCCCCTCATAATTTTAGATACCTCAATAAGGTCTCCCCTCAGCCTCCTCTGTTCCAAAGAAAACAAACTCAGCCGATCCATTCTTTGGCTAGACTTTGAAAAACTCACTTTAAAATGGCATTGCTGTGCCATACTTTCACAGCAGAAAAAACCCCACAGAACTCCAACTGGATACAAATGCTATTGCTCTTGTACTCATTCCAGGGACAGAAGAACCACCGATTGTGCTAGTTTTTCACTATTTCCTCCTAAACAATAGTATAACCAGATTGAATAGGAGACACTTGCAATTGCATGTACAGTATTCCACTTTTATCAGTTTGAGTTTGTTACTGACCACCAATCCCTTTAACTCTCCATCAAAATCTAATATCTAATCTTGCTTTCTGAATCCAGAGATAGCTTTTGAAACTGTAACATGACTGGAGAGTGTGGTGTCATTCTTTGGCAGCATGTGTCTTGACGAATAAATGGTCTACGACTAAAAGGATTTCAGATCAACCAGAATCAGGATGAAATACTTTGTTGAACGACACGATTCGAACATTAACGTTTTCACATTTATTGTAAAAGCGCATCTCGGCGTGATAAATCATTTACATTTTTATCACATTAACATTGCATACAAACTGAGAAGAGGATTACTGCCCTGAACAAGAGGGCAGGTATGGATCCTTCCTTCTTCAGAACAGAAAATGATTAACTGAAATCTCTCATACCTCAGCGTTTCCAGTTACTTGAGAGTCCCATGATTTTAATTGTTTTTTAATGTTCACAGTTCGGGCAACTAATATGAAGATGGAGAAAGCTACTTTGTGGTTGGCAAGCAATTAATTCTTATTTAAAACTTGCTGGGCCGAAGAGAATTGCAAATTTTGGCAACGTCTTGTGCGTTGTTCCCCACTGACTATCTTCTGCGATCTCAACAATGATTTCTCCACTCTCCCCAGGTTCCACAGATACCCGTGTATTTAAATATAACTTACATATTAAAAGCTAAATAAACCTTCAAAATTAAACCTTCATATTTACCTCGATTATAGGGCAACAAATTCAACTTGTCTTCATATAGCAAGCATACAGTAGCACATTGGTATATTACTGGGCTAGTAATCCAGAGGCCCGGATTAATAATCCCGAGACGTGAGTTCAAATCCCACCACAGCAACTGGGGAATTTTGATTCAGTTAATTAAATAAATCGGGAATGTGAAAGCTAGTGTTTGTAATGGTGACCATGAAAACAAATGGATTGTCATAATAAACCCATCTGGTTCACTCATCCCCTTTAGGAAAGGAAATCTTCTGGCCTACATGTGACTCAAGAGCCACAGCAATGTGGTTGACTCTTCACCGCTAGCAAACAACTCAGTTGTACCAAACCACTAAGAAAAAGTCACTGTGGGAGTACCTTCACCACACGGACTGCAGCGGTTCAAGAAGGCGGCTCACCACCACCTTCTCAAGGGCAATTAGGGATGGCCAATAAAAGCCGGCCTTGCCAGCGATGCCCACATCCTGTGAACTGATTTTTTTTTTAAACCATCAAGGACTCTTGAGTGATGCAAAAGAGGAAATTATGGAGTAGGTGATTTACGCAATAATATCCTGGGATTTTTGCACCACTCCGCAATTACACGTTCTGGCTCTTCTATCCCTCTCTCTCTTAATCGGTCTTTCTTTCCATCTCTTTATTTTGCTTTCTGTATCTGATTTGACATTGAATTCAATGGGGCAGAAATCCCGGCCTTCCGGTGATGAGCCACCTTCTCACGGGCAATTAAGGATGGGCCACCAGCCTTGCCAGCGATGCACACAGCCTGTGAATGAATTTTAAAAAAAACACCTTTAACACGGTAAAGTGTGTCATGATGCATGTCGGAAACGTGAAGATACATCCTCTGCAGATACATCTTGCAGAATAGCAATAGTGCTCAGATAATCCCCCAAGCTTCAGAATCCAGGGTCAATGATGCACAAAGCCCAGATGGCTCAGAAAAAGCTTGCAAGGAAAGTCAAATGGAAGAGGTAAGCAGAGCAGGGAAAGAGCACAACTCCTGCAATAGCCACATACTGCAGGTGCTGGAAATCAGAACTAAAAACAGAAAATGCAGGAAATACTCAGCGGGTCAGGCAGCCAGAATTTCCTGTGGTCCGTGCGGGCACGATCGGAGTCGGGTCGGGTGGGAAATTAGAAATATCTTGGAGCAGGTCGAGAACCTGGCATCATCCCGCCCTCGGGCACGTTCACCGATACGTATTTGGAGCCAGGCTCCTGGGGCGGTGTCTTCCGCCCATTTGATGGGAAGAGGACCTCCCTGCATGCTGTGACTCTCTCCACAAGCATATGGCGGAAATTATCAGAGAAACTGACGGGGCCTCGGTTTAACGTCTCATTCAACAGACGGAGCTTCTGACAGTGCAGCACTCCCTCAGCACTGCACTGGAGTGTCAGCCTAGATTTATGTGCTCAAGTTCCTGGAGTGGGACTTGAACCCACAACTTTCTGACTCAGAGGCGAGTGTGCTTTTTAATAGGAAAAACCACGCCTGCACGATATGGGCTGCGCAGCCCCTTAAATTAAAGGGATCATTGGCTGACATTGAACCTAACTTCGACCTGAAGGAACGCTGGACTGTCTGAGGTGCCGGCTTTTGACTGAGACGTTAAACCAAGGCCCCGTCTGCCCTCTCAGGTGGATGTAAAAGATCCCATGGCACTATTTCGAAGAAGAGCAGGGGAGTTACCCCCGGTGTCCTGGCCAATATTTATCCCTTAATTAACATAAGAAAAACAGATCATCTGATCATTATCACATTGCTGTGCGCAAATTGGCTGCCACTTTCCTACATTAGAACAGCGACTGCACTCCAAAAGTACTTAATTGGCTGCAAAGCACTTTAGGACGTCCGGTGGTCGTTAAAGGCGCTATATAACTCCAAGTCTTTCTTTTTTCTTTTTTTAAGGGAACATGTCTCTCAGGGCCCGATGATATCCTCAGACTCTGATTAGCATTTGTTGGTTAGGACCCTGCCAGCTTTGCGCGGGCAGCTTTGTTCCCTCTCCTGTCTAACAGCACCTGTTAAAATCAGAAACTTGGGGGTCTGGGAGGCCTACAGCAACCCGGAGCATTTTAACTGTCTGTCCGCTTCACTTCTGCCAGATGGCTCAGGGTTAAAATCCCCCTCCCAATGCCTGTTTGAGTCGCAAAACCCTTTAGCAGTGCAGACTGTTATCAATACTTGAGTCAGCACCGGCGGAAGTCAATGGAGATGTGGAGAGATCCACGTAACTTTTAACAGTCTGTGCATCATCATCATAGGCAGTCCCTCGGAATCGAGGAAGACTTGCTTCCACTCTTAAAATGAGTCCTTAGGTGGCTGAACAGTCCAATACAAGAGCCACAGTCTCTGTCACAGGTGGGACAGTTAGTCGTTGAGGGAAAGGGTGGGTGTGACTGGTTTGCCGCACACTCTTTCTGCTGCCTGCGCTTGGTATCTGCATGCTTTCGGCGATGAGATTCGAGGTGCTCAGCGCCCTCCTGGATGCACTTCCTCCACTTAGGGAGGTCTTTGGCCAGGGACTCCCAGGTGTCAGTGGGGATGTTGCACTTTATCAGGGAGACTTTGAGGGTGTCCTTGTAACGTTTCCTCTGCCCACCTTTGGCTCGTTTGCCGTGAAGGAGTTCCAAGTAGAGCGCTTGCTTTGGGAGTCTCGTATCTGGCATGCGGACAATGTGGCCTGCCCAGTGGAGCTGATCAAGTGTGGTCAGTGCTTCAATGCTGGGGATGTTGGCTTGGTCGAGGACGCTAATGTTGGTGCGTAGGTCCTCCCGGGGGATTTGAAGGATCTTGCGGAGACATCGTTGGTGGTATTTCTCCAGCGACTTGAGATGTCTACTGTACATGGTACAGTCTGTACAACAGTAAAGTAAAGAACAATTGTGGCAATTAGAACTGTGCTCATTCAGAAGATACGCCACTCCAGTCCCTGGACAGAATAAGCACCCGCGACAACTAGAATATGGGGAGTATTTAGCCAGAATAGAGCAAAAAACAAAGAATGATCTAATCTAGAAAAAAGTAAAACAGCTATAAAGAACAAGCCAATAAGAGAAAATGAGCTGCAATTGCCTCTGTGATCCTGGATTATATGGGGGGAAACAAATGGGTAAATCAGTCAACGACGCCTATTGACATTCAGATAACCCCACCAGGGTTCAGAATCCAGGGCTAATGAAGCACAACCCTGAACCTCAAGTGTCGCCACCCAGCCCCATTAGGCACTGCTCCCAGCCGCCCCTTCACAGCCCAACAAATAGAACTGCCCGCAGTGAGGCGGGTCCGAGCTAGCCAATGCTATGCTGATCCAAGGAACTGCCAATAGAAGAGCGGCAGTTGCCCCAGGCCATGATAGCAGGTGCTCTATGTCGCAGGTCGGAGGCAGAGAGCTTACCAGTGGCCTCCTTCCCCTCCACATAGGCCCAAAGGCCATTATCCGCTGAAGGCCTGGGTGAAATCGGTACTGAGGCCTTCGGGGGGGTGGCGGGGGTTGGTGAGGGGACATTCTCCTCCTCTCCCAGGGCTGTAGCTGTCTTGCACCACTGAACTCTCCTCCTCAGCATCAAAAGCAACAAAAACTTGTATTTATATAGCACCTTGAACGTAGTAAAACATCCCAAGGTGCTACACAGGAATGTTATAAGACAAAACAATGACATTTGACACCGAGCCACATAAGAAGCAATTACGGCAGATGACCAAAAGCTTGGACAAAGAGATGGGTTCTAAGGAGTGTCTCAAAGGATGAAAGAGAGGTAGCGAGGCGGAGCGGTTTAGGCAGGGAGTTCCAGAGCTTGGGGCCCAGGCAGCTGAAGGCATGGCCACCAATGGCTGAATGATGCTCAAGAGGGCAGAATTTGAGGAGGGCAGACACGTCAGGGGGTTGTGGGGCTGGAGGAGATTACAGAGATAGGGAGGGGCGAGGCCATGGAAGGGTTTGGAAACAAGGATGTAAATCGTGAGCACTGCATTCCCTCTTTCATTGCGAACCTATCCAGCAGCCATTATGAGGCGCGAGGAGGAACCCTGTGCATTCTGGGTGCAGCAATTTCAAGACAGTCGGGTTGAAAGGAACGCCACGTATAAGGCAGTCTTCCGGAATTTTCCTGCATTCACCGAGCCCAGGCCATCCAATCCACTCAGGTACAGGAACAGGAAGATCAGAGTCTTGGTGAAACATTACAAGATGGTCCACCTTCTTAAACAGTGCAAACATATCAAGGCTGATTTTAACCCTGCCTATATGGCGGAATTCAGGCGAGAGGAACACCTGGCGGAAGCTAGGATGGGCAGTTAAAATGGCCCATGGGACTTAGCCGCACTAATCCCGCTGTCTATCCCAATTTAACCTGCTCATCTGGCCGGGAGAGAGGGTACACTCGTCGGAAGCCAGTGGGATCCTTCTTTAACTCTACAGATTGGGCTCCAATGGTGTAAACGGGGCCTGACTGCAATTTTAACCAGCGGCGTGGGCGGCAAGAAGCCGGCGTGGCTTCACCGTAAGGCCAGCCCAGCATGAAGAGGAGCCGGGAGACACCAAAAGTTCGAAAATGTAAGTGGGTCTTCTTTTTGTTTTAACTTTCATTGCGGGGCTAGGAGGACTACAGGGGAGTGTAGGCCTTCCCTTTCTTCTCGAACCTGTCCCAACCACTTACCTCTAAATGTCGAGGACCGTTCCTCCGGCTCCAGGTAGTGATCTCCTGCCACCTGGCATCCCGCTCCCACTTTATCTTCGCTCCCAGTCCCGCTCCCAGAGCCGCTCCCAGTCCTGCTCCCACTCCCGCTCCATCTCCTGCTCCCAGTCCCGCTCCCAGACCCGCTCCCAGACCCGCTCCCAGTCCCACTTCCAGGCCTGCTCCTAATCCCACTCCCAGACGTGCTCCCAGACCCGTTCCCAATCCCGCTCCCTGACCCGCTCCCAGGTCTGCTCCTAATCCCACTCCCAGACCTGCTCCCAGTCCCGCTCCCAGTCCTGCTCCCACTCCCGCTCCATCTCCCGCTCCCAGTCCCACTCCCAGGTCTGCTCCTAATCCCACTCCCAGACCTGCTCCCAGTCCCACTCCCAGTCCTGCTCCCACTCCCGCTCCATCTCCCGCTCCCAGTCCTGCTCCCAGTCCCGCTCCCAGGCCTGCTCCTAGACCCGCTCCCAGACCTGTTCCCAATCCTGCTCCCAGACCCGCTCCAAGTCCCGCTCCAAGACCCGCTCCCAGACCCGCTCCCAGACCCGCTCCAAGACTCGCTCCCAGACCCGTTCCCAGTCCCACTTCCAGACCTGCTCACACCTCATCTCCCCCTCCCGCTCCCAATCCCGCTCCCGCTCACCAGTCAGCTGCCTTTCTCACTGGGTTCGGATGGGAGATTAATGGGACCTGTACAGATTTAAGCTGGGAACACGTTCCCCTCCTAGTCACACAACATCCTGACTTCGGCCGTTCCTTGAACGTCACTGGATCAATTTCCTGGAACTCCCTCACAACCGGAACTGTGGAAGCACCTTCACCACACGGAGTGCAGCGGTTCAAGAAGGCGGCTCACCACCATCTTCTCAAGGGCAATTAGGGATGGCCAATAAATGCTGGACTTACCAGCGATACCCACATCCCAGGAATGAATTGAAAAATCGTTGTAGAGTCCTTGAGGAGTTTTGATAAAGTAAATAAGAAGAAACTGTTTCCAGTGACAGAAGGGTCAGTAAACAGAGGACACAGATTTATGGTGATTGACAAATGTACCAGAGGTGAGATGAGGAGTTTTTTTTCTACACAGCGATCTGGAAGATACTGCCTGAAGGGGTAGTGGAAGCTGATTTAATAGCCACTTGCAAAAGGGAACTGGATAAATACTTGTAAAGGAAAACTTCACAGGGCTATGGGGTGTAGCTCCACCAAAGAGCCGGTACAGGCACGATGGGCCGAATGGCCTCCTCCTGTGCTGGATCATTCTATGATTCTTTGAGATTAGAGGGTTGCAATAGTGCCTGGAACATTTTAAAATTCTGCATAGCAATTGACCTGCAAAATCAGGATATCCTGATTAAACATCGGGACAGTTGGGAAGGTATGCTGCAAATATATTAAGAGATTGATTTATTTGCAAGAACCTTTCTTGCCTCAGAACAGTGTTACTTGCTTATTATGCTTTCCAACAGTATCCACTTTAATGGGATTACTCAACGAGTTCTGGATTAACTGAGACCTGGATTAACATAAATACATAGGAATTAGGAACAGGAGCAGGCCACATGGCCCCTCGTGCCGGCTCCACCATTCATAAGATCATGGCTGATCTTTGACCTCAACTCGACTTTCCTGCACTATCCCCATGTCCCTTAATTCAAAGTCAAACAATCTGTCTATCTCAGCCTTGAACATACTCAACAACTCAGCATCCACAGCTCTTTGGGGCAGAGAATTCCAAAGGTTCGTAACTCTCTGTTAACGGGATGGGGCGGGGGAGAGGGGGGATAGACTTATGTCATAAACACTAATAATGTAATGCTGATAGGCTGCTGCAATGTGCAAGATGCTTGTGCAGGTTGCTGTGATCAGGCCAGAATGTGCTGAATGTTTCACTTTCCAGCCTCAGTCCCTGGTTACCCTGGCAACCGATCTTTTTGGCACAGATCTTAGGCTCCACCCCCAAAGCTAAAGGACAGGCTAGGCGGCGCCAAAATGAACAATTCAAACGGGGAATGTTGGATGATTTTATTTTTTGTTGGCGTAGTTGGGCCCCCAAAAAACGGCGTAACTCTTCAAGTATGCCAAAAAACAGCATTGGGGAAAATTGAGCCCCAAGCACTTGAGCACAAAAAGCTAGGCTGGCACTCCGGTGCAGTGCTGAGGGAGCGCTGCACCGTTGGAGGTGCCATCTTTCGGACGAGACGTTAAACCAAGGTCCCATCAGGTGGATGTAAAAGATCCCATGGCACTATTTTGAAGAAGAGCAGGGGAGTTATCCCCGGTGTCCTAGCCAATATTTATCCCTCAATCAACATAACAAAAAAACAGATTATCTGGTCATTATCTCACTGCTGTTTGTGGGAGCTTGCTGCGCGCAAATTGGCTGCCACGTGTCTCACATTACAACAGTGACTACACTCTAAAAGTACATTGGCAGTAAGCACTTTGAGACGTCCGGTGGTTGTGAAAGGCGCTATATAAATGTAAGTCTTTATTTATTTTCTATCGATTACACCAATCCTTTCAGTTTTTGCCACCAATCTTTTTTTTTAAAGTTATGATTACATTGAGTCACTGTTGCAATGTATTTATTGAAAGATTTTGGTTAGTTTTTAACAAGTGAAGACTGGCATGCAGTGTGGCGTGGGAAACACGGCAGCTAATTTGCGCACAGCAAGTTCCCACAAACAGCAATGTGATAATGACCTAATAATTTGTTTTAATGATGATGATTGAGGGATAAATATTGGCCCCAGGACACCGGGGGGTAACTCCACTGATCTTCTTCAAAATAGAGCCATGGGATCTTTCACGCCCACCTGAGAGGGCAGATTGGGCCTCGGTTTCACATCTCATCCAAACGATGGCATCTCCAACAGTGCAGCACTCCCTCAGTACTGGCACCACAGTGTCAGCCAAGAATTATTAGCTCAAGTCTGTGGAGCAGGACTTGAACCCACGACCTGCTGACTCAGAGGCGAGAGTGCTACCCACCGAGCCACTGGCTGACACAGAAGTAAAACAGAAAAGGCTGGAAACACTCATCAGGTCCAGCAGCATCGGCACAGAGAGGAAGGTAACATTTCAGGTCTGATCACCCTGCCTCATAACATTGGCATCAGCTGCAATATGGTCTGTGCAATATCATCAAAAGCCAGGTCGCTGTTTGGAGCATGGGTCTGAACATCGGCAGGGCCCAAGTACAGTGAAGGAGCAGGAAGGTCGGGGATGGATGAGTGGCAAGAGATCGTAGTGAAAATGCGGCGAATGTTGGTGGCGGAGGAGTGGCGAGAGATGGTGGCGGAGATGTGGCGAATGTTTGTGGCGGAAGAGCGGTGAGAGATCGTGGTGGTGGTGCGAATGTTTGTGGCGGAGGAGTGGCAAGAGATCATGGCGGAGGTGCGGCAAATGAGTTTAAGGGGGCCAGAAGAGCCGAGGGCCCATGGGCAGCACGGGCCAGCCCACACTGTGCGATATGTGTGCACTAGGTCCGTGCAGCAGAGCTGGTCTCCAGTCGTCCTAGTTAATCCTTGCAACTGGATAAAAACCGAGCTCTGTCAAGCCCGTGTGGTGGCTGATGTACAACGTTCACCACACGTTAAAAAATCCACGCACAGGCATCTTCTACCCCTTCAATTGGAGTTCAGCACTTGAATATCGGGTCCTTCATTGAAACATCTTTGAACTCATCCCTTTTGGTGTGGAAGCAAGTCATCCTCGTTCGTGGGACCGCCTCTGATGATGCAGTTGGAAACAATGGGGTGTGATGGAACAGCAGGAGACCTTAGATTGGAATCTCTTAGCAACATGTAATATTGTAATAAGTCTAGAAGGTCTTCAGGTTTTTGAAAAATGAGAAAGGTAACATGTAGACATCCGTGACATATACCTTGAGGTAACATCAGGTGGCAAGCGTTAAGTACTGCTGTATATACTCCTGTAGGTCAATCCATGCACAAAATCAGCTTCCAAAAAGTTGTGAAGAAGTGAGTTTCAAATAAGACAACGGGTAACATTACAAAGTTTCTATCTGTCAAAATTCTTAGCTTCAAGTTGGCTAGTTCTCACAAATCTAATTTCTCTGATGTTTTTCATCCCAGCGGATGCTTCTCTACCAGCTGTTTTTCTGCTCTTTCAGTCTTATAATACTTAAATTGACTATCATCTTTAGCTCTCGCCTGAGCCAGAAGGTTGTGGGTTCAAGTCCCACTCCAGCGACTTAAACACATAATCTAGGCTGACACTTGGCGTCAACTGTATATTCTGTTTTCACGTTCTGGTTCTGCACTGTCGAAGATGCCGTCTGTCAAATGAGATATTAAGCCGAGGCCTCGTCTGCCCTCTCAGGTGGACATAAATGATGCTAGGGTTAGGGTTTTTGAAGAGCAGGGGTGATCTCTCCAATGTCCTGGCCTACATTTCTATCTCAACCCACATCGCTAAAACAAATGACCTTGTCATATACCTCAGTGATGTGTGTGGGACCTTGCTGTGCACAAATCGTCTGCTGTGTTTCCTACATTACACTTCAAAAGTACTTCATTGGCTGTAAAACGCTTTTAGACAACCTAAGGTCATGAAAGGCGCTATATAAATGCAAGCTTACTTTCTTTTAAATAGCTATTATTCCTCCTGTATTTAGCTCTGGTTCTCACTGCTGTTATTAAATTTCCCCTTCCTGTATCTATCCCATTGGTTATGATTTTAGATCAAGAGCCAAGGCAGAATATGAGAGGGAAAGGTGCCATTACATAGTAACACAGTGTAATGTATGTATCAGTGAGTATGCTCACAGCTTTGTAGAGCTGTTACATTGTGAGTGGCTTAGCCAGTCATGTGATGTTCACAAGACTCAATAAAACCCAAGTCAGTTGAGTCTAGGTCATCCACGATGAGGTATGCAGTTGTGAGCCTAGTGGATGAACTGGTAATGTGTAGTATGATTGTTATGATTCATAACAATCATACTGAATGTATTCAAGTCACAGATAGATAGATTTTTAACCAATAAGGGAATTAAGGGTTACGGGGAGAGGGCGGGTAAGTGGAGCTGAGTCCACGGCCAGATCAGCCATGATCTTATTGAATGGCGGAGCAGGCTCGAGAGGCTAGATGGCCTACTCCTGTTCCTAATTCTTATGTTCTTATGTATAACTCTCAACAAAAATATATTCCAACGAGAAGGAAAGACTTTAAGAGAAGGAATAACCATCCGTGGCTAATTAAGGAAATAAGGGATGGTATCAAATTGAAAACAAGGGCATATAAAGTGGCCAAGACTAGTGCGAGGCCAGAGGATTGGGAAACTTTTAAAAACCAGAAAAGAATGACTAAAATAATAATAAAGATAGATTATGAAAGTAAACTAGCATGAAATATAAAAACTGATAGTAAGAGTTTCTACAGGTATATAAAGAGGAAGAGAGTGGCAAAAGTAAATGTTGGTCCTTAGAGGATGAGATTGGGGAATTAATAATGGAAAACAGGGACATGGCAGAGACTTTGAACAAATATTATGTATCGGTCTTCACGGTAGAAGACCTAAAAACATACCAATAATGGATAATTAAGGGGAGGGAGGAACTTAAAACAATCACTGTCACTAAAGAAGTACTCGGTAAAATAATGGGACTAAAGGCGGACAAGTCCCCTGGACCTGATGGCTTGACTCCTAGTGTCTTAAAAGAAGTGACTGCAGAGATAGTGGATGCATTGGTTGTAATCTCCCCAAATTCCCTGGATTCTGGGGAGGTCCCAGCAGATTGGAAAACTGCAAATGTAACGCTCCTATTTAAAAAGGAGGTAGACTGAAAGCAGGAAACTATAGACCAGTTAGCCTAACATCTGTGTTGGGAAAATGCTGGAGTCCATTATAAAGGAAGCAGTAGCAGGAAATTTGAAAAAGCATAATTTAGTCAAGCAGAGTCAGCATGGTTTTATGAAAGGGAAATCATGTTTGACAAATTTGTTGGAGTTCTTTGAGAATATAATGAGCAGGATGGATACAGGGGAACCAATGGTTGTGATGTATTTGGATTTCCAGATGGCATTCAATAAGGTACCACGTAAAAGGTTACTGCTTAAGATAAAAGTTCATGGGGTTGAAAGTAATATATTAGCATGGATAGAGGATTGACTGACTACCAGAAACCAAAGAGTCGGGATAAATGGGTCATTTTCCAGTTGGAAAACAGTAACTAGTGGGGTGCCACAGGGATCGGTGCTGGGGCTTCAACTATTTACAATCTATATTAATGATTTGGATGAAGGGACCGAGTGTAATGTATCCAAGTTTGCTGATGATACAAAGATGAGTGGGAAAACGTGTTGTGAGGAGGACAACTTAGAGGGTTGTAAATCTATGGAATTCTCTGCCCCAGAGATCTGTGGAGGCTGGGTCATTGAATATATTTAAGGCGGAGATCCAGATTTTTGAGCGCTAAGGGAATAAAGGGTTATGGGGGGTGGGCAGGGAAGTGGAGCTGAGCCCATGATCAGATCAGCCATGATCTTATTGAATGTCGGAGCAGGTCGAGGAGCCAAATGGCCGACTCCTGCTCCTATTTCTTATGTTCTTAAACCTTTGTTAATAAACCAACTAGTTCTTAATAGCAATGTGTTGCTATGAATTCTTAAGCAAAGGACCTATGAAGCAAACACACAGGAATATACAGGACACTAAAGGGCAATTTCTCTTTGCCTGGACAGCCCCAGAATAAAAAAAAACAGAATACAGAGTTCACTAGCGAAAGCTCTGACTAATGTTCTGACTAAATGCCAGTCAAAATCCCTCTTAAATTTCGAAATGCTACTATCCTCAATCACTTGAGCATCTATAGATATTGTGCTGCTGTGGGATCCATCTGCTAGGGGACAGAGCAGCCTGGAGGAAGCCTGGAGGGAAGTAATGACCCATATATAATCATGGTTCTCCACCCCCTTTTAAGCCCCAAGCAGACATGGAGATTTTGCGTCTTATGCATGGGTACATACGCTATTCTTTGAATAATAGTCATCACAAAAGAGAGCTCAAATATCCCTCTGTTGTGCCAAGATAATGTATTTGCAGGTAATCCGGGGACAAAAGTCCCCCATTAGATAGTTGATTCAATTTGCCTCGCTTACCAGCTTACAAAATGGAACCTGCTGCAAGAGCCTGAGTTTGAGATGGCTTTGTGCAGTGCGCTTTGCTGCAATAATTTATTTCTGTGGCCTTGGACATCGGTTTTGTTTTAAATATGCGCTAAGCAGTGAATTGAAAAGTTGATAACAAGGAAAGGTCGGGAACTGCACACGACAAGAGAGAATGCTAAGGGCCATCTGAACCACATTATCAAACAAGTTAAAATGAGACCGAAGTTACAAATCTCAAAATACAAGAAAAGAGCATTGATTCTAAATAAAAACCTGTAGATAGCATTCAGTGATGAAAGGATTGAAAAATGCCATTTATGAAAACAGAATGATTCCTGCTCCCACTGTTGTGAATTAAGAGGGTAGAAAGGAATGTTTTAGATCAAGTGCAACTGTTAGCTTTAGATTGTTTTACCAAACAGAGAAAAGAGATAACAGCCTAAAAGAAGCAAATGGAACATTTCTGATCATTTCCATAGTGGCAGCCAGTGGCTCAGTTGGGAGCGCTCTCTCGCCTCTGAGTCACAATGGTTGTGTGTTCAAGTCCCTCCAAAAGCTAGAGCAAAGGAAACTAGGCTGTCACTCCAGTGCAGAACTAAGGGAGAGCTGCACTGTTGGAGGTGCCGTCTTTCAGATGAGACGTTAAACCGAGGCCCCGTCTGCCCTTGCAGGTGGACGCAAAAGATCCCATGGCTCTATTTCAAAGACGAGCAAGGGAGTTATCCCCGGTGTCCTGGCCATTATTTATCCCTCAATCAACATCACTAAAAGCAGATTACCTGATCATGGCCACATTGCTGTTTGTGGGAGTGAGAGCTGGCTTTTCGCAAAATTGCCTGCCGTATTTCCTACATTCATCATAGGCAGTCTCTCGAAATCGAGGAAAACTTGCTTCCACTCTAAAAGTGAGTTCTCAGGTGGCTGTACAGTCCAATACGGGAATTACAGTCTCTGTCACAGGTGGGACAGACAGTCGTTGGAGGAAAGGGTGGGTGGGGAGTCTGGTTTGCTGCATGCTCCTTCTGCTGTCTGCGCTTGGTTTCTGCATGCTCTCGGCGACGAGACTCGGGGTGCTCAGCGCCTTCCCAGATGCTCTTCCTCCAATTTGGGTGGTCTTTGGCCAGGAACTCCCAGGTGTCGGTGGGAAGGATGCACTTCATCAAGGAGGCTTTGAGGGTGTCCTTGAAACACTTCCTCTGCCCAACTGGGGCTCGCTTGCTGTGTAGGAGTTCCGAGTAGAGCGCTTGCTTTGGGAGTCGATGTGGCCCGCCCAACGGAGCTGGTCAAGTGTGGTCAGTGCTTCGATGCTGGGGATGTTGGCCTGATCAAGAACACCGGTGCGTCTATCCTCCTGGTGGATTTGCAGGATCTTGCAGAGGTAGCGCTGGTGGTACTTCTCCAGCGTGTTGAGGTGTCTACTCTATATGATCCGAAATTGTACAGAGGAATCTCCCTGCTGTCGGCCACTGGGAAAGCCATCACTAGAATCCTCCTCAACCATCTTCTCTCTGTGGCTGAAGAGCTCCTCCCAGAATCGCAATGCGGATTCCATCCACTAAAGGGTACAACAGACATGATCTTCACCGCGCGATAACTACAAGAGAAATGCAGGGAACAGCACCAACCCTTGTACATGGCCTTCTTTGACCTCACAAAGGCCTTTGACACTGTCAGCTGTGAGGGACCATGGAGCGTCCTCCTCCGTTTCGGCTGCACACAAACGTTTGTCACCATCCTCCGCCTGCTCCACGACGACATGCAAGCCACGATCCTGACCAACGGATCCACCACAGACTCAATCCACGACCGGATCGGTGACAAGCAGGGCTGCGTCCTCATGTCAATGCTCTTCTTGATCTTCCTTGCTGCAATGCTGCACCTCACTCTCTACAAGCTCTCGGCTGGAGATGAACTAAACTATAGAAACTTTGTCTCCTCCAGGCTAGAGCCAATGTTCTTAAATTACAACAGCAGTGACTACACTTACAAAGTACTTCATTGGCTGTAAAGTGCTTTAGCAATCCGATGGTCATGAAAGGTGCTATATAAATGCAAGTCTTTCATTTATTCACCATGATTTCCCTCCCATGCTATCCAATGTCAATTGGAAAAAAGCTAACAGATTCAGACATGCCATTGTTTGCAGAGTTCTATCTGTGTGTAAGCATTTGCGGACTTAAATCAGTGCCTTCTGCACTCCCCATCCCCTGTTCTAAGGTCTGTCCAGATTTCCCCACAATTGCTTTCCACACATGCACAGAGTTGGGGGCCAATTTTCCACATTGCCGAATTTTGGCGCAGTTGTAGAGTTATGTTCGATTTTTTTAGTGGCCGACTGCGCCAAAAAAGAAAAGTAGCAAGTTTCACCAGAATAAACTTTCATTTTGGAGTGGCACACACAGACCTCAAGCTCTGTGGGTGGAGCTTAAGGTCTGCACTGAAAAACTGAGGTTGCCAGGGTAACAAGGGACACACTGAAGGGCTGAGGCTGCAAAGTGAACCATACAAGATGCAGCAAGACATAAGCAATTGTAGTGCCCCCGTGCCACTCCTATCCCGGGCCGAAACGCCACCGCCCCGCCCCCCCTCTGTTTTTTCAGTTTTTTTCCATTTTTTTTTCTCTTTTTTTTTCTCTGTTTTTTTTCTATTTTTTTCTGTTTTTTTCCTCTTTTTTTTTTCTCTCTGTTTTTTTTCTGTTTTTTTCTCAGCTACAATGTGTGCTTGTAATACAAATTATGGATGAAAAAAAGAAAGCCTTGCATTTCTACTGCCTCAGGATGTCCCAAAGTGCTTCACAGACAATAAAGAGCATTGTTATTCTGAGTTAAGACATTGTTGTTATTTGTTCGTGAGATGCGGGCATCGCTGGCAAGGCCAGCATTTACTGCCCATCCCTTATTGCCCCTGAGAAGGTGGTGGTGAGCTGCCATTTCAGAGGGCAGTGAAGAGTCAAACACATTGGCTGTGGGTCTGGAGTCGCACACAGGCCAGACCGGGTAAGAACAGCAGATTTCCTTCCCTGAAGGATATTAGTCTTTTTACAACAAACCAGTAAGTTCGTGGTCACCATTACTGATACTAGCCTTTTAAATCACTGATTTATTTTATCAACTGAATTTATATTCCCCAGCTGCCGTAGTAGGATTTGAACTCACGTCCCTGGGATAATTAATCCAGGTATTTGGATTATTAGTCCAGTAACAAAACCACTATGCTACCGTACCCCTTAATGCAATGTAGAAAACGCAGCAGCAAATTTATGTACAGCAAGCTCCCACAAACAGCAATGTGATAGCGACCAGGTAATCTGTTTTTAGGTATTGGTTGAGGGATAAATGTCACCGTCTGCATGGTGGGAAACAGATTTAAAGGTTGCCTTCAAAAGGGAATTGGATAAATACCTGAAGGAGAAAGAATTTCAGGGATCTGTGGAAAGAAGGGGGGAGTGGGACTTAATGGATTGCTCTTCAAAAGAGCTGACTCGATGGGCCGAATGGCCTCCTGTTGTGCTATACTATTCTATGATTTAATGATACCGGGGATAACTCTCCTGCTTGTCTTCAAAATAGTGCCATGGGCTATTTTACATCCACCTGAGAGGGCAGACGGGGCATCGGTTTAACATCTCATCTGAAAGAAGGCCCCTCCATCACTCCCTCAGCACTGCACTGGTGTGTCAGGCTGGATTTTTGTGCTCAAGTCGCTGGAGTGCAATTTGAACCCACAACTTTCTGACTGAGAGGTGAGGGTGCGACCCACTGCACGACACTGATACCAATCATCGGGCTAATGTGTGTACATAAGGTCTGCCCACCAACAGGGGGCACTACCGTCGGAGGTCCTAGGGTCATGGGTACACTCGTGCTGGGCCCAGTATGTAACCTGAACTTCACCTTCGCATCTTCACTTCTGGAAGCCATTAAAGACTGACTAGGTTGCACCTAGTCACTGGCTCACAGTGCGGAGGTCATTGTCTCATTTCATACACGACACTAACAATGGACAAAAATAAAGAGTGAGTAGAAACCACGTTTATTTTAATATTTGAAATAACTCTAACCCTTCCAGGATTAATTATCTTCGGTTTCAGAGGAAATTTGCAGCACAGTCCAAAATGTACCGAAAAAGTGTCAACAATCGAAGGGTGGATGATGTCTCCAGATCCCTTTTGTTCTCACATCTCCTTTCAGAAATTCCTAATAATTCCAAAAACATAACTTTGCATTCTTTAGCTTTTTTCTGAAATATAAGTGATGGCATATTAGGAGTAATTTCGCACTTGGAACTTCGCTCTCCAGTATGTTGGAAATTCAGGTGTAGACTCCGCATAATATTGCATCCTCTTGGACCAAAAATCCTGGGGAACTTGCACCCACATTCAAAAAATGTGCGGCTCTGTGTCAGGGGCACAATTTTGTACAACTACTTACGCCAAGTTCATATCAGCTGTAACTACCTGTCGTCACTTGTTAAAGTTCAGTTTAGGTTCCACAGCAAAATTGACTAAATTGAGGAATGCTGGTGTAATGTGAGCACCTGTGAGTATGCTCACAGGTTGGTAGAGAAGTTGCTGCCTTTAAGTTCTGCGCGGAGGGGATTCCTGCACGGGCTGCTCTTGCACACTCTCAACCTTGCCATCCTCGTCTGCCGTCCAGACATGCTATTGGTGCACCATCTTGCCGTCCGGAGGAGGCGGGGGTCCCTAATGGAGTGCACGCTACACGGGAGTCCCCCGACTATTTATTGGGGACTTGGCCTGGAGGGTGGTGCACGGAGCAGTCCCGTGCAATAAATTTTTAAGTCGGTTCATGGGCTCCCAGGCCGCCTGCAATTTCTGCGGGTCTGGAAGAGTCCGTGTTCCATGTTTTTTTGGAATGTGCGAGGTTGCAGCCCCTGTTCCATTATTTAAAGGGGCTGTCCTCAAATTCTGGTTGCACTGCAGTCCCACACTCCTGATCTTTGGGCACCCTGTGCAGAGGGGAACAGGTAGGTCCAAAGGCCTCCTCGTAGGACTGCTCCTGGGCACGGCCTAGGGTGTCATCAGCGAGTCCAGGCAGCGGGCGGTCATTCAGCCCGACTGCCTGTCTCTCTTCCGCGCTTACATTCAAGCCAGGGTGTCCCTGGAGATGGAGCACGCGATGTCCACCGGTACGCTTGCGGCCTTCCATGAGAGGTGAGCGCCGGAGGGACTGGAGTGCATCATTAACCCCAGCAACCAAAGTTTAATTTGATTTTACATGTTCTCCCAGTTAGGGGGCACTTGTATAATTTGCCTCTCAGTGCCCAAAAAAAACCACAAAAAAACCCCCACAAAAAAACCCCACAAAAAAAACAAAAAAGGGCACTTGAATCATGTTTGGAATGTCCCACCCTTTAATCAGGGGGCACTTGATTAATTGGTTAATTTGATTACAACCAAAAGAGTTGCAGAGAAGTTGCTGTCTTTAAGTTCTGTGTGGAGGGGATTCCTGCACGGGCTGCTCTTGCACACTCTCAAACTTGCCATCCTCGTCTGCCGTCTGGACACGCCATGGCGCACCATCTTGCCGTCGAGAGGAGGCGGGGGTCCCTAATGGAGTGCACTCTACGCGGAAGTCCTCCCACTATTTATTGGGGACTTGGCCTGGAGGGTGTTGCAAGGAGCAGTCCCGTGCAATAGTTTTTAAGTTGGTTCATGGGCTCCCAGGCCGCCTGCAATTTCTGCGGTCTGGAGGAGTTTGTGTTCCACATATATGTTTAATGTGCGAGGTTGCAGCCTCTCTTCTATTATTTGAAGTGGCTGCTCCTCAAATTCTGGCTGCATTTCAGTCCCACATTCCTGAACTTTAGGCATTTTGTGGGGAGGGGAGTGGGCAGGTCGGAAGGCCTCCTCGTTGGACTGCTCCTGGGCATGGCCAAGGTGGCCATCAACCGGTCCAGGCAGCGGGCGGTCGAGGGGGCCGTTCAGCCCGACTGCCTGCCTCTCTTCCGCAGTTACATTCGGGCCAGGGTGTCCTTAGAGATGGAGCATGCGGTGTCCACCGGTACGCTCGCGGCCTTCCGCGAGAGGTGGGCAGCGGCGGGACTGGGGTGCATCATCACTCCCGGCAACCAAATTTTAACTTGATTAAGGGCTTTTGTTATAGTTTTAAATTGTTAATTTGTGGGTTCTAGTGCCAAAAGGGGGCACTTGATTTAAAGTTTCTACGAAAAATAGTTGTAGAGAGGTTGCTTTGAGAGTGGCTTAGCCAGTCACATGATGTTCACAAGTCTCAATAAAACCCCAGTCTTTTGGGTCCAGGTCATCTACGATGAGGTATGCAGTTGTGAGCCTAGTGGATGAACTGGTAATGTGTAGTGTGATTGTTAAGCCTTTGTTAACAAAGCAACTAAATCTTAATAGAGTGTTGTTATGAATTCTTAAGTAAAGAACCCATGAAGCAAATAGATTGCAGTTGGGAGGGGTGGCTTAGTGCTTCTGAATCAGATGGTTGTGGGTTTGAGTCCCACTCCAGAGACTTGAGCACATAATCCAGCCTGACACTCCCAGTGCACAACTGAGGGAGTGCTGCACTGTCGGAGGTGCCATCTTTTGAATGAGACATTAAACCGAGATTCTGTCTACCCTCATGGTGGACATAAAATATATCGTTTTACTATTTGAAGAAGAGCAACGGAATTGTGATGGTTCCCTGACCAATATTTATCCCTCAACCAACACCACTAAACTGGTTATCTGGTCATCACATTGCTGTTAAAGGAACATGCCGTATGTAAATAGGCTGCCGCTTTTCCCATTCATTGCAACAGTGACTACACTTCAAATGTACTTCACTGGCTTTGGGACGTCCTGAGGTTGTGAAAGGCGCCACATAATTGCAAGTCTTTTCTTTTCCTTAAATACTCAACTTCGCCGCCTGGGCAGTGGTCGAGTGAAGGTCATCACTCGTTGTCGAACTTGCCCGATTTGCCCGATGAAAACTGGACAGCGGATGTCAGGTCACTGCCAAAGTGTCAAAGTTGAAAATGTGATCCTCAAAACACAGGAACCCCATGCAGTAAAAATGGAGTTTAAATTATTTAATCATCACAGAGTGGTGGCTATAGTCGCAGCCTCCATTCAGGCCTGTCCGTCAGTTGTACAAAGGCAAAACTCTGCGGTCACTGGAAATCTGGAAAAAAACAAAACATGCTGGAGACACTCAGCAGGACAGGCAGCATCTGTGGAGAGAGAAACAGAGTTCACGTTTCAGGTCGATGACCTTGCTTCAGAACTGGATAAAGTTAGAGATGTAACAGGTTTTTAAGCGAGTGCAGGGGCGGGGAAAGGCGGGAGGCGAGGAAAGAACAAAAGGGAAGGTCTGTGATAGGGTGGAAGGCAGAAAAGATTAAAGGACAAATGGGATGATGGTGCAAGGCAGAAGGAGATGTTAATGGGACAAGTAAAGGAACAAAAGATGGGGTATAAATGGTAATGGCAGAGTCATCAATAGCTGGCATGTGGAAAAGCAGGGGCAAAGGTTATGGTCTGAAATTGTTGAACTCATTGTTGAGTGCAGAAGGCTGTAAAGTGTCTAATCGTTGTATGTGGTTTTATGCAGCTTTTTTGGAGAGTTTGTATCAGCTTTTTTGAATCCATTTTTGCAAACTACAGAACCAAGCAAAGTCACAGCAAGAATAGAATTACCTGGTGTACAGAAAGTGAAAATGATGCTGTCTATCTGAATGACGAAAACAGTGGTTAAAGTGGAATTTGGCTCAGACAGACCTTCGACTCACCACTGTAATCTCTGAGCCCATATCCCTGAGTTGCAGTATTGGTAATTCGGGTGATTGTGGCTTCTCTTAATTGATTCCTTTCTTTTATTTGCTGCTCTTTTGAAAGAAAGACTGGCATTTATATAACGTCTTTCGTAACCACCAGACATCCCAAAGCACTTCTGGAGTGTAGTAACTGTTGTAATGTGGGAAACGCGGCAGCAAGCTTCCACAAACAGCAATGTGATAATGACCAGATAATCTGTTTTTTTAGTGATGTTGATTGAGGGATAAATATTGGCCAGGACACCCGGGATAACACTTCTTTGAAATAGTGCCATGGAAGCTTGAGAGAGCTGACAGGGCCTCGGTTTAATGTCTCATCTGAAAGAAGGCAACTCCGCCAGTGCAGCATTCCCTCAGTACTGCACTGGAGTGTCAGCCTAGATTTTTGCGCTCAGGGCTCTGGAGTGAGACTTGAACGCCACGAGCTTCTGATTCTGAGGTGAGGGTGCTACCCACTGAGCCATTGGCTCGCACAAACACAATTTTGCTGATTTTCATTTTGCATTCTCTGTCGGAATTTGAACATATTCAAATAAAACAGGAGATTTGTTTCATGCAACGCTAATGTCATATTATAATGGTGGAAGTAAACAGGACCAACAGTTACTGATGTGTACTCCAACACTATATTACTATTCAATGCATCTGCCAATAACTAACATGGCAGTGCAAATATTTCTTGAAATTAATATTGTTATGTCAATACCGTACTCAAGATTCAATCATAGAAACATAGAAACATAGAAAATAGGTGCAGGAGTAGGCCATTCGGCCCTTCGAGCCTGCACCACCATTCAATAAGATCATGGCTGATCATGCAACTTCAGTACCCCATTCCTGCTTTCTCTCCATACCCCTTGATCCCTTTAGCTCTAAGGGCCACATCTAACTCCCATTTGAATATATCTAACGAACTGGACTCAACAACTTTCTGTGGTGGAGAATTCCACATGCCCACAACTCTCTGAGTGAAGAAGTTTCTCCTCATCTCGGTCCTAAATGGCTTACCCCTTATCCTTAGACTGTGATCCCTGGTACTGGACTTCCCCAACATCAGAAACATTCTTCCTGCATCTAACCTGTCCAATCCCATTAGAATTTTATATGTTTCTATGAGATCCTCTCTGATCCTTCTAAATTCCAGTGAATATAAGCCGAGTCGATTCATATATCAGTCCTGCCATCCCAGGAATCATGCTTTTATTGAGAAGGGTTAACATGATAATAATATTTTAGCGATAGGCTTGGGCAGGAAAGCCAGGAGTAGGAGTTTGAAGAAATAATAGGGCAAAAATCCGGAGTGTGTACGGACCCGGGAAGACATCGTTTTGAGTGCGTAATGCGCATGCACCAAAAACCGGCTTTTCCGATCTGTCAAGCTTTGGCTTGACAGAACCTCAGTATCCCCACAGCCAGGACATTCGCACGGGCAAGATTGTGGTATTTACCCATCTCTTGCCCAGCGGATGTCCTGAAAACTCTTGCGCCTGGTAAAAGCAGGCACATCGCCTACTTTTACCAGCGTAAGAGTTTTAGAACATACAAAAACATATAAAAATAAAATTTAAAAAACACATTTTAATGTTAAAAACTCTGCCCACTAAGATAAGTTTACTGTAAACCATAATTAAAAAACTATTTTAAAAATCAGAAAAATATCTATTTATTAACTTTAATTTAAATTAATGTTAAATATGTGATGTATTTTTTCTATTTTTTTATTGGTGTTTGAGGGGAGTGTTTCTCAATCACAATAATGAGAACTCCTACTTACGGAGTTCCCATTATTATGAATGAGGAAATATTGTGCCTGGATTGGCTGCCCAGTCCAGCTCCAGCATACATCTGTCCAGACGTGCACGTGCTGCGATGCGCAGGGAGAGGAGGCCTCAGAACCGGGATCTGTAGTGGGCGCAGCGGGGTAAGATAGGTGCGGATTTTTTTAACCATTTACTGTCAAGCACCCACTCTCTGGAAGCAGCGGAGTGGAATTTCAGGGCCCGTACATACATCAGTGCCAACTCCTATCCTTGTTGGTAAATATTATCATGAGAAAGGACTGTGCCCAGGCCATAGGCAGCAGCAGTGGGTGGAACCGTCATCCACCCCATCTATCAAGAGTTTGTGAAAATTAATCTCAGCATAAACAGCAGCAGAGTGGTGCCAATTACAGACAATCAGAGACTGGAATGGGTATCATGTTATTGGAGAAAAGAAAGATGGTCGTGTTATGTATGCATGTTAATGTATGTACTGTAACACTCGAGCACTGAATGTACCTTCACTCTGTATATACCATAGCTGTACACCAGAGGGTGCTGCTGCTGGAGACCTAAGGATCACCTGAACACTGCAGGTAACCCAGTATAAAAGGGAGCTCACTTCTTTTGTGTCCTCACTCTAGGAGCTGCAATAAAGGACTAGGGTCACTACATTTCTAGTACTATACCCTTACTTTGTGGAGTCATTGTTAGAGTGCTTGCTTATACTACAACTCTGATCACTCAGAAAGATGAAAGGAATAATAGCAAAAACAAAGAATGATCCGCTGAAACAATTACACAAATGTCTTGCACAATGTGAACCAGACGTTGAAGAATATTGGGACAGTTTTTCAGCTGCCAAGCTCTCTTGGAAAGGAAACACCAAAGATAGAAAATCAGAATACTGCGGGTGCTGGAAATCTGAAATACAAAACTTAAAATGCTGGAAACACTCAGCAGGTCAGGCAGCATCCGTGGAGAGAGAAACAGAGTTAACGGTTCAGGTCGATGGCGCCTGAAACATTAACTCTGTTTCTCTCTCCACAGATGCTCCCTGACCTGCTGAGCATTTCCAGCATTTTCTGCTTTAACTTCAATTATGAACGGGCTGGATTTTCAGTCTTCTGCCGCTCCTGTTAGCGCCCCGGAGGAGTGGCAACGTTGGCGGGAAGCACTTCCGGGCGGGCGGCCAGATTCCAGCGCTCCGCCAGGACATTCGGGGCCAGTTTCGACGGGGCGCGGAGCATTACCGCCCAGGAGAGGCGTGCCGGTGTGCAACACCCCTGGTTGAGACACCAGCTCGATTTTTGGCTTCCGCCCAACCCGTAGCGCTCCCTAGAGCGCCCCCTGGTGGGACCGCCTGTGGAAGCGGGTGGTCCGAGCTGTAGCGGCCGCAGTGAGGGAAGTAATGCCGACCTCAGGTAAGGGAGATTGATATTTTTTTTTTTACGATTTATGTTGTGGTGGCGTGAGTTGTATATTGGGAATATTTTTGGTGGAGTTTTTTCAGATTTTTTTTTTCCCCTGAAGCCTCTCTTAGGGCACTCCGAGGCCGGCTGTTTAGCTCGGGATTTCCACTTGCTCAGCTGGCCGAGTGCCCTATAAGAGGTGTGCAACGCCTCCCTTAGTGCTCCGCCCCACACTCACGGCAGACGCAAATCATTTGCCGATGCAAAATTTACCGCTCCGCCTGGATTAACGCCGTAACCGAGGCACGACCGAATTTCCATACCTGGAGTCTTTTCTGATTTCTCAAGTAGTGGGAAATATGCCATAAACTTAGGTAAGGATGTTACTTTAAATATTTAAATCAAATATTATATCATTTATAATATAGACCAACCATTAATTTTCTTCTAAGCATGGCCTTAAGACTATTTTCCATTACATTTCTACTGTGAGTGTTCTTTTACATTGACATGAAGCTCCTGCGGAGACACTGCGGGCAAAAGGGGATAAAACCATCCCATAAAATGCTGAATTAACAATATGTGCTGCGCATCTGTTTATATGTCCCCTTATTTTGATGATCTTTTCTGCATCTGTTCTCTGTAACCTCTTTTGCTCGTTCCTCAACCTCTTTAGCCCCTTTTTTTTTACCCCCTCAGTTGTGTCAGCTGTGATTCAGTGGGTAGCACACTTCCTTCTGAGTCAGAAGGTTGTGGGTTCAAGCCCCACTCCAGGGCCTTAAACATTTAAATCGAGGCTGACCCTCCAGTGCAGTGCTGAGGAAGTGCTGCACTGTCGGAGGTCTTGTCTTTTGGATGAGACGTAAACCGAGGCCCCGTCTGCCCTCTCAGGTGGATGCAAAAGATGCCATGGCATTATTTCGAAGAAGAGCAGGGGAGTTATCCCTCATTTCTGGCCAATATTTATCCCTCAATCAATACAAGAAAACAGATTATCTGGTCAATATCACATTGCTGTTTGTGGGAGCTGAAGGAAATCCTTATTAGGCGGGAAATTGTTTTAGGGAAATTGATGGGATTGAAGGCCGATAAATCCCCGGGGCCTGATAGTCTGCATCACAGAGTACTTAAGGAAGTGGCCCTAGAAATAGTGGATGCATTGGCGATCATTTTCCAACAGTCTATCGACTCTGGATCAGTTCTTATGGATTGGAGGTTAGCGAATGTAACACCACTTTTTGAGAAAGGAGGGAGAGAGAAAGCTGGTAATTATAGACCAGTTAGCCTGACATCAGTAGTGGGGAAAATTTTGGAATCAATTATTAAAGATGAAATATCAGTGCATTTGGAAAGCAGTGACAGGATCGGTCCAAGTCAGCATGGATTTATGAAAGGGAAATCATGCTTGACAAATCTTCTAGAATTTTTTGAGGATGTAACTAGTAGAGTGAACAAGGGAGAACCAGTGGTTGTGGTGTATTTGGACTTTCAAAAGGCTTTTGACAAGGCCCCACACAAGAGATTGGTGTGCAAAATCAAAGCACATGGTATTGGGGGTAATGTATTGACGTGGATAGAGAACTGGTTGGCAGACAGAAAGCAGAGAGTCGGGATAAACAGGTCCTTTTGAGAATGGCAGGCAGTGACTAGTGGGGTGCCGCAGGGCTCAGTGCTGGGACCCTAGCTATTTACAATATACATTAGTGATTTAGATGAAGGAATTGAGTGTAATTTCTCCAAGTTTGCAGATGACACTAAACTGGGTGGCGGTGTAAGCTGTGAGGCTGCAAGGTGACTTGGACAGGTTAGATGAGTGGGCCAACGCATGGCCGATGCTGTATAATGTGGATAAATGTGAGGTTATCCACTTTGGTGGCAAAAACATGAAGGCTGAATATTATCTGAATGGCAACAGATTAGGAAAAGGGGAGGTCTAACGAGACCTGGGTGTCATGGTACATTAATCATTGAAAGTTGGCATGCAAGTACAGCAGGCGGTGAAGGAGGCAAATGGTATGTTGGCCTTCATGGCTAGGGGATTTGAGTATAGGAGCAGGCAGGTCTTACTGCAGTTGTACAGGGCCTTAGTGAGGCCTCACCTGGAATATTGTGTTCAGTTTTGGTCTCCTAATCTGAGGAAGGTCATTCTTGCTATTGAGGGAGTGCAGCGACTGATTTCCGGGATGGCAGGACTGACATATGAGGAGAGACTGAATCGACTGGGCCTGTATTCACTGGAGTTTAGAAGGATGAGAGGGGAACTCATAGAAATATATAGAATTCTGACGGGACTAGACAGGTTAGATGCAGGAAGAATGTTCCTGATGTTGGGGAAGTCCAGAACCAGGGGACACAGTCTTAGGATAAGGGGTAAGCCATTTAGGACTAAAATGAGGAAAAACTTCTTCACTCAGAGAGTTGTTAACCTGTGGAATTCCCTGCCGCAGAGAGTTGTTGATGCCAGTTCATTGGATATATTGAAGAGGGAGTTGGATATGGCCCTTACGGCTAAAGGGATCAAGGGGTATGGAGAGAAAGCGGGAAAGGGGTACTGAGGTGAATGATCAGCCATGATCTTATTGAATGGTGGTGCAGGCTCGAAGAGCCAAATGGCCTGCTCCTGCAACTATTTTATAATTTTCTATGTTTCTTGCTGGGTGCAAATTGGCTGCCGCGTTCCCTCCATTGCAACAGTGACTACACTCCAAAAGTACTTCATTGGCTGTAAAGGGCTTTGAGACATCCTGAAGGGTGTTATATGCATGCAAGTATTTCTTCAAACTCTATCATCAGGAAAAACGGGAACAGCAATGTTGTGGATCACCATCACTTCCACGTTCCCCTACGAGTCACACATCATCCTGACTTGTGCATATCTTTCTGTGCTGTCATCATCATCCTGGAATTCTCTGCCCAGCGCCATCATGGGAGCACAATTAGCACACAAATAGGGGTAGAGGATAGGAGGGCTCTGCTGGTGCAGATCCACAAATGCCTAAAACTAGCGATACAAGCCACAAAGGCCATAAAAAAACGTAAGCAAAGCGCTGGGGTTCATTGCTGGAGCGAAAGGATTGAAAAGCAGAGAAGTAATGTAAATTTGTATTGAACCTTGGTTAGACTACACTTGGAGAAATGTGCACAATTCTGGTATTCATATTACAAACAGGATACAGAGGCACTGCAGAAGGTGCGAACATGATTTACAAGGATAATATCAGAACTGAGAGGCTTTCCCCGTAACTTCCTTTTAAAACAGAGAATACTCGTTGTGTGTGGGGACGTGGCAGGGAATTTGTTGCTTCCAGCATCTGCTGGACTCTACATGAAAACATAAGAATTAGGAGAAGGAGTGGGCCATACAGCCCCTCGAGCCTGCTCCACCATTCAATAGATCATGGCAGATCTTCGACCTCAACTCCACTTTCCTGCCCAATCTCCATATCCCTTGATTCCCCTAGAGTCCAAAAATCTATCTCTCTCAGCCTTGAATATATTCAGTGACTGAGCATGCACAGCCCTCTGGGGCAGAGAATTCCAAAGACTCACAACACTCTGAGTGAAGAAATTCCTCCTCATCTCAGTCTTAAATGGGCGACCACTTATCCTGAGACTGTGCCCCCCTAGCTGTAGACTCTCCAGCCTGGGGAAACAACCTCTCAGCATCTACTTTTGTCAATCCTCTTCAGAATCTTGTATGTTTCAATGAGATCACCTCTCATTCTTCTAAACGCCAGAGAGTATAGGCCCAATCTACTCAATCTCTCCTCATAGGAGAACCCTCTCACCTCAGGAATCATTCTCGTGAACCTTCGTTGCACCACCTCAAAAGCAAGTAAATCCTTCTCAGATAAAGGGACCAAAACTGTGGAAGTGGAAGGTACTGTTGAATTAAATTTGTTTTCATTTTGCAGTGCATCCTGTAGATTGTACAAACTGCACCCAACATGTCTTGTTAATGGAGGGATTGATATCGAGGACAGTGCCAGGGGTGTCAATCAAGCAAACTGCTGTGTTGATGATGGTGCCACACTTCTTGGGTGTTGGTGCGGCGAGTGGTAAGTACGACACCACAGCCTTGACTTGAGCCTCATGGACATGAGAGAAACGTTGATGGATCAGATGCCGCACTCGTTGTAGCCATGGTGTTGATAAGGCTGGTCTAATTAAGATGTCGTTAGTCATCTCCACAATGTTAATGTAAAGGGATTGAATGTTGGTGGAGCCTTTGAAGGTCAGATGGAGACGATTGGGCCTTTTTCTTTTTGGAGATCATCGTTGCCTGGCAATTAAGTGGCATGGTTGCTGTCCAGGCTTGTCGTAGGCTGATGCTGACTGCTTCATTATCAGAGGAGTTGTAAATGGAGCTGAACATTGTGGACTGATCAGCAAACAGCCCACTCTTTCCCGTTCTGATGGAGGGAAGGTCGCTGATGAAGCAGCTGAAGGTTGTTGGTCCGAGGACCAATGTTCTCTCTATTTTGTGTTGGGCCCGCCTGGCTCCTTGGCCATTCAAATTCAGCACATGCGCGATTTTTCTATTCAAGAGCTGGCTCAAGGGGACATGCAGAGTACAACATGGCTGCATAGCCACGCAGCTAATGGGGAATATTATCGAGGACGCTTTCCTAGGAAACTCTTGCAGCAATGTCCTGGGACTGAGATGTTTGGTGTCCAACAACCACAACCATCTTCCTTTATGTCAGGTAAGGTTCCAGGCCCTGGACAGTTTTCCCATTGGCCTCAGTTTTGCTGGGGCACTATTGTGACATATATAGTCAAACGCTGTCTTGATGTGAAGGGTTACTGCTGTCACACCTCCTCTGCAATATAACTGGTTGGCTGCACATTACTCTATCCAGCTCGAAGTTTCAGGTTGGTAGGTCAGTCTAATTACATCCTCAATGAAACTAATTCATAAGAATCCATGAATAACAAATAAAGGAACCAATTTTCGCCCATTGCCACTCATGTCTGAATGTTAATCGTAACATAGTAGTTGATATTAATTTACAATAAGAGTTATCAAATTAAAATTGAGCAATAAAAATTAAATGCTGTCATTAGGAAAGACTAAAAGGTAAGAATACATTGTTAATGAAATAAAAAATTTGCATAACTCATTAAATATTCTAAATGCAAAACCTTCAATAGGAACCCTTTATGTTATTATTCAAAATAAGCCATTTATCCCGATGGGAATGACACCAATGTTTATCAGTGCAATAGACAGAAATGGTTACAGATGTGAAGATGATTTCTTTGAAGGACAAATTCTCAACACACGGGGGTCGAAGTTCGGTCGTGGTCGCCGCCCATTACCGTGGGCTAACGAGCGGCAAAGGCCGGCCTTCGATGGTAAGCGCCGTCCACGCCTGCACAGAAATTCAGTCGGCTCTTTGGCAGAGGCGCCAAGAAACAATGCTGTGCCGGCTAACGCCACCCACGTGGTGACATCATCCAGCATGCAACGCCTCCTTGGCGATTCTCTCGCGATATTTAGTTTGAACGTCGGCCTTCCCGGCAGGCGTTCTTACAGCCTGGAAAGATTGGTGGGTAAACAGCGGAAACCGGGTGGAATCGGCCAGAGAGCAAGGTAAGATTTTTTCTTTAGTTGTCACAGTGGGGAAGTTTGTGTGTGGGTCGGAGAAGTTTGAGGTTTTGCGTTTTCCAGCCAGCCTGCCGGCAGCCTCTAGCCTCCCGCTGCTCTCTCATCTTTGGATGTAAAAAATGAATTTGGCAGTTGGAGCCTACAATTAACGCCTGGCGGTAAAACCAGCACTCAGGCAGTGACACCGCCTCAAAAACGGCGGTACAGAAATTCGACCCCACGGTATTGTATAATTGCAAATGTAATTGCACAAATGGCACTGAGATTGCTGCAGAAGCTTCTGCCTTCAGTTTAGCTTTAGTTCGTCCCACAGCTATTCTGTTTGTATTGACATATTTTCATTGCTTTCTCCTAAGACTATGACGGGTGACATTTTGGATGTAACAACCTAGATTTTCTCAGTGAGTTCTGTGTTGCTGTCCATTTCCATCAGTGGATCTCATGTCGCTCATGAAGCCAGAGTTGTCTTTTCTGTCCTGTACCTCGGAAAATGTAGCATGACCCATGTTGTGTATGCAAGCATTCTAATAATGACTCCATGAGGTAAGGGTATAGTACTTGAACTGTCGTGACCGTAGTCCTTTATTGCAGCTCCTAGAGTTGGACACCAAGAGGTGAGCTCCCTTTTATATTGGGTTACCTGCAGTGTACAGGTGACCCTTAGGTCTCCAGCAGCAGCACCCTCTGGTGGTACAGGTATGGTATATACAGGGTGAAGGTACATTCAGTGGTCTAGTGTTTCAGTACATACATTAACATGCATACATAACAACCAGGACTAAACAGAAGTGGTTTTTCACTGTAACCCAACTTACTAGAATATCAGATACTCCCCATAACCTTCTCAAATTCAGTAAATGGGAGAATATGCACTCCTTCAAACACTCGACCAATTTCCTAAACATTAAACAGGCAAATACTCAGTACAAACAGTATATATTCAAAATAATGACAACATTACGAATTGCCTCAAAATCTCAAAACAACTAAGGACTAGATATTCCGCAGCATCCCGGTTGGTAGAAAAAGTAGCGGCTGGCACTAATGATTCTCTCCTGCTGGAAAATTCAACTTTAACGCTCCAAGAGGGAACTGGAACACTAAATCAAGCACTAAACACTTCTCTCAGGGCGCTGAAGTGCGAGAGCGTGGCGGTAGTGGCAGAGCGCTGAACAATGTGGAGCGCATTGCTAATGATATCAGAGGCTCCTTCCCTCGCTTAAAGGGAAGGTCTAATAATGGTGCACAAGATACTGTCAGCAGTTCTGCGTTGCCAGGCGACCTGCGTGACTACTCTCACAAAATGGAGGGTTTGGACATCTTGCAGCAATGAAACATCAAACGCTTTGAGCAGGCACCAGACTGGTGAAAATAATAAAGGTCGGCCTACCTGAACACCATTCCCTTTAATTAGCGCTCCCCAAGCAGCCAGCCGAGTTGACAATGCCTCCTCTTCCTGCCGTTGTTCACGTCCGTCGATACAGCAGGGGGAAGGAGGCAATTTAACACCTGGGGCGCTGCACACTTTATGATTTCATGATCTACAAGGCGCTAGAGGCCCAGGCGGTAGGCATTATCGCCAGCGCTAAACCGGCACTGAAGTTAGGAGGCATCGCTGCATTCGCCACACCTGGTCAGTAATCCCTTAATGTCCCATTAGCGCCCATCCCCCCGGCACTAACGGGAGCGCTAAGCAGCCGAATTTCCCCCCAAAAAAATTGTATGCTGCGTTTATCCTCAATGTAAAACTGATACTCAAAACCCTTGTGTGGCGCTCTATTACCATGGAGTCCTCTGAATAGGCTTATTATATCTTTGCTGGCTTTAACAAGACTGCTAACTGCACCAGTGGCCAGACACAAGCCTAAATTCTGAAGCTTGGAGTGACAGAACTGTCCATTATGAGGTTCTAGGAAGAATCATGTCATTGCTGCACTCACAAACCAGACTCCAGTCTTACTTTGATTCCCATAACGAAGGTGTTTGTCCACATAAATATAGCTGCCACTCACAGCAGGGTTCAAAAACATCTCTTAGACTATGTCTGCAAATTGTCAAACTGACCACATCGAACAGAACAACACCTACACAGAAACGTGTCAAGAAATCTTTCTCAGGAATAATGCCTCTGGAGTGGTTCTGTGTTTTTTTTTAACGTGTATTCTCTGCACCTTGAAACAAGTTTATGGGTTAGATTTTCGGTCTTCTGCCGCCCCTGTTAGCGCCCCGGAGGGGGTGGCAATGGCGGCGTTCAGTACTGCCAGGTGAGTGGCCACCGTCCAGCGCCTCACTGGGTCATTCGGTGCTGGTTTCGAGGGGGCACGGAGCATTACCGCCCGGAAGTGGCGGGCCGGTGTGCCTGGTTGCGATACCGGTTCGATATTTGGATCACGTCCGACCTGTAGCGCGCCCTTTTGGGAACGCCTGTGGAAGCTGCCGTTCCAAGCTGTCGTGGCCACGGTGAGGTAAGTAATGTTGACCTGAGGTAAGTGTGCTTGATTTTTGTTGTTGTTGCGATTTATGTTATGGTGGCGCAAGTTATTTATTGGGAATATTTTTGCTGTTTATTTTCAGAATTTTTTTCCTCCGGAGAAGCCTCTCTTTGGGCACTCCGAGGCCGGCTGTTCAGCTCGGGAGTTTCAGTTGCTCGCCCGCCTAGCGCGCGAAAGGAGGTGTGCACCTCCCTTAACGCTCCGCCCCACACTCAGAGCCCATCTGATGAATTTTGCGGCTGCAAACGCAAAACATTTGCCGGCGCAAAATTTACCGCTCCGTCTGGATTAACGCCGCAACAGAGGGGTGACCGATTTTCCACTCCAATAACTTGAACCCAGTTTGTCCTGTGAGCATAAAGAAAATAAATCCACTACATGGTCCATCCTAGATAAAAAGGGCTTCATTTTTGTAACATGGGCTTTATGTAGAAGACTGCGATATGGCGAAATAAATGAACTAGATCAATCTTTATGGTGATCCATTTTAATGATATGAAATGTTTGCTCAAATAGTTTCTCCGGTCTCATTTCTTCGATTTGATTATTTTTCATTTTCTGAGCCTATTTTTTTTAAACTAGACAGAAAAAAATATCTTAATAAGTTCGATCTTATTGGACAGAATGAAGATGTTTTTGTAACTTTTATTGACATCTGCCACTGCCGAACTTACTTGAAGGTGTAACATTTTTCATAGAATCATAGAATAGAATAGTAGAGCACAGAAGGCAGCCATTCAGCCCATCAAGTCGGTGCCGGCTCTTTCGAAGAGCAAATAATTACAAATATTACTAATTGCCTCCAAATTTCACATAGTTCATATGGCTTATAAACATCTTTAGATTTCTATAATGTGTGCTGTCTATCAATTATTAATCCCATTACTTGATATTATCTACATACTCTTATAAAAATATACTTGCCAGATCGTAAGCTCGTCTGCAAAACATAATCATCTATAAAATTTAATCCAGCACAAAGTTTAAATTTTGTTTTAAGCCTTTTTTAATTTCATTTTTATTATCAATGTATTTCTTACAAACACTTTTAATGTTAATTCTTTATGCTGGCTTTTCTTTCAGTCATTTTTTGTATAAGAACATGAGGAATAGGAGCAGGAGTAGGCCATTCGGCCCCTCGAGTCAGCTCCGCCATTCAATAAGATCATGGCTGATCTTCTGCCTCAACTCCACTTGCCTACACTGTCCCCATATCCCTTGATTCCCTTAATCTCCAAAAATCTCTGCCTTGAATATACTCAATGACTGAGCTTCCACAGCCCTCTGGGGTATAGTATTCCAAAGATTCACCACCTGCTGAGTGAAGAAATTTCTCTTCATCTCAGTCCTCAATTGGCCGACCTTTACTTCTAATACTGTGACCCCTGGTTCTAGACTCCCTGCATCTACCCTGTCAAGCCCTGTAGGAATTTTGTACGTTTTAATGAAATCATCTCTCATTCTTCTAAACTTTAGAGAATATAGGCCTAGTCTACTCAATCTCTCCTCATAGGAGAATCCCCCCATCCCAGGAATCAGTCTGGCGTGAACCTTCGTTGCACTCTCTCTACGGCAAGTATATCCTTGCTTAGGTAAGGAGACCAAGACTATACACAATACTCCAGGTGCGGTCTCACCAGGGCCCTATATCATTTCAGTAAGTATGATTGTGTTGCAATGAAGTTCCAGCGCAATTGTGTCAGTGCATCTTTATTCTTGAAGTTTTTTTTTTAGGGAGGGCTTTCTAATTAAAACAGTTAAAACAATAACCAAAATAAATCTCACCATTCCACTAACTCATGAAGGCACTGTAATTATTGATGTTAAGTAAATTGAAAAACTGGTGAAATTTGAGGAATTGAATCTGTGCACTTACCGACCCTTCTGCCAGTTGAAACAGTTTCTCTTTATCTACTCTATCAAAACCCCTCGCAATTTTGAACACCTCTATTAAATCTTCCCTTTACCTTCTCTGCTCGAAGGAAACCAACCACAACTTCTCCAGCCTTTCCACATAGCTGTCGCCCTTCACCTATAATAACATAAGAAATAGGAGCAGGAGGAGGACATTCGGCCCCTCAAGCCTGCTCCATGATTCAATAAGATCATGGCTGATCTGATCTTTGCCTCAACACCACTTCCCTGCCCGTTCTCCAAAATCCTTTGACTCCCTTTTCTTTCAAAAATGTGTCTATTTCCGCCTTAAATATATTCAATGACCCAGCCTCCACGGATCTCTGGGGTAGAGAATTCCACAGATTCATGACCCTCTGAGAGAAAAAATTCCTCCTCATCTCTGTTTGAAATGGGCGACCCCTTATTTTGAAACTATGCCCCCTAGTTCTAGATTCCCCATGTGGAAACATTGTCTCTGTATCTACCCTGTCGAGCCCCCTCATAATCTTTTACATTTCAATAAGATCCCCTCTTATTTTTCTAAACTCCAATGAGTATAGGTCCAACCTGATCAACCTTTTTTTATAAGTCAACACCTTCATCTCAGGAATTAACTTAGTGAACCTCCTCTGAACTTCCTCCAATGCAAGTATATCCCTCCTTAAATAAGGAGACCAAAACTGTACGCAGTACTCCAAGTGTGGTCTCACCAACCTGTTGTAGCAAGTACCGTTGTAGCAAGACTTCCCTGTATTTATACTCCATCCCCCTTGCAATACAGGCCCATGTTCCATTTGCCTTTCTAATTACTTGCAGTACCTGCATGTTAACTTTTTGTGTTCCATGTACAAGGACCCCCAGATCCCTTTTACTGCAGCATTTTGTAATCTCCCGCCATTTAAATAATCATTTGCTTTTCTATTTTTTCTGCCAAAGTGGATAACCTCACATTTTTCCACATTATACTCCATCTGCCAAAGGTTTGTCCACTCACTTAGCCTGTCTATATCCCTTTGAAGATTATTTTTGTCCTACTCACAACTTGCTTTCTCATCTATCTTTGTATCAGCAGCAAATTTGGCTACATTACACTTGATCCCTCATCCAATCATTAATATAGATTGTAAATAGTTGAGACCCCAGCACTGATCCCTGTGGCATCCCAGCAGTTACTGTTTTCCAACCTAAAAATGACCCAGTTATCCCGACTCTGTTTTCTGTTAGCTAGCCAATCCTCTATCCATGCTAATATATTACCCCATGAGCTCTTATCTTGTGCAGTAACCTTTTATGTGGCACCTTATCGAATGCCTTCTGGAAATCCAATTACACTACATCTACAGGTTCCCCTTTATCCACCCTGTTCGTTACATCCTCAAAGAACTCCAGCAAATTTGTCAAACATGCTGTCCCTTTTATAAAAACATACTGACTCTACTTGACTGTATTATGATTCTCTAAATGTCCTGCTACTGCTTCATTAATGGTGGACTCCAGCATTTTCCCAGCGACAGATGTTAGGCAAACTGGTTTATCATTTCCTACTTTCTGTCTGCCTCCCTTCTTAAATAGGAGTGTTACATTTGTGGTTTTCCAATCCGCTGGAACCTCTCCAGAATCCAGGGAATTTTGGTAGATTACAACCAATGCATCCATTATGTCTGCAGCCACTTCTTTTAAGACTCTAGGATGCAGGCCATCAGGTCCAGAGGACTTGTCCACCTTTAATCCCATTAGTTTGTGTAGTACTTTTTACATAAGAACATAAGAAATAGGAACAGGAGTAGGCCATACAGCTCTTCGAGCCTGCTCCGCCATTCAATAAGATCATGGCTGAGCTGATCATGGACTCAGTTCCACTTCCCTGCCTGCTCCCCATAACTCCTTATCATTTAAGAAACTGTCTATTTCTGTCTTAAATTTATTCAAAGTCCCAGCTTCCACAGCTCTCTGAGGCAGCAAATTCCACAGATTTACAACCCTCTGAGAGAAGAAATTTCTCCTCATCTCTGTTTTAAATGGGCGGCCCCTTATTCGAAGATCATGCCCTCTAGTTCTAGTCTCCCCCATCAGTGGAAACATCCTCTCTGCATCCACCTTGTCAAGCCCCCTCATAATCTTGTACATTTCGATAAGATCGCCTCTCATTCTTCTGAATTCCAATGAGTAGAGGCCCAACCTGCTCAATCTTTCCTCATAAGTCAACCCCCTCATCTCCGGAATCAATCTAGTAAACCTTCTCTGAACTGTCTCCAAAGCAAGTATATCCTTTCGTAAATATGGAAACCAAAACTGCACGCAGTATTCCAGGTGTGGCCTCACCAATATCTTATATAACTGTAGCAACACTTCCTTGCTTTTATACTCCATCCCCTTTATAAAGGCCAAGGTACCATTGGCCTTCCTGATCACTTGCTGTACCTGCATACTATCCTTTTGTGTTTCATGCACAAATACCCCCAGGTCCTGCTGTACTGCAGCATTTTGCAATCTTTCTCCATTTAAATAATAACTTGCTCTTCGATTTTTTTCTGCCAAAGTGCATGACCTCACACTTTCCAAAATTATACTCCATCTGCCAAATTTTTGCCCACTCATTGGCCTGTCTATGTCCTTTTGCAGATTTTATGTGTCCTCCTCACACATTGCTTTTCCTCCCATCTTTGTATCATCAGTAAACTTGGCTATGTTGCACTCAGTCCCTTCTTCCAAGTCGTTAATATAGACTGTAAATAGTTGAGGTCCCAGCACCGATCCCTGCGGCACCCCACTAGTTACTGGTTGCCAACCTGAAAATGAACCATTTATCCCGACTCTGTTTTCTGTTATTTAGCCAATCCTCTATCCATGCTAATATATTACCCCCAACCCTGTAAACTTTTATCTTGTACAGTAACCTTTTATGTGACACCTTGTCAAATGCCTTCTGGATGTCCAAATACACCACATCCACTGGTTCCCCTTTATCCACCCTGTTCGTTACATCCTCAAAGAATTCCAGTTCTTTTTCTCTAGTGATAGTGATTATTTTAAATACCCACAACCCCCCCCCCTCCCTATAGCCCCTTGATTATCTATTATTTGGATGATTTTAAAGTCTTCCACCATGAAGGCCGATATAAAATATTTGTTCAAAGTCTCTGACATTTCTCTCTTTCCCATTATTAATTTCCCAGTCTCATCCTCTAAGGGACCAACATTTACTTTAGCTATTCTCTTCCTTTTCATATACCTCAGAAGCTCTTACTGTCTGATTTTATTATTCTTGTTAGTTTACTCTCATAATCTATCTTCTCTCTCTTTATTATTTCTTTAGTCATCCTTTGCTGGTTTCTAAAAATGTCCCAATCCTCTGGCCTACCACTAATCTTCACAACATTGTATGCCTTTGTTTTCAATTTGATACCATCCTTACCATCCTTAGTTAGCCATGGATGGTCCATTCATCTCTTAAGAGTCTTTCTTTCTCACTGGAATATATCTTTGCTGAGAGTTATGAAATATCTTAAATGTCTCCAACTACTTATCTACATTTAATCTATTTTCCCTGGCCACTTTAGCCAACTCTGTCTTCATACCTTTGTAATTTATTCTTTTTAAGTTCAGGACACTAATTTTAGACCCAAGTTGCTTACCCTCAAATTGAATTTGAAATTTTAACATGCTATGATCACTCTTCCCTATAGTATATATTTGATCATTAATTAATCCTATCTTATTACACATTACCAGATCTATAATAGCCTGCTCCCTGGTTGGTTCTACAATGTATTGTTTGAAGAAACCATCCAGAATATACTCTATGAACACTTCCTCAAGGCTACCTTTGCCAATTTGATTTGTCTAATGAAGATGAAGATTAAAATCGCCCATGATTATTGCAGTACCTTTCTTGTAATTCTCCATTATTTATTGACTTATACACTGTCCTACAGTGTGGCTTCTGTTAGTGGGCCGATAGACTACTCCCACCAGTAACTTATTTCCCTTATTATTTCTTATCTCCACCCAAACGGATTCTGCATCTTGAACTTTTGAACCAATATCATTTCTCACTACTACACTGATCTCATCCTTTATTAACAGTGTTACCCCACCTCCTTTTCCTTTCTGCTTATCCTTCCGAAATATCAAATACCCCTGAAGATTCAGTTCCCAGCCTTGATCCCCTTGCAACCACATCTCTGTAATAGCTACCAGATCATACACATTTATTTCTATTTGTGTCATCAACTCATCTATCGTGTTACGAATGCTGCGTGCATTCAGATAAAGCGCTTTTAATTTTGCCCTGTTACTATTTACCCTACTCTGACCCCGCTGTCTGATGCACTCTTATATTTATATGCTCTGTCATTTCCAGTCACGCTCCGAATATCATTACCCCTATCGCTACCCCGCACTATTGCCTTCTCCTTTCTCTGTGACTTTTTAAATATTTGCTCACCTGAACCCTCCGCCCCACGACTTAGTTTAGTGATCCCTGGTATCATACTGGCAACTCTCCTCTGCACCCTCTCTGATATCCTTCTGAGACTGACAGCTGCCGATTCCTCACATTACAGAGTGGCCTAGTCGGCATCCCATTTGCCCAGCAGGCTATAAAGGTCCCCAAAGTTTCTGTGGCACTCAAAGCCCACAGACCTACCAATGCATTCGGGAATTTAGGAAGCCACCCCATTGTGAATGTGGAACACCCAAGCAGTTGTTACTTTTCCTCAGCTAATGGCTAAAGGGAGCTTAAGTTCCCACTATATGAATAAACAATTGCTGCATTAGTTCCGGCTTGCTGTAACAAAGCATCAGCACAGACCCAATGGATTGAATGGCCATGGATTTAGACAGCGCCATTCATGACCACCTGCCATCCCAAAGCGCTTTGCAGCCAATGATGTACTTTTTTGAAATGTAGCCACTGTTGTAATGCAGAAAACGCAGCAACCAATTTGCGCACAGCGAGCTCCTGCAAACAGCAATGTGATAATGACCAGATAATCTGTCTCAATGATGTTGATTAGGGATAAATATTGGCCAGGACGCCAGAGCTAACTCCCCTGCTCTTCTTTGAAATAGTGTCATGGGATCTTTTGCGTCCACCCTGAGAGAGCAGGCAGGGCCTCGGTTTAACACCTCATCCAAAAGATGGCACAGCCGACAGTGCAGCACTCCCTCAGCACTGCACTGGAGAGTTCTTTTTTTTTCTGCACAAGTCACTGGAGTGGGACTTGAACCCACAACCTTCTGACTCAAATGCAAGAGTGCTACCCACTGAGCCACAGGAAAACCAAACATTAAAATAACTAAACATAATTGATTTCCTGCTTTGTCGCATCGATCAAGCATACTGCAAGGGATAACAACATTTTGGACATATTTGACTTACAGTGCATCACCTCTAATTTGCATCAGTGTCACATTCAGAATTTAGTGAGGATATTTGTCAGGTTTTATGGCATTCTGTCACAAAGGAGTTATTCAGAACTTTAAATTTGATACTAGGCTGCAGAACTGCTACAAGTTCCACAATAGCAGGGTAGGGACAGCCCTAATATAACACTGGAAACAGGCCCAAGCTCATACAACGATTTTTTTTTCAATTTATTGATTTGATATGGGCGTCGTTGGCAAGGCCAGCATTTATTGCCCATCCCTAATTGCCCTTGAGAAGGTGGTGGTGAGCCGCCTTCTTGAACCGCTACAGTCCATGTGGTGAAGGCGCTCCCACATGCTGACTTTGTCATAGTGGTTTGGTACAATTAAGTGGCTTGCCAGTAGTTAAGAGTCAACCACATTGCTTCTTGAATCGCTGCAGTCCGTGTGGTGAAAGTGCTCCCACAGTGCTGTTAGGCAGTTCCAGGATTTTGACCCAGCGACGAAGGAAGGGCCGATATATTTCCAAGTTAGGATGGTGTGTGTGACTTGGAGGGGAACTTGGAGGTGATGGTTGTCCCACCACATCCGAGATGTTTCATCTCAGAGAGCAGTGACATCTCCTCATTCCGAGTAAAATGATGGAAATAGATTCATGCTCACACTCCTGGCCATAGTGGACCAGTATAACTCCAAGACTATAATGAAACAAGCATTGCCTTCATCTCTCTGGCTATAAGGTAAACTACTGGTCTCAAGTACAGTCAATATTTGCATAAGATTGGCTAATGTTATTTGGAATTGAATGGGTGACTTGTTGGTGCAAAGTAATAAAATTCTACAAGATTTCAGCAGCTGCATCATGCTGACAGTTTACATTAACCTTGTAAAATGTTCCTGCCAGATGTCATTTGACATATAAAACTAAGGAGATGGCTGCTTATATGATTGGCAGCTTACAAGAGGTCATTATCAGATTAGCTGTACTGTCGTGTTGAATATTCATGAATAGCACAGTATTTGAAAACACATTTCCTGTTGAAAGGACATTTTTTTAATCAATTTTTAAATTATTATTTTTTGTTGAGCATTTAGTAGTAGACATGTGGGGAGAAGAATTCCTCCCAAAGAAAAATGGGGGAATGCTGTTTTATCGATCATAATTAAACAAGCTGCTAATGAAACCACATTGTAAGACATTGCAAGGTTGCACATTTCCACAATTTATTAGTAGTCCTTCATTACAGAGACTAAAAACAAATGCAGCATTAAATTTTTTTTTTTTAATTATTTGACCCCGAAATGAGCTCCCGACCAAATATCCGCGCTATCACTAAGATCGCCTATTTCCACCTCAGGAACATTGCCGGAATCCGCCCCTTCCACAGCTCCTCTACTGCTGAAGCCCTCATCCATGCCTTTGTTATCTCTAGACTTGACTATTCCAAAAGACTCCTGATTGGCCTCCCACGTTCTACCCTCCATAAACTTGAGGTCATCCAAAACTCGGCTGCCCGTGTCCTAATTCGCACCAAGTCCCATTCACCCATCAACCCTGTGCTCGTTGACCTACATTGGCTCTCGGTTAAGCAACGCCTCAATATAAAAATTCTCATCCTCCTTTTCAAATCGCTCAATGGCCTCACCCCTCGCTATCTCATGAATCCTTCTAGCCGCACAATCCTCTGAGATATCTGCATTCCTCTAATTCTGGCCTCTTGAGAATCCCTGATTTGAATCGCTCCATCATTGGTGGCTGTGCATTCAGCTGCCAAGCCCCAAGCTCTGTAATTCACTTCTTAACCCTCTCAGCCTCGCTACCTCCTTAAAACCTATCTTTTTGACCTTGCTTTTGGTTATCTGTCTTAATTTCTCCTTATGTGTCTCTGTGTCAAATTTTGTTTGTTAACGCTCCTGTGAAATAACTTGGGACATTTTACTATGTTAAAGGCACTATATAAATGCAAGTCCTCGACCAGGCCAACATCCCCAGCATTGAAGCACTGAACACACTTGATTGGCTCCGCTGGGCGGGCCACATTGTTCGCATGCCAGACACGAGACTCCCAAAGCAAGCGCTCTACTCAGAACTCCTTCACGGCGAACGAGCCAAAGGTGGGCAGAGGAAACGTTACAAGGACATCCTCAAAGCCTCCCTGATAAAGTGCAACATCCCCACTGACACCTGGGAGTCCCTGGCCAAAGACCGCCCTAAGTGGAGGAAGTGCATCCGGGAGGGCGCTGAGCACCCTGAGTCTCATCGCCGAGAGCATGCAGAAACCAAGCGCAGGCAGCGGAAGGAGCGTGCGGCAAACCAGTCCCACCCACCCCTTCGCTCAACGACTATCTGTCCCACCTGTTACAGAGACTGTGGTTCTCGTATTGGACTGTTCAGCCATCAGAAAACTCATGTTAAGGGTGGAAGCAAGTCTTCCTCGATTCCGAGGGACTGCCTATGATGATGATAAATGCAAGTTGTTGTTGTAAGATGACATGTCGGCAACAATTAGGTTAAAAATGGGTAACATGTAAAAATCATAATCTAGGCTGCTGATTCTCACAGGAAAACTAACAGAATCCCCAAACCAGCGGTAACAATTTTTAATATAAATACATTTTAATTATTCAGTCACAATTCACTAACCTTGCTCAAGATTGACCAAATAACAAGTAAAAAATCAGTAGGAAAACAAAGTGTTATTCTTGATTCTGCCTGCAAAACCGATAAGGAAACATAACAATATTTGTATAAAACCTGAATGTAGTAAAACACCCCAAGGGCATTTCACAGCAGCATTATCGAACGAAATGTGACTCCAAGCCACATAAGGCGATATTAGGAGAAGTGATCAAAAACTTGGTCAAAAAGGTAGGTTTCACGGAGGGTCTGAAAGGGGGAAAGAGAGGTAGAGAGGCAGAGAGGTTTAGGGAGGGAATTCCAGAGCTTAGGGTCAGGCAGCTCAAGGCACGGCCACTGCTGGTGGAATAATTAAAAGCGGGAAGGCTCACCAGGAGAGTATTGGAATAGTCAGGGTCAAGAGGTAACAGTGCACAACTCAAATTCATCATAATACTGAAAATGCTGGTTGAAAAGTACGTCAAATATAATAACTTGCAGAGACAATAGAGTTAGTTCTTCTCTCAGAGGGTCGTAAATCTGTGGAATTCTCTGCCCCAGAGAGCTGTGGAGGGTGGGTCAGTGAATATATTTAAGGTGGAGATAGACAGATATTTGAATGATAATGGAGTCAAGGGTTACGGGGAGCGGGCAGGGAAGTGGATGAACTGCCAGTCACAGCCGACATCCGGATTCCAGAACATTCAGGAACTCCGGATTTCGGACGCTCCACCTGTCTACCCAAACAGAAGCACGAAACAAATGATCCTCAAAATATTTTTCATTGCTTCTGCACGTTTGCTCTGTGGAGAATTGGGATAAGAAATGTTGAAGTCGGCAGGGACAAGAACAGTGCAACTTCGACACAGCTACAATATTATTTGTCCTGGAAAGATATAAATATTTCATCAACACAAAGACCCCAAAAATAAAAAAAAGTTGCCCTTTGCAATAACGTTCCTGGGTTCAATCAGAGATTCTCATTCCTCAGAAACACAGTGTCAGTCTCTGACATGCCTGCTGATAGCTGTCGGTTTCAGCTCCGGGGGACCAGTGAGATGAAGGCCTGAGAACAGGAGCTGTGGATCGAGCTTGTAAGATTCTGTGAGTATCCATCCACTTTAGCAGACATCACAGCAGCATCCGTCTCCCTCAGTTGTGGTGAACCCATATAAAAAACACTGGCCTGTAGCAATTGCAGCTGCTGCTTAGGATAAATGAAAGCTTATTATCTTAATCTGCAATGGAGCAGGCCGGTGGTAGAACAGGGAGCAAGACTGTTTCAACGGGACGTATGCCACTCCTAGATGAAGGCAAATTGAAAGCCTGCCACCTGACCAGACAGCATCTAGAGGCAGCAATGGCTTGCTGCTGAGCAAAGCTTGTGAGTTTAACATAGAAACATAGAAAACAGGTGCAGGAGAAGGCCATTTGACCCTTTGAGCCTGTACCTGCATGCCAACTTTCAATGACTGATGTACCATGACTCCCAGGTCTCGTTGCACCTCCCCTTTTCCTAATCTGTCACCATTCAGATAATATTCTGCCTTCCTGTTTTTGCCACCAATGCGGATAACCTCACATTTATCCACATTATACTGCATCTGCCATGCATTTGCCCACTCACCTAACCTGTCCAAATCACCCTGCAACCTCTTAGCTTCCTCCTCACAGCTCACACTTTATAAAAAGAAAAAGCATCGGATTGGCACAATACAAAAATCCGGGGCAGCCAACTCCCGAAACTCCGTTGCCCTGCCGCAATCGCGACTGGAGTGGAAAATGCGGAAAGCAGTGGATAGGTTAGAGCTGAAATTTTGAGATTTTATGCACAGCGCAGCGCCTCACTCAATGAGACACAGATCGGGTGGACTGACCTCCTCACCTGTGATCTGATCTCTGTACCGTTGAACAGCGAGGGTGAGTTGCAAAGTTCCCAGGCTTGTGTCGGCTGCGGTACGAACTCACACGCTGCATGTGAAAATCAAAATATATTTCGATTTTCATTAACATTAAGAAAACAAAACCAGTTCATCGAAGCAGATGCATGGACGTCACCATATTACTAATCTGCTGGACATACCCGGTGGGTTGCCGTGCAAGATTAGTTTACAAGCAGACAGTTCCTCTTCATGAAATGCATTACCATCATCATCATAGGCAGGCCCTCGGAATCGAGGAAGACTTGCTTCCACTCTTAACATGAGTCCTTAGGTGGCTGAACAGTCCAATACGAGACCCACAGTCTCTGTCACAGGTGGGACAGATAGTTGTTGAGGGAAAGGGTGTGTGGGACTGGTTTGCCGCACGCTCTTTCCGCTGCCTGCGCTTGTTTTCTGCATGCCCTCGGCGATGAGACTCGAGGTGCTCAGTGCCCTCCCTGATGCACTTCCTCCACTTAGGGCGGTCTCTGGCCAGGGACTCCCAGATGTCAGTGGGGATGTTGCACTTTATCAGGGAGGCTTTGAGGGTGTCCTTGTAACGTTTCCGCTGCCCACCTTTGGCTCGTTTGCCGTGAAGGAGTTCCGAGTAATGAAATGCATTACAACTTGTCTCGGTGTGATTCGAGCGCTGGTATTCTCCTGACCAAGTCATGTCAGAGGGAGTCAGCGGGTGCCTGCCAGGCAGCAATGGAGCTTCAGAAGGCAGGCAATTTCGGCCCCAAGTGTTTTAGCTCACCCTCACACATTTAGCACTGTTGTAAGCCTCGCACCCACAACATGCAGCTTACACGCTCTGTCAGCTATTCAACCATGACAGCCACATCGCCCACACAGATCACACGACGCTCACTGACACACTTCCCTCTCTCTTGCAGGAGAATGTGGTGCACCACAGGAGGCAGCAGGAATTAACTGGTGCGGGGCAGGTGCACCTGCATGTTTTAACATGCATGGAGGAGACAGTGCTGGCCATTATGGGAAGTGCACTACTGGGAGCCCTTTCCCCCTCCTCCACCTCCTCCCACTTCTAACAGCTTGTCCTGCTCTGCATCGCCTCTGCTCCTTTTCCCAGTCATGCTCAAATGCCAAGAGGAAGCACTACTCGAACACTCATGTCTGGAAGCAACTGGTTTGTGCACATCATTATCAAAAGCAGTCCCTCGGAATCGAGGAAGACTTGCTTCCACGCTTAACATGAGTCCTTAGGGGCTGAACAGTCCAATACGGGAACCACAGCCCCTGTCACAGGTGGGACAGATAGTCGTTGAGTGAAGGGGTGGGTGGCAATGGTTTGCCACATGCTCCTTCCGCTGCCTGCGCTTGATTTCTGCATGCTCTTGGCGATGAGACTCGAGGTGCTCAGCGCCCTCCCGGAGGCACTAAGGGCAGTCAATGGGGACGTTGCACTTTATCAGGGAGGCTTTGAGGGTGTTCTTGTAACGGTTCCTCTGCCCACCTTTGGCTCGTTTGCTGTGAAGAAGTTCCGAGTAGAGCACTTGCTTTGGGAGTCTCGTGTCTGGTATGTGGACAATGTGGTCTGCCCAGCAGAGCTGATCAAGTGTGGTCAGTGCTTCAATGCTGGGGATGTTGGCCTGATCGATGACGCTAATGTTAGTGTGTCACTCCTACCAGGGGATTTGCAGGATCTTGCGGAGACATCGTTGGTGGTATTTCTCCAGTGACTTGAATTGTCTACTGCACATGGTCCATGTCTCTGAGCCATATAGGAGGGCGGGTATTACTACAGCCCTGTAGACCGTGAGCTTGGTGCCAGTTTTGAGGGCTTGGTCTACAAACACTCTTTTCCTCTGAATGGCCCCTGCTCCTTTTCCTAGTCATGCTCAATGCCAGGAGGAAGCACTACTCGAAAACCCATGTCTGGAAGCAATTGGTTTGTGCACAAGACTTTAAGTCACAGACATGGGTGTTTCAGGTCCTCCCATCACTGCTTATGGAGAGAGCCACAGCACGCAGGGAGGTTCTCTTCCCTTCCAATCGATGGAAGAGACCTCCCCAGGATACCAACGCAGCCAGTCTGCACATTGTACAGGACGGCACAAGCAGGGATGTGGTCAGGAGGACCAGGCTACAGTGGCTGGCGCAAACCTTTCAATGATCTCAGTAGATCACAAAATGTTAATGCAAAGCCCCACTCAACCTCATCCTGCTGTGCCACTCATCACATCCCCATCACTCTGCCTTCCCTACCCTACTCCTGCACATCCTTACTCAACACCAACTGTCCTTGCACCTCCACCCATCCCTCTCTCTCTATCTACATTATCACTTCACCATCTCAGTAGCCACACCTCACACTCACCCTCATCCTTGTCCAATCATACCAACTAACAACACACAAGGGTAGGCATTTGGGTCTTTTAGCCAATGTTCATGTAAAGTTTCTGTTAATGTGTTGCCAAACATTGGAATATTTATTTTCAACACTTTGCCTTCTTGGACAGATTTGACCTCCTTTGGAAATGGTTTAGTGAGTTGTAGTGAATGGTGAGACATAATGGTACCCCCACCTGCAATAGTGATAATTTTGATTGGAATGGCTTAGCATTGTAGGGATGCTTTACAGTGCTGGTTTGGGGTGGTGCCAACCTGGCGCTCCATGTGGCAGTCAGGGTGTACTGCTTCAAGTGAAGTAAATGTGGCCATGGTGAGGCCATCCCTGACCTCCCGGGCAGCAATGTGGTCGGATGCTGATGCCGTGCATCTTGTGCAGCATCAGGTGATTGTGGAGAAGGTTGGTGTTGTTGTTGGTGCTGCTGGTGTGCCCAGTGATGCTGGTGTTGGGGCTGATCGTGGTGGGATTCTGAGGACCAAGGTGAGATTTGTTCAAGGGCACCGATGTTGCTGGAATAAATGGCAACTGAAGTTGAGATGACAGAAGCGATCTCTCAATGATGAGAGAGGTTGCTCCAAGGAGGTGACACTGCATAGAGAGTGCACTGCAAACACTTCCAACCTTCCGAAAGCTGAAAAGTTTATTCCAAATCCTGAAGGTTCCAGTTTCTAACATTAGATAGTGAACTGCTGTGAAATGGTAGCTTTTATACCACTTTTGCACCTGTCACCTATTCAGAGGAAGGTCACTGACCTACTTAGCTGACATGATTCCCGAGCACCGTGAAACTCGTCAAAAAGCTGAATAAATGTTAAGTACAAGTTCAAATGCTGTTTAAGTAACTTTTAACAACCTCTTAAATATTTCAAATGGCTCACCTGCCACTTAGTGTCGGGTCTGAAAAGCGCAGGCAGACCCAGCACTTGGGAAACTTGAAACGGAGGCGGAGTCCAAGCAGAATACCTGTTATGTTCAGAATAACTCCACAGGACTGTATTGGAAGCTCAAACTGTTGTGACCTTGGTCTCTTTATTCAGACTCCAGAGTGAGGAAGCAGCATGGTGAATCACCTTTTATACCTGCTTGCCCCAGGGTGCACAGGTGACCCTTAGGTCTCCCACAGGTGTGCCCCCTAGTGGCAAGTCTTACACATTGGTGAGGTTTACATACATACATAACAATACCGACCCGCTGTCAATCTTTCAGATTGTGACAGTGGGCCCGCCATATGTTACTAGACAATTTCTTCTTCAAAAAGATATGGTGCACCTGTTCTTAGTCAGATAAGAACTAATATAGCTCTTTGCCTGTTACTACAAAGATTGCATGCTTCATCAGTTCAACCTAAACCTGATAGTCTTGACAGGCCAATTAATTTAGTCTGCATCCTGCACCAATCATCGCAGGTAGGACTTCACTCAAATGTACTGTGCTGAACAGCCAGCTACAGCACAGAAATGTTAATGAACAACAAACGAAAGCCCTTCCAATCAGCAATCACCATGTATGATGGGCTTCTGGCTATCATAATGGAATTGAAACACCTGTTTAATTAATAGTTAAGATGATAATAGTAAACTAATATTTGAAAGCTGATGACAAAAGGCGGTAACTATTCCTGTCTCATTCATTGCAGCATTAAACTAATCATTTCCCTTTTTGGCCTCAATCCCATGAGTGCTTGTTCCTAATGCCGACATCAAAGAACTGTTAATAACTGCACTGAACTAATCTCAGATTGTTCTGTCTGCTTGTTTGACAGGATTGATTGAAAAACTAAACAGTAGGTGTTGCTTATTTGCACAGTCGATGATGGAAGGTTTAATTCAAGCATACGCATTCAAATTCATCTTATCCCTGTTATGATCCCTGTTATCAATTTAGGTTGATTATAGATACCTTGTCAGTTTAGTAGAATCAATCACTTTTTCAGTCTGAGTGTCTTAAAAAACAAAGACTTGCATATATATATATTGCACCTTTCACAACCACCGGACGTCCCAAAGCGTTTTACAGCCAATTAAATCTTTTTTGAAGTGTTGTAATGTAGGAAATATGGCAAGCTAATTTGCGCACAGCAAGCTCCCACAAACAGCAAGGTGATCATGATAAAATTATCTGTTTCAGATGCTGATTGAGGGATAAATATTGGTCAGGACCCGGGGGTAACGCCCCTGCTCTTCTCTGAAATAGTATCATGGGAACATTTATGTCCACCTACGTGGTTTAACATCTCATCTGAAAAATGGTACCTTTGACAGTGCAGCACTCCCTCAGCGTCAGCCTAGATTTTGGTGCTCAAGTCTCTGGAGCAGAATTTTAACCCACAATCTTCTGACTCAGAAGTGAGGGCGCTACCTGTGGTATAAGCAAGCACGCTAATAATGACTCCACGAGGTAAGGGTATAGTACTTGAACTGTAGTGACCTTAGTCCGTTTATTGCAGTTCCTTGAGTGAGGACACCAAGAGGTAAGCTCCCATTTATATTTGGTTACTTGCAGTGCAGGTGACCCTTAGGTCTCCACTAGTAGCACTTCTGGTGGTGCAGGTATGATTTATACAGGGTGAAGGTACATTCAGTGGTCTAGTGTTACAGTACACACATTAACATATGTAACACTACCCACTGAGCCACAGCTGGCGCTGAAGTTAAGACACCAAAATGTATTGCTGTTGCTTAAAACTCTATCCTTCTGTGTTCTGTGGCAATAAAGACAATCATTCATTTCTGCTTTATCCATGATGGCCGATGTAACCCTTCTCAATGCAATGTTGAGTGATGGCAATGGAGGCAGAGCTATAGGGATGGAGGAACTTAAACAATCACTATCACTAATGAAGTAGTATTCGATAAAATAATGGAACTAATGGCAGATAAGTTCCCTGGACCTGATGGCTTACAAGAAGGGTCTTAAAAAAGTGGCTGCAGAGATAGTGGATGCATTGGTTGTAATCTATGGATTCTGGGGAGATCCCAGCAGATTGGAAAACTGCAAATGTAACACCCCTATTTAAAAAAGGAGGCAGACAAAAAGTAGGAAACTATAGAGCAGTTAGCCTAACATCTGTCGTTGGGAAAATGCTGGAGTCCATTATTAAGGAAGCAGTAATGGGACATTTGGAAAAGCATAATTCAATCAAGCAGAGTCAGCATGGTTTTATGAAAGGGAAATCATGTTTGACCAATTTGCTGGAGTTCTTTGAGGATGTAACGAGCAGAGTGGATAATGGGGAACCAGTGGATGTTGTGTCTCAGGATTTCCAAAAGGCATTCGATTAGGTGCCACATAAAAGATTACTGCACAAGTTAAAATTGGCTGTGTGGTTGATAATGAAGAGGAAAGTCATGGGCTGCAGGAGGATATCAATCTACTGGTCAGGTAGGCAGAGTAGTGGCAAATGGAATTTAATTCAGAGAAGTGTGAGGTGATGCACTTTAGGAGAGCTAATAAGGAAAGGGTATACACATTAAGCAGTAGGCCACTTAATAGTGTAGATGAACAAATGGACCTTGGAGTGCTTGTCCCCTGAAAGTGGTAGGTCAGGTGGATAAGGTGGTTAAGAAGGCATAAGGAATGGTTGCCTTTATTGGTCGAGGCATTGAATATAAGAGCAGGAAGGTTATGCTTTAATTGTATAATACTTTAGTTCGGCCACAGCTGGAGTACTGCGTGCAATTCTGGTCGCCGTATTGTAGGAAGGACATGATTGCACTAGAGAAGGTGCAGAGGGGATTTACTGGGATGCTGCCGGGAATGGAGATTCTTAGTTATGAGGACAGATTGGAAAGACTTGATTTGTTCTCACTGGAACAGAGGAGGTTGAGAAGAGACCTCATCGAGGTGTACAAAATATTGAAGGACCTGGACATAGTGGATAGTAAGGGCCTATTTCCATTGGTGGAGGAATCTATTACGAGGGGGCATAGTTTTAAGGTGGTTGGTGGAAGGTTTAGAGGGGATTTGAGGGGGGTGGGGCTTCTTCATGCAGAGGGTTGTGGGGATCTGGAACTCGCTGCCTGGAAGAGTGGTGGATGCAGAAACTCTCAGCACTTTTAAGAGATGGTTAGATGGGCACTTAAAGTGCAGTAACCTGCAGGGTTATGGACCTAGATCTGATAATTGGGATTAGACTGGATGACCTTTTGTTGGACGGCGTAGATATAATGGTAAGTACTGCAGGGAATAGAATTCGGCCAGGGTGATCACCTGGACTAGCTTCGATCGCCTGGATGGGTCGGAGAGGAATTTTCCCAGATTTTTTCTCCCTAAATTAGCCTGGGTGTTTATCTGTTTTTGCCCCTCCCAGGAGATCACATGGCTTTGGTTGGGATGGAGTGTAGAATGTTTCAGTGTAAGGGATGTCGCAGTTGTGTGAGGCGGACTGGTTGGGCTGGGTGCTCTTTGCCTTTCCATCATTGTTCATAGGTTTATATGTAACCTTTAGGGCTGCTGACCAAGGATCGTGTGGCTCTTTGTCAGCCGGCGTGGACACGATGGGCTGAAATGGCCTCCTTCTGCACTGTAAATTTCTATGTTTCTATTGGACCCAAGTTTCCCCAGGAGTTACTCCTTTTATTTTGGAGCAGGAGTCCCTTTGGCCTGGGATAGGGGAGGGAGAACGCGGCATTCTATGGGAAGGAGGAGAATGCTCAACGCGGCAGGTTGGGGGGAGCTGGGCTGGTGGGTGCTGGCATCTGATAGACCATTGCGCATGCGCGACTGCTCCATCGCATATGCGCAACGCTGCCGGCACTGAAACCGACGCTGGACTCTAGCCCCGCATTCCCCCGCCGGCTCTCTCTAGCCATCATGTACCTAGCTCCGCCCCACCCTCTCACTCTCCTGCACCATGCTGCGGCTGAAGACACCCTGAGGATCAGCCAGAATTGCAGGTTATCTTTTTGGCGCCTTTTTTCTCGCAGGGAGTCGGCGGACTTTCGTGAGATGTGCATTTTTTAAGAGGGGGGGAGGGAACTTCAGCCCTATGTTTCCAAAAGTTCACGAGGTTGGGGTAGTATATTAGCATTAATAGAGGTTTGGTGAATTAACAGAAAACAGAGAGTCGGGATAAATGGGTCATCCTCTGGTTGGCAAACAGTGACTAGTAAGGTGCCACAGCGATCGGTGCTGGGTCCTCAACTATTTACAATCTATATTAATGACTTGGATGAAGGTACCGAGTGTAATGTCGCCAAGTTTGCTGATGATGCAAAGATGGGTGGGAAAGAAAATTGTGAGGAGGACACAAAAAATCTGCAAAGGCAAAGTGAATGGGCAAAAATTTGGCAGATGGAGTAAATGTGGGAAAATGTGAGGTTATCTATTTTGACAGAAAAAATAGAAAAGCAAATTATAATTTACATGGAGAAAAATTGCAAAGTGCAGTACAGAGAGACCTGGGGGTCCTTCTACATGAAACACAAAAAGTTAGCATGCAGGTACAGCAAGTAATCAGGAAGGAAAATGGAATCTTGGCCTTTATTGCAAAGGGGATAGAGCATAAAAGCAGAGAAGTCCTGCTACAACTGCACAGGTTATTGGTAAGGCCACACCTAGAGTACGGCGTACAATTTTGGTCACCGTAGATAAGGAACGATCAGAGAAGGTTCTCGAGGTTATTCCGGAGATGAGGGGGTTGACTTATGAAGATAGATTGAGTAGGTTGGGCCTATACTCGTTGAAGTTCAGAAGAATGAGAGGTGATCTTATGGAAACATATAAGATAATGAGGGGGCTCGACAAGGTGGATGCAGAGAGTATATTTCCACTCACAGAGGAAACTAAAACTAGGGGACATAATCTCAGAATAAGGGGCCGCTCATTTGAAATTGAGTTGAGGAGGAATATTTTCTAACAGAGGATTATAAATCTATGGAATTCTCTGCCCAGAGAGCTGTGGAGGCTGGGTCATTGAATATATTTAAGGCGGAGATAGACAGATTTTTGTGCGATAAGGGGATAAGGGGTTATGGGGAGCGGGCAGGGAAGGGGAGCTGAGTCCATGGTCAGATCCTCCATGATCTTATTGAATGGCGGAGAAGGCTCGAGGAGTCAGGCGGCCGACTCCTGCTCCTATTTGTTATGTTCTTATGACATCTCATCAGGCAAATGTGTTTGCTGAAAGATGTATCATTGTGTTCACAAATGTATTTTTCTTTCTCTATACAATGCAATTGAATTTCCAATGAATAGACTGCCAGGACCTAGACAGCTGATTCATAATTTCCAATGTATTGGGAGTAAAAATTAATCGTACATTCAAATTACTTTGGCAGGTAGTTGCGTAAAGGAAACAATTGAAACTGCTGTACGCAGAACTGAGACTGGTTGTAAATGTTTCATGCAGGGGACCCACACTACAGACAAGACTAATGCACCGGTTCGGTTAGCCACAGATGGAACTGCGACATTATTGAGGACATAACATGTAAACTGGGACAAGTCCCAGATTTGGCTCTTGAAATAGATTCAAACTGCCCCCTATAAGACAATGTCCTTCAGCCATTTTATTCCTCTCCTCTTGAACTCTCCTCCAAAAACAACTTTGCCTTGTGAGCTCTCCCACTGCCTCCAAAACCTCCTGAAGACTAAAGCCCCAAATGTCCATTCCACAAACACAGGTGGCAGAGCTGAACCTCCAGCCACCCCGGCCCCCGCCCAGAGACCCCCAACCTACTTCCCTGGGACAGGATTACTCACAAGCCAATCGGGCATCAGTGGCACCTACCTTGACCTGTCCTTGTAAGATAGATTGGCCGACAGATGAACTGTGTCTGCGATCAATTACCGCACTCTAATAAAATTTAAGGGACTTTAAGACATGTGTTCTGTTGATGCTGTTCAAAAGTATGAAGGGTGAAAGCTTGGCTACTTCCTACAACACCACCACTCCCACCCTCCTTTAATATAGGAAGGGGAGGGAGAAGATCTGTCCATGACCCCTCCTACCATAGTTCAAAAAGTCAGGGCAAACGAAGTAAAATCAAGTTCCACCACAAATTTCAAGGGGTGGAAATTTGACCTTCTGCCGCCCCTCTTAGCGCCCCAGAGGGGTGGCAATGGCAGCGGGAAGCCCTGCAGCCGGGGGCCATTTTCCAGCATCATGCCGGGACATTCGGTGTCCGTAACGACGGGGCGCGGAGCATTACTGCCCGGGAGAGGCGAGCCGGTGTGCAAAGTCCCTGGTTGCGACACCGGCTCGGTATTTGGATCGCACCTGACCAGTAGCGCCCCGTAGCGCGCCCCCTGGTGGGAACGCCTGTGAAAGCTGGCGGTCGGAGCTGTACTGACTGCAGTGAGATAAGTAATGTTGATCTCTGGTAAGTGTAATTGTTTTTAGGGTTTTTTTTTCATGATTTAATCTTGAGGAGCTATGTATTGGGAATGTATTTGGTGTTTTTGTTTCAGGTTTCTTTTTGTCCCCCCCAAGGCCTCTGTTATGGCGCTCCGAGACCGGCTGTTTCGCTCGGGATTTTCCCTTGTTCAACAACCTAGCGCCCTAAAAGAGGCATGCAAAGCATCCCTCAGTGCTCTGTCCCACTCTCAGGGCCCAGCTGGTGAATTTTGCGGCAGCAGAAACAATCAATTTGCCAGCGCAAAATTTACCGCTCCGCCCGGGACACTGCCCCAACTGAGGCGCGACCGAATTTCCACCCCCAGGATTTCCTGCCCTCACTCTTTGGTACCTCGTGCCAGATCCAATTCCTTGCTAGGATCTCATCTAAATCCAAAATATGTACCAACCCCAGAAGCTATGACGGGAACAGCCATTTGTGATCTGTGCAAATGTATAGCTTACCTTGCTATAATCATTCCATTTCAGATTTATAATAACTTGCAGGACTGCAGCAACTCGCCAAGGCTTCTTTGGCAACACATCCAAAACCTGCGACTTCTACCGCCTAGAAGGACAAGGGCAGCAGGCGCATGGGAACACCATCACCTCCGCGTTCCCCTCCAAGTTACATATCATCCTTCGTGGAAATATATCGGCCGTTCCTTCATCGTTGTTGAGTCAAAATCTGGCAACTCCCTCCCTGACAGCACTGTCACCACACGGACTGCAGCGGTTCAAGAAGGCGGCTCACCATCACCTTCTCAAGGGCGATATGAAATGGGCAATAAATGCTGACCTTGCCAGCGACGCCCGCATCCCAGGAACAAATATTAAAAAACGATTTCAGTGCCTGGACCGGAAAATATCCCGATGTGCGAGCAGCCTTCTGGTACATTGCTGAAACTGGACAATGGGCATCGGCAGGCTATTTAACTAAGGTAGCATCACTTCCAAGCCTGTCCTCACCCAGCATCAGAGCACATGCTTTTCAAGTCACAGCCACTGCACAGCAATCAGTGACTGTTGGTTATACCATTCATAACCCAGCATCACTAAAACCAATTGTAGCAATTCTACCTTTAATTCTATCTAGCTGGGATGTGCTAATTCACCACAGACCAGCTATAAAACCTGCAATGTTATTGATTTGCAAGGACTTCGTCCCACGACGTACATTGATTCACTGGTCCACCAGACAGCACAACTATCTTATTCAATACTATTTTGAAATTTCAGAAAATTTTCTCTGTAACGTACAGTAACTGTGGTCTGCAAATAGATATGGTAGCAGAGTAATTTCAAAATCACGAGGCTTCTAGACAGAGTAGATTGAGATAAACTGTTCCTATTGGCAGAAGGGTCGAGAACCAGAGGACACAGATTTAAAGTGATTGGCAGAAGAATCAAAGGCGACATGAGGAAAAACATTTTTACGCAGCGAGTGGTTAGGTTCTGGAATTCGCTGCCTGAAAGGGTGACGGAGGCAGGTTTAGTCGTGGTTTTCAAAAAGGGAATTGGATGAGTACCTGAAGGAAAAAAAAATTGCAGGACCACGGGGAAAGGGCGGGGGGAGTGGGACGAGCTGAGGCGTTTTTGCAGAGAGCCGGCACGGGCTCGACGGGCCGAATGGCCTCTTTCCTTGCTGTAACCGTTCTGTGATTCTACTTTCTCTGCCAGTCGTGAAGTGAATTCAACAGCGTGAATATAGCATTCAGAAGAACTGCTCAAAAGTTTCGGTGACTGTCAGAGTGGCAAGGGCTGTGCGATAGAGAATGATGACGAGACTCGCAAAGGTCACATTTACATGTTTGCTTTCTGCTCAGGTGTTGCTCATTACACGACAGTGCTCGCTGGGGAAAAGTAAAAGGGTACGCTCGGATTTATCGTCAGTTCGCACACGAGGCAAGGGTCACAGTATAATTCCACTGCAAATGTATGAAGACCCGAAGGATGAAATGCTTTCGCACCGAGCGATCTGACTTCATATTGATTTCAGCAGCCAATGTCACCAACTGACAAATTTACAGCCTGAAGGTAGGCCGCACTCCAAAGTAATAATAAGCAGGAACAGCAACCTGTAATTACAGCAATAATTTCCAAATGCAGACACAGCACTTGGTAATTAAACTGAACCTAATTTTTCAAGATCTCATTTAGGAAATAAACAGAAGCAATTAGTTGTGACTTCATTAATCACTGGACTGTTATTACCACAGACTACAAGGGAAATGTCACATGCTTCTGAGTGATGATGTGTATGACAGAATCAAGAGACCGACTGAGCTTTTTGTAATTTACTTCAGAGAACTATACAAAAGCCCTTAATCCATCTATTTATTTACTCATGTCTTTCTGATATAAGTCACTGTGGTACAGTCTGTTAAGACTTCCTTTGGTCATTATGTACAACAACATTGCGATTTTACTAGTGAAGATCTCTTCTGTTTTATCTTTCTGGCACAATTATGAGAGTTTTAAAAGAATGTGTTTATGATTCACTCAAAATAACAAACAGAGTAAATCTTCAAAGGCACATTGACAATTTTGCTATGCTTAGTGGTCAAAGGAAATCAAATCATGTAATATATTTGCTTCATGGGCTCTTTGCTAAAGAATTCATAGCAACACATTGCTACTAAGAACAAGTTGGTTTATTAACAAAGGTTTAACAATCACCCGATACATTACCAGTGTCAGCTGTAGCTCAGTGGGTAGCACTCTTGTCTCTGAGTCAGAAGATTGTTGGATTCAAATCCCACTCCAGCAACTTGAATACAAAAATCTAGGCTGACACTCCAGTGCAGTGCTGAGGGAGTGCTGCACTGTCGGAGGTCTTTTGGATGAGAGGTGAAACTGAGGCCCTGTCTGCTCTCTCAGGTGGACGCAAAAGATCCCATGGCACTATTTCGAAGAAGAGCAGTTGAGTTATCCCCAGTGTCCTGTTCAATATTTATCAATCAATCAATATTAAAAAAATAGATTATCTGATCATTTTCACATTGCTGTTTGTGGGCAAGCCGGCTGCCATGTTTTCCATATTACAACAGTGACTACATTCAAAATACTTCATTGGCTGTAAAGCATGTTGTGATGTCTGGTGGTCGTGAAAGGTGCTATATAAATGCAAGTCTTTCTTTCATCCATTAGGCTCACAACTGCATACCTGATTGTGGATGACCTAGACTCGACTGACTGGGGTTTTATTGAGTCTTGCGAATATCACGTGACTGGCTAAGCCACTCACAGTGCAACAGCTCTATAAATCTGTCAGCATACTTACCGGTGCATACATTGCACATCACAGCATTGTCAAATAAACCACCATAACAAGAATCGGCTTTTGTTTTTAATTTTATTGATCGCCAATGTCTGAAACAAAATAATCTTGGCAAGCAGAAGTCTCCTTGCTAAAATATCTTTATTGAGATGGGACACAGGGCTTTGTGACAATATGTTAGGATAATTCTAGTTGGATTACCTTGTGTCAACAACTTGCGATTACATTGTGCCTTTAACATAGCATGAAGTCTCAAGGCACTTCACAGGAGCATTATCAGACTCAATATGACACCGAGCCAAAGAAGACATTAGTACAGGTGACCAAAAGCTTGGTCGAAGAAGTAGGTTTTATGGAGCATCGTAAGGAGAGGTGGAGAGGCGGAGAGGTGCAGAGGTTTAGGGAGGGAATTCCAGAGCTTAGCACCTAGACAGATGAAGGCATGGCCGCCAATGACAGGGTGAAGGAAATGGGGGGCGGGGGGGGGGGGATGTGCAAGAGGCCAGAGTTGCAGGAACGCAAATTCTACACGGGGGTAGATTATAACTATCATGGCCAGATGGAAAACCAACGGTAGCAGATCAGCTGTTGAAGTCAACGGAAGACAAATCTGTCCGGGGGTATCATCATCATAGGCGGTCCCTCGAACGAGGATGACTTGTTTCCACGAGCTCACAGGTGTTTCAATGAAGGACCCGATGTTCCAGTCCTGAACTCCAATTGAGGGGGTGGAAGATGCCTGTGCATGGATATTTTTAACGTGTGGTGACCGTTGCACAACAACCACCACACGGGCTTGGCAGAGCTAGGTTTTGGTCCAGTGGCAAGGGTTAACCAGGATGACTGGAGACCTACTCTGCTGCACGGGCCTAGTGTGCACACATATCACAGTGTGGGCTGGCCCGTGCAGCCCCGGGCCCTCGGTTCCTCTGGGCCCCGTACCCTGATCTGTCGCACGTCCGCCATGATCTTGTGCCGCTCCTCCGCCACAAATATTCACCGCATCTCGCCACAAACACTCGCCGCTCATGGGCCCCGACCTTCCTGCTCCTCTGTACCTGGGTCCTGCCGACGTTCCTGCCCACACTCCAAAACGGCGACCAGGGTTTTGATGACGTCACCTAGCCGCCCATCTCAAAATCGTCGCACACTTGGAGTAGCTCGCGCTGGAGGTTGAAGTGGTACGCTGCTCCAGCTCTTTTATAGCCCGACCTGGGGAGCTGTTCTCTCGCAGGTCGGGGTATAATGGGCAGGCAATGAACTGCTGCCAGGTTTACATCCAGTGGTGAATGTTAAAATCCAGTCCATTGAAGAAAAGAAAGACTTGCATTTATATAGCGCCTTTCATGACCACCGGGTGTCTCAAAGCACTTTACAGCCAATGAAATACTTTTTGAAGTGTAGTCATGGTTGTAATGTGGGAAATGCAACAGCCAATTTGCACAGAGCAAGCTCCCACAAACAGCAATGTGGTAAAGACCAGATACACTGTTTTTGTTATGTTGATTGAGAGATTAATATTGATCAGGACACCGGGGATAACTCCCCTGCTCTTCTTTGAAATAGTGCCATGGGATCTTTTACATCCACCTGAGAGAGCAGACGGGGCCTCGGTATAACGTCTCATCTGAAAGACGGCACCTCCGACAGCACTCCCTCAGCACTGCACTGGAGTGCCAGCCTGGATCAGGAGCATCCCTGTGGAATGTCAGGGCCATTCAGTTGATTGAATAGTTATTGACCTCATGGAGTCGAGTCAACAGCACATCAGAGATGTATTTAAATCAGTATTTCTACATATGGATACGTGGATAAACTGGAGAAACTAGAAGTGTTCTCCTTAGAGCAGAGAAGGCTAAGAGGATTTGATGGAGTTGTTTAAAATCATGAAGGGTTTAGATAGAATAAATAAAGAGAAACTGTTTCCAATTGCTGGTATGTTGATAACCAGAGGACACAGCTTTAAGACCCAGAGGTGATATGAGGAAAAATTATTTTATGGTTAGGATTTGGAATGCACTGCCTGACAGGGGTGATGGAAACACATTCAACAGTAGCTTCCAGAAGGGAATTGGATAACATAGAAACATAAAAACATAGAAAATAGGTGCAGGAGTAGGCCATTCGGCCCTTCAAGCCTGCACCACCATTCAATATGATCATGGCTGATCATTCACCTCAGTATCCCTTTCCTGCTTTCTCTCCATACCCCTTGATCCCTTTAGCCGTAAGAGCCATATCTAACTCCCTCTTGAATATATCCAATGAACTGGCATCAACAACTCTCTGCGGTCGGGAATTCCACAGGTTAACAACTCTCTGAGTGAAGAAGTTTCTCCTCATCTCAGTCCTAAATGGCTTACCCCTTATCCTTAGACTGTGTCCCCTGGTTCTGGACTTCCCCAACATCGGGAACATTATTCCTGCATCTAGCCTGTCCAGTCCCGTCAGAATTTTATATGTTTCTATGAGATCCCCTCTCATCCTTCTAAACTCCAGTGAATACAGGCCCAGTCGATCCAGTCTCTCCTCATTTGTCAATCCTGCCATCCCGGGAATCAGTCTGGTGAACCTTCACTGCACTCCCCCAATAGCAAGAACGTCCTTCCCCAGATTAGTAGACCAAACCTGAACACAATATTCCAGGTGAGGCCTCACCAAGGCCCTGTACAACTGCAGTAAGACCTCCCTGCTCCTATATTCAAATCCCCTCGCTATGAAGGCCAACAGACCATTTGCCTTCTTCACCGCCTGCTGTAACTGCAAGCCAACTTTCAATGACTGATGTGCCATGACACCCAGGTCTCGTTGCACCTCCCCTTTTCCTAATCTGCCGCCATTCAGATAGTATTCTGCCTTCCTGTTTTTGCCACTAAAGTGGATAACCTCACATTTATCCACATTATACTGCATCTGCCATTCATTTGCCCACTCACCTAACCTGCCCAAGTCACCCTGCAGCCCCTTAGCGTCCTCCTCACAGCTCACACCGCCACCCAGCTTAGTGTCATCTGCAAACTTGGAGATATTACATTCAATTCCTTCATCTAAATCATTGATGTATATTGTAAATACTTGAAGGTGAAAAAAATTGCAGGGATATTGAGAAAGAGCGGGGGAGGGGGAGTAACTGGATTGCTCTTCAACAGAGTCTGCGTAGACTCGATGGGCTGAATGGCCTCCTTCTGTGCTGTACTATTCTATGATTCTAAGCGGACGGAGACCGAGGATTCTCACTGTGTGCAGGAAGCATCAGAAGCTCCAATACACGGAGGAGATTCAGAAGGGCCGATTAGGGGCCGGGAGTAGTCCACAGTGCTGCTGTGGAGTTGAGGGAGCACTTTGGCTCCTCCGCGTTCCACACAGGGGAAGTCATAAAGAAAACCTTCCTACCATTTCTTCAGCAGCCTCCAGTGATCAGTTTTAAAGACCGCTGCGGAACTGGAAAGACTAGTCGGAGCATGCGTGGTGCATCTTCCGCCTAAATTTACGTGCATTTTGCAGAAGGGTCCGAAAACAAACGCAGGACCCTTCTTTGCGTCTTTAAATTGATCCAACGCTGATTTTAGGCGGCCGCCAGGGATACCTAAAAACAGTGAGGACCAATACGGTACAAGATCTCACGTCCAGAAATTGGTCCACGTTGCACCTTTTCACGCCCAAAAAATGGACAAAATGCATACCAATTTCTACCCCAATGTGTCCAGGTAACTTTTTGCTGAATGTAGCCTACGACAAGTGCCGGGATGTTCGATCAGGCCCACCATATCCATTGCGCTTGACACCCGTGGACCCCTGGTATTGCTGGCCGCTGGCGGTCCTCTGTCACTTTTCTGCCGCGCACCCTCGGTTTGAGGCTCTCCTCTCTGGCAGATGTACGAGTTCTACTTGAAGTGAGTCTGGGGAGCTCCAACCCAGTCTGTAATGGATACAAACGCACTTCATGAAGCTGTCTATAATTGAGTGTCAATTATCATTAAATTGATAGTCGTATAAAGGCGACAAGAATGACTGATGTGGGAAATGGAAAATTTCATAGCACTGCAACAGAGGTTTATGGAGGTATGTGAAAGGATATTGGCCCCAAGTTTCCACATGATTTGCTCCTGATTTTTAGGAGCAACTGGTGGAGAACGGAGTATCTTAGAAATCGTAATTCTCCACATTTAAGTTTTCTGCAGTTCTAGTCAGGTAGAACAGTTTCACTTTTGAACAGAATTTTTTTTTCAAAAGGGGGCGTGTCCTGCCACTGACGCCTGATTTGAAAGTTTCCACAGTGAAAACGTACTCCAAACTAACTTAGAATGGAGCAAGTGAAGATTTTTGTAGGCTTGAAAAAACCTTGTCGACACATTAAAAAATCAGGCGCAGGTTACAAATCAGGCGTCGGGAATGAGGTGGGGAGGGAGGGGGGGAAGGGAAGTCATTAAATTCTACAATAAATCCTTAGTTATACTGATACAAATATTATACAAATAAATCCAACCTGAATAAAAATTTATAAGCAAAGAAAAGATTAAATAACCCATGTTCCTACCTGTGTGAAAGTGCTTCAGGCAGGCCTTTCAGGCAGCGGTTTCCCGACGGCAGGCGGGGAGGCAGGGAGAAGGCTGCAGGAAGCCTCAGAAATTGAGGCAGCCATTCCCGATGGCAGGGTGGGGGGAGGCAGTGAGGGCCCGACCGACGGCAGTGGGGGGGAGGCAGTGAGAAGGCTGCAGGAAGCCTCAGAGCTTGAGGCAGCCGTTCCCGACGGGTCCGACCGACGGCAGGGGGAGAAAGCCGCAAGAAGCCTCAGTGCTGATCATGGAAGGGCAATGTGGTTTTATTCAAAAATTTAAAAAATTGAACAGCTACAAAGAACTACAAAAATGGGCGAGTGCCACTGTTTCCTTCACACTGCGCGTGCGCGAACGCTCCAACGCGCACGCGCAGGGTTGCCGGCACAAATAAAACTCATTTAAATGGTACCCGCCTCCTCCTACTTACAAAATCGGCGTGAGTGGTAGGCTCCGCCCCCTGTGCGCCACGCCAAGCAGACATCGAGCTGCAAAGCGCTCGAGAATAGCGCGTTTTTTTTCAGGCGCCGTTTACGGCGCGAAAAACGGGCGCCCAGCTCGGAGGGGCGCCTGTTTTGCCGCGTGTGGAAACTTGGGGTCATTGTTTTTCCATCCTGCATCTGACTGGCTGCAACTGATTCTGGAGTGATTGATGCTGAATCACTAGCAAAGGAGAAGAGTATTAAAAAAATTAAGAAATAACTAGTTGGTTGCTCATGGATTGTTCCTCTGTCATCTTCTGCCTTATAGTCTGTTATATTTCTATCCTCTTTGGCTTTTTCTCTCTGTTTATGGCTCTCACACACTTTCTCATCGTGCCTGTGCTTGTGTTCACACTCTTTATCTCACTCTGGCTCTATCGCTCTTTGGGGTAGGTCCTGTCTTGTTATGATTGTGTAAAATGGGTGATAGCGTGTCAGTGGCCCAGTTTCACACCTCTCGCCAGTTACATTTCCATTGACCAATCAGGGGAGATGGGTTATGGGGGGAGGGGGCTGATCCAATATCGCTCGTTTTACATTATCGGCCAAAGTCAGTATGGCTTTAACTGTACACTTTTCTATTTCAACTTTGGCTGCCGCCAGGCCACAGTCAGGCAAGGAATGCTTGGAGCCAGGGAACAGGAGAAAGAAGAAAAAGAAAGACTTGGATTTATATAGCACCTTTCTCGACCACCAGATGTCTCAAAGCGCTTTACAGCCAATGTTGTAATGTGGGAAATGCGGCAGCCAATTTGCGCACAAGCAAGCTCCCACAAACAGCAATGTGATAATGACCAGATAATCTGTTTTTTGTTATGTTGATTGAGGGATAAATATTGGTCAGGACACTGGGGATAACTGCCCTGCTTTTTTCGAAATAGTGCCTCGGGATCTTTTACGCCGGCTTGAGAGAGCAGACGAGGCCACGGTTTAGTGTCTCATCTGAAAGATGGCACCCCCGACAGTTCAGCACCCCTCAGCACTGCACTGGAGTGTCAGCCTAGATTTTTTTGTGGTTCAGTCTCTGGAGTGGGAATTGAACCCACAACCTTCAGACTCAGAGGAGAGTGTGTTACCCACAGGAGAGGTTGATGATGAAGAGCAGAGCCTGAAACCAGAGTGTGGGCGAGTCCAGGGAGGAAGAGAAGGACTAGAGGTCAGCGAGGTCATGAGCCGAAGGTCAATGTAGGTGGTTAAAGTGGTCAAGCCTCTTCCTTCAGTGTGAATAAATTATGTTAATTTGATTCAAAGAGAAAATGGGAGAATGCCTATAGCTAGTGAGAGAGCCCAGGTCAAATACCATCATTTTCCAAGCAGTTTGGGCCGGACTTCAAGGGTTAAGTTATGAGGAGAGATTATACAAATTACTGTTGTATTCCCTGGAATTTAGGTTAAGGGGTGATCAAATCGAGGTATTCAAGATATTAAGGGGAACTGATGCCGTAGAAAGAGATAAACTATTTCCATTGGTTGGGGAGTCTAGGACTCGGGGGCATCGTCTTAGAGCCCGACCTGTCAGGAGTGAAATTAGGAAACACTTCTACACACAAAGAAGTTTGGAACTCTCTTCCGCAAACGGCAATTGATGCTAGATCAATTGTTAATTTTTTAAATCGGAGATTGATAGACTTTTGTTAACCAAAGGTATTAAGGGATATGGGCCAAAGGCGAGTATATGGAGTTTGGTCGCAGATCAGCCATGATCTGAATGAATGGCGGTATAGGCTCGAGGGGCTGAATGGCCTCCTCCTGTTCCTATATTCCTATGTGTTTGGCCCCTCGGTAGCCAGGTGACTGATGACATTATTTCTTTCCAGAGACCAGGCAGTTATCTAAAAATGGATGGACGTGACAAGAGAACACTCAACATTTTTAATAATATTCATGGATAGAACTCCATTAATGGACCGGTAAATAGCTTTAGTGCTTTGAACTGTGGCAGAAATGCACGAATGCACGGTTGATTTTCAGCTGTTAGAGGAAAAACAATGAAGGGCAGACAAATATAAAAAAAGAACTCCAGCCTCAAGGGTGGGGAAAAAATCTCTCGACTGGCTTGCTGTGATTAATGTGCTCCTCCTTCCATTGGGCCCAACCTGCTCCACCCACAGCCTGGTGAGTGATGGGTGTTAGTGAGCAGATTGTGCGTGGGCGTCGGTCGAAATGGGAAGAAAATGTACAAATAAATATCTTAAGCCATCAGTGCGAAACAAGTAATTAACTTCGCATTAGCGAATGCGGTAAGGTAAGTGGAACATTCGCAACAATACAAGTTTTCAGCCGCTCAAAGCGTAAGATTCTTACAATTCAACCTCCATATTGCTGTCGGCAAAAGGAGCGAGTCAGCTGATATATTTGAACGGGATACAAGCCCCATGCTGATTAGATCGTCGTTGACCATATCGTCGCAGTGAATCATTTCTGACAAAGCTGACATTTCATTTAGTTATTGAACTTTGCACGATGAAAAGGTCTTTGATGACTTTGCGATAATGGTGTCACAAAAATCATCGCATCACCGATGGCAGCACCACTTCATGATGCCCCAGACACAAAAATCAATGCAGCAAGTGATGTGCATCCAAAGTCAGAGAGGCTGCAGCTAACAGGGAAGAGCAAGAGCTCAGGAATACTACTAACATTACGGAAAGATTGGATAGATAGAAAGAAAGAAAGATTTACATTTATATAGCGCCTTTCACGATCACCGAACGTCTCAAAGCGCTTTACAGCCAATGAAGTACTTTTTGAAGTGTAGTCACCGTTGCAATGTAGGAAACGCAGCAGCCAATTTGCGCACAGCAAGCTCCCACAAACAGCAATATGATATCGACAATCTGTTTTGTTGTTATGTTGATTGAGGGATAAATATTGGCCAGGGCACCGGGGATAATTCCCCTGCTCTTCTTCGAAATAGCGTCATGGCATCATTTACGTCCACTTGAGAGAGCAGATGGGGCCTTGGTTTAACGTCTCATCTGAAAGATGGATAGGCTGGGGTTTTCTCATTGGAACAGAGGAGGCTGAAGGGAGTCTTGATTGAACTGTATAAAATTATGAGAGGCCTAGATCGAGTGGATAGGAAGGACCTATTTCCTACATTACAACAGTGACTACACTCCAAAAGTACTTCATTGGCTGCTAAAATGCTTTGCGACATCTGATGGTTGTGAAAGGCGCTATTTAAATGCAAATCTTTCTTTTCTTTCTATTTCACTTAGCGAGATGTCAGTAACCAGATTTTAAGCATAGATTTTAAGTAATTGATAGAAGGATTAGTTGAGAACTTTTATCACACAGAGGGTGGTGGGGGTCTGGAACTCACTGCCTGAAAGGGTGGTTGAGGCAGAAACCCTCACCACGTTTAAAAAGTACTTGGATATGCACTTTAAGTGCCATAACCTGCAGGGCAGCAGCGACTCCTGAAATAGCTATGAGAGGGACATAAGAACAGGAGGGGGCCATTCAGCCCCTCGAGTCTGTTCCACCATTATCATCATCATCATAGGCAGTCCCTCGGAAGTGAGGAAGACTTGCTTCCACTCTTAAAATGAGTCCTTAGGTGGCTGAACAGTCCAATATGGGAATTGCAGTCTCTGTCACAGGTGGGACAGGTAGTCGTTGAGGGAAGGGGTGGGTGGGACTGGTTTGCCGCACGCTCTTTCCGCTGCCTGCGCTTGATTTCTGCATGCTCTCAGCGACGAGACTCGAGGTGCTCAGCACCCTCCCGGATGCACTTCCTCCACTTAGGGCGGTCTTTGGCCAGGAACTCCCTGGTGTCAGTGGGGATGTTGCACTTTATCAGGGAGGCTTTGAGGGTGTCCTTGTAATGTTTCCTTTGGCTTGTTTGCCGTGAAGGAGTTCCGAGTAGAGCGCTTGCTTTGGGAGTCTCGTGTCTGGCATGCGAACTATGTGGCCTGCCCAGCGGAGCTGATCGAGTGTGGTCAGTGCTTCGATGCTGGGGATGTTCCACCATTAGATGACATCATCGCTGATCTGTATTCCAACTCCATCCACCCGTCGTGACTCCATAACTCTTTATACCCTTGCCTCGCAAAAATCTATCAATCTCAAATTTACAATGATTAATCGAGCTAGCATCTGCTGCTTTGCGTGGGAGAGAGTTCTACACTTCTAACACCCTTTGCGTGAAGAAGCATTTCCTAACTTCTCCCCTGAATGGCCTGGCTCACATTTTCGGGTTACGTCCTCTTGTCCGACACTCACCCACCAGTCGAAAAAATTTGTCTCGATCTACGTTATAAGTCCTTTCAGAATCCTAAAAACCTCAGTCAAATCACCCCTTAAATCTTCGATATTCCAGAGAACACAAGCCTAGTTTATTTGATCTCATTCTCATAGTCTAACCCTTGGAACCCTGATAATGCTCTGGTAAATCAGCGTCCAGTAAAGGGCAGGAGAGTTTACAGCAGTTACCCACCCAAGGACAGTACATTTCATTCATTGCTCTTCTGGATGAAGTGCTGGCTCTCCAACGTCAGATATCCAGGTCGACAGATTTTGCAACAGATAAAACCCACTAACTTCATGCAAGGGAGGACTACAACAACAACAACTTGTATTTATATAGCGCCTCCGCAAGATCCTACAAATCCCCTGGGAGGACAGACGCGCCAACATTAGCGTCCTCGACCAGGCCAACATCCCCAGCATCGAGGCACTGACCACAATTGATCAGCTCCACTGGGCAGGCCACATTGTCCGCATGCTAGACACGAGACTCCCAGAACAAACGCACTACTCGGAACTCCTTCATGGCGAACGAGCCAAAGGTGGGCAGAGGAAATGTTACAGGGACACTTTCAAAGCCTCCCTGAAAAAGTGCAACCTCCCCACTGACACCTGGGAATCCCTGACCAAAGACTGCCCGAAGTGGAGGAAGTGCATCCGGGAGGGCGCTGAGCACCTCGAGTCTCGTCGCCGAGAGCATGCAGAAATCAAGCGCAGGCAGTGGAAGGAGCGTGTGTCAAACCAGACTCCCCACCCACCCTTTCCCCTAATTACTACCTGTCCCACCTGTGACAGGGACTGTGGCTCTCGTATTGGACTGTTCAGCCACCTAAGGACTCATTTTAAGAGTGGAAACAAGTCTTCCTCGATTCCAAGGGACTGCCTATGATGATGATTAACGTAATAAATCATCCCAAGGCGCTTCAGAGGAGTATTGTAACACAAAAAATTTGACACCGAGGCACATAAGGAGAAATTAGCGCAGGTGACAAAAAGCTTGGTCAAAAAGGAAGGTTTTAAGGAGCATCTGAAAGGAGGAAAGAACGGAGAGAGGCAGAGAGGTTTAGGCAGGGAGTTCCAGAGCTTATGTGTCAATATAGCAAACTAGCGAAAAGCTGGCCAACGACTTCAGAATAACCGACACAGCAAAAAGAAAAAAATTGGCAGTTGAAAAACGGCCTTGAAAGAGGCCTTTTGACATTTGAAGATAAGGAATTATAGTGATAAATGCAGCGGTTCATAGGCATGTCATAATTTAAGTTGGAAATATCGCCAGCATGCAGTCACTTCGAAAAGAGCAAATGCTGCAAATTCGAAAATCTGAAATTAAAACAGAAAATGCCTGGAATGCACAACAAGTTGGGGGTGATGTGTAGAGAGGAAATCCGATTACCTTTTCTGTGTTTACCCTGCTGTAATGAAGGGCACCAGCCCAAACCTTTCAATCATTTCAATTGGAGGCAGAGAAAACGTGAAGTGCAGAAACGTGTCGTTTTCAGAAACTGGGAATTTAGAAATTGCTGAAGGCACGAGAGTTAGTTTCCTTTCGGGTCTCGGGAGATTCATACCCCTCAATCCCCCTACCCCTCCCTCATACCTCCCCCAATCTATCCCCTCTCCCTCACTCCCCCTCATTCCCTCTACTCCCTCCCTCACACCTCCCTCCCCCAATCTATCCCATCTCCCTCACTCCCCCTCCCTCCCTCTACCCCTCCCTCACATCTCCCCCAATCTATCCCCTCTCCCACTCCCCCTCATTCCCCCTACCCCCTCCTTCAATCCCCTTCCCTCACGCCTCTCCCAATCTATCCCCTCTCCCTCACTCCCCCTCATTCCCTCTACTCCCTCCCTCACACCTCCCTCCCCCAATCTATCCCATCTCCCTCACTCCCCCTCCCTCCCTCTACCCCTCCCTTACATCTCCCCCAATCTATCCCCTCTCCCATTCCCCCTCATTCTCCCTACCCCCTCCCTCACTCCCCCTCCCTCACACCTCTCCCAATCTATCCCCTCTCCCTCACTCCCCCTCATTCCCTCTACTCCCTCCCTCACACCTCCCTTCCCCAATCTATCCCATCTCCCTCACTCCCTCTCCCTCCCTCTACCCCTCCCTCACACCTCCACAATCTATCCCCTCTCCCTCACTCTCCCTCCCCCTCCCTCACTCTCCCTCCTCCCTCACTCCCCCCCCTTCCTCACTCCCCCTCCCTCCCACCTCCCCAATCTATCCCCTCTACCTTATTCCCCCTCCCTCCCTCACACCTTCCCAATCTATCCCCTCTCCCTCACTCCCCCTTCCTCCCTCACACCTCCCCAATCTATCCCCTCTCCCTTCCTCTCCCACCTCCCCAATCTATCCCCTCTCCTTCCCTCACTCCCACCTCCCCTAATCTATCCTCTCTACCTCCCTTCTTCTCCCTCTCCCTTCCTCCTTACTCCCTTCCTTCCATCTTTCTCCTTCCTTCCCCTCTCCCTCCTGCTACCCTCAGTAACCCCACCCTTCTATCTCCCCTTCCCCCTTTCCTTCTCCCTTTCCTCCTATCCATCCTCCCTGTTCCTTCCTTCCTTCTCCCTCCCCCCCATCCCTCCAACACCTCCCACCCTCCCCATCCCATAAATAAATTACATTTTTGATATTAAGTGCTGGATTTGCATGCAAGAAATGTGTATTTTTTCAGATGCTAATTGGAGGAAACTGGAAGACCTACCACACCCAAATCTGTTCCTCAGTGATTTTTCTACCCGCCTGCTGTGAGAAAACCTCACCTTGAAGTTCTCACCCTGCCACTTGCAAATGATGGCAGGGATTGTGGCTTGACAGGACACGTGGTTCCTCTTACCAAAAGCTGACTGCCTGCCAATGGAAAGAACACCTCTGCCAACAAGGCATTGGGATCTTTTGTCTGGGGGTGGGAGTGGATTCCACAGCAGACCTAGACATGCTGGTAAGCGTAGTCATTTTTTAAATTTAAAGTTTGGTTGTAGTATTTATTATATTTAAGTATTTTTTGGACAGTCATGCATACTGAAAGACAGAAAGACTTGCATTTATATAGCGCCTTTCACTGCCACTGGAGGCCCCAAAGTGCTTTATAACCAATTAAGCACTTTTTAAAGTGTAGTCACTGTTGTAATGTGGGAAATGCAGCAACTCTGACAGTGCGGCTCTCCCTCAGCACTGAACTGGAGTGTCAGCCTAGATTTTTTTGTTCCAAGAGATTGGGACTTGAACCCACAATTTTCTGACTCAGAGGCGAGGGGGCTGCCCCCTGAGCCACGGCTGACACTGAGCCTCAGAAAGTGCTGGGATCTCTCTTTGACATCTGTTTGTTCCTCAGCTTTGAAGGGGGTCAAGGCAACCTTCACCAGAGGTGCCAGGCTGTACGCGCCCTGTAGGTATCCTCTGGCCCCTTGCCCACTCGTACCCAATGCCACCCTTGCCTGCAGATCCCAGTGAGACTACTTTACTGTGATCCCACTCAACAATCCTTTAGAAGGCTGTGCAATAGCTGAGTTGTACCAGGGGGCCAGACAGCTCGGAAAGTATGTAGCACCAAGCTGAGTCATGGTTACAGACACAAAATGGCTGCCTTGGCCCTTTCATGACTGCAGCTGCACTGCAATTTCCTCCCCCAACAACAACATCAATGTGTATTTATATAGCGCCTTTAATGTCATGAAATGTCCCAAGATGCTTCACAGGAGTATTACGAGATTTTAAAAAATTGACACCTTGCTGCATAAATAGTAATTAGCACAAGTGACCAAACGTATTGTGTACACTCAATGTACAGTTACATTCGACTACTGGATGTATCTTCACACTGTAGACACTATGCCTGTACCACCAGAGAGTGCAACTGGTGGAGACCTAGGCATCACCTGTACACGACGCCCAGGCGTCACCCTCACTCAGGAGCTGCAATAAAAGGACTAAGGTCCCCACAGTTCAAGTACAATACCTTCCCTCATGGAGACATTACTAGAGTGCTTACAGACACAATACAAAGCTTGGTCAAAGAGGTATGGTTCAAGGAGCATCTTGAAGGAGGAAAGAGAGGTAGAGAGGCGGAGAGGTTTAGGCGGGGAGTTCCAGAGCTTGGGGCCCAGGCAATAGGGTGAACAGTTCACACATGGTGCTAAAAGCTCCAGGAGTATCCCTTGAATATGTAACAAGGATACACAGAGAAATATTGCGCCGATTCTCGTGCTAGGTACACTGCAAGGCAGTGGGGGAGTTTCAGTGTAATTTTGGTGAAACATTCAAAGTGTTGACGAAAATCCAGCCCAAATGTTGTTGTGGGTTTTACAGAATATTGTAATAGTTCCTTTTATGCCCAAAATGATTTCCCCCGCAGGTGCTGTAGTTACGAAAATAAAATAGTTCTCGGGTCTTCAATACGCATTACAATTTAAAAACAAACAGATTAACACCTCTGTTAAAGTGCCAGACAGAGAACAATCATATGAATATGTTCAAGGGCCAGCCAATATTCCCACCTGCAATCATTTCTAGCTAATATTGCTCTTTTGTCAAAATGATTTATTTCCTTGCACTGGCAATATGAATTATCATACAATACAATCATTAGAAGAAACTGCACTTAAATATGATTTGCAAGAACAGGCCTGAGAAGTTAAATTTTGTGCTGCCAGGTAGATTTAATGGACTGTCTCCAATGTGAGATTTGCAATCCATTATCCCAATATTGATTATTTATCTCATGCCTCATGTCTGTGGATGTTGCCACATGGGCGATGTGAGCTTTATCCCCGATTACCACACAGTTGGAAAAGGACAGCCATCATGGCCTCACTACTACCCCACCCCCCCCCGCCTCCGCTCCCATGACGAGAGGGAGGGGGTCGGGGTGGTCGGGGATGTTAAAGAGCTAAATATGGGGAACGCAACACCAACACGAACCGTCAGCACTTTTACAGCTCTGGATAGCGGGGTGTTGCAGAGTCGCGCTATGGAGAGGCGAGATCGTCACTAACATGCTTAACGCAGGCTCCCACAGTGCGATCTAAAATCCCGCACGCTAATACCGTTCCATTATATAATCATCATTGTCATCGTCATCATTGGCAGTCCTTCGGAATCGAGGAAGACTTGCTTCCACTCTAAAAGTGAGTTCTCAGGTGACTGAACAGTCCAATACGGGAATTACAGTCTCTGTCACAGTTGGGACAGGCAGTCGTTGAGGGAAGGGGTGGGGGGGAACAGGTTTGCCGCACGCTCCTTTGGCTGCCCGCGCTTGTTTTCTGCACGCTCTCGGCAATGAGACTCGAGGTGCTCAGCGCCCTCCCGGATGCTCTTCCTCCAATTATAAACCAACTGGTTAGAATCAGCAAGTGGAAGGTCTCTCAGATGGAGTGAGATGCGATGCACATTGCCTGCACAATCTCGGAGGGCATAGGTGTAGTTTGTGCAAGCTTAGCACCCAGCCATTCCACGGGCTTTGGGGTGTCAGAGTGAAAGAATTAACCCGAGAGGGAAGAATGGGGAGCTTCAGCTAAAGTTCATGCCCTGTCTGAACCCCAGTCCGCTGGTTTGCAAACGTCATGATCAGAACTGGCAAGACGTCTGTGGAACAGTCTAGTTTTTACAGTTCTGATTACTGGTGAGGACATCCCTAGCTGAGCCTGGGGCTGCTCGGAGTCTTGTAGGTTGTTTGAAATAACAACAACAACAACAACTTGCATTTATTTTGCGCATTTAGCATAGCAAAATATCCCAAGGTGTTTAACAAGAGCATTATCCACAATGGTGGCTGGGGTCATTGGAGGGAGCAGTGTGCACCGGCTGGTCCGGCCCGGAAATTGGCACTGTCCTGGCCTACAAGACCATCAGCAGGCCGGGGCCATTGGAGGGAGCAGCGTGCGGCGGTATACCACTGCAGGGAGCAGCGCGTGCTGCTGCAGGAGGGCGACGGCTACGAAGCCAGGTCGCTGATTGCAGTGCGGGCAGGCACAGCAGGAGGGGTGAAGGAGCGGCAAGAGTCCAGAGAGAGAAGTGATCGGGGTCCAAGAGAGGCATGAATCTGGGGCCCAGAAGAGGCGAGGGCCCAGGGGCAACACGGGCCACCCCACACTGCGAGACGTGTGCGCACTCGGTCTGTGCAGCAGAGCTGGTCTCCAGTTAGTCTTGGGTAATCCTTGCCACTGGACCAAGACCTAGCTCTGTCAAGACCGTGTGGTGGCTGGCATGCAACGGCCACAATGCGTTAAAAAAATCCAAGCACAGGTATCTTCCACCCTTCACGATGTAGTTCTGGATCTGGAATATTAGGTGCTTCATTGAAACACCTGTGAATTCATCCTTTTTGGCGTGGAAGCAAGTCATCCTCGCTTCGAGGGACTGCCTTTAATGATGATGATATCCACAAAACCAAATTTGACACCGAGCCACAAAAGGAGATATCGGGTCAGATGAGCGAAAGCTTGGTCAAAGAGGTAGGTTTTGAGGAACATTTTAAAGAAGGAGAGAGAGGTAGAGAGGCAGATAGGTTCATGGAGGGAATTCCAGAGCTAAGGGTCTCGGCACCTTAGGCACTACCCCAGAAAGTTGTGGAGGCTGAGTCATTGAATATATTTAATGTGAAGATAGACAGATTTTTGAATGATAAAGGAATAAAGGGTTATGGGGAGCGGGCAAGGAAGTGGCATTGAGGCCAAGATCAGATCAGCCATGATCGTATTGAATGGCGGAGCAGGCTGGAGAGGCCAAATGGCCTACTCCTGCTCCTATTTCTTATGTTCTTATGAAAGCATGGTCACCAATGGTGAAGCGATTAAAATGGGGGATGCGCAATAGGTCAAATTTGGAGGAGTGTAAAGTTCTCAATGGTTTGGAGAGCTGGAGGGGGTTACAGAGATAGGGAGCTGTGAGGCCAATGAGGGATGTGAAATCAAGGATGAGGATTATAAAATTGAGGCAGTGTCAGATCGGGAACCAGCATAGGTCAGCAAGCGCAGTAATGATGGGTGAACTGGATTTGGTGCGAGTTCATCGGAGTTGATGATGACTTGCTTCCACTCTAAAAGTGAGTTCTCAGGTGTCTGAATAGTCCAATGCAGGACCTACAGTCTCTGTCACAGGTGGGGCAGACAGTGGTTGAAGGAAAGGGTGGTCGGGGAGATTGGTTTGCCGCACGCTCCTTCCCATGCCTGCGCTTGGTTTCTGCTTGTTCTCGGCGATGGGACTCGAGGTGCTCAGCGCCCTCCCGGATGCTCTTCCTCCACTTTGGGTGGTCATGGGTCAGGGTTTCTCAGGAGTCGATGGGGATGTTGCACTTTGTCAGGGAGGCCTTGAAGCGTTTCCTCTGCCCATCTGGGGCTCGCTTGCCGTGTTGTAGCTCCACGTAGAGTGCCTGATTTGGGAATCTCGTGTTGGGCATGCGGATGATGTGACCTGCCGAACAGAGCTGGTCGATGCTGGGGATGTTGGCCTGAGCGAGAACACTGACGTTGGTGCATCTGTTCTGCCAATGGATTTGCAGGATCTTGCGGAGGCAGCGTTTGCGGTACTTCTCCAGCACTTTGAGGTGTCTGCTGTATATAGTCCACGTCTCTGAGCCACATAGGAGGGCGGGTATCAATACTGCCCTGTAGACCATAAGCTTGGTGCCGGATTTGAGGTTCTGGTCTTCAAACACTCTCTTACTCAGGTGACCGAAGTCTGCGCTGGCACATTGAAGGCGGTGTTGGACCTCATCATCAGAGTCTGCTCTTGCTGACAGTAGGCTCTTGAGGTATGGAAAATGGTCCATGTTGTCCAAGGCCTCGTTGTGGATTTTGATAATCGGGGGGCAGCGCTATGTGGCGGGATCAGGTTGGTACAGGACTTTGTTTTATGGATGTTTAGCGTAAGGTCCATGCTCTCGTACGCCTCAGTGAAGGTGTTGACGATGGCTTGGAGTTCGGCCTCTGAGTGTGCGCAGACGCAGGCGTCATGTGCGTACTGTAGTTCAACGACAAAGAATGGGATGACCTTGGATCTGGCCTGGAGGCGGCGGAGGCTGAACAGATTCCCATCTGTTCTATAATTTAGCTCCACTCCGGCGGGGAGCTTGCTGAGGGTGAGATGTAGCATTGCAGCAAGGGAGATCGAGAAGAGCATTGGTGCAATGACACAGGCCTCCTTGACCCCGGTCCGGACACGAATTGGGTCTGTGGTGGATCCATTGGTCAGGATCACGGCTTGCATGTTATCGTGGATCAGACGGAGGATGGTGACAAACATTTGAGGGCAGCCGAAACGGAGGAGGACGCTCCATAATCCCTCATGGTTGATGGTGTCAAAGGCCTTTGTGACGTCAAAGAAGGCCATGTACAAGTGTTGGTACTGTTCCCTGCATTTCTCTTGTAGTTGTCGCGTGGTGAAGATCATGTCCGTTGTACCCCTTAGTGGGCGGAAGGCAACAAGGCAGCAGGAGCAGATGGAATTTCCACTGAAGCACTAAAGCATGGTGGAAAAGCACTTTTGGCATAAATATACAACCTCATTTCTCTTATTTGGAAGGAGGAGAGCATGCTAGGAGATCTCAGGGATGCTGTAATCGTGACCATCTTCAAAAAAGGGGACAAGTCCGACTGCACTAACTACAGAGGAATCTCGCTGCTGTCAGCCACAGGGAAAAATCATTGCAAGAATCCTCTTCAATCGTCTTCTCCCTGTGGCTGAAGAGATCTTTGCAGAGTTGCAATGCGGATTCCGCCCACTAAGGTGTACAACGGACATGATCTTTGGTGCACGTTCAGATACGGGCAGCAGAGTTTTGGATGCGGAGACACAAGTTTACGGAGGGTGGAAGTTGGGAGGCCAGCCAGGAGAGCATTGGAATAGTCACGTCAAGAGGTAACAAAGACACGGAGGAGGGTTTCAGCAGCAGATGAGCTGAGGCAGGGTCGGAGTCAGAGAATGGTACGACGGTGGAAGTAGGCAATCTTGGTGATGAAGCGGACATGTGGTTGGAAGCTCATCTCGGGTTCAAACACAACACAACGTTTGCACATCACCTTCTGCGTTTTCTTCACATGCCAGCCTGCCATCTGCAGGTAATATGGCAGCCGTTCAGCTGATTATTTGCCGCTCAAGTGCTGCGATTTTCGGTTACAGCTGTTTGCAATAAGGCAAAGCAAATTGCCAACAAACATCACAAAAGCACAAGCTGTAAATCTCTGCTGAGTGATAAATCTCTGTTAATGTAACAGCCCTGTCTGTTTACTTAAGTTATCCCAATGGCATGATAAGACTGTGACTGCTGTTTTCAAGCTATGGTGAGTAAATAAGTGAAAAGCCCCAGGCCATCGATTAGTGCAATAGATCTGATGCAATTGACAAATTCAATGAGTTAACATTTTACATTTTTGCACCAAAAGACCAAAAGGTAGATGTTTGTCTTCACAGCGTTCATGTTCAATATTGGTTGGGTGGAGTGCAGAGAGGATAATTGGGTGGGGCGATTACACGCTTTTCCTTCCATTAATTTAAGTAGAAAGAAAGATTCACATTTCACAATCACCGGACATCTCAAAGCACTTTACAGCCAATGACGTACTTTTGGAGTGCAGTCACCGTTGTAATGTGGGAAACACGGCAGCCAATTTGCGCACAGCAAACAGCAATGTGATAATGACCAGATAATTTGCTTCAGTGATATTGACTGAGGGATAAATATTATCCACGACACCGGGGATAATTTCCCTGCTCTTCTTCGAAATAGTGCAATGGGATCTTTTACATTCACCTGAGAGGGCAGGCGGGGCCTCGGTTTGAAGTCGCATTCGAAAGACGACACCTCGGACAGTGCAGCACTCCCTCAGCACGGCACTGGAGTGTCAGCCTGGATTTACGTGCACAAGACCCTAGAAGGAACACTGGGCCGACTCCATTATGGGCGCAGGAACCAACCCGCCCAAGTTTCCTGTCCGCGCTCTGCCCCGGCAATGCTCAATGGCGAGACAGTAAAGTCAAACAGCGGGAATTTCCTCAATGGGTTTTCCAGTCAGCTGCCACAGCTTTGGCAAAAGATTGGCATAATTCTCGTTTACACGTATATCCGGGTTTCCCCCTATATTCCGCCAAAGTTACGGCAACCCATTGAGAGAATCCCAGAAGAGCTTTCCAAAAAAAGATATACCCTAATACCTTTCTTTTTAGCCGGCAAATACTTCTTTACTCCGATGCACATAAGTTCTCAGTTCCAGCTGTGGCTCCAGGGGTAGCACACTCACCTCTGAATCAGACGGTTGTGGGTTCAAGTCCCTCTCTAGTGGCTTGAGCACATAAATCTTGGCTGACACTCCCAGTGCAGTGCTGAGGGAGTACTGCACTGCTGGAGGTGCTGTCTTTCAGATGAGAGATTAAAACAAAGGCCCTGTCTGCCCTCTCAGGTGGGTGTAAAAGATCCCATGGCACTATTTCAAAGTGTTATCCCCGGGTCCTGTTCAACATTTATCCCTTAATCAAAATGACAAAAAGCAGATTATCTGGTCATTATCACATTGCTGTTTGTGGGAGCTTGCTGTGTGCAAATTGGCTGCTGTGTTTCCCACACAACAACACTGACTACACTCTGAAAAGTACTTCATTAGCTGTAACGCTCTTTTGAGATGTCTGGTGGTTGTGAAAGGCGCTATATAAATGAAAGTATTTCTTTTAGGAAAACACATCTTTAACCCCAGGTTAGCTATCTATTAGGTCAGGTCAATATCCTCTTGCAGTCCTAACACAGCTAAAAATTAAAAAAAATTAAACTTCCAATATTGTATTTTTAATGCAGGAGCCAACTTGTCAAAGGTGCCTAAGGTAAACAAATCATTGCGCTTTGAGACAGAAATGGACCCTTTTCCATAGTTATCCCTGACCTAACAATGCTTGGCAGGCTTTGTCCCTTTACTTGTCTATACGTTTCAAACTGCTTCCGAACATTTCTGGTCTTGGCTCCAGCACAATTAATCACCATACTTCACAGAGAACGCAGTAAGATTTCTTTTAAACTTTGCTATCACACTAGATTACTTTCGCATCATCCGTCGTACTTCTATATATCCAAAATGTCGGAATTTCTCAAGGATATCTGTCGCGTAACATCACTTTTTGGGGGGGGTTCTTCTTTTCAATCAGACTGTTAAATTATCTCCCCCTACCTCTTTCAGTGCTTGTTAAGAATCCGTTCTTTTCGAACGCTCTCCACTTCTGACGAAGGGTCATTGACCCGAAACGTTAACTCTGCTTCCTCTCCACAGATGCTGCCTGATCTGCTGAGATTTCCAGCATTTTCTATTTTTATTCCAGATTCCAGCATCCGCAGTATTTTGCTTTTGAGTTCAACTATCTCAATTGTGAACACTTGCAGCAGATCGCAGAATTATCCCTCATCAAAATATTCCTACTGAACAGAGTTGACTGAAAATGCCTGAATCTTTTCTTTCAATATATTGGTGGCGGGGGGGAGACATCAACAGAATAACAAAGCACAAAGGCAAAGTACTTCAACATTTTAAAGCAAATCCTTTAGATTCCACTAACGTGGTAAAGGGCAAATTCCTGACTCAAGTCCTTTTCTTTCATAAAATAAAACGCACTCCACTATTCCATTATCAGCAACAAAATCCCATCAACCTTGAGCTCTGGCTTTTATTTTGTCTCACTTCCCACTTCAGCCAATCCATTGTGGCATTAGGAATCACAACAGTCTGACTTACTATTTCTTTATTTCTTCTGCTCAGGGCAAAAAATGCTCTGTCATTCCTCTCAGCCTTTTTGCCTTTCAATGAAACACAGTTACTTCAGTCCGTGAAATGTAAGAAAAAGGATTCTTTTTCTCACGGATGTTTTAGAGAATGGTGCGATGGGTAGTCAGTTACTAGAAGGTTTGTTTTATTCTGAGACAGACAGGGCGTGATTTCCCGGACCAGAGCGGTGTGAAAGGCGGTGGTGAGGTCTCTAGCGTTCTGCCGCTCCCGGTTTAGCGGTGGCGTGGAGCAGGACCACCGGAGAGAGCTGTGCAACGCCCCTGGTTGCGACACCGGCGTGAATTTGAGCCCCTGTCCGACCCGTCCACCCGGAAGTGCGCCCCGCATTGACCACCTGGGAAATCAGGGCGGTCCAGCATAGCCGGCGGCGGTGAGGAAGATGAAGTACTCTGAAGGTAAGTGCGAGTGTTTGTTCTTTTAATTTTTTTTTGTGATTTGAGCTGTGGTGGTGTGGGCAATATTTTGGGAAAGTTTTTGCGCTGTTTTTTTTTAAGTTCCCCCCCTCCCCGCCATGTGTCTCTCGGAGCGCTCCCGGCCCGGCTCCTTAGCTCCGGAGTTTCCCATCCTTGCTCCAAGAGAGGTGCACAATGCCTCCCTTAGCGCTGCGCCCCCTGACTCAAGGCCCAGATGCCCAAACGTAAGTGCAGGCAACTCTCGATTATCCGCACACGTGTGCAACGCAAAACCGTTGTTAACGGCATTTAAAATTTCGTGTGCGCGCTGCTGCAGCCGCTGTCTCTCGCGGCTGCCGCTGACATCGGAGTCCCTTCGGCCCGGGACAGCATCCGGCCGATGCGTTCGGAGTCCTTTCGGCCCGGGACGGCAGCACGCTCCGGAACCCCGGAACTAGACAACCCCCTCCTCGAGGCCACCTGCATGCATGCTGGTAATGTCCATGCTTAACTGCCTTGTTACTGTTTGTAGCTGATTGCACAGTATTTATTCTAACTTTAAATTCTAACTTTATAATGTCAACTCGCTTTAACGGTGAAATCATTTACCCGGCATAGCCCAATCCCCGAGGGACCCGGATAATCGAGAGTCACCTGTACCAAGACGCAAACTGTTCCAGGCCGGTAACATTCCCGACCCGCCGACATTATCGCCCAAAAACATAAAAGCCTAAAAACCAGACCTTAAGTTTTTACAAACATTCCAATGAATTTGCATTCCGAGATTCACAGATATCTGTAACCGGAGCTCAGCCTCGTGCCACCTGATGGCTCTGACTACCTTTTGATATTCCTTGTTTTCCCTGATCATGTTTTTTTGGTGTTGTTTCCCATGGATCAATGGTTCATAAGAACATAAGAATTCGGAGCAGGAGTAGTCTATACAGCCCCTTGAGCTTGCTCCACCATTCAATAAGATCATGGCTGATCTTCGACCTCAACTCCACTCTCCTGCCCGATCCCCATATCCCTTGATTCCCCTAGACTCAAAACTGTATCTATAACAGCCTTGAATATACTCAGCTGCTCAGCATCCCCAGCCCGTTGGAGTAGAGATTTCCAATGATTCCAATGAGTGAAGAAATCTCTCCTCATCTCAGTCCTAAATGGCTGATGGCTTGGAGTGGGCAGAGGAAACGTTTCAAGGACACCCTCAAATTCTCCTTGATTAAATGCAACATCGCATCGACACCTGGGAGTTCCTGGCCAAAGACCACCCTACGTGGAGGAAGAGCATCTGGGAGGGCACAGAGCACCTCAAGTCTCATTGCCGAGAGCATGCAGAAATCAAGCGCAGGTAGCGGAAGGAGTGTGCGGCAAACCAGACTCCCCACCCACCCTTTCCTTCAATGACTGTCAGTCCTACCTGTGACAGAGACTGTAATTCCTGTATTGGACTGTTCAGTCACCTGAGAACTTACTTTTAGAGTGGAAGCAAGTCTTCCTCAATTTCGAGAGACTGCCGATGATGATGATGATGAAATGGCCGACCCCTTATCCTCAGACTATGCCCCCCTAGTTCTAGACTCTTCAGCCAGGGGAAACAACCTGTCGAACCCCCTCAGAATCTTATGTGCTTCAATGAGATCATCTCTCATTCTTCTAAACTCCAGAGAGTATAGACCCATTCTACTCAAAGGGCTCCTTCAACTTGAGTTTTCAATAGAACATAACTTAAAGTGAGTTTATAAAAAAGCCGAACACTTCAAATGCTGGCAATCTGACACGAAAACAGAATATGCTGGAAATACGTAGGACATGTGAGGAGAATGGATGTAGACTCCTCCTCGGAACTGAACAATAAGAGGTGGAGTGGTTTATTAATATGCTGTGTAGCCTCCTCTGTGGATTGCTGTGGGAGCTGAAATATGGCGTCAGCAGAATCTGTGCACACATCAGCCTGTTTTGGTTTTCCAGATGAAAATTCATGTTTTGATTATGTCAAATTACTTTTTGCATCTACACTTAACAACCCATGTCCATGAAATGCTCCACAGGACAGTAATTGATGCTACCTTCAGCACGTGTTACATAAGAACATAAGAACATAAGAACATAAGAAATAGGAGCAGGAGTATGCCATACAGCCCCTCGAGCCTGCTCCGCCATTTAATACGATCATGGCTGATCCGATCATGGACTCAAATCCTGTCATATATGCAACTGTCATTGTAACCCATGTATAAACTGACCTAAGTTGTACATCATGAGAACACTGACCACTAGGTGGTGAACTTGTGGGAGATATTCCTAACCTGGACTTTCAGGTATAAAAGGGGAAACTCCACCCACCTTCTTCACTTCAGTGCTGGCTAATAAATGTTACTGGTCACAGAGTGATCTTCTCGCAAGTATGGACCTCGTGTGCATTTGTACTGTATAGAAAGGACATATTATTGGCGATGAGAAACTTGGATTTAAACCACACGAGTATGGCCACTAGCAGCACAGACGAGAGGTACTGTGTTGGTGATGATTGGGACGATTTTATTGAGAGACTACAGCAAAGTTTCGTCACTAAGGAATGACTGTGACAGGATTTGGCCGACAAACACAGAACTCATCTCCCGACGGTTTGTGGATCCAGGACGTACTCCCTGATGAAGGACCTTCTAGTGCCAGAGAAGCCGCGGACAAGACTTTTGAAGAGTTCAGTAAGTTGATCGGGAAACACTTTAAACCGGCGAGCAACATGCACATGGCGAGACAACGGTTTTACACGCACCAGCAGCGAGAAGGGCAAAGCGTTCCAAACTTCGTGGCAGACCTCCGGCGACTGGGGAGCTTATGTAAGTTCCCAGATGCATGCAGAGCGGAGATGCTGTGAGACTTTTTTATTGAGGGCATCGGGCATGCTGGGGTTTTCAGGAAACTGATTGAGACCACAGACTTGACCCTGGAAATGGTGGCTTTGATGGCCCAGACATTTATCTCAGGGGAGCAAGAGACCAGAATGATGTTTGACAAAAATCTTGATTTAAATGCAGCAAATGGACAGGGAATAAACATTGTTAACACGGCACACAGTTCTCCAGGCAGACAGGGACAATCGGACATGCCCAAGCATGTAGTCGAACCCAAACAGGAAATTCAACTGAGACAATGGCTAGCTGAATGGCGATTCATGCCATCGCAAGGGACAATGAGACCAGTAATGGGGCCATCAACACCTGTCAATGGTGCGCTTAAGAACAGTTACAGAGACAGTCAGAGACGATCGACTGGTAATGGACCTTTTGTTTCCAACAACGGCTCATGTTGGAGGTGTGGAGGCAAACACACAGACAGAGCTTGCAGGTATTAACATTATACCTGCACAAACTGCATCGTCAGCGGTCACTTAGCACGTATGTGCAGGAAGCCTGCAGCCAGGTTGACGTACGAGGAGGACAGGCCCGATGTAAGCCCTACAAGGCCAAATGGACACTGGGGGAAATCACTGGAAGCTATAGTTCAGCGAGTTCATGTGGGGCACATATACAGTTCATACTCCAGGATGCCATCGATAATGATGAAAGTGCTTCTCAATGGCATCCCGGTATCAATGGAGCTAGACACGGGGGCCAGCTAGTCCCTGATAAGTATCAAACAGTTCGACAAGTTGTGGGCGTCCAAGGTCAGTTAGTGCCGATTGACGTACAGCTACGGGATGGTAGAATAGGAAGCACTTGCATGTGTAATATGCAGTAAACAAAATGCAGCAGTACCAGTCCGGACAGGCCTGAGGTACCGCGAACAGCAAACACTCAGGCCAGTGCCTAACAACCGGAGCCCCAACTCAGGCGCTCTGCAAGGGAGCGTAAACCACAAGAGAGACTTAACCTGTGATCACAATAAGACTTTTGGGGGGGAGGTGATGTCATGTATTCAACTGTCATTGTTACCCATGTATAAACTGACCTAAGTTGTACATCGTGAGAACAGTGACCACTAGGTGGTGAACTTATGGGAGACACTCCTAAACTGGACCTTCAGGTATAAAAGGGAAAGCTTCACCCACCTTCTTCACTTCAGTGCTGGCTAATAAAGGTTACTGGTCACAGAGTGACCTTCTCTCAACTATGGGCCTCGTGTGCATTTGTACTCTATAGTAAGGACATATTTGATCCACTTCCCTGCCCCTCCCCATAACCCCTTAATCCCTTATCGGTTAAGAAACTGTTTATCTCTGTCTTAAATTTATTAAATGTCCCAGCTTCCACAGCTCTTTGAGGCAGCGAATTCCACAGATTTACAACCCTCTGAGAGAAGAAATTCCTCCTCATCTCAGTTTTAAATGGATGGCCCCTTATTCTAAGATTATGCCCACTAGTTCTAGTCTCCCCTATCAGTGGAAATATCCTCTCGGCATCCACCTTGTCAAGCCCCCTCATAATTTTATACGTTTCGCAAAGATCGCCTCTCATTCTTCTGAATTCCAATGTGTAGAGGCCCAACCTCCTCAACCTTTCCTCATAAGTCAACCCCCTCATCTCCGGAATCAACCTGGTGAACCTTCTCTGAACTGCCTCCAAAGCAAGTATATCCTTTCGTAAATATGGAAACCAAATGCACGCAGTATTCCAGGTGTTGTTAGTTAAAAACAAAGGGCTAATGATTTGGTACTGCCCCGTTTACACTCATGAGGCGTGAGACTTTGCACCAAGCGCACAAGTCTCGCCTCTCGCGAGAAATTGGGCTTACCGTCCCCAAACGGAAGTGGATTGCTAAATCAAGCGCTCCACTTCCTTTCAGGGGCAGTAGCGGGGCGGACGGTACGGGAGCAAGGCGCGCAGCGCAACAACGCTACGCACTGGGCCGCGAAGGACGGACTCTTCCCTGAATTAAAGGGAAGGGCCCAAGCTGCAGTGCCTGCAGCAAAAAAATGGTTCCTACCTGGACCACCGGGGAGCGGGAGAGCCGCACTAACAGCCCGGCACTCAGGCAGATCGCGGCAGCGAGCTCGCGTCCAAATCGGCAACGGGGCACACAAGCAAATCGGTCATTTGGTATCACCAACAGCAGCCCGCCTCCCCTTTAACTTTCGCCCCGCTAGCAGCCGGCCACCCGGAACGCGTCCCTTGAACCTGTTGCTGTCATCGCCCGGCATAGCTTCAGGCGGCGATACCCAATTGAGGGTTTGTGACGCCAACGGTGTGCTGCACACGGCGATGATGTCAGCATCACCGACGCAGCGGAGTGGGGCGCTACGTGTTACCGCCGCCGCTTAATCTCCCGCCGAATTTAGCGGGAGTCGTCAGCGGCGCCACGCCCGGTTGCAAAGTCATTTGCGCCCTGAGGCGCAAGTGACCCAAATTTCTCCCCCAAAGCTCCCATTCTGAAGCACCTACATAGATCATGTTGCTACTATTCCCATTTGATTTTACAGTTGTCAGTCGCTTAGTTAAACTAAGTGGACTCAGTAAACAACAACAAACAACAATGTGCATTGATATAGTGCCTTTAATGCAATAAACATCCCACCGAGCTTCCCAGGAAAGTTATCAGACAAAATTTGGCACCGAGCCACTAGGATTCTGTGCTGGCTCAACTCAAAATTAGTGATCGATAAAAAAAATCAAATTGAATTTCCTGCTTCTGGCAGAAAATGTCTGGGAATGGGTTCCTCGTTACAGGGAGTGAATGCATGAGCAGTCTCTACTTGCTGTTACAATGTTCACAGGAGCCTACTGAATGGGTAGCAATTCATTTCATTGGTTTCCATTTTTAATTCTGAGCCAGAGAATTGAAGCCTTGCAACTTTTTTTCTTAAGTTCGTCATTCCTGGCTATTCTGAATAAGCAGAGAGGCCGAATAAACTTTTTAAATTATGCACAGTATTACCATAACTGTAATGAAGAGCATTGTTATCATCCTTTCCAAAATATTCGCTGTGAAACCTTATAATATGAATCACCATTTCTTTTTGACTGCACTTATGAGTTCAAATTGAGAAATTTTTCCCAGTTAAGAGGTTGAACTTCTCAGAATCCCGGCTTATCGAGCCAAATGGCCTCCTACTGCTGCAACCCGTTCGATGATTCAATGAATCAGGGCTAAGTTTTCACGGCACTGGGTAGCTATTTTTGGAGAAATATAATGGGGGCCAATTTTCCACATTGCCGATTTTTGGCGCAGTTGTAGAGGTGATGCAGTTGTAGTGGCCGACTGCGCCAAAAAAACAAAGTTGGCAGTTTCGCCGCAGTAAATTTTGAATTTGGCGTGGCGCAGATTGTCCTTAAGCTCCGTGGGTGGAGCTAAAGGTCTGCACCAAAAAACTGAGGTTGCCAGGGTAACGAGGGCTGAGGCTGAGGCTGGAAAGTGAAACATACACAAGACATATCAGCAGTCCCTCGGGATTGAGCAAGAACTCTTAGCATGAGTTCTTAGGTGGCTGTACAGTCCAATATGAGAACCATAGTCTCTGTCACAGGTGGGACAGATAGTCGTTGAGGGAAAGGGAGGGCGGGGAGCCTGGTTTGCCGCACGCTCCTTCCGCTGCCTGCGCTTGATTTCTGCATGCTCTCGGCGACGATACTCGAGGAGCTCAGCGCCCTCCTGAATGCACTTCCTCCACTTGGGGCGGTCTATGGCCAGGGGCTCCCAGCTGTCAGTGGGGATGCCACACTTTTATCAGGGAGGCTTTGAGGGTGTCCTTGTAACGTTTCCTCTGCCCGCCTTTGGCTCATTTTCCGTGGACGAGTTCCGAGTAGAGCGCTTTTGGAGTCTCGTGTCTGGCATGCAAACTACGTGGCCTGCCCAGCAGAGCTGATCAAGTGTGTGGTCAGTGCTTCAATGCTGGGGATGTTGGCCTGGACGAGGACGCTAACGTTTGTGCGTCTGTCCTCCCAGCGGATTTGCGGGATCTTGCGGAGACACCGCTGGTGATATTTCTCCAACGACTTGAGGTGTCTACTGTGCATGGTCCACGTGTCTGAGCCATACAGGAGGGCGGGTATTACTACTATACCCGTAGTAATACAAGACATAAGCAATTGTAGAGCACCTGTGCCACTGCTATCCCGGGCCGAAGGGCCTCCCGTCCCCTGGTGCCAGTGTCATTCCATTACAGCAAGAATAACCATACACAACGGCTGTTAGTTGTTTGAACTGAGCTCCATGCTTAATTTGAAGGAACTGCTTTCCATCATCCTCAACTGCCTCCAGGCAGCGCATTGTACAAATATCAATGGCAACTTGCACAAGCAATTTTCTGTTTTTGCCACAAGCCTCTTCACATTAGGAGGTACCGTTCCGATCCCAGGGCTGAAAGGCTCCCCCACCGTCCCCGCCGCTGCTATCCTGGGCCCTGGAACTCGATCTTCTGCACCAATTTTCTTAAGTTGACGTAAGGTTTTTCAGGATAGTGCACTGCGTCTTTTTTTTTTAAATCGTAGTTGACGAAACTCGTTCAAAGGCCCCAAAATGGCACAGCCAGCAGGTTGTGCCTCCAGTGACATCAAAAAATCTGGAACTAGAATAAAAAATCGTTCGGATGTAGTTTACGATGGCGCAGAAACTTTGGCGAAACTTGCAGATTCTGGTTTGCTCCAAAAATGACAGTGGACACCAAATAAACGGCACGGATTGGTGGCGAAAATTGAGCCCGAATTAGGATTAACTTTCCTCAGGCTTTACCTCCGGGGGTTCAGTCAATTCACAGACACAAAGCAAAAGATAACGCAGCGAAGATCCAAAATAAGGAAAGAGCTGGAATCGGTGCAAGAACTCAAAGGCCGTCCAATAAGACAAAGGCGTCATCACCACACCTCGCATTTAATTTCTTTGGCTCCATGCTTGGTGTACTACGAAAGTAGCAGCACTGACAATGTTTATCTTTTAAATCTTTTCATTACCTCTATCCACTTTAAATTTTTTTAATTTGTTCTTTTGCTTCAGCGACTATTGGGGGAGACTTTCTTCTACCCTGCACCTGGCCAATCAGTGGGAGCTCTACCCTGCAACTGGCCAATCAGTGGGAGTGCTACCCATGCCAATCAGTGGGAGTGGTACCCTGGCCAATCAGAGGGAGTGCTACTCTTGCCAATCAGAGGGAGTGCTACAATGGCCAATCAGAGGGAGTACTACCCTGGCCAATCAGAGTGAGTGCTACCCTGGCCAATCAGAGTGAGTGCTAACCTCGCCAATCTGTGGGCGTGCTACCCTGGCCAATCAGCGGAAGTGCTACCCTGGCCAATCAGAGGGAGAGCTACTCCGGCCAATCAGAGGGCGTGCTACCCATGCCAATCAGTGGGAGTGGTATCCTGGCCAATCAGAGGGAGCGCCACCCTTGCCAATCAGAGGAAGTGCTACAATGGCCAATCAGAGGGAGTGCTACAATGGCCAATCAGAGGGAGTGCTAACCTCACCAATCAATGGGAGTGCTACCCTGGCCAATCAGTGGGAGTGGTATCCAGGCCAATCAGAGGGAGTGCTAGCCTTGTCATTCAGAGGGAGTGCTACAATGGCCAATCAATGGGAGTGGTACGCTGGCCAATCAGTGGGAGTGCTACCCTGACCAATCAGAGGGAGTGCTACCCTGGCCAATCAGAGGGAGTGCAACCCTGGCCAATCAGCAGGAGTGCTACAATGCCAATTCGAAATTAATGCTCATGAAACCCTCTGGAGATTTTGAATCGAGCAACTTTCATTCTTAAAGTCCACGTTTAATGCTGAATCTTGTACATGTAGATTAAGCTGCAGGCTTATGTCCTACTGCACTCTCACTGTAACTATTTGTTTTCATACATCATAGACAAGGCTGCTGGTTTTCAGCTGTGACAGGAAAACAATTTGAACGACAGAATGTGGTCTCCAAATCAAAAGGTAAAAATCCTGAAATCCTTTGTAACAAAAAAGGAACTTATTTATTTACCTGAAGGCAGTGATCAGAGTCTTACATTCCTGGGCATTTTGTAACTGTTGGACATCTTTGAGGTTGTATCAGTGTTTGCAGGTTTTCCAGTTAGACATGTGTGCAAATAGAAAGAGGAAATTTGGAGAGCAGATCACAAACCCACAAATTCACCCGTTCCCACCTCCACAGTGGAGGCTGCTAACTTCCAGCAACGTACAAATCCAGAGAAAGATATTATAAAGAATTCCTTCTGCTTGATCCAAAAGATAGTTTTAGAAATGCATAAATTGTATTTAAGTTTAGAATACCTTGCAGTTTTCAAACTATGGCATGGAAGGTTTTGAGTAGTCAGAAGTTTTTTCTAAAGGCACCATTGCTCACGGTTTGATGTCGAGAGTCTGTGCACTAAGTACTGAAACATGAAAAAGCAAAAATGCATTGGAGTAGAAATTCAGCTTGGGGCTGTGGTGCAAATATTTTTTTAAAGTGTTCCTGGGATGAGGACGTCACTGGCAAGAACAGCATTTATTGCCCATTCCTAATTGCCCTTGAGAAGGCGGTGGTGATCTGCATTCTTGAACCGTTGCAGTCAGTGTGGTGAAGATGCTCCCACAGTGCTGTTAGTGAGCGAGTTCCAGGATTTTGACCCAGCGGCAATGAAGGAAGGGCGATATATTTCCAAGTCAAGATGGTGTATGACTTGGAATAGAAAGAAAGAAAAACTTGCGTTTATATAGCACCTTTCACGATCATCGGACCTGTCAAAGCGCTTTAAAGCCGATGAAGTACTTTTTGGAGTGTAGGCACTGTTGTAATGTAGGAAACCCGGCAGCCAATTTGCACACAGCAAGCTCCCACAATCAGCAAAGTGATAATGACCAGATAATCTGTTTTTGTTATGTTGATTGAGGGATAAATATTGGCCAGGACACTGGGATATAACTCTTCGAAATAGTGCCATGGGACCTTTCACATCCACGTGAGAGAGCAGACGGGGCCTCGGTATAACATCTCATCCAAAAGACGGCACCTATGACAGCGCAGCTCAGCGCTGCACTGGAGTGTCAGCCTAGATTTATGTGCTCAAGTTCTTGGAGTGGGAGCTGAACCCACAACCTTGTGACGCAGAGTCGAGAGTGCTGCCCACTGAGCCACAGCTGATGCTGGCAGGGAACGTGGAGGTGGTGGTATTCCCATGAGCCTGCTACCCTTGTCCTTGGTGGTCGTGGTCGCGGGTTTGGGTGGTGCTGTTGTCGAAGCCTTGGCGAGTTGCGGCCATGTTGCCTGTTATACTTCCCCTGGCATCAACAGCACTGGATATCGGGTGGGGCGTGTAACATGCCATTTCTTTTGTGCTCATGCAAAAGGTTAATTTCTACCCCATTAACGCACTGGGCTTGAGCTTCTGCAAGGATTCTCCCAACAGTCTGCCTTAACTTCAGTGGAATGTCTGCAGAAACCGCCAGAGACATTATGTTAAGGCATAAATATTACGGTGGACCTCAGCAGAAATTCAAGTCAGTTATCATAGAATCATAGAATCATAGAAATTTACAGCACGGAAGGAGGCCATTTCGGCACATCATGTTCGTGTCATCCGACCAACAGCTATCCAGCCTAATCCTACTTTCCAGCTCTCGGTCCGTAGCCCTGCAGGTTACAGCACTTCAAGTGCACATCCAAGCACCCCTTAAATGTGGTGAGGCTTTCTGCCTCTATCACCCTTTCAGGCAATGAGTTCCAAACCCCCACCACCCTCTGAGTGAAGACATTTCCCCTCATATCTCCTCTAAACCTCCTACCAATTAGTTTAAATTGACGTCCCTTGGTTGTTGACCCCTCTGCCAAGGAAATAGATCCTTCTTATCCGCTCTATCTAGGCCCCTCATAATTTTATACACCTCAATAAGGTCTCCCCTCAGCCTCCTCTGTTCCAAGAAAAAACAAACCCAGTCTATTCAGTCTTTCCTCATAGCTAAAATTTTCCAGACCAGGCAACATCCTCGTAAATCTCCTCTGTACTCTCTCCAGTGCAATCACATCTTTCCTGTAATGTGGTGACCAAAACTGCACACAGAACTCTAGCTGTGGCCTTACTAGTGTTTTGTAGAGTTGAAGCATAACCTCCCCGATCTTGTCTTCTAAGCCTCGACTAATAAAGGCAAGTATTCCGTATACCGTCTTCACCACCTTACCTACCTGGTCTGCTACCTTCAGGGATCTGTGGACCAGCACTGTAGGATTATCTCCAACCAGAGTGTCACACATTTATGATCTAATGCTTGTTAAAAAAGTCCAGAATTCTGTAAGTGATAAAGTGTTGTTCTTGCAGTGAACTACAATTAAATTAAAATGTATGACAGGAAGAATGACAAAGCCACAGTAAATGGAAAGCCCATAAACTGGATCACAAAAACATTCTATTAGCATTTGGTACAGGTATGTCCATCTTGATTGATTATGGATTGAATCTCGGTTAATTACCATTTTTTCTCCTGCTTTCTGTTAGTTGCTTCACTGCTCCACTTCAGTCAGAGCAGCCTTCAGTTTAACATGGATAACATCTCTACGCTTTCATTAATCAACCGTTTTCGTTCAGCAGAACATTTTAGAAACAGGAACATTTACTGAGTCTTAACATTTAAACTGAAGGGCAGACCCACAGTATCGACGGTGACGGATTGAGAAAGAAGATGTAGATATATGCGGGTGGGGTGAGGAACCCCCTAGCTCTCTTCAAATGGTATATTCTGCTGCCTCAAGATGTTTGAGTTGGTGGAAGTGCTCAACACTGGACAGAGGGACATGGGATTGGCTGGGAAAGTGGAGTTGAGGTAGAAGATCAGCCATGATCTTATTGAATGGTGGAACAGGCTCAAAGGACCGTATGGACTATTCCTGCTCCTATTTCTTATAGTCACTCACTGGTGGCAATTTTTGACTTTGTGTGATAGTGTAAAGCAGGTGATAGCGAGTTGGGAGCTCGGTTTACATCTCTTCTGAATCTTACTTCCATTGAAAAGCATCCTCTTAATTTTGATGACGTAACGCACTCACATCTGTTTCGCTCTTCATCTAATTTGAGGTGACTTACTTTACGGCGCTGGTACATAAGAACTTAAGAACATAAGAATTAGGAGAGGAGTAGGCCATCTAGCCCCTCGAGCCTGCTCCGCCATTCAATAAGATCATGGCTGATCTGGCTGTGGAATCAGCTCCACTTACCCGCCCTCTCCCCGTAACTCTTAATTCCCTTATTGGTTAAAAATGTATCTATCTGTGATTTGAATACATTCAATGAGCTAGCCTCAACTGCTTCCTTGGGCAGAGAATTCCACAGATTCACAACCCTCTGGGAGAAGAAATTCCTTCTCAACTCGGTTTTAAATTGGCTCCCCCATATTTTGAGGCTGTGCCCCCTAGTTCTAGTTTCCCCGACCAGTGGAAACAACCTCTCTGCCTCAATCTTGTCTATCCCTTTCATTATTTTAAATGTTTCTATAAGATCACCCCTCATCCTCTTGAACTCCAACGAGTAAAGACCCAGTCTGCTCAACCTATCATCATAAGGTAACTCTTTCATCTCCGGAATCAGCCTAGTGAATCGTCTCTGTACCCCCTCCAAAGCTAGTATATCCTTCCTTAAGTAAGGTGACCAAAACGGCACGCAGTCTCCAGGTTCAGCCTCACTAATACCCTATACAGTTGCAGCGGGACCTCCCTGCTTTTGTACTCCAGAGTGGTGCTACTGAGGGTATGTGTGGGCAGGTAGTCTGTAGATCATGAAGGTAGGGTAGGGCAAGGCAAGGGAAGGATTTCAGAGTTACGTTGAGAAACCTGAGGTCAGTTGACTTCGGCACAGAGAGTCTGGGAGGGGGTGGAGAGAAACAGGCTAATAGAGGTACAGAACGTTGTGAGGGTGAGGCCAAAGTGTATGACATTTTGAATGTGTTGTGGTCTATGGAACATAGAAACATAAGAAATAGGACCAGCAGTAGGCCATTCGGCTCCTCGAGCCTGCTCCGCCATTCTATAAGATCATGGCTGATCTGATCTTGGCCTCAGCTCTACTTCCCTGCCTGCTACCCATAACCCTTGACTCCCTGATCTTTCAAACATTTGTCTATCTCTACCTTAAATATATCCAATGACCCAGTCTCCACAGCTCTCTGGGGCAGAGAATTTAACAGATTTACGACCCTCTGAGAGAAGAAATTCCTCCTCATTTCAGTTCTAAATGGGTGACCCATTATTCTTAAATTATGCCCCCTAGTTCTAGATTCCCCCAGGAGTGGAAACATCCTCTCTGCATCTAACATGTCAAGCCCCCTGTCAGTATCTTATGTTACAATAAGATCAACTCTCATTCTTCTAAACTCCAATGAGTATATGCCCAACCTATCTTCATAAGTCAACCCCTTCATCTCAGGAATCAACCTAGTGAACCTTTTCTGAACTGCCTCCAATGCAAATATAACCTTCCTTAAATAAGAATAACAAGAGGCCGAAATTCAGCGCCCCCGAAGGTTTGGGCGGCCGATCGGAAAAAATCGATCGTCCGCCGCATTCGGGTACTTTTCCGTCCCCGAACCATATTCAGCTCGGTGGGGTGGGGGAGTTTGGGTGGCGCTCACTTCTGCCGGAAATGGCGGGGTGAAGCCGCTGTAAAGGTAGGTTTCCAGTGTTGAGGTCAGACAAGAAGCAAAGAGTAGGAGTAAATGGGGACTTTTCAGAATGGCAGGCAGTGACTAGTGGGGTACCGCAAGGTTCTGTGCTGGGGCCCCAGCTGTTTACACTGTACATTAATGATTTAGACGAGGGGATTAAATGTAGTATCTCCAAATTAGCGGATGACACTAAGTTGGGTGGCAGTGTGAGCTGCGAGGAGGATGCTAAGAGGCTGCAGAGCGACTTGGATAGGTTAGCTGAGTGGGCAAATGCATGGCAGATGAAGTAGAATGTGGATAAATGTGAGCTTATCCACTTTGGTGGTAAAAACAGAGAGACAGACTATTATCTGAATGGTGACAGATTAGGAAAAAGGGAGGTGCAACGAGACCTGGGTGTCATGGTACATCAGTCATTGAAGGTTGGCATGCAGGTACAGCAGGCGGTTAAGAAAACAAATGGCATGTTGGCCTTCATAGCGAGGGGATTTGAGTACAGGCGCAGGGAGGTGTTGCTACAGTTGTACAGGGCCTTGGTGAGGCCACACCTGGAGTCTTGTGTACAGTTTTGGTCTCCTAACTTGAGGAAGGATATTCTTGCTATTGAGGGAGTACAGCGAAGGTTCACCAGACTGATTCCCGGGATGGCGGGACTGACATATCAAGAAAGACTGGATCAACTGGGCTTGTATTTACTGGAGTTCAGAAGAATGAGAGGGGATCTCATAGAAACGTTTAAAATTCTGATGGGTTTAGACAGGTTAGAAGCAGGAAGAATGTTCCCAATGTTGGGGAAGTCCAGAACCAGTGGTCACAGTCTAAGGATAAGGGGTAAGCCATTTAGGACCGAGATGAGGAGAAACGTCTTCACCCAGAGAGTGGTGAACCTGTGGAATTCTCTACCACAGAAATTTGTCGAGGCCAATTCACTAAATATATTCAAAAAGGAGTTAGATATAGTCCTTACTACTAGGAGGAATCAAGAGGTATGGGGAGAAAGTAGGAATGGGGTACTGAAGTTGCATGTTCAGCCATGAACTCACTGAATGGTGGTGCAGGCTCGAAGGGCCGAATGGCCTACTCCTGCACCTATTTTCTATGTTTCTATGTTTCTATAACTGGGTCACGTTTGGTTGCTCTACCAATCTCTTCAGCTGTGACTGGCAGTTCATCAATGTATGAAAAATAAAACACCTCTTCCCTGTCAGGTGTAACTTGTGATGGGGAAGGCAATCTAGACATAGCAACAGCATTACTGTGATCAGCTAATCGTCTGTATTCAATATCATATGTACATGCTGACAAAATCAAAGCCCATCTCTGCATTCGGGCTGCAGTTAATGTTGGAACTGGAGACTTTGGATGGAGGATTGCTGTCAGGAGATTTTGGTTCATAACGATGGTAAACTTACGACCATGCAAGTATTTGTGGAACTTCTTGACCCCAAAAATTAATGCCAAAGCTTTCCTTTCGATTTGCGCATAATTACGCTCACTGGCACTGAGAGTGCATGAAGCAAAAGCAATTGGTCTCTCCTTTCTACTACGTAATACATGAGAGATTACTGTCCCAACTCCATACAGTGAGGCATCACATGCTAGCTTGATCTCCTCAGATACTTCATAGTGAACTAACATGGTGCTCTCTACCAATTTGCTTTTACACTCTTTGAATGCTATATTGCATTCTTCTGACCACTTCCAATGGACCTGTTTTTTCAATAGTTCATTCAGTGGATGTAATACTGTACCCAAATTTGGTAGGAACTTCCCACAATAGTTCAAAAGACCCAAGAATGAACGAAGTTCAGTGACATTCTTGGGAGTGGGTGCATTTCTGATTGCATCCAGCTTTCCCATGGTTGGATGTAAACCATCTTTGTCTACTCTGTACCCTAAGTACTCTACTGAGTTTTGAAATAACTCACACTTACGAGCAGACACTCGTACTTTGTGCTTCTCTAGCCGTTTGAGGACTTCATTCAAGATGTTATTATGAATTTGCCGATTTGGTGCTGAAATGAGTATGTCATCTAAATAACATACTATCCCTTCAATACCTTGCAAAATCTGGTTCATCACCCCTTGGAATATGGCAGGCACGGAAGACACTCCAAACGGTAGCCTATTAAATTGATATAGGCCTAGATGAGTATTTATAATCAAGCATGACTTGGACTCCTCATCTAGTTCAAGCTGTAAGTAGTCATTCGTAAGATCCAACTTTGAGAATATCTGACCATCTGTCAGTGTTGTGAACAAATCTTCTACATTTGGCAACGCATTGGGAACATTACCCTCTCGAACCTGGTTTATGGTTACTTTATAATCACCACACAATCTTAGCTTACCATCGGACTTAGACTACACCCATTGTTGTTGTACCTAATTACATCGATCTATCTTAGAAATAATGTTCTCAGTCTCTAGTCTTTTGAGTTCCTGCTCAACTTTCTCCTTGAATGCATATGGTACGGAATGTGGCTTGCAGTAAACCGATCTAGTGTCCTTCTGTACCCTGACACTCGCCTTGAAGCCTTGGATTGGACTGACCGTTTCGCAGAACATCTTTGGATAATTCTTGATGACATCATCCTTTGATGCAAATCTCATTTCATCACGAAAAATCTCACTCCAATCCAGCTTCAGTGATCCCAACCAATTTCTTCCTCGTAAGACAGGCTTGTCTCGTTTCACTACTATTAGAGGCAAGTTCTGAAATTGATCCTTGTATTTCACTGGTACGGTGATATGACCTACCACAGGAATTTTCTCTTCCGAGTAGCCTCGCAGCTCTATCTTGGATTCTCCAGTGGGAAATCTTGCAATTTGTCGAGGTATAGCAACTCCAGTACTACACCACGGATGCACCAGTGTCGATTTCCACGGGTATCTTGATTCCTGCGACATCTATGTGGATTATGATACTTTTCGAATCGCTGTCCGTTAACCTTGTGCTCATGACGTTTAGATCTAACATTTCCTCATCCTGTTGTTTTTCTTCCATGCTAAATAGTTTCTGGGGATTTCTACTCAAAGCGTTGAAAGCTGGTTTACCCTTCAGTCGGCATGCCTTCGCAAGATGCCCAGTTTTCCTGCAGACGAAACACTCTGCCTTCACATATGGACAACTTTGAGCAATATGTTGTCCCAGGCACTGATAGTAGGACTTCAATGCTCTGTTATCATTGCCAGTTTCTGAGACTTTGGGGCCTAACCGCCTTTTACTTTGAACCTTTGGTTTTCTTTGGTTAACTGATCTCATATTCCGAAACAATAACTTTCAGCAATTTCCAAGGGCACGGGGCTGTAATGCTGGTCTTACTTAGTTAGAATCTGATTAAGAGTTGTGTTCTTTGGCTTGACAGGCAGAAGCACATTTTTTAAGGTTTCATACACCTCGGGCCCTGCTTCAGTTAAGAAAATAGCCCTTTGTCATTCCAACACCACCCGGTTATGGTTTTCATCATTGGGAACTTCGATGATATTATTTGTGGTGAAAAACATTTCTAGCTGATCCACATAGGCTCTGAAACTTTCACGGTAGCAGTGAAATTCCCCCAAATGCCCTATTACCCCCATAGGCGTGGCCATCTGGACTCTGGCAGTTCAAACAAGTGTGTTTGTAATTTACCTCAGATTTGTAACTGTTAATCAAAACAGAAAAGCTCTCAAAGTCTCTCTGTTGGCTGGCCGAATCCTTCACCAACAAAAATCTCAGCTTTGTTTTATCCGTGTAATCCCATCGTCGTTGCCATTGTGATTTTTCCAGAGAGCACACAGCACACACAACCTTTAAGATGGCAGAAGCTTCCAGAAGTCTCCAGTCAGTTGACCTGGCCTCTTTATTATAAACAGCACTGGCTGCAGTAGCACAGGAGTCCACAGTGGAGCTACAGACGTTACAATCCTCTAAGGGACCAACATTTACTTTAGAAGGTTGAGGCAGGGTAGCTCGCTAGGACAGCTTTGGAAAATGACAGAGCTAGTGGAATTAAACTCATCTTGAGGTTGAATAGAACATTGACATTTCACACCTACTGGCTCAGCTTGAGGGGCAGGCAGGGAGGTTGCTGCAGTCAGGGCCGGAAGCCAGTAGCTGCGAGTTGGAGATGAAGAGAATGCCTTTGATTTTTGCTGACATTAAGCTCTGGGATGCTATTTAGTACCAATCTTTGACAATTAGCCCTGGAGTGAGAGTACTTACATTAAATATTGGCACTGTTTCCTCCTCCCTTCTTTCCCCTTCATTAATCTGAGTGACATGCGCTGTGACAGTACAATAGTCAATGAATTCTCTGCCTCCAGCAGCAGCAGCAGATGCTCTCTGTTCATGCAGTGTTGCAATTCTGTGACCATATGGCTCCATATAAGAAAAGCGTACCTTGCAGAGATGCGGAACTTATACATTTGAACGTGGAGCTTATTCTTTGACAGCACCTCCTAAACCCGTGACCTCTACCAACGAGAAGGACAAGGGCAGCAAGCACATGGGAACACCACCCCCTCCAAGTTCCCCTCCAAGTCACACACTTTGTCGTTGTGTCAAAATCCTGAACTCCCTCCCTAACAGCACTGTGGGAGTACCTTCACCACACGGACTGCAGCGGTTGAAGAAGGTGGCTCACCACCACCTACTCAAGGGCAATTAGGGATGGGCAATAAATGCTGGCCTTGCCATCGATGCCCATATCCCATGAACGAATAAAGAAAAACATCACTGAACTACAGAAACTTGGCTAACTTTTTGGACATTACTTAAACTGTGAGAGAACTCACGTGGACCTGGATTTCAGATGGCGCATGATCCCCCTGACAGTCTTTGCTCCACACCTCAGTGTTGCCAAAGAGACATATTGGACAGTATGTATTTCACAAACAAAAAAAGTTCCTATCATTAACATTCATGTGTATTATCAGGTAAAAACAAAATGCTGAAAACACGCAAAAAGTCAGCCAACATCTGTGGCGAGAAACGATGGGGTGACATTTCAGACAAAGCCTTCTTCAGCACGAAGACTGAAAGATAGACCAGTATTTGCAATGAATTCGAAAGACGAAGAGGGAACAGGAAAGTCCAAATCAGTTGAATGACTTGCATCCTGCTTAAAGAAAAGCAGGAGATTGTTAGCTGATATATATTTTTTTTAAATCTCAGTCCGGCAATAGGAAGAAGCACCTTAAGAAACCCCGAGTTACAGTTGTCTTGAAGAAAATAGCAGGACAAAACCAAGGTTACTTCTAAACAAAAGAACATGAGAATTAAGAGCAAGAGTAGACAATACGGCCCTCGAGCCTGCTCCGCCATTCAATAAGATCATGGCTGATCTTCGACCTCAACTCCACTTTCCTGCACTGTCCCCATATCCCTTGATTCCCCTCGAGTCCAAATAACTGTCTATCTCAGCCTGGAATACATTCAGAGACTCAGCATCCGTAGCCTTCTGGGGCAGAGAATTGCAAAGATTCACAACCCTCTGAGTGAAGAAATTTCTCCGCAACTCAGTCTAAAATGGCCGACCCCTTATTCTGAGACTATGTCGCCTAGTTTTAGACTCTCCAGCCAGGGGAAATAAACTCTCAGCATCTACCCTGTCAATCCCCCTCAGAATCCAATACGGGAATATTTTTAGATAGAAATCTAGGGTTGTACAAGGGCATTTCTTCGAGTTAAATTAAATACATATCTGGAAATCTAGTCACCAAAGTTATAACTTCGAACCGAATGATGTTTAAAAACAGTCGGAACAAAATGTAAGTCTGTACTTGGTGGAGGGGGGGGCGAAATTGCCCCTTTGTGCGATGCACATTAGCACCTCCAGGAGATTGCGATAGCACAGTCACAGCAGCGCCGTACCCCAGGGGTAGCATTCCGGGCTGTCGCACAACAAGTGCTGACGTAACCACTGTGTGCGGCAAACCCTTAGGGCTGCGCACCGACACCCTTCCGCTCCATGGGGGATACTGCATGCGGCCCGCAAGGTGGGCGCCAGCGGGTGTCAGTGGCAGCTTGGTTGGTCCCAACATTGAAGCATTGACCACACTTGATCAGCTCCGCTGGACAGGCCACATTGTTTGTATGCCAGACATGAGACTCCCAATGCAAGCGCTCTACTCGGAGCTCCTTCACGGCAAATGAGCTAAAGCTGGGCAGCAGAACCGTTACAAGGACACCCTCAAAGCTTCCCTGATAAAGTGCGACATCCCCACCGACACCTGGGAGTCCCTGGCCAAAGACTGCCCTAAGTGGAGGACCTGCATCCGGGAGGGCGCTGAGCACCTCGAGTCTCATCGCTGAGAGCATGCAGAAACCAAGCGCAGGCAGCGGAAAGAGCGTGCGGCAAACCTGTCCCACCCACCCTTTCCCTCAACGACTATCTGTCCCACCTGTGACAGGGATTGTGGCTCTCGTATCGGACTGTGCAGCCACCTAAGAACTCATGTTAAGAGTGGAAGCAAGTCTTCCTCGATTCCGAGGAACTGCCTATGATGATGATGAGGCAGGTCTCAAAGCGGGCTGACATCCGCTCGCAGGGCGGAAGTTCAAGGGGAGGGTGCACCGGCGTCTGTGAAGCTTTGCCGACTCCTGGGTCGGCTCCCATACCTGTTTTTCTGCACGGTCCGGGCCGCCATTGTGCAGCCCCCGGCATTCCGTTCCGGGTTCCGGGCTACAGCCCCGGCACCACGCTGCCCTTGTGGTCCAGTGGAGGCCCGACAGAAGCCTTGCAGAGTGCACAGCGGCCCTCCCCTTTCGCGGCGCTGCTCCTGCCCCTACAGGAAGAGGAGCGCGAGGGATTGCGATCCACTTCCTTTGAGCGGCGTTAAGCCCAATTTAGCGGCCGGGGCGGGACTGCCTCTCCGGGCTCAGGAAGTCCCGCCCCGAGCAGGTTAACACCCACAAACAGGACGCAGGACAATATCGCCCCCAGCTCTCCTAAGGTGAATTGCCAGGAATGTGTGAAATGGTCAGCTCAGAATTTTATATCTAGCCTAAAGGAGGTTTGCGATTTCCGGTTAAGAAAACTTTAATGTCTGGGATTTATTTGCATTTGAAATCGATGTTGCACACAACACCTTATAAGGGAAATTGATTTTTATGCTTCAGTTTCTTCCTTGTACTGAAAGTCCTCCAATTTTCCAAGGCTGTAAGACTGATCTTGGGTTAGTAATAAGGAGCCTGAGTGCTCACACAATACTAGATTCATGCTTTGATTTATGACCCAAAGATAGGATTAGCTGCCTCTACCATCCTGCATTGACCGATTGTGCCTAAATGGTTAACCCATGGAGTGGTTTGTGCACCTTTCGTTTGAAGGGATAATCTGATGACTCTAAAAAGCTGCAGTCACTGCTCGGACAGGCACTGTACAAACGTATTTGCTTTTTGGATGGAACCAGGCTGACCTTGAAAACAGCTGGGTTAAACACTTTAAAAAGAAAACATTTTTATTTTCCTCAAATTAATTTCCTCGAACCAAAACGTTAGGAACTATTTTTTTTCTCCATGAACATCCCCAATATTCCAAGAGGAGACAGGCTTGCGGCAAATAATCCCTCTTCAATTAAACAGAGTGGAATTATTATACTTCTCAGCACACTGATACCAGTAAAGAGGCACAAGCCACCGATAGGACAGGGAAACAGTTAACTTACGAACCTGGAGAAGGTGTCGGGGGAACTCCTCAAAAGATGCAAAGGTCTGAACTAGGCAATCTTGCCAAATTTGTGGCAGCTTCCAACAGAAACCATCTCCAGAGCGCACATCTGTGACTTCTATCAGGGGGCTCTTTTCAGAAAAGCCTAAAGGATGAGAAGATTGACATTGTTAGATCATGCGAACATGCAAAAATGCAGGACAGGGAAAGACAAGCTGGTCCATCGCGCCTCGACTGCACTTTTAGTTGTTTTTGACAGTTGTTTAAAAGAGTGGTTCGGGTTTCACTCCGTAAATATCTTTCACCTCTGGCTCGAGATTTAGTATCTTGTAAACAGTGTAAGATTACATTAAAAACAGATTATCAGGTCAATATCACATTGCTGTTTGTGGGAGCTTGCTGTGCGCAAATAGGCTGCCGCGTTTCCTGCATTATAACAGTGACTGCACTTCAAAAGTAGTTCATTGGCTGTAAAGCGCTTTGAGATGTCCAGTGGTTGTGAAAAGCGCTATATAAATGCAATCCTTCCTTCCTTTCCCCTTCCTCCCTCCCTTCCTTCCTCCCCTTCCTCTCTTCCTTCCTCCCTTCCTCCCTTCCTTCCTCCCTTCCTCCCTTCATCCCTTCCTTCCTTCCTGCCCAGCTTGATCCTCATTGCTTCCACCCACTGCCCTCGCCTCCAGGCCTGCAACCCCGTGAGAGAAGCTAAAGGAAAACAGTGAAAGCCTTGGGCCAATCACAGAAAAGAGACTGGAAAATTTCTCTCCAATCCGCTAAGGTATTCCAACTAGTAATTTTTTTTTTATTTGTTCCTGGGATGTGGGCAATGCTAGCAAGGCCAGCATTTATTGCCCATCCCTAATTGAACCGCTGCAGTCCCGTGTGGTGAAGGTACTCCCACAGTGCTGTTAAGGAGGGATTCCAGGATTTTGACCCAGCGACGATGAAGGAATGTCAATATATTTCTAAGTCAGGATGGTGTGTGACTTGGAGGGGAACATGGAGGTGATGGTGATCCCATGCGCCTGCTGCCCTTGTTCTTCTAGGTGGTAGAGGTCCCGGGTTTGGGAGATGCTGCCGAAGAAGCCTTGGTGAGTTGCCGCAGTGCATCCTGTAGATGGTACACACTGTAGCCACGGTGCGCCGGTGGTGGAGGAAGTGAATGTTTAAGGTGGAGGATGGGGTGCCAATGAAGCGGGCTGCTTTGTCCTGGATGGTGTCGAGCTTCATGAGTGTTGTTGGAGCTGCACTCATCCAGGCAAGTGGAGAGTATTCCATCACACTCCTAACTTGTGCCTTGTAGATGGTTCCAGGAGACCACAGTGGCGGAGAGACATCACTCGATACCCACCTACCTTTTATATTGGCCACACTTGGAACACATTCCACTCCCTTTTGAAAGGCTGCAGCTTATTCTGCATTCCAATAATTGGACTCAATTTAAATAACGCTGAATTACTTTGCACAGCCTAAATTAGCTGGATTTAATCAAAGCTCAAGCAGCATTACATTTGACTTTGATATTTCGGGATCACTTCCTATTTGGATCATTGCTAAAGCCATTGTATGTATCCAAGGGGCCGTTTTTAACAAGCTGAAGATAGCATTAACAGAGCAGTAAGACCTGTAGAGTGGGATCAGTAGACTTACTGACACTCCGGCCACAGCCATTCTGAAAGGGGCCTTCCCATAGGTGGCTGGAGTATTCGCCTGTTTCAGACCCAGCTTGTTTACCGGCAAATCGGTGTCCAGTGCTATAATTAGGACCCCGATTGCAATTTGAAAGGTCAGATAGGGGAAGCAAATGGTGTCCATCTGTCCTGGTATTGAGCGGCACATGCAGAATTCCTTAAAGGGACCACAGCTTGTTGCTCCAAAGGAGGTCTCAAATTTTTCCGAAGTTATATTTTTATAGAAACTGCATGATAAGGAACGTAGACCATTCCTATCTCCCCATCTCCCGACACCGCCGCCCCCCCCCCCCGCCACCACCCCAGGCCCCCACCAACTCCTATTCCACCTCCCCCACCCCGCTACAGGATCTATTGACAATTGGCTTGGCTTCGGAACTGACCAGAATTCCTCAAACCGCCGTGCCGCAGTGGGACGTCTGTTCAGGGATTATAACTCGTCAGCGACGTGGAAATATGGTCCGGGTTCGAAATAGATGGGCACCCCGCCTCCCCCCCCCACCCCACCACCAACAGCAGATACCCGCTGGGCAGTCAGTGCACTCCGCCAGGCGGCCTCTCGCGAGCTGAACTCCACCCCGGGTTTTCTCAGCTCGGGGTATGCCGCTCACTGTGCTTAAAATACAGAGCAGGCAGGTCTCTGACTTCCCTCAATTAAAATCATTGAAACTGAAGTGAAGTCAGGCGTTTACAGATTAAGTCAATTCAAAAACTCAAGGCTGAGTATTGTTTCGCAGTCAATAACCGTGTAATTTTCTCTTCCGAGAGTGGTGGGAAACTGGCGGTAGGGGATCGTCCGCCCGACTCTACAACAACAAATTGCATTTATATAGTGCCTTTCACGACCATCGGACGTCCCATGAGCATTAGTAGCAGGAGTAGGCCATTCGTCCCCTTTAGCCTGCTCTGCCATTCAATAAGATCGTGGCTGATCGCCAAAGCACTTTACAGCCAATGAAGTACCTTTTGAGGTGTAGTCACTGTTGTAATGTGGGAAATGCAGCAGCCAACTTGTGCACAGCAAGCTCCCACAAACAGCAATGTGATAATGACCATATAATCTGTTTTTAGTGATGTTGATTGATGGATAAATATTGGCCAGGACAGCGGGGATAGCTCCCCTGCTCTCCTTCTCTTACAAATCCCCTGGGAAGAGAGATGCACCACCATTAGCGTCCTCGACCAGGCCAACATCCCCAGCATTGAAGCACTGACGTACACTTGATCAGCTCCGCTGGGCAGGCCACATATTCCGCAAGCCAGACACGGGACTCCCAAGGCAAACGCTCTACTCGGAACTCCTTCACAGCAAACGAGCCAAAGGCGAGCAGAAGAAACATTACAAGGACACCCTCAAAGCCTCCCTGATAAAGTGCGACATCCCCACTGACACCTGGGAGTCCCTGGCCAAAGACCACCCTAAGTGGAGGAAGTGCATCCGGGAGGGCGCTGAGCATCTCAAGTCTCATCGCCGAGAGCATGCAAAAAGCAAGCGCATGCAGTGGAAGGAGCGTGCAGCAAACCAGTCCCACCTGTGACAGGGACTGTGGTTCTCATATTGGACTGTTCAGCCACCTAAGAACTCATTTTAAGAGTGGAAGCAAATCTTCCTCGATTCCGAGGGACTGCCTCTGATGATGATGATCTTCTTCGAAATAATGCCATGGGATCTTTTACGTTCACCTGAGAGGGCAGACAGGGCCTCAGTTTAACGTCACATCCAAAAGACAGCAGCTCCGACAGTGCAGCTCTCCATCAGCACTGTACTGGAGTGTCACCCTAGATTTTTTATGTGCTTCAGTGGGACTTGAACCCACCACTTTCTGACTCAGAGGTGAGTGCGCTACCCACTGAGCCACAGCTGACATTGTTGTATGATGGGCGGCCAATCCACTACCACCAGTTTTCTGCCATCACTAAAAAGTGAAAATTATTCCCTGCAGATCTCCTTCCCCTCCTCCCTAATCTCATCTTCGCCTCAGCAATTCATTCGGATTGAATAGAAATCACATTTCCATCGTCCAGAAATACAAGCAGAGTTTGTTAGATTACATTCCACCGACTAACTGAATTATTCTGCTTCATCACATTCAGTTGCGACACCTAGACTTTCTTCCAGGGAAGTCATAAAATGCAATTAGTTTGTGGCTGCCAGCGCTGAATTAATCTCCGTTAGCCATTATAATAACTTCAAGTACAGCTCATCCAGTGGGTGGTCTACCCCTGATTTATTTACTGTAACAACCCATGTCTGATGAACACTGTTTGGATATGGGACTGTCCATTTATAGGGCCCAAATTTGACCAGGAGTTTTTTTTGGAGCAACTTGATTTTTCTGGAGTTTCTTAAAAATCCCCATTTTGCATATTCAATTTGCGCCAGTGTAAGTGAGTTAGTTAGGATTTTTTTAGTTGAGTTAATTTTGTTCAAAAGGGGGTGTTACCAGCCACCTACACCAATTTTGGCCATTTAGGCCACTTTGCACAGCTAATAGTTGCTCCAAGCTAACTTAGGCCAGCGTATGTGGCCACTTGTGGCCGCACAGAAAACCCTTGCGGAGAGTTAAGAAATCACGCAGATAAATACTTAATGACTTGACTAAAGAATGTGAATAGGATCAAACAGCTATACAGGACATATGACAAACTTCACAAATTTAATTTACTATATAACAGAAGCAGTCATGGAAGCTTAAACTACAAAAATAAAAGAAGTAAAGAGAAAAAACATATTTACATAATTTTTTCAAACTATCCAAATAAAATATAGAAGTACCTCCTGCTCATAATTCTTATGTTCTTATGTAGGAAAGTATTTTCATCAACAGAGTTAAGGAAAGTCTTGAGTAAGCTCATTAAAATTATTGGCTACATAGTTATCACCCCCCCGCCCCCCAGGAAAACTCCCCCACCCCATCAAAACTCCTCCTGGATCAAAACTCCACCATCAAAACTCTCCCCCCCCCACATCAAAACTACCACCCCCATCAAATCTCAATGGCCCCCCCCATCAATACTCCACCCCCCCCCCCACCAATCAAAACTCCCTCCCACTGGATCAAAACTCTCCCCCGCCCCACACCCACAATCCCCCATCCCCATCAAAACTCTCCTCACTAAACAAAGCACAACCATCATTATTAAATAAAAAATAAATAAAAACTTAAGTCCTACCTCGGCCCGGGAAGTCAGCGGGCCGGCCGGTGCGGGAGGCCACTCGGCCGAGGATAGGCGCGGGACTCTCTCTATGATGTGCAGCAGCCCGGTGCACATCCTGAGGCCACTTGGCCTGGGATAGGGGCAGAACATCGGGTCCAATGCTGCAGAGGAGCTACTGCGCATGCGCGAAACCTCCAGTGCGCATGCGTTGAGCTGCCGGCACTCTTTTAAACGCAGGGCCCGAGCTCGGCCCCCTAATTGATTTGCCACGCAGCGCCAAGCCTTGGGAGAGGCCACAGAACAGCCAGAATCTGGGGACAACTGCTTGGCGTCGTTTTTATCCCAGGAAATCAGTGCATCTCACGTGAGTGCGCCGAAAAAACGGGTGAGACAAATTTGGGCCCATTGAGAGAGAGAGCAAGAGAGAACAAAGGAAGACTTGCATTTATATAGCGCCTTTCACGACCTCTCTAAGCACTTTACAGCCAATGAAGTACTTTTTGAGTGTCGTCACATTTATAAAGTGGAAAACGCGGCAGCCAATTTGCGCACAGGAAGCTCCCAAAAAAAGCATTGTGATAATGACCAGATAATCTGTTTTTGTTATGTTGATTGAGGGATAAATATTGGCCAGGCCACCAGGGATAACTCCCCTGCTATTCTTCAAAATAGATTGTTTTACATCCACCTGAGAGAGCAGACAGGGCCTCGGTTTAACGTCAGTGCAGCATTCCCTCAACACTGCACTGCAGTGTCAGCCTAGTTTTGTGTGTTCAAGACTCCAGAGTGGGACTTGAACCCACAACCTGCTGACTCAGAGGCGAGAGTGCTAACCACTGAGCCACAGCTGAGCAAGAGAGACAATCGTGTGTCTCATTATTTGAAATCATCATCATCGGCAGTCCCTCGAAATCGAGGAAGACTTGCTTCGATTCTAAAAGTGAGTTCTCAGGTGACTGTACAGTCCAATATGGGAATTACAGTCACTCACAGGTGGGACAGACAGTGGTTGAAGGAAAGGGTGGGTGGGGAGTCTGGTTTGCCGCACGTTCCTTCCGCTGTCTGCGCTTGGTTTCTTCATGCTCTCGGCGACGAGACTCGAGGTCCCCAGCACCCTCCCGGATGCTCTTCCTCAACTTAGGGCAGTCTTTGGCCAGGGACTTCCAGGTGCCAGTGGGGATGTTATCAAGGAGGCTTTGAAGGTGCCCTTGAAATGTTTCCTCTGCCCACTTGTGGCTCGCTTGCCGTGTAGGAGTTCCGAGTAGAGTGATTGCTTTGGGAGTCTCGTGTCGGGCATGCGGGACGATGTGGCCCGCCCAACTGAGCTGGTCGCGTGTAGTCAGTGCTTCGATGCTGTGGAAGTTGGCCTGATCGAGAACACTGATGTTGGTGCTTCTGTCCTCCCAGTGGATTTGCAGGATCTTGCAGAGGCAGGGCTGGTGATAGTTCTCCAGCGCTTTGAGGTGACTACTGTATATGATCCACGTCTCTGAGCCATATAAGAGGCCGGATATCACTACTGCCCTATAGACCATAAGCTTGGTGTCTGATTTGAAGTCCTGGTCTTCAAACACACTCTTCCTCAGGTGACCGAAGGCTGCGCTGGCACACTGAAGGCAGTTTTGTACCTTGTCGTCGATGTCTACCCTTGCTGATAGTAGACTCCCAAGGTGTGGAAAATGGTCCACGTTATCCAAGGCTGCGCCATGGATTTTGATGACCGGGGGGCAGTGCTGTGTGGTGGGGTCAGGTTGGAGGAGTACCTTTGTCTTACGGATGTTTAGCGTAAGGCCTATGCTTTCATACGCCTTGGTGACGATGTTGACAATGGCTTGGAGTTTGGCCTCTGTGTGCGCAGAATCAAGCGTCATCCGCGTACTGTAGTCCGATGACAGAGGATGGGACGACCTGGGATCTAGCCTGGAGGCGACGAAGGTAGAAAAGGCGATCCGTCAGCTCAAGAACAACAAGGCATTAGGAGTAGATGGAATCCCCGCTGAGGCACTAAAGTATGGCGGAGAAGCACTATTGGCATGAATGCATGACCTCATCTCTCATATCTGGAAGAAGGAGAGCATGCTGGGAGATCTCAGAGATGCTGTAATCACGACCATCTTTAACAAAGGGAACAAGTCCGACTGCTGTCGGCCACTGGGAAAGTCATCACTAGAATCCTCCTCAACCGTCTTCTCCCTGTGGCTGAAGAGCTCCGCCCAGAGTCACAGTGCGGATTCCATCCACTAAGGGGTACGATGGACATGATCTTCACCGTGCGACAACTGCATGAGAAATGCAGGGAACAGCACCAACCCTTGTACATGGTCTTCTTTGACCTCACAAAGGCCTGTCAACTGTGAGGGACTATGGAGCGTCCTCCTCTGTTTCGGCTGCCCCCAAAAGTTTGTCACCGTTCTCCGCCTGCTCCACGATGACATGCAGGCCGTGATCCTGACCAACGGATCCACCACAGACCCAATCCACGGTCGGAACGGGGTCAAGCAGAGCTGCGTCATTACGCCAACACTCTTCTCGATCTTCCTCGCTGCAATGCTCCATCTCACTCTCAACAAGCTCCCCGCTGGAGTGGAACTAAACTATAGAACCAATTTGAAATGCATGCCGTTTCTGAATTCTGCCATTAAACTACATGTTGATTCCTTTGCATTATGAATGGCAATTAATGAATTGAGGCATCATGAAAACTGTATTATTTAATGTTTCCTTCTCACCATTAAAAGGTAAATTAATTTCCAAGTTGTAAATATTTTATGATATTTGAATTACCCGATTAGTATGTTTATCTGATAATTCCGCAGCATGCATTATGAAATACAAAAGGTATTTGGTGCCGTATGTATTTAGATGCAATAGCTAATTTAATTCTTAGAAATTTACAGCAAAGAAGGAGGCTATTCAGCCCATTTTTTCCATGCCAGTTAATTTAAATTTCCCAGCTACCATGGTGGGATTTGAACTCACGGCCTGTGGATTACTGGTTCAGTACCTTTACCACAATGCTACCGTACCCCAATAATATTTGTACACAAACCGCCCAATGTGGGTCTCGAACCCATGACCCTGATATTAAGGGCTAGATTTTCCGCTGCTGTCCGCCTCTGTTTTCTCCCCGGAGTTTTCGGGGCCAGTTTCGGCGGGATGCAGAACATTACCGCCCGGAAGAGGCGAGCCAGTGTGCAACGCCCCTGGTTGCGACACCGGCTCAAATTTTGACTCCCACCTGACCTGTAGCGCTCCGAAGAGCGCCCCCTGCTGGGACCGCCTGTGAAAGTGGGCGACTCGAGTTGTAGCAGCTACAGTGAGGCAAGTGATGTCCACCTCAGGTAAGGGTGATTGTTATTTTTTTTACTTGTTTTGCGATTTATGTTGTGTCACGTGGGCTATGTTTTGGGAATGTTTTGGTGGGGTATTTTTTCAGGGTTTTTTTTTAAATCCCCAGACATCTCTTAGAGCGCTCCCAGGCCGGCTGTTTAGATCGGGATTTTCGCATGCTCAGCCGGTTCCCGTACTGCACCACCCCACACTCAGGGCCCAGCTGCCCAATTTTGCGGACTGAGGCACAAACATTTTCCAGGCGGTATCAGGACTGCCCGCCATCATTAACGCCCCGAATTCCTAAAAGCCGAAACATAGAAACATAGAAAATCCAGTCCTAAGAGTCTCATGCTCTACCGACTGAGCTAGCTGGACCTACCATAGTCTGTTATAATGGCCCAGAAACCCCGGCCTCCTCAGGTTCATACGGAGTGTGTACGGACCCCGGAAGGCATCGCAAAAGCCAGTTTTCAGCACACATTGCACATGCGCTGAAAACCGGCTTTTTCGATCTGTCAAGCTGGAGCTTGACAGATCCTCCACATCTCGGGTGCGAGGACATTTTCAAGAGCAAGATTGCGATATTTACCATATCCTGTCCAGCGGATGTCCTGAAAACTCTTGCATCTGATAAAAGCAGGCACATAGCTTAATTTTACAGGCGTAAGATTTTTAAAAGATATAAAAACATAATCAAATATAATTTTAAAAACACATTTAAGTGCTAAAAACCCTGCCCACTAAGGTAAGTTTATTTGAAAGCATAATCAAAATAACTTTTTTTTTTAAGACATAACTTTAATTTAAATTAATGTTAAATATGTGGTGTATTTTTTCTATTTTTTTATTGTTGTTTTGGATGTTTGGGGGCTGTTTCTCAATCATAATATTGGGAACTCCAACTTATGGAGTTAACCCATTATTATGAATGAGAAAATACTGTAGCTGGATTGGCTGCTCACAGCCATGTGACTCCAGCTCCGGCTTACGGATGTCCTAACGTGCACGCGCTGCGACGCACAGTAAGTGAAGGCCTCAGGACTGGGCTCGCTGGTGGGTGCAGCAGGAACGGGTAAGTGCGCAACTTTTAAACATTTTCACTCGATCGCCCACGGGAACCTGCCGACCGGGATTTCGAGGCCTACATTGGAGATTTCCTCCCCACATATTACTGCATACAGCTTTCAGCTTTCACAGCTAATAAAAATATGTTCTTGGGCGTGGAATCTAAAGACTCCACTGGCCATTAACGTCAGGAATCCAGCTTCAAATAGAGGCAGGCGAATGAGATGCAAGTTTCCTGAACAGTCCTATGTGAGATGAGTTTGGATAAACTTAATTAATTTCTGCGTGGGCATAGACCCGCACTATGGGGTCAATTTTCCACAGTGATCTGCACCGTTTTTTGATGCGTGCTGCTTTTTTTGGCCTAAGTTTAAAAAATACAAGTTTCCCCAATCAAGTTGCACCAGCGTAACTCAGTTAGTTATGGTTTTTTTCATTTCATTTTTTTTTGAGTCAAAGGGGGCATAACCTGCCACTCGCGCCAATTCTGGCCATTTAGGCAAGTTTGGCCAGCTTAGAGTTACTCCAGTTCTTCTTAAACCGACGTATGTGGCCTCTGTAGAAAATTCTTCTGGTGAGTTAAGGAAATCGGCGCAGGTAAGGAAATCGGCGCAGGTAAGGAAATCGCCGCAGGTAAGGAAATCGGCGCAGGTAAGGAAATCGCCGCAGGTAAGGAAATCGGCGCAGGTAAGGAAATCGGCGCAGGTAAGGAAATCGGTGCAGGTAAGGAAATCACCGCAGGTAAGGAAATCGGCGCAGGTAAGGAAATCGGCGCAGGTAAGGAAATCGGTGCAGGTAAGGAAATCGGTGCAGGTAAGGAAATCGGTGCAGGTAAGGAAATCGGCGCAGGTAAGGAAATCGCCGCAGGTAAGGAAATCGGCGCAGGTAAGGAAATCGGCGCAGGTAAGGAAATCGCCGCAGGTAAGGAAATCGGTGCAGGTAAGGAAATCGGTGCAGGTAAGGAAATCGGCGCAGGTAAGGAAATCGGTGCAGGTAAGGAAATCACCGCAGGTAAGGAAATCGGTGCAGGTAAGGAAATCGGTGCAGGTAAGGAAATCACCGCAGGTAAGGAAATCGGTGCAGGTAAGGAAATCGGTGCAGGTAAGGAAATCACCGCAGGTAAGGAAATCGGTGCAGGTAAGGAAATCGGCGCAGGTAAGGAAATCGCCGCAGGTAAGGAAATCGGCGCAGGTAAGGAAATCGGCGCAGGTAAGGAAATCGGTGCAGGTAAGGAAATCGGTGCAGGTAAGGAAATCGGTGCAGGTAAGGAAATCGGCGCAGGTAAGGAAATCGGTGCAGGTAAGGAAATCACCGCAGGTAAGGAAATCGGTGCAGGTAAGGAAATCGGTGCAGGTAAGGAAATCGGCGCAGGTAAGGAAATCGGCGCAGGTAAGGAAATCGGCGCAGGTAAGGAAATCGGCGCAGGTAAATGCAGCAGATGCCGGGACAGCAGCAGCAGAAGAGGTAAGAGAGAGGGGGAGAGGCGGGGGTTGGGGGGAAGCCTTTCGGGTAAAAACATAGAAGCATAGAAAATAAGTGCAGGAGTAGGCCATTTGGCCCTTTGAGCCTGCACCACCATTCAATATGATCATGGCTGATCATGCAACTTCAGTACCCCATTCCTGCTTTCTCTCCATACCCCTTGATCCCTTTGGCATTAAGGGTCACATCTAACTCCCTTTTGAATGTATCTAATGAACTGGCCTCAATAACTCTCTGTGGTAGCGAATTCCACAGGTTCACAATTCTCTGAGTGAAGAAGTTTCTCTTCATCTCGGTCCTAACGGGCTTTCCCCTTATCCTTAGACAGTGACCCCTGGTTCTGGACTTCCCCAGCATCGGGAACATTAGTGCAGGAGCGGGAGGGAGGAGGCCATTCAGCTAGCGATAGGGGTGTGGGGACCAGCATCGGGAGGAGAGGCCATTCGGCCGGGGATAGGTGCGGGGACCGGGATCGGCACCGGAAGGCCCATCGGCCTGGGATAGGAGTGAGCACCAGCACAGCGGGGCAGGGGGGACTTTAATAATTTATTGAAGGTAAGTTGCTGCAATGTTTAATGTGCTTGTGCTCGGTAAGTTGCTGTAATGTGCTTGTGCTTTGGTTGCTGTGAGCTGGCTGTAAGTGTCACTTTCCAGCCTCAGCCTGCAGTATGTCCCTGGTTACCGTGGCAACCTGATCTTTTTGGCACAGATCAAAGCTCCACTCCCAAAATGAGATGACAGGCGCCAAAATGAAGAAAGCAAAAGGGGAAATCTTGAAAGATTTTTTCCTGACATATTGGACCCCCAAAAAACGGGCGTGGCTCTTCAAGTACGCCAAAAAACAGCTTTGGGGAAAAGTTGCTCCTAAACAATCCTAACGTATCATTGTCACTCAGTCGCTGTCGGTTGTCTGGTGTGAAGAATGGAAGAATGTCACACTGTTTGCAGCAGCAAGCGCTCATCTTAGATTGGGGCTGAGGCATTTTGTTGAAGTGGAGTAGAGGGAGCCTTACTCTTCATCTAAATGTGCTACTCCTCACCTGCAAACATTTGACGCTGACACTCGAAATGCTGCATTCACCCCACTTAATTTAAGTTTATTAAGTCAAATTAACAAAGGATTAAAACAAACAGCTGGTTTTAGCTTTGTTAGAATACGTCACTTAACCTGTCTAAAATCCTTTGTAGCCTCCTTGCATCCTCCTCGCAACTTACTTTCCCACCTAACTTTATATCGTCAGAAAACTTGGATGCATTACACTCAGTCCCATCATCTAAATCATTGATATAGATTGTAAATAGCTGAGGCCGAAGCTCTAATCCTTGTGGTACTACAGCCTGCCAAGCAGAAAGTGACCCGCATATTCCTGTTCTCTGTTATCTGTCCGTTAGCCAATCCTTACTCAAAGCTAATATGTAGGGCCCAAGTTTCGGCTGGAGTTGCTCCTATTTTTTGGGAGCAACTAGTTTAGTTTGGAGCATCTTAGAAATCGCAATTCTTGGCATTTAGTTTGCTCCAGTTCTAGTGAGTTAGTTTAGTTTGTTTTTTAGATTTCCAAAAGGCATTCGATAAGGTGCCACACAAAAGGTTACTGTAGAAGATAAAGGTACGCGGAGTCAGAGGAAATGTATTAGCATGGATAGAGAATTGGCTGGCGAACAGAAAGCAGAGAGTCGGGATAAATGGGTCCTTTTCGGGTTGGAAATCGGTGGTTAGTGGTGTGCCACAGGGATCGGTGCTGGGACCACAACTGTTTACAATATACATAGATGACCTGGAAGAGGGGACAGAGTGTAGTGTAACAAAATTTGCAGATGACACAAAGATTAGTGGGAAAGCAGGTTGTGTAGAGGACACAGAAAGGCTGCAAAGAGATTTAGATCAGTTAAGCGAATGGGCTAAGGTTTAGCAGATGGAATACAATGTCGCAAAATGTGAGATCATCCATCTTGGAAAAAAAATACAGTAAAAGGGAATATTATTTGAATGGGGAGAAATTACAACATGCTGCGGTGCAGAGGGACCTGGGGGTCCTTGTGCATGAATAACAAAAAGTTAGTTTGCAGGTGCAGCAGGTAATCAGGAAGGCAAATGGAATGTTGGCCTTCATTGCGAGAGGGATGGAGTACAAAAGCAGGGAGGTCCTGCTGCAACTGTACAAGGTATTGGTGAGGCCGCACCTGGAGTACTGCGTGCAGTTTTGGTCACCTTACTTAAGGAAGGATATACTAGCTTTGGAGGGGGTACAGAGATGATTCACTAGGCTGATTCCGGAGATGAGGGGGTTACCTTATGATGATAGATTGAGTAGACTGGGTCTTTACTCAGAGTTCAGAAGGATGAGGGGTGATCTTATAGAAACATTTAAAATAATGAAAGGGATAGACAAGATAGAGGCAGAGAGGTTGTTTCCACTAGTCGGGGAGACTAGAACTAGGGGGCACAGCCTCAAAATACGGGGGAGCCAATTTAAAACCGAGTTCAGAAGGAATTTCTTCTCCCAGAGGGTTATGAATCTGTGGAATTCTCTGCCCAGGGAAGCAGTTGAGGCTAGCTCATTGAATGTATTCAAATCACAGATCGATAGATTTTTAACCAATAAGGGAATTAAGGGTTATGGGGAGCAGGCGGGTAAGTGGAGCTGAGTCCACGGCCAGATCAGTTATGATCTTGTTGAATGGAGGAGCAGGCTTGAGGGAAATTAGAGGGAAGTTAGGGGATTTTCCAAAGCATTAAACACTTCACTTTTAAAAATAAAGAGCCATCATCAATAATAAATGATAAATCAATCAATCAATAAAAAATAAAAATAAAAAAAATAAAATATCAATCAATAAATCAATAAATAAAAACTGTCAAGTTCCTACGTCATCTACAGCAGCATACTTAGTCATCGTGTGAAATGCTGATACTATTTGAGATACATAGACATCAAAGGGGTAAGTTCTGGCAGGGCTGCTAATCAAAGAACAAAGGGTCCTGCCTCCTGAAAAGATTTCTCGGTAAATATGTCATATATGCATGCTCAAAGTAAGTAAGTTTATGCACTTCAGTATATTATATAGGCTGCCAACATTATTTCCTTAGCACTGCAAACAAAGTGGCCTGCTGTGTTGCCGGAGGAACTGTTCAGGGAGAGCAAGAAGGCAGCAGCCGGCCGGTGTGTCAGGCCACTCGGCCCGGGATAGGGGCGGCGAACATCATGTCGTCCCTTCGGCCAGCGATAGGGTCGCCCGGAGACAGGACGCGCTGGGAGGGCCAGGAGCTACTGTGCACGCGCGCAGACGCCAGCACTCTTTTCCACGCAGTGCTATAGCTCCGCCCCTTGCTGCTTCTGCTGTGCTGCGCCAAGTCCAAAGCCTGAGCATGACGGAGAATACCGAGATAAATATTAGGCGCACTTTTCGTTCTGGAAAGTCGGCGGACCTCTTGGAGGTGCGCTGTTCTACAAGTCGGTCTAAACTTGGGCCCGTTATCCCCAATCCCACCATGAGCCCTGCTAAATAATCTCTTATGTGGCACCTTATTGAATGCTTTTTGAAATCCTAATATATTATCTCCTCTGGTTCCCCCTTATCCACCCTGCTCGTTACAACCTCAATAAACACTAACAGATTTGTCAAACACGATTTCCTTCTCATAAATTCATGTTGACTCTGTCCAGCCATATTATGATTTTCTAAGTGCCTTGTTATCAGGTCCTTTATAATTGATTCCAGCCTTTTCCCTGCTACTGATGTCAGGCTTACTGGCCTATAGTTCCCTGCTTTCTCACTCCCTCCTTTCTTGAATAGCAGGGTTACGTTTGTAACCTTCCAATCTATGGGGACCATTCTAGAATCTAGCGATTTCTGGCAGATCAAAACCAATGCATCCACTATCTCTGCAGCCACCACTTTTAAAACCCAATGATGTAGGCCATCAGATCCAGGGGACTTGTTGGCTTTTAGTCCCATTAATTTCTCCAGTACTATTTATTTTCCAACACTAATTTCTTTAAGTTCCTCATTCTCACTAGGCCACTTGGTTCCCCAATATTGAAGGAATGTTTTTTGTGTCTTCTACTGTGAAAAGAAAGACTGTATTCATATTTCACCTTTTACAACCACCGGATGTCACAAAGCGCTTTACAGCTAATTAAGTACTTTTTGAAGCATGGTCATTGTTGTAATGTGGGAAAGACAGACTCAAAGTATTCACTTAAAAATGTCTCTGCCATTTCCTTACTTCCCATAATAATTTCTGCTGTCTCTGCCTCTAAGGGACCCACGTTTATTTTCGCAAATCCCTTTTTTTATACCTATAGAAGCTTTTACAATCTGTTTTTATGTCTCTTTCTAGTTTCCGCTCATTTTCTGTTTTGTTCTTTCTTTATCAATTTCTTGGTCCTCCTTTGCTGAATTCTGAAATCCTCCCAATCAGTGCTCCTGTTAAGCAGCACGGTCGTTCAGCAGGCTGGAGGGCCTGCACAGGCTGCTTGTCGGTTTTCTAATCAAAGAATCGCGCATGCGCGGAGATTTGAATGGGCCATGTGGCCACTTAAAAGGCTGTTTGCCCTCCCCACCCCCGCAAAATTTACAGGAAACATTGCTCCCAATCTTTAGGCTTACTATCCTAATAGTGGATAATCAAGGGGCTATAGGGAGGGAGGAACTTAATACAATCACTATCACTAAAGAAGCAGTACATGGTAAAATAATGGGACTAAAGGCAGACAAATCCCCTGGACCTGATGCCTTACATTCTAGGGTCTTAAAAGAGTGGCTGAAGAGATAGTGAATGCACTGGATGTAATCTACCAAAATTCCCTGGATTCTGAGAAGGTTCCAGAGGATTGGAAAACTGCAAATGTAACACCCCTATTTAAAAAGGAGGCAGACAGAAAGCAGGAAACTATAGACCAGTTAGCCTAACATCTGTTGTTGGGAAATTGCTGGAGTCCATTATTAAGGAAGCAGTAGCGGGACATTTGGAAAAACATAATTCAGTCAAGCAGAGTCAGCATGGTTTTATGCAAGGGAAATCATACTTGACAAATTTGCTGGAGTTCTTTGAGGATGCGATGAGCAGGGTGATAAGGGGGGACCAGTGGATGTGGTCTATCTGTATTTCCAGAAGGTATTCAATAAGGTGCCACATAAAAGTGCACAAGATAAAGGTTCATGGGGTTTGGGGTGATATATTAGCATGGATAGAGGATTGGCTAACTAACAGAAAACAGAGAGTTGGGATAAATGGGTCATTTTCTGGTTGGCGAGCATTAACTAGTGCCGCAGGGATCGTACTGGGTCCTCAGCGATTTACAATCTATATTAATGATTTTGATGAAGGGACCGAGTGCAATGTAGCCAAGTTTGCTGATGATACAAAGATAGGTGCGAAAGCAAGTTGTAAGGAGGACACAAAAAATCTGCAAAGGGATAATTGAGTGGGCAAAAACTTGGCATGATAGAGTATGATGTGAGGTTAAAACTTTGGAAGAAAAAATAGAAAAGCAAATGATAATTTAAATGGAGAAAAATTGCAAAGAGCTGCAGAGCACTGGCAAACACGTGGTTATGCATTGGCGATCACTATTAATAATTTAAATCACCTGGGTGAGCTGCGAGTCTTTGCTCACTTGTCGAACCCATGGTGACACACTGTCCTTTTCATGTCCTGACCCAATTTGAAATATTTCCTCAATGACATCAGAAAAGAAAAGGATCTCAGTCATAATAAATAGCTACGAGAACGCGGATTCCAATAACATGTTTATTCTGTGCAGACAAGCTCCTCCCCACAAGCAAGTTAATGTGACCGCATGATGGAAAATCCAATGTGGTGGACCAAAACGGAGTATGTGGGCAAGTGGCAGGAACGGGGCTGGTCCTGACCCCTCGTTTGATGGATGACAAACTGTAAGTGCTGCTGCACATGAGGGGGGGGGGGCGGGCAGGAGGAGGGTTGGTCTGTTTAGGCTCTCTCAAATGGACGTAAAAGATCCCAAAGCACTATTTCGAAGAAGAGCAGGTGAGTTATCCCCGTGTCCTGGCCAACATTTATCCCTCGCTCAACATAACAAAAAAAAACAGATTAGCTGATTATTATCACATTACTGTTTATGGGAGCATGCTGTACGCAAATTGGCTGCTGCGTTTCCTACATTACAACAGTGACTGCACTCCAAAAGTACATTGGCTGTCAGGCACTTTGAGACCTTCCGTTGGTTGTGAAAGGTGCTATATAAATCCCAAGTCTTTCTTTCTTCTTTCCAAGCCAACCTCTCCAGAGCACAACCATGGTCTATGCTTGGCAGATGAAGCTATCTACAGAGCCTGGAACCAGATATAGGATAACATGCAAAGGTACATTCACCCAAAGGCACCATGAGCAGGTAGATGGTCCAAGATTCTTACAGCTGTCATTCAATTTCTTGCCTATCCATTCTTCGGCAGGGCATATAGCCGAGAGACAATGTACAACTGAAAGTCTTGGGTCCAATCACATCTTCTGTAGGCTTGATACATCAATATATTGGTGCACAAGACTTTCTCACTTACACGCAAGATAGTGTGCGAAAGGCTAGTACTTGGATGTTTTTAGTAATAAAACGTATGTAAGCATGTGTCTATAACCAATTTCTCAGCTTCTGTGGTAACCTATACATGAAATGTTGAGATTTGCTTACAAAGAAACCACAAAGACAATGATGTGATCTTATTAAAACCCATATGTGGCCATTAAGTTAATCAAATGTTGAGCAAGAAAAAGGATTAAAAAAACCTGGCACCCAAAGAGGAACTTCACACACACACCACGATAACCCGAGAGTGAGAGGACAGAGTGAAGACAATGTCACCTGTGTCCGAGAAGCTCCAGAAACCAAGGGCTGAGAGCAACTTGTCAAACTATCACCTGTTGCTAAGTATATCACACTGTGAATTTAATAAGCTCCTATCCAATTATTCAAGCATCACTAGTTGCTGCCTAATTTTATGTTTTGGCCAAAAATGCAGGTACAGCAAGTGATCAGGAAGGCCAATGGAATCTTGGCCTTTATTGCAAAGGGGATGGAGTATAAAAGGAGGGAGGCCTTGTTATAGTTATACAGGGTATTGGTGAGGCCACACCTGGAATACTGCGTGCAGTTTCGGTTTCCATATTTACGAAAGGATATACTTATTTTGGAGGCAGTTCAGAGAAGGTTCACTCGGTTGATTCTGGGGATGGGGCAGGGAGGGGGTTGACTTATGAGGAGAGGTTGAGGAGGTTAGGCCTCTACTCATTGGAATTCAGAAGAATGAGAGGTGATCTTATTGAAACATATAAGATTATGAGGGGGCTTGATAAGGTGGATGCAGAGAGGATGTTTCCACTGATGGGGGAGACTAGAACTAGGGGACATAATCTTAGAATAAGGGGCCACCCATTTAAAACTGAGATGAGGAGGAATTTCTTCTCTCAGGAGGGTTGTAAATCTGTGGAATTCGCTGCCTCAGAGAGCTGTGGAAGCTGGGACAATGAATACATTTAAGGCAGATATAGACAGTTTCTGGGGTTATGGGGAGCGGGCAGGAAATGGACCTGAGTCCGTGATCGGATCAGCCATGATTGTATTAACTGGCGGAGCAGGCTCGAGGGGCCGTATGGCCTACTCCTGCTCCTATTTCTTATGTTCTTATGTTAACTCTGAAAAATCTTACAATCGGCTTCAGCGCTGCACAAAAGCCTTTGGCAGTGGTCCCATCTCATAATACCCTCGTGAAGGGACCGAGGGAAACTGCCTTCTGCTATCAGCTCAGGGCCTCGCCGTGGCTGCCTAGTGACGTAAGGAACTTTATGTGGGTTTCAAGGGGTTGAGTAAACACTCCATCCTTCACTTTCACAAAAGTAATGCCTCATCAAAGTTCCAAAACAGAAGGTATAAAAGGTAGCTTGGACTGAGGGGAGGGTGGCAGGGGGGTGTCGGCTGAATTAAATTCGCCATTCCCTCTGGGGGAATTTTCAGATGGCAATGTCTGTTGACATTGTTGTGGGACAGAAATAATGGCAATCACATTATTATCTTATGCATGACAGTATTCCACACGCAAGGTAAGTTTGTTGTCGATTATTATTGGTTCCACTTATTCTAAAAAAGAAGTCAGTTACGGCTGGAACACATTGGATATTATTAAGTTCCTGTTTTATATTTTATTCCACAAACAGATGCTCTAATGTTTTTTAAATTATAAGTCTGCCTCTAAACACACTGAACAATGGCTTGCTAAATTTTCATTTATGAAGTCGGCAAGTGGATTGATGGCACGCCAAACTGCAGCTTATAATTCTATTCTCAAATGAGAATTATTATGAGAAGCTTTTCTTCATACAAATGCAAAATACTGCAGAAATCTGAAATAAAAGCAGAAAATGCTGGAGACACTCAGCAGGTCAGGCAGCATCTGTGGAGAGAGAAACAGAGCTAACGTTTCAGGTAGATGTCCTTTCGTCAGAACTGGAAAAGTTTCACGGGATCTTGCTTGCTTCTTGTGAGGTTTCAGCTGTGGCTCAGTGGGTAGTGCCGTCGCCTCTGTGTCAGACGGTTGTGGGTTCAAATCCCACTCCAAGGACTTGAGCACATAAATCTAGACTGACACTCGGTGCAGTGCTGAGGGAGCGCTGCACTGTTGGAGGTGCCGTCTTTCGGATGAGACGTTAAACCGAGGCCCCGTCTGCTCTCTCGCATGGACGTAAAATATCCCGTGGCACTATTTCAAAGAAGAGCGGGGGAATTATCCTCGATGTCCTGGCCAATATTTATCCCTCAATCAACATCACTACAACAGATCATCTGGTCATTATCACACTGCTGTTTGTGGAAATTTGCTGTGCACAAATTAGCTGCCGTGTTTCCTACATTACAACAGTGACTATACTCCAAAGTGTACTTCATTGGCTGTAAAGCGATTTGAGACGTCCGGTGGTCATGAAAGGCACTATATGAATCCAAGTCTTTCTCTCTTTCCAATAAAAAGTTTACACTTTGTGACACAAAAAATCAGCCGTGGCATGAGTGAGGCCCAATTCTCCAAACCACAGTCCCATCAGTTGAGGAGCTCAGTCAGCAGAGGTGCCCCACAATCAGCTCAAGATCCAATCTGCTGAATGCAGTGGGATTCTAAATCATGCTAAGTTTCATGGGATCATCTCTCAAATTTCTGTCAGATGCAAATTTTGCTAATAACACCTCAAAATAGAAAGCTCTCAACTAGTAAATGAGTTTGCATTTTTTTGTTCTAAACTTAGAATAAATGACTTGTTTGATAAATTCAAATGAATAACATTAGCAGCATTTCGGTAAATAACTGATGTACTTGCTAATAGGCTTTTTGCATTTCAATTTGCTCCTGTATCTATTTAAAATGACTTCATCAACATGCAGTTATCTGGAGTTCTCTCCTCCAAAAGTCCTTGGATGCTGGGAGACAGTTGGAGCTTACAAGACTGAGATCGCTACATTCGATTTGGGTAAGGGTATCAAGGAATAGGGAGCTAAGGCGGGTAAAAGGAGTTTGTTTTTATTCGTTCGTGAGATGTGGGCGTCGCTGGCAAGGCCAGAATTTATTGCCCATCCCCAATTGCCCTTGCAAAGGTGGTGGTGAGCCGCCTTCTTGAACCGCTGCAGTCCGTGTGGTGAAGGTACTCCCACAGTTCTCTTCGGGAGGGAGTTCCCAGGGATTTGATCCAGCGACACTGAAGGAACAGCGATATATTTCCAAGTTAGGATGGTGTGCAACTTAGAGGAAAACTTGAAGGTGGTGGTGTTCCCATGTGCCTGCTGCCCTTGTCGATCTCGATGGTAGAGATCACGGGTTTGGGAGGTGCTTTTGAATAAACCATGGCAAATTGCTGCAATGCATCTTGTAGATGGTACACATTGCAGCCACGGTGCGCCGGTGGTGGAGGGAGTGAATGTTTAAGGTGGTGGATGGGGTGCCAATCAAGCGGGCTACTTTGTCCTGGGATGGTGTCGAGCTTCTTGAGTGTTGTTGGAGTTGCACTCTTCCAGGCAAGTGGAGAGTATTCTATCATACTCCTGACTTGTATCTTGTAGATTGTGGCAAGTCTTTGGGGCATCAGGAGGTGAGACAGTCACCACAGAAGACCCAGCCTCTGACCTGCTCTTGTAGCCGCAGTATTTACGTGGCTGGTCCAATTAGGTTAATGGTGAATGGTGACCCCCAGGATGTTAATGGTGGGAGGTCGCCGATAATAATCCCGTTGAATGTCAAGGGGAGGTGGTTGGACTCTCTCTTGTTGGAGATGGTTATTGCCCGGCACATTGTCATTTTGTAAAATCTCCGCAAACGATTGATATTATTAAGAATATATGCAAAGGAATGTTAAATGCAAGACCTCAAGTGGATGCCTACATTATTTCACTTTCATTTCCTTGCGGAGTTATTGTGTAGACGACAGCAATATAACTTACAAGCTGTGAATTGGACATATAGATAGGAAATTAAATTCTGCCCAGCAGTTAAAGAATATGCAAAGCTTTGCCTCTCACACAATGTCAGGCAAGCTTCACTTTACTGTGCGTGCTCCTTGAAAGCTCAGAAGGTTTTTGTTAAAATTACACACAATCGAATGGCCAATTAGAAGCAGAGTGTAATGAAACCACTTCGAATTAATATAAATACCAGACTGTGGACCATTTGGCAGTGGGCCACCTCTCACATTCTCAGGACATCAGTGGCCGTTGCTTGGCAATGACGGACTTCGCCATTTGTGTTTATTATTGTTTGATTTAGGTTGTATAAATGTTGATTATAAATTGGAATGCCGCAATGGAAAGTGGATGATCGAATATTCTGTTGACAATGCCGAATCTAATCATCTCCAGGTGCAGCTGAAAATGGCTCGTGGAACTGAATTCTACGAGACTCAGAAATGTCAGATTTCAGGAAATCTCACTGGCAAGTCCATCAAATCAGTGAATGCTAATTATACATGCACACACACACAAAACTGCCACTTCTGAAGCCCCATTCCTGTCTAGTGAATGTGACTGATTATGTAATTTTGATTCAATGAGATGCTGTTTCAAGAATTGCTTTGATGATTTGATGATACTTAAAATAACCTTACAATCTTCTGTCAGTAATTATATGAATGGCTACATCTGCTCAGATACGCTGATAACAAAATATGCATTTTTTTACTTTGCATACCCAGTAATTACAGGATATAATTAGGTTATAAATTTTGGCTAACTAATTAAATGTCCTTTTGTGCAAATTTGCCAAAGATCCAGTGATAAAACACAATTGTTCAAAGGAAAGTACTGTATTATCTAACTCTCATTCGATATATAATTCAGTCTGAAGAGACGATGCAAATATCATTTAGTGTTGTTTTGAAGTTGAAACTGAGGAGTATATAAAAGCGGAGAATAATTCACAATACTTTCGTGTGGGGTGATGAAATGATTATGATCCTAAATTACCAATAAAGAAAAGAAAGATTTACATTTCTATAGCGCCATTCATGTCCCCGGTGTAGTGTATGGAGAAAGAGTCAGACTGAACACTGTGAGCTCAAAGTAAAGTGTGACCTTAGTCTTTTATTGCAGGTCTCCAGAGTGCCTCTCCAACCTGTGAAGCCTTCTTAAATACCTGTGTTCCAAGGGATTATGGGATCCCTTGGGACTCCAGCAGATGAGCCCTCTGGTGGCTGTACAGAGTAAATACAAGTTTACATATACCCCCCCCCAACCCCCCCGCAAAGTCAATAGTGTAACTATTTACAATGTGAGTCAATCTGGGACCCTTCTTGCCCTGGTTGATCATCTCGGTATGAAAGCTGGTGTTGTTGAATAATTTGATGGGCCTTGCTGGGCTGCTGTGGATGATGGGTTCTGCTTTGTGGTCAACCATGGTGTCGGTTGCCACTGGTGTGTATGTTGGGGGATCAAAAAAGGTATGGTCCAAGGTGGGTTGCTCAGGATAGTCCGTAAATCTGAGTTTGATTTGATCCAAGTATTTCCGGTGAATGAGTCCATTTGAAAGTTTGACCCGAAACACCCTGATCCTCTCTTTGGCCACGACAGTGCCGGTAAGCCACTTGGGACCTTGTCCATAATTTAATACAAATACAGGATCATTGATTTCAATCTCGCATGATACATTTGCGCTATCATGGTATGCAATTTATTGAAGCCGCCTGTTCTCTACCTGTTCATGTAGATCAGGGTGGACTAATGAGAGCCATGTCTTAAGTGCTCTTTTCATGAGCAGTTCAGCAGGTGGGATCCCAGTGAGTGAGTGGGGTCTTATGCGGTACCTGAGCAGGACTTGGGATAGGCGAGTCTGCAGTGAGCCTTCAGTTACCCTCTTCAAGCCTTGCTTGATGGTTTGCACTGTTCTCTCTGACTGACCATTAGACACTGGTTTAAACGGGGAAGATGTGACATGTTTGATCCTGTTACGGGTCATGAATTCTTTGAACTCAGCACTTGTAAAGCATGGCCCATTGTCGCTCACTAGGATATCGGGTAGGCCGTGTATGGCAAGCATGACCCGCAGGCTTTCAGTGGTGGCAGCGGACGTGCTAGCCGACAATATCTCACATTCAATCCACTTGGAGTACGCGTCTACAACCACGAGGAACATTTTACCCGAGAACGGGCCTGCATAGTTGACGTGTACTCTAGACCACGGTTTGGAGGGCCAAGACCGTAAACTTAGCGGCGCCTCCCTGGGTACATTGCTTAACTGCGAGCATGTATTACATCTGTGAATGCAGGACTCTAAGTCCGCATCAATACCGGGTCACCACACATGGGATCTGGCTATCGCTTTCATCATTACGATGCCTGGGTGGGTAATGTGGAGGTCATTGATGAAGGTGTCTCTGCCCTTCTCGGGGACCACTACTCAATTGCCGCACAGAAGGCAGTCTGCCTGTATAGACATTTCATCTTTGCGCCGCTGGAACAGCTTTATCTCTTCCTGCATTTCCACTGGGACACTGGACCAGCTCCCGTGAGGCACACAGATTTTGACTAGAGATAATAAGGGGTCCTGGCCCGTCCAGGTTTTGATCTGTTGGGCAGTGACGGGTGATTGCTCACTCACAAATGCTTCCATAATCATGGCTAGATCTATGGGCTGCGCCATTTCCACCCCCGTGGTGGACAATTGCAGCCTACTGAGAACATCGGCGCAGTTTTCTGTTCCTGGCCTGTGGCGGATGGCGTAGTTATATGCGGACAACATGAGCACCCATCTATGGATGCGGGCCGATGCGCTGGTATTTATCCCTTTACTCTCGGAGAACAGGGATGAAAGTGGCTTATGGTCAGTTTCCAATTCAAATTTTAGCCCAAACAGGTATTGATGCATTTTCTTTATCTCATAAGCACACGCTAATGCTTCTTTTTCAATCATGCATTAGCTCTTTCAACCTTAGACAGACTCCTGGATGCATAGGCAACCGGTTGCAATTTCCCGAAATCATTAGCTTGTTGCAATACACACCCGATGCCATATGACGATGCATCACATGCTAGTACCAAACGCTTACATGGATCATACAACACAAGCAATTTGTTTGAGCATAAAAATGTTCTCACTTTTACAAAGGCATTTTCTTAGCTTTTGCCCCAAACCCATTCATCCCCTTTGCATAGTAAGACATGCAGTGGTTCTAACAGTGTGCTGAGACCCGGTATGAAGTTACCAAAGTAGTTCAGGATTCCCAGAAACAACTGCAGCTCTGTCATGTTCTATGGCCTTGGCGCGTTCTCGATTGCCTCCGTCTTTGCGTTGGTGGGCCTAATGCCGTCCGCAGCAATCCTCCTTCCCAGGTACTCTACTTCAGGAGCCAGGACAACACACTTCGAGCATTTTAACCTGAGCCCCACATGGTTGAGTCAACTAAGAACCTCCTCCAGGTTCTGCAAATGCTCCACTGTGTTCCGACCTGTGACCAAGATTTCGTCCTGGAAGACGATGGTGTGCGGGACCGACTTCAGTAAGCTTTCCATGTTTCTCTGGAATATCGCCTCTGCCGATCGAATTCCAAATGGGCATCTATTATAAACAAAAAGACCTTTGTGCAAGTTGATGCAGATGAGGGCCTTCGATGATTCCTTCAATACCTGCGTCATGTAGGCTGAAGTCAGATCCAGCTTCGTGAATGTCTTTCCTCCCGCCAGCATTGCAAAGCAGTCATCGGCCTTTGGTAGTGGGTATTGGTCCTGCAGGGAGGAAAGATTGATAGTTACTTTGTAATCGCCACAGATTCTGAAGGTGCCATCTTCCTTGAGGTCTGGGATGATAGAACTGGCCCACTCGTTGAACTCGATCGGAGAAATGATGCCCTCTCTTTGCAGCCAGTCTAGCTCGATCTCTACCCATTCTCTCATGATGTATGGTACTGCTCTCGCCTTGTGATGGATGGGTCGCGCCCCAGAATTAGGTGGATCTGCACTTTCGCTCCTTGGAATGTCTCCTGGTTCGAACAGCGAAGGAAATTTGTTTAACACCTGGGCACAAGAAGTTTCATCAGCGGGCGATAATGTTCGGATGTCGTCCCAGTTCCAGCGTATCTTTCCCAGCGAGCTCCAGCACCATCGCCCGGTATCACCCAGAGTAATAGCTTGTGCACCGCTCCATCGTAGGAGACCTTTACGGTAGCACTGCCGATTACAGGTATCAGTTCTTTCATGTAAGTTCTTAGTTTCGTGCGATTGGAGTTAAGACTGGCCTTGAGGCCTTGTTGCAACACAACCTTTCGAAAGTCTTTTTCCCATGATGGACTGGCTCGCACCCGTGACCAGCTCCATTGACATTGGGAGTCCATTTAGTTCAACATTCAGCATTATCGAGGGACAATTCGTGGTGAATTTGTGCACTCCGTGTGCCTCTGCCTCCTCGATCTGAGGCTCTGGTTCATCGTGATCCTCCGTGGATCTGTCCTCCTCTGCAACATGGTGGTTTGCCGGTTTAACAGGGTTTGCAGCTCGCCTGCACACTCGTTGGAAGTGTCCCATTGTTCCACAGCCCTTGCAAACGTACTCTTTGAATTGGCATGAATGGAAATGATAATCACCCCCGCAGTGCCAACAAGGTGTTAATGGCCTTGCATTCATCACCCTTGATGGTGGACTCTGAGACATCTGTGGACGTGTAGCTGCAGGTATGTGTGACCTGCCCTGCACGTTACGATTCGAAAGCAACATCACTTTGTTCACTGTACTTGTAGCAGCATTTGTGTGCTGCGAGATTTGCTTCATATTGTCACTGGTGGCAATGAACGTCTGGGCTATTGCTATGGCCTTATTCAAGGTTGGGGTCTCTACAGTCAAAAGTTTGCTAAGTATGGTTTCGTGGCCAATGCCAAGTATGAAAAAGTCTCGGAGCATGTGCTCCAAAAGTCCTTCAAATTCGCTATGCCCTGCAAGGCGTCTTAGCTCAGCGACATAACTCGCCACTTCCTGGCCTTCAGATCTTTTGTAGGTGTAGAACCGGTACCTCATCATCAGAATGCTTTCCTTCGGGTACAAATGCTCTCGGACCAGTGTGCACAGATCGTCGTATGATTTCTCCGTGGGTTTCGCTGGAATGAGCAGATTCTTCATGAGGCCATACATTGGTGCCCCACAGACGGTGAGGAGGCTTGCCCTTTGTTTGCAATGTTCCCTTCCCCATCTAGCTCATTGGCCACAAAGTATTGGTCGGGTCGCTCCACAAAAGTTTCCCAATCATCTCCCTCTGAGAATTTCCCCAGGATGCCCACTATTCTCTGCATCTTTGAGTTTGTTATCTGTATCTCATCGCCAGTTGTTGTGTATGGAGAAAGAGTCAGACTGAACACTATAAGCTCAAAGTAAACTGTGACTGTAGTCTTTTATTGCAGGTCTCCAGAGTGCCTCTCTAACCTGTGAAGCCTCCTTAAATACCTGTGCTCCCAAGGGATTATGGGATCCCTTGGGGCTCCAGGGGATGAGCCTTCTGGTGGCTGTACAGAGTAAATACAAGTTTACATATATAACACCCGGTACTTCCCAAAGCGCTCTACAGCAAAAAAACACTTTTGTAATGTAGGAAATGCAGCAGCCAATTTGCGCACAGCAAGGTGCAGAAAACACCAATGGACACCGCAAAGGCTATGGGTCCCGACAACATCCCGGCTGTCATGCTGAAGACTTGCGCTCCAGAACTAGCGACGCCTCTCGCCATAACTGTTCCAGTACAGCTACAACACTGGCATCTACCGCAGTGCCACAAGGATCAGTGCTGGGACCCCAACAATTTATAATCTATATTAACGACTCGGAGGAAGGGACTGAGTGTAACGTTGCCAAGTTTGCCGACGATACAAAGATGGGAGGAAAAGCAATGTGTGAGGAGGACACACAAAATCTGCAAAAGGACATCGACAGGCTAAGTGAGTGGCAAAAGTTTGGCAGATGGAGTATAATGTTGGAAAGTGTGAGGTCATGCACTTTGGCAGAAAAAAAATCAAAGAACAAGTTATTATTTAAATGGAGAAAAATTGCAAAGTGCTGCAGTACAGCGTGACCTGGGGGGGTTGACTTATGAGGAAAGGTTGAGTAGGTTGGGCCTCTACTCATTGGAATTCAGAAGAATGAGACGTGATCTTATCGAAACGTATAAGATTGTGAGGGGGCTTGACAAGGTGGATGCAGAGAGGATGTTTCCACTGGTGGGGGAGACTACAGCTAGGGGGCATAATCTTAGAATAAGGAGCCGCCAATTTAAAACTAAGAGGAGGAGAAATTTCTTCTCTCAGATGGTTGTGGATCTGTGGAATTCACTGTCTCAGAGAGCTGTGGAAGCTGGGACATTGAATAAATTTAAGACAGAAATAGACAGTTTCTTAAACGATAAGGGAATAAGGGGTTATTGAGAACGGGCGGGGAAGTGGACCTGAGTCCATGATCGGATCAGCCATGATCGTATTAATTGGTGGGGCAGGCTCGAGGGGCCGCATGGCCTTCTCCTGCTCCTATTTCTTATATTCTTATGAAAACTGCTCAGGTATGTCCTGCCCACAAAAAGCAGGACAAATCCAATCCGGCCAATTACCGCCCCATCAATCTACTCTCAATCATCAGCAAAGTTATGCAAGGTGTGGTCGACAGTGCTATCAAGCGGCACTTACTCACCAATAACCTGCACAGCGATGCCCAGTTTGGGTTCAGCCAGAACCAGTTGGCTCCAGACCTCATTACAGCCTTGGTCCAAACATGTACAAAAGAGCTGAATTCCAGAGGTGAGCTGAGAGTGAATGCCCTTGACATCAAGGCAGCATTTGACCGACTGTGGCATCAAGGAGCCCTAGTAAAACTGAAGTCAATGGGAATCAGGAGGAAAACTCTCTACTGGTTGGTTGTAGTGGTTGGAGATCAATCATCTCAGCCCCAGGACATTGCTTCAGGAGTTCCTCAGGTCTGTGTCCTAGGTCCAACATCTTCAATTGCTTCATCAATGATCTTCCCTCATAAGGTCAGAAGTCTGGATGTTCGCTGATGATTGCACGGTATTCAGTGCCATTCGCAACTCCTCAGATAATGAAGCAGTCCATGCCTGCATGCAGCAAGACCTGGACGACATTCAGGCTTGGGCTGATAAGTGGCAAGTAACATTCGTGCCACACAAGTTCCAGGCAATGACAATCTCCAACAAGCGAGAGTCTAACCACCTCCCCTTGATATTCAATGGCATTACCATCGCCAAATGCCCCACCATAAACATCCTGCGGGACCAGAAACTTAACTGGACCACATAAATACTGTGGCAACAAGAGCGGGTCAGAGGCTGGGTATTTTACAGTGAGTGTCTCACCTTCTGATTCCTCAAAGCCTTTCCACCATCTACAAGTCAGGAGTGTGATAGAATCTTTTCCCCTTGCCTGGATGAGTGCAGCTCCAACAACACTCAAGAAGCTCAATACCATCCAGCCCGCTTGATTGGCAACCCATTCACCACCTTCAACATTCACTCCTTCCACCATCGGCGCACCGTGGCTGCAGTGTGTATTGTTGTGTTCATACTCTGTTTGTTATACGAACTCTCACTAGATCGGCATTTGGACCTGGTGGGAGCTATTCACACACTGCTGTAATCATGCTGGTTCTTGCTGGTTGTGGGACACCATTTTGGGGAGTTGCTATAAAGAACACAGTTAAGTTACATTTGTCCTGTTTCAGTTAATTTGGTTATTTATGTAGACAACATGTACCATCTACAAGATGCACTGCAGTAACTCGCCAAATCTTCTTCGGCAGCACCTTTCAAATTCATTACCTCTACAACCTAGAAGGACAAGGGCAGCAAGCGCATGGGAGCACCATCACTTGCAAGTTCCCCTCCAAGACACACACCATCCTGACTTGGAAATATATCAACATTCCTTCATCGTCGCTGGGTCAAAATCCTGGAACTCCCTCCCTAACAGCACTGTGGGAACACCTTCACCACACGGGACTGCAGCGGTTCAAGAAGGTGGCTCACCATCACCTTCTCAAGGGCAATGAGAAAAGGGCAATAAATTCTGATCTTGCCAGGGTCCCCCACATCCTGGAACGAATAAAAAAAAAAGAAAAATGATCAGATAATCTGTTTTAGGGATGTTGGTTGAGAGATAAATATTGACCAGGACACCGGGGATAACTCCCCTGCTCTACTTCGATATAGTGCCGTGGGTTCTTTTGCGTCCATCTGCGAGATCAGACGGGGCTTCGGTTTAACATCTCATCCGAAAGCCACAACTTGCAAAAGGAGGCAGCACAGAGGGCTGGCGCAGGATCAGTGAATCAGGACAGCTGCCAGAAAACCGACACAGACCGACCTGATGCACTGCCTATGGTCACAAATGAGCTGCCATTGAGGGAGCGGAATCCGGTTCTGTGCAGAAAGATGCCTGAGGGGTAACACGCAGGGCAACTGGGGTACAATTTGTGACACCTTCCACTGTGGAGAAGCCTGCAATGTGAGCGATGCCTATTGCGCTGCCATCCTGCTTTGCCGTGACCGTAGAGCATGTGATGCAGGCGTTCCTCTTGGTGCGGAGAGCCTCTGCGACATACTGGATCCAATGGCGCACAACAAACTGGGACAGGCTGCTGATGTCGCCGGAGGGAGCCTTTTGCTTAAGCGTCAGAGTGTCACAATGACCTGGACAGCCGCAAGCAGTTTGCTGTCCATGCCCAGGTGCGTGCTGGAGCAGGTGACAGAGCTCAGTAACAGGCTGCCTGGTGAAGCAATGGTGCCTGAGACATTGGTCCTCAGTGAACTGGAGGGAGGAGAAGTGCTCCCTTGAAGACCCGTTGTTGGTGCGGCCTCCTGCACAATCTCCTCCTCCATCCTGTCCCCAGTTGCTTTCGTTCTATCCTGTCTCCTTCGCTGTTGCCCCATCATCCTGAAGCACAAAGGCAGAATTACCAGACCAGCCATGACTGCAATGAAATTCTTCTGAAAGCCTGGTTTTTGTAGCACACATGAGTACGGTAGCATAGTGGTTATTTTACTGGACTTGCAATCCAGAGACTTGGACCTCAATTTCAATATTCTCATCCTTGTTTTCAAATCCCCCCATGGCCTCGCCCCTCCCTATCTCTGTAATCTCCTCCAGCCCCACAACTCCCCCAAGATGTCTGCGCTCCTCTAATTCTGCCCTCTTGAGCATCCCTGATTAAAATTGCTCAACCATTGGTGGCCGTGCCTTCAGCTGCCTGGGCCCCAAGCTCTGGAACTCCCTCCCTGAACCTCTCCGCTTCTCTTTCCTCCTTCAAGACGCCCCTTAAAACATACCTTTTTGCCTTTTGCTAACCTGAGATAATTTCTACTTATGCAGCTCGGGTGTCAAATTTTTATTTCAATAATCCCGTGAAGTGCCTTGTGAAGTTTCACTGCGTTAAAGGTGCTATATAAATACAATTTGTTGTTCTTATGGTTGTTGTACTAATCCAGAGATATGAGTTCAAATACCACCATGGAAGCTGGGGGAATTTAAATTCAGTTTAATAGTAAAGCTAGAATTATAAAGCTAGTACAGGTTGAACCTCCCTTATCCAGAACTCCCTTATCCAGAGCCACCCCTCGTCCGGAACCATTCCCGGCCACCGGGTGGCGCATGCGCAGAACTCCGACATGAACAAATTGAATAAATTGAAGTCCTTCCTCGCTGCCGACTCTCGCAATTGCTGGCCTGACCCCGCGATCCACCGCCCCCCCGCCCCAATGATTTCTCTGCCGCACACCCAGCCCTAAGCCAGCCCCGATATCCCCTTGTTCAGTACCTGTACCATCCAATTTAACGTGACCACCCCTCGTCCGGAAAAGTCCCTCATCCAGAACAGGCCAGATTCCAAGGATTCTGGCTAAGGGAGATTCATCTTGTATCAGTAATGGTGAGCATAAAACTACTGGATTTTCAAAAATGGTTCACGAATGTCCTTACCCGGTCTGACCTACATGCGACTCCAAACCCACAGCAATGTGCTTGTCTCTTAACTGCCCTCTGAAGTGGCCTAGCAAGCCACTCAGTTGTACCGAACTACTATGACAAAGTCACCACTGTGGGAGTATCTTCACCACATGGACTGCAGCGGTTCAAGAAGGCGGCTCACCACCACCTTCTCAAGGGCAATTAGGGATGGGCAATAAATGCCGGCCTTTCCAGCGACACCCACATCCCAGGAACAAATTTTTAAAAAATGAAATAGCAGTGTAGCATCAGCAAAAACTTGTTGGCAGATATCAGTTGTAGATGGCATAAAATAGACCAATAAACACCCAGAAGTTAACTAGAAATCTAACAGGACAAACCAGCAACGAACTGGCATAAAGTGCGCCTGTTGCCTATTAGGGCCATGATACGTTGAACGGGTTTATCACTTGGCCAGTCAGGCACTGGGACGGCCCAATTTCACATAAAGGGTCCTACTACAAGTGCAAGACCCTTATTTAGATGTTACAATGAGCTTTTTTAATACTTCCAATACATTTGAATACTTTTTAATACTGGATGCCTATGGAAGAGGCCGATCTAATCTGGCAGTGCACTACCAGCCCAAAATGAGCGCGTGCATTCTGTCTGTTATATTGGACCATCAGGCACCCAATTTGCACCTGTAAGATGGGCGTGGCACAAATTAATATTTAGGCCCTTACCCTTAACTTTTTATTTATTCGTCAATGGGATGTGGGCGTCTCTGGCAAGGCTGGCATTTATTGCCCATCTCTAATTACCCTTGAGAATTGACTTGAGAGCTGACTTGTTGAACTGCTGCAGTCCGTGTGGTGAGGGTACTCCCACAGTGCTGTTTGGGAGGGAGTTGCAGGATTTTGACCCAGTGACAATGAAGGAATGGAGATATATTGATTGCTGCACTCCTAATCTCTCATCAGTTAAATTCTTCACCTTACAATCTCCTCCCATCTCAATCAGAATTCTCCTGAATTGCTTAAGCTGCCTTCAAGCTCTTTTTTGCTTCACCCAACAACTCTCAACTCTCTATAAATCTGGCTTATATTAGAGAAGACAGTGGCAGAGGCACACCACACCCTGAAACCCAACAGATCTATACCCTCATATTCAGAAGTCTAGAAATAACTGCTATTTCCTATGGATAGTAACTCTCCATCCAGTCATAAGAACATAAGAAATAGGAGCAGGAGTAGGCCATTTGGCCCCTCGAGCCTGCTCCGCCATTCAATAAGATCATTGTTGATCTTCAAACGCAACTGTACTTTCCCGCTCGATCTCCATATCCCTTAATTCCCCAAGAGTCAAAAATCCAGTCTAATGATGTAGCATTCTAAGTGAAGGAAATCAAACAAATACTCCAAGCACACATATTCCCACATGTCTATTTTATTGATGCAACAACACGTTCCAAATAAGCCACCCTACATATACTTCCTCCTCCCTGCAACAACACTGTTGAATCACCATACAAAAAAATAGCGATGTCAAAAACAAACACAGAACAAGTAGTGTTCAGCTTGCTATTCCTGTTCCCACGATGAAATAAGATGTGGGGCAAGAAGCAAGGTGAGGGGAAACTTAATAGATATATGGACCGAATATAGAGGTCTACTGCTTCATTTAGCGTGGACATTGCAAACAACTACAGTTCATAGAATCATAAAATCACAGAAATTTACGGCACAGAAGGAGGCCATTCAGCCCATTGTGTCCGCGCCGGCCGACCAAGAGCCATCCAACCTAATCCCACTTTCCAGCTCTTGGTCCGTAGCCCTGTAGGTTATGGCACTTCAACTGCACATCCAAGTACTTTTTAAATGCAATGAGGGTTTCTGCCTCTACCACCCTTTCAGGCAGTCAGTTCCAGAACCCACCACCCTCTGGGTTAAAAAAAATCTCCTCATCTTCCCTCTCATCCTTCCACCAATTACTTTAAATCTATGCCCCCTGGTTATTGACCTCTCTGCTGGGGAAATAGGTCCTTCCTATCCACTCCATCTAGGCCCCTCATAATGTTATGCAGTTCCAAGTGAGCATTATAATATCTTTCATTACATAGATTACATTTGCAGGGCAAGTTCAGCTACATACTACGGTGACACCAATAAAATAAAGAATATTGTATTTCTGCAAAAACAGCTAGCTATAATTCAATATGACCATCTCAAGAGTCTTATTGTCCTTTGTGTAATGAAGTCATCAATTGCACAGCCTTAGGTGCTCATTACAGTGGCCATGTTGAGTTGTTCAGTGATGGTCAATTGCAAGCCCATTACAACATTACAGTTCTCTGAAAATGCTGATGCTGATTGTATGACAATATTCTACCTTATACAAAGCTGTTTGTTATCTTTTATTCAATTCAAATTGATCAAGAAGGGCAATGTCGTTTGTAGCATTAAAAATTAATTGTTGGTAATTGTCATCAATAACATCGCCGTCTCCACCCCTGCCTCAGCTCATCCGCTGCTGAAGCTCTCATCCATACCTTTGTTACCTCTTGACTTGACTAATCCAACACACTCCAGGCTGGCCTCCCACGGTCTACCCTACGTAAACGAGAGGTGATCCACAACTCGGCTGCCCATGCCCTAACTCGCACCAAGTCCCGCTCACCCATCACCCCTGTGCTCGCTGACCGACATTGGCTTCCGGTTAAGTAACACCTCGATTTCAAAATTCTCATCCTTGTTTTCAAATCTCTCCATGGCCTCGCCCCCTACCCATCTCTGTAATCTCCTTCAGCCTCACAACCCCCTGAGATATCTGCGCTCCTTCAATTCTGCCCTCTTGAGCATCCCTGATTATAATCACTCGACCATTGGTGGCTGTGCCTTCTGTTGCCTGGGCCCTAAGCTCTGGAACTCCCTGCCTAAACCTCTCCACCTCTCTACCTCTCTTTCCTCCTTTAAGACGCTCCTTAAAACCTACCTCTTTGACCAAGCTTTTGGTCACCTGCGCTAATTTCTACTTATGCGGCTCGATGTCAAATTTTTAATCTCATAATACTCCTTTGTTAACTATGTTAAATGCACTATATAAATACAAGTAGTTGTTTTTGTTATCAGAAATCGAGTAAAGAATGGATGTTATGCAATGGTTGCAAATATTATGGGTCATGAAATAATAGATGAGTTAAATGCGGGTGAGCATGTTGGGAGTAGTGATCAGAATATGACCAGGTTTAAGGTCCAAATATAACAGGAGAAGGTCAGTACAAAAACCAAGCCACCAGTTTGGACTGGTGAAGATTTTAGAACAATGAGGAGTGAGCAAGCTGAGATGAACTGGAATGAGAAGTTGGCACCAGGTTGCCAATCGACAATGGAATATTTTTTTTTAAGAAAATGAGATTGCAATGGTTCAGAATAAATATATATATTAAAAATTGAGACGTTATAAAAAGTCACTCTTGGCATTTGGGTGTTGCTGGCAAGACCGGAATTTGTTGCCCATCTCTACTTGCCCATAGGTGCTGGTGGACCACCTTCTTGAACCGCTGCAGTCCGTTTGGTGAAGGTGCTCCCACAGTGCTGTTTTTGCTTCATAGAATTCATAGCAACACAGTGCTATTAAGAACTAGTTGCTATTAGCAAAGGTTTAACAATCACACTCCACATTACCAGTTTATTCACCAGGCTCACAACCACCTGCCTCATCGTGGATCTCCCGAACCCAACTGGCTGGGGTTTTATTGAGTCTTGTGGACATCACATGACTGGCTAAGCCACTCCCAACTCGACGGCTCTACACACCTGTGAACATACTCACAAGGGCTTACATTGCAGGCAGGGAGTTCCAGGATGTGGAGCCAGCTTGACTACTTCAAGTTTCAGAATTTTGCAGGTAAATAAAGATGTTAGAAACAAAGTAAAGTTGAAGAGAGCATTTGCGGGGCCTTCAGGTATGGCAAAAATGATTCAAAAAGAAAGAGCGAGTATGCGAATTTAAGGTAAGAGATGAAAAGGTGGCTACAAAAAGTAAGGAGGGTGTATGAGGAGTGAATCTCAAAAAATATCAAAAAGGAAGGTATTCTACCAATCTATGGTGCAAAAGAGAATTCTTAAATCTGAGGTGGGATTCCTGAAAGGAGAGGATATTGAGTTAGAAGAGAGCAAATAGTAATTGATGGGGATACTTTGAATCAATGTTAACAAAAGGGAAAGAAATTGGGGAGGAGGCAAATCCCAAATTGGCTAAAAGCAAAATGAGAGACATCATAACAAATTTAGGAAAGTATAACATAAGAACATAAGAATTAGGAACAGGAATAGGCCATTTAGTCCCTCGAGCCTGCTCCGCCATTCAACAAGATCATGGCTGATCTGGCCGTGGACTCAGCTCCACTTACCCACCCGCTCCCCGTAACCCTTAATTCCCTTATTGGTTAAAAAGGAGAAGTTAGTTGTGCTAAAGAAGGGAAAAAGTTTGGGATCTGATAGGATACAGCCAAGGATCTTGAGGGAAAGAAAGAAAGATGGATGTGCATTTATATAGCGCCTTTCATGACCACCGGACGTCTCGAAGAGCTTTATAGCCAATCAATTACTTTTGGAGTATCGTCATGGTAGTTTAGTGTGGAAAACACAGAGGCCTATTTGCGCAGAGCAAGCTCCCACAAACAGCAATGTGATAATGACCAGATAATCTGTTTTAGTGATATTGATGGAGGGATAACTATTGGCTAGGACATAATGGATAACACCCCCTGCTCTCCTTTGAAATAGTGCCATGGGATCTTTTACATTCACCTGAGAGAGCAGACAGGGCCTCAGTTTAACATCTTATCTGAAAGATGGCACCTCTGACAGAACAGCACTCACTCAGCACTACACTGGAGCATCAGCTGAGATTTATGTGCTCAAGTTCCTGGAGGGGGACTTGAACCCACAACTTTCTGACTCAAAGGCAAGTGTGCTACCCACTGAGCCACAGCTGACACTGGAGGTAAAAAATAGCGTAAACCATGGAAATGATATTTTAGGGTTATATTGAAAGTATGAGATGTGCCAGGGGATGACAGAATAGCCATTTTCCAAAATATGACACCGACCTAGCCCGGGTAATTGCATGTTAGTTATTTTAACAATTCTGATAGGGCAAATGTTCTTTGATTAAAGATGGAATGGTTTAAATCTAGATAAAAAGAAACTAATTAGAAGCACCCAACATGGATTTCAGAAAGCAAATTGATATGTGATAAATCTGACAGAGTTCTTTGTCAAATAGTGAGGGAGACCAGTTTCTCATTGACTGCGAGAGGGAGAGAGAAAGGCTTAAGAACAGTTTCAGAAAGGATATTTTTCTGTCAAAGTCACCGTGATATCTGACATATTCCTTTTCTATTTCGCTCGTACTCAATTTATCCATTACTGTCAACATTATTTAATGTTAGACATTGTCATTGTGCTAAAAGTTCATCTTTCCATGACTCCTGCTTTAAAAAGCATTTCAATAGCCGGTCAACGTGAAATACAATTAGAGATAATGAATAGAAAGCAACTCAGATTAATCTGAAAGAATTGATCTTAGAAGTAACATTTGACATGTCATGACAACATTAAACCATCGGTGTCATGATGCAATATACTGAAGATCAATTAAGAATCAATTTTCCCACATTTTCGCTGGTGATTCCAGGAGATTATAAATAATTGTCCTGAATGTTCCACCATGTTGCACCATAAATCCAGACATTTAGCTGTTTTTTCTGAGGGTTCTGCCAGTTTCCCACTGAACTTAAGGCAGGTGACTGAGAGAACACCCATGGAATTTCTAATGAGAGATTGCCAAGCAGACTTGCATGGCTATATAATTTGTCATGTCTGTATCTCTGTAATCCAATCCAACGCCCAACCCTCTAATATATCTGCGTATCCTCAAATTTAATCACTGCACCATTGGTGGCCGTGCCTTCGAGCTGCCTTGGTCCTAAGTTCTGGATTTCCCTCCCAAAACTTTCCCGCCTTTTCACCTCCTTTAAAACGCTCCTTAAAACCGAACTCTTTGACTAAGCTTTTGGTCATCTGTCCTAATATCTCTTTATGTTACTCGATTTTGTTTGATAATGCTCCTATGAAGTGCCTTGGCATGTTTTGCTATGTTAAAGGCGCTTTATAAATACATAAAGAGAAACATAAAGAAAGAAATACATAAAGATAGAAATACAGAAAGACAGAGAGACATGCATTTATATACAGGGTAGTATGTTTCACGACCACCAGATGTCCCAAAGTGCTTTATAGCCAACTTTATAGTAGTCACTGTTGTAATGTAAGAAACGCCAGCTAATTGTGCACAGCAAGGTCCCACAATCAATGGAAAATGACCAGTTAATTTGTTTTTGTTTTGTTGATTGAGGAATAAATATTATCCAGGACACTGGGGATAACACCCCTTGTTCATCTTAAAAATAGTGCCATGGCTTCATTAACGCCCACCTGAGAGAGCAGACAGGGCCTCAGTTTAATGAGTCATCCAAAAGACAGCACCTCCGGCAACATTCTCTCATAATGCACAGAAGTGTCACCTTAGATTTTTGTGTTCAAGTCTCTGGAGTGGGATTTGAACCCACAACCTTCTGACTCAGAGACAAGAGTGCTACCCACTGGGCCACTGGCTGACACATAAATATAAATTTGCAACTTTGGGGCTACAGATACTCATCTGGCACTGTCCAGCCACTGCATGTGCCTGCACACAGATAAACTCAACTGGCCGGGTAATGATGCGAGGGCAGTTAATTTGCATAATCTTCAGACACTCTAACTGCATCAGTCATTTGTACTGTAAGCACAAGGGCAGGAACATTGGATGCTCTCTGCAAGTGAAGCATTGTTTGCTGCCCATTCTGTATCAGTTGACTTTCTGATGTGAGTGAGGGGGAGCCGGGGGGTGTGGGGCAGGTAGGTGCATCAGGCATGAACCAGGGGGACGGGATGGGCGGGGGGTTGGAGGAGAGAACACCTGGCAGAGATGCTATACATTTTTTTTAATACTGAGTCACCCACCTGTCCCCGTTCCAAATAGGCATTTTTCAGTTGGATGCTTAAGAACATAAGAATTAGAAGCAGGAGTCGGCCATACGGCCCCTCGAGCCTGCTCCGCCATTCAATAAGATCATGGCTGATCTTCAACCTCAGGTCCACTTGCCCGCCCAATTCCCATATTCCTTGATTCCCCTAGAGTTCAAAAATCTATCAGTCTCAGCCTTGAATATACTCAATGACTCAATGACTGAACATCCACAGCCCTCTGGAAATCTGAGAATCCAAAGATTCACAACCCTCTGAGTGAAGAAATTTCTCCTCATCTCAGTCTTAAATGGCCGGCCCCTTATCCTGAGACTATGACCCCGAGTTCATCCGCATTATGGGATGCTACCTAATTTACAAGGAAGTCTGGATCCTAAAGACCCCTCCAGGTGTCCCTAGCGTTCGTTATGCTGTCTGCCATCATTGGGATACGTTGGGCACGTGGGAGACCAAATTTCCACAACCCATGTTATAGGATGCTCGCTATTGCACTATTAATCTCATAATGTCACTGCCAGATTATAGACACAGAGACCAAGATTTTCCCTGTTTGCAGCGTAATTACTATCGTGTTTTCAAACTTAATTTGCGATATTGCTGCAAATATTAAGCAATGGAAATCTCCCTGCCGATTGCACACCATATAATGCAATGTTTCTGGGTCTTGGGCTAACCTGTCTCAAATGATTACCATTCAATTTATGTTTCTGCATCATTGAATTGTTTATTTGTCATCAACACCATGTCCATCATTTACTATGCAATGTGCACCTTGCATTGTATTCCCTCCAGGAGACTATACAACAACAAATGCATTTGATTCTCGCTCTCATATATATTTAACGACAAATGAATATGAAAGTTGACATCAACAGCTGATCTTGTGCAGCAGAAATCTACACTTTTTTTCTCAATCACTGTGGCTAACGTTATCACAGCCAAAGCAAAGAAAGTTGTCAATCCTCTTTGAAGTGCAATATAAAGTACTTTCTATTCATCTCCCAATTCCACGACCACCTAGATCATCATCATCATCATAGGCAGTCCCTCAAAATCGAGGAAGACTTGTTTCCACTCTAAAAGTGAGTTCTCAGGTGACTGAAGAGTCCAATACGGGAATTACAGTCTCTGTCACAGGTGGGACAGACAGTGGTTGAAGGAAAGGGTGGGTGGGGAGTCTGGTTTGCCGCACGCTCCTTCCGCTGCCTGCGCTTGATTTCTGCACGCTCTCGGCGACGAGACTCGAGGTGCTCAGCGCCCTCCCGGATGCTCTTCCTCCACATAGGTCGGTCTTTGGCCAGGGACTCCCAGGTGTCGGTGGGGTTGTTGCACTTTATCAAGGAAGCTTTGAGGGTGTCCTTGAAATGTTTCCTCTGCCCGCCTTTGGCTCAATTGCCATGAAGGAGTTCCGAGTAGAGCGCTTGCTTTGGGAGTGTTGTGTCAGACATGCGAACAATGTGGCCTGCCCGGTGGAGTTGATCAAGTGTGGGCAGTGCTGCGATGCTGGGGATGTTGGCCTGGTCGAGGACGCTAATGTTGATGCGTCTGTCTTCCCAGGGGATTTGTCCTCCCATCAGATTCTATTATATGAAGGAATGACAGTGGTTGTTGCTGTGATAGAGGAAGCCGTTCTGTCTCACTTTTGATCACTGAACCTGTGCTCATGCTGTTAGACAGTAAATCTTCCTGCTCAGGCACCAAACCTGTCAGACATTGGGCTCAAGTTTCCCCACGAGCTGCTCCTTTTTTTTGGAGCAACTTGATTTTCCTGGACTATCTTTTTAGTTGCAATTCTGGACATTTCATTTGCACCAGTGTAAGTGAGTTATTTAGGTTTTTTTTAGTTCCGTTTTTTTTTCAAAAGGAGGCGTTTCCAGCCACTTACCCCTGTTTTAGACATTTGGTCAGCAAATAGTTGCTCCAAACTAACTTAGGCTAGCGAATGTTGCCACTTCTGTCCGCACAGAAAAACCTTACCTACAATTACGGAATCGGCGCAAGTAACTACATTTAAAGCACCTCCAAGCACCAAACCAAGCACAAAAAGTAATAAGCAATTAATTAACAAATAAAATAGAAGGAACCCTGCACCTAAAGCACAAAAATCAATCAGTAAATAATAAAAAATAGAAGTCCTACCTTAGGGAATGCAGCAGGCCGCCAATGAGGGAGCCCATTCGGCCAGGGCTAGGGACGGCATGCTTCGGGCCCCTCCCACACAGCCTGCAGCGCGCGTTTGCAGAAACGGCCTGCCAGGGGCTACTGCACATGCGCGCAGACTCTAGCGCGCATGTGCAGAGGTCCCGGCACTGTTTTCAGCGCCGGGACCTGGCTCCGCCCCCAATCCATCGGGCCGCACTGCGCCACGACCGAAGAGAGGCTGGGGAGTGGCCCAAATACCAACGTCTTTTTTTGGCACGCTTGGAGGCGGACAAAAATGGTGCACCTCGGCTGAGGGCGCCAGAAAAACAGGTTAGGGAAACTCTAGCCCATACTGACATTGCCTTTGCTCCAACTATTGAAGATTAGATGCAATCAGCATGCCAGGACTGGTAGTAGTTTTGATAATGACGGAGAAAGCAGCTGTCGGACATAGAATCATGGAAACAGCACAGGAGGTCAATCGGCCCATCGAGCCTGTGCCGGCTCTTTGAAAGGCCTATCCACTTAGTCCCAGTTCTACTGCTCTTCCTCACAGCCCTGTAAATTTTACCCCTTCAAGTATTTATCCAATTCCTTTTTGGAATTACAGGTTGAATCGGCTTCCACCGCCCTCTCAGGCAGCACGTTCCAGGAGGACTTGAGAAAGACTGCATTATATCCACGCCACCAGTTTATCTTTCCACTTCACTGGACATAATAAATTAAAGGTCAGAGCCCCACTATTACCGGAAGAACTTATTATGGTTTTGCAAAGGACAGTCCGTGGGACACCTTTCCCAGTTGCTGAAGTGAGTTCCCCTAACATTTTGTGTGCCATTTCTCTGCAGCTTTTTTGCATTTTTGGCTTTAGTTATATTATGTAAGTGGTTTGTTAGCTGCTAAGGAGTGTGGAATGAGCATTATTGTTCAGGCATGTTGTGATTAGCTCTGTTTTTGTACCTATTGCAATTAAACTGGTGTTGCACAAGAAAATTCACATACTACAACAAAAAAAAATCGGGTAATTATTGACCGTTTTTCTCCAAATTAGAAAAAAAGTTACATTTACTGAACACCGCAGAAACAGAACTGTTTTCAGAAAACTCACAGTAGAACATTCAGCTTGTATCATGATCCACACCATCAATTTGATTTTGAGCAGTTCGTGCATTGTCCTTTATCAGGGACTGTCTATTTCAGAATGACATTTTAATGAGAACAGCAAATTCCATGGAAGGGAAGAATTATACACATCAGATTACAGCAGCACTGAGCTTTTCCTGATGCAAAGTAATAAACCTTAACCTTTGAATAATTTCCCTGAGCCCTTTTCCAATAAATCATAACTTCTATTAAGAAAAAGTTATTAAAATCTTTGCAAGGATGATACCAGAAATGCAAGGGTATGCATAATCAGGAAAGGATGTAAAGGCTGGGTCCCTTTTCTCGACAAAAATAAGGCTGAGGGGTGACCTAATTGAGGTCTTTAAAGTTATGAAAGGTTTTGATAGAATGGGTACAGAATGTTTCCACTTGTGGGAAAGAGCATAACATAGAGGCCATCAATATAAGATAATCACAAAGAAATCCAATAGGGAATTCAGAAGAAAATTCTTCACCCAAAGAGTGGTGAGATTGTGGAACTCGCTACCACAGGGAGTGGTTGAAGCGAATAGTATCAATGGGTTTAAAGGGAGGTTAGACAAGCATATGAGGGAGAAGGGAATAGAGGGTTATGCTGATAGATTTCGATGAGGAAAGACGGGAGGAGGCTCGAGTGGAGCATAAACGCCGGCATGGACTGGTTGGGCCGAATGGCCTGTTTCTGTGCCATATATTCTACGTAATTAATATGTCCTCCTTACTGTACAGTACAAATGCACACGAGGCACATACTAGAGAGAAGGTCACTCTGTGACCAGCAACCTTTATTCCAGCACTCTAGTGGAGAAGATGGGTGGAGCGTCCCCTTTTATACCTGAAAGTCGAGGTTAGGAGTGTCTCCCACAAGTTCACCACCTAGTGGTCAGTGTTCTCACAGTGTACAACTTAGGTCAGTTTATACATGGATTACAATGACAGTTGAATACATGACAGTAATCATATGCATTACAAGTGTATTTTTCAAGTGATCTACTTTGTCTTATAATAATTTCTATGTGGCACTGCTTTTCAGAAAATAGTTAGAATTCAGGTTAAAAATAGTCCAAAGAATTTGTGTTGGTGGTGATGACAAAATGGTGAATTCTGTCACATATAACTGACTGGGGAAAAATAAAATTTGCTGATGATGTTAAGGCTAAGACACTACCCTGTATAAATTTCTAAACAGTGCATGTTTCTCTTATAAAGTTCAGCATACTAGCTCAGTGATACAGTGCTATTGCGCATAGCTGCCTTTGCTACGCAGATATAAATCCCGGAAAAGACTATTTATATTTATGAATAACTGACAGGTTATTAATAAGGTTCTGTGCATTAAATTTAATGACTTGGAGTTAAGGGTTTCCAAATTTAGACCTATCAACAGATAAGAACATAAGAACATGAGAAATAGGAGCAGGAGTAGGCCATAAGGCTCCTCGAGCCTGCTCCACCATTCAATAAGATCATGGTTGATCTGATCATGGATTCAGCTCCACTCCCCCACCCATAACCCCTCATCCCCTCCATTGCTCAAGAAACTGTCTATTTCGGTCTTAAATTTATTTAACGTCCCAGCTTCCACAGCTCTCGGAGGCAGTGAATTCCACAGATTCACAACTCTCTGAGAGAAGAAATTTCTCCTCATCTCAGTTCTAAATGGGCGACCCCTTATTCTAAGATCGTGCCCTCTAGTTCTAGTCTCCCCCACCAGTGGAAACATCCTCTCTGCATCGACCTTGTCAAGCTCCCTCATAATCTAATACCTTTAGATGAAAAGTGTCTCCTACTAGTTGATCTGCAGTCAGAACTGGAGAGGCACTAGTTTGTTGGGTCTTGTAATTCCAATTAATAATGTATATGTTCAATAACAACAGGAGCCAGAGCATTGAGGCTCCTTGTGTTGCACTAGCCCAAAACGAAACAGGTTGTCCAAGACTGCATTCCCATTCTATGCCGAGTCAACTGACCTCAGGTGTGGACAGTACAGATACTTGGAGCCTGACACTTGGCCCGAGCATCCTTGGGCAAAAGAGTGAAAATTGGCCAGGTTTCCTGCTCCTGATTGTCATTCAGTGACTCCTGCAGGAAAGTGAACATGTCTGGATGTTGGGTAGAAACAAGATCAGATTCAACCATGAACTCCCCCCCGCTACCTCCTCCCTCTCCCCCAACCCGACACAGTCCAATGACCTGTCAACACCCACTGCCCCTTCTCACCCATGAAGAATGGTCCCTTGAATATATTCAGAGGCTCAGCAGCCACAGCCCTCCGTGGCAGAGAATTTCAAAGATTCGCAACTCTCTGAGTGAATAAATTCCTCCTCATCTCAGTTGTAAATGGCCGACCCCTTATCCTGAGTCGAAGCCCCCTAGTTCTAGGTTCTCCAGCCCGGGGGAAACAACTTCTCAGCATCTGTCCGGTCAATCCCCCTCAGAATCGTATATGTTTCAAACTGATCAGCATGTGTAAGCAACTTCAGGATAGAAGGAGACAATTGCGAAAGAGAAACAGGAACTTTTGTTTTTACCTTAGTGGTACACGCTTGGCATTGAGTCAGAAAGTCATGGTTATAAGCACCACTCCAGAAACCTGAGCACATAATCTGGACTGGCATTTCAGTGCAGTGCTGAAAGGGTGCTATATTGTTGGAGGTGCCGTCTGTTAGACGACACATTAAACCAAGGTCCTTTCTGTGTTCTCAGGTGAATGTAAAAGATCTTGGGCTGCTATGTGAAGAAAGGCGAGGAAGTTTCCCCCCAGTGTTCCTGGCTAACATTCAGCCTGCAACCAACACCACATAACAGATTTTGCATTGCTGCCTGTGGGCCCTTGCTGTGCGCAAATTGGCTGCCACATATTCTAACATTACAGCGGTATTTCAGAAGCACTTCATTGGTTGTGAAGTGCTTTGGAACATCCTGAGGATGTGAATGGTGCGATATACACCAAGTTCTTTACTTTATTTTTGATGAAATCTTCAAAAGTGGGCCCATGAACTTGAGCGCAAAAGCCACCAAAGCAGCTTCATTCTACCCCAAATATAGGACAGAAATGTGCTTTCCCCATCTCCATCCATCAACAACAACAACTTGCATTTATATAGCGCATTTAACATAGTTAAATGTCCCAAGGCGCTTCGCAGGAGTATTATGAGATTACAAATTTGATACCGAGCTACAAAAATTGAAATTACGGCAGGTGACCAAAACCTTGGTTAAAGAGGTAGGTTTTAAGGAGCGCCTTGAAGGAGGAAAGAGAGGAAGAGAGGCAGAGAGGTTTAGGGAGGGAGTTCCAGAGCTTGGGGGCCAGGCAACAGAAGGCACGGGCACTAATGGTTGAGTGATTATAATCAGGGATGCTCAAGAGGGCAGAATTTGAGGAGCGCAGATATCACGGGGGTTTGTGGGGCTGGAGGAGATTACAGAGATAGGGAGGGGTGAGGACCATGGAGGGATTGAGAATTTTGAAATCGAGGCACTGCTTAACCGGGAGCCAATGTAGGTCAGCGAGCACAGGGGTGATAGGTGAACGGGACTTGGTGCGAGTTAGGATACGGGCAGCCGAGTTTTGGATCACCTCCAATTTACGTAGTTCTCCCTCCAGCGAGGAGCCCCATATCCCTGAGTGTATCGAACTCGTGGGCAGATCAAGAGCTGAAAAAATTCATCAATTTGAAAGCAGCCAAGTCTACGGAAGTGAAATACTTTTTGGCGGCAGCGCGGAATGTGGGATAACAAATCGACCGGCGGTTTGATATCCCGCTCGAATTTTCCTTCCACTAACTTCAATGGAAAACAAAATCATCATCATCATAGGCAGTCCCTCGGAATCGAGGAAGACTTGCTTCCACTCCTAAAGTGAGTCCTTTGGTGGCTGAACAGTCCAATATGAGAGCCACAGACCCTGTCACAGGTGGGACAGACATTCGTCACGGAAGGGGGGTGGTGGGACTAAATTGCCGCATGCTCCTTCCACTGCCTGCACCTGATCTCTTCACGCACGCGGCGTTGAGATTCGAAGCGCCCTCCCGGATGCACTTTCTCCACCTAGGGCGGTCTTCGGCCAGGGACTCCCAGGTGTCAATGGTGATGTCGCACTTTACCAGGGAGGCTTTGAGGGTGCCCTTGTAACGTTTCCGTTGCCCACCTTTGGCTCGTTTGCCGTGAAGGAGCTCAGCATAGAGCAATTGCTTAGGGAGTCTCGTTTCTGGCATGCGAACTGTGCGGCCTGCCCAGCGAAGCTGATCAAGTGTGGTTAGTGCTTCAATGCTGGGGATGTTAGCCTAGGTGAGGTCACTGATGTTGGTGCGCCTGTCCTCCCAGGGGATTTGCAGGATCTTGCGGAAACATCATTAGTGGTGTATCTCCAGCGACTTGAGGTGTCTTCTATACATCGTCCATGCCTCTGATCCATACAGGAGGGCGGGTATTACTACAGCCCTGTAGACCATGAGCTTGGTGGTAGATTTGAGGGCCTGGTCTTCGAACACTCTTTTCCTCAGGCGGCTGAAGTCTGCACTGGCGCACTGGAGGCAGTGTTGAATCTCCTCATCAATGTCTGCCTTTGTTGATAAGAGGCTCCCGAGGTATGGGAAGTGGTCCACATTGTCGAGGGTCGCGCCGTGGATCTTGATGACTGGGGGGGGCAGTGCTGTGCGGTGAGGACAGGCTGGTGGAGGACCTTTGTCTTACGGATGTTAAGCGTAAGGCCCATGTTCTCATATGCCTCGGTGAATACATCGACTATATCCTGGCGTTCAGCCTCAGAATGTGCGCAGACGCAGGCATCGTCCGCGTACTCTAGCTCAAAATAAAATAGAACGGAATACATAAAGCAAGCTGCCAATTTGCCAGTGCCCATTTTGCACCAACGCTGCAGATCAATTTCACCCCCTGTGAATATCTGCCACGGGTGGCATTAAAATGGGAGTCCAGTGCACAGTTCGCGGACTTATTGGCCAATCAAACAGATTTTTTTCCTTGCAAATTCCAGCTCAAAGTCATAGAGTAAGACCAAAATCAAGGTGCCCATGAAGGTTAGTCAATACTTATTCATTTAAACTTGACTGTCATTTAACGGAAAAGCTTTTCACTCCTTCAATCACCGGGTAAATCACAGAATAACATATTCTACACCACGCCAAGTTATTCTCGATGCTACACTTGCAAATGATCACATTTAACCGGACCTGCCTGTCATGATTTTGGAGTTATTTTGTTCCTGCCTGGATGCTTTTCTAATTTAATGCTGACAGATCTTTTCCTTTTCAGCCAGTTAAGGATTCCGTCCACTCGCACAAAAAATAATTTGAAGTCATTCAACTTAACAGTTTAGTTGCGGGACAGTGGGGAGTTGATCCCTGTCCTTCCCTGACATGCAATCTCAGGACACAAGTAGAATTTCTGTCTGTGTACCTGCTGGCATAGTCATAAAGATAGAATGAACCTGTCTGATCTCAAGGTACAGAGCTGCCCGTGCTCCGAAGGTTAAAGTCCACTCAACAAAACGTGGCCTTAATGTCGCACCTGGGAACTGTGCAGCGTCTCAACTGAACTGAAAAGCTTTCAGTGCCATTATGTTTTTGCATGGTAATAATTTAGCTAGCCTTTTAAGTTGTACAATCAGAGAGACAATTGTCCTGTCAGAGCTGCAGGAGCTCACTGGGGATGGGTAATGTCTCCTGAAATGTTAATTAATTATGTATAATCTCTGATGCAAGAACAATAAGATTACTTTTATGAATAATTCTGTGTTAAAGTCAACATTTTCCAATGCAATTAATAAGAAAATAATGTTTGATGTGTCATAGTTAACAATGGTTGGAATGCTTATTCATGTTATTCATTTCTTTCCCCCTCTCTCCTGAAGGTGTAGATTCCTGCTGGGGCACTATCACCCGATTAGGGACAATATTGCACTATTAGGGGCACTATTACACTAACAGCGGCAGAATTACACTATTAGTGGCAATATTACACTATTAGAGGTAATATTAAACTATTAGGGGCAATATTAAACTATTAGGGGCAATATTACACTATTAGATGCCATATTACACTATTAGGGGCAGTATTACACGATTAGAGGCAATATTAATCTATTAGGGACAATATTAAACTATATGGGGCAATATTACACTATTAGAGGCAATATTAAACTATATGGGGCAATATTACACTATTAGATGCAATATTACACTATTAGGGCAATATTAAACTATTAGGGGCAATATTAAACTATTAGAGGCAATATTAAACTATTAGGGGCAATATTACACTATTAGGGACAATGTTACATTATGAGGGGAACTATTACCCTATTTGCGGCAATATTACCCTCATCATCATCATTGGCAGTCCCTCGAAATCGAGGAAGACTTGCTTCCACTCTAAAAGTGAGTTCTGAAGTGACTGAACAGCCCAATACGGGAATTACAGTCTCTGTCACAGGTGGGACAGATAGTCGTTGAGGGAAAGGGTGGGTGGGACTGGTTTGTCGCACGCTCTTTCCGCTGCCTGCGCTTGTTTTCTGCATGCTCTCGGCGATGAGACTCGAGGTGCTCAGCGTCCTCCCAGATGCTCTTCCTCCAATTAGGGCGGTCTTTGGCCAGGGACTCCCAGGTGTCGGTGGGGATGTTGCATTTTATCAAGGAGGCTTTGATGGTGTCCTTGAAATGTTTCCTCTGCCCACCTGGGGCCTGTTTGCTGTGTAGGAGTTCCGAGTAGTGTGCTTGCTTTGGGAGTCTTGTGTCAGGCATGCGAACAATGTGGCCCGCCCAACGGAGCTGGTCTAGTGTGGTCAGTGCTTTGATGCTGGATAGTTGGCCTGATCGAGAACACTAATGTTGGTGCGTCTGTCCTCCCAGGGGATTTGCAGGATCTGTAGAAACATCGTTGGTGGTATTTTTCCAGCAATTTGAGGTGTCTACTGTATATGGTCCACGTCTCTGAGCCATTTGGAGGGCGGGTATCACTACGGCCCTGTAGACCATCAGCTTGGTGCTAGATTTGAGGGCCTGATTTTCGAACACTCTCTTCCTCAGGTGGCCGAAAGGGGCGGACTGGGGGTGGTGTTGAATCTCGTAGTCAATGTCTGCCCTTGCTGATTATAGGCTCCCGAGGATATTGGTCGACGTTGTCCAGGGCCGCGCCGTGGATCTTGATGACTTTGTGGAGGACAATGCTGTATGGCGGGGTCAGGTTAGTGGAGGAACTTTGTCTTGTGGATGTTTAGTGTAAGGCCTATACTTTCATACGTCTCGGTGAAGATGTTGACGATAACTTGGAGTTCAGCCTCTGAATGTGCGCAGATGCAAGCGTCGTCCATGTACTGTCGCTTGACGACAGAGGGTAGGACTGTCTTGGGTCTGGCCTGGAGGCGACGAAGGTTGAACAGGTTCCCACTGGTTCTATAGTTTAGTTCCACTCCAGCGGAGAGCTTGTTGAGTGTGAGGTGGAGCATTGCATCGAAGAAGATGGAGAAGAGGGTTGGCGCGATGACGCAGCCATGCTTGACCCCAGTTCGGATGTGGATCGGTTCTGTGGTGGATCGTTCGTCAGGATCACGGCTTGCATGTTGCCATAGAGCAGGCAGAGGATGACGACAAACTTTTGGGGGTAGCCAAAACAGGGGAGGACGCTCCATAGTCCCTTGTGGTTGACAGTGTCAGGTCAAAGAAGGCCATGTACAAGGGTTGGTGCTGTTCCCTGCATTTTCCTTGCAGTTGTCGTGCCGTAAAGATCATGTACGTTGTACCCCAGACACAGGGAGAAGACGGTTCAGGAGGACTCTAGCGACGACTTTCCCAGTGGCTGATAACAGGGAGATTCCTCTGTAGTTGCCGCAGTCGGACTTGTCCCCTTTTTTTAAAGATGGTCACAATCACTGCATCTCTGCGATCTCCCGGCATGCTCTCCTCCTTCCAGATGAGAAAGATGAGGTCATGCATCCATGCCAATAGTGCCTCTCAGCCATTCTTTAGTGCCTCAGCAGGGATTCCATCTGCTCAAGAAGCCTTGTTATTCTTGAGCTGACGGATGGCCTTTTCTATTTCGTGCAGGACTGGGGTTTTGCTGAGATAGCGGCGGGTAGCATACCGCAGGATGGAGTCGAGGCCACTCAAGTCAGAGGCAGAGTCTCTGTTAAGGAGATCTTCGATGAGCTCCTTCCAGCTGGTCCTAACTGTCTCGGTGTCCTTGATGAGTGTCTCCCCGTTCTTGGCCAGCGGTGGGGTGGGGCCTTGGGTGTTTGGGCCATAGGTGGGCTTGACTGCGGTGAAGAATCCTTGCACATCATGGCTGTCCTGAATCTCCTGAGCTTTCTCCACCCAACATCTATTCTTTAGGTCGTGGGATTTTTATTGCACCTCGGCCTTAAGTGGTCTGTAAAGCTGCTTTGCTGCTCCGAGTTGAGTTGTTGGTTTAGGTTCCAAAATGCCCTGCGCTTGAGATTTATCAGCTCTTGGATCTCCTGGTCATTCTCTTCAAACCAGTCCTGGTGTTTCCTGGTTGAATGACCGAGCGTCTCTTCGCAGGCACTGGTTATGGTGGCCTGGCCTATTAGGGGCATTATTACATTTAAGGGCAATATTACCCTATTAGAGGCACTATTACCCTATTAGGGGCAATATTAACTACGTGGCACTATTAAACTTTAGGGCAATAATACCCTTCGGTATCATTCCCGTGTGCCATTCTCTCTGGCAGTATCTATTCTACAATGAGTGTCTGTAGACAAGCAATAGAAATGGCTTTTGGCAGATAAATATACTTACGAGGAGCAAAGTATCCAGCAGTGTAAGACTGGTAAGAACTGATCCCAACAATTATGATGAATAACAGTGAACATACACGAGAGGAGGAGAAAGGAGCAGTTAAGCAGCAGTGCACTCACTGTACTATGGAATGTGATAAAACTTGAGGTTGATCCTTGGATTGACCACACAGGAAACCTTCAATATTGTCCATCTTCTAGCAATTTCAGAACGGCATTGAGAAATGCTGGAAGCAATTCACCCATGTGTTTTCTCCAGAGACCATGAAAAAGTGTCATTTAGAGTAAAGCTCACTCAGTTAAGCTCAAGATCGTACGAATATTTCCTGGCGCTGATGGCTCTGTAGTCCTGGGGTAGTGTGTGGCAGGCAGAAAATAGATTGAAAAGATTTAGTAGATTTAAAAATCTAGCTGGCCTCAGCTAGAATACTGTGTACAGTTCTAGTCACCACATTACAGGAAAGATGTGATTGCTTTAGAGAGGGTACAGAGGAGATTTACGAGGATATTGCCAGGACTAGAGAATTTTAGCTATGTGGAAATATTGGATAGGCTGGGGTTGTTTTCTTTGGAACAGAGAAGGCTGAAGGGAAACTTAATTGTGGTGTATAAGTTTATGAGGGGCCTCGAGAGTATGGATAGGAAGGACGGATTTCCTTTAGTAGAGAGTTCAATAAACAGGGGCCATAGATTTAAAGTAATTGGTAGAAGGATTAGGGTGGAGTTGAGGAGAACATTTGATGGGGGTCTGGAACTCACTGCCTGAAAGGATGGTAGAGGCAGAAACCCTCATTGCATGAAAAAAATATTTGAATATACACTTGAAATGCCGTAACTTACAGGGCAACGGACCAACAGCTGGAAAGTAGGATTAGGCTGGGTAGCTCTTTTTCGTTTGGCACAGACATGATCGCCGAATGGCCTCTGATAGAGAATTCAAGCAGACTACAAGGATCTGTGAGAAAACGCAGAAGCCCAGTCACAGACTCCTGCCTACGTAAGAAATAGCACGATGCCTTAAGCATCAATCAACTTGACATTTCAGGACTTTAGTCTGGGAGCCAATTATGGACCAACAACACAGACTGTTGGATCAATTGAGCCAATAAGGTCAAAGGGGGCGAGTTCACGATTGTAAATTGATCCAGGATAAGTACAGCCATTTTTTGCCATGTGTTTCAGAAGGACAAAGGGTTGGCAATCAGCCAGCAATTTGTTGCAGCTGTCAGAATAAAGTTATTTTAAATCTACAACCGGAATTCGCATCTCATTGAGAATTAAGAGATCTAACAATTTTAGCATCAGGAACAAGATTGCTGAGGGAAGAAACTGAATTTTGGACATCGGACCTACATACTGAGGTAAGGACTCCTCTTTATAAAAGTCCTCGGTCAATTGTCTAAATTCACCTCCCCTTCTACGTAATTCCGAAAGCCTCCGGTTTGCGAATCCTCCGGTTGGTAACCGGCTTGAGGTCCCATAGATGTCGACACTTCAGCGGTGTGTTAGTTAATTCATCACCGACCCACTGATCGGCTGGAAAGCCTACGACTCGAGACCCCAGGAAAGAAATTAGTTCTATGGCAGCAGAAGATAAGAGCAAATAATTGCCTACAACTGTAAAAGGCGGGCGGGCACCACCTGAGGTTTCGATCGACGAAATCCATGAACATTTGAAAGAATACATAGAGCAACAATTCGACTTATCTAAAACCTGTATTAAGATCGAATGGGAGTACGATACCTCCAAAGGACAATGGTCCTTGGACAAGATCAAAAGGGTCTGGGGAAAAACGACCCGTATGAAAAATAAAGAACGAACCAGATGGTCCCTAGCCATTATGGGACAGATCCGACAGCGGAATGAGATTATGACACTATCCCAACATGATAGGGACCTGACCAGTACAAAGGACCAATTGCTAGCGGTTTCTGAACAATTGTGACAGAAAAAACTTGAACTTGAAAAGTTGGAGGTGGAAGTTAAAGATCTTAAAGGTGAAATTAAAGAATGGAAAAAATCATTAGGTCAAGAGACAGTAATAGAAAAAGGGAAAAGTATCGGTTAATTCCCAGGGTACCCATGTTTGGATAAATTAAAAGCGCAAACCCGAAGACACGACCAAGGAATAGATACGGATTCTGAGTCCTCCGACAATACAGGGTCGGAGGATGAAGAATTAGGGGTGCGTTTTGCCCCGTTTAAAAAAAAAAAATGAGTTGTAGTCAAATCAGAAGAGACTGCGGTTGAGGACGGAACCAAAAAAACAAAGAAAAGGCTGCATGACAAATGCTTAGTTCATGATCCGGCAGACCCAGAGAAAATTAATAAATGGTCCAAGGAGTTGCCCAATCCAAAGAAAGGGGGAGTGAAAACATGGGACTAATTGGACTGCTTAAGAAATATATATCAACCTCATCCGTGGGATGGAGTGCAAATTTTGACCATAATGGTGCCAAAAACACAAGGAAGAAAATTGTACAACAAGGTAAAAGGAGCTATAGGGTGGGATGAGCAAGAATTAGACGCAGGGTGGGATACAATTAAACACTGGCTGCAAGCCTTCAGTCCAGCTAAGACAGACTGGAGAAAAATTGCAGCCTGCCAACAGAAAGGAACAGAGGAGGTCCTGGAGTATGACGAGCGGTTTAGATGCACATGGCTAGAACATTCGGGTATGAATAATATGGATGAGGAAATGGATGGACAAGAGTTTGGACCCCTGAAAGCAGCTTTCATGGCAGGTCTAAAGCCAGAACTGTCCAAAATGCTTAAGATAGTGTTACCAGACTGGGAAGGTAGGGGAACTACCTTTGCAGCATTGGTGGATCGATGTAACCAATTAGACAGGGATATGGGGGCTAAAGTCCGAGCTGTGCAGGCTATGGAATGGAAATCCCAGGATTCCGATAAACAGTCATTGGGAAAATTACCCGGAAAATGTCATTATTGTGAGAAAGAAGGTCACTGGGCCAAGACGTGCAGGGCCAAACAGCAAGGTCGTGGCCGGGGAAGAGGACGCAGCCAGGGATACAATTCAGCCAACAAACCAGGCTTGTCACAAGATAACGACCTCATAGAAGCATTTAAGCGACTGACAATACAACAACAGAAGGAGTTACTTGGGATAGCAAAAAACGATTAGAGCCCGCCCTGGCCTCTCTCCTCGCACTAATGCAACAGAGAGGAGATAGGCTATATATAACTGTGAGGGTGGGCGATAAGGATGTGGACTGTCTTTTAGACACGGTCGGAATTAACATGCCTACCCCTACAATATGGAGACTTTTTGCCGTTGGATGGTAGGGCACGTACAGCCTATGGAGTTGGGGGCCATAAAATGGAAATTAAAAGAACAACACCTGTACTTAGAGGGCTGGGTCCACATGAACTAACCATGCTGGTCTGGATAGGCCCAGTAGATCAACCACTTTTGGGAATGGACGTTCTAATCCAAGTAGATTCATCGTTGCATTTCGAGGATGGTCGGGTGACATGGTCAATTAGAACTTTGAATAAAGAAGAATTGAAGGAACACCCGATATGGGCTAAAGATAAGAACGATTGTGGCCGACTTCAAATGGAGCCTGCGTCATTTACCGGGACCAAGCCTCCATGCACGAAACAATATCCCATCAGTCCAACTGCCATCGCGGGAATCTTACCGGTTATTCAGCAATTGGAGAAACAAGAGGTGCTTATTAAAACGCATACCTCCAATAGCCCCGTGTGCCCGGTACAGAAATCTAATGAAACTTGCCGTTTGACCGTCGATTATCGGAAAGCTAACCAGTGTATTGATCAAAAAGCTCCTTTGGTCGCAGATCCCTCCACCATTTTTAATGCCTTCAAACCGAAACATAAATATTTCTCGGTTATAGATATGGCCAACGGAGTTTGGTCGGTGCCTCTGGCACCGGAGGTTTGACAGTGGTTTGCTTTCACGGTCCAAGGACAACAGTATACTTGGACCCGGTTACCGCAGGGTTTCCACAACAGCCCGATGGTATTCCACATGGCTTTACAAAGCCATTTGTGAGAATTACCTCCCCTGTCATCCACAGTCATCCAATATGTAGACGATATCCTGCTAGCTTCAAATATGGAAGAACAGCATGAACAAGATTTACGAGCTCTGCTGGACCACCTTTGGCTGAAAGGACATAAAGCCAGCATAGACAAAGCACAAATATTCCAAGAAGAGGTTGTATACAAAAGATTTCATGAGGAAAGAGAGAACTTACCCAGGATAGAACTGCAGCCATTCGGGCTCCTAAAAAACCCACCACTATTCAGGAACTAAGGTCTTTTTTGGGATTGTGTAAAGTTAACAGAAATTAGATCGACTCCTTCACACAGCTTGCTCAGCCACTGAATGATATCTTAAAGAGGAAACGTGCCTCTAAAGAAGCCATCACCCTCACTAAGGAACAGCAAGAGGCCTTCCTGAGTTTGAAAAAAGCTTTGTGTTCGGCACCGGCTCTGGGAATCCCCGACAGTGGTAAGCCATTTACCCTGTTTGTCCATGAGAAAGAAGGATATATGACAGCTATACTGACACAAGAACATGGGGATCGGCAAAGACCTATTGGCTATTATTCGGCAAAACTGGATGCGGTAGCCCTCGGATGGGGAAGTTGCCTAAGGGCCATGGAAGCTGCATGTCGAGCGGTAATGATCACTGCGGGTCTAGTCCTCGACCAAAAGCTGATTGTCAAGTGTCCCCACACCGTACACGCTTTGCTGTCTCTGAATAGAATGTCTCAGGTGACAGCAGCTAGATGGACCCACTGCACAGCAGTTTTGGAAGCTCCTAATCTCCATATCGTCCGGGTCAGCCCAGTTAATCCCGCAACTATGCTCCCGATGTCAGAATCGAGGGAGCAAGAGGGGGGAGAATGTGAAGAGCATGACTGCGTGGAGATTTTAAAAGAAACAGAAGAAGCAGCCTTAGCAGCAGAGGAGCCTCTGCACAACCCAGACCTCATCCTGTTTACAGATGGTTCCTCCTTTGTGGACAATGGTACTAGAAAAGCAGGATGGGCAGTTATAACCTTATTTGAGGTCGTGGCAAAAGGATGTTTACCCTCAGGAACGTCAGCACAACAGGCCGAGTTTCGGGCCCTGTCAGAAGCATGTCGAATAGCAGAAGGACAGACAGCTAATGTCTACACAGATTCGCGTTATGCTTTTGGAGTCGCTCACGACTTTGGTCTGTTATGGCGGAAAAGAGGATTCCTCACTGCTGCTGGTACACCTATCCAAAATGGAAAAGAAGTCCGAGACTTACTAGAGGCCATACAATTACCTCAGGAAGTGTCCATCCTGAAGTATAAGGCCCATACCAAGGAAAATACCACGGAAGCACAGAGAAATGCCCGAGCCGACCAGGCAGCTAAAGCAGCCGCCTCACAGGGCGTTCCTCCAGAAGAACCAACACAGATGTGCAGATTGAAAGCACTCAGGACTCTGACATGAGACCTTCAAATAATGCAAGGTGAGTGCTCCAGAGAGGAAAAATGGACATGGATTGAGTCAGGAATGAAGCTATGTAAAGATGGTGTCTGGAGACAATGAGTTACTGAAAAGCCAGTCGCGCCACAAGCGCTTATGACTTTTTTAGCCATCGTGGGAACACTTGGCCTCACAACAGATGACAGCACGGTTCCAGAAAAGCTGGTGGGGTCGGGGATTTAAAAAACATGCCCAGCTGGTAGCAGATCGTTGTGTGGTCTGCCAGAAAAATAATTCTGGACCCATCACGGTAATGCCCCCTGCCCCTGCTGGACCATTCCAGCATCTGCAGGTTGATTATATATCTTTCCCTCGATGCCAAGGATACATTAACATTCTTGTCATAGTCAACAGATTCTCTAGATGGGTAGAAGCTGTCCCAACTTAAAGAGCCACAACCAATCACACTGCAATGGTCTTGTGTAAGGATTACATTCCCCGATGGGGAGTCCCGAGTAGCATTGACTCAGATCAGGGAACACACTTCACAGGTGCTGTCTGCCAAGAAGTCTGTAGGTTACTGAACATTATGTGGGATTTACACTGTCCTTATCACCCACAATCATCAGGACAAGTAGAGCGAATGAATCGAACTCTGAAACAACGGCTTGCCAATTATCACCAAGAAGGAACACCATGGCCCCAGGCACTACCAATCGTGCTATGTAGCATTAGGGCAACCCCGAACAGAACTACAGGTCTAAGCCCATTTGAAATTATAACAGGAAGACCCATGTCGCTGCCAGGAACTATTGATTTACGGAAAGCTGATGTTCACTTAATGAGTGATACTTTGTTATCATACTGTCAGAACCTAACCAATGCTATTAGTTCTGTTTCCCGACAGGTATCAGCAGTTTGGGGTAATCCACCCGAAGGAGGACACAACATCATCCCGGGAGTCTGGGTGTATGTGAAAAAATTGCATAAAGAACCTTTGGGTGCCAAGTGGGAGGGACCTTATCAAGTGTTATTGACCACCCAGGCAGCTGTTAAAGTCCAAGGAAAGAAAGCCTGGATCCATGCCTCACACGTTAAACGAGCACCCGTAACTGAAGCTGAAATCTGATAAGGACAATTACTTTTTGTCAAAATGTATAAATTTACTGTACTACTGACTGGAGGTATTCTAGGCATTTGCCTACTTCTTACAAGCCGACCTTTTGCACCAAAGGGAAATAGTAGAGTACCCAGGGAATTACATGTAAATACATTTTTTTATGCCAAACAAGGTGACATTTCTAGTTGTTGGGTGTGTGCGCATATTCCTATTCACTCAAAGGGAGGGATTCCCTTGAGGCCAGTTCCCTTGAATATCTTGGAAATGGCTGAGTGGATAATTAATCAAAACAAAACAGGCAATGCGTTTCAGGATATGGTAAACTGGGCACGTAAATGGAAGTCAGCAGGTTACAATCTGAATACCTTTGAAGGTGGGTACCAACCGTGCTACAATAATTCCAAATGGCCCCCATATTTTGTTATCACTAATACAATGGGGATAGGAAGACCGGGGGAATCGGTCTGTCTGATTAGAAACATCAAAGGAGGCCAAAATATGGGGTATAGTAACTGATCCCGAATTATAATGTAATCAAGCCACGGAACCGTCCAAACTGGGCCGATGTGGGAGTTCTTAATGTAACGGGAATTCTGAATAAAACAGATGGAAAAGCCTGGACAGGCCCCGGAGTGTTGCTGACAAAGAAACAGCTAACATTCATTGCCTATAATGGCACCTATTGGGTGTGTGGCCACAAGGCCTACCCTTGGCTGCCCCAGAATTGGACGGGATCCTGCTATTTAGCCTACATTGTGCCATACATGTATCATATAAAGTCACTGTCGGAAATCTACACCGTCCTAAGAGAGCTATCACAGAAACAGAGAGGTTCTTTGCCATTCTGATCCCTGGGTATGGGACCGCCAAACTGGCAAGGGAATCCATTAACATGGCATCCATTGTGGAACGAGTAGCCAATGATACCTCAGAGGCCCTAGTTAAAATCAATGCAGAAATGGTAGCAATCCGCACAGTAGCCCTACAGAATAGACTGGCCCTTGACTACATCCTGGCTGAAAAGGGAGGTACTTGCACCCTACTCGGAACTGAGTGTTGCACATATATCCCAGATAGCTCCGAAGAAATTATCCACTTAGCGGAGCATATCCAAACGAAGGTAGAAAAACTTAAGCAACCCCCATCATTCACTTTGTGGAGCGGAGCCACTGAATGGCTAGGTTCAATAGGAACTTCATTGGTGGAAGGTTTAATTCTATTCGTTCTAATTATTTTACTTTTATATTGTTTGTTTATGTTGATTAAATGTTGTTGCAACCAGGTGGCTGTCGCTGCTGTCCCGCAGGTGAGACACCTTGCAGGTCCCAGCAGACCATCTGTACGTGGCACAGGGGTATGTTATGCTTAAGGGAAGGTTGTTTACTGGTTGAATTAAGATATTGATTTTGATTAAATTGGAATGAGGTTAATTAACCTACTAAAACCAGACTTCCATTGTGGCCACGATGGAACTCGGGTTGGTGTAAATTTGTGTGGAAGCTACTATTCCGGACATGTGGCGAAACACATCAACAAATTTTAGAAGGAAACTCTATTTTGTAGAATGTTTAACCAGTGATACCTGATGTTTTATGATTCAGTTTGTGAAAGAATCAAATGGGAGATTGATAGAGAATTCAAGCAGGCTACAAGGGTCTGTAAGAAAACACAGACCCCAGTCACAGACCCCTGCCTATGTGAGAGATAGCACGATGACTTAAGCATCAATCAACTTGACATTTCAGGACTTTCGGCTGGGAGCCAATTATGGGTTAACAACACATACTATTGGATCAATTGAGCCAATAAGATCAAAGAGGGTGAGTTCACGATTGTAAATTGATCCAGGATAAGTACAGCCATTTTTTGCCATGTGTTTCAGAAGGACAAAGGGTTGGCAATCAGCCAGCAGTTTGTTGCAGCTGCCAAAATAAAGTTATTTTAAATCTACAACCGGAATTCGCATCTCATTGAGAATTAAGAGATCTAACAGCCTCCTTCTGTACCACACACTTCTATGATTATATTCTTAGGTTAATGGATTATTAATCCAGAGGCCTAGACTAATGATCCGGAGACGTTAGTTGAAAACCCACCATGGCAACAGGGTAATTTAAATTCAGTGAGTAAAATATGTCTGGAATATCAGCAATGGTGACCATCAAATTACTGGTTTGTAGTAAAAACCCTTCTGGTTCACTAATGTCCTTTAGGGAGGGAAATCTGCCGTATTTACCTGGTCTGGTCTATTTGTGACTCCAGACCCACAGCAACGTGGTTGACTCTTAAGTGTCCTCTGGCTTAGCAATCCACTCAGTTGTACCAAACCGCTACAAAGAAGTATGGTAAACTTGTAGCGGTTCAAGAAGGCAGCTCACCACAATCTTCTCAAGGGCAATTAGGGATGGGCAATAAATGCTGGCTTTGCCAATAACACCCACAACCCATGAACGAATAAAATAAAACATTCAATAATTCTACAAAAGAACGTGTATTGCTCTTTAAAACCACAGCAAGCCGACTGCCAAATTCCGATCAATAACATCACTCATGCGAGACCTGGAGGAACAGTATTACACAGAGATTGCCTCTTTCCCCAGCGCACTTGTTGGAGACTGAGCATTGTGGAGAACATTCCTGCTATAGATCTGTTGCGATTTGTGTGGCTCGCCTTGAAGTAATTCTCTTGTTTTTACTTATCTACATGGTTTAACTGCTGACTTCACAATGTTCAGTGATTTGCTGCTGCTTCTTCGCGTGTTTATGCTGAACCTGCTCGTCAATTTTAGGTCAGTTCCATAAATTCAGAATGATCCTGTCTGCTCAGGTTGCTTTACAAGCAGGGTCATTAATAAATGTGCAGTGGACAAGTGTTGAATGCCTCTTTGTATTTCACCTGCAAGGGCAAACTCAGAACTTGTCAGTGACAAAGTCATGAGTCAATTGTGCAGATGGTTCTGGTCGGTGCAATCTATAACAACAGGGTGTCGAGAATTAAATTACGTGCTAATATTTTTCCAGCATTTATTTAGATTTTTTTGATGCTCTAAGTATAGGTTACATTGCCTGATGATTTTACAAAGAAATGCTGCAAGATCAGAATGACTCTGCACTGGAGTCATTGCTACATTACAAAAGTGACTACACTTCAAAAATATCTCGTTGGCCATAGCTTTGGGACATCTGGTGGTCGTGAAAGGTGCTTTATAAATGCAAGTCTTTCTTCTCTTTCCCAGATCACAAAGAGAGTCTGAAGTTTGATCGATTTCATATATCAATGAGGGTAAAGAAAGCCTGTAAAGCGCTTTGCGACATCTGGTGGTTGTGAAAGGCCCTACATAAATGTAAGTCTTTCTTCCTTTACAGCCAATGAAGTTCTTTTGGAGTGTAGTCACTGTTGTAATGTAGGAAACGAGGTAGCCAATTTGCAAATAGCAAGCTCTCACACACGGCAATGTGATAATGGCCAGATATTCTGTTTCTTTGTGATGTTGATTGAGGGATAAATATTGGCCAGGACACTGGGCATAACTCCCCTGCACTTCTTCAAAATAGTACCATGGGATCTTTTACGTCCACCTGAGAGGGCAAACGGGGCCTCGGTTTAACGTCTCATCTAAAAGACGGCACCTCCGACAGTGCAGCACTCCCTCAGTGCAGCACTGGAGTGTCAGCCTAGATACTTTTGTGCTCAAGTTCCTGGAGTGGGACTTGAACCCACAACCTACTGATTCAGAGGCAACAGTGCTACCGACTGAACCACGGCTGACACTATTACGGTACGTGGATGGAAGTTGGAGACCTGCAATCAAATAACACATAGGTAATTAATTTAGGATTGGATTATGATGATGTGTCCGTCAGCTGGAGAAATATCATATTGAACAGACCCCTGGCGTGAGCCCCAATTTTAACTGGGGGCAAGATTCGGGCGGGTAGCGGGGGGAGGCGAGTATCAAACACACTGCCCCCCACCCCCCGCCTCATCGGAACCCAACCTGCATATTTAAAGAAGGATAATGTGTGTCCTTCGCACCGGGGATGTTGCACAATAGGTTTTCCGGGAAATTTTAACTACCCGCCTGCCCAATTTATGCTGCGCCTGGGTCTATAATCATGGCCGAGAGAAAAGTTGCTGGTGTGAGCACATGACTCCTGTGCTGTCAAACCTGCCTGTTTCTTGTTGTGTACGTAAATAACTGAAGCAGGAGTAATGTAACTAACTGTGTCCTTTATAGCAGCTCCCAAAATGGTGTCCCACAACCAGCATGAACCAGCTTGTGTGCAGCAGTGTGTGAATAGCTCCCGGAGGGTCCTAATGCCCGTCCAGTGAGAGTTCGTGTAGCACACAGAGTATGAACACAACATTTCTCAGTCTCCAGAATACTCTGGCTGGAAGCTCGCGGACGCTACACCCATTGTGACAATTTTGGTTGCAGCAATCAAAATTCAAAGGGCTGATCTTCAAGTTGAACTTCCTGAAAGCGCAGTTGATTGACCTCTAACAACCGTTGTTATCTGTTCGAGATGAATGCACTTTGCGGGTTAGGTATTAACATCGTGTCAGCTGTGGCTCAGTGGGTTGCACTCTCGCTTCTGAGTAAGAAGGTTGTCGGTCCAGGGACTTGAGCACAAAAATCTAGGCTGACACTCCAGTGCAGTGCTGAGGGAACCCCGCACTGTCGGATGTGCCGTCTTTCAGATGAGACCTTAAACCGAGGCCCGTCTGCTCTCTCAAGTGGACATAAAAGATCCCAATGGGACTATTTCGGAGAAGAGCAGGGGAGTTATCCTGGTCAATATTGAATATCCTTCAATCAACATCACTAAAACAGATGATCTGGTCATTATCACATTGCTGTTTGTGGGAGCTTGCTGTGCGCAAGTTGGCTGCCGTGTTTCCTACGTTACAACGGTGACTACACTTCAAAAGTATTTATTAGTTGTAAAGTGCTTTGAGACATCCGTTCATCGTGAAAGGCACTATATAAATGCAAGCTTTTCTTTCTTTTCCATGCAATTACACAAGTTCATTTCCATCAGTTACAGATAAAAATGCAACTCACACACCATTTGCGCAAGGGAACTATGGGGTGAATTTTAACCCTCAGAAATGGGTTAAGGTGAGATGTAAAAGGTGTTAAAGTCTCAAACCCGACCCCAACCCGCCTCCAAACTTCCCACTTCCGGGTTTAACACAGGCGCGACAGGTGGCAGGCAGCCAATCGGCTCCCAGGAGGTGGATTGGTCATTTAAATATTATAATGAGGCTGGGAGCCTCAAAGATTTAACCCTGGGAAACCCAACAGCTCATGGCAGTGAATGAAGTAAGTAATGAATGAGGTAGGTTTGATTGCTTGGTTTATTTTTATCTTTGCAATTTATCCTAATCTGGTATGGGCAAAGTATTGGGAATGTGTTCCATGGGGTGTTTTTTCCCCACAGAAGCCTCTGTTAGGGCGCTCTGAGGCTGGCTCTTTAGCAACGAATTTTCAGTTGCTGAACTGGCCTTGCGCCTTAAAAGAGCTGCGTGACACCTCCCTTAGCGCTCCGCTCCACACTCAGGGCCCAGATGCCAACCTGTGTGGCCGCAGACGCAAACCATTTCCCCGGTGCACACTTTACCGCTCCACTGCCATTACCGCCCCGAAATGACCAGAAACTAAAATCCTGCCCCAAGCGTGTTGAAGGAATGAAGACTAATTTGCTTCGGTTAACTTCCAAGCAATGGATCAGTAGTTGCCGTCATCTCTGTGGATTGAAGCTGCCTGCACACAGAACAACACGCCCAAAAATAAATAGTCGAATCACCAGCCGCATTTCGTCAGCTTATTTCAGTCAGTTTGGCAGAGCATTCCACTGAGACTACTTAACATTGTTCGACATTTGTGTACAGCCGTCAAGAGCCAATTTCAGTGTTCAATAAGCAAAAAGTAAACTCATTTAAAAACTGCTGCTTTGTGACAAAGCAGAATCATGACCAAAATGACAAGCTTATTTTCCATAACTAGGTTTTTCTTTTTAAAATGCAGAGGAATCTTCGAAATTATGCATAATTCAGGCATTCTTTGGAATGTGCGGCTCTTAAAATGAGACAATTTGAGGTTGGGTTTGCGGAGAATGGCATGCACATAAAGGATATGCCAGACATAATTTCTTCTTTAATATTTGTACGCTTTGAAGTATCATGTCCAAAAGATATTAAAGTTACATTTTCCATGGGGGCTTGTGCCTGCAAACCTCCAATTTGCTGCTTGTTGCTTGTATTTTCAGTCAATTCCTTGCAAAATTGGAAAAAGGTAAACAGATAGAAACATAGAAACATAGAAAATAGGTGCAGGAGTAGGCCATTTGGCCCTTCGAGCCTGCACCGCCATTCAATAAGATCATGGCTGATCATTCCCTCAGTACCCCTTTCCTGCTTTCTCTCCATACCCCTTGATCCCTTTAGCCGTAACGGCCATATCTAACTCCCTCTTGAATATATCCAATGAACTGGCATCAACAACTCTCTGTGGCAAGGAATTCCATAGGTTAACAACTCTCTGAGTGAAGAAGTTTCTCCTCATCTTAGTCCTAAATGGCTTACCCCTTATCATTAGACTGTGTCCTCTGGTTCTGGGCTTCCCCAACATCGGGAACATTCTTCCCGCATCTAACCTGTCCAGTCACGTCAGAATCTTATACGTTTCTATGAGATCCCCTCTCATCCTTCTAAACACCAGTGAATACAGGCCCAGTCGATCCAGTCTCTCCTCATATGACAGCCCAGCCATCTTGCCAGATCTCTCTTGCCCCATGGTGTCAGCTCTGGCTCAGTGGGTAGCACCCTCACCTCTGAGTGAGAAGGTTGTGGGTTCAAGTTCAACTCCAGAGAATTGAGTACATAAAGCTTGGCTGACATTCCCGGTGCAGTGCTGAGGGAGTGCTGCACTGTCGGAGGTGCTGTCTTTTGAATGTGAGGATAAACCGAGGCCCCACCTGCTGTCTCTGGTTGATGTAAAAGATCCCATAGCGCTATTTTGAAGAGCAGGGAAGTTATCCCCAGTGTCGAGCCAATATTTATCCCTTAATCAACAGCACTAAACCTGGTCATTAACACATTGCTGCTTGTGGGAGATTGCTGTGTGCTAATTGGCTGCTGTGTTTCCTATATTACAACAGTGACTACACTTCAAAAAGTACTTCATTGACGATAAACTGCTTTGGGATGTCCGGTGGTCGTGAAATTCGCAAGTCATTTTTTTTACAGGCATAAACATATTCATGGTATACAGATGATGGGTTTCGACCACTGTTTATGAATTTTTGATCTAGCTTTCGACATCACGGGGTGGAATTGCTTTCTGCGATTTGAACATCGGAACATAGTAGGGCATCTTATGAAATTCCTTTGCCTGCTATTTTAACACATGCATTGATCCATTTATTTTGTATGTTAGTACCACTTCACCCCATGGAACTGCCTAGTGTTGGTCTGGGGAATCAGAGTGTGAACAGCTTGCAACAGTGAACCAGCCCAGACATCTTCATTGGGACATTGCAATGCAAGCAAGCCTGAATGCTCAGAGACAGGAACTGACAGCAAGGAAAGGTTTGCAAAAAAATATATTGTTCAAGGGCATACCATTACTTGTTGGAGACGTTAATATCCACAAGAACATAAGAATTAGGAGCAGGATAAGGCCATACTGTCCCTCAAGCCTGCTCCGCTATTCAATAAGAGCATGACAGATCTTTGAGCTCAGCTGCACTTTCCTGTCCGATCCCCAAATACCTTGATTCCCCTCGAGTCCTATTTTTCATAACAATGAGCAATCAACCCGTGGAATATATTTGAATATTAAAAATAGTGAAATTAATACTGCCAAGTAGATAGAAGGTAAAAATTGGATTTTAACACATTTTTACAAAAAGGACCTTATACGCATAGTTAAATCACCTATGCACATACTTTAACTGTTGCATAATAAGAATGGTGAGGGGGACACCCCATTTATCCCATGCATGACAAGACGTGTAGTCAGAACCCATAAGTGACATATCACTCACTAAGGTAAGCTAAGGGTTCAGACTGTACTGATTTGCAACAAATCACAATTTTTCTACCCGTGCTACAAGAAGAAAAACTTGCATTTATATAGCACCTTTCTTGACCAACAGATGCCCCAAAGTGCTTTACAGCCAATGAACTACTTTTTGAAGTGTAGTCACTGTTGCAACATAGGAAACACAGCACAGCAAGTTCCCTCCAAGCAGCAATGTGATAATGACCAGATAATCTGTTTTGAATGATGCTGATTGAGGGTTAAATATCGGCCAGAACACTGGGGATAACTCCCCTGCTCTGCTTCGAAACAGTGCCGTGGAATCTTTTACTTCCACCTGAGAGAGCAAATGGGGCCTCAGTTTGAGGCTTCATCTGAAAGACGGCACCTCGGACAGTGCAGCACTCCCTCAGCACTGCACTGGACTGTCACTGTGAATATTTGTGCTCAAGTCTCTGGACTGGCAATTCGAACCCACAATCTTCTGCCTCAGAAGCGAGGAAGCTACCAACTGAGCCACTGGCTGCACCCTACTGACTGCATTAGAAAGACATGAGCCAGCTACATCAATGGTAATGTTATATCATAAAGCTACCACTTTTAACACATGCCATTTAATCGATGGGGAATAATACATCATTATTCGACACAGACACCCGGGAGTCCCTGGCCAAAGACCGCCCTAAGCTGAGGAAGAGCATCCAGGAGAGTGCTGAGTACCTCGAGTCTCATCGCCGAGAGCATGCAGCAAACAAGCGCAGGCAGCGGAAGGAGCGTGCGGCAAACCAGTCCCACCCACCTTTTCCCTCAGCCACTGTCTGTCCCACGTGTGACAGACTGTAATTCCCGTATTGAACTGTTCAGTCACCTAAGAACTCACTTTTAGAGTGGAAGCAAGGGACTGCCTATGATCATGATAGATATAAATATTTATAACAAGGGGAGTCCAGTCAGCTTACAGCAGACATTTGGAATTCATGCTCAATATAACCTCTCTCAAGTTTCGTTGCAACACATTCATCATTATCATAATCATCATAGGCAGTCCTTCGAAATCGAGGAAGACTTACTTCCACTCTAAAAGTGAGTTCTCAGGTGACGGAACAGTCCAATATGGGAATTACAGTCTCTGTCACAGGTGGGACAGACAGTGGTTGGAGGAAAGGGTGTCGGGGAGATTGGTTTGTCGCACGCTCCTTCCGCTGCCTGCGCTTGTTTTCTGCATGCTCTCGGCGATGAGACTCGAGGTGCTCAGCCCCCTCCCGGATTCTCTTCCTCCACTTTGGGCAGTCTTGGGCCAGGGATTCCCAGGTGCCGGTGGGGATGTTTCACTTTATCAACGAGGCTTTGAGGATGTCCTTGAAACCTTTCCTCTGCGCACATCGGGGCTTGCTTGCCGTGTCAGAGTTCCGAATAGAGTGCTTGCTTAGCGAGTCTACTGCATAGCGAAGGGAGCAAAGACGTTCATTGTGCATATATGCATGGGTGGTTCAGCAAGTAATTCACTGCTCCTGAACAGTACAAGCATAGCAATCAAATTTGAGAAAAACGTTGAAGTGAATACTTCGTTAATCAAAAATGTCACACATTATAAATCAGGAGCTCTGTATAATTTTCCGGTGAAGTGCCAAAATAGGGTTCGTTTAGAACTCATTTCTGTCAGTCTCAGTGAATGACACGTGACACGTTTGACGGCACAGTGCTTTATACGCAATCCACGGGTTACACAATAACACCTGCCTTACAGGAATACATTATTCTTCCGCCATATAATGGTCTGAAATCGCTCATGATGTTATTGTACGCATGTTGTACTTAAATACACCACTAGCCCTTGAGGCAGCTCTAATTACACTGCACTGCTGTCGTGTAAATGATGTAGTAATATTGCTTCTGCAAGAGCAGAGAACCACATGAAAATCCTGGGGGGGGGGGCGAGGGGCTTGACAGGGTAGATGCTGAGAAGTTGTTTCCCCTGGCTGGAGTGTCTATAACCAGGGGGCACATTCTCAGGATAAGGGGTCAGCCATTTAAGACTGAGATGAGGAGGAATTTCTTCACTCAGAGGGTTGTGAATCTTCCTAATACTCGAAAAGCTTATGAATGCTGAGTCGTTGAGTATATTCAAGGCTGAGATTGATAGCTTTTTGGAGTCCAGGGGGCATGAAAATGGCAGGAAAGTGGAGATGAGGTCGAATATCAGCCATGGTCTTAGTGAATGGCGGAGCAGGCTTGAGGGGCCGCATGGTCTCCTGCTTCTAATTCTTATGTTCCTATGTAAAGATGTATGGGTAGATTTTCATCTTCACTAGGCAGTAATCTGTCTGGGCAGATTACGCAGCCTTTACTGAACCCGCCTGCATTAAGTTCATTACCGGCTCGGCAGTGAGGATGAAAATCTACCCAAATGCATTGCCCTGTGCTGTCAAAGGCAGTTACCCTTTATTCTAAGCATGCGTGAGTTGAGGGTTCAGAATTACTGGGCAGGCAGCAATGTAGTTTCCAACTTCAAAGAATCATAGAGCACAGAAAGAGGCCATTCAGTCCATCGTGCCTGTGCTGGCTCTTTGAAAGAGTTATCCAATTTGTCCCAGTCCGTTGACCTTTCCCCATGTATTGGATGTTACAAATTGGTCTTACTATATTAACATTTTGCTATAAAATGTGTCACAACTCTTGTGTAGTCTCTGACCCACAATCTCATTCACTCACTGTGTCTGGAGCATAAAAATATAATGTAGGGGTGAATTTTCTCTTTTGCTGTCGGGCAGAAACAGGCAGCAGCGGATTGGCCGTTTGTATTTCACAGCGCCCGATTTTCGTTCCCGTGATGCCAATGCAAACGGATATTGGGCCGTTGCGAAACAGGATGTCAATCCAAGGCGAAGGTGAAAATTCACTCCATGTAGACAAAATGTGTGTGGATATTCAATTTCTTTCTTTCTTTTTATTTGTACAAGGGATGTGGGTGTCGCTGGCAGGGCCAGCATTTATCGCCCATCCCTAAATGCCCCTGAGTAGGGTGGTGGTAAGCTGCCTTCTTGAACCACTCCAATCTGTGTGGTGAAGGTGCTCCCACAGTGTTGTTAGGGAGGGAGTTCCCGGATTTTGACCCAGCGACCATGAAGGAGCGGCCGATATATTTCCAAGTCAGGTTGGTGGGGAACTTGAAGGGGGTGGTGTTCCCATGTGCCTGCACGGATTTATTATTATTTGTGCTTATCAGGTGTATCAGAATTAGTTCACTATTTGTAAGTTTTAAAGTCATCTAATTTGAGTAAATCGAATTCGTGCAACCAACAACTTGCATTTATATAGCGCCTTCAATATAGTAAAACATCCCAAGGCGCTTCACATAAGGCAAAATATTTGATACCAAGCCACACAAGCACAGATGCTAGGTCTAGGAGGTAGGTTTTAGGGAGCGTCTTAAAGGAGAAAGAGAGTAGCATGGTGGTGAGGTTTAGGGAGGGAATTCCAGAGCGTGGGACCCAGGCAGCTGAAGGTATGGCCACCAATGGTTGACTGATTATAATCAGGGATGCTCAAGAGGGCAGAATTCGAGGAGCGCAGACATCTCGAGGGGGTTTCCATGCAAGCATTGCTTATTTAAACTTTCTTCACCATCTTTCTTTGTGAATTAGCTGTGACGAGTCTCAATCCAGGATAGTGTGAATCACATTTGCTGCATTTATTGGCTATTTTCTCGACACTGTCTCCAGGTTGTGCCAGTAAGTAATGCAGAATTTTGGGGGGAAAAAATTGGAAATTAATATTTTTTAATTAACAGTTGTGAATTTTTTAATAAAAAGGACTTCACATTCTGCAATAGGTTATCAAAGACATTGGGTATCGTAACAAGATAGTTCCCTACATATTTAAATGTGCAGCAAAAGAAATGAACTGACATTATCGTCAATTAAATCTCCCTGGGTCAAGACTCTATTAACACGATCAGTTGAACCCACAAATGGGGACCAAATAATTGTATTGCTATCTTTTGAGGTATTAATTAGGCATAACACCATTACCACCCATTCTCTTAATATGTGACATTCTTACTGTTCTAAAACTTATTCTCAAATCGAGTTTCACACTGTGAAAAATCTTCAAATCTACAGGCTGTATAATAAAGCACAGTGGGTTCCTCCTATACACCAGTTTGTAAATCATTTCAGCATCAAACAGATTGCGGATCTCCATTTTATGGAGAATAAGCCAGTATGTTAATGGGACAATTTCTGACTAATGTGATGATCTTAGCTATTTTCTATTAAGATGTAATCTTTGGGAACAATATCTCATAAAGGCAAGGGTACAAAGCTTACACATGGTACATGGTCGCTGTCAACTCTCAAGAAAAATCTATTCCAGTGAGGAGGAACGGGTGAAAGAGAAAAGATAGCCATCCGTGGCTAACTAAAGAAAGAAAGGCCGGTATCCAATTAAAAACAAGGGCTTACAATGTGGCCAAAACTAATGGGAGGACAGAAGACTGGGAAGCTTTTAAAAGCCAGCTAAGAATGACAAAAAAAATGATTAATAAAGGGAAGATAGACTATTAAAGTAAACTAGCACAAAATATAAAAACAGATAGCAAGATTTTCTATAGGTATCTCAAAAGGAAAAGGGTGGCTAAAGTAAATGTTGGTCCCTTAGAGGACGAGACCGGGTAATTATTAATGGGGAACATGGAGATGGCAGAAACTCTGAACAAATATTTTGTGTTGGTCTTTACGGTAGAGGACACTAATAATATTCCAACAGTGGATAGTCAAGGGGCTATGGGGAGGAGAAACTTAACACAATCACAATCAATAAGGAGGTGGTACTCAGTAAGATAATGGGACTAAAGGCAGATAAATCCCCTGGACCTGATGGTTTGAATCCTAGGGTCTTAAGAGAAGTAGCGGCAGGGATTGTGGATGCATTGGTTGTAATTTACCAAAATTCCCTGGATTCTGGGGAGGTCCCAGCAGATTGGAAAACTGCAAATGTAACACCCCTATTTAAAAAAGGAGGCAGACAAAAAGCAGGAAATTATAGACCAGTTAGCCTAACATCTGTGGTTGGGAAAATGTTGGAGTCCATTATTAAAGAAGCAGTAGCAGGACATTTGGAAAAGCAAAATTCAGTCAGGCAGAGTCAACATGGATTTATGAAGGGGAAGTCATGTTTGACAAATTTGTTGGAATTCTTTGAGGATGTAACGAACAGGGTGGATAAATGGGAACCAGTGGATGTGGTGTATTTGGACTTCCAGAAGGCATTTGACAAGGTGCCACATAAAAGGTTACTGCACAAGATAAAATTTCATGGGGTTGGGGATAAAATATTAGCATGGATAGAGGATTGGCTAATGGACAGAAAACAGAGAGTCGCGATAAATGGTTCATTCTCTGGTTGGCAACCAGTAACTATTGGGCTGCCACAGGGATCAGTGCTGGGACCCTAACTATTTTCAATCTATATTAATGACTTGGAAGAAGGGACTGAGTGTCACGTAGCCAAGTATGCTGATGATACAAAGATGGGAGGAAAAGCAATGTGTGAGGAGGACACAAAAAATCTGCAAAAGAACATAGACAGGCGAATGAGTGGCCAAAAATTTGGCAGATGGAATATAATGTTGGAAAGTGTGAGGTCATGCACTTGGGGAGAAATAAAATCAAAGAGCAAGTTATTATTTAAATGGAGAAATGCAAACTACCGCATACAGCGGGACCTTGGGGTACTTGTGCATGAAACACCAAAGGATTATTCAGGTACAGCAAGTGATCAGGAAGGCCAATGGTATCTTGGCCTTTATTGCAAAGGGGATGGTGTATAAAAGCAGGCCACACCTGGAATACTGCGTGCAGTTTTGGTTTCCATATTTACGAAAGGGTACACTTGCTTTGGAAGCAGTTGAGAGAAGGTTCACTAGGTTGATTCCAAGAATGAGGGGGTTGACTTATGAGGAAAGGTTGAGTAGGTTGGGCCACTAATCATGGGAATTCAGAAGAATGAAAGGTGATCTTATCGAAACGTATAAGATTATGAGGGGGCTTGACAAGGTAGATGCAGAGAGGGTGTTTCCACTGATGGAGAGACTAGAACTAGAGGGCATGATCTTAGAATCAGGGGCCGCCGATTTAAAACAGAGATGAGGAAAAGTTTCTTCACTCAGAGGTTTGTTAATCTGTGGAATTCGCTGCCTCAGAGAGCTGTGGAAGCTGGGACATTGAATGAATTTAAGACAGAAATAGACAGTTTCTTAAACGATAAGGGGATAAGTGGTTATGGGGAGCGGGTGGGAAGTGGAGCTGAATCCATGATCAGATCAGCCATGATCTGATTAAATGGTGGAGCAGGCTCGAGGGGCCGTATGGCCTACTCCTGCTCTTATTTCTTATGTTCTCTTGTTCTTATTAATGCATTGGAAATACTACAAGATTAGACAGTTTGCCTGATTGATGATTAGTGCAGATCATAGGCAACATTGGAAATTAAGTCTGTGCTTTAGGGTGGTTTAGGAATAGTGCAATCAAGCAGACGCAACATGGATTCATGAAGGGGAAATGATGTTTAACTAATTTACTGGAATTCTTTGAGGATATCATGAGCATGGTGGATAGAGGTGTACCGATGGATGTGGTGTATTTAGATTTCCAAAAGGCATTCGATAAGGTGCCACACAAAAGGTTACTGCAGAAGATAAAGGTACGCGGAGTCAGAGGAAATGTATTAGCATGGATAGAGAATTGGCTGGCTAACAGAAAGCAGAGAGTCGGGATAAATGGGTCCTTTTCGGGTTGGAAATCGGTGGTTACTGGTGTGCCACAGGGATCGGTGCTGGGACCACAACTGTTCACAATTTACATAGATGACCTGGAAGAGGGGACAGAGTGTAGTGCAACAAAATTTGCAGATGAAACAAAGATTAGTGGGAAAGTGGGTTGTGTAGAGGACACAGAGAGGCTGCAAAGAGATTTAGATTGGTTAAGCGAATGGGCTAAGGTTTGGCAGATGGAATACAATGTCGGAAAATGTGAGGTCATCCACCTTGGAAAAAAAACAGTAAAAGGGAATATTATTTGAATGGGGAGAAATTACAACATGCTGCGATGCAGAGGGACCTGGGGGTCCTTGTGCATGTATCCCAAAAAGTTAGTTTGCAGGTGCAGCAGGTAATCAGGAAGGCGAATGGAATGTTGGCCTTCATTGCGAGAGGGATGGAGTTCAAAAGCAGGGCGGTCCTGCTGCAACTGTACAGGGTATTGGTGAGGCCCCACCTGGAGTACTGCGTGCAGTTTTGGTCACCTTACTGAAGGAAGGATGTACTAGCTTTGGAGAGGGTACAGAGACGATTCACTAGGCTGATTCCGGAGATGAGGGGGCTACCTTATGATGATAGATTGAGTAGACTGGGTCTTTATTCGTTGGAGTTCAGAAGGATGAGGGGTGATCTAAGAGAAACATTTAAAATAATGAAAGGGATAGACAAGATAGAGGCAGAGCGGTTGTTTCCATTGGTCGGGGAGACTAGAACTAGGGGGCAAATTGCCCCTTTCTATAAGGCCCCTATCCATGGGTCATAAGAACATAAGAAATAGGAGCAGGAGTAGGCCATACGGCCCCTCGAGCCTGCTCCACCATTTAATAAGATCATGGCTGATCTGATCATGGACTCAGATCCACCTCCCTGCCCGCTCCCCATAACCCTTAAATCCCTTATCGGTTAAGAAACTGTCGATTTCGGTCTTAAATTTTTTCAATGTCCCGGCTTCCACAGCTCTCTGAGGCAGCAAATTCCACAAATTTACAACCCTCTGAGGGAAGAAATTCCTCCTCATCTTAGTTTTAAATGGGCTGCCCCTTATTCTAAGGTTATGCCCTCTCGGTCTAGTCTCCCCTATCAGTGGAAACATCCTCTCTGCATCCACCTTGTCAAGCCCCCTTGTAATCTTATACATTTCAATAAGATCACCTCTCATTCTTCTTGTCATGTATCTTACATTATTATATATAACTGTATCCTAACATGCTATACATGACTGTAATAAGATATGACCTGTAACCACCAGCATACCTTACCACCGGGGGTGCACTTGTAAGAGACAGGTATATAAGCACAGGTCTGAGGCAAGTGCAGCATTCCAGAGTTGTGAAATAAAGGTGCAGGTCCAGAGTGACCTTGACTTCACGACATGCCTCGTGTGAATCTGTACTGAGGGGACAGGAATTTACAGTGGCGACGGGTTACGGGATTACAGAATCCACAGAATGGCGAACAACAGATCAGATGAAAAGTACAATGCGGGAGACAATTGGGAGGACTTTATAGAAAGGCTCCAGCAAAGCTTTGTAACCAAGACTGGTTAGGCGACGATAAGGCAGACAAGAGAAGAGCCCATCTCTTGACCAGCTGTGGCTCGAAAACATACGCTTTAATGAAGGATCTGTTGACACCCGAGAAACCAGCAAGCAAGTCGTTTGAAGAATTGAGCACACTGGTAAGAGACCACCTGAAGCCAGCGAGCAGCCTACACATGGCCAGACACAGGTTCTACAACTACAGACGCTGTGTGGGCAAGAGCATACCCGACTTCGTGGCGGAACTTCGGAGGTTGGTTAGTTTATGTGAGTTCTCCGATGAACTGAGGAGAGAAATGCTGAGAGACTTTTTCATTGAAGGAATAGGCCACTCAGGCATATTCCGAAAGCTCATAGAGACCAAGAACCTGACCTTAGAGGCAGCAGCACTGGTTGCACAGACATTCTTGGTGGGGGAAGAAGAAACGAGGTTGATTTACAATGCAGGTGCGACAACTAACGAAATATTGGAACAAGAAGTTCACAGCACTAAACAAGCTGCTATCCCCACACACAGACAAAACCAGGAGAACAGGCTCTCGACAGCAGGCAGAAGCCATCAAGGGCCACAGGAACGGCTGTTCACACCTCATCAACCCACAATGCGAGCATTCAACTACAAACTGAGAGAAGCTCAAGAGAGATCAGCCAGACGCATCTCATTCTTTGGGAACACTTTAAACAATTGAACAGGTCTGTGCTGGAGGTGTGGGGGTGGGCACTCGTCAAGAGGTTGTCGATTTCAGCAGAAATTGTGAATATACAGGGCATTTGGCCCGCATGTGCAAAAAAACGGCAGCTCGGCTGGTATACGAATCGGATGGGTCGGAAAGCGGACCAAAAGATGGTGGGGACAGTACCCGGGACACCGATGTACAGCGGGTCAACATGATCAATGGCCGCTGCTCCTACAACAGGACGCCTTCTATAATGATGAGGGTCCTACTCAACGTGATATCTGTCAATATGGAGCTGGATACGGGAACGAGTCAATCTCTCATGGGCGCTCAACAATTTGAACAACTGTGGCTGCATAAAAGAGACAGACCAAAACTCACAAGGGTCGACACCACACTAAGGACCTATACCAAAGAAATCATACCAGTCCTCGGCAGCGCCATGCTCTCTGTCACACACAAAGGGACAGTGAACCGACTTCCCCTGTGGATTGTCCCCAGAGACCCCCGAGCACTGCTGGGGAGAAGCTGGCTGGCAAAACTAAACTGGAAATGGGATGATGTCCATGCCATGTCATGAGAGGAACGGACTTCCTGCTCAACAGTTATAAAGTAATTTGATCATCTCTTTCAGCCAGTTGTGGGCACTTTCAAAGGGGCCAAAATCAAAATCCACATCACACAGGATGCTGGACCAGTCCATCACAAGGCCAGAGCTGTACCCTATGTGATGAGGACAAAGATTGAACATGAACTAGAAAGGCTTCTGCGGGAAGGCATTATATCACGTGTGGAATTTAGTGACTGGGCAAGTCCCATCGTCCCAGTCATGAAGCCTGATGGATCCATACGAATCTGTGGGGAATACAAACCTACCATCAACAGAGTCTCCCTACAGGACCAGTACCCGCTGCCCAGGGCGGAGGACTTATTTGCCACATTGCCTGGGGAGGTAAACTTTTCTCAAAATTAGACCTCACATCTGCGTATATGACGCAAGAATTGACCGAGGAATCCAAGCTACTCACCACTATCAACACACATCGAGGCCTTTTCATGTACAATCGATGTCCATTCGGCATTAGGTCGGCAGCTGCTATATTCCAGCGCAACATGGAGAGTCTGCTCAAGTCCATCCCGGGGACGGTTGTATTTCAAGGTGACATATTTATCACGGGCAGGGACACCGACTCCCATCTCCGTAATTTGGAGGAAGTACTAAAGTGGTTGGATCGGGTAGGCCTACGAGTCAAGAAATCCAAGTGCCTGTTTCTCGCACCCGAGATTGAACTTTTGGGCAGAAGGATTGCCGCTGATGGAATCCACCCAACAGAGTCCAAAACAGAAGCAATTCGCCTGGCATCAGGCCCCGGAATGTCTCAGAACTGTGCACCTTTCGCGGGCTACTCAAGTACTTTGGGAACTTTATGCAAAACTTAAGCACACTGCTGGAGCCTCTCCACGTACTACTCAGGAAAGGGAGCGATTGGTTTTGGGGGGACGCCCAGGAACACGCCTTCAATAAGGCACGCAACCTTCTGTGTTCCAACAGTGCTTTGACCCAGGTAAAAAGCAAGTTCTCACATGCGATGCGTCAGCGTACGGGGTCGGGTGCGTTTTGCAACATGTCAATAGTGCGGGCAAATTACAACCCATAGCTTATGCCTCCAGGTCACTTTCGCGGGCGGAGCGCGGGTACGGAATGGTAGAGAAGGAAGCGCTCGCATGCGTGTACGGTGTCAAAAAGATGCACCAATACCTTTTGGGGCCAAGTTTGAGTTAGAAACCGACCACAAGACCCTCACGTCCCTCCTATCCGAGAGCAAGGCAATTAACGCCAACGCCTCAGCGCGAATTCAACGGTGGACACTCATGCTGGCGTCCTACGACTACACAATAAGGCACAAACCAGGCATAGACAACTTGCCGACGTGCTCAGCAGGCTACTTCTGGCGACCACGGAAGGGTCTGACGAACAGGACTGTGAGATAGTCATGGCAATCAATGCCTTTGATTCCACAGGTTTGCCCATGACGGCTCACTGAATCAGAGCCTGGACGGCCAGCGACCCCACGTTATCCTTAGTAAAAAGATGTGTCCTAACCGGTGACTGGGCAGAGGCTCGCGATGCCTGCCCCGAGGAATTAAAACCTTTTCACAGGCGCATGCATGAGCTATCACTACAAGCAGACTGCCTGATGTGGGGCAGCCGAGTAGTCATGCCTCTGCAAGGCAGAGAGGCATTTGTCCGGGAGCTCCACCGCGAGCACCCGGGGATCGTTCTCATGAAGGCCATAGCCAGATCCCACGCCAGGTGGCCTGGTATTGACGCGGACTTGGAGCTCTGCTTCCGAAGGTGCACCATTTGTGCCCAACTCAGCAATGCCCCCAGGGAGGCTCCACTGAGCCCCTGGCCCTGGTCTACCAAACCGTGGTCGCGGGTGCACGAAGACTCTGCGGGCCCATTCATGGGCAAAATGTTCCTCGTAGTTGTAGATGCATTTTCAAAGTGGATTGAATGCACCATTTTAAACTCGAGCACAACCTCCACCACTGTGGAGAGCCTCGCAACCATGTTTGCAATGCATGGAATCCCTGACACATTGTTCAGTGACAATGGTCCGTGCTTCACCAGCGCAGAATTCCAAGACTTTATAATTGACCACGGCATAAATCACGTCAAGACGGCACCGTTCAAGCTGGCCTCCAACGGCCAGGCGGAGAGAGCAGTGCAAATCATTAAACAAGGCATGCTTAAAATCCAAGGTCCCACGCTGCAGGGTCGCCTGTTGCGACTGCTGCTGGCATACAGATCTCGTCTGCACTCACTGACTGGGATCCCCCCCCGCGCAACTGTTGATGTAAAGGACTTTAAAAACAAGGCTCATTAATCCTCCCAGACATGCACAAAATCGTTGAGGCAAAGTGCCGTAAGTTGACTGAGTAACATGACAGAAATTCGAGGGGGAGATGGAATGAGATAGGGGACAAAGTGTTTGTACTAAACTATGGCAGGGGTCCCAAATGGCTTGCAGGGACAGTAATGGGCAAGGAAGGAAACAGGCTACTGGAAATACAAAGGACAATGGCAAAACCTGCCGGAGGCATGTCGACCAAGTCAAAAGCAGATTTACCAACAACACTGCGGAATCAGAGGCAGACTACAATGTGGAACTCGCACCACACCTAGTGGACAGACAGAGGGAACAATCTGAGGAAAGGGCAATCCCAACAGACAGCCCAGGCGAGTCAATAATAATCACACCAATCGAAACAGACAGCCCATGCGAGATGCCAGCAACCACACCCAAAGAAAAACAGACACCAAGGCAAACAACTGAACCACAACTCAGACGCTCCACGCGAGAGCGTAGACCACCTGAGAGACTGAACCTATAAGGACAATAAGACCTTGGGGGAGGGTGATGTCATGTATCTTACATTATTATATATAGCTGTATACAAACATGCTATACATGACTGTAATAAGATATGACCTGTAACCACCAGCATACCTTACCACCAGGGGTGCACTTGCAAGACACAGGTATATAAGGGCAGGTCTCAGGCAAGTGCAGCATTCCAGAGCTGTGAAATAAAGGTGAAGGTTCAGAGTGACCTTGACTTCACTACATGCATTGTGTGAATCTGTACTGAGGGGACATGACTTTACACTTCTGAACTCCAATGGGTAAAGACCCAACCTCCTCAACTATTCCTCAGAAGTCAACCCCCTTGGTCGGTGCGGACTGGCCGTCGAGTCTCCGTGGAGGGGCTGCCATTTTAATAATTGCCCTTCCTCGGCTTTGGAGTGGTGTGGGGGACAGCGCGGTGCTGATGACTGATTGGGGCGGGTGACCCGCCTTAAAAGGGCACTTCTGCCCCTCACCCGGCCGGAACACATGCCCCGAGCCCCAAAAAATGTCAAAGATGGTCTGAGGCGAAGAAAAACCTTGCAAAAACAGTAGGTGCTCTCCCGTTTGGGTTGGGGCTCAATTTCCCTCCCCGCACCCCCTCTCCCCCAGTGTTCTGTGTAAACGACGGTGATGTTGAACATGCACCCTGCATGGATGCTTGGAAAGATCTTTACAAAAATAGAGAAACATATAAACTTGAGGTAAAAGTTTAGCCTGGATTGCTAATGGGAAAGTTATGTGCGTTTTTAATTTTATTTGCATTTCTTTCCAATAAAATTATTTCCAACAAGTGAAAGATTCTGTTATGTTTAGAATAACTCCACAAGCCTGTACATGTTCAGCTCAAACTGTTGTGACCTTGGTCTCTTTATTGTAACTCCAGAGTGAGGAGACACCATGGTGGACTGCCTTTTATACCTGCTTGTCCTGGGTGTGCAGGTGACCCTTGGGTCTCCAACAGGTGCACCCCCTGGTGGCAAGTCTTACACATTGGAAGTGTTTACATACATAACAGAAACACTATAAAACACTTAAAAATACAAGGTTTATTGAGCCAATGCAACGGGAATGTTTTGCTATTCGTTTCTCTGTATTTCCGGCCTGTGTTTATTCTCCAATCGGAGTCACCACTGTAAGGATGGAAAATATTACAAATAAAAAATGGATTTTGACCATCAAAAGCAAAGAAGAGTTGGCATTTACACAGACTTCCACTTGTTGTCTATGTTATTTTTTTAATTTAGGACCTTCCGGCATCTTCTGGTAGCTTCTGGTCTGTTGGCAGGATTCACTCCGTTACTTTTTAAATGCGATGAGAGTTTCTGCCTCTCCCACCCTTTCAGGCAGTGAGTTCCCGACCCCCACCACACTCTAGGTGGAAAAGATCTCTATACAACTCCCCTCTCATCCTTCTACTAGTGACATCAAATCTATGCCCCCTGATTACTGATTTCTCCGCTCAGGGAAATATGTCCTTCCTATCCACTTTTACGAGAACAGTTCAAAACTAATCCCACTGTTCTGTTCACTCTCCATAGCCCTGTATGTTTCATCACAACAAATGATTATTGACTCTTTCGCTGAAAGATATCATGGTCTCTGCCGTAACTATTCCCGAAGGCAAAGCATTAGATGCTTCAGCTACTCTCTCCATGAAAAGATTTCTCCTAACCACAGTCCGCACTCTCTTTGTTACAATTTTAAATGAATGTGCCCTTGACGCTGACTTCTTCAACCAGAAGAAATAATCTGTCCTCATACACCCTATCAAAACACTTCATAAAGGTAAAACCTCCATTAGCTCTCCTCTTCGCCTTCTTTGCTACAGCGGAAATAGTCTCTGTATCTGAACATCTCCTTGCGACTATAATTTCCCTTGCCTGGTATTATTTGGAGGCAGAGAGAACAAAAGCAAGGAAGTTATGATGAATCTTTATAAAACACTGGTTTGGCCTCAACTGGAGTATTGTGTCCAATTCTGGGCACCGCACTTTAGGAAGGATGTGAAGGCCTTAGAGAGGGCGCAGAAAAGATTTACGGGAATGGTTCCAGGGATGAGGGACTTCAGTTACGTGGATAGACTGGAGAATCTGGGGTTGTTCATAGAATCATAGAAATTTACAGTATGTAAGGAGGCCATTTCGGCCCATCGTGTCCACACCGGCCGACCAGGAGCTATCCAGCCTAATCCCACCGAGTGGTGGGAGCAAGATTTTTTTTGCGGAATTTCGCCATCGGGGGCTCACATCGGTGGTGCGCGCTCTGATGATGCACTTTGTAGGGGAGGATGAAAACCCCTCATTTTCCCCAGATTGAAAAGAGCTGTGGGGTCTGTCTGTGCTGCAGCAGGCCAGTGTCCTGGAAGGAACAGGGAACCCAGAACCAGATGTGGATTGAAACCGAGACGGTGTGGCCTTGGCAGGGCAGTGATTGAACGGGGGAGGACACCGGAGGGCCAATGGTGGGACAGAGTCAGCCCGAAGCAAGGAACTCCAAGCCAATGGGAGTGCCCTTGCTCGAAAACTCGTGACTGACTCATCACCGATACCGGGCTATTGTTTCCCCCATGTTTACACTATGCAGGGATATTATGCAGGCCTTAAGAAAACTAGGGAACCCAAAACAAACTGAGGGCCTACACAATGGCTACAGGAGGCCCACACCCTGCCAACCCAATTAACACCTACTCAACCCTTGATTAGGTTAACATCAGGGATGGTCAGTGGAAAAACCCCCCGCGAAATCCAGCACTGCTGCATTTTTCAAAAATCACAAGCCCACCAATGGGAAGGATTTATTTCAGCATGAAAGTCTGGCTGGATAACTGGATATAAGAAGGGGTTTCTGCCCCGACAAGTTGTTCTGTTCTCGTATTCCAGCAAGCAGTCAGCCTTTCGACACAGAAGGAAGACCAGTGTCCGAAGACACCGAAGACAGAAGAAGTAAACCACCATCCTGGGACGGCATCAGTTCAGCCTCCTTTCGCTACTGGAGACTGAACCTTTTCCTTTTTCCACAAGGATCTTCCCCTGAGAGCTGGACTCAGGTAGATCCACAGCAACAACAAGACACAACAACAACCACGTTTCCAAGTAAATCACAACCGAAAAAGTAACTTCAAGATCCTGAAGATAGCATAAAGAGAATCCCGAAACCACATTTTGACCTGGAAAGACTGTAAAGGCTGTGGTGAGTAAAATCTCTGGTCCCCAGAACCCCCAACTCAGTTGGGTCAGGAAGGTGGGAGGTTGGGCATTGCACTGCTGTTAAACTTGTGTAAACATTTTTGTTGTGTCCGTTTAGTGGGATTTAGGGGGATTGTTTTGTTGGTGTATTGCTGTTTGTTGAGATACACCTTGTCAAATAAAATGGAAGCTTAAAGTTCCTCTTGGAATCGCCTCGTCTCAGTTCTGTTGTATTACATCTCCTGATCATGAGTCTTGTGTCAGAACAGTGTAAGGGAAGCTAGGAGCACCTCGAAAACGCTCAACTGTGTGCCACAGGCTAGGGAAGAAAGGGGTTAGGAGTGTTTGACACTCACTGGTGCCTCACAGGCTAGTCATAAGCTGTGGGGATGCACGAGTCTCGAAACCCCCTTCATAAACTGTTGCAGCACTCAGGGTACCTCACAGGCCAGGCATAAGCTGTGAGGGCAGAAGCCCAGAGAGAGACACCCAAGGCACAACACTCCCCAGAAACCCTCCCAGAACATGGTGACCACGGCATTGTTAATATAACAGATGAGGTGATAAGAGAGGAAACTAAAATAGAGGAGATCATTTCCTCATTTATTTTTGGCAAGGTGAACCTCACCAAACCTTGGGTACAAGCCCTCACACGGCAGAGCGCCCAGTGGATGCTGCTGCTCATTGGACAGCAGGGAAGGACCACAACTGCAGGGTGGAAAAGGCCATCTGACTTATCTGCCTCACCCGCCAAGTCCGAAAGCTCGACCAGCGGGTGAAGGACTTGGAACAGACTCTTCAGAAATCAGAGGAGCTCTCTGCTATCTGGGCAGCGGTTGGGGACAACCTGCTGGCCGAATTAGCTGAGGAGCAGCAAAGGAAGAGGCAGTTGGAGGAGACCTTCCGAAATAGCCGGGTCTATCTTCAGTGTCAGGGCACTGAGGCCAAGGGTAGTGAGGGGTCCCTCCGGGAACAGAACTCTCGGTACACCCAGAAAATGAGGGAACTGGAGAATAAATTAAAAGACGTACAGGCAGCATATAAAGTGGCCAGTAGCAGTGAGTTTGCAGATCACGGTCCTTGCCAGGAGAGGATTAGAACTCTCACCCATGCTCTATCCCAGGCAAAGGGGATGGTCGCCCTGATAGGACCTGGAGGGTCCACAGGGGACAAAGGAGAGTATTGGTGGGTAGAGGAGAATCCAAAGGCAAGGGATGCCCGACCACCTCCTGAGGCACCGGTGGTTTGTCCGGTGGGGTACCAGGAGGAGCGGGGCACGCAGGTAGTAGCATACCCAGGGCTGGGGGCAGGACCAAAGTGTCCGGCTCAGCAGCAGGGATGTGGGGCTCCAGCCGAGGGTCAGTTAAGGGCTGGATCAGGCAACCAGGCACTGTCTGCTGCACCGGGTATGGTGGGACAGCCGGAGGTAGAGGGACCAGCGCAGAAAGATCCTGAACCAGGGCGGATGTGCCCAGTCAGGCAGCGCAAGTACGGTCCTCCACAGGGAGGTGGCCAAGGTCGGGGAGCGCTGGAGAGCGACTTTATTATTCCCCATGGACTTCAATCACTCAAGGCCATGGTGGCCCATTTGGCCAAACTCACTCGCATCGGGGACCCTTCTATCCACTTCATGGAGGTGGTGCAGGCAGGGGAAATTAATGGGTGCGATGAGGAAGAGACAGCCAAGCTGCTGCTCTTCTCTCTGTTCAGCAAATTGTACCAGGCCCTACCGGCAGAATGCCGGAGGGGGCAGCGCACATTTGCTGAGGTCCAGAGGGCCGTCCTTCAGGCTATGGGCTTCGATGACGGCAGTCCTTTCGAACTGGTCGAAAGGACAAGGCAGTTAGCAGGGGAAACCCCGCAGGCGTTTGCGGACAGGCTGTGGGTGATATACCATGCAGCCTGTGGGGAGCTGCTCGACCGGGCGAATCTTTCCGCGGTGCAGACCAGCCTCTGGCTGAGGATGCTGGTGGCGAACTGCTTGCCCGGCTCAAGGCCAGGGCAGAGCTGTGGTTCGATTCCCGGGACCCCAACCTCACCGAGGAAGCAGTGGTCAGGCAACTGGCACTGGTCCAACGGAATGGAGGAGGGGAGGAGGAGAAAACCTCCAAAGGTCGGGTAAATGAAGTAAAACCCAACTCGATTATCAAAAGGGAATAGCACCAGGAGGGTGGCCGTTCGTCTGATAAGGAGGGAGTGTGCTACGGGTGCAGGAAAGTTGGGCATTTTAAAAGGGATTGCAGGAGCCCAGTAAAGAGATATGGGGGGGGGGAGAAGTCCTTCAGGAGCCGCCCAGAGTGGGGGAGGTGGAGCGAGCTCCTCACCATCCCTTGACCAGATAGTAGCTGCAGTGAGGACAGCACTGGAGGGGACTGGGAAGGTAGCCACGGCAACAGGCAGGGAAGCACCAGCAACCCTGCCAGTACAGAGGCCGTGACTAGCCCAGACACAGCCTGCATACCTGTGCCCACTAGAATACGACCCCTGGGGACAACCCTGGGTCAAGATGGAGGTTGAGATTGTGTTGGGTACTTACCTTCTGGACACTGGTGCTTCCAGCACCATAGTCCATTCGGAGGACCCCGCAACCTCACCTCTATCAAACGGGGTGCCGTCTCAACTAGTTGGGTTCACAGGAAATGAGAAGGTTGGGTTTTTCTCAGTCCCGCTCGCAGTTCATTTAGGAACACTCCAAACACAATGGAAGTGTGTCCTGATGAACTGGGAGCAGGTGGGAAAAGGGATCTTGGGAGCCGATTTCATCATTGCTCACCAGATCCTAGTAGACTTGAGGAATCACTGTCTATGGGGCACAGTGGACACGGGAGCAGAGGGAGAAGTCATGGTTATTGATAAGAAACAGGGAAAAAGGACTCTGTGTACCATGAAGCCAAAAGGGGGTTACGACCTGGAGGTTCTGGTCGGTAACACCCCGGCAGAGTACCGGGCCTATGTGCAAGCAAATCTTGCAGCATTTGTGGGAGAGTCACAGGAGTGGAGGTTAGAATAGATGGGGATCCCATGTCCCGCCCGTAAAAGCAGTATTGATTTCCCCGAGAGGCAGAAGTAGACTTGGAGACAGCTTTAAGCTCGCTTGTCGAGCAGGGTGTTTTGAGACCCATAGCAAACCATGTCAACTCCCTGCTTTGGCCGGTTAGGAAACTGGACAATTCTTGGAGGGCTACTGTGGATTACTGGGTGCTCAATAAAAACATCCCAGCTTGTGCCCCCACAGTAGCGGTGGTTGCGGATCTGATAGGGGAAATCCCTGCATCCGCAACCACGTTCACAGTGTTGGACATATCCAACGGGTTCTGGTCTATCCCTGTACGGAGTGAAGACCAGTACAAGTTTGCCTTCACTTTCCGGGAACAGCAGTATACATGGAGCTGCCTCCCACAGGGCTTTCATAATAGTCCCAGCATTTTTCACCAATGCATGGCGAACTGCTTCAAAGGCTTCAGCCAACCACACCACCTGGTCCAGTATGTGGACGACCTGTTGTTGTTCACAGATAGCAGTGAGGAACACGGTCCATTGCTGGCTGAACTGCTGGTCTTACTAAAGGAAGGGGGTTTTAAAGTTAACCCCAAGAAAGCCCAGATAGGTCTAGGGGAAGTAAAATTCCTGGGCCTGATGATAAGGGCAGGAGAAAGGGCCATTGATGAGGCTCGAAGAAAGGCAGTGCAGGAACTCCCTGTCCCTAGGGATGTGTCGGGGGTAAGGTCTTTCCTGGGAATCACTGGCTACTGTAGGGACTTCATCGAGGACTATGCAGCCACTGCCGCCCCTCTGCTCAGACTCCTACACAAGGGGGTCGAGTGGGAATGGGACGAGGGCTGTGAGGCAGCATTTGTCTGTCTGAAGAGAGACCTGCAGGTAGCACCAGCCCTAGGGGCAATTGATGGGGGAGAGGAATTCTTCCTGGAGGTGGCAGCCAGTGGTGACTGCTTAAGTGCAGTGTTGCTCCAGGGGCGAAACAGTCAGCTGAGACCAGTGGTGTACTCCTCCAGGGTCCTCACGGAGGTAGAAAAGGGATACTCCAATTGTGAGAGGCACTTGCTTGCCACTCACTGGGCAGTAAAGAGAGCTCAGATCGTTAACGGAATATCCCCCATTACACTCCTCACCCATCATACCCCGACGTAGATGCTGCTGGATGGGAGAATTAATGACGGGACAGTGGGCAGTGCTAGAATCACTCGCTGGACCCTCCTCCTCTCCCAAATGGCATTAAAAGTCAAGGGCCTCTGCAAGCCCAGGCTCGCAGCGAATCTAATCTATCCAGGGCAGCTGCATAGATGATCTGTGGAGTGGGTATGGGACATCAACTTTGGATTTCGGGCAGGGATACACCCCACAAGCCGCGAGATCGACATTGATGGCCCCAGTTCAGTGTCCGCGGGTACAAGACTCATGGGCAGCGAAGTTTGAGATCCCAAAGCAGGGATTGCCTTGGCTCTTAAACTCCCATGCACCCTGAGCGCCCAGCAGGCGGAACACTCGGCGGTGATGTATGTGGTCACACACCCCGAGGAATTCCCTACCCCATACACGATTTGCTCGGACAGCATGTTCACTTGCAATTCGTGTACAGAATATCTGGCGATTTGGTCATGCCGGGGGTACACCTCTGCGGATGGGAAGCCCCTTGTGACCAAACCCCTGCTCGAAAAGATCGTGACTGCAGTGGGAGAAATCGGGGATGTATATATCCAAAAGGTAAAGGTCCACTCCAAAACTGAGCCACGGGGGTATGGTAACCAGCAGGCAGACCTGCTGGCAAGGGACGGTGCTCGTACAGGTCGCCCATGGGACCCATACGAGGCAGGCAGGATAGCAGCAGCAAGAAGCAAGCCAGGGACACAAGGGAGCGAAGGGGTGGCGGTGGCCCCGGACCTTAAAGTAGTCCAGATGCAGGATCCGGTCCTGAAGGCTGCCTTGGCTGCTGTTAAAAAGGGGGAAAAGGATGAGGGCCCGTACAGTGCTGCAGATATTGCTGTGCAGGAAGGCATGTTGTTTAAAGGGGACAAATGGGTAGTGCCGCCACAACACTTCCTTCAGCTGGCCCATGAGGGTCCAGGTGCGGGACACCCTGGGCCGGAGTCTACCTGGCCAGGCCTCCGGGAAGACGTCCGCGACTTCTGTGCGGGCTGTCTGGTTTGCGCTCCAAACAACCCAGACCCTCAGAAAAAAAAGGTATCTATGGGACACGTCAGGCGGGTAGAGGGACCATGGCAGTCGATCCAGATCCAGGGAGGTTATAAATACTGCCTCGTCCTGCTGGATGTGTTTTCCAAGTGGGTGGAAGCCTTCCCTTGCCGAACAGTTGCCGCAGTGGGGACTGCAAAAATCCTGGTGAGGGAGGTATTCTCTTGGTGGGGTCTACCTCAAATCGTGGAGTCCGACCGGGGAAGCCACTTCACCGGCCAGGTGATGCAGGCCACCCTAAAGGTGCTGGGGATAAGAGCCAAATGGCATGTCGCCTACAACCCTCAGTCCTCAGGCCCCGTAGAACGCCTGAGCCGGACCCTAAAGGAAAGGCTGCGCAAGGAGACGGGAGACTCACCGAACAAGTGGGTGGAGGTCTTACCGTTGGTCCTCATGGGAATCCGGGCCAGTCAGTCAAAGAGCACAGGGTACTCACCCCATGAGCTGATGACGGGCCGGATCATGAGAACCCCAGTGCATGTGTTGGCGCCGGTCCTCACCGAAGGGCAGCTTCGAGAGGTGAACCGGGACCGCTTCGTCAGGAATCTGTTTGAACAGCTTCAACAGATTCACTGGCAGGCGGCCAACAACATGGGTAAACAGCACCGTGCCAATCGGCTGCTACTGGAACCCCGCAATCACCATGATTGGGAGGTGGGCGACCAGGTGATGGTGAGAAGCTTCGCCCGGGTTGGGGTATTTGAACCACTGTCTATGGGACCATACAGCATAGTCGACAAGGCTAGCTCTATGGTCTATGCGGTTCAATTGCCTCGCCGAGTGAAGTGGTATCACATTAATCAGTGTAAGTTGTTTGACCCCCAAAACGGGTAACAAACAGAGGGGACGAGCAAGGGAAGGGAATTAGGCACTGGGGGAAGAACAGGCCCCAGTGGATGTGGAGGCTCCTGAGGAGGCAGCGGGCCCCGGGGCTCTACAGCCGAGGATGGTTCACTGCTCCAGTAAGGCTATCCCACCACTGGGTAGGGGTTCCCAGCCCACTAACAGAAGTGGGGAGAAAGGCTCTACCACTAGCAAGGTCCAAAGGGAAGCTGAACCTCCCGTGGTGGATCAGCTGGGGTTAGCCCAAGAGGTGGCTGAGATAGCATTGCAGCCCATAACGTGGGACTCTGCACCGACAGTAAGGAGGAGTGACATAGTGCCACAGCCCAGGGCGCCGTGGTCCCCTGTTTACTAAGCTCCCCGCCCCAGACCGAGAAGGCAAAAGATAACAGGGAGGGTGCTCTGTTGCACTAGCAAGGGTCTCCCACCGATTATCCGGGGCTCGGGACGGCCTTGGAGGGCAGCACCAGACTCATTAAAGGGGATGATACCAGCCCCTCAGCGGAGGGCATCCTGGTCCCCAGAGTACGGTCAGCCGAGTGGTCGACGACGCCTGTACAGTGACAGGATGTAGCCTGGCCACCCGGGGATGGGTGGCGGTGTATATATTTTCGCTTCCTGTTTTGTTACTTTGTGTTGTGTGTATATGTGTTTAGGTAAGGCAGTGACGGTTGGGTACAGCACTTTTGTGTTTGGAACATATTTCACGGGATGGGCCTGGAGAGGTCTCTCAAGGCAAGGCCATGTTCTTCTTGCCTTTCAGATGTCAACACCTCCCTACTGGACGTTAGTGATGCTGGTATCGCTAAGGATCTGCACCGGGCACCGAGGGGACACCGAGGACTCTCTTGTTTTCGGATGCACCAGGGGCAGAGCACCGACAGTGACCACAGGAGAAGGGACTCCGGCGGCGGATGGCCGGGTCACCTACTCCCATGAGGGGAGATGGCCTGGATGGTTGGGATCGAACTCCACTAAGTACTCCAACCACGGGGGCTTCACCTACAGAGAGGCGTCCATCCCTTGCCCGGAGATCACTGTGGCCACTTCTAGAGTGAGAGTGATAGAAGGCAGGAAGGTGTGCCTAACTTGCCAAGGGGACATACCTCTGGGATGATGGTGGTGGCTCAAAAAGCTCAAGAGGGACGTGGGAGACCGACACTCGGACTGGGAACGTCTGGATAATGATACCTACCGAACCATCATGGGGTCATCCGGCGGGGTCACGCTGTGCTGGGAGAAATGGTGGGCGTACGACCAAGGAATTTATTTGTGTATGTGGGGATCCACTCGCGTGTGTTCAGAGGGGGTCTCCATTGCTTTCTATAGGTGGTGGCAGGATGTCGGGGTTGGGGTGGTATGGGATCACAGCGGGGAGGCGTGTGTGACCCCCATCCCCGGGTACCAGTAAATGCCACCGAACTAGTAGTTTAGGAAAGGAAGCACCCACCCATAGCCAAGCCCACCGTCCCACACGAGTGCCCGACAACAACCAGGGGATCGGGGAATGGTTTAGTGTTGGTCCCTACCGAGAAACTACTTTATCAGGGGGTACAATACTGGTGGCATCAGTGGTGTTAAATCTGACAGAAGTCCGCCTACCTACGTGGTGTCCCCGGGAAACCGACTGTTATACCAGGCTCTGCTGTGGGAGATGTTCCGGAAGTTCTACGAACTGGACTTTGGGGATGTCAGTGTGGCAGACCTGTATAAACAGTGGGATAGGGCCAAACCGGCAGGCAGAGGCGAGGGACTTTAAATGACATTTTCACGGGGTTTAACACCGGGGCGTCCGCCATAAACAGTTTGATAATGTGCAGCTGGCCCTCCAGATGAATGGGTTGAACAACCAGCTGCGCTAAAACCTGGGGGACGAGAATACCGTAGTGGGATCCGCGCTCCACGAAGAGGTGGCAATGACGGTTCACGTAAAGGAGATTATTTCTCAATTGGAGGCACAGGCCAGGGCTGTAAATGCTTTGATTCGGGAGGATAGAAACGCCTCCGATCAAGCCGCCCAAAATGAGGTGCGTGTGCTCTATGGGGCCAGGTTGCTGGGAGAGGGACGGAGTAACCTCGAGGATCTGAGACAGGAACAGGTCCCCTCCTGGATCAGCAACCAGCACTTAGCAGCACTGTACCCTTACGATAATGTTTTGAGTCCTTGCCAACTTCGTGTAGCGTCGGAAGCCTACTCGGTACCGGTGGACTGTGGAAAGTCAAATCATACCATCATGGGTGTGGTGGTCAGGATGCCCGTGATGGGGGCGTCCCCATGACCAGCACCCCTGTACCGAGTGGAGAATGTGGGAGTCATTCGTGGAGGGGTGCATGTTCGAATCCAAGAGGTCCCACCTTATGTCACAATGTGGGAGCACACTGTGACAGGTACAGACCTCTCGGGTTGTCGGAGCAGGGAAGCACAGGTAATCCTGTGCCCCCAGCACTTGAACGCTTTTGCAAGGCCACAATGCGGGTTCAGCACTGCGAGGGCAGAGCCCATCAATTGCACAATGGAGGTAATGGCCCCTAACCACATGCCTCCACAGATAGCATATGTAGGCAGTGGGACACAGTATGAACATGGACTGGGAAGGTGGTGTCCAATACCGTATAGCAGCTTTTGCTTTCAACCCAGGGCAGAGGTTCAAGTGGCACACACCAGAATCACACCCATCCCTGAACCTTCCACGATTCACCTCACGGTACAAAACAACCTCAGTCACCTACAACAATATGTCGCCCATTTTGGCTATCCCATTGCCCCACTACCTGAGAAACTTACAGCCCTCCTCCAGGCAGTGGATTTGTGTCAACAACATTTTTACACCATGGAGCAGAAAACTGAAATCCGAGCGGGGGAGATTGCCCAGATTAAACCCCCAGCATGGTGAGATTTGGGGATACGGGCAGACATACCTGCATGGATCCGGGTGGGATCGCACGCCTTGGTGATCGGCCAATTCCTGATTGTAGCATATCTGCTAGTTACAAGCTGTAAGCTCAGGAGAATAAGGAAAATAAATCAATTCCTAAGGCGACTGCAAACAGAGAGGAGAGCTGTTGCTAAACACTCAAAGCGTGTAAACAAAGCTTGACCACAACACTCAGGCTGTTTGTTATTCCAAGGGAGTACCGTGTTTTCATACATGGCCCCAGGGGTGTTTACAGGGCAGGTTTGTTTGTTTTGCGGTTAAGACTGAAATGACAATGTCTGGGGCAGCCAGAATGAGACTCAATGGACAAATAGTGCAGTAATCTTAGGCACATGTATATATTGCTGTTGTAAATATTCTAATCTGTTGGATTCTGTGTTCTGCATTGTGTTAAACAGGGATTACGATATATATGGACAGGGATAGATTTAGAGTTAAACTGGGGAAAGTTGGGCAATTTGGGAGACCAGGGGTTTTCTCACCACCCTGAATTTGACACACTCGAGTGGTGTCTGACTGTGTCAGATGGGGGATTATGTAGGTGAGGATGAAAACCCCTCATTTTCCCCAGAAGGAAAAGAGCTGTGGGATCTGTCTGTGCTGCAGCAGGCCAGTGTCCTGGAAGGAACAGGGAACCCAGAACCAGATGTGGATTAAAACCGAGGCGGTGTGGCCTTGGCAGGGCAGTGATTGGACGGGGGAGGACACCGGAGGGCCAATGGTGGGACAGAATCAGCCTGAAGCAAGGAACTCCAAGCCAATGGGATTGCCCTTGCTTGAAAACTCGGGACTGACTCATCACCGATACCGGGCTATTGTCTCCCCCACGGTTACACTATGGAGAGATATTATGCAGGCCTTAAGAAAACTAGGAAACCCAAAACAAGCCGAGGGCCTACACAATGGCTACAGGAGGCCCACACCCTGCCAACCCAATTAACACCGACTCAAACCTTGATTAGGTTAACATCAGGGATGGTCAGTGGAAAAAACCCCCGCAAAATCCAACACTGCTGCATTTTTCAAAAATCACAAGCCCACCAATGGGAAGGATTTATTTCAGCATGAAAGTCTGGCTGGATAACTGGATATAAGAAGTGGTTTCTGCCCCGACAAGTTGTTCCGTTCTCGTGTTCCAGCAAGCAGTCAGCCTTTCGACACAGAAGGAAGTCCAGTGTCCGAAGACACCGAAGACAGAAGAAGCAAACCACCATCCCGGGACGGCATCAGTTCAGCCTCCTTTCGCTAGTGGAGACTGAACCTTTTCCTTTTTCCACAAGGACCTTCCCCTGAGAGCTGGACTCAGCTAGATCCACAGCAACAACAAGACGCAACAACAACCACGTTTCCAAGAAAATCACAACCGATAAAGTAACTTCAAGATCCTGAAGATAGCAAAAAGAGAACCCTGAAATTGCGTTTTGACCTGGAAAAACTGTAAAGCCTGTGGTGAGTAAAATCTCTGGTCCCCAGAACCCCCAACTCAGTTAGGTCAGGAAGGTGGGAGATTGGGCATTGCACTGCTGTTAAACTTGTGTAAACATTTTTGATGTGTCCGTTTAGTGGGATTTAGGGGGATTATTTTGTTGGTGTATTGCTGTTTGTTGAGATACACCTTGTCAAATAAATTGGAAACTTAAAGTTCCTCTTGGAATCGCCTCATCTCAGTTCTGTTGTATTACATCTCCTGATCATGAGTCTTGTGTCAGAACAGTGTAAGGGAAGCCAGGAGCGCCTCGAAAACGCTCAACTGTGTGCCACAGGCTGGGGAAGAAAGGGGTTAGGGGTGTTTGACACTCATAGGTGCCTCACAGGCTAGGCATAAGCTGTGGGGACGCACGAGTCTCGAAACCCCCTTCATAAGCTGTGGACGCAGTCTCTCCAGGAGTGCTCTTGCAGCACTCAGGGTACCTCACAGGCCAGGCATAAGCTGTGAGGGCAGAAGCCCAGAGAGAGTCACCCAAGGCACAACACTTCCCAGAACCCCATACAACTTAGGACAGATCAACAGCAGTGAAGCGGTAGTGGGGGGAGCAGGTCACCGCTGGGTTACCGCAGGAGCAGAATTTTCAAAACGGCGGCCATTGCACGAAAAATCGGCGGCCATTCCACTCCGCAACGTGGCCTCCGATTTCAGGCGGTAAGAGGCCATAAGGGAAGGGCAATTTCAGCCCCTCCCTCTCTGTCTATTCTCCCAAAACTTTTCAGAATTTTAAAGACCTCTATTAGGTCACCCCTCAGCCTTCTTTTTTCAAGACAAAAGAGACCCAACCTGTTCATGAGTGAAAGACATGGAAAATAAGCAGCCAGTAAAATAAAAATAAACTGTAGTTCAGCCTTGGTTTTGACTTTGTCTCAGTTTGAACTAAATCAGAGTAATTAAATTTGCAACCGTAGCATCAGTATGAAACAAAACTACCTCGCAGCAAAGCTAAAGAGTTCCAGCAGAAATCCAGAGATGAGGCCTGACTGGGTTCCAGAGTGAAGCGCAGGGAGTCTCACTTTCATTTGCCCAGAACCAGGTCTGCTTCGGGATTTAATGTACAACCTTTGCGTTGGTGTGACGCCAAACCGCACCACATCAACATTATTGGTGCAGAAATCCCGGCCTCCATGGGTCCGTACGAAGTGTGTACGGGCCTGGAAAGGCATCGCAAAAGCTGGTTTACAGCGCACAATGTGCATGCGCCAAAAAACAGCTTTTTCAATCTGTCAAGCTGGAGAAATTTAATGCATCCAAAAATGGACTCATCCTGATTTATGATGTTACGGTAAAACTGAAATCCGCTGCTATTCGCCTAGGTTTCCCCAACACGTGTGCAAAGCTATAAGCCTCTGAAGATAAAACAACATTACGCACAAGCTGGCAGCATAATGCCAGGAATGAAGTGATGTTACACATTGTGCTTTGTTGTACTTAACAAGTCAATAAGGCCATTTCTTTGTGAGCACTGATTTCTCACATTGTTTGCCATGTATTCATCACTAATACATACAACAGATCAAATATCCCTGCCTTTGCCTCAGCTCATCTGCTACTGAAGCCCTCATCCATGCCTTTGTTACCTCTAGACTTCACTATTCCAAAGCACTCCTGGTTGGCCTCCCACATTCTATCCTACGTAAACTAGAGGTGATCCAAAACTCGGTCATGCCCGTGTCCTAACTTGCACCAAATCCCGCTTCTCCATCACCCCTGTGCTCCTGGTTAAGCAGTACAGCGGGACCTGGGGGTACTTGTGTATGAAACACAAAAGGATAGTATGCAGGCACAGCAGGTGATCAGGAAGACCAATGGAATCTTGCCCTTTATTGCAAAGGGGATGGAATATAAAAGCAGGGAAGTCGTGCTACAGTTATACAGGGTATTGGTGAGGCCGCACCTAGAATACTGCGTGCAGTTTTGGTTTCCATATTTACAAAAGGATATACTTGCTTTGGAGGCAGTTCAGAGAAGGTTAATCAGGGTAAGGTCCTGAACTTTGCATTTCTGTGGCTCAGTGGGCAGCACCCTCGACTCTGAATCAGAAGGTGGAGGGTTCAAGTCCCACTCCAAGGACTTGAGCACAAACATCTCGACTGACACTCCAATGCAGTACTGAGAGAAGTACTTATCCAATTCAATTTGGAAGTCAGGATTGAGTCTGCCTCCACCACTCTTTCTTTCAGGCAGTGTATTCCAGACCCTAACCACTTGCTGTGTAAAAAAGTTTTACCTTATGTCGCCATGGGTTCTTTTGCCAATCACCTTAAATCTGTGTCCTCTGATTCTTGACCCTTCCACCAATGGCAACAGTTTATCGCTGTGTGGGTTCAAGTCCCATTCCGGGAACCTGAGCACATAAATCTAGGCTGACACTCCAGTGCAGCTCTAAGTGAGCGCAGCACTGTCAGAGGTGTCCTGGCCAATATTTATCCCTCAATTAACAAAACAAAAAAAAACACAGATTATTAAGTCATTATCACGTTGCTGTTTGTTGGAGCTTGCTGTGCGCAGGTTGGCTGCCGTGTTTCCTACATTACAACAGTGACTGCACTCCAAAAAGTACTTCATTGGCTGCAAAGCGTTTTGAGACGTCCGGTGGTCATGAAAGGCTTTCTTTCTTTTCTTTCTCTGTAATCTGTCTAGACCCCTCATTAACCTGCCGCTGGTCTACTTCCTGACAGAAATGGGAAACAAGCGGGTGGAAAATGACTGCCGACCTCTGGAAAACTGGGCAGAACTTGCCCGCCCGCTAGCACTCAGTTCACTGTGGGGATGAGAGTCCGGGGGAAGGAGGTTCAGGGGGCAGAGTCAAAGGGACGGGAAGGCCTAAGCTTTCCATGAGAGGCTGTGAGGGACACTCCTTCACTCCTTCGGTACCTATAAAGCTAATTTAAATGCTTTGCTTGACAGCTTCCGCAGCTTACTAATCCTCTTCACGCTGGCCTTCACCTAGCATGAAACATAAGAAATAGGAACATAAGAAATAGGAGCAGGAGTAGGCCATCTGGCCTCTCGAACCTGCTCCGCCATTTAATAAGATGATGGGTTATCTAATCTTGGGCTCAGCTCCACTTCCCCGCCCGCTCCCCATAACCCTTGACTCCCTTATCATTCAAAAATGTGTCTATTCAATGACCCAGCCTCCACAGCTCTCTGGGGCAGAGAATACCACAGATTTACGACCCTCTGAGAGAAGAAATTCCTCCTCATCTCAGTTCTAAATGTGCGGCCCCTTATTTTGAAACTATGCCCCTAACTCTAGATTCCTCCACCAGACAAGGGAAACAACCTCTTAGCATCCAACCTGTCGAGCCCCCTCAAAATCTTATATGTTTCAATAAAATCACCTCTCATTCTTCTAAACTCCAATGAGTGTAGGTCCAACCTGCTCAATCATTCTTCCCAAACCGAAACTTCCCTTCTCAGGCCGAACTTACAACCACTGTGGAGTCCAATCACGGGACCCTACTAAGCATCTTTAAATTAGGACCCCATCGTCTTTGGCCCAGCGCTTAGCCTGTCCAGAACCACCGGTTAAAATCAGAAACGGCGGGATTTGGGCCAGTTTCCAACAGGCGAGTGCCCTGGGAAAATTCAACCCCCCACCCGCCAGGGCAACTGGGGTTAAAATCGCCCTGGTAGCTTTCGAGCAGATACGATTGAGGTCTTTAAAATAATGACGATGTGTGCTATGTGGAAATTTCCTCCTTGGTTGTCGCCACCCTCGAGTTACATCTGCCCAAACCCCGTGTAGCTGGTTAGCAGATGTCCACTCCCATCCGAAACCCCAGAGAACACTGCTTTCCTGCCTTTACACCCTTTCTGAATAGTCCTAAAATTTACAGCCAACATTTGAGGTGCAGCAGGACCTTAAGTCACTCGTGACCCTGAAATTCCGATGTCCCGGGCCCATACGAAGTTTCTACGCACCCGGGAAGGCATTGCATGCGCTGGAAACCGCCATTTCCGATCTGTCAAGTTTTTGGTCTTGACAGATGGCCGCATATCGGGAGCGAGGACACTTGCAGGGCAATATTTCCGATATTTACGAAAATCTTGCCCTGCAAATGTCCTTTAAAATATTGCGCCTGAAAAAGCAGGCGTATAGCCCACATTTTACAAGCAGAAGTGGTTAAAAATGCACATACAAATAAAAAATAAACTTATAACAACACTTTTTCTGTTTAAAAACCCTCCCCACTAACGTAAGTTGATTTCAAGTGTTAATAAATTTTTTTGCAAAAGTCGGAGAACTATTTTTTTTATAACAACTTTAATTTAAATGCATGTTAATTGTGTACTTTATTTTCTATTTTTTATTGTTTTTTTAAGTGTTTTGGGCGGGGCGGGGGGGTTCTCATTCATAGCAACGGGAGTTCTGTACTTACGAACTCCTATTGCTATGAATGAGAAACTATACTGTACCTGATTGGCTGCTGTCACTAGATCCCGGTCTGCGCACGTGCCCGCGTGCCCACGTGCACGTGCTGCGAGCGCAGTCATCTCTGGGCCTCAGGCTCGGAAGTTCGGACAGACGCAGCAGCAGCAGGTAAGTGCGCATCTTTTTTCTTTTTATAGGTTGTTTGCCCGTGGGAATGGTGTTACCGGAATTTCAGAGCCACTATTTCTGTTGTTTAATAACTTTTTTTTCTTTTTTCCTGATTTTTTTACGGCCTCACAATCTGTTACATTAAAAAAGAAAACAGCTTCTACAATTGCATTTTCTTAAACCTGCTGTGCTTAATGTGCATAAATGATGCTTTGCTAGTGTCAAACTTTAATTTTCATAGCATCAGGAAGATTGCAAAAGGACTTAAAGCGGATAGATAGCACATGCTGCCACTCTCCTCAGGCCCTGACTGATCATGCTGATTTACATTTGTTCTACAGCCCTTGTTAGCCTATATATAGAGTCTATGTCCATCTCCGTAACATCGCCCGTCTCCATCCAGGTCTCAGCTCATCCGCTGCTGAAGCCCTCATCCATGCCTTTGTTACCTCTAGACTTGACTATTCCAACGCACTCCTGGCTGCCCTTCCACATTCTACCCTATGTAAACTATAGGCTGCCCGTGTCCTAACTCGCACCAAGTCCCGCTCACCCATCACCCCTGTGCTCGCTGACCTACATTGGCTTTTGGTTAAGCAACGCCTCAATTTCAAAATTCTCACCCTTGTTTTCAAATCCCTCCATGGCCTTGCCCTTCCCTATCTCTGTCAACTCCTCCAGCCCCACAACTCCCCGAGATGTCTGCGCTCCTCTAATTCTGCTCCCTTGAGCATCCCTGATTATAATCGCTCAACCATTGGTGGATGTGCCTTCTGTTGCCTGGGCCCCAAGCTCTGGAACTCCCTCCCTAAACCTCTCCACCTCTCTACCTCTCTTTCCTCCTTCAAGAAGCTCCTTAAAACATATCTCTTTCACCAAGCTTTTGGTCACCTGCGCTCATTTCTACTTATGCGGCTAATTATTTATCTCGTAATTCTCCTGTGAAGCGCCTTGGGACGTTTAATTATGTTAAAGGTGCCTCATAAATGCAAGTTGTTGTTGTTGTTACGTCCGGGAGCGTTCTGAGGAGTTCTCAGGAAATTTCTGCATTGGTTTCCCGTCGGCAAGATCGCTGTAGAAACTGACGGAAATGTTGTTGTGATTTCACCAGAGGTCAGATCGAGTAACACACATCCCTTTGACTTTTTAAAATATTTGACAAAATATAATTGTGACCATCTTTTTAGGTGTTTCCAGGAAAATAACCATAAGCATATGAAAAGAGAACTTTTGTAAATTCAAAAATACATGAAATTTTATCACTGTTTTAAAAATATACAATTGTGAGAAGCTACTGGGTTTGCCTTCTCATTATTTGGGGTGTTTTTCCTTCAAGCTAGACTGACGCAAATGGTGTTTGTTATAGCCTTGCTCAGCAGACGTGCCTTATGCTTAGACACCAATAGCAACCTAATATAATATTGATATTACAGTGAACTTCAAACAATTCTGTTATTCGTTCCTGTGATGTATGTGTCACTGGCAAGGCTGGCATTTATTGCCCATCCCTAATTGCCCTTGAGAAGGTGGTGGTGAGCCGCCTTCTTGAACTGCTGCAGTCCGTGTGGTGAAGGTACTCCCACAGTGTGGTTAGGGAGGGAGTTCCAGGCCTTTGACCCAGTAACGATGAAGGAACGGCGATATATTTCCAAGTCAGGATGGTGTGTGACTTAGAGGGGAACTTGCAGATGGTGGTGTTCCCACGCTCCTGCAGCCCTTGTCCTTCTAGATGGTAGAGGTCGCGGTTTTAGGAGGGGCTGGTAGAAGCCTTGGCGAGTTGCTGCAGTGCATCTTGTAGATGGTACACACTGCAGCCACGGTGCGCCGGTGGTGGAGGGAGTGAGTGTTTAAGGTGGTGGATGGGGTGCTTTGTCTTGAAAGGTATTGAGCTTCTTGAGTGTTGTTGGAACTGAACTCATCCAGGCAAGTAGAGAGTATTCCATCACACTTCTGACTTGTGCCTTGTAGATGGGAGTCAGGAGGTGAGACACTCGCCACAGAATACCCAGCCTCTGACCTGCTCTTGTTGCCATATTATTTATTTATATGGCTGGTCTAATTAAGTTTCTGGTCAATGGTGATGCCAGGGTGTTGACGGTGGAGGATTTGGCGATGGTAATCCCATTGAATGTTATGGAGAGGTAGTTAAACTCTCTCTTTTTGGAGATGGTCCTTGTCTGACACTTGTGTGATGCGGATGTTTCTTTCCAATTATCAGCCCAAGCCTGAATGTTGTCCAGGTCTCGCTGCATGCGGGCATTATCTGAGGAGTTGCGAATGGAACTGAACACTGTGCAGTCATCAGCGAACATCCCCACTTTTGATCTCATGATGGAGAGAAGGTCATTAATGATTGCCTTACTGAAATGGCTGTGAGTGAGCTAATTGAGGTCTTTAAAATTATGAAAAGTTTTGATAGTGGATACAGAGAGAATGTTCTTGACTTGTGGAGAAGAGCATATCTGGAGGCCATGAATATATGATAGTCACCAAGCAATCAATAGGGAATTCAGAAGAAAATTCTTTACCCAAAGAGTGATGAGAATGTGGAACTCGCTACCACAGGGAATAGTTGAAGAGAATAGTACAGATGCATTTAAAAGGGGGCTAGATAAGCCTACGAGGAAGAAGGGAATAGAGGGTTATGCTGATAGTTAGATAAGGAAGGATGAGACGAGGCGCGAGTGGAGCATAAGCGGCGGTTGGTTGGGCCGAATGGTCTGTTTCTGGGCTGTGCTGTATGTTCAATGAGAAAAATTGCAAAGTGCTGCAGTACAGAGGGACATGGGAGGTGCATGAAACACAAAAATTAGTATGCAGGTACAGCAAGTAATCAGGAAGGCAAATGAAATGTTGGCCTTTATTGCAAAGGGGGATGGAGTATAAAAGCAGAGAAGTCCTGCTACAACTGTACAGGGTATTGGTCAGGCTTCACCTAGAGTACTGCATACTGTTTTGGTCTCCGTATTTAAGGAAGGATCTTCATCATCATCATCATCATCATAGGCGGTCCCTCGAAACGAGGATGACTTGCTTCCACGCCAAAAAAGGATGAGTTCACAGGTGTTTCAATGAGGGACCCGAACTACATCCTGAAGGATGAAAGATGCCTGTGCGTGGATTTTTTTAACATGTGGTGGCCGTTGCACACCAGCCACCACACGGGCTTGACAGAGTTAAGTCTTCGTCCAGTGGCAAGGATTACCCAAGACGACTGGAGACCTGCTCTGCTGCAAGGACCTAGTGCGCACACATATCGCAGTATGGGCTGGCCCGTGCTGCCCCTGGGCCCCTGGTCCCGAACTCACTCCTCCCCTGGGCCCTGATCACGTCCCTCTACAGTCTCTCGTCGCTCCTTCGCCCCGACCTCGCCGCTTCTGCTGTATCTGCTCAGATATGCTTGAATTGGAAGCTGTTCAGAGAAGGTTCACTAGGTTGATTCCGGAGATGAGGGGGTTGACTTATGAAGATAGGTTGAGTAGGTTGGGTCTATACTTATTGGAGTTCAGAAGAATGAGAGGTGATTTTATCGAAACATATAAGATAATGAGGGGGCTTGACAAGGTGAATACAGAGAGGATATTTCCACTCATAGGGGAAACTAACATTAAGTGGTATAATCTCAGAATAAGGGGCCACCCATTTAAAACTGAGATGAGAAGAAATTTCTTCTCTCAGAGGATTGTAAATATATGGAATTCTCTGCTCCAGAGAACTGTGGAGGCTGGGTCATTGAATATATTTAAGGCGGAGATAGATAGATTTTTGAGCGATAAGGGAATAAAGGGTTAAGGGGAGCGGGCAGGGAAGTGGAGCTGAGTCCAAGATCAGTTCAGCCATGATCTTATTAAATGGCGGAGCAGGCTTGAGGGGGGAAATGGCCTACTCCTGCTCCTATTTCTTATGTTCTTTTGTAATGGGTATGGTAGCATAGTTGTTACATTACTGGACTACTGATCCAGAGACAAGTGTGCAAAATGCACCATGGCAGCTGGGGAATTTAAATTCAGTTAATTAAATAAAATCTGGAATAAAAAGCTAGTATCAGTAATGGTGACTGAAACTACCGGATTGTCATTAAATTGTCATTAAAACCCATCTGGTTAACTTAATGCCCTTCAAGGGAAGGAAATCTGCTGTCCTTACCTGGACTGTTTACTGCCCGCTGAAATAGCAGCTCACTACTACCTTCTCGAGTGCAATTAAGGATCAGCAATAAATGCATCCCATGAACGAATAAAAAACAAATAATTCTACGTAATAGGCATGATCTGTGTTCCCCGTCCCAAAATTGCTTCAACCCTTCAGTCCCAATTTGCTCGCAGAGCATGTACAATCACCTCAATAAACCTTAATGTATCATTGTCCTCAGACAGCAAGTTGAATCAGAAATGTATAAACAACAACTTGTATTTGTATAGCGCCTTTAACGTAGTAAACCGTCCCAAGGCATTTCACAGGAGCGTTATCAAACAAAATTCTTACAGGGCTTGACAGGGTAGATGCAGGGAGGATGTTTCCCCTGGCTGGGGAGTCTAGAACCAGGGGTCACAGTCTCAGAATAAGGGATCGACCATTTAGGACTGAGATGAGGAGAAACTTCTTCACTCAGAGGGTGGTGAATGTTTGGAATTCTCTACCCCAGAGGGCTGAGTAGGTTCAGTCATTGAGTATATTCAAGACAGAGATGGATCGATTTTTGGATATTAAGGGAGTCAAGGGATATGGAGACAGTGCAAGGAACTAGAGTTGAGGTAGAAGATCAGCCATGATATCATTGACTTGATGAGCGGGCTCAAGGGACCGAATGGCTTACTCCAGCTCCTAATTTTTTAACTCTGACACCGAGTCACTTACGGAGGTATTGGGGCAAAGATGTAGTTTTAAAGAGCATCATAAAGGAGGAGCCCGAGGTATAATGGCTTTATATGTGAGTGTAAACTGGCACTCCACAGCAATGTAAGTGGGTCGTGTAGTTGTGGGTCTGCACTGACAATGCTGACCAGATACGAAGAGTTCCCCACCAGCATGCAGTGTCATGAAGGGCAAGAGCTGATCGCTTACATAGTCTAAAATCGAGTGCGTGAAGCCCACTGCAATCACACGGCTCCCTGCCGCACTATAAACCACAATTTCAGCTGATTCGGATTCCCTCCAATTAGAGTTTAATGACTTGAGTCACTGTAGCAGCTAAAGATAAGTTGCCAACAATAAAGCAGTAATCTGCCACTTTGAAGATCTCAGCGGTCCTCGTGTAAACAGATGGACTGGTAGATTGCCACTTTACTGTGAAAAAATTGTCAGGAGCTCTTATGACTTTTTTGTGAAGCAGTAAAGCTGGATCTGCAATGCACAATAACACCATAGAGCTGATATACAAATGTAATTTATCAGCACACTGCTCCACTGTTTTTCCCAAACAGTGTGAATTCGCGCATTGGAAGGTTCTGGATCAAACACAACAGAGTTTCATTTTAAACGATTGTTGGTCCAGAAATACAAAGGCTTATTTTGTCCGTCATACTCGCAGGGGGGACATGGGGAGGGTTGGCGGGGGGGGCGGGGGGGGCTGGCCGCAGAATTAAACATCAGCACAGTGTCAGCTGTGGCTCAGTGAGTAGCATTCTTGCCTCAAGTCCCACTCTCGGGAATTGAGCTAATAAATCCAGTATGAAGCTCCAATGCAGTACTGAGGGAGCGCTGCGCTGTCAGAAGTGACGTCTTTCAGATGAGCCTTTTCTACATTGGAACATTTCCCACATTACAACAGTGACTACTTCCCACATTACAACAGTGAAGTACCAAAAGTACTTCATTGGCTGTAAAGCGCTTTGAGACGTCCGGTAGTATAGAAAGATGCTATATAAATCCAAATCTTTCTTTTCTTTTAGAGGCCTCGTCTGCCCTTTGAGGTGGACGTAAAAGATCCCATGGCACTATTTTGAAGAACAAGAGAGTTATCCCCAGTTTCCTGGCCAATATTTATCCCTCAATCAACATAACAAATAGAGTATCGGGTCATGATCACATTGCTGTTTGTGGGAGCTTGCTGTGCGCAAATTGGCTGTCGCATTTCCCACATAATAACAGTGACTACACTCCAAAAGTACTTAACTGGCTGTAAATCACTTTAAGATGTCCGGTGGTCATGAAAGGTGCTATATAAATGCAAGTCTTTCTTTCATGGTCACTGGGGAATCAGGGGAATTAAGGTATATGGGGATCAGGTGGAAAAGTGGAGATGAGATTAAAGATCAGCCATGATCTTATTGAATGGCGGCGGAGGCTCGAGGGGCCGTATGTCCTACTCCTGCTCTTAATTCTTATGTTCTTTAGGGAAGCGGACTTGCCGTCATTCCCCGGTCTGGCCTATATGTGACTCCAGTCCCACACCAATGTGGCTGATGCTTAATTACTGTTTGATGTGACCACTCAGTTGTATCAAACCGCTGCAAAGAATACCGCATGGACTGCAATAGAAGGTGGCGCTCCACCATCAATCTCTCAGGACAACTAGGGATGGGCAATAAATGCCGGCCTTGCCAGCCACATCCACATCCTGAGAATGAATAAAAAGCTGAGCTACTCAGTGTCCCATTGGGAGGCTACATAGAATTACACGGGATATACAGCACAGAAATAGTCCACTCGGCCCAACCAGTCCATGCCGGCATTTCTGCTCCACCCGAGCCTCCTCCTGTCTTTCCTCATCTAAATCTATCAGCATCACCCTCTATTCCCCTCTCCCTCATATGCTTGTCTAGCCTCCCCTTAAATGTATCTATACTAGTCGCAGCAGCTACTCCAGGTCCAATTCTGGGCACCGTACTTTAGGAAGGATGTGAAGGCCTTAGAGAGGGTGCAGAAAAGATTTAGAGTTCCAGGGATGAGGGACTTCAGTTACGTGGACAGACTGGAGAAGCTGGGATTGTTCTCCTAAGAGCAGAGAAGGTTGAGAGGAGATTTGATCGAGATGTTCAAAATCATGAGGGTTCTGGACAGAGTAGATCGAGAGAAACTGTTCCCATTGGCGGATGGGTCGGGAACCAAAGGACACAGAGTTCCACATTCTCATCACTCTCTGGGTGAAGAAGTTTCTTCGGAATTCCCTATTTGATTTCACAAATTCAATATTTGATTTTTACTTGAGTAGCTGCAGTTTTTGTTTGAAAGGTAAAAAAATAAATGTTTTTGGCCCGAATAGAGATGGTGGATACCTACTTTGAATAGAACTGAACAAAGTACTTTCCGTGGCAGGTACAGCTTCTGTTTCCTTGGCTGGCAGCATCATCACGATTTAGACCAAACCCATGAATGGCAAAATCGCAAATGCATCTCACGTTGAACCAACAGCAGTACACCTGTGCTGCACGAGCCAAATGTCAACAAAAGGCAGACTTCAACATTTTTATTTCAACACTCTACTGATCAAGTTACCTACAATTTTTCTGCAGCTCTCTTCTACAGGTTATTTTGAATATAAATCAGTGATTTCAATATCTCTTCCGTGGCATACAAATAACGCAGAGATCATAAACAGTAATACTTCCCACAGTCTCCAGAGGTGAAGCCACTCTTTGTCACTTCCTAATAACTTCCTAGAATGATTATAGCATTCACCACAGAATGGGTTTACAGTTTGCCTTCCACCGAAATGACTGTAATAATAACAAAAAAACAACTGACATCTCAAACCGTTATTTTAATGAGTCTTCAAACAGCAATAAAATATAACGTTTGATAAATTGATCGTGAAATACTCTAATGGGCGGCATTTATTAAAGAGATGATTTCCTTTATTGTTTCCCTATCTCTCTCTCTCTCTTAGGCAGTCCCCCAGAGTCGAGGATAACGTGGCTTCCACACTAATATGAGTTCTAAAGTGACTGACGAGATCAATGCGGGACCTACAGTCTCTGTCACAGTTGGGGCAGACGGTGGTTGAAGGGACGGGTGGGTTGGGGGGCTTGGGTTGTCGCGTGCGCTCCTTCCGCTGTTTGCGCTTGGTCTTCGCTTACTCCCGACGAAGAGACTCGAGGTGCTCGGCGCCTTCCCGGATGCTTCTCCTCCACTTTCAGCGGTCTTGGGCCCGGGATTCCCAAGTCTTGGTGGGGATGCTGCACTTTTTCAAGGAGGACTGGAGGGTGTCCTTGAAGCGTTTTCTCTGCTCTCCTGGGACTCGCTTGCCGTGTCGGAGCTCCGGGTAGAGTGCCTTGTTTCAGGAGTCTTGTATCGGGCATGCGGACAACGTGGCCCGTCCATCGGAGCTGGTTGAGCGTGGTCACTGCTTCGATGCTGGGGATGTTGGCCTGAGCGAGAACACTGAGGTTGGTGCGCCTATCCAGCCAATGAATTTGCAGGATTTTGCGGAGACAGCGTTGGTGGTACTTCTCCAGTGCTTTGAGGTGCCTGCTTTACACAGTCCATGTCTGAAGCATGTAGGAGGGCGGGTATCACTACTGCTCTGTAGAGCATGAGCTTGGTGCCTTGTACAGAATTAATAAAACAATAATATATTCACGTCATTTCTAGTAATAGGCCTCATAGATCTTGGCTAGAAATCTGTCTTTGATGGGCTGTGGGTGGCTCGGATCAAACTAGCCCGTCCAACGTCGAGCAGATCGCTTCCTTCATGGTTCTCTTTTTTTTGCATTTCACGTCTTTCTTTAATTGTAGAATTATTGAATCACGGAATGGTTACAGCATAGGAGGCCATTCAGACCGTCGAGCCCGTACCGGCTCTCTGCAAGAGCACTTCAGCTATTCTCACTCCCCCCCGCCTCCCCCGCTTTCCCCGGAGCCATGCAGATTTTTTTCCTTCAGGTACTGATCCAATTCCCTTTTGAAAGGCACGATTGAGTCTGCCTCCACCACCCTCTCAGTCAGTGCATTCCAGGTCCTAATCACTCGCTGCGTAAAAAAGTTTTTCCTCATGTTGCCTTTGGTTCTTCTGCCAATCACCTTAAATCTGTGTCCTCTGGTTCTCAATTCTTCTGCCAATGGGAACAGTTTCTCCCTACCTACTCTGTCCAGACCCCTCATGATTTTGAACACCTCTATCAAATCTCCTCTCAACCTTCTCTGCTCCAAGGAGAACAAGCCCCAGCTTCTCCAGTCTATCAACGTAACTGAAGCCCCTCATCCCTGGAACCATTCTTGTAAATCTTTTCTGCGCCCTCTCTAAGGCCTTCGCATCCTTCCTAAAGTTTGGAGCCCAGAATTGGATACATTACTCCAGTTGAGGCCGAACCAGTCTTTTATACTGGTTCATCATAGCTTCCTTGCTTTTGTATTCGATGCCTCTATTTATGGAGCCTCGGATCCCATATGCTTTTTTAACCACTTTCTCAACCTATAGTTCATAGGATATGGATGTCCCTGGCAAGGTCATCATTTATTACCCATCCCTAATTGCCTTGAGAAGGTGGTGGTGAGCCACCTTCTTGAACTGCTGCAGTCCCGTGTGGTGAAGGTGCTCTCATAGTGCTGTTAGGAAGGGAGTTCCAGGATTTTGACCCAGCGACGATGAAGGAACGACGGTATATTTCTAAGTCAGGATGGTGTGTGACTTGGAGGGGAACTTGCAGGTGGTGATGTTCCCATATGCCTGCTACCCCAGTCCTTCTAGGTGGTAGAGGTCACGGGTTTGAACCGTGGTTCCTAGCATGGTTACAATACACAAGAGGTTGTTTTCATAGACAATTAGCCCAGAATGATGCCTAAAAAAAGCAAGCAAGTTTTTCACAAATTACAGCTATTTTTGAATAGTATCAGTTTGATACCTCGAAGAATAGACAGACAAACTCACACAAATACTGCCCAGATTGTCGTGGTAACAGAACAACACATGGAACGCTATGGTACTTCTGGGAGCTGAAGCCTTAATATACCGCGGTCTGTTATAATTACATTGTCGCTTATTACACATGGAAATTATTGCAGTTGTTAATAATTAACAATCTTGTTCGCAATAATGCCAGTCAGATTTTTGCAGGAGTGCTCGATTCCATCTGCAACTTCACTTCTATCACTTGGACTGAACAAAATTCTGGCCGGAATATGAGGAAACACATCTGCCTCTTATGGAAATTAGCTTGCGAGGCGCATTGCTCATGAGTGGTGATGATATAAGTGAGCTATGTTGCCTTGACAAATATGATTTATACCCAGTCCTTAATGAGAATTCTGTTTTTAAAAATAGATTTGATTGACTGAAAATATTTCCCAATCACAACCATTCACTGGAGTCTCATTTAATTAAAATGTTCTTGACATCATTGAAAGGCCCCAAATTCAGCAAAGACGATTGCAAAATCTATTTAACCGCTTCCGTGTTTGCAACTATAAAGATATTTCTTGTTATTTCTGAAAATAACATTTTTGCGACATAGAATACGAGTAATTTGAGATGTGGGGGGGCTGAAATTCAGCCCCGCCTGAAAGCTGCCACACTTAGTGTTTCTTAAGTTTTTTTACCGCCGTTTCGGAAATGGGGTCCACTCTTTTGCGAAATTCAGCTCTTGTTTTTTTTTCATCAATCGGCCAGGAAGTCTGTCATAAAGGGGGCGGAAGTGCAGCGGTAAGTGCTGGTGGGGGGGGCGGAAGTGGACACGGGACGGATTCTCCGCCGCTGTCACTCAGCAGCGGAGAGGTGGCGACGTCATTGCGCGTCTACGTCACCGCATATCTCGCCTCCGTTAACGGGGAGAGAATCGTCCATCAGTCGCGATCGGACACTGGGCCACCGGGGAGAGTTTCGGCTGGGCCAGCGGCCTTGCACCCTGTTGTTGGCCCGGCCGAACTCGGGGGCACAATAGTCCGGCCGACAAGGCAGTCGGCCGTCAAAAAAAAAAACGGTGGCCGCGGCATTGGGGACACGCCTTTAATGGCCGCCGCACAGCCAGGGCAGTGAGAGAACAGACAAGGTGCACCGACACAAAAAGCTGTCGGGGGCTCTGCTCGGCGGCAGTAAGATTTTGCTCGCTAAATTTGGCGGGAGGTGGGAGGGTCCCAGCGATGCGTGCACTGATGACGCACGCACGGCCAGTCAGCCGTGGCGGGGCGGAAGTGGGGGCCGCCAGCAAAAACTGAGCTGAATTTAGCTCGTGGCGGCCATTCGACCAGAAATCGGCGGCCGCGCGCCTCCACCATATGGCCACCGCAAACGGGCGGTAACTGGCCTTATTGGGGAGCTGAATTTCAGCCCCGTGACGTGTGGTGAGTGTCGCATTGCTCAGGAGGAACAGGTGACTTTGTGCCGATGGTCCCCAAAGCTCTCCACCACGAAGGCAATCAAGGGATTATGGAGATAGCGCGGAAAAGAGGAGTTGAGGTAGAAGATCAGCCGTGAGCTTATTGAATGGTGGAGCTGGAACGAGGAGCTGATTGGCCGACGCCAGCTCCTAGTTCTTATGTTCTTATGTTTTCCTCGCTTCATGTCTGTTGTAGACTGTTGTCAGAGATTGATTACTATGATTGGTCAACAATTCCATTATCGTCCCGTCATGCGACTACTAGGATGGTAGGTGGTGAACTAGATGGACCTTGGTGTTTTTTCTTCTCCCAATTCCTACGTTCCTACTTAAATGAAAATGATATAGGAACATAGAAACATAGAAAATAGGTGCAGGAGTAGGCCATTCGACCCTTCGAGCCTGCGCCACCATTCAATGAGTTCATGGCTGAACATGCAACTTCAGTACCCCATTCCTGCTTTCTCGCCATACCCCTTGATCCCCCTAGTCATAAGGACTACATCTAACTCCTTCTTGAATATATTTAGTGAATTGGCCTCAACAACTTTCTGTGGTAGAGAATTCCACAGGTTCACCACTCTCTGGGTGAAGAAGTTTCTCCTCATCTCGGTCCTAAATGGCTTACCCCTTATCCTGAGGCTGTGACCCCTGGTTCTGGACTTCCCCAACATTGGGAACATTCTTCCTTCATCTACCCTGTCTAAACCCGTCAGAATTTTAAACGTTTCTATGAGAATGATATATTTGGACTGATGCGCTTCTCTTGTTCCAACTTTTTATTTATCAGGTCCTGGTGAGGCGTAACCCACCAAATGTAAACTTGCACCAAACAGGCGCTGCATGAATATAGGCCTGGATTTTACCGGGCCTAATGCCGTGAATGCACAGTGTACCCGGCAGTAAGTGGGCTCCCAAGTTTCCGGTTTACGTATGGGCTGGCGCAACAGCGAAAACCCGGAACTTGCGATCTGTCAATTTTCAGCTTGACGGATCCTCCGCATCCCCGGGAAATGGACATTCGCTGGCGGGGAATGGAGCAATTTGCCCAACTGCGCCCAGAGAATGCCCGTGAAACTCTTACGCCTGGTATGAGAAGGCATAGGGCCTTCCTTCACTAGTGTAAGGGTGAAAATAAATATTAAAACAAATGTTTATTTAAATCATTTAAACATTCAAAAATCTTTAAAATTAATTTAGGTTATTTTGGGTGCCCTTAAAAATGTTGAAATTTATTTTTCAAAAAAAATAATTAAAAGTTTAATGAAATTGTAATTTTTATTCATTTTCAACATGTGGCAATTTATTTTTATTCAGGATGTGTGAAAGTGTGTTTTTTATGTCACTCCTATGAAGTTTATCGGAATTCTGTCCGCAAATGGAACCCCTATAAGCATAATGGCAGTACCACTTTCTGATTGGTTGGGCCGGCCCACGTGATCCCAGGAATGCTTGCGAACCGTCTGCGACCCTGGGATACGCGGGCCTTTAAGCAGGCCTATGCCTGCAGGCCCAGCACCGCAAGTATCCGAAGATATGGAGGCACCCAGTGGGCACGTACCTTTCTCAATCGCCCATGGGAAGCCTCCGACCGCAATTTCAGGTCCATTCTGTCCTTTAAGTGTCGGCTGTGGCTCAGTGGGTAGCTCCCACGCCACTGGGTCCGAAGGTTGTGGGTTCAAGTCCCACTCCAGGGACTTGGGCACAAAAACCTCGGCTGACATTCCAGCGTGGTGCTGAGGGAGTGCTGCACCATCGGAGGTGCCGTCTTTCGGGTGAGACGTTAAAACGAGGCCCCGTCTGCTCTCTCAGGTTGCCGTAAAAGATCCGCTGGCACGATTTCGAAGCAGAGCAGGGGAGTTATCTCCGGTGTCCTGGGGCCAATATTTATCCCTCAATCAACATAACAAACACAGACTTTCTAGTCATTCTCTGGCTGGTTGTGGCAGCTTGCTGTGTGCCAATTGGCTGCTGCATTTCCTACATTAAACAACAGTGACTACACTCCAAAAAGTACTTAATCGGCTGCAAAGCGCTTTGAGACGTCCAGTGCTCGTGAAAGGCGCTATATAAATGCAATGTTTTCTTATTTTCTCAGGTTATAACCTCCCCCACTGCTCGACATCCTGCTTTCACCGTAGTATCCATTACAGAGGGCAGGTCCAAAGTAATTTTCATTGTTTTAACCCCTTTACTGACATTATTCAGAAAAGCCCTCACCTTCTCTGCAACAGTTCAACTGTTATTTGAAACTCAAACCTGAGCCTTCTAATTATCCATCAATAGCAAGTAGTATAAATAATTCAATTATAAATAATGAAATTGTCTGAAAGATACAAGCTTTTAGCTGAACACTCGGATCCTGACCACAATTCAAGTCACGTGCATTTATGAACCTCTTGATTTCATTCCAGCTGCCTCTCATCCAATGTGTTTTATAAATATCACAAAGTAATAACTACACAGATTATGGCTATAAAATGCTATTTCAAAAGGTGTTGAATATGCAGGGGAGATTTGCTCAATGCAGTGAAAGCACAAATTGCATTCAAAAACAACGTGTTTATGATGTCGCTCCACATAACGCTCAGAGTTCCCATTGGTGTTTAATCGATGAATTGTAGAGGGTTACTTCATGAAAGAAATAAACACCTTCACCAACTTAAGAACATAGGACTATTGGAACAGGAGTAGGCCATTTAGCCCCTCGAGCCTGCTCCATCACTCAATGAGATCATGGCTGATTTAACTCCATATACCCCACCTTTGCCCCATAACACAGAGCTATCAATCTCAGATTTAAAATTAACAATTGATCTAGCATCAATTGCCATTTGCGGAAGAGAGTTCCAAACTTCTACCACTTCTTGCGTGTAGAAGTTTTTCCTAATTTCATTCCTGAAAGGTCTGGCTCTAATTTTAGACTTCTGCCCTCAATCCTAGAGCACCCAACCAGCAGAAATAGTTCCTCTCTATCTAGCTTATCAATTCCCCATAAAACTTAAACTAAGAATTCTCAGGAACACAAAATGAGCAATTGGACCCAATATTCATATCTTGTTTTGATTGATTTTAGTCCCACTCCCTTCTCTTCACATCTTTCAACCGTCTCTCTGTCCAAAAATGCATCTAGTTATCTCTGGAATATAATGAATCTGTTTGATTCAATTGCCTTTCCTGGTAGTTTATTTTAAAACTCTATTGTGTAAAAAAAAAAGATTTGTCATACTTTCCTCCTCATATCAAAATTAGATTTTTAAACTTCTCTGCCTGGCAGTTGAACCTTCAAACTCTTCAGTTTAACCTTTCACAAGTGAACAATTTAGTTGGATCAGCTTTGGCAATTCATTTCACAATCTTGTTAACCTTAGTAGGTCACTTCAATGGTCTCCATTTGCAAAGAGATCAAACATCACCAACCTTAAAAAGAAAAGATGAGGAATCAGATTCGGTCCTCACAGCTCAGCTTTCCCATAGAAATCAACATTTTCCCTGACCACACCATCTAATTGCCACTTCTGTTCCTCTCTCATTGTTTTCGGGATTTTCATATCAGTTGGCAAAAGAAGAAAGACTTGCATTTATATAGCACCTTTCACAACCAATGGACGTCCCAAAGCGCATTACAGCCAATGAAGTACTTTTTGAAGTGTAGTCACTGTTGTAATGTGGGAAAGGCGTTAGCCAATTTGCGCAGATTAAGCCTTCACAAACAGCAAGGTGCTAATGACCAGATAATCTGTTTTAGCGATGTTGATTGAGGCATAAGTATTGGCCAGGACCCCGGGGATAATTCCCCTGCTCTTCTTCGAAATAGTGCCATGGGATCTTTTACGTCCACCTGAGAGAGCAGGCAGGGTCTCGGTTTAACGTCACATCCGAAAGACGGCACCTCCGACAGGGCAGCGCTCCCTCAGTACTGCACGCACTATCAGCCGAGATTTTTGTGCTCAAGTCTCTGGAGTGGGACTGGAACCCACAACTTTCTGACTCAGAGGCGAGGGTGCTATCAATTGAACCACTGGCTGACACAAAGGTCTTCTCATTGTGAACAACCCATTTGCTTTGTCGATTGCACAGCAAAGTTGTGCGGAATGCAGCAGATGGCATATTTACTGCCTCAGTTAACAGATCTATTTTTAAGACGCTGGAAATATTCAAGTTAGAACAGAGAAGTGAACATGCTTTAGTAGTTAACCATCCGGGACCCTCTCTGCACACTGCAATGCAGGAAACCCCCCAGATCTATCAAGGCAACTAAAGCGTTGTTTGAGCAGTCAAACGCTCTGCTCCATAATGGCTCTCGTGGTTCCATGGCTCAGGCTGTACCTCCCTTCAGCTGGTGAATGCGGCTTTCATAGCAGTGCCGTGAGCCAGGAGCAAATAAGAAAGCCCTTGTGCCCAAGCCTCTGACATGCTGATCTGGGTCAAAGAGCTCAAATCCTTGCATTCCACGCCAGTGCAAAAAAAATCTCCATCGGTGAAATGACACCCGACCCCCCAAACCCAGCACGAGGCAAACTCAGCCCCTTATGTCGCTATTTATGTCTTGCTGAAAGTTAGCCAGTTATTTTTGTCATTTCTCTGGGCTAAAGCTGATCCTTTAAGTAACAAGCTTACGATAGTTAGCTCATGCACAACATCTCTTTAGTTGTTACAACAGCTTAGCTGGGTGATTTGAGTTGCATCCCCGCCCTTAAGTGCAGCGATCCAAGAACTTAAGGCCATGGGATAGGAGGGTTAACATCTTGTAACCAGGGTAACTGATCTTCCACCAGATGTTAGCTTTAAAAATTGATTGCTGCAGCTTGATTTACCAGTCATTCATCATTTCACAGCTGCAACACATAATCTTCAAAAGCAATGGTGTGATAAACACTTTGAAGCAATTAAAAAGGTTCTGTATGCCTATATTCCTACTTGATCTCCCATAGTTACTGCCTTAGTTAACAGATCATACAATGCTTTAATGCCTATTTTTAGGATGCTGGAAAGATTCAAGTAAGAACAGAGAAGTGAATATGTTGTACTTAACAACAAAACCTTCTCATTAATTGTTGGGTAATTAGATCGCTTCAGCAATGAAGACCTTTAACTAAAATGGCCTTGAGTTTCTGCCAGCTTGCGTTGGTTTGACCAACGCAATTTTCAAAAATCACAAACAGCTTGTATTTATATAGTGTCTTTATCGTAGTAAAACGTCCCAAGCCGCACCACAGGAGTATTATAGGACAGAAATTGGACGCCAAGCCACATAAAGAGAAATTAGGGCAGTTGACCAAAAGCTTGGTCAAAGAGTCAGGCTTTAAGGAGTGTCTTAATGGAGCAAAGAGAGGTAGAAAGGTTAAGGTGGTGAGTTCCAGAGCTTGGGGCCCAGGCAACAGAAGGCACGGCCACCAATGGTTGAGCGATTATAATCAGGGATGCTCAAGAGGCCAGAATTAGAGGAGTGCAGACATATTGGAGGGTTGTGGAGCTGGAGGTGATTACAGAGATAAGGAGGGGCAAGACCATGGAGGGATTGGAAAGCAAGAATGAGAAATTTAAAATCGAGGCGTTGCTTAACCGGGAACCGAAGAAGGTCAGCGAGCACAGGGGTGATGGGTGAGTGGGACTTGGTGCGAGTTAGGACAGGGGCAGCAGAGTTTTGCTTGGTGTTCAGTTTACATAGGGTAGAATGTCAATGTGAGTAGCAGGAATGGGGTACTGAAGTTGCATGTTCAGCCATGAACTCATTGAATGGCGGTGCAGGCTAGAAGGGCCGAATGGCCTACTCCTGTACCTATTTTCTATGTTTCTATGTTTCTTAATGTAAGGCTAGATAAGTGTATGAGGGAGAAGGGAATAGAGGGTTATGCTGATAGATTTAGATGAGGAAAGATGGGAGGAGGCTCAAGTGGAGCATTAATGCTGGCATGGACTGGTTGGGCCGAATGGCCTGTTTCTGTGCCGTATAGCCTGTGTAATCCTCTGCAAATGACAAGAATAGCTGGTGGTGGAAATAAATCCTGTAATAATCGGGGTACTTTTCTCAAGATGGCATAAAGGAACTGGGGAGCTGGGGTGAGCATGACGATGCCACTCTATGTATTCGAAAAACTTATTTTAATGTGCACTACCTCCTTCAAAACAACAGAAAACTTTCCCATACAGTGCTACCGGAATGACTACGGAGGAATTAATTTTTAAGTTACTCATGCGAGACGTAACTCGTCAGTTAAAATGCCATTCAGCTTGCACGCTTTGATTTGTTAAGCAATCGTGAACAATCCACACGAGTAGTACAGCAGGGAACTCATGCCGGGCAGTCAGCTGCTGGAAGAGATTATCTGCCATGTCCCTCATTTATCAGCCTATGCTCAGCTTCATACTATAGCACATACGTTAGTAGCTGTTATATACTCTCGAAACAACAGGGTAAATTCGCCTTGGTGTTTGCGCATCGGAGGCCCAGTTAACGATTTGTCCAATTTTTGTTCCCATTCAAGTCTGGTTAAGCCACGCCTCGATTTCAAAATTCTCATCCTCATTTTCAAATCCTTCCATGGCCTCGCCCCTCCCTATCTCTGTAATCTCCTCCAGCCCCACAACCCTCCAGAGATGTCTGCGCTCCTCTAATTCAGCCCTCTTGAGCATCCCTGATTATAATCACTCAACCATTGGTGGCCGTGCCTTCTGTTGCCTAGGCCCGAAACTCTGGAACTCCCTGCCTAAACCTCTCCACCTCGCTACCTCTCTTTCCTCCTTCAGGACACTCCTTAAAACCTACTTCTTTAACCAAGCTTTTGGTCACCTGCGCTAATTTCTACTTATGCGGCACGGGGTCAAATTTTTCATCTTATAATACTCTTGTGAAACGCCTTGGGACATTTCACTATGTTAAAGGCGCTATATCAATACAAGTTGTTGTTGTCGCTGATGAAAATAATTGGGTGGAATTTTAAACGGACGGCCGATTTGCCATTAACCGTTTTGCACTCCTGCCCAGTCCATTTTTTAAGCTCAGCCTTTTTATTACAGGTGATGAGTCAAATACAGTGGTGAGTTCTGACCTCCATTTCATGGTACACTGCTGACAGTACCAACGCTTTCAAACCGCACTTCACATTCTTAAATAAAACAGTAATCATATCAGAGTATGGAAAGCAGGATTTAAAAAAAAATCGTGTATCGATTGTGTCAGAATATGAAGACATATATAGTTAAAAAGTACAAGGCTGTCTGGATTTTCTGTTTGAAAATTGCTGTGCTGTCAGCTTAGAGTGTGCCGGGGTGTCAATAAAGCACGTCTTTGCATGGCATCCTGTGCTGAATTTGAAACAGTGGTTGGAGGCTATCAGAAGTGTACAGAGCATTGATTAAATTGTTTCAAGGCCAAAATGTAGAATTGCAAGGGACTGCGCACAGGTACTATCAGAATTATTTTTAAAATGCAACGTACAGCACTTACCTTGTACACAACTCAACTACATCTTAGAAGTATTGTCAGCCGTAACCGGGTATGGCAACTTGTCTAGTTCTGGAAGATCTGCTCACATAACTTTCTATTATGAAACACTTTCGTCCCCACTGCTCTCGATGAAGTGATTGATGAGTCCTGTTACCTGTGAAACAAAAATGAAACTTGCTTTAGACATAATTGAACCAATTTGAATCAGGAAGGCACACACATGAATGAGAATCCTGTAAGGTAATCAGTCAAAGCCTACTCCTGAAGACAGTCAATTAATTATTCGGTGGTTTACCATTCAGTAGTTTACCATTAAGTAATCCGTTTGCAATAAGTCCTGAAGCTCCATTGGGCAGGCCACATTGTCCGCATGCCTAACACGAGACTCCCAAAGCAAGCGCTCTACTCGGAACTCCTACATGGCAGGCGATCCCCAGGTGGGCATAGGAAACGTTTCAAGGACACCCTCAAAGCTTCCTTGATAAAGTGCAACATCCCCACCGGCACCTGGGAATCCCCGGCCCAAGACCGCCCTAAGTGGAGGAAGAGCATCCGGGAGGGCGCTGAGCACCTCGAGTCTCGTCGCCCCAAGCGTGCAGAAAACAAGTGCTAACCCTTTCCTTCAACCACTGTCTGTCCCACCTGTGACAGAGACTGTAATTCCCATATTGGACTGTACAGTCACCTGACAACTCACTGTTAGAGTGGAAGCAAGTCTTCCTTGACTTTGAGGGACTGCTGATGAATGACTGTCTTCAGGAGTCATTCAACCAGTCATTATTCGATAGTTCACCATTCAGTAGTTTACCATTAAGTAATCCGTTTGCAATAAGTCTAGTATACTATACAACTACAAAAAGTTTTACCAGCTCAGATCATTTTAATCTGAGCTGTTGGAAATGTGTCAAGAACTTTGAGTTCACTCACAGGAAGCAGTTTTGATGACTCACTGCAGATTCAGTTTATCATCCTGAAAATAGGGATTAAAAGTATAAAATTGCTGAGCAGATCCTGTTATTCTGCATTTTAGTATCTCTTCACAGAGCTTCTTTAAACTTCTAGCTCCTTGCTTTCTTTTCATTCTACATATTAACCAGAAATTCAAGCGTTCCAATGTAAACAACAAGCAAAAGCTGACTTCAGAAGAACTGCAAATACCTCCAAAAGCATAAAGAGACTTAAATATGAGCCTCCGACATGTAAAACGGAGCTAAAATACATTTTTTGTACCACATATCTGAAGGTATTACATAGTACATAGAATACTGGTCAAACAATCATGTCACTTAGGCAAATCATGTAATTATATTGGGGGGAACATTGTGGTCGGAGATTTCCTTCGGACGAACGCCTCTGACCTGAAAAAAATCGATGAAACTACCTGGTGGTCCCGGAGGAACGTAGGATTCCAGTCGGAGCCTAGATTCACTGTGCAGCGCACGGGGAGATGTCTTTCTGGTACGTACGTACAGGCTGGAGTCACATGGGCCTGGACTACCAATCACGATGCAGTATTCTCATTGACAAAAATGGGAACTCCATTTATACAGACTCCTGTTACTGTCAATGAGAAAAACCCCTAAAACACTGAAGCCCAGCATAATAATTAAATAAAACACCTCACATTTTTTTAATTAACTGAAATTAAATGTAATTAAATGTTTCGGGAAAAATATATTTTTTGTATTTTATTTTTAACGTGTTTTCATAGGGTTAAAAATAAACTCACCTTAATGGACAGGGTTTTTAATATAAAAACGAGTGATTAAATTTAATTTTTATATGTTTTTAAAGTGCTACACTGGTAAACGTAAGCTATGCGCCTGCTTCTACCAGGCGTAAAAGTTTGAAGGCCATTCGCTGGACATGAGTTGGGCAAATAGCCCAATCTCTGCCCCGCTGATGTCCTTCCTGCGGGGGTGCAGAGGATCTGCACGGAGAAATCTTGACAGAGCGGAAAAGCCCGGTTTATAGTGCGTGCACATCACCCCCCCGAAAACGGGCTTTTGCAAGGCCTCGCCCGGTCCGTGCGCATTTCTTACTGACCCGGCGAGGCCGGGATTTTCAGCCCATTGTAAATGTGAAAAGGCGTGTGTGCTTACTTGTTATTTACATGTTTATTTCAATAATTTTAGATCTAAGATTCATGCAGGCGATATATTGACGTAAAAAAAATCATCAAAGGCAGTCCCTCGGAATCGAGGAAGACTTGCTTCCACTCCTGAAGTGAGTTCTTTGGTGGCTGAACAGTCCAATACGAGAGCCACCGACCCTGTCACAGATGGGACAGATAGTCGTTGAGGGTAAGGGAGGGTGGGACTGGTTTGCCGCACGCTCTTTAAAGGCCTGAGATTTGCGGTCAGCAGTGAAGCGAAGGCGCTCGCAGCTGGCCCCGAATTATGCTCCGCACAAAGATCTCATGATCCCTGAATCCAGAGCTTCGGTTTTTATGACCTCCAATTCAAATGAAAGGAGTAGAGTGGGAATCCCCTGGTGCAAGCTACTGTGACGTCGACAGGCTGTCAACACAACAAATCCAAACGCAGAATTCTCGCAGACAGCGCGCAAGGAAGAAAGGACTACATCTATAGAAACATAGAAAATAGGTGCAGTAGTAGGCCATTCGGCCCTTCGAGCCTGCACCGCCATTCAATGAGTTCATGGCTGAACATGCAACCTCAGTACCCCATTCCTGCTTTCTCGCCATACCCCTTGATCCCCCCAGTAGTAAGGACTACAGTGAGTAAGCTCTGAAAGTTTTAACGTTTTAAAAATGTTAGAGAGAGCAAAACAAAGATTGGGGCTCTCACGTGGTGGGGGAGGGGGGAGTGGGGGAGGGGGGCAGTGTGGGAGGCAAATCTGAAATAAAGATGGACAAACTTTAAAAAAATGTAAGAACAAATTTTGAAAAGTTTATTAAAATTTTTATTTTTATTAAAATGGACACATTTCACACCGCATAAATTTAAAATTCGTTTTCCAGACCCTTCACATTTGTTTAGCAGTAATAACGCTGTCAAAACCCCATTTGCTGTCATCCTGACTAGAAATTCCAACAAATTAGTCAACAGATGGTGACATGAGAAGCCATTTCTTGATTGTCATCCTCAACGTCAAAATAGATAAATCAGGTTATTTTTTTAAAAGACTAGAATAATTAGTATACAATGTAAACATTATTAACTCAACATCCCTCCATGGTTATTCGATTTTATTTCTCTGTGCAATTCCTAATTTACTTCATTTCCCAAAACTAATAATGGCAACTAATGAAATGAACCAGATGCACCACAATATTGTGTCCCAGTTTTTTTCCCCATCACCAGGAGACTCATACATGGCTTCTAATTCTACTCGCCATAATCTGTACTGAAGAGCTGCTCTGGTCACTATAATGAAAATGTTAACACCTGGTAGAATTCAAACAACATTTGGATTGGAAGGAGAGCCAAAACTAGCAATAAAGGGCCTCTCCACATCTGTTTTCCTAAACATAGACCGACTGTCACAGTCATTTTGATGTCATAAAGTACATTTGTTCTTTATGTTTGTTAAACAGTCTGACTAAACTTAACATGAAAAGCCAGGCAGGACAGAACAGTTCACATAGAAACATAGAAAATAGGTGCAGGAGTAGGCCATTCGGCCCTTCGAGCCTGCACTGCCATTCAATAAGATCATGGCTGATCATTCACCTCAGTACCCCTTTCCTGCTTTCTCTCCATACCCCTTGATCCCTTTAGCCGTAAGGGCCATATCTAACTCCCTTTTGAATATATCCAATGAACTGGCATCAACAACTCTCTGCAATAGGGAATTCCACAGGTTAACAACTCTGAGTGAAGAAGTTTCTCCTCATCTCAGTCCTAAATGGCTTACCCCTTATCCTTAGACTGTGTCCCCTGGTTCTGGACTTCCCCAACATCGGGAACATTCTTCCTGCATTTAACCTGTCCAGTCCCGTCAGAATTTATATGTTTCTATGAGATCCCCTCTCATCCTTAATATAAGCGGACATCATCCAAGTTTTTTTTTAAACCAGGAAGGAATTAGAGAAGTGGGAGAGAGGTCCTTCATGCCATACAGTAAAAAGAATCAGCTCGTGATATTTTGAGTTAAACATCATTTAAGGAATCACTACATTACATTTAGAATTAACTACTGCAAGATGGCCAAGTGATCAGCAGAAATGATGGATAGGGTCCTATTAAACAGGGATAGAGGTGTCAGAACCTGGTACCAAAGCAAGATGGAATGCTTCGGATCCCTTTTGGATGAGTCGTTATACCGAGGCCCCATCTGATCCTGTGGCAATATTTCAAAGAAGAGCAGAGGGAGTTATCCCTGGTGTCCTGGCTAATATTTATCCCTCAAGCAACATAACAAAAAGATTTTCTGATCATTATCACGTTGCTGTTTGTGGGAGCTTCCCACGTTCATCATCATAGGCAGTCCCTTGAAATCGAGGAAGACTTGCTTCCACTCTTAAAATGAGTCCTAAGGTGGCTGAACCGTCCAATACGAGAGCCACAGTCCCTGTCACAGGTGGGACAGATAGTTGTTGAGGGAAAGAGTGGGTGGGACTGGTTTGCCGCACGCTCTTTCCGCTGCCTGCGCTTGATTTCTGCCGCTCTCAGCGATGAGACTCGAAGTGCTCAGTGCCCTCCCAGATGCACTTCCTCCACTTAGGATGGTCTTTGGCCAGGGACTCTCAGGTGTCAGTGGGGAGGTTGCACTTTTTCAGGGAGGCTTTGAGGGGTCCTTATAACGTTTCCTCTGCCTGTCTTTGGCTCGCTTGTCGTGAAGGAGTTCTGAGTCGAGCTTTTGCTTTGGGAGTCTTGTCTCTGGCATACAAACGATTTGGCCCGCCCAGCGGAGCTGATCGAGTGTGGTCAGTGCTTCAATGCTGGGGATGTTGGCTTGGTCGAGGACGCTAATGTTAGTGCGTCTGTCCTCCCAGGGGATATGTCGGATGTTGCGGAGACATTGTTGGTGTTTTTTTTCCAGCGACTTGAGGTGTCTAATGTACATGGTCCATGTCTCTGAGCCATACAGGAGGGCGGGTATTACCACAGCCCTGTGGACCATGAGCTTGGTGGCAGTTTTGAGGGCCTGATCTTCAAACACTCTTTTCCTCAGGCGGTTGAAGGCTGCACTTGTGCACTGGAGGCGGTGTTGAATCTCGTCGTCAATGTCTGCTCTTGTTGATAAGAAGCTCCCGAGGTTTGGGAAGTGTTCCACGTTGTCCAGGGCCACGCCGTGGATCTTGATGATTGGGAGGCAGTACTGTGCGCCGAGGACAGGCTGTTATCCCCGGTGTCCTGGTCAATATTTATCCCTCAAGCAACATAACAAAAAAACAGATTTTCTGGTCATTATCACGTTGCTGTTTTTGGGAGCTTCCCACATTACAACAGTGACTACACTCCAAAAGTACTTTGTTGGCTGTAAAGTGCTTTGTGATATCTGGTGGTCGTGAAAGGCGTATAAATGCAAGTCTTTCTTTCTTTCTTTGGTTAGGTTCTCTACATGGGCATGAACAACAAGGCAAGCTAAATAGCGTGAAGGGCCTCTCACGCCTTCTTGGTTCCTTAATTATGACTGTCACAGTGAGCTGTGTCATGACATCTAAAGGTAAGGAAGAGTGAAGGAGTTAGATACTGAGAACAAAGAATAAAACATGTTCTGACTGTGTAGATTTTCCTTCTTTGTGATTAAGACAAAGCCTCACGTTGTATCTGCTGCACTGTTAAAAACACTTCAGTGAGCTTTCTGCTAAACTGATCCACTCTGTTACTAAACGCTAGTGAAACATGTCCACACATAGCCTGATGGGACAAATTGCCTGCGGCGGTTGAGATATTACATGTACAGATAATGATTTTGAAGAACGTGTCTAAAAGAATAGGTTTTTGGGAGGGGATGGATGAAGTAGCGCATGTTAATAAAAATACCGTCTCAGTAATTAAACCCAGACCGAAGGGTTATTGCAAAAGAACGTAATTGCTCTCCAATCAAAAATGAAGCAGTTTCACATGACATCGCTGAGTTCTCCATAGCTCCGTCTTAATTAGGCAGAAAGCAACAAACTGAGAGGCTAATCAAAGCATCAAAAACACTTCTGATTATTTACATTTAAGTTACAAATACACAGGTGCTAATTGAACATTTTCAAACCTCGGAAAACTACGCAATATCAATTTTTCAATTAGAAGCAGAAAGAAAACTAATTCAGAAAAGAGAGGGTGCTGGGGAACCAATTCTGGAGTAGGGAGAGGATTTCAGAATGTTGCCAGATCGCTGTGCAGCCTATTATAACGATGTGCCTGAATCTACAGCCTCCGTATTGAAACAGAATCCTTCATTCTACATTTTAAATTGATTTATGATCTGCATAATTCTCAAATTTTGATACCTAATGTGGCCCTGCTTAAAACACAAAGCTCAAAATGCCTAACAATTCATTTGCGAAGAGTAGATTTGATAGACGTTTAAAATCATGAAGGGTTCAGATAGAGTAAATAAAGAGAAACAGTTTCTAATGGCTGAAGGGTCGATAACCAGAGGGCACAGATTGAAGGTGATTGGCCAAAGAACCAGAGGCGACATGAGAAAAAGCTTTTTTACGCCACGAGTGGATAGGATTTGGAACGCACTGCCTGATAGGGTGGTGGATACAGATTGAATACTAGCTTTCAAAAGGGAATCGGATCAATACTTGAAGGAGATATGGGGAAAGAGCGGGGAGCGAGACTTAACTGGATTGCTCTTCGAAAGAGCCGCACGGACTCGATGGGCTGAATGGCCTCCTTCTGTGCTGTCCTAATCTGTAATTCAATGATCCCTTCATTTTGAACAAAATATTGCATTACCTGTACCACCACTGCATAATATCACAGCTTATTGAACAGGTTGTCGAACTTAAGTCAGCCAGTGGTTTAATAAAAGCTCCGTCGGGACTTAACAACAGCTAATAATGGGCAACAGCTTTTGGTTTGGATAAGGTATATTCAAGCCTTGCGATTGCAATTTTTGGACAGGATATTTATTTCTTATGAACAATATGCTGCCTTGAAAATTCAAGGCCGTAAAAGGGGTGCTCGCTCAGATCTCATTACGTCCAGAATAATAATATCAGTTCCTTGGTGTCTCCATTGGTAACTGCACTGCTAAGTGCGGAACTGCTGCATTCAGACCAGAAATGTTCTAGGTTCATTCTCTAGACTGTGCTGAGTTAACTGGGCAGGAGGTTCTACATTTCGCTCCAGTGATTTTAAGGACAAAGGAACATAAGAATTAGGAGCAGGAGTGAGCCATTTTGTCCCTCGAATCTGCTCTGCCATTCAATAAGATCATGGCTGATCATTGACCTCAACTCCACTTTCCTGCCCGATCTCCATATTTGTTGATTCCCCTAGACGCCAACAATCTATCTGTCTCAGTCTTGAATATATTCAGAGACCCAGCATCCACAGCCCTCTGTGGTAGAGAATTCCAAAGATTCACAACCACCTAAGTGAAGAAATTCCTCCTCATCTCTGTCTTAAATGGCCTACCCCTTATCCTGAGACTGTGCCCCCTAGTTGTAGACACTCCAGCCAGGGGGAAACAACCTCTCAGCATCTACCTTGTCAATCCCCTTCAGAATCTTGCATGTTTCAATGAGATCACCTCTCATTCTTCTAAACACCAGAGAGTATCGGTCCATTCTACACAATCGCTCATCCTAAGACAGCCCTCTCATCCCAGGAATCAATCGAGTGAACCTTTGTCGCACCGCCTCCTGAGATAAAGAGACCAAAACTCTGCACAGTACTCCAGGTATGGTCTCACCAAGGTCCTGTACAAGACTTTGGACTCCGAAGAAACAAAAATAAAAGGGCCAGGTTACTTGGAGGTCAATTTTAACTTGTTGAGATCGTCATTAATAAGGCGGTAGTACTAGAAGGGAAAACATTTACAGGGCTATGGGCAAAGCTCTGGAGCTCCCTCCCTAAACCTCTCCGCCTCTCGACCTCTCTTTCCTCCTTTAAGATGCTCCTTAAAACCTACCTTTTTAACAAAGCTTTTGGTCATCTGCCTTAATTTCTTCTTTTGTGGCTCATGTCAAATGTTTCTGTTTTGTTTCATTAACACTGCTGTGAAATGCCTTGTGATGTTTTACTGCATTAAAGGCGCTATTTAAATCAAAGTAATTAGCAGCAGGGGAGCTAGAATACTAAGATTGCTGGCACAGACGTAATGGGCTGAATGGGGGAGAAAGTGGTCTGGTTTTCACCTCCCGTGCCAGATACGAGACTCCCTCAGCAAATGCTTTATGCGGAGCTCCTTTATGGTAAACGAGCCAAAGGAGGACAGGGGAAACGTTATAAGGACACCCTCAAAGCCTCCCTGGTAAAGTGCGACATCCCCACCGACACCGGGGAGAACCTGGCCGCAGACCGCCCGAAATGGAGAAAGTCCATCCGGCAGGGCGTTGAGCTCTTTGAGTCTCGACGCAAAGAGCATGAAGAGGCCAGGCGCAGGCAGCGGAAGGAGCACGCGGCAAACCAGCTCGACTGACCCCTTCCCCCGACGAATGTCTGTCCCACCTGTAACAGGGTCTGTGGCTCTCGTATCGGACTGTTCAGCCCTCAAAGAACTCACTTTGGGAGTGGAAGCAGGTCCTCCTCGATTCCGAGGGACTGCCTAGGATGATGATGAGCGCCTGCGGAGGGGAGCGGGGGCTGGTAATGGGGCACTAAGGGGTTAACAACCTTCTGTGCTGTGCCATTCTATGACTCTATGAAGACCGGAGAGCCAGACAAGTTGGGCTACATTTTCGGGTGGTTTGTGACCGGGTTTACGGCATGATTCCACCCTCGGCAGCGAAAACCCGGTCGCAAAGCCCAAGCGGGATCCTCGGTTACCTGTTTGCGGCGGCGATGGGAATTACCACCAGTGAGAGGTGCGCCGGACGGGTAACGACGCAGATTGTGTTACCGTCCGAGTTTCGGCACTCTAACGAATTGTACGCCATGCCTAGACTTGTCGGTGCAGCCCTGCCAGCAGCGGTAAGTTAAAAAACCTGCAAAAAAGCTAAGTTAAAGTTTTTAATTTAAATTTGTTTTGCAGCGATTAGTTATTTAAGCGCCTTGCTAATGTTTTTGGAATGATTTTTGAATTATTTTCTCCCTCCCAAGGCCTCTCCCGCAGCGCAACCGCCCCGCACTAAAGTTGACAAACTCGCATTTTGCGCCGTGAATAATTGTGCAACACCTCCCTTTGCGCCCCTGGCACAGACCCCAAAGGCCGAAAGTTCGGCCTAAAATTGGTACCGCAGCGAAAACGGTAATGTTCACGTTTCGCTACCGTTTTTGCCCAAAAACTCCAAAACCCGAAAATCGAACCTCACGGTATTGCATTGCTACTCGTGCCTGTGCAACTGGGAACACAGAATGACTCAATACCTTCAGCACAAATTATGTGGAAAGGTGCAGGATTTACATCAAGCCTACTGCCAGTATGGACAGGACACAATCAGACTTCCCCAAAGTTTAGCTACAAGTTAAACTTATAAACAGAACGTGAATATAAGCATCCCCCTGAAATCTGCCTGAACAATTTCAGGTAACTCTGAAGCCAACAACCCTAAAAAAAATTTTAAAGTTAGTGTAAACAATACCTTATTCTAAGACATGAAATGAAACTATTTGTTTTGAAAGCAATTAATGAGAAGAATGTTCGAATGAAAAACATTATCAATTGGCCCAGAAGTCCCGGTCGGCTGCTTCTCGCGGGCGATTGGGTAAAAAACTTTAAAAAGATGCGCACTTACCTGTTTCTGCTGCACCCACGCGAGTTCCCGATCCTGAGGCCCACTGACTGCGCGTCGCAGCGCGTGCACGTCGGGACATGGGCCTGGAGCTGCAGTCACATGGCTCTGGGCAGCCAATCAGGCATAGTATGTTCTCATTCATAGTAATGGGAACTCCGTAAGTTGGAGAACCCGTTATTATGAATGAGGAACAGACCCCAAACACAAAAAAACAGTAATAAAAAATATAAAAAATTTACAACATATTTTAATGAATTTAAATTAAAGTTATTTATGTATTTAAAAAATATATAGTTTCCCGATTTTTTAAAAGTTTTTTAAGTTTTGGTTTAAAATAAACTTACCATAGTGGGGAGTGTTTTTAACAATACAATGTGTTTTTATAATTTTATTTTTAAATGTTTTTACATAAGAACATGAGAATTAGGAGCAGGCCCTTTGAGCCTGCTCCACCATTCAACAAGATCATGGTGAGCTTCTACCTCAACTCCACCTTCTTGCCCGATCCCCATATCCCTTAATTCCATTCGTTGCTAAAAATTTATCGACCTTTGCCTTGAATATACTCAACAACTGAGCATCCACAGCCCTCTGGGGTAGAGAATTCCAAAGATTCACCACCCTCTGAGTGAAGAAATTTCTCCTCATCTCAGTCCTAAATGGCCGACCCCTTATTTTGAGACTGTGACCCCTGGTTCTCGACTCCACAGCCAAGGGAAACATCTTCTCAGCATTAGCCCTGTCAAGCTCCTTAAGAATTTTGTATGTTTCAATGAGATCAGCTCATTCTTCTAAACTCTAGGGAAAATAGGCCTGGTCTATCCAATCTCTTCTTAGAGGACAATCCCAGAAACCAGTCTAGTGAACCTTTGTTGCACTCCCTCTATTTTAAAACTCTTATGCCTCTAAAAGTAAGGTATGCACTGGCTTTTATCAGGCGCAAGATTTTTGAGGACATTTGCTGGGCAAGATATGGGTAAATCCCACAATCTTGCCCTTGCAAATGTCCTCGCTCCCGAGATGCGGAGGATCTGTCAAGCTCCAGCTTGACAGATCGGAAAAGCCAGTTTTCAGCGCATGCGCATTGTGCGCTGAAAACCGGCTTTTGTGATGCCTTCCCGCGTCGGTAAACACTCCGTACGGACCCAGGGAAGCCGGAATTTCTGCCTCAATAAGTTTAGATGGAAATAATATTTAAACATCTTCATACTTTGTTCAAATTTATGACAGATTTTTGCTTTTCCTCCAGCATTTATTAAAAGAAGTTAGGGAAGAGATAGCAGAGGCATTATTACAAAAGAAAATAGTTCCAGAGGACTGGTGGACAGCTAATGTGATTCCTATATATATATATAGAGAGAGAGAGATAAAACAAGTCCAGGAAACTATAGACAAATTAACTTATTGTCGGTGGTAGGAAAGATAAAGGAATCCTTAATAAAAGATATGATAGAAAAACATCTCGAAATAAAATAGAATAGAATAGTCAGCACAGATTCCAATTGGGAAGATCAAGCTTGGCCAACCTTATTGAATTTTTTGAGAAGTAAAAGAAAAGGTAGATAAGGGTAATGCAGTAGATGTAATATACTTGGTTTTCCAAAAAGCCTTCGATAAGGTACCGTAAAGTAGACTCATGACTAAGGTCAGAACATGTGGAGTCAGGTGAAAAATAGCAGAATGGACAGCAAACTAGCTATGAAACATAAGACAGCATACAGAGAGTAAGGGGTTAAAGGTAGTTACACGGATTGGCAAATGGTGGGCAGTGGTGTTCCACAAGGATTATTGCTGGGACCACTGTTGTTCACTATTTACAGAAACGATTTGGACTCGGGAATCAGAAGTGCAATTTCAAAATTTGCAGATGACACCAAATTGTGGGGAGGGGGTGGTCTAGTTAACACAGAGGAGGCATGCAACAAAATACAGGAAAACATGAATAAACTTGCTAAATTGGCTGCATTTGTCAAATTAACTTCAATATTGATAGGCACGAGATAATACATCTTGGTAGGAACCATGAGCAGGCAAAATTCCCCTTAGAAAATAATGTCGAAATGGGGCAGAGAAATAGAGGGATCGTGGGGTACAAATTCATAGATCACTGAAATAAGTGACACAGGTTAATAAGGCCTTCAAAAAAAAAAATCACTGGGTTTCATTTCGAGAGGGATAGAATTGAAAAGCAGTGAATTTATGTTAACTTGTATGGAACCTTGGTTGGACCACATTTGGAGTATGGTGAACAGTTCTGGTCTCCATATTATAAAAAGGATATAGAGGCACTGGAGAAGGTGCAAAAAAGATTTACTAGAATTATACCAGCACTGAGAGGTTAGAATTATCATAAGAACATAAGAACTGGGAGCAGGAGTTGGATTTGGCCCCTCGAGCCTGCTCCGCCATTCAATAAGGTTATGGGATCTGATCTTGGGCTCAGCTCCACTTCCCTGCCCGCCCCATATAACCCTGTACTCCCTTATCGCTCAAAAATCTGTCTCGCTCCGCCTTAAATATATTCAATAACCCAGCTGCGACAGCTCTCTGCGGCAGAGAATTCCATAGATTTACAATCCTCTGAGAGAAAAAATTCCTCCTCATCTCAGGTTTAAATGTGCGATCCCTTATTCTAAGACTATGTCCCCTATGAGTGGAAATATCCTCTCTGCATCCACCTTGTCGAGCCCCCTCATTACCATACAAGTTTCAATAAGATCACATTTCATTCTTCTGAACACCAATATGTATACGCCCAACCTACTCAACCTATCCTCATAAGTCAACCCCCTCATCTCCGGAATCAACCTAGTGAACCTTCTCTGAACAGCCTTCAATGCAAGTATATCCTTCCTTAAATACGGAGACCAAAACTGTACGCAGTACTCCAGGTGTGGCCTTCATCAGGAAAGATTGAACGGGCTAGGGCTCTTTTCTCTAGAAAAAGGAACACTGAGGGGTGACCTTATCGAGGTCTTCAAGATTGTGAAAGGATTTGACAGAATAGATGTAGAGATGTTTCCACTTGCGGGCAAGGCCAGAACTAGGGGCCATAATTATAAGATAAATCCAATAGGGAATTCATCAACAACAACTTGTATTTATATAGCGCCTTTAACATAGTGAAACATCCCAAGGCGCTTCACAGGAATATTATGAGATGAAAAATTTGATACCGAGCCACATAAGGAGAAATTAGGGCAGGTGACCAAACGCTTAGTCAAAGAGATAGGTTTTAAGGAGCGTCTTGAAGAAAGAAAGGTAGAGCGGCAGACAGGTTTAGGCAGGGAGTTCCAGAGCTAATGGCCTAGGCAGCAGAAAGCACGACCAACAATGGTTGAGCGATTATAATCAGGAGAAACTTCTTTACCTAGAGATTAGTTAGAATGTGGAACTCGACACCACATGTGGTATTTGAAGAGAATAGCAGAGATGCATTCAAGGGGCAACTAGATAAGCACATGAGGGAGAAAGGTATAGAAAGATATGTAGATGGGGTTGGAAGAAGAGAAAATGAAAGAAAGACTTGCATTTATATAGCGCCTTTCACGGCCACCGGATGTCTCAAAGCACTTTACAGCCAATGGAGTACTTTTGGAGTCTTGTCACTGTTGTAATGTTGTAGGCGGTCCCGGCCTGCATTCCTGTCTGGCGTAAAAATAAAAAAGGGAAAGTGGCTCAACCGTGGCTATCTAGGGAAATCAGGGATAGTATTAAAGCCAAGGAAGTGGCATACAAATTGGCCAGAAATAGCAGCGAACCCGGGGACTGGGAGAAATTTAGAACTCAGCAGAGGAGGACAAAGAGTTTGATTAGGGCAGGGAAAATGGAGTACGAGAAGAAGCTTGCAGGGAACATTAAAGCGGATTGCAAAAGTTTCTATAGATATGTAAAGAGAAAAAGGTTAGTAAAGACAAACGTAGGTCCCCTGCAGTCAGAATCAGGGGAAGTCATAACGGGGAACAAAGAAATGGCGGACCAATTGAACAAGTACTTTGGTTCGGTATTCACTAAGGAGGACACAAACAACCTTCCGGATATAAAAGGGGTCGGAGGGTCGAGTAAGGAGGAGGAACTGAGGGAAATCCTTATTAGTCAGGAAATTGTGTTGGGGAAATTGATGGGATTGAAGGCCGATAAATCCCCAGAGCCTGATGGACTGCATCCCAGAGTACGTAAGGAGGTGGCCTTGGAAATAGTGGATGCATTGACAGTCATTTTCCAACATTCCATTGACTCTGGATCAGTTCCTATGGAGTGGAGGGTAGCCAATGTAACCTCACTTTTTAAAAAAGGAGGGAGAGAGTTAACAGGGAATTATAGACCAGTCAGCCTGACATCAGTAGTGGGTAAAATGATGGAATCAATTATTAAGGATGTCATAGCAGTGCATTTGGAAAGAGGTGATATGATAGGTCCAAGTCAGCATGGATTTGTGAAAGGGAAATCATGTTTGACAAATCTTCTGGAATTTTTTGAGGATGTTTCCAGTAGAGTGGACAAGGGAGAACCAGTTGACATGGTATATTTGGACTTTCAGAAGGCTTTCGACAAGGTCCCACACAAGAGATTAATGTGCAAAGTTAAAGCACATGGGATTGGGGGTAGTGTGCTGACATGGATTGAGAACTGGTTGTCAGACAGGAAGCAAAGAGTAGGAGTAAATGGGTACTTTTCAGAATGGCAGGCAGCGACTAGTGGGGTACCGCAAGATTCTGTGCTGGGGCCCCAGCTGTTTACATTGTACATTAATGATTTAGACGAGGGGATTAAATGTAGTATCTCCAAATTTGCGAATGACACTAAGTTGGGTGGCAGTGTGAGCTGCGAGGTGGATGCTATGAGGCTGCAGAGTGACTTGGATAGTTTAGGTGAGTGGGCAAATGAATGGCAGATGAAGTATAACGTGGATAAATGTGAGGTTATCCACTTTGGTGGTAAAAACAGAGAGACAGACTATTATCTGAATGGTGACAAATTAGGAAAAGGGAAGGTGCAACGAGACCTGGGTGTCATGGTACATCAGTCATTGAAGGTTGGCATGCAGGTACAGCAGGCGGTTAAGAAAGCAAATGGCATGTTGGCTTTCATAGCGAGGGGATTTGAGTACAGGGGCAGGGAGGTGTTGCTACAGTTGTACAGGGCCTTGGTGAGGCCACACCTGGAGTATTGTGTACAGTTTTGGTCTCCTAACTTTAGGAAGGACATTCTTGCTATTGAGGGAGTGCAGCGAAGATTCACCAGACTGATTCCCGGGATGGTGGGACTGACCTATCAAGAAAGACTGGATCAACTGGGCTTGTATTCACTGGAGTTCAGAAGAATGAGAGGAGACCTCATAGAAACGTTTAAAATTCTGACGGGTTTAGACAGGTTAGATGCAGGAAGAATGTTCCCAATGTTGGGGAAGTCCAGAACCAGGGGACACAGTCTAAGGATAAGGGGTAAGCCATGTAGGACCGAGATGAGGAGAAACTTCTTAACCCAGAGAGTGGTGAACCTGTGGAATTCTCTACCACAGAAAGTAGTTGAGGCCAATTCACTAAATATATTCAAAAGGGAGTTAGATGAAGTCCTTACTACTCGGGGGATCAAGGGGTATGGCGAGAAAGCAGGAAAGGGGTACTGAAGTTTCATGTTCAGCCATGAACTCATTGAATGGCGGTACAGGCTAGAAGGGCTGAATGGCCTGCTCCTGCACCTATTTTCTATGTTTCTATTTTTTTATGCAAGACCATCAGCAGGCCGGGGCCATTAGAGGGAGCAGCATATGGCGGCATACCACTGCAGGGAGCAGTGCGTGCTGCTGCATGAGGGCGATTGCTGATTGGAGCGTGAGCAGGTACTGCAGGAGCGGTGAGGTCAGGGCGAAGGAGCAGCAAAAGTTCATAGAGGGATGTGATCGGGGCCCAGGAGAGGTGAGGGTTCGGGGCCCAGAAGAGGAGAGGGCCCAGGGGCAGCACGGACCAGCCCACACTGCGATATGTGTGCGCTCGGTCCGTGCAGCAGAGCAGGTCTCCAGTGGTCTTGGGTAATCCTTGCCACTGGACCGAGACCTAGCTCTGTCGAGCCCATGTGGTGGCTGGTGTGCACCGGTCACCACGTGTTAAAAAATCCACGCACAGGCATCTTCCACCCTTCAACATGTCGTTCGGGATCCGGAATATTAGGTCCTTCATTGAAACACCTGTGAACTTATCCCTTTTCGGTGTGGAAGCAAGTCATCCTCGTTTCGAGGGACTGCCTATAATGATGAATGTTGCTAAAGGGGTGGATGGAGGCTTGTCAGGAGCATAAACACCGGCATGGACCTGTTCGGCCAAATGACCTGATTCTGTGCTGTAAGTACTTTGGGATAACTTTCACCAACTTTTGTTATGTGACTATTGGCATCATAGAGGATTATAATATCCCCCGTGGTGTTTCGTACTCAACTGTATCAGTTTAAGCATCAGTCAGAATTTGTTCCACAGACCAAGTTCAGCACCAAACTGTAAAAATAGCATTGATTTCAACAGGGAGCAATGGTTACACCACTGATACGTGGCTGATTACATTATCTGTGCCTGGTTGCTTTGTCAATGACAAGGAGAATCTGTAGCATTGGAACGCTCTGCTACCAGCAGTGAAGCAGGTGGATGTACAAGAGGAATGGGTGAGTTGATTAATTATCAGTGCATTGCTTATTCCTGCTGGGTTGAATAACTAAAACTTATTTGCCAACGAGTGCAACCACTCCTGAAGATGATTGTTTAATGCAAAGAAGGACCACAAGTGTCAGTCGCCTGCGAGAATTCACTTTATGTATCGTGATGTAGCTTTCAAATTTCGCATCAGCAAAATAGCTGATAATTCTATTCATTGTTATGTAACTAAACTTAAACCAACATTAACTTGATGCAATACAACAACAGAAACTTGTATTTGTATAGCGCCTTTAATGTGGTGAAACGTCCCAAGGTGCTTCACAGGAGTATTATGAGATAAAAATTGGACAGCGAGCTGCACAAGTAGACATTAGCGCAGGTGACCAAAAGCTTGATGAAAGAAATATAAAGGGCGCCTTGAAGGAGGAAAGAGAGGTAGAGAGGCAGAGAGGTTTAGGCAGCGAGTTCCAGAGCTTGGGGTCAAGGCAACAGAAGGCACGGCCACCGATGGCCGATTATAATCAGGGATGCTCAAGAGGGCAGAATCAGAGGAGTGCAGACATGTTGGGGGGGTTGTGGGGCTGGAGGAGATTAAAGAGATAGGGAGGGGTGAGGCCATGGAGGGATTTGAAAACAAGGATGAAAATTTTGAAATCGAGGTGTTGCTTAACCGGGAACCAATGTAGTTCAGCGAGCACAGGGGCGATGGGTGAGCGGGACTTGATACGAGTTAGGACACGGGCAGCTGAGTTTTGGATGACCTCTAGTTTACGTAGGGTAGATTGTGCGAGGCCAGCCAGGAGTGTATTAGAATAGTCAAGTCTCGGGGTAACAAAGGCATGGATGAGGGCTTCAGCAGCGGATGAGCTGAGGCAAGGGCGGAAATGGGCGATGTTACGGAGGTTACGATTAATCACGGGATGCTTATATTACTATTTGAGCGAATTCAGTGTAAAATTATTTTGATGTTCTCTGATCTGCATGGGGTGAACTATCAGGCTTCCTGTTGGCGGACATGGGATGCCGATGCTTAAAATGGTGGACAATGACTTACTGCCCCATTACACCGTAACTGTGGCCGTGGCAACGCTCCCTCTGCTCCTACCGAACGGCCCTGTATCAGGAGGTAGGCCCATTTAAAATGCAAATCATTGCTCCTACGATGTACATAGGAGCCCATTTGCCTTTGTTGGACTGAACGGGGCAGAGCTGGATCAGCTAAGGCAAGTCGCAGAGGATTACAGACTTAAATTCCTTTTTATTTTTGCAGAGTCGGTGAACAACAGGAGTCGCCCTCCGAGGCTTCACAAAAGACCAAGTCTGGGCCGCTACTGCATTGGCTGATGCCCACCCCCCCCCCTCATCCCCACCCCTCCTAACAAGGGGGCCCCTCCCCACCATGAACCGATCTGCTTCTGGCCCAGAGGCAGTCGAGACTACCCAATATCACGGCTGGCGGTGGTGCTGCCCAGCGGGCACTCAATCTTCGGTCTCAGCTCCACGTCCCGTGCTAACAAGGCCTGGCCCTCAAAATGGCTTCCCGCCAGGACTGTCAGGTAAATCTAAACCAGCAGTCGCTCAGCAGGAATATCCAACCCCATTATCGTTAGATTCTTGTACAAAAAAATCCATTTGTTCTTTTCTTCATGACTGAAAACTTGACATTTTGAAACATTTAAATTGAAGATAGAACGCTGACAATGCACTAAGGATATTGTACAAATACCGCAGGTTACAAAAGGCTGAAATCGGAGTGGATAATTAATTAAAATCAGATAAGGCATCAATCAATTCAGAGAATTAGAGCACGCAACATTACTGTGAAGGGCCATAATAAAATAATGACACTCGACAGCTATAATGATAATGAATAACAAGGTGAGAAAATTGCATCCAGTCCAATCACATCCGACATTTTGATTAACAATATCAGATCTATTTCATAATTAACTGATCATAGATTTTGGATAATGGTCACGTTATACTTTTTACAATGGTGTTTCATGAAGAAGCCATCTTGGCATTAGTTCATTTACATACAATATAATTATTGTATTCTAGCTGCCATTTTTCATGGATAAAAGCAACTAAATGATCCAGTTATTGGTGTTCCGTTAAACATGATGATCGGTTACACACTCTTATAACAATGTTCTTACCTCTCTGCACATCCTAAAATTGCACTCTCTAACTGCGCTAATATGACAGCTGTCTGTACCCACAGGGCTCTTTTGATATTCGGCACACTTTGCACTCATGTATTTGACATGACGATGCACTTATTAGCTGCCACAAATGCTGCAATGCTTGATATCGTTTAATGACAAAAAAATGTGAAATACAAGTGAATATCTTCACTCACACTATTCACCTGACTCTCGCGCTCTCCAACTATGTTGGAGAGGGTTCTTGTTTCACAGATTTGGAATTGTTGGGTATTGATTTTTCATTTTCCCCACTGTCGGCGCACTTTCACGGACTAACCCTCGAAGGCCTAGAAATTCTTTGCGGGAGGTGGCACCAAGTGGGCGGCACAAGATCGGCCACCCGCGATACGCAGAGCGTGATCGTCATTTGCATTGCAGTCAATCAGCTGTGTCATCCGCGGCTCAGTGGGCGGCACCCTCGCCTCTGAGTCAGAAGGTTGTGGGTTCAAGTCCCCACTCCAGAGACTTGAACACACAAAAAAAAAAATCTAGGCTGACACTCCAGTGCAGTGTTGAGGGAGCGCTGTACTGTCGGAGGTGCCATCCTTCGGATGAGGCATTGAACCGAGAACCCATCTGCTCTGTCAACTGGACATAAAAGATCCCATGGCACTATTTTGAAGAAGAGTAAGGGAGTTATCCCCAGTGTCCTGGCCAATATTTATCCCTCAATCAACACAACAAAAAAAATCTGATTATCTGGTCATTATCACTTTACTGTTTGTGAGGGCTTGCTGTGTGCCAATTGCTGCCACGTTTTCTAGGTTACAACAGGGACTGCACTCCAAAAGTACTTCATTGGCTGTAAAGCGCTTTGAGATGTCCGGTGGTTGTGAAAGGTGCTATATAAATCCAAGTCTTTTTTTCTTTCTTTCAATTGCCTGCGACAATATTATAGGCCTAAGACTTTTTCAGCTTTCAAAATATGTTTCACTTTTCTGATGTAGAGAACCATCAGTCCCTCAGGAAAAAAAAACGAAAAGAAAAAGGACCAAAAACATTCCCAATAAATAGCTCATGCCACCACAACATAAATCGCAAAAAAAATATAATAAACAATCACACTTACCTGAGGTCGACATTCCTTCCCTCACTGCGACCGCTACAGTTCCGACCATCAGCTTTCACAGGCGGTCCCAACAGGGGGCGCTCTATGGAGCACTACGGATTGGGCGGGAGCCAAAAATAGAGCCGGTGTCACAATCAGTGGCGTTGTACACCGGCTTGCCTCTTCCGGGCGGTAATGTTCCCGGTAGGGCGCTGGAAGCTGGCTCCTGCCCGGAAGTGCTTACTGCCGCCATTGCTGCCCCTCTGGGGCGCTAACAGGACCCATTTTTCATTATTTAGCTCATCAAAAACCCTCATGGTTTTAGACATGTCTAGTCTCCACTTGTGGCTACATCCCATCGATCTAGCTACCAGATGAGTAAATTCCATTTGCGCAATCTCCATAACTTCAACATCTTTCCAAAAGTAGGTATTCAAAGCACAATGGGGGAGAGCTTGAAACGGAAGCAAAAATGACCAAATTCTTAGGTCCATGGTCTACGCTACAAGGAGGCCTGAATGACATTTGACCCCATATTGGATCGACCGATTTTTTCAGTCATCCCTGGTCGCCACCAAATTCAAGCGTTAGGCCTCTTACATTTGTTAATGGGGTTTGGCGGGACCTAACACCAGTTTCAGGACCCATTACAGAAATGTGTCTGCCTTGAGCAAGTGCTGAGAATTGTTCCGCTCAGGATTACTCGGTCTACTCGAGGCCTGACCAGCGGTCCCAAAAGTGTCCAACAAGGTAAGCTTTCTTCATGTACTTACCATAACGTGGTGTCGGGAGGAGTAGAAGTGCCCTTTCCCAGCTCTTTAGCACTACTGTGCGCTGCTGTTGGCCCATACTCGGCCCCCTACTTTTCTTCCGCTACACCACCGCTGCGATTTACTTGAGGGCCGCTGCTGGCGAGACAACTGGCCAAATTGGAGTGCACCAAAGTGGAGAGTTGCAATAAAATGAGGCCCTGGGACTAAATTCAGGAGGTTTTTGGGCCCAGCTGTTCGGGCATCCGCAGTGCACTCAATGCCCAGCTCTATTCCATGCCTTTATTTACAAAACCGAGGATCTCCCATGATCTTTTATTGCAGTTTAAATCATCCATTCTCCAAACCTCTCCTAAAGCTGGACGGAAAAGTGGAGTGGAGGTGGAAGATCAGGCACGATTTTATTGAATGGCGACCAGGCTCGAGGGGCCGTACGGCCCGCTCCTGCTCCTATTTATTACGTCCTTTGTTCTTTTCTCCCTTTTACAGTTTTACCATGTAGTGTGAGAGGCAGCTTTGCCTTTTTCTGGTTCTGGGGATCAGGGAGAACTGCTGGGGAGCATCAGATCCTAATTAGGGAATCTGCATCAATTTAAAGTAGTGGACAGAAAATCAGGAATGCTCCCTTACTGAAATGGCATCCTCACCGTCTGATTTGCCCCCTGCATTGCATGTGTGACATGTGATTTAATACATCAGGGTACGTGAATAAATAAATCAGGTCACATATTGCCTCTTCATATACATCTCCCAAAATGTATCATTTTGCATTGCTCCAAATTAAGTTTATTAAACAATTATCTGCTCAATCTACTACCCTGTCTTGTCTTTTACTGAAGTTGCTTGCAGTTCATTTCACAGCTAGTCATGATCTTTATTTTTAAGTTGTCTGCAAATTTTGATCTTATGCTCTCTATGTCTGAAGTCCTCATCATTTATATATCAATGATGATACTGGTTGCACCTCCCTTATCCAGAACTCCCTGATCCAAAACCACCCCTCGTCCAGAACAATTCCCGGCCACCGGGTGGTGCATGCGCAGAACTCCAACATGAACAAATTAAAGCCCTTCCTCGCTGCCGACTCCCGCAAGCGCTGGCCTGACCTCACGATCCACAGCCACCACCCCCCCATCTCTCTGCCGCACTCCCAGCCCCAAGCCAGCCAGTCCCGATATCTCCTTACTCAGTACCTGTATCATTCAATTTAACGTGCACACCCCTTGTCTGGAAAAATCCCTTATCCAGAACAGGCCAGGTCCCGAGTTTTCCGGATAAGGGAGGTTTAACCTGTATTAGAAGAGAGGTCAATAACCAGGGGCATAGATTTAAAGTAATTGGTAGAAGGATTAAAGAGGATTTGAGGAGAACCTTTTTTTCACCCAGAGGGTGGTGGGGGTCTGGAATTCACTGCCTGAAAGGCTGTTGGAGGCAGAAACCCTCATCGCATTTAAAAAGTATTTGGATATGCACTTGAGGTGCTGTAGCCTACAAGGCTATGGAGCAGGAGCTATAAAAGTGAGATTAAGATGGATAGCTCTTTTTCGGCCAGCATCGACACAGTGGGTTGAATGGCTTCCTTCTGTGCCTTAAGTTTCTATGATTTCTATGATATAATGTGAAGAACAATAGTCCTAACACTGGATCCCTGGAAAGCACCACTTTTTATTACTCACCAATCCGAAAGTCATCCATTAATCATAGCAGTCTGTTTTCTGTGCTTACCTATCATCTGATCGCTGTTGCTAAATTCCATTAAATACTGTGAACCATAATTTTATATCAATGAGCCCCATATGTGGCATTTTATCGAATTTATTTTGAAAATTCATCTACCCAGCATTCATTCAATTTCTTTTATCAATGCATTCCATTATTTACTCAAAGAAATCTATTAAATTTGTCAGACGTAAACAATGTTTTAAAAATATGCAATTTATATCCCATATTACAGCTACCAGAGGCTTACCCACTACTGAAGTTAGGCTGACTGGTCTTTAGTGAGCTGGTTGATCCATCCAACCTTGTTGAGCAGAGGTGTTATATTGGCAAATCATGCAATCCTCTGGCACAACCTCCATATTCAAGGTGGTTTGAAAGGTTGTGGTCACAGCCTTTGCTATTTCCTCTGTGACTTCCCTCAGCTTCCTTATTCCTCGTTATTCTATCTGATTTCTCCACCTCCTCCTCTTGTACTTTTTCATCCACACAATCACTGTATTTTTGTGAAAATCAAAGAAAGACTTGCATTTATATAGCACCTTTCATGACCACTGGACATCTCAAATTGCTTTGCTGCCAATGAAGAACTTTTGGAGTGTAGTCACTGTTGTAATGTGGGAAACATGGCAGCAAACATGTGCACAGCAAACTCCCACAAACAGCAATGTGATAATGACCAGATCATCTGTTTTTTTTGTCATGTTGATTGAGGGATAAATATTGGCCAGCACACCAGGGATAACTCCTCTGCTCTTCTTCAAAGTGGTGCCATGGGATCTTTTATGTCCACCTGAGGGGGCAGACGGGGCCTCGGCTTAACAGCTCATCCGAAGGATGGCACCTCCGACAGTGCAGCACTCCCTCAGCACTGCACTGGAGTGGCAGCCAAGATTTATGTGCTCAAGTTCCTGGAGTGGGACTTGAACCCACAACCTTCTGACTCAGCGGTGAGTGCACTACCCACTGAGCCACAGCTGACGCAAAGCAAGATACTCACTTAGTATCTCCACCATTTCCTCACTTGCTATAAGATCTTTCCTCTAAATGGCATGACCTTTCCCTTAACTTCTTTTATTTTTATGCATTTATGAAATTAGGTAATGTTAATTAGTTGAAGAGCTAATAAAGGGGCTGAATGATGCATCACATCACGTTATGGCTGGGGGGGACCAATGTGGCAGGAAGCAATAAGAATGTTAATGTATCTAAATGGCTATGTTGTCACTCTTCTCTTTGATGAAGTCCGTTAACTGGAAATGTGAAGTTACTCTAGAAAATATGAAAAACATTTAACGACAAGATATAAACATCCGTCAGAACCAATTCAGAACCCAGAAATGAGTGGTCACTTGGGCATGGGCCCTATGCACAGGAGAATTTCCTCCAGCACCAGCTTGGTTCCTCTTTCAGGAAAGGATTCATGGGTGTGCAATTTAAGAAAAGAATACCCCGCCGAATGTATGTGACGAGGGCAGAGGTGTAAAAGCATTTGGTCAAAACAGCATTTAAATTACGAGTGAAGCCAAAAGCACTCCATGTAAGGGGAGGAGAAAATTGAGATTGAAACAGCATTCTAATAACATAAGGGGCCCGAAATTGGAGAACTTATCGCCCACTGCCGCCGTCATTGATCTGTAACATCCGCCCAGTGCCACTTTCGTCGTGGCCTGGAGCGGGCGGGCGGAGAGAGCCGCCGGGAACCGCCCGCCGATGTCAGCGGACGGCCGAGTAGCGCAAGTAGACTCCCGCCCGCCAAGGTGCGATATTCATGCGGGCGGGAGTCGGGGAAAATTTGGGGAAAAGAGTGGAAGATGCAAGTATATCCCAAAAGTGAAATTCTCAAAGCAATGGAGGAACAAGAGAAGTATATTATGGGCTGGATTTTCCACTGCATCGCCGCCCGGTTTCTCGGCGGTATTGGTCGGTTTGGGCGGAAAACCACCTGGCGAAAGCGTTCCGCCGGCGGTATTTTCGAAATACCGCTGGGGAGCGGAATGCCGGCGTGCACCATCCAAAAACCGCCACCGCCCGGGTTTGGGCTCAGCGGTGACCCGTAGGTAAGTAGAAAAAAACCGCTCACGAGAAGCAGCAGGAGCTGGGCAGTAGGTAAGTAGCCCCGAGTTGGGCGGGCCACATTGTTCGCATACCCGACACAAGGCTCCCAAAGCAAGTGCTATACTCGGAACTCCGACACGGCAAGCGGGCACCAAGCGGGCAAAGGAAACGTTACAAGGACACCCTCAAAGCCTCCCCTGATAAAGTGCAATGTCCCCACTGACACCTGGGAGTCCCTGGCCAAAGACTGCCCTCAGTGGAGGAAGTGCATCCGGGAGGGCGCTGAGCACCTCGACTCTCATCGCTGAAAACATGCAGAAACCAAGCGCAGGCAGCGGAAGGATCGTGCGGCAAACCAGTCCCACCCACCCTTTCCTTCAACCACTGTCTGTCCCACCTGTGACAGAGACTGTAAGTCCCGTATTGGACTGTACAGCCACCTGAGAACTCACTTTTGGAGTGGAAGCAAGTCTTCCTCGATTTCGAGGGACTGCCTATGCTGATGAAGTAGCCCTGCAAAACAAATTAAAGGGTTTTTAATTATTATTTTAAAATTATTTTACAGCGATTAAGTTGAAAAGGGTTCTGAGAATGTTTTCTGATTTTTTATTTTATGGAAAAAATATTTTTTGTGTTTTCCTCCCTCCTAGGCCCAACCCACAGCCTCTTTCTAAATTTTATTAATTCCCGCCCATTTTGTTTAAGAACCGCTCAATCGACCCAAGATCGCGTTTTCCGCCGGGAATCGGGGTGTAAGGTCCATTTTTTTCGCCGGGCAGAATGTTTTCCTTTTTTGGTGGAATTTTCCGCCCGCGGTAATTTTAAAATCTTAGCGGTAGTTTGGGCGGAAATCAGGTGCTGCCGGATTTTTGGGAAATTCTAGCAGATACAGAGGTCTTTACAAAAAGAGACTGAAGTTGGGATTGTACACCCATGAACCCTCTCGTGGTAGAAGAACAAAGCTGATGTTGAAGAAAGTTCTCCTGCGCCGAAGTGACCACTCAGTTATGGGTTCTGATTCAGGTCTGATGGATAGTTATACAAGTTACACAACAACAACTACAACTTGGATTTATATAGCGCCTTTAATGTCGTGCAACTTCCCAAGACGCTTCACAGGGAGTATAATGAGATAAAAAATAATTCGACACCAAGCCGAATAAGTTGAAATTAGCGCAGGTGACCAAAAGCTTGTTCAAAGAGGTACGTTTTAAGAATCGACTTGAAGGAGGAAAGAGAGATAGAGAGGCAGAGGGGTTCAGGCAGGCAGTTCCAGAGCTTGTGGCCCAGGCAACAGAAGGCACGGCCGCCGATGGTTGAGTGATTATAATCAGGGATGCTCAAGATGGCAGAATTAGAAGAGCGCAGACATCTCGGTTGTGGGGTAGAATGGGGTATGGTGGCATAGTGATTATGTCACTGGATTAATGATCCCAAGATATGAGTTCACATCCCACTGCGGCAACTGAGGAATTTAAATTCAGTTAATAAATTCTGAATTAAAACAGAATGATGATTATGAAACGACCAGATTGCCATAAAAATCTGTCTGCCCTTGAGAGACTGAAATCTGCTTATCTGGCCTCCAGATGTGACTCCAGACCCACAGCAAAGTGGTTGACTTTTAACTTCCCTCTGAAATAGCTCAGTTAAGGGAAATTGGGGATGGGCAATAAATGCTGGCCTTGCCAGCGACACCCACATCCCGTGCACGAATAAAAAAAAAAGATTAAATATAATACAATGACATTGAATAGAATGCAAGGAGGCAATAATGAACCTGCGTTGTATACTACTGACATATCAATAATAATAATAATGTGAAAGATATCTCCCAAAAGGCTACTATCCAAATAAGATAATACACAATATTGCAAAATGGAGAATATAGTTCATTTCCATCTACTTGGAGCTCCATAATCTTTATTCTCTTCAAAAACACATCACATTGTCTCCCAAACGCATTGATTGTGTCCACTTCAATGGTCTTCCCTGGTAATTTAAGAACATAAGAACATCAATATTAGGAACAGGTGTAGGCCATCTAGCCCCTCGAGCCTGCTCCGTCATTCAAAAAGATCATGGCTGATCTGGCCATGGACTCAGCTCCACTTACCCACCCGCTCCCCATAATCCTTAATTCCCTTATTCATTTGGGATGGAAGAACGTGTGTCAGAAATTCCTCTTCTAATAATTCATTTGTAACTTGAGTTCCTTGGCATTTGAACCCTTCACTAAGAATCCGTAGTCTAGACTTGGAATTTGCTCTTCGAGAGTCGAGATTTATTTACTGGGGGCGCAGAATCAGAATTCAGCTTTGTTCATTTTATTGAGCAGAAACTCCGTGAACCTCACTGACCTCCACGCCTGAATTCCTGACATGTTCCTGCAGAGAGAAGTTCTGCGGCAGGGTTATGAATTCAGACAATAATCCCTCACGTACTAATCTCCTACACTTGAAACCCAAGGTGCTGACGTGCTGGGCCAAATCGCTCATTTGTAATATGCTTTTCCTAAAGTTCCACCTGAACTCGTGCGACACTGGAGGAGACCAGATGCTAATCGAACCAACCACAAGAAATCAAAGGAAGACTTGCATTTATATAACATCTTTCACAACCATCGGATGTCCCAAAGTGCTTTGCAGCCAATAAAGTACTTTTAAAGTGTAGTCACTGTTGCAATGTGGGAAACACGGCAGCCAATTAACGCACAGTAAGCTCCCACAAACAGCAGTGTGATAATGACCAGATAATCTGTTTTTTGTTATGTTGATTGAGGGATAAATATTGGGCAAGACACCAGGGATAACTCCCTGCTCTTCTTTGAAATAGTGCCATGGGATCTTTTATGTCCACCTGAGAGGGCAGACAGGACCTCAGTTTAACGTCACATCCAAAAGAAGGCACCTCCAACACTCCCACTACACTGGAGTGTCAGCCTAGATTTTTGCACTCAAGTACCTGGAGTGGGACATGAAACCACAACCATCTGACTCATAGGTTACAGTGCTACCCACTGAGCCACAGCTGACACTCAATCCCCCAGAAACCTTTAATAATATGATCTGACAGAATAGGTGAAATTTGGTGGCAATGTTAACCAAGCCTGCATGGCAGGAAACCAATATTGCATCGCCCGCTGGTTTTACACTCTGATGTGATTGGACAATAAAATCGGGCGAGGCGTAAATTGGTTGGTCAATATGATCCTGTCATTTTCCCACCAGGCAGGTTATGTTAAAATGATCTCCTTTATTGCAAAATCCACCAAAACAAAGCGGACAGAAAGGAAAAGGAGGTGGGGTAGCACTGCTGGTTAAAGAGGAGATCAACCAATAGTAAGGAAGGCCAACACCTTGGATGATGTGGAATCTGTATGGATAGAACTATGAAACACCAAAGGGCAGAAAACGCTAGTGGGAGTTGTGTACAGACCACCAAACAGTAGTAGGGAGGTTGGGGAAGGCACCAAACAGGAAACTAGGGATGCATGCAATAAAAGTGCAGCAGTTATCATGGGTGACTTTAATCTACATATAGATTGGGCTAACCAAACTGGTAGAAATAAGGTGGAGGAGGATTTCCTCGAGTGTATAAGGGATGGTTTTCTAGACCAACATGTTGAGGAACCAACCAGGGAGCTGGCCATCCTAGACTGGGTGATGTGCAATGAGAGAGGATTAATTAGCAATCTTGTTGTGCGAGGCCCCTTGGGGAAGAGTGACCATAATATGGTAGAATTCTTCATTAAGATGGAGAGTGAAACAGTTAGTTCAGAGTCTAGGGTCCTGAACTTAAAGAAAGGTAATTTCGAGGGTATGAGACGTGAATTGGCTAGGATAGACTGGAAAATGATAATTAAAGGGTTGATGGTGGATAGGCAATGGCAGACATTTAAAGATCACATGCATGAACTTCAACAATTGTACATCCCTGTCTAGCATAAAAATAAAATGGGGAAATTATGGATAGTGTTAAATCCAAGGAAGAGGCATATAAATTGGCCAGAAAAAGAAGCAAACCTGAGGACTTGGAGAAATTTAGAATTCAGGAGAGGAGGACAAAGGTTTATTTAAGAGGAGGAAAATAGAGTATGAGAGTAAGTTTGCGGGGAACATAAAAACTGACTGCAAAATCTTCCATAGATATGTGAAGAGAAAAAGATTAGTGAAGACAAATGTAGGTCCCTTGCAGTCAGAATCAGGTGAGTTTATAAAGGGGAACAAAGAAATGGCAGACCAATTGAACAAATATTTTGGTTCTGTCTTCACTAAGGAGGACATAAATAACCTTCCGGAAATATTGTAGGGGGCCAAGGGTCTAGCAAGAAGGAGGAACTGAAGGAAATCCTTATTAGTCAAGAAATTGTGTTAGAGAAATTGACGGGATTGAAGGCCGATAAATCTCCAGAGCCTGATAGGCTGCATCCCAAGTACTTAAGCAAATGGCGCTAGAAATAGTGGATGCATTGGTGGTCATTTTCCAACATTCTATAGACTCTAGATCAGTTCCTATGGATTGGAGGGCAGCTAATGTAACTCCACTTTTTAAAAAAAGAGGGAGAGAAAACAGGGAATTATAGATTGGTTAGCCTGACATCAGTAGTGGGGAAAATGATGGAATCAATTGTCAAAGATGTAATAGCAGCGCATTTTGAAAGCAGTGATAGGATCGGTCCAAGTCAGCATGGATTTATGAAAGGGAAATCATGATTGACAAATCTTCTAGAATTTTTTGAGGATGTAACTAGTCGAGGGAGAGCGAGTGAATGTGGTGTATCTGGAATTTCAAAAGGCTTTTGACAAGGTCCCACACAAGAGATTAGTGTGCAAAATTAAAGCACATGTTATTGGGGGTAATGTATTGATGGGGATAGAGAACTGGTTGGCAGGCAGAAAGCAAAGAGTAGGAATAAACAGGTCCTTTTCAGAATGGCAGGCAGTGACTAGTGGGGTACGCAAGGTTCAGTGCTGGGACCCGAGCTATTTACAATATATATTAATGATTTAGACAAAGGAATTGAATGTAATATCTCCAAGGTTGCAGATGACACTAAGCTGGGTGGCAGTGTGAGCTGTGAGGAGGATGCTAAGAGGCTGCAGGATAACTTGGACAGGTTAGGTGAGTGGGCAAATGCATGGCAGATGCAATATAATGTAGATAAATGTGAGGTTATCCACTTTGGTGGCAAATTCAAGAAGGCAGAATATTATCTGAATGGTGACAGATTAGGAAAAGGGGAGGCGCAATGAGACCTGGGTGTTATGGTATATCAGTCATTGAAAGTTGGCATGCAGGTACAGCAGGCGGTGAAGAAAGCAAATGGCATGTTGGCCTTCATAGCGAGAGGATTTGAGTATAGGATCAGGGAAGTCTTACTGCAGTTATACAGGGCCTTGGTGAGGCCACACCTTGAATATTGTGTACAGTTTTGGTCTCCTAATCTGAGGAAGGATATTCTTGCTATTGAGGGAGTGCAGCGAAGGTTCACCAGACTGATTCCCGGGAAGGCAGGACTGACATATGAAGAAAGATTGGATTGACTAGGCTTATATTCACTGGAATTTGGAAGAATGAGAGGGGATCTCAGAGAAACATATAGCATTCTGATGGGATTGGACAGATTAGATGCAGGAAGAATGTTCCCGATGTTGGGGAAATCGAGAACCGGGGTCACGGTCTCAGGATAAAGGGTAAGCCATTTAGGACCGAGATGAGGAGAAACTTCTTTACCCAGAGAATTGTGGACCTGTGGAATTCTCTGCCATAGAAAGTTGTTGAGGCCAGTTCATTAGATATATTCAAAAGGGAGTTAGATGTGACCCTTACGGCTAAAGGGTTCAAGGAGTATGGAGAGAAAGAAGGAATGGGGTAATGAAGTTGCATGATCAGCTATGATCATATTGAATGGCGGTGCAGGCTCGAAGGGCCAAATGGCCTACTCCTGCACCAATTTGCTATGTTTCTATGTTTCTATGTTTCTGACAGGCCATCTGCGGGGGCCCCGATAAAGAAATCGCTGGAGCAGAGTTGGGCTTGTTGCCCATGGACCGACCAACTATTGCACATGTAAATCTTATGGTTGCTGCAAGCAGGTCCAGGGCCCGTTTGCATCAGTGTAATGGGATTATATAAGCCATGAATTAAACATATTCAATTCCTAAATTATGCACATATACTGTATGAAATGGGTTTATGCAAATATTGGCCCGGATTACAATTTTAACGATGTCTAAAAATATCTAAAATTACATTTCAGTGAAGTTAGTGGAATGAAGCTAATTATGAATTGAATTGCAATTCTGTGCATTGCATAATCATTAGATTATGTCATTCCATTGCATCTCATTAGGGGAATCCCTTCGTAAATCATTGAAATGGAATGCTCTTTTGTGATTGGAGGATCAAGCCCACGTGATCCCAGGTCCGCTTCCGCATCGCCTGCATCCCTGGGATATGTGAGCCATTATTCCGCGGGACATTATGCTGCCCTCCACCTCAACGCCTGAAACTGCAACTTTTCACAGCCTGCTGCTAGCAGATACTTTAGTAATTGTTTCGCTGGTCGAAGGCATACTGCTGAGGTACGCCTCCGACCGCAATTTCTAACCCAATATATTTTTTAAGTTAAGAGTAACTCCCTGAAGAGGGAAGCAGATGTTACTGGAACTAAATTGAATTCAACCCATATAGAAAATCTCCAACTACTGTCAGTTACTGTCATAGTACTTTCGCTAAATAAGATGTTCCCACCCTTTGCCCTGATATTAACTCCAGGTGGCTTCCGCGCTCAGGCCCAAGTTAAAATTACAGTGGGGTCTCAATGACATCATGGGGCCACAACATGCCGGTTGCAGGTAATATATTAGCATGGATAGAGGATTGGCTAACTAACAGAGAACAGAGAGTCGGGATAAATGGTTCATCCTCTGGTTGGCAACCAGTAACTAGTGGGGTGCCACAGGGATCAGTGCTGGGACCCCAACTATTTACAATCTATATTAAAGATTTGGAAGAATGAACTGAGTGTAATGTTGCCAAGTTTTCTGACGATAATAAGATGGGAGGAAAAGCAATGTGTGAGCAGGACACAAAAAATCTGCAAAAGGACATAGACAGGCTAAGTGAGTGGGCAAAAATTTGGCAGATAGAGTACAATGTTGGAAAGTGTGAGGTCATGCACTTTGGCAGAAAAAAATCAAAGAGCAAGTTATTATTTAAATGGAGAAAGATTGCAAAGTGCCACAGTAAAGCGGGGCCTGGGGGTACTTGTGCATGAAACACAAAAGGATAGTATGCAGGTACAGCAAGTGATCAGGAAGGCCAATGGTATCTTGGCCTTTATTGCAAAGGGGATGGAGTATAAAAGCAGGGAAGTCTTGCTCAGCTATATAAGGTATTGGTGAGGCCACACCTGGAATACTGCGTGCAGTTTTGGTTTCTATATTTACCAAAGGATATACTTGCTTTGGAGGCAGTTCAGAGAATGTTCACTAGGTTGATTCCGGGGATGAGGGGGTTGACTTATGAGGAAAGGTTGAGTAGGTTGGGCATCTACTCATTGGAATTCAAAAGAATGAGAGGTGCTTTTATCAAAAAGTATAAGATTGTGAGGGGGCTTGACAAGGTGGATGCAGAGAGGATGTTTTCACTGATGGGGGAGACTAGAACCAGATTGCATGATCTTAGAATAAGGGGCCGCCCATTTAAAACTGAGATGAGGAGGAATTTCTTCTCTCAGAGGGTTGTTAATCTGTGGAATTCGCTGCCTCAGAGAGCTGTGGAAGCTGGGGCATTGAATAAATTTAAGACAGAAATAGACAGTGTTGTGTATCTGCAAAGCATGCACTCCCAGGTTCTGCCACCAGCGAGCGCATCCACTGAAGTCCCTTGCGAGCACTGTATATAAGCCGGGCCCTAAGGCCTGATACTCACTCTGGAGTGTCTTAATAAAGACTAAGGTCACTGTTACTTTAACCTCCATGTGTGCAGTCTCATCTGTGTTAGGAACACAACAACTGGCGACGAGTACATGAATCCAACGCAATGATGCGGCAAACTGTGGGCATCCTGGAGAAGTTCTCGGAGGGTGAGTACTGGGAAGCCTATGTCGAATGGTTAGACCAGTACTTTGTAACCAATGAGCTGGACAGAGAAGGAAGCGCTGCAAAAAGGAGAGCGGTCCTCCTCACGGTCTGCGGGGCACCGACCTACAGCCTCATGAAAAAACTCCTGGCCCCGGTGAAACCCACAGATAAGTCATATGAAGAGCTGTGTACACTGGTTCGGGAGCATCTTAACCCGAGGGAGAGCGTCCTGACGAGGTATCGGTTCTACACATGCCAGCGATCTGAAGGACAGGAAGTGGCAAGCTACGTCGCCGAGCTAAGGTGACTTGCAGGATAATGTGAGTTTGATGGTTACCTGGAGCAAATGCTCAGAGACTTTTTTGTACTGGGCATTGGCCACGAGACCATCCTACGAAAACTTTTGACTGTAGAGACACTGACCCTCAACAAGGCCATCGCGATAGCGCAGGTGTTTATGTCCACCAGTGATAACACCAAACAAATCTCTCAGCACACAAGTGCTAGCAATGTTCATAAATTAACTGGAACTGTGTTTGCGAGCAGAAATGTCCAGGACAGAAACCACGAGTCTGCAACTGCCAGCAGGCCTCAGGTGACCCAGATGACTCAGAGTCCGCAACAAAGGATGAATGCAAGGCAATTCACACCTTGTTGGCTTTGTGGACGCTTCCATTCAGCCTATTCATGCCGCTTCAAAGGGTATGTTTGCAAGAGCTGTGGAACAATGGGGCACCTTCAACGAGCTTGCAGATGAGCTGCAAGCTCTACAAAACCTGCTAACCATCACGTGGCAGAGGAAGATCGGTCCATGGTGGACCAAAACAATTTTGAGCCTCAGAGAGGGAGGCAGATGCTGAAGTACACGGGGTGTATACATTTTTGACGAAATGTCCACCTATAATGCTAAACGTAAAATTGAATGGCTTACCCGTAGCCATGGAACTGGACACTGGCGCTAGCCAATCCATCATGAGTAAAAAGATGTTTGAGGGACTGTGCTACAACAAGGCACTCAGACCAACCCTAAGCCCCATCCACACGAAACTGAGTATGTACACCAAAAAGTTTATCACTGCCCTGGGCAGCGCCAAGGTCAAGGTCACCTATGAGGGCACGGTGCATGAATTGCCACTCTGGATTGTCCCGGGCAATGGCCCCACACTGCTTGGAAGTAGCTGGCTGGGCAAAACCCGCTGGAACTGGGATGACATCCGAGCGCTATCACATGTCGATGAGGCCTCATGTACCCAAGTTCTTAACAAATTTCCTTCCCTTTTTGAGCCAGCAATTGGAAACTGTTCCGGGGCGAAGGTACGGATCCACTTGGTCCCAGTGGCACAAACCATTCAACAAAAGGCGCGAGCGATACCTCACATGATGAAGGAGAGAGTGGTAATCGAGCTGGACAGGCTGCAACGCGAGGGCATCATCTCCCCAGTGGAATTCAGCGAATGGGCCAGCCCGATTGTTCCAGTACTCAAAGGTGATGGCACGGTCAGAATTTGCGGCGATTATAAAGTAAGTATTAATTGTTTCCCGCTACAGGACCAATACCCGCTACCTAAGGCAGCCGACCTATTTGCGATGCTGGCAGGAGGCAAGACAATCACCAAGCTTGAGCTAACTTCGGCCTGCATGACGCAAGAGCTGGAGGAGTCTTCGAAGGGCCTCACCTGCATCAATACGCACAAGAGACATTTCATCTACAACAGATGCCCGTTTGGAATTCGGTCGGCTGCAGCCAGCTTCCAGAGAAACATGGAGAGCCTACTCAAGTCGGTACAACGCACGGTGGTTTTTCAGGACGACATATTGGTCATGGGTCGGGACACCGCCGAACACCTACAAAGCCTGGAGGATGTCCTCCAGTGACTGGATAGCGTAGGGCTGCAGCTGAAGAGGTCGAAAAGAGTCTTCATGGCAACAGAAGTGGAGTTTATGGGGAGAAAGATCGCGGCGGACGGCATTCAGCCCACAGATGCCAAGACAGAGGCTATCAGGAACGTGCCCAGGCCACAGAATGTCACGGAGTTACGGTCGTTCCTGGGACTCCTCAACTATTGTGGTAACCTCTTACCAGGGTTATGCACCGTCTTTGAGCCCCTACATGTGTTATTGTGTAAAGGTGAGAACTGGGTATGGGGAAAAAAAAAAAGTGATTGCTTTTGAGAAAGCCAGAAACATTTTATGCTCCAACAAGCTGCTTGTATTGTATAACCTGGGTAAAAGACTTGTGCTAGCATATGATGCATCGTCGTATGGAGTCGGGTGTGTATTACAACAAGCTAACCTTGCGGGGAAGTTGCAACCTGCTGCCTATGCTTTCAGGAGCTTGTCTAAGGCCGAGAAGGCCTACAGCATGATTGAGAAAGAGGCATTAGCGTGTGTGTTTGGGATAAAGAAAATGCATCAGTACCTGTTTGGCCTCAAATTTGAGCTGGAAACCGATCACAAGCCCCTCATATCCCTGTTCGCTGAAAACAAGGGAATAAATACTAATGCTTCAGCCTGCATACAAAGGTGGGCACTCGCGCTATCAGCGTATAACTATACCATCCGCCACAGGCCAGGCACCGAGAACTGTGCGGATGCTCTCAGTCGGCTGCCATTGCCCACCACGGGGGTGGAAATGGCGCAGCCTGCAAACTTGTTGATGGTGGCACAGCCCGCAGACTTGTTGATGGTCATGGATGCGTTTGAAAATGATAAATCACCTGTCATGGCCCGCCAGATTAGGACTTGGACCAGCCAAGATCCTCTGCTATCCCTAGTAAAAAACTGTGTACTGCATGGGAGCTAGGCCAGCATCCCCATTGAAATGCAAGAGCGAATCAAGCCGTTCTAGCGGCGAAAGGACGAGCTGTCCATTCAGGCAGACTGCCTGTTGTGGGGTAACCGCGTAGTGCTACCCAAAAAGGGCAGGGAGATGTTCATCTTGGATCTCCACAGCACACACCCGGGTATAGTAATGATGAAAGCGATAGCCAGACCCCACGTGTGGTGGCCCGGTATTGACTCTGACTTAGAGTCCTGTGTACGGCAATGCAGTATGTGTGCTCAGTTGAGCAACGCGCCCAAAGAGGCACCACTAAATTTGTGGTCCTGGCCCTCCAGACCATCGTCAAGGATCCATGCCGACTATGCGGGCCCGTTTCTCGGTAAAATGTTCCTGGTGGTGGTGGATGCTTTTTCAAAATGGATTGAATGTGAAATAATGTCGGGAAGCAGCACAACCGCCACAACTGAAAACCTGAGGGCCATGTTTGCCACCCACGGCCTGCCTGACATACTGGTCAGTAACAACGGACCATGTTTCACCAGTGCCAAATTTAAAGAATTCATGACCCGCAATGGAATCAAACATGTCACCTCGGCCCCGTTTAAACCAGCCTCCAATGGCAGGCACAGCGGGCAGTACAAACAATCAAACAGAGCCTCAAATGAGTCACAGAAGGCTCACTCCAAACCCGCATGTCCCGAGTACTGCTCAGCTACTGTACGAGACCCCACTCACTTACATGGGTGCCCCCGGCTGAGCTAATCATGAAAAGGACACTTAAAACCAGACTCTTGCTGGTTCAGTCCAATCTGCATGATCAGGTACAGAACAGGCGGCAGCAACAAAATGTAAACGATTGTCGTGCTACTGTGTCACGGGAAATTGATCTGAATGACCCTGTGTATGTGCTAAACTATGGAAATGGTCCCAAGTGGATCGCGGGCACGGTGATAGCTAAAGAAGGGAATAGGGTGTTTGTAGTCAAACTAGACAATGAACAAATTTGCAGAAAGCACCTGGACCAAACGAGGCTGCGGTTCACAGACTGCCCTGAACAACCCACAGCAGACACCACCTTTTTTGAGCCCACAACACGCACCCAAAGGATCAACGACACCACGCCGGACCAGGAAATGAAACCCATCACGCCCAACAGCCCAGCAAGGCCAGGCTCACCCAGCAGCCCTGCAGGGCCAACAACACGCCAGCCCAGCGAGGGCACAGCCAACACACCAGAACAGACATTTGTACCGCGGTGGTCCACCAGGGAAAGAAAGGCTCCCGACCGCCTCACTTTGTAAATAGTTTTCACTTTGACTTTGGGGTTGGAGGGATGTTATGTATCTGTAAAGCATGCACTCCCATGTTCCGCCACCAGGGAGTGCATCCCCTGAAGTCCCAAGGGATCCCAGCATCCCTTGGGAGCACTGTATATAAGCCGGCCCCTAAGGCCTGTTACTCACTCTGGAGTGTCTTAATAAAGACTGAGGTCACTGTTACTTTAACCTCCCTGTGTGCAGCCTCATCTGTGTTAGGAACACAACAGACAGTTTCTTAAACGATAAGGTGATAAGGGGTTATGGGGAGCGGGCGGGGAAGTGGAGCTGAATCCATGATCAGGTCAGCCACGATCTTATTGAATGTCGGAGCAGGCTCGAGGGGCCGTATGGCCTACTCCTGTTCCTATTTCTTATGTTCTTATGGCTCCGGGCACGTGTCCTTGCTGCCTGCTCAGGAGAGCAGGTTAACATTGCAGATGCTGTGATAATGGCAGCTTTCGGGAAGATAAGGGCCAGCGTGATTTTAACTGTGCCCCCTCAGGTTTCTGCTGAGTGAGTCAGGTTAAAATCAGCCCTTTCTTTAAGTCCTGAATCATACAGCGTTGCTCTGACTGTAATCCGTGATTACAGTTTGGTCTTGCTGGACCATTCAGACTGGTCTAGTTTTACTTTCTCCAATTGTGGGAAAACATTCAGTCAACTGATACACCACCTGACATCATAAGAGTGAATCCAGGTTTTACTATTTCATAGTTCAACACATTAGTTCAGCAACCAGAGGCGCCCCTGGGCATTCTTCATCTATCTTCTGTATAATTAAGAGAGCCAAAAAAACACTGAAGCTAAGAAAGACTGACCTTTAAAACAACGTTGCATCAAATTAATGACAAAAGTCACTTTCGACTGCACAACCAAATCTGACTTAAAGCAAGCCCGTGCATCTGGAAGGAGGAGCGGTGGTAGCAGCACAATGTGGAGGCATCAAGGACACGCAGGACAAGTTGATGTACAAAAGCATATCCTACCAATTACCAGAGTGGCGACTTCAATTCCCGCACACATATATACTTGTCACAGATCATTTCAGACATAGGCAAATGATGTGCCTGTGAATTATTAGCGGCAATTTGAACTTGAGGAACTGACAGAGTCCTTTATTTCTTTGACATTCTCGCGTCCTTAATGCAGACAAAATGCCACTCTGTTAAGCACCCCCGATAAGACAGAATTACCGTGCTTGAGGTCTAAGCAGGGCGGGGGACAGGAACCAGAATATTTCATGCTTGCGATGATAACTTTTGACTGTTCTCAGCCTCAATCTATCAGCAAAGTCAACCACAAAACACTCTATGGAACATGGAAATAAATTCTTCATTTAAAAACAGTATGAGGCTGCGATGGACTGTCACATATGTTTTATTGAATGAATCCAAGGAATAACTTCTAATATCTTTCGACAAATATGGTTGTGCTAGATTGATTAACAAAAGCAGAGAAAAGCTCCAGAGAAATTACGTTTGATGTTGTTTTATGCTCTATAAATATTTCATTTCAATTTGTAATCCTCTATCTTCTTAGTATTGCCGGATATGCATCGGAGTCATTAAAAACTAGCAGTAGCAGATCTACTGCACGATTATGTATGGTCTAATAATTAGACACAAAGGAGAACTGCCGTGGAGATGTTAACAGTTATTTGAATATGAAGCTGGTGGTTCTCATAAGTAACTCTTTGATTTGTTCACATGAATAAGCTGTTGGCCAACAATGAAAGAAGCGCTCACAGGTTTGCTCATTTGCAAAGTGTACTGCTCAAAATGGAGCGAAGCCATAAACAACAGGTAGGTCCTAGGCTTGATTGCCAGATTGTGCTGAGAACAGTGGTGCTGCAATTGGCCACAACACTCATGGGCAAAGGAAGGCTAAAACATTATCACAAAGGGTTCCTCTGCTCACTGTCCAACAAGTCCCGTCACAAAATGAAAAGGAACAGGTCAGACTTGCATCGAATACCCTGCACCAGTGTCAGCTGTGGGTCGCACACTCACCTCTGGGTCAGAAGGTTGTGTGTTCAAATCCCACTACAGAAACATGAACACATGAATCTAGTCTGACATTCCAGTGCAGTGCTGAAGGAGTGCTACACTGTCAGGGCTGCTGACTTTCAGTTAAGATGTTAAATTGAGGTCCCGTCTGCTCTCTCAGGTGGACGTAAAAGATCCCGTGGCATTATTTCAAAGAAGATTAGTGGAGTTATTCCCAGTGACCTGGCCAATATTTCTCCCTCAATCAACAGATTATCTGGTCATTATCACATTGCTGTTGGTGACAGTGTGCAAGTTGGCTGCTGCATTTTCAATAGTGACTAGACTCCAAAGTACTTAATTGGCTACAAAGCACTTTGAGACGATCGGTGGCCTTGACAGGTGCTATAAAAATGCAAGTTTTTCTTTGCTTTTTCGATGATCAAATAGTCAGTTTGAATCAACATGGACTGTGTGTAATATTGAGCTCCCCCTAGTGGACCACTTTGGTAATCCAACTCCTGAAGTAAATACAATAAACAGATCATGTGACAAGGTCACATGACAAGTTTCCTGTCGCACCATCTTCTGTGTGTTGTGCTTCATGCTGTGGTAAAGAATATATCACACTGGTTGGGCGGGCCACATTGTCTGCAAGCCCGACACAAGACTCCCAAAGCAAGCGCTCTACTCGGAACTCCTACAAGGCAGGCGAGCCCCAGGTGGGCAGAGGAAACTCTTCAAACACCCTCAAAGCCTCCTTGATAAAGTGCAACATCCCCACCGACACCTGGGAAACCTTGGCTCAAGACCGCCCTAAGTGGAGGAGGAGCATCCGGGAGGGCGCTGAGCACCTCGAGTCTCATCGCCGAGAGCGTGCAGAAACCAAGCGCAGACAGCGGAAGGAGTGCACAGCAAACCAGACTCCCCACCCACCCTTTCCTTCAAGCACTGTTTGTCCCATCTGTGACAGAGACTGTTATTCCTGTGGAAGCAAGTCTTCCTCGATTTCGAGGGACTGCCTATGATGATGATGCTTTTAAAAATTAGGGATATCCAAATCTGGAGAGGCAAAAAAATGTATTCGTTCAAGACTCTCCACCCAACCTATTGCGATCAGCTATAAATATGGATAACCAGAATATTGATATCCAAAAATATTAATCGCAATTAATGGACTTGTCATTAAAAATGAGGACACGGCTGCTTCACTGTCTTTATAAATTCATCATGTCAAGTAGTGAAACTGTATTATTAAATAAATCTGCAAGCTATTCTATCACCGAAAGACTGATGTAAATCCAAATATTGTAACATAAGAACATAAGAACATAAGAAATAGAAGCAGGAGTAGGCCATTTTGCCCCTCGAGCCTGCTCCAGCATTCAATAAGATCATGGCTGATCTGATCATGGGCTCAGCTCCACTTCCCTGTCCATTCCCTTTACTCCCTTATCGCTCAAAAATCTATCTCCGCCTTAAATATATTCAATGATCCAGCCTGCACAGTTCTCTGAGGCAGAGAATTCCATAGATTTACAACCCTCTGAGAGAAGAAATTCCTCCTCATCTCAGTTTTAAATGGGCGGCCCCTTATTCTAAGACTTTGTCCCCTAGTTTTAGTTTCCCCTATGACTGGAAATATCCTCTCTGCATCCACCTTGTCGAACCCCCTCATTATCTTATATGTTTCAATAAGATCACCTCTCATTCTTCTGAACTCCAATGAGTATAGGCCCAACCTACTCAACCTATCTTCATAAGTCAAACCCCCTCATCTCCAGAATCAACCTAGTGAACCTTCTCTGAACAGCCTTCAATGCAAGTATATCCTTCCTTATATACGGAGACCAAAACTGTACGCAGTACTCCAGGTGTGGCCTCACCGATACCCTGTACATTTGTAACAGGACTTCTCTGCTTTTATACTCTATTTCCCTTGCAATAAATGCCAACATTCCATTTGCCTCCTGATTACTTGCTCTACCTGCATACTAACGTTTTGTGTTTCATACACAAGGACCCCGAGGTCTCTGTACTGCAGCACTTTGCAATTTTTCTCAACTTAAATTATAATTTGCTTTTCTATTATTTGTACCAAAGTGAATAACCTCACATTTTCCCACAATATACTCCATCTGCCAAATTTTTGCCCACTCACTTAGCCTGTCTATATCCCTTTGCTTTCCCAGCCATCTTTGTAGCATCATCAAACTTGGCTACATTGCACTCGGTCCCTTCACCCAAGTGATTAATATAGATTGTAAATAATTGAAGACCCAGCACCGATCCCTGTGGCACACCACTAGTCACTGTTTGCCAACCGGAAAATGACCCATTTATCTCAACTCTCTGTTTTCTGTTAGTTAGCCAATCCTCTATCCATGCTAATATATTACCCCCAACCCTGTAAGCAGTAACCTCTTATTTGACACCTTATCGAATGCCTTCTGGAAATTGAAATACACCACATTGACTGGTTCCCCCTTATCCACCCTGCTCGTTACATCCTCAAAGAACTCCAGCAAATTTGTCAAACATGATTTCCCTTTCATAAAGCCATGCTGACTCTGTTTGATTGAATCATGCTTTTCCAAATGTCCCACTACCTCTTCTTTAAAAATGGACTCCAGCATTTTCCCAACGACAGATGTTAGGCTAACTGGTCTATAGTTTCCTGCTTTTTGTCTGCCTCCTTTTTTAAATAGGGGCGTTACATTTGCGATTTTCCAATTGTAATATTCAATATTCAATTATAATGCATTTCAAGATGTAACCTTGCAGTTCAATTTCTGAGAAGTTTAAGCAAAGAAAAAGAATGTGTTCAACATGCTAGTTAAACATAAACACCACGAGGACTGTTTTTGTACCACAGCATATCTCAATGGCACAAGAATCACTATTGGCCTATGTCCAGTGAATAGCAAATGACCCATCTGTTCATGTTCATTTTCTGCACTATTAAAGTTATTGTGCTAGGAATGGGAGAAGCTAAAGGATTGTTCTGGAAGGATGCAACAGTCCTCTACCCAGGCTTGACCACACGATCGAAAGATAATTATGGATGATAATCTTTGTAATTTCCTCCAGCCTTAAACCCTCCGAGATTTCAGCGCTCCTCCAATTCTGGCCTCTTAAGTATCCCTGATTTTAATCGCTTGACCAATATTGGTGGTGTCTTCAGCTGCCAAGGGTCTACACTCTGAAATTCCTTACGGGAATCATTCCACTCAATACCGCTTTCTCCTTCTTTAAGATGCTCCTTAATATCTACCTCTTTGGCCCTAATCTGCCCTAATATCTCCTTATGTGGATCAGTGTTAAATTTTGTTTGAGAACGCTGCAGTGAAGCACATTGGGACATTTTACTACGTTAAAGGTGCTATATAAATACAAGTTGTTATGGTTGAGGACTTTATACATCCATCCAGATATCCGAACATACCCTCATTGCAGGAGTTAATTGCTCCTCAAATACTTCTAAGGTTTTTGTCTCCACGGATTTGGTTGGACATCCATTCGATGCCAACATTACAGATTTTCTACATTCTACGCTTTTACAAGGTCCCCTCTTTGTTGCCACCTATCAAGGCTGAAATGCTAAAGTTTCTCCAATCATCCTTCTTAACTCAGTACACTAAGGATATGGACCAGACACCTGCCTCTTTTCAGTAACCAATTTTTGGCTTTGCCGTTTTCAGGGTGAAAACGGAGGCGGGACGGGAAGGCTACCGCCCGGGTAAGGTTTGCAGTGTGTGGAGTAATTTTTTGTAAATGGCCCCTGCGGGCGCAGCGCAAAGGGAGGCACAGTACGACTTTCACGTCACAAAAACGGGAACCTCGCCAACTAAAGTGCGGGGCCGGGTTGCACTCCGAGAGAGGCCTCGGGAGGGGAAAACAAAAACAAAAATAAAATTCACAAAGACATTCAAAAAACATTGCCCACACCACCACAACACAAATCGCCACAAAGAAGTAAAAGGATAAACACTGGGACTTGTCTTTTTTTCAGGTTATCCACCTCACTGCCGTCGGCTGTGTTTTCCCTAACGGTCATCGCAGAGCGTGTTTCAGGGCGTACGGGTCGGGTGCAAGTCAAAACTCGCGCCGGTGTCGCAATGTGAGGCGTCTAAGCGGCGCCACAAAACCAGACCGGAGGATCACACCCGGACGCAACAGACTTCACCGCCCCATTTTTCGCCGCGGAGGGTCAAAACCCGGCGAAAACAGCCCAAAAATCCAGCCCATCATGTCTTCTTTATCTCTGTGACCAAAACTGCTGCAAACCTCGAGATGTTTTGTTGACCCATTGATCTTATTTATTTAACGTGAGGAAAATCACAAAGTTGCTGTGAAAGTTAATGTGAAATGTTTATTTTTTTATTTTTTATTACTGTACGAATCACAGTTTCAACATTGTAATATTTTTGTTCTTGAGGTTAAAAATAGCAGCTCATAAGGATTTTAAATTTCTTTGAATGATTTGATTGATTGTTGGATTATTAATAGCATTCTAACCAGGAACAGTGAGGAAAAGTTGGCTTCTGCTTTTATGAACATAACATTTGAGCCAATCTAGTTAAAGTGTGGCAGAAATTTGCCTTTGCAAATGTGACACCTGAAGTGTGATGCACAGAAATCATTCCAGTTTTATAATATTAAATTTCAATGCAGTGATAATGGAGATAGAAAGATAAGGGAGACAGAAATAGAGAGAGAAAGAGGTATAAAGACTGATAAACAGAGTGCGACAGAGAGAGATAGAGGGATAAGGCAGACAGAGATAGAGAGAGACAGAGAGAAATAGAGAGACATATAGAGAGACAGAGTGTGACAGAAAGCATAGCAGAGTGAGACAGATAGATAAGGGAGACACAGAGAGGGACAGACAGATACAGAGACATGGAGACTCAGAGAGTACGACAGAGTGTGACAAAGAGAGAGAGAGATAAGGGAGACAGAGATAGAGAGATAGCAGCAGAGAGAGAGAAACCTACAGAGAGTTAGAGACAGAGAGAGTGACAGAGAGAGACAGATAGACAGACAAACAGACAGAGAGAGAGACTGAGACAGAGTGAGAGAGAGAGAGAGCAAGAGAGAGAGAGAGAGAGAGAGATGGAGCGAGCGACAGACAGACCAATAGACTGATAAGATTGGATTGAAATAAGAGATGTCTAAACTATAGCAAATAGACCATTTCTAGTTCGAGTCCATGAGAATCTGGTCCACAAAACTCAGATAACTCAGTAATCTTTGTACTTAGATTTGTACATAATTATTTGTACTACTTGAATTTTATGGGCTTGGAAACTAGTTATTCTTAATGTTGCTACTCATTGGTAGATAAACTGTAAATGAGAAAGCGCAAATCTATTAACTACAGTTTAGATGCAAATTAATGGGGAGATTGATTTACACTTAATATGCATCCAAATGATCCTCAGAGGCAAAAAGCTTGGACATTTCTAATAATGATTAAAATAAAGACAGAGATCTGGATATCTACAAGAAATGGAGAGCGTTACAGATGCAGTCCTTTGCTAAAGAACATAAGAACATAAGAATTAGGAGCAGGAGTAGGCCATATGGCCCTCAAGCCTGCTCCGTCATTTAATGGCTGATCTTTGACCTCAACTCCACTTTCCCACCGATCCTCATATCCTTTGATCAAAGTGAAGCAAACTGATTCTGTTCTGATAATTCCATTAGGTGTTTGCCAGTTCAATACATTACATCACACCAACATCAGCATTCTCGCTCAGGCCAACATCCCCAGCACCGAAGCATTGTCCACGCTCGATCAGCTCCGATGGACGGGCCACATCGTCCGCATGCCCAGCACTAGACTCGCAAAACAAGCGCTCTACTCGGAGCTCCAACACGTCAAGCAAGTCCCGGGGGGCAGAGAAAACACTTCAAGGTCATCCTCAAAGCCTCCTTGAAAAAGTGCAACATCCCCACCGACACCTGGGAATCCCTGGGCCAAGACCGCTCAAAGTGGAGGAGAAGCTTCCGGGAAGGCGCCAAACACCTCGAGTCTCTTTGTCGGGAGCAAGCCGATGCCAAGCACAAACAGCGGAACGAGCGTACAACAACCCAAGCACCCCACCCATCTGTCCCTCCAACCACCACCTGCCCCGCCTGTGACTGAGACTGTAGATCCCACATTGGTCTCATCACTCAGCTGAGAAATCATATTAGTGTGGAAGCAAGTCATCCTCGACTCCGAGGGATTGCCTCAGCAGAAGAAGAATTACATCACAACCAGGTCGGCATTTGTTGAAGAGGAGCACTCAGCATAACTGCTGCTAGATTTGCATGAAGGGGCGTGCCAGCTTGGTTCGGCTGGGAGCCCTGTCGCCTCCAGATCAGATAGTGTGGGTTCAAGCTGGCTTCCCACTGCAATACTGGCGAGAATGCTGCATTGGCAGGGTGCATTCTTTCAGACATAGAAACATAGAAACATAGAAAATAGGTGCAGGAGTAGGCCATTCGGCCCTTCTAGCCTGCACCGCCATTCAATGAGTTCATGACTGAACATGCAACTTCAGTACCCCATTCCTGCTTTCTCGCCATACCCCTTGATCCCCCGAGTAGTAAGGACTTCATCTAACTCCTTTTTGAATATATTTAGTGAATTGGCCTCAACAACTTTCTGTGGTAGAGAATTCCACAGGTTCACCATTCTCTGGGTGAAGAAGTTTCTCCTCATCTCGGTCCTAAATGGCTTACCCCTTATCCTTAGACTGTGTCCCTTGTTTCTGGACTTCCCCAACATTGGGAACATTCTTCCTGCATCTAACCTGTCTAACCCTGTCAGAATTTTAAACGTTTCTATGAGGTCCCCTCTCATTCTTCTGAACTCCAGTGAATACAAGCCCAGTTGATCCAGTCTTTCTTGATAGGTCAGTCCCGCCATCCCAGGAATCAGTCTGGTGAACCTTCGCTGCACTCCCTCAATAGCAAGAATGTCCTTCCTCAGGTTAGGAGACCAAAACTGTACACAATACTCCAGGTGTGGCCTCACCAAGACCCTGTTCAACTGTAGCAACACCTCCCTGCCCCTGTACTCAAATCCCCTCGCTATGAAGGCCAACATGCCATTTGCTTTCTTAACCACCTGCTGTACCTGCATGCCAACCTTTAATGACTGATGTACCATGACACCCAGGTCTCATTGCACCTCCCCTTTTCCTAATCTGTCACCATTCAGATAATAGTCTGTCTCTCTGTTTTTACCACCAAAGTGGATAACCTCACAATTATCCACATTATACTTCATCTGCCATGCATTTGCCCACTCACCTAACCTATCCAAGTCGCTCTGCAGCCTTTTAGCATCCTCCTCGCAGCTCACACTGCCACCCAACTTAGTGTCATCCGCAAATTTGGAGATACTACATTTAATTCCCTCGTCTAAATCATTAATGTACAGTGTAAACAGCTGGGGCCCCAGCACAGAACCTTGCGGTACCCCACTAGTCACTGCCTGCCATTCTGAAAAGTCCCCATTTACTCCTACTCTTTGCTTCCTGTCTGACAACCAGTTCTCAATCCATGTCAGCACACGACCCTTAGAGTTAATGTGCTTTAACTTTGCACATTAATCTCTTTTGTGGGACCTTGTCGAAAGCCTTCTGAAAGTCCAAATATACCACATCAACTGGTTCTCCCTTGTCCACTCTACTGGAAACATCCTCAAAAAATTCCAGAAGATTTGTCAAGCATGATTTCCCTTTCACAAATCCATGCTGACTTGGACCTATCATGTCACCTCTTTCCAAATGCACTGCTATGACATCCTTAATAATTGATTTCATAATTTTACCCACTACCGATGTCAGGCTGACCGGTCTATAATTCCCTGTTTTCTCTCCCCCTCCTTTTCTAAAAAGTGGGGTTACATTGGCTACCTTCCACTCCATAGGAACTGATCCAGAGTCAATGGAATGTTGGAAAATGAATTTCAATGCATCCGCTATTTCCAAGGCCACCTCCTTAAGTACTCTGGGATGAAGTCCATCAGGCCCTGGGGATTTATCGGCCTTCAATCCCATCAATTTCCCCAACACAATTTCCCGACGAATAAGGATTTCCCTCAGTTCCTCCTCCTTACTAGACCCTCTGACCCCTTTTATATGCGGAAGGTTGTTTGTGTCCTCCTTAATGAATACCGAACCAAAGTACTTGTTCAATTGGTCCGCCATCTCTTTGTTCCCCATTATGACTTCCCCTGATTCTGACTGCAGGGACCTACGTTTGTCTTTACTAACCTTTTTCTCTTTACATATCTATAGAAACTTTTGCAATCCATCTTAATGTTCCCTGCAAGCTTCTTCTCGTACTCCATTTTCCCTTCCCTAATCAAACCCTTTGTCCTCCTCTGCTGAGTTCTAAATTTCTCCCAGTCCCCGGGTTCACTGCGATTTCTGACTAATTTGTATGCCACTTCCTTGGCTTTAATACTATCCCTGATTTCCCTTGATAGCCACGGTTGAGCCACCTTCCCTTTTTTATTTTTACGTCAGACAGGAATGTACAATTGTTGTAGTTCATCCATGCGGTCTCTAAATGTCTGCCATTGCCCATCCACAGTCAACCCCTTAAGTATCATTCGCCAATCTATCCTAGCCAATTCACGCCTCATACTTTCAAAGTTACCCTTCTTTAAGTTCTGGACCATGGTCTCTGAATTAACTGTTTCATTCTCCATCCTAATGCAGAATTCCACCATATTATGGTCACTCTTCCCCAAGGGGCCTCGCACAACGAGATTGCTAATTAATCCTCTCTCATTACACAACACCCAGTCTAAGATGGCCTCCCCCATAGTTGGTTCCTCGGCATATTGGTCTAGATGATCATCCCTTATGCACTCCAGGAAATCCTCCTCCACCGTATTGCTTCCAGTTTGGTTAACCCATTCTATGTGCATATTAAAGTCACCCATTATAACTGCTGCACCTTTATTGAATGCACCGCTAATTTCCTGTTTGATGCCCTCCCCAACATCACTACTACTGTTTGGAGGTCTGTACACAACTCCCACTAACGATTTTTGCCCTTTAGTGTTCTGCAGCTCTACCCATATAGATTCCACATCATCCAAGCTAATGTCCTTCCTAACTATTGCATTAATCTCCTCCTGAAACAGCAATGCTACCCCACCTCCTTTTCCTTTTATTCTATCCTTCCTGAATGTTGAATACCCCTGGATGTTGAGTTCCCAGCCCTGATCATCCTGGAGCCACGTCTCCATAATCCCAATCACATCATATTTGTTAACATCTATTTGCACAGTTAATTCATCCACCTTATTACGGATACTCCTTGCATTAAGACACAAAGCCTTCAGGCTTGTTTTTCTAACACCCTTTGTCCTTTTAAAATTTTGCTGTACAGTGGCCCTTTTTGTTCTTTGCCTTGGGTTTCTCTGCCCTCCACTTTTACTCATCTCCTTTCTGTCTTTTGCTTTTGTCTCCTTTTTGTTTCCCTCTGTCTCCCTGCATTGGTTCCCATCCCCCTGCCATATTCGTTTAACTCCTCCCCAACAGCACTAGCAAACACTCCCCCTAGGACATTGGTTCTGGTCCTGCCCAGGTGCAGACCGTCCGGATTGTACTGGTCCCACCTCCCCCAGAACCGGTTCCAATGCCCCAGGAATTTGAATCCCTCCCTGCTGCACCACTGCTCAAGTCACGTATTCATCTGCGCTATCCTGTGATTCCTAATCTGACTAGCATGTGGCACTGATAGCAATCCCGAGATTACTACTTTTGATGTCCTACTTTTTAACTTAGCTCCTAGCTCCTTAAATTCGTCTCATAGGACCTCATCCCTTTTTTTACCAATGTGCACCACGACAACTGGCTGTTCTCCCTCCCTTTTTAGAATGTCCTGCACCCGCTCCGAGACATCCTTGACCCTTGCACCAGGGAGGCAACATACCATCCTGGAGTCTCGGTTGCGGCCACAGAAATGCCTATCTATTCCCCTTACAATTGAATCCCCTGTCACTATCGCTCTCCCACTCTTTTTCCTGCACTCCTGTGCAACAGAGCCAGCCACGGTGCCATGAACTTGGCTGCTGCTGCCCTCCCCTGATGAGTCATCCCCCCCAACAGTACCCAAAGCAGTGTATCTGTTTTGCAGGGGGATGACCACAGGGGACCCGTGCACTATCTTCCTTGCACTGCTCTTCCTGCTGGTCTTCCATTCTCTATCTGGCTGTGGACCCTTTTCCTGCGGTACGACCAACTCGCTACATGTGATACTCACGTCATTCTCAGCATCCTGGATGCTCCAGAGTGAATTGACGAGATGACAAACTGAGATTCCCACCTGCCCGTTCAGGGGGATATTAAAGATCCCATGGCATGATTCGAAGAACAGCGTGAAAAACATTTTCCGTTCAAACATTATCACTTAACCAAAACAGATTAACTGGCGATTCAGCTTATTGTTATTATTTTTTTTTAAATTAATTCCTGGGATCTGTGCATCATTGGCAAGCCCAGCATTTATTGCCCATCACTAATGCCCTTGAGAAGGTGGTGGTGAGCCACCTTCTTGAACCATTGCAGTCCGTGTGGTGAAGGTACTCCTACAGTGCTGTACGGGAGGGAGTTCCAGAATTTTGACCCAGCGACGATGAAGGAACAGCCGATATATTTCCAAGTCGGGATGGTGTGTGACTTGGAGGGGAATGTTTAGGTGGTGGTGTTCCCATGCGCCTGCTGTCCTTGTCCTTCTAGGTGGTAGAAGTTGTGGATGTGCTGCCGAAGAAGCCTCGGCAAGTTGCTGCTGTGCATCATGTAGATGGTGCACACTGCAGCCACGGTGCGCCGGTGGGGGAGGGAATAAATGTTGAAGTTAGTGGATGGGGTGCCAATCAAGTGGGCTGCTTTATCCTGGATGGTTTTGAGCTTTTTGAGTATTGTTGAAGTTGTACTCATCGAGGCAAGTGGAGAGTATTCCATCAAACTCCTGACTTGTGCCTTGTAGATGATGGAAAGGCTTTGGGGAGTCAGGAGGTGAGACTCTTGCCAAAGAATACCCAGCCTCTGACCTGCTCTTGTTGTCATGGTATTTATGTGACAGGTCCAGGTAAGTTTCTGGTCAATGCTGACCCTCAGGATGTTGATAGTGGGGGATTCAATGATGGTAATGCCATTGAATATCAATGGGAGGTGGTTAGACTCTCGCTTGTTGGAGATGGTCATTGCCTGCCACTTGTGTGGCACAAATGTTACTTGCCACTTATCAGCCCAAGCCTGAATGTCTTCTATGCGGGCATGGACTGCTTCATTTTCTGAGGAGTTGTGAATAGAACTGAATACTGTGCAGTCATCAGCGAACATCCCCACTTCTGACCTTATGATGGAGAGAAGTTCATTGATGAAGCAGCTGAAGATGGTTGGGCCTAGGACACTGCCCTGAGGAACTCCTGTAATGATGTCCTGGGGCTGTGATGATTGACCTCCAACAACCACAACCATCTTCCTTTGTGCTAGGTGTGACTTCAGCCAGTGGAGAGTTTTCCCCTCATTCCCATTGACTTCAATTTTACTTGGGCTCCTTGATGTCACACTCGGTCAAATACTGCCTTGATGTCAAGGGCTGTCACTCTCACCTCACCTCTGGAATTCAGCTCTTTCATCCATATTTGGACCAAGGCTGTAATAAGGTTTGGATTCGAGTAGTTCTGGCGCAACCCAAACTCAGCACAGTGAGTAGGTTATTGGTGAGTATTATTGCTTGTTGGATCTTGCTGTGCAAAGAAAATTGACCTTTACCTACTCAAGAACGGTCACTGCATCTCGAGAAACTGCGTGTATGTGAAGTACGACAGAGGTTTCTGCCTTTATATGATCTTTCATAATAATCGTAAAGGGAAAATAAGACAAGGTATGTGTGAGAAATTCCTTGTTCTGTGGTTGACTGGTAATTAGACTTCATCTCACTCACAGCCAGAGAACTTAACCTACTCCATTCTACTTAGAGCTGTTGCTGGAGTGTCTGATGTTCAGACGTAAAGCTCTGTGATATTTTAATTGCCCGATTCTTTTCTTTAACATAATATCCATTTTGTAATGATTACCCTCCAGGGTGATTTAACCTAAACATAGGTAAATGTCTATTTATATATAAATGTTAGAATGTGGAACTCATTGACACAGAAAATGATTGAGGCAACTAGCTTTGATGCTTTCAAAAGGAAAGTAGACGAGTACATGAGTGGAAAGAGAATAGGAAGTTATGCCGAAAGTCAGATGGCACGGGAAGAGAATAATATGGAGTTTGAACACTAGCACGGATGGACCGAATAGCTTGCTTCAGTGCTGTATATTCTATGTAAATCCATATGAATGAATAAATGATATTTAAAAACTAAAAATATAGAACTATATTTTGAAAACAAAATGAGGCCCATCTGTCATTCCCCCCCCTTTATTTATTCCCTCTTCTGCCCTTCTTTGATAAACACCCTGATCATATTGACATCTGCCTCCACGGGTGCTCACAAACCCTCTAGTACCTCTGCTGGGCTTCACAGGTTGTCTAAACGTGCCCTCACTTGATGCACTCGTGGAGGCCCCGACCTGCGAGAGACCATCAGCGGCAGGTCGGGGCCATAAAAGGAGCGGCGAGCAGCGGCCACGGGCAGCGTGGAGGCATGCCACTACAAGGTACAGAGCAAACTGGTGCAAGAGTGACGTCATCAAGATCCAGGTCGGTGATTGGAGCGTGGGCAGATACAGCAGGAGCGGCGAGGTCGGGGCAAAGGAGCGGCGAGAGAATGTAATTGGGGCCCAGGGGAGACACGGGTTTGGGGCCAGGGGCTCAGGGGCCCAGGGGCAGCACGGGCCAGCCCACACTGCGATACGTGTGCGCACTAGGTCAGTGCAGCAGAGCTGGTCTCCAGTTGTCTTGGGTAATCCTTGCCACTGGACCAAGACCTAGCTCTGTCAAGCCCGTGTGGTGGCTGGCGTGCAACGGCCACCCCACGTTAAAAAAGCCCACGCACAGGCATCTTCCACCCTTCAGGGATGTAGTTCGATCCTTCATTGAAACACCTGTGAACTTGTCCTTTTTTTGGTGTGGAAGCAAGTCATCCTCGTTTCGCGGGACCGCCTATGATGGATGATGACACTCACAAATGCGCATTTTACAGGAGGGCTGTGTTCACTAGATAGCAACTGGGAGCAAGAACCCAACCTGATCTTTCAATCTATTAAACCCAGAGATGCTCTGGCCAATACGCAAAGCTCCTACTGATCTGATCGCCAAGATCAGCTAGCTCGGTACAAACCAGGAATTGAAATTGGGACTTTCCTAATCTGTCTGTGCAACTTTGTGAAAGGAAATGTTCTTTGTTAGCAACAAGATGATATTGCATCGATTTACCCAGGGACATCACAGAATGGAGATGGAGCTATTGATTCTCCTCGATCCAATATTTATCCTTCAAATGGGAAATTGTATAAAAAACCTGTCATCTTCACAAAGGTCAACAAAGGTAGAAATATACTTTTCTTTCCAATTATTCTAGCTGGGAATGTGCTTTTCAAATTATATTGCTCCAGGGAGATCATCTTAAAAGAATATAAGAACATAAGAAATAGGAGCAGGAGTAGGTCATTTGGCTCCTTGAGCCTGTTCCACCATTCAATAAGATCATGGCTGATCTAATCTTGGCCTCAGCTCTACTTTTCTGCCTGCTCCCCATAACCCTTGACTCCCTTATTGTTCAAATATCTGTCTATCTCCAGTTTGAATATATTGAATGACCCAGTCTCCACAGCTCTCTTGGGTAGAGAATTCCAAAGATTAATGACCCTCTGGGAGAAGAAATTCTCCTCATCTCTGTTTTAAATGGGCAACCCCTTATTCTGAAACTATGGCGTGTAGTTCTAGATCCCCCCCCGATGTGGGGAAGCATCCTCTCAGCATCTACCCTGTCAAGTCCCCTCAGAATCTTATATGTTTCAATAAGATCCCCTCTCATTTTTCTAAACTCCAATGAGTCTAGGCCCAACCTGCTCAACCTTTCGTCATAACACAACCCCTTCATCTCGGAATCAACCTCGTGAACCTTCTCTGAATTGCCTCCAATGCAAGTATATCCCTCCTTCAATACAGAGACCAAAACAGTACGCAGTACTCCAGGTGTGGTCTCACCAACAGCCTGTACAGTTGTAGAAAAACTTTCCTATGTTTATACTTCATCCCCCTTGCAATAAAGGCCAACATTCCATTTGCCTTCCTAATTACATGCTGTACCCGAATGCTAGTATTTTGTGTTTCATGCACAAGAACCCCAGATCCCTCTGTACTGCAGCATTTTGTAGTCTCTCTCCATTTAATAATAATTTGCTTTTTTATTTTTCTTACCAAAGGGGATAACCTCACTTTTTCCCACATTATGCTCCATCTGCTAAATTTGTACCCACTCACTGAGTCTACCCATATCCCTTTACAGATTATTTGTATCCTCTTCACAACTTGTTTTCACACCTATCTTTGTATAATCAGCAAACGTAGCTACATTACACTCGGTCCCTTCATCCAAGTCATTAATGTAGATTGTAAGTAGTTGAGGCCCCAGCACTGATCCCCATGGCACCACACTAGTTACAGTTTGCCAACCTGAAAATGACCCATTAATCCCTCTCTGTTTTCTGTTAGTTAGCCAATCCTCTATTCATGCAAATATATTACCCCCAACCCCGTGAGCTCTTATCTTGTGCAATGTTTTAATCCCAGGCAACATGCAAATGGCCAGTTTATTTCCAAGTCTGGATGGTATGTGACTTGGAGGGGAACCTGGAGGGGTTGGTAGTCACATATGCCGATTGTAATTAGGAGATAATTATTCCATTAAAAGTTACAGTTGAATCAAGTTTTATTCAACATAGAAACATAGAAATTTACAGCGCAGAATGAGGCCATTTTAGCCCATCGTGTCCACGCCGGATGACAAAGAGCCACACTGCCCTTTGTCAGCAGCCCTGAAGGTTACATATAAACCTATGAACAATGACGGAAAGGCAAAGAGCACCCAGCCCAACCAGACCGCCTCACACAACTGCGACATCCCTTACACTGAAACATTCTACACTTCACCCCAACTGTAGCCATGTGATCTCTTGGGAGAGGCAAAAACCAGATAAAAACCCAGGCCCATTTAGGGAGAAATAAATCTTGGAAAATTCCTCTCCGACCCATCCAGGCGGTCGAAACTAATCCAGGAGATCACCCCTGGCCATATTCAATTCTCTGCAGTACTTACCATTAATACTTTAAGTGTTGAAAATTGTACTAGGTCAGACAGGAAGATGGTTATGAAAATGAAACAAACCAAAATTAATGTGGTATTAATATTTATTTAAGTTTATTTGAGAATCCCATGTTAATGGGAATGACAGATCATATAGAACCCCCATAGTGATTCCAAACAGGGCAGGAGTAAAAAAAAAAAATCAAGTCCAATGGTCACCATTGTGAAAATAACACACACTAGAATTGATTTTGAGCATAGGAATATAGGCACATAGGAACTGGAGGAGGTCATTCAGCCCGTCGAGCCAGCTCTGCCATTCAATGAGATCATGGCTGATCTACGACCTAACCCCATATACACACCTTTGCCCCATATCCCTCAAAACCTTTGGTTAACAGAAAGCTATCAATCCCCAATTTAAAATTAACAATTGATCTCGCATCAATTACCATTTGTGGAAGAGAGTTCCTAATGTCTATCACCCTTTGGGTGGAGATTTCACTCCTGAAAGGCCTGGCTTTAATTTTTAGAATATAGCCCCTTCGTGTTAAAATCCCCAACCAGCGGGAATAATTTTTCTCTATTTACCCTTAATATCTTCAAAACCTCGATCAAATCACCACTCAACCTTCTAAATTCTAGCGAATACAACCCTAATTTGTATAATCTCTCCTCGTAATTTAACCCTTGAAGTCCGGATATCATTCTGGTAAACCTACGCTGCACTCCCTCCAAGGCCAATATATCCTTCCTCAGGAGTGGTTTTCAGAACTGATCACAGTACTGCAGGTGTGGTCGGAGCAGGGTTTTGTATAGCTGCAGCATAACTTCTACGTCCTTGTATTCTAGTCCTCCAGATATAATCATCATCATCTCATCGTCATCATCATAGGCGGTCCCTCGAAGTGAGAATGACTTGTTTCCACACCAAAAAGGGATGGGTTCACAGGTGTTTCAATGAAGGACTTAATATTCCAGGTCCTGAACTACATGTTGAAGGGTGGAAGATGCCTGTGCGTGGATTTTTTTAACGTGGGGTGGCCGTTGCACACCAGCCACCACACGGGCTTAACAGAGCTAGGTCTTGGTCCAGTGGCAAGGATTAACCAAGACGACTGGAGACCAGCTCTGCTGCACGGATCTAGTGCACACATATATCACAGTGTGGGCTGGCCCGTGCTGCCCCTAGGTCCCTGACCTCTTCTGGGCCCCAGATTCACGCCACTCCTCGGCCCCGATCTCTTCCCTCTATAAACTAGGTGGGGTGGCGTTGCTGGTTAAAGAGGAAATTAATGCAATAGTAAGGAAGGACATTAGCTTCGACAATGTGGAATCTGTATAGCTGGAGCTACGGAATACCAAAGCGCAGAAAACGCTAGTGGGAGTTGTGTACAGACCACCAAACAGTAGTAATGAGGATGGGGATAGCATCAAACAAGAAATTAGGGATGCGTGCAATAAAGGTACAGCAGTTATCATGGGCAACTTTAATCTACATATTGACTGGGCTAACCAAATTAGTAGCAATGCGTGGAGGAGGATTTCCAGGAGTGTATTAGGGATGGTTTTCTAGACCAATATGTCGAGGAACCAACTAGATGGCTGGCCATCCTCGACTGGGTGATGTGTAATGAGAAAGGACTAATTAACAATCTTGTTGTACGAGGCCCCTTGGGGAAAAGTGACCATAATATGGTTGAATTCTTTAAGATGGAGAGTGACAAAGTTCATTCAGAGACTAGGGTCCTGAACTTGGGGAAAGATAACTTCGATGGTATGAGACATGAATTGGCTAGAATGGACTGGCGAGTGATACTTAAAGGGTTGACGGTGGATAGGCAATGGCAAATATTTAAAGATCACATGGATGAACTTCAACAATTGTACATCCCTGTCTGGAGTAAAAATAAAACGGGGAAAGGTAGCTCAACCGTGGCTAACAAGGGAAATTAAGGACAGTGCTAAATCCAAGGAAGAGGCATATAAATTGGCCAGAAAAAACAGCAAACCTGAGGACTCGGAGAATATTGTAATACAGCAGAGGAGGTCAAAGAGTTTAATTATGAGGGGGAAAATAGAGTATGAGAGGAAGCTTGCTGGGAACATAAAAACTGACTGCAAAAGCTTCTATAGATATGTGAAGAGAAAATGAATAGTGAAAACAAACGTAGGTCCCTTGCAGTCAGATTCAGGTGAATTTATAATGGGGAATAAAGAAATGGCAGAGCAGTTAAACAAATACTCTGATTCTGTTTTCACGAAGGTAGGCACAAATAACCTTCCGGAAATACTCGGTTACCGAGGGTCTAGCGAGAAGGAGGAACTGAAAGGTATCCTTATAAAGCGGGAAATTGTGTTAGGGAAATTGATGGGATTGAAGGCCGATAAATGCCCGGGGCCTGATATTCTGCGTCCCAGAGTACTTAAGGAAGTGGCCATAGAAATAGTGGATGCATTGGTGATCACTATCGACTCTGGATCAGTTCCTATGGACTGGAGGGTAGCTAATGTAACAGCACTGTTTAAAAAAGGAGGGAGACAGAAAACGACTAATTATAGACCGGTTAACCTGACATCAGTAGTGGAAAAAATGTTGGAATCAATTATTAAAGATGAAATAGCAGCGCATTTGGAAAGCAGTGACAGGATCGGTCGAAGTCAGCATGGATTTATGAAAGGGAAATTATGCTTGACAAGTCTTCTGGAATTTTTTGAGGATGTAACAAGTAGAGTGGTCAAGGAAGAACCAGTGGATGTGGTGTATTTCGACTTTCAAAAGGCTTTTGACAAGGTTCCACACAAGAGATTGGTGTGCAAAATCAAAGCACATGGTATTAGGGGTAATGTACTGACGTGGATAGAGAACTGGTTGGCAGACAGGAAGCAGAGAGTCGGGATAAATGGGTCCTTTTCAGAATGGCAGACAGTGATTAGTGGGGTGCCGCAGGGCTCAGTGCTGGGACCTCAGCTCTTTACAATATACATTAACGATTTAGATGAAGGAATTGAGTGTAATATCTCCAAGTTTGCAGATGACACAAAACTGGGTGGCGGTGTGAGCTGTGAGGAGGACACTAAGAGGCTGCAGGGTGACTTAGATAGGTTAGGTGTGTGGGCAAATGCATGGCAGATGCAGTATAATGTGGATAAATGTGAGATTATCCACTTTGGGGGCAAAAACATGAAGGTAGAATATTATCTGAATGACGGCAGATTAGGAAAGGGGGAGGTGCAACGAGACCTGGGTGTCATGGTTCATCAGTCATTGAAAGTTGGCATGCAGTTACAGCAGGTGGTGAAGAAGGCAAATGGTATGTTGGCCTTCATAGCGAGGGGATTTGAGTGTAGGGGCAGGGAGGTCTTACTGCAGTTGTACAGGGCCTTGGTGAGGCCTCACCTGGAATATTGTGTTCAGTTTTGGTCTCCTAATCTGAGGAAGGATGTTCTTGCTATTGAGGGAGTGCAGCGAAGGTTCACTAGACTGATTCCCGGGATGGAGAGACTGGCATATGAGGAGAGACTGGATCAACTGGGCCTTTATACACTGGAGTTTGGAAGGATGAGAGGGGATCTCATAGAAACTTATAAGATTCTGACGGGATTGGACAGGTTTGATGCGGGAAGAATGTTCCTAATGATGGGGAAGTGCAGAACCAGGGGAGACAGTCTTAGGATAAGGGGTCGGTCATTTAGGACTGAGATAAGGAGAAACCTCTTCACTTAGAGAGTTGTTAACCTGTGGAATTCCCTGTCGCAGAGAGTTGTTGATGCTAGTTCATTGGATATATTCAAGACGGAGTTAGATATGGCCCTTACGGCTAAAGGGATCAAGGGGTATGGAGGGAAAGCAGGAAAGGGGTACTGAGGGAATGATCAGCCATAATCTTGTTGAATGGTGGTGCAGGCTTGAAGGGCCAAATGACCTATTCCTGCACATATTTTCGATGTTTCTATGTTTCTATGTAACTCTCGCCGCTCCTTCGCCCCTCCTGCTGTGCCCGCCCGCACTGCAATCAGCAACCTGGCTTCGTAGCCGTCGCCCTCCTGCAGCAGCACGCGTTGCTCCCTGCAGTGGTATACTGCTGCATGCTGCTCCCTCCAATGGCCCCAGCCTGCTGATGGACTTGCAGGCCGGGACCGCGTCAATTTCCGTGCCGGGCCGCCGCACAAACACACACACACACAAACACACACATAGAAACACACGCACACGCAGAAACACACACAGACACACACACACACAGAAACACACACACACACAGAAACACACACACACAGAAACACACACACACACACAGAAACACACACACACAGAAACACACACACACAGAAACACACACACACACACATAGAAACACATGCACACACAGAAACACACACAGAAACACACACACACAGACACACACACACAGAAACACACACACAGAAGCACACACACACAGAAACACATGCACACACAGAAACACACACACACACAGAAACACACAATCACAGAAACACACACACAGAAACGCACAATCACAGAAACACACACACACAGAAACACACACACACAGAAGCACACACACACAGAAGCACACACACAAAAAAACACACACACACAGAAACACACACACACAGAAACACACACACACACACACAAACACACACAAACACACACACACACACACAAACACACACACACTGAAGCACACACACAAAAACACACACACAGAAACACACACACACACAGAAATACACACACACAGAAACACACACACAAGAAACACACACACAAACACAGAAGCACACACACAATGAAACACACACACACACACAAACAAATACACACACACAGAAACACACAGACACACAAACACAGTAACACACACACACAGAAACACACACACACAGAAGCACACACACACAGAAGCACACACACACAGAAGCACACACACACAGAAGCACACACACAAAAAAATATACACACAGACACAGAAGCACACACACACAGAAGCACACACACAAAAAAACATACACACAGACACAGAAACACACACACACAGAAACACACACACACACACACACATACACAGAAACACACACACAGAAACACACACACACACAGAAACACACACACACACACACGAACACACACAAACACACACAAACACACACACACACACAAACACACACACACAGAAGCACACACACAAAAACACACACACACAGAAACACACACACACACAGAAACACACACACAGAAACACACAAGAAACACACACACAAACACAGAAGCACACACACAATGAAACGCACACACACAAACACACACACACAAAGAAACACACACACACACACACACACAAACACACACACACAAATACGCACACACAGAAACACACAGACACACAAACACAGTAACACACACACACACAGAAACACGCACACACACAGAAACACACAATCACAGAAACACACACACACAGAAGCACACACACAAAAAACACACACACAGACACGGAAACACACACACAGAAACACACACACACACAGAAACACACACACATAGAAACACACACACACAAAGAAACACACACACACAGAAGCACACACACACACAGAAACACACACACACAGAAACACACACACACAGAAACACAGAAACACACACACACAAAGAAACACACACACACAGAAGCACACACACACAGAAGCACACACACAGAAGCACACAATCACAGAAACACACAATCACAGAAACACACGCACACACAGTAACACACACAGACACACACACACACAGAAACACACACACACACAGAAACACACACACACACAGAAACACACAATCACAGAAACACACACACACAGAAACACACACACACAGAAGCACACACACAAAAAAACACACACACAGAAACACACACACACAGAAACACACACACACAGAAGCACACATACACAAAAACACACACACACACACAGAAACACACACACACAGAAACACACACACAGAAACACACACACAGACACACACACATAGAAGCACACACACAGAAACACATGCACACACAGAAACACACACAGAAACACACACACACAGACACACACACACAGAAACACACATACAGACACACACACACAGAAACACACAGAAACACACAATCACAGAAACACACACACAGAAACACACAGAAACGCACAATCACAGAAACACACACACACAGAAGCACACACACACAGAAGCACACACACAAAAAACACACACACACAGAAACACACACACACAGAAACACAAACACACACACAGAAACACACACACAGAGAAACACACACACAAACAGAAACACACACACACACACACACACAAACACACACAAACACACACACACACACAAACACACACACACAGAAGCACACACACAAAAACACACACACACACAGAAACACACACACACACAGAAACACACACACACACAGAAACACACACACACAGAAACACACACACAAGAAACACACACACAAACACAGAAGCACACACACAATGAAACACACACACACACACAAACAAATACACACACACAGAAACACACACACAGTAACACACACACACAGAAACACACACACACAGAAACACACACACTGTGTGTGTGTGTGTTGTTTGTGTGGGCAGTAGGGAGGGATTATTAAAATCTCTGGGCGGCCATTGAGCAACGTTCCGCACTGAATATTCAAGTCCTCAAGTGGTGCCTGCTTACGGTTAGAGGATGCTTTAAATTATTGTGTGTTTCTGTGTGTGTCTGTGTGTGTTGCTGTGTGTGCGTTTTTCCGTGTGCGTGTGTGTATGTTTCTGTGTGTGTGAGTTTCTGTGTGTGTGTGTGTATTTGTGTATGTGTGTTGCTGTAGGTGTGTGTGTTTCTGTGTGTGTGTGCTTCTATGTGTTTGCGTTTCTGTGTGTTTCCTTGTGTGTGTGTGTGCTTCTGTTTGTGTGTGTGTGTGTGCATGTTTCTGTGTTTGTGTTTTTGTGTGTGTGTTTCTGTTTGTGTGTTTGTGTGTTTGATTGTGTGTGTGTGTTTCTGTGTGTGTGTTTCCTTGTGTGTGTTTCATTGTCTGTGTGCTTCTGTGTGTGTTTCTGTGTGTGTGTTTCCTTGTGTGTGTTTCATTGTCTGTGTGCTTCTGTGTGTGTGTCTGTGTGTGTATGTGTGTGTTTCTGTGTGTGTGTTTCTGTGTGTGTGTTTCATTGTGTGTGTGTGTGTTTCTGTTTGTGTGTGTGTTTCTGTGTGTGTGTGTCTGTTTGTGTGTGTGTTTCTGTGTATGTGTTTTTGTGTGTGTGTTTCTGTTTGTGTGTTTCTGTTTGTGTGTTTCTGTGTTTGTGTGTTTCATTGTGTGTGTGTTTCTGTTTGTGTGTGTGTTTCTGTGTGTGTGTGTTTCTGTGTGTTTGTGTGTGTTTGTGTTTCTGTGTGTGTGTGTGTTTGTGTCTGTGTGTATGTTTTGTGTGTGTGTTTCTGTGTGTGTTTCATTGTGTGTGTGTGCTTCTGTGTGTGTGTCTGTGTGTTTGTGTGTTTCTGTGTGTGTGTTTCTGTGGGTGTGTGTTCCATTGTGTGTGTGCTTCTGTTTGTGTGTCTGTGTGTGTGTGTTTCTGTGTGTGTGTGTGTTTCTGTGTGTGTATGTTTGTGTGTATGTGTGTTTTTGTGTGTCTGTGTGTGTGTGTGTTGCTGAGTGTGTGTGTTTCTCTGTGTGTGTGGGTTTCTGTGTATGGGTTTCTGTGTGTGTGTGCTTTTGTGTGTGTGTGTTTCTGTGTATGTGTGTGTGTTTCTGTGTGTGTGTGTTTTTGTGTGTCTGTTTGTATTTCTTTGTGTGTGTGGTTCGGTGTGTGTGTGTTTCTGTCTGTGTGTTTCTGTGTGTGTGTGTGTTTCTGTGTGTGTGTGTTCCTGTGTGTGTATTTCTGTGTGTGTGTGTGTGTTTCTGTGTGTGTATTTCTGTGTGTGTGTGTGTATTTCTGTGTGTGTATTTCTGTATCTGTGTGTGTATTTCTGTGTGTGTGTGTGTTTCCAGATATAAAGGCCATTAATGGATTGCGGGAGAGAAATTTAACTTGTGCGCGTTTCCAACACAAAATGGCCAGCACTATTTGAACACGTGCCCAAAAATGTCGGCCTTAGACCTAATCGAAATCTGATTGAAATCCATGAGCCGCAGATGGCAATCGAGCGACTCGATGCAGTTCTCCCAATGTGAGGCCTTAGGAATCTTGACCAACTCTAACATCGAGGTAAGTTTTTGTAGTGATTATAAAGTAACCGTAAACCAAGTTCCGGAGGGTAATCTACCCAATACATTGCCAAATATAGGACAAATTGTGTCTGATAATGGGCCACAATTTTGTTCAGAGGAATTTGCACAGTTCATGAGCAGGAAAGGTGTGAAACATACCAATGTTCCACCATACCATCCTGCTTCAAATGGTGCAGCAGAGCCCATAGTACAAATTGTAAAACGTGCTGTCATTAAGCAAATGTTGGATCCAAATCCTGACATCTGACATCTGAGGAGAAACTTCACGAACAAACTTGATTGAACTCAGAAATGATAATGAGGAAAGGATAACATTTTTTTAAATGCTATGAGGTATGGATAATGTAAGCAGATATTAAACGATAATCACAGAACGAGAGGCTACAGAATAAGCAAGCTTCAAAGAAGACTACACATAGATTTGAGTCCTAAAGAGCTTAATGCTATTTTGATTAACTCTTAAATGGAGCTAGATCAATATCTTAACAGGATTAAAAGATAAACATTGGTATAGTCAAGAAAAAGAGATTCAATGTTTTCGGATGGGATGTTAAACCGAGGCCCAGTCTGCTCTCTCAGGTGGGAGTAAAAGAGCCCATGGCACTACTTCGAAGAAGAGCAGGGGAGTTATGCCCAATGTCCTGGCCAATATTTATCCCTCAATCAACACTAAAACCGATTATATGCTCATCATCACATTGCTGCTTCTGGAACAGCACATGCTGGAGCAGGAGAGCAATGGCAGTGAAGCGGGATGTCACCACGATCCAGGTCAGTGATTGGAGCGTGGGCAGGTACAGCAGGAGCGGTGAGGTTGGGGCGAAGGAGCGGCGAGAGATTGTAGAGGGATGTGATCGGGGCCCAGGAGAGGCGCGAGTTCGGGGCCCAGAAGAGGCGAGGGCCCAGGGGCAGCACAGGCCAGCCCACACTGCGATACGTGTGCGCACTAGGTCCGTGCAGCAGAGCTGGTCTCCAGTCATCTTGGTTAATCCTTGCCACTGGACCAAGACCTAGCTCTGTCAAACCCGTGTGGTGACTGGTGTGCAACGGCCACCACACGTTAAAAATTAAATCCACGCACAGGTATCTTCCACCCTTCAAGATTTATTTCGGGACCTGGAATTTTAGGTCCTTCATTGAAACACATGTGAACTTTTTGACGTGGAAGCAAGTCATCCTCGATTCAAGTGACTGCCTATGATGATGACAAAGTAGAAAATGTTCTGATTACTTATCGTAAAACTCCTCATACAACTACTGGTAGAACAACAGCAGGGTTTTTTCTCAAACGACAGCCATGAACCCAATTCTCATTGTTAAAGCCAAACTTACCACAGTCAGTAGAAGAGAAACAATTAAGACAGAAAGAGAATCATGATAGAGGTAGAGTAAGAGAGGGAAGTGTGAAATTGAATCAGAAGTTAGAGTGAAGAACCATTATATAAATGATTAATGTGGTTACCAGGAAGAGTAGTGAAGATATGCGGTCCTCGCACATATTTGGTTCAAGATGTTTGATCATGGACAGAACACAAGAACATAACATAAGAACATAAGAATTAGGAACAGGAGTAGGCCATCTAGCCCCTCGAGCCTGCTCCGCCATTCAACAAGATCATGGCTGATCTGGCCGTGGACTCAGCTCCACTTACCCGCCCTCTCTCCGTACAGGTTAGGTTTGTTCACACTGATCATATTTTACTTAGAGATGTGGAAAGAGTTGAAAGTTGGAATGATTCGATTATTCCTGATGAGTCAAATAATCTTGTTACAAGTAGAGTACCAGTTGCAAATCCTACATCAGATGTACTAGAAACAAATCCAAGAGAATGTCAGAATTTAAGTCTGAGTCCGAGTCAGGCAGACAAACTATCTGAAGTTGTAGAGAGTCCAAGTGTAGTTCAAGGGTTTCCCTTGGAGAAAAACTCGCCACAGGCTCAGCCTAGAATGAGTCTAATTCCTAAAACAAGTTTGGAAAGTTATGTTCGAGAGTGAAGGTATCCTCTTCGAAACAGAAAACCAGTGGTTAAGTTTGATTTGTAAATATGGAAACATAAGTTCATCTTTTGTTGTGTATAACCATGCAAGTTATGTATGATGATTATTTTGTTATGATTACTTCTTCAATAAGGAGGGAAAGGTGTAATATAGCTCCCCCGATTGGACTACTGCTCCACCTAGTGCAACTACTAATGTAAATAATAAAGGGTCATGTGGAAAAGTCATATGATGACAGTTAAGAACCATTTTGTAGAGTGTGTTTGTTAGTGATGTCGTAAGAATGTATCCAAGCCAAATCAGACTGGGGAAATGTCAGGCCATCAGGAGCATTTCCTGAATATACACACAAGGTAATCCCTATTCTTCACCACCCAAATCAGCTCCAGGAAGATAAATTAGACCAACGCAGGAAATAATATAAACCAACAATGGGAACCTGTCTAAAGTGCAGACTAAGGACACCAGACTTGGAAATCCAGGATCACTGGTTCATGCAGGCAAGACATTTGATTCCAAAACTCAAGAAAACTTCCAGGACTAAGACTGAAAAAAATTGTTTAAGCCTCGAACATTGTTTCCAATGTATGCATAAGCTGTGATGACAAACTTAATGCTCTCTTCAATCAGCACAATGCAATCAAGGTGTACTATGGCAGGTCTAGAATGGCTTCACAAAATAGGCTTTTGTACAGAAACTCTGGAAATACTCCCTATTTTTGAGCAAAAACCACATTCATGCAAATACTTTCTATTAAGTGTTTTTTTTTATTGTTTCATCTGTTGTCCTTGTCACAATAATTACCTGTTAATGATGTGTCTGCATTCCTTGATTTTGAAAATCCTGCTGTTATATTAAGATGCTGATGGGATGTAAGCAGAAATCACTTTCAAAGTATCACTGTGATTTTCCAAGGTTAAAAAAAAAATTCAGAACAAATTCTAAATGAATATCTGGTGGCAACTCTCGCTGAGCCATTGGTGACCTTCAGACTGAAGTATCATTCCCAACATGATTATGGCTATAACGCTCCATTAATGCTAAATAAAAATCTCTGTACCAGCAAATAATACACCTCCTGATGGTTAAAAGACTGTGAAGAAAACAATAAAGTTTATGGTGAGATTTCTCTCCACCATCGCACAATTTCTCTCAATCTTTCCTGAAGTCACTCATTTTGGTTTAGTTGGCAGCACTTTTTCTTGGAGTTCAAGCCCATTCCAGGACGTGAAAGAAAACACTCCGCTAACACGCTAGTATAACACTGAGGTGTGCTGCTTTTGTCCACTGTGCTGTACTTTGGAAGACAAACTAAAGACTGATCTGATACAAAAGCAAAATACTGCGGCTGCTGAAATCTGAAATAAAAACAGAAAGTGCTGGAAATCTCAGTAGGCCGTTGACCTGAAACGTTAACTCTGTTTCTCTCTACGGACGCTGCCTGGCCCGGCTGAGATTTCCAGCGTTTTCGGTTTTAATTTCACTGTGTGTTCCAGTGTTTCTGGTGAATGCTAAAGATTCCGTGGCTTTTTTTTTGAAGACAATCAAGGTTTTTTTGCGGGGTCCTGGCCAACATTCCTCTCTCAACCAAACACCACCACCAAAAAACAGATCAATTGCACAATCATCTGACTTTTCTGTGTGGGATTGTGCTATATGCATAAAATGGCTGCTTTTGTCTGCCTATGTAACCACAGTCACTGAATTTCATGGTCATTAATTGCATGAAAAAAACTTTGCGACGTTAAAGGGAGATATAAGGTATCGGCTTGGAAATCCCAGCCTCCCGGGTCTGTACTGAGTGTCTACAGACCCGGGGAGGCATCGCAAAAGCCGGTTTTCAGCACACAATGCGCATGCGATAAAAACCGGCATTTCCGTCGGTCAAACTGGAGCTTGACAGATCATCCATCTCTCAGGAGCGAGGACATTTGCAAGGACAGGATTGCGCTATTCACCCATATCTTGCCCAGCAAATGTCCTGAAAACTCTTGCGCCTGATAAAAGCAGGTGCATAGCCTACTGTTACAGGCGTAAGAGTTTAAAAACACACTTAAAACATACAAAAATATAATAAAATTAAAGTTAAAAAATACATTTTATTTTTAAAAACCCTGCCCACTACGTTCAATTAATTTTAAACCATAATTTTAAAAAGTTTTTATAAACTCAGAAAAAAACATTTTCGCTAAGATATTTACTAACTTTAATTTTAATTAATTTTAATTATGTGAGGTGTGTTTTTTATTTTTTATTTGGTGTTATTGTGTTTGTTTTTTTCTCAATTGATAGCAATGAGAACTCGAAGATACAGAGTTTCCCATTGTTATTAATTGAGAATACTTTACCTGATTGGTTGAGCAGTCACACGTGACTGCAGCTACTGCATGGAAACCTGGAGGACGGGAGTGCACTTTGCAGTGCGGGAAGAGAAGGCCTCCCCAACGGAATCCCACGCTCCCCCCCGGACCACCAGGTACTTGGGTAGAATTTTTCAGGTTGGAGGCATCTGCCCGCGGGACACCTCCGGCCGCAATTTCTGAGCCATTATATCAAAGTTTTAATCTTACTAGGGTATGGTTCCACAGGTACTGTAAACAGACCAATGTTCGCAACCTATTTGTATCTGGGAAGGTGTTAGCTGACCATTAGACATTCACATCAGGTCTAGTTTTGCACAGTATTCTATCATGATTTTCGTGGCAAAATAGATGTCCTCCAGGATAATCATTTTTGATTTTAGTAGTCTGCAACAATGTGGTTAACTACATTAGGATTAATTTAGCACCATCAAGCTATTACTTCAACCATGGCAGTGGGTCAAAGGGCTACTGACTCAAGCTGGTGAAAGAAATGGATGAGGAATAGCAAGAGCTTTATCTCCAAGCTCGTGGACAGTATAGGATAGCGGAGACAAGAATCATTTAAGGGAGTGTCAGATATTGTGTTTGGGGCACAGTTGATTTTTCTAGATGGAAGCAGAATGTCTTTCCTCACTCCGATTTATCTTGTGATTAGTTGCTTTCAACCACTGGTCTAATAGTATAAGTACGAACAGCAGTTCTTTAGGGAATGTGGATAAATGAGGTTATATTTTCTATAAAAAGTTATTCGACCACTTCAAAAATGAACATAAATTAATTAATCACACACAATTAATTGGGAATTGTATTTTCCTTTGAGCATTTATCCAGACAAAGGATTTACTGCGGGGAAATTGGAATTCTTTCCAATTACAGACACCTTTTGCCATTATCAAGCACTCCTCGGTCAGAAACTCCCTCAACTCTGTACTAACAATGTACCTTAGATCCAAACTCAAATGTGATTTTTCTCACAGAAGACATAGAAACATAGAAAATAGATGCAGGAGTAGGCCATTCGGCCCTTCGAGCCTGCACCGCCATTCAATGAGTTCATGGCTGAACATCAATGAGTTCATGGCTGAACATCCTTCTGGCTTCTGACACCACACCTCAGGAAGATATATTAGCCCTGGAGGGGAGCAATTCAGATTCACAAGAATGATACTGGAGCAAAAAGGGTTAAATTATGAGGACAGATTGCATAGGCTAGGCTTGTATGTGCTTCATATAGGAGATCAAGGGGTGATTTCATTGAGCTGCTTAAGATTAGATATGGTTACACATCTTATACGGCACAGAAACAGGCCATTCAGCCCAACCAGTCCATGCCGGCGTTTATGCTCCACTCAAGTCTCCTCCTGTCTTTCCTCATCTAAATCTATCATTATAACACTCTATTCCTTTCTCCCTCATATGTTTGTTTACCCTTCCCTTAAATGCATCGATACGATTTGCTTCAACCAATCCCTGTGGTAGCGTATTCCACATTCTCACCATTCCTTGGGCAAAGAAGTTTCTTCAGAATTCCCTATTGGATTTCTTGGTGACTATTTCATATTGATGGCCTCTAGTTTTGCTCTTCCCCACAAGTGGAAACATTCTCTCTGTATCTACTCTATCAAAACCTTTCATAATTTTAAAGAACTCTATTAGGTCACCTCTCAGCCTCCTTTTTTCAAGAGAAAAGAGACCCAGTCTGTTCATCCTTTCCTGATATTTATACCCTTGCGTTTCTGGTATCATCCTTGTAAATCTTCTCTGCACCCTCTCCAGTGCCTCTATATCCTTTTGATAATATGGCGACCAGAACTGTACGCAGTACTCCAAGTGTGGTCGAACCAAGGTTTGATACAGGTTGAGCGATTATAATCAGGGATGCTCAAGAGGGCAGAATTAGAGGAGCGCAGACATCTCGGGGGGTTGTGGGGCTGGAGAAGATTACAGAGATAGTGAGGGGCGAGGGCCATGGAGGGATTTGAAAATAAGGATCAATTCTATCCCTCTAGAAATAAACCCTGGTGCTTGGTTTTCTTTTTTATGGCCTTGCTAACCTGTGTCACAACCTTTAGTGATTTGTATATTTGTACTCCGAGATCCTTTTGTTCCTCTACCCCACCCAGACTCACACTCTCCAAGTAATAAGTGACCTCCCTATTCTTCCAACCAAAATGTAATACGAAGATGATTAAAGGATTTGATAGGGTAGATAGAGAGAAGCTATTTCCTCTGGTGGGTGAGTTCAGAACAAGAGGGTATAACAGAATGCTGAAAAATATATTGATCCAACTGTTAGTTTATTATAAGTTACTTGTAGATGACTCACTATTTGAGCACAAGTCCAGAAGTGATATTCTTATCTTTAAGGAATAAATGTGCCCTGCGGAAAAAACTGTACGTTTATATAAGCCTCTGTCCCTCAGTTGCCAAACATTACAACCGAATTACAATTACATTACATTTCTCATCCTTGTTTTCAAATCCCTCCATGGCCTCGCCCCTCACTATCTCTGAAATCTCCTCCACCCCACAACCCCCCCGAGATGTCTGCGCTCCTATAATTCTGCCCTCTTGAGCATCTCTGATTATAATCGCTCAACCATTGGTGGCTGTGCCTTCTGTTGCCTAGACCCCAAGCTCTGGAACTCCCTGCCTAAACCTCTCCATTTCTCTAACTCTCTTTCCAGCTTCAAGACGCTGCTTATAACCTATCTCTTTGACCAACCTGCACTAATTTCTACTTACGCAGCTCGCTGTCAAATTTTTATTGCATAATGCTCCTGTGAAGCGCCTTGGGACGTTTCACTACATTAAAGGTGCTATATAAATACAGGTTGTTGTTGAATTCTAATGTATCACATAGAAAACAGTCAAGATATTGGCAACCTAAACTAAGCACTTCCGACAGGAGCTTATACAGATCAGGATGGCTACTGGGGATCGAGTGAATTATCAAATGTCCCAATCTGAATCCTATGCAAAGGAGACACTTTGTAAGTTCAGATCAACTTGATGGCTACATTTTTAAGCCAATGGGGCTGTAATGTGCTCACCATTTACAATAATGGGTATAAACAAAAAACAATTCAATAATAATACTTAGAAGTGCTGCAAAAAAATTAAAATGAACACTTTTATTGGACACCTACGTATTGCAGACGAAGGTGAAATAGTACATGTAATGTCTTATAAGAAGGGAGTGTCGTCTGAAAATCAGATCTAACAGATGGTCTCCTGGCTGAAGGCAAGCCTATGCTATGAAACATAGCAATTGCAAGAAACGTGACTGGAAATGAAATGAAACACATTTTACGAGGGCTCTAGAAGCCATCACAGTCGAGTTCTTCAATTGCTAAATGTTTTACATGTAGGGATGAGGATGTAAGCATGATTTGCAAAATGACCAGCCCTTTTACAGCCTGCAAGGTCAGGAAAGCGAACACACTTGAAATCCAAGATCTCACAAGTAGACGCTGCAATACACCATGTATGCGTTCATTATCAGAGCTTCATGTTGCAGGAGATCACAGGCATATTGCCTATTCTAGTATGAAAGTGATTATTAGTACATATCACATACAGAAACTGGCCACTCGTCCCTAGCAGTCCATGCCGGCGTTTATGCTCTACTCACACTTCCTCCCATTCTTCTTCATCTAACCCCAACAGCATAACCCTCTATCCCTTCTCCCTCAGACAGGAAGCAAACAGTAGGAATAAACGGGTACTTTTCAGAATGGCAGGCAGTGAATAGTGGGGTACCGCAAGGTTCGGTGCTGGGCCCCCAGCTATTTATAATATACATTAATGATTTGGATGAAGGAATTGAATGTAATATCTCCAAGTTTGTAGATGACACTAAGCTGGGTGGTGGTGTGAGCTGTGAGGAGGATGCTAAGAGGCTGCAGGGTAACTTGGACAGGTTAGGTGAGTGGGCAAATGCATGGTAGATGCAATATAATGTGGATAAATGTGAGGTTATCTACTTTGCTGGCAAAAACAGGGAGGCAGAATATTATCTGAATGGTGACAGATTAGGAAAAGGGGAGGTGCAACGAGACCTGGCTGTCATGGAACATCAGTCATTGAAAGTTGGCATGCAGGTACAGCAGGCGGTGAAGAAAGCAAATGGCATGTTGGCCTTCATAGCGAGAGGATTTGAGTACAGGAGCAGGGAGGTCTTGCTACAGTTGTACAGAGCCTTGGTGAGGCCACACCTTGAATATTGTGTACAGTTTTGGTCTCCTAATCTGAGGAAGGACATTCTTGCTATTGAAGGAGTGCAGCGAAGGTTCACCAGACTGATTCCCGGAATGGCAGGACTGACGTATGAAGAAAGACTGGATCGACTAGGCTTATATTCACTGGAATTTAGAAAAATAAGAGGGGATCTCATAGAAACATATAAAATTCTGATGTGATTGGACAGGTTAGATGCAGGAAGAATGTTCCCGATGTTGGGGAAGTCCAGAACCAGGGGTCATAGTGTAAGGATAGGGGGTAAGCCATTTAGGACTGAGATGAGGAGAAACTTCTTCACTCAGAGAATTGTGAACCTGTGGAATTCTCTACCACAGAAAGGTGTTGAGGCCAGTTTGTTAGATATATTCAAGAGGGAGTTAGATGTGGCCCTTACGGCTAAAGGGATCAAGGGGTATGGAGAAAAAGCAGGAATGGGGTACTGAAGTTGCATGATCAGCCATGATCATATTGAATGGTGGTGCAGGCTCGAAGGGCCGCATCGCCTACTCCTGCACCTATTTTCTACGTTTCTATGTTTCTATGCTTATCTAGCTTCCCCTTAAATGCATTGATACTATTTGCCTCAACCACTCCCTGTTGGAGCGAGTTCCACATTCTCACCACTCTCTGGGTAAAGGAGCTCCTTCTGAATTCTCTATTTGATTTCTTGATGGCCTCTAGTTATGCTCTTCCCCACAAGTGGAAACATTCTCTCTGTATCCACTCTATCAAAATCTTCCATCATTTTAAAGACCTCTATTAGGTCACTCCTTAGCCTTTTTTCAAGAGAAAAGAGACCCAGCCTGTTCATCCTTTGATGGGTGAATTGCCCAATGAGGAGAGGTTGAGCAGACTGGGCCTATATTCTCTAGAGTTTAGAAGATTGAGAGGTGATCTAATTGAAACATACAACATTCTTACAGGGCTTGACAGGGTAGGTGCAGGGAGGATGTTTCCCCTGGCTGGGGACTCTAGTACCAGGGGTCACAGTCTCAGAATAATTTAGGACTGAGAGGAGGAGAAATTTCTTCACTTAGCAGATGGTGAATCTGTGGAATTCTCTACCGCAGAGGGCTGTGGAGGCTCAGTCATTGAGTATATTCAAGACAGAGATCAATAGATTTTTGAATATTCAGGGAATCAAGGGATATGGGGATAGTGCAGGAAAGTGGATTTGAGGTAGAAGATCAGCCATAATCTTACTGAATGGTGGAGCAGGCTAAAGGGTACAAATGGCCTACTCCTGCTCCTGATTCTTATGTTATTATGTTCTGATGATAGGTATAACCTTGCAGCTCTGGTATCCACCTTTTAAATATTTTTTGCACCCTCGATATCCTTTTTATAATATGGCGACCAGCATTCTACACAGTACTCCATTCTAACCAAGGTTCGATACAAAATGTTATCCAATTTCTTTTCTATATCAAATCTAGTCGTTAATTGTTACCACAAACCCACGCATATTGATTGAGCTATGTTTGAAGTTTCATACAAGTTCATGTTGTTCCATATTGCTGGTGATGACTGTGTGTGTTCACAGATTTGACATACATTACTGTTTATCCAAGGATACAGTACCGTGTTATTGCATTTGAAAGGGTGCACAGAAATGAAAGCAATCATTCCTTGTGATCTTTTATGTTGAAATCTCTCTTGGCAATTGTGTTTTCTTTACAATGTGCAAAGGCATCTGTGCAGATCCTCCAGGTGCCCAGGGTGTTCTTCGATGTAATGGAATTAGACAGGGTGTGTAAGCACGCAGTTGGTCCCAAGTCAAAGTAAGACAGGCCATATGGTGCAGTGGTGCCTCTCTGACTACTGTTGTGTGGAGAACTATAGATATATTCCGACACTTGGTGTATGAACACCGGCTGTTCGATCTGGTGAACTGTTCCCACATGGCCATGCCAACTCATCTTCTTCTCGGAAGTTCGATGAACTTAAAAGCACAAGAAATAATATAAAAGCAAATTATAATTTAAAATTGCAAAGTGCTGCAGTACAGAGAGACCTGGCGGTCCTTGTGCATGAAACACGAAAATTAGTATGCAGGTACAGCAAGTAATCTGGAAGGCAATGGAAGGTAAGGGAGATGGAGTATAAAAGCAGAGAAGTCCTGCTACAACTGTACAGGGTATTGGTGAAGCCACACCTGGAGTACTGCGTGCAGTTTTGGTCTCCGTATTTAAGGAAGAATATACTTGCATTGGAGGCTGTTCAGGGAAGGTTCACTAGGTTGATTCTGGAGATGAGGGGGCTGACTTATGAGGATAGGTTGAGCAGGTTGGGCGTATACATATTGGTGTTCAGAAGAATGAAATGTGATCTTATTGAAACTTGTAAGATAATGGGCCCAAGTTTCCACATGATTTTCGCCTGATTTTTAGGAGCAACTGGTGGAGAACGGACTATCTTAGAAATCGCAATTCCCCACATTTTTTTTCTGCAGTTCTAGTCAGGTAGAACAGTTCTACTTTGGAACAGAATTTTTTCTTCAAAAGGGGGCGTGTCCGGCCACTGACGCCTGATTTCAAAGTTTCCACAGTGAAAACGTACTCCAAACTAAAGTAGAATGGAGCAAGTGAAGATTTTTGTAGAACTGAAAAAACCTGTTCTACACATTAAAAAATCAGGCGCAGGTTACAAATTAGGCGTCCAGAACGAGGTGGGGGGGGAGGGGGGGGAAGGGAAGTCATTAAATTCTACAATAAATCCTTATTTAAACTTCTACAAATATTATACAAATAAATCCAACCTGAATAAACATTTATAAGCAAAGAAAAGATTAAATAAACCATCTTCCTACCTGTGTGAAAGTGCTTCAGCCATCGTTCGTTCCCGCGGGGGGGTGGGGAAGGAAACCGCCATTTGTTGCCGTGGAGGGGAGGGAGGGGAAGGAGACAGCGGTTTGTTGCCGCCGCGGAGGGGAGGGAGGGGGAGGAAACCGCCATTTGTTGCCGTGGAGGGGAGGGAGGGGAAGGAGACAGCGGTTTGTTGCCGCCGCGGAGGGGAGGGAGGGGGAGGAAACCGCCGTTTGTTGCCGTGGAGGGTGGGGAGGGGAAGGAGACAGTGAGAAGGGTAGCCTTAGTGCTGATGCGCTGATGGCAATGTGCTTTTATTAAAAAATGTTCAAAAATTAAACAGCTACAAAGAACTACAAAAATGGCCGAGTGCCAATGTTTCCTTCACACTGCGCGTGTGCGAACGCTCCAACGCGCACGCGCAGCGTTGCCAGCAGGAAAAAAACTAATTTAAATAATGCCCGCCCCCTCCCACTTACAAAATCGGCGCGAGTGTAGGCTCCGCCCCCCTGGGCGCTGCGCCAAACAGACAAGGAGCTGCAAAGCGCTCGAGAATAGCGCGTTTTTTTTCGGGCGCCCAGCTTGGAGGGGCGCCCGTTTTTTATCCTGTGGAAACTTGGGCCCAATGAGGGGGCTCGACAAGGTGCATGCAGAGAGGATATTTCCACTCATCGGGGAAACAAACACTAGGGGACATAGTCTTAGAATAAGGGATCGTCCATTTAAACCTGAGATGAGGAGGAATTTCTTCTCTCAGAGGGTTGTAAATCTATGGAATTCTCTGCCCCAGAGAGCTGTGGAGGCTGGGTCATTGAATATTTTTAAGGCAGAGATAGACAGATTTTTGAGCGATAAGGGTGTAAACGGTTATGGGGAGCGGGAAGGGAAGTGGAGCTGAATCCATGATCAGATCAGCCATGATCTTATTGAATAGTGGAACAGGCTCGAGGGGCCGAATGGCCTGCTCCTGCTCCTATTTCTTATGTTCTTATGATCGTAAATCAAAGGCAAAGCCCTTATTTAGCCTTTGGTCTGCACTTAGGTGCAGGGAAATTCCAATATCTTCGCCCAGTGGGTTTCCTAAGTCTGGGCATTTCTTTGAGCTGCCAGTGCTCCAATGTTGCCACATCATCAGTATGCAGTGGAAACTCCGGTTATGCAGGTAACGTGGTTTCTGTCGGGGAAGTTACGGCAGCAAAGTAAAAGCTATCGACTAAGTTTTCAACAATAAGCAGCAAAATTACCGAAAGAGAGAAAGACTTGCATTTCCATAGCGCCTTTCACAACCTCAGGATGTCCCAAAGCACTGCACAACCAGTGCAGTCACTCTTGTCATGTCGAAAATGTAGCAGCCAATTTGTGCACAGCAAGCTCCCACAAAACACAATGCGATAATGACCTGTTTTTAATGATGTTGAGTGAGGGATAACTATTGGCCAGGACACCGGGGATAACTCCCACTGCCCTTCTTCGAAACAGTGTGCCATGGGATCTTTTACATCCACCTGAGAGAACAGACAGGGTCTTAGTTTAAGGTTTCATCTGAAAGACGGCACCTATAAATGGTGTAGCTCTCCCCCAGCACTGCACTGATTTTTGTGCTCAAGTCTCCGGTGTGGGATTTGAACCCACAACCTTCAGACTCAGAAGTGGGAGTGCTACCCACTGAGCCACAGCTGACACAGCAGTAATAAAGCCATGGAGAAAATAAAACCATCTTTACCGGTCCATAATATGGGAACAATTCAGTGAACAAGTCGAAAAGTGTGGGTTGATCAGGGACAGTCAACACGGATTTGCAAAGGGCAGTCATGCTTGACTAATCCAATTGAACTGTTTGAAGAAATCACAGTGTGTACAAATAAAGAGAATGCGGCAAATGAATATGCAATTTTCAGAGGGTGTTTGATAAGATGCCACATTAAAGAGCTCTTAGATGGTATGAAAAGAAATGTATCTGGCTAGATAGGGAATACAAAGCAACATGTAGGGGTAAATGGATGGTTTGTGGATGATTAGAATGTGGGCAGTCATGCCGCAGGGATTTATGTGTGCCAAGGATCTGTGGTGGGTACGCTTTTGTTTTCCATTTATATAAATGAGTTGGACAACAACATGTATTTATATAGCGCCTTTAACGCAGTGAAACGTCCCAAGGTGCTTCACAGGATTATTATGAGATAAGGACATTTGACACTAAGTAGAAATTAGCGCAGGTGACCAAAAGCTTGGTCAAAGAGGTAGGTTCTAAGGAGCGTCTTGAAGGAGGAAAGAGAGGTCGAGAGGCAGAGAGGTTTAGGCAGGGAGTCCCGGAGCTTGGGGACGAGGTAACAGAAGGCACGGCCAGCAATGGCTGAGACAGTGAGACAAAAGGCAGTGACATCCAAGTTTGCTGATGGTTCCCACGTTAGGGGGCTTAGCAGACTGTGAAAAAGAAGGTCGCAGATTGCTGGAGTGCATCGAGAGATTAACAGAAACAAAAGCAAAAGACAGCGGTTGCTGAAATATAAACCGAAAATGCTGGAAATACTCAGCAGGTTCGGCAGCATCGGTGGAGAGAGAAACAGATTTAACGTTTCAGGTCGATGACCCTTCATCAGAACGGGAAAATGTAAAAATGTGACAGGTTGTAAGCAAGTACAGAGTGGGCCGATAGGTAGCAGATACAGTTTAATGCAGAAAAAAAATGCACAATAATATATTTTGGTAGAATTCTCTGAGATATAGATCTTCAAAGATAGAAGCCCAGGTAGGAAAGAACATAAAAGAGAAATTGGATTTTGAGCTTTATATATAAGAGCATTCAATGTAAAAGTACGGAAGTAATATTGTTGAATTTGCACAAGACATTGGTTAGGCCACAGTTGGGAGTATTGAGCAAATTTCTGGGCATTCCATTACAAAGAGGATAATAAAGGCTTGGAAAGGGTACTGCGAATATTCACTAGAATTACAACAGGAATGAGAAAAAATGGTTCAGTCATGAAAGCTTTTTTCATTGGAAGGGACAAGGTCAAGTAGGGGGATGGAATATGACAAGTTTTCAGAGGGTATACAGTGCAAGATCATTTCTGTTGGTAAGTGAATCAGGAGCAAGGCTAAGGATCCTCGCTAGATAAATTAAAGGAGTCATTTCACAAAGATTTTAGGGCATGGAATCATTTACCACATGTAAAATTTGAGGCAGAAACTATAGCATCGTTTAAAATGAAACTGGATGGGTATCTGAAATGGCAGGACATGAAAGGATATGGAAACAAGATAGAGAACTGGATTAGAGTAAGTAGTGGAAGAACACAGCTGCAGGGGTGCAAATGGCCCTGTATTTGTGCTGTATTTGGTTATGATTCTATATTAACATGCACAACAATAATCCTTGAAATAATTATCTGGGTGCAGTTTCACTATCTAAATAAATATACATATGCTGCTGGATTACAGAAGATACTTATAAGATCGAACTTAAGAAAATCTTTTTGGGGCTGACATGCTTCAATTTACATTGGCCCGAAAATTGCGGTCAGAGGCTTCCTGTGGAATGCCGCCTCCAACCAAAATTTGTTGAATGAAAGTACCTGGTGGTCCCAGAGGAAGTTAGACTTCCAGTCCGAGGCCGAGGTGCAAAGCCCAGCATTTGGGCTCATACATCCCATCAGCGTAAGCGCAACCTGAGATCACGTGGGCCTAGCCCACCAACGATCATGGAATATTCTCATTGATATTAATGGGAGCTCCGTCTGTATGAGGTGCCATTACTCTCAATGTGAATACCCCCCCAAAAAAACACAGAAACACAACACAATAAATAAAAAAGAATAAAATATATTTAAAAGCAATTGAAATTGAATGTTTTAGAAAAAGATTATTTTCTTGAAATTAAAAAAAAAAATGTTTTAACAGGGTTAAAAATAAACTGACCTTAATAGACAGGGTTTTTAATATAAAAATTAGTGCTAAATTTAATTTTTCTATGTTTTAAAACTCTTTCGCTGTTAAAGGTAGGCTATGCGTCTGCTTTTATCAGGCATAAGAGTTTGAAGGACATTTGTGGGCCAGGAGTTGGGCAAATAGTTCAAATGTCTGCCCACGAATGTCCTTTTCCCAGGGATGCGTGTGATCTGTCAAAAAACTATTTGACAGATCACAAATGCCCGTTCCCTCGCCGACGAGACCACAATTTTCGGGCAGTTGTCTTTCTTCACCCGTCATCCCTCCATGGATCAGCAAATCTGCGTTGAAATTACAAATTCAAAAGTCAAATACATTATTCTTTTGAACAATTATTCTAGCAAATATTACATTTATAACAGTGTCAGTATTATGGATGACTTCATCTTCTTCCGTATGGTAGTAGCAAAAAAACAAATTAAATGTCACTATCTAAGTCAGATATCCAAGCTAAAGCTTCCGGTCTAACAACGCGCATGTCTGGTAGGCTGCCTGCGAATTTCAGCTGAGAGAGAAATCGCAAGGAATAAACCCAGGTGCAGAACCACTTTGCAGCATTGCACTGCAATGGAATTATGTAGCAGCATTTGTATGATTGGGGTGCCTTCTGTTATGTGATGTTACATGCTCGATCACAACAAATGTCATCTCAAAGAAGCTCGAACGTCAATAAATTGATCTCTCGGTGAAAGCAGCAAATCAATATTATGGACTTCAGCCATTATGCAAACATTCCCATTGTGAATGCTGAGGATCTAATTTTCATCCACCTTTTACATCATGTCATTTTTTTTTCTGGCCCTGTGGAGACTCTGTTAATCTTCCTGTTCCCTGACTGCTTGAGGAATCCATCCTTTCCCCTCCCCGCTCCTCCCTGCTCTAATTGTTGGGAAAATCCTACCACCTGCCCAGTACCTACCTCTAAAAGAACAAGAGTTAGGAGCAGGAGTAGGCCATTCAGCCCTTTGAGCCTTCTCCACCATTTAATGAGATCATGGCTGATCTTTAAACTCAACTCCACTTTCCTGCACTATCCCCATATCCCTTGATTCCCTTAATATCCAAAAATCTATCGATCTCTGTCTTGAATCTACTCAGACTGAGCCTCCACAGCCCTCTGGGGTAGAGAATTCCAGAGATTCACTAACCTTTGAGTGAAGAAGCTCAGTCCTAAATCCCCTTATTCTGAGACTGTGCCCCTGGTTCTAGAATTCATGCTCGATGGCTTCAATTATGATGGCGATGATGACAGCACCAGCATGCAATGACACATATGACTTTGAAGCAGCACAATATTCCAAACCATTTCGGCAGGGAGCAGGACAGAGGAAAATGAACTCCAAACACAGTTCAGGAGAAGAGTTAGGGGATGCAAGCAAAGACATGGTTAAAAAAAAGAGTTTTGAAGATGCGGACAGCTATAGCAAGGTGCATGGTTTTAGGAAGAGAACTCCAAAGTATAGAACTATGATGGCTGAAAGATCTGCCAACAATGGTGGAAAAAAGGAGCGAGCAGAAGGACTGTAGGCCAGTGTCACAAGAGCATAAGACATCAGCCAGGATATGGAGCTGGCAGAATCTGGTGAGATAGGGAGGGCAGAGTTGTGGAGAGATTTGTAAATGAGAACGAAATTTGGAAATTGATGCATTAACATTAGAATCATAGAAATTTATGGCACAGAAGGAGGCCATTCGGCTCAACGTGTCCATGCCGGCCAAGAAAGAACTATCCAGCCTAATCCCACTTTCCAGCTCTTGGTCTGTAGTCTTGTAGGTTACAACTCTTCAAGTGCATATCCAAATATCTTTCAAATGTGAGGAGGGTTTCTGCCTCTACCACTCTTAGGTAGTTAAGATGGAGGGTTAAGTGAAGGTTAGAGAGGACAGGGCTTATAGATGTACAGGATGTAGTAGGGATAGGATGTGGACAGCAGAATTTTCAACGAATTGAAGTTTGTGGAGATGGAGCACAGGATGATGGTGTTGAGAGTATTAGTGAGGCCAAGCCTGGGGATGATGAAGGGCATAGATGAGTTTCAGCATTGGTAATAGCAAGAGAAGATGGAGTCGGCAAAGTTACCGAGGTTTCGGTGATGGATAGGATACGGACTGCAGCGGTTCAAGAAGGCGGCTCACCACCATCTTCTCAAGGGCAATTAGGACTGGGCAATACATGCTGGCCTTGCCAGCGATGCCCTGATCCCATGAACGAATTATTTTCAAAAAATGACATTTTTCCTCTGGGTCAAACATCAAGATTGTGCACCATCAGATTAAGTCTGAGTAAACAACCAGGCTGGGAGCGCAACCAGGGAGCGTAGCGAAGAGTTTCCAGTGGGAGTGAAACGGGATGGCTTCCGCTTGCTAATGTTAAGTTGCAGTCTGTTCTGATTCATCCATGACTTGATTTCAGAAAGCAGTCAGGCATTAGAGTAACAGTTGTGAAGGCTGGAGCCTGGCGCAGAGGTTAAGCTGAATGTCATCACAATACATATGGAGGTCTATCTACCTCATGGTTATGGATAATGCTGCCAGGAGGCAGCAAGTAGATGGTGAATAGAAAGAGACTGGAAGTTTAGGACATGTACAAAGTGATCCAATGGAGCAGGGATGGGAAACCTATTGGAAGAGAAGTGCAGGCCACTTTGTGACAGGGAGGAGTAGAGTCCTCAGAGGCTGGATCACGGAGGAGAGCCAATGCAGGATGATGCTGTCAGGGCCACAGGGAGGTCAAAGGGGGCAAAGGAGGATGGCACAAGGAATGTCATCACTGGGAAAACTGGACAACAAACCGTAGGTCGGAAATCCTAAAATGAGTATGACCCTCAGTTATTGTGCGAAGGATATTTAGATATTGTACTGTTATAGAACTAGGCTCAATGCTGTTACTCAGAGTGAGGGACTAAGGCTGGAATTTTGCCAGTGCTCAAAGGTTGGGATGGGAGGTGGGTCAGCTGTTAAATTTGAAATGACTGACAGCGGGTGGGACCCCGCTGTCAGCCCGCTGCCACGCTACTTTTCCAGATGTCGGGTCTGTCAACGCTCAACAGTGAGGCATTTTAGATCATTTGCCCTTGTTAAGAGCCTATTAAAAATAATTTTGAGAGGAACTTACCATTTTACCAGGTTGTGCAGGAGATCACGTCAGGTAAGGTGAGTGGGCAAATGCGTGGCAGTTGAAGTATAATGTGGATAAATGTGAGGTTATCCACTTTGGTGGTAAAAACAGAGAGACAGACTATTATCTGAATGGTAACAGATTAGGAAAAGGGGAGGTGCAACGAGACCTGGGTGTCATGGTACATCAGTCATTGAAGGTTGGCATGCAGGTACAGCAGGCGGTTAAGAAAGCAAATGGCATGTTGGCCTTCATAGCGAGGGGATTTGAGTACAGGGGCAGGGAGGTGTTGCTACAGTTGTACAGGGCCTTGGTGAGGCCACACCTGGAGTATTGTGTACAATTTTGGTCTCCTAACTTGAGGAAGGACATTCTTGCTATTGAGAGAGTGCAACGAAGATTCACCAGACTGATTCCCGGGATGGCGGGACTGACATATCAAGAAAGACTGGATCAACTGGGCTTGTATTCACTGGAGTTCAGAAGAGTGAGAGGGGACCTCATAGAAACGTTTAAAATTCTGACGGGCTTGGACAGGTTGGATGCAGGAAGAATGTTCCCAATGTTGGGGAAGTCCAGAACCAGGGGTCACAGTCTAAGGATAAGGGGTAAGCCATTTAGGACCGAGATGAGGAGAAACTTCTTCACCCAGAGAGTGGTGAACCTGTGGAATTCTCTACCACAGAAAGTAGTTGAGGCCAATTCACTAAATCTATTCAAAAGGGAGTTAGATGAAGTCCTTACTACTCGGGGGATCAAGGGGTATGGCGAGAAAGCAGGAAGGGGGTACTGAAGTTTCATGTTCAGCCATGAACTCATTGAATGGCGGTGCAGGCTAGAAGGTGTTTCCAGGTTTCTATGTAAGGATGTCAGGAGTGGTGTGACCATTAATGCATTTCTTTACTTGACAACTGTAATTGTGCTGTAAAAGCTCCCATCTCACAACTGTTCACTTTCCAAGATCCAAAGAGGTAGCTTACTACATTTGGAAGGTACGTTGAGTTTTATGCACAATGCCAAGTTTTAGAGCAATCTCTCTTTCCAGTGTCATCTCATTGGAACAACCTCTCTCACCATTGACAGATCGCTTCTGTCATCTCAGGTTCACCCACCATCTATTATATTAGCATCTGTGCCCATGGTCCTCAGAGTCCCACCAAGATCAGCCCCAACACCAGAAGCACCAGACACACCAGCAGCACCAACAACGCCAACCTCCTCCGCAACCAACTCATGCTGCACAGGACACAGGGCATCAGTACTCGAATACATTGCTGCCCAGGAGACCAGGGATGGTTTCACCATGGCCAGATTTACTTGACTTCATGCTGTACACCCTGGCTGTCATATGATGTATCAGGTTGGCACCACTTCACACCAGAACCATAAAGCATCCCTAAAATGCACAAGCAATTCATTTCACACTCATCATCATTGCGGCGACTATCGTTATGTCTCACCATTCACTGCAACTCACTAACCATTTCCAAAGATGCACACAAATCTGTCCAAGAACGCAAAGTGTTGAAAATACAGATTTCAATGTTTGACAGCAGATTAACAGAAAATGTACATGAACATTGGCTAAAACATCCTAGTGCCTACCCATGTGTGTTGTTAGCTGGTATGATTGGACAAGGATGAGGGTGAATGTGAGGGGCGAATAGTGAGCTAGGGATGTGATAATGTAGATAGAGAGGGATGGGTGGAGGTGCAAGGTAAGTTGATGTGAGTAAGGAAGTGCAGGAGTAGAGTAGGAAAGGCAAAGTGATGGGGATATGATGAGTGGCACAGCACGATGAGGTTGAGTGTGTCTTTGCAGTAACATTTCATGATACAGTGAGATCATTGAAACATTTGCCCCACTGCATCCAGCTCCTCAAGACAACATCCCTGCTTGTGCCCTCCTGTGCAATGTGCAACCAGGCTCGTTGGTCTCCTGGGGAGGTTGCTCCGCCCATTGGAAGGGAAGAGAACCTTCCTGCGTGCTGTGACTCCCTCCTTAGCATTTGGAGGGAGTGATGGGAGAGCCTGGGTGCAACCGTGCATCTCTGTGCAGTGCTTGTCAGTGTTTCAGCACCTCAATGCTGTAGAACACTGACAACACAACTGTCAAAATCAACGTGGGCATGGTCCCTTTAAGGAAACCAACGTGTTATCAAATGACGTCATCGGACCCACTTCCTTCAATTGGCCAGCAAACACGCTGGGCGGGCTTTCCAAATCCAATCAGGGGAAAATTATTTGGCACAACGGGCTGGAGCCAGCAGCGAGGTCTTCACCCGCCAACGACCCCAACTACACCGGACCAGCCGAGGTAGGAGAAATTGCGGCTGTGGTTTACAACGGGAAGGTAGGCATCAGAGGAGCAGGAATTGTTCATTCACCTTGGGAACATGTTGAGAAGTTGATTCTTTCGCTTTTAATAACCAGCAGGCCATGTTACACAAAATTGCCTGCAGTTGAGATCCAATTGCACTCAATTATTTTGTCAGCACCTTCCATTTACGCTTATTTGAGATTAACTCACTTGTGAGCTGAGCATTGATTCGATTCAAACCAAATGATTCCAAAGTACACAAGTTCTGTTTTTGTTGCTCCGTTACAAGTCTGCACATTTTTGAGACATGGCGGCACAGATTTTCCTGGGGACTTGCTCCATTTCAAAGAAAGGCTTGCATTTATATAGCGCCTTTCACGACCACTGGACGTCTCAAAGCACTTTACATGGAAGTACTTTTGGAGTGTAGACACTGTTGTAATGTGAGAAATGTGGCAGCCAGTTTGCACACAGCAATATAATCTGTTTTTTTTGTTATGTTGATTGAGGGATAAATATTGTTCAGGGCCCCGGAGATAACTCCCCTGCTCTTCTTAAAATAGCACCCAGCTGAGAGAGTGGACAGGGCCTCAGTAGCATCTCACCCGAAAGACTGCACCTCCGACAGTGCAATACTCCCTCAGCACGGTGCTGGAGTATCAGCCTAGATTTATATGCTCAAGTCCCTGGAGTAGGACTTGAACCCACAACCTTCATGACTCAGAGGCAAGTGAGCTACCCACTGAGCCACAGCTGACACAGCTGAGCTATCACATCTCCATGTAGGGACCCTTGAATGGCGGCAACAAAAGAGGGACTTATGCCATTAATTGTGCCATTCCGCATTGTTCGGGGACTATTGCATCGCCCCTCTTTTATTCCCATGGAAAACAGTTAGAAAGTATTTATCATACCTCCTACCCCATTGAAATCAACTGCGATTGCAATTTTCCTGCATTTTAGCTAGTTTTCATTCGACTGCCATAGACTGAAAAATAAACGTGCTGGTGGCTTGGCAAAAGACTTTAGGGTGGCTGCAATTGCCCCCATCATTAAGCTCCATTACCACCTTTCAGAAATTGTCCCTGGGTCGGGAACAGCGGTTACGGGTTTCCGCCGCGCCCGTGTTCCCGCCCCATCGGGCACGCGGCGACCCCTTACCACCCCGTTGTAGGGGAGGACGAAAACCCCTCATTTTCCCCAGAAGGAAAAGAGCTGTGGGATCTGTTTGTGCTGCAGCAGGCCAGTGTACTGTAAGGAACAGGGAACCCAGAACCAGATGTGGATTGGAACCAAGACGGTGTGGCCTTGCCAGGGCAGTGATTGAACGGGGGAGGACACCGGAGGGCCAATGGTGGGACAGAGTCAGCCCGAAGCAAGGGACTCCAAGCCAATGGGAGTGCCCTTGCTCGAAAACTCGGGACTGACTCATCACCGACACCGGGCTATTGTCTCCCCCACGTTTACACTATGGAGAGATATTATGCAGATCTTAAGAAGACTAGGGAACGCAAAATAAACCGAGGGCCTACACAATGGCTACAGGAGGCCCACACCCTGCCAACCCAATTAACACCTACTCAACCCTTGATTAGGTTAACATCAGGGATGGCCAGTGGAAAAACCCCGCAAAATCCAACACTGCTGCATTTTTCAAAAATCACAAGCCCACCAATGGGAAGGATTTATTTCAGCACGAAAGTCTGGCTGGATAACTGGATATAAGAAGAGGTTTCTGCCCCGACAAGTGATTCCGTTCTCGTGTTCCAGCAAGCAGTCAGCCTTTCGACACAGAAGGAAGACCAGTGTCCGAAGACACCGAAGACAGAAGAAGTAAACCACCATCCCGAGACGGTATCAGCCCAGCCTCTTTTCGCTAGTGGAGACTGAACCTTTTCCTTTTTCCACAAGGATCTTCCCCTGAGAGCTGGACTCAGGTAGATCCACAACAACAACAAGACGCAACAACCACCAAGTTTCCAAGAAAATCACAACCGAAAAAGTAACTTCAAGATCCTGAAGATAGCAAAAAGAGAACCCTGAAACTGCGTTTTGACCTGGAAAAACTGTAAAGGCTGTGGTGAGGAAAATCTCTGGTCCCCAGAACTCCCAACTCAGTTAGGTCAGGAAACATAGAAACGTAGAAACATAGAAAATAGGTGCAGGAGTAGGCCATTCGGTCCTTCTAGCCTGCACCGCCATTCAATGAGTTCATGGCTGAACATGCAACTTCAGTACCCCATTCTTGCTTTCTCGCCATACCCCTTGGTCCCCCTAGTAGTAAGGACTACATCTAACTCCGTTTTGAATATGCAAGATGGAAGGTTGGACATTGCATTGCTGTTAAACTTGTGTAAAAATTTTCATTGTGTCCGTTTAGTGGGATTTAGGGGGATTGTTTTGTTGGTGTATTTGCTGTTTGTTGAGATACACCTTGTCAAATAAATTGGAAGCTTAAAGTTCCTCTTGGAATCGCCTCGTCTCAGTTCTGTTGTATTACATCTCTTGATCGTGAGTCTTGTGTCAGAACAGTGTCAGGGAAGCCAGGAGCGCCTCGAAAACGTTCAACTGTGTGCCACAGGCTAGGGAAGAAAGGGGTTAGGAGTGTTTGACACTCACAGGTGCCTCACAGACTAGTCATAAGCTGTGGGGACGCACGAGTCTCAAAACCCCCCTTCATAAGCTGTGGACACAGTCTCTCCAGGAGTGCTCTTACAGCACTCAGGGTACCTCACAGGCCAGGCATAAGCTGTGAGGGCAGAAGCCCAGAGACAGACAGCCAAGGCACAACACTCCCCAGAACACCTTACACCGTGAGGGAAATTGACCCGCGGGAGTGAAGCTGCCGCCGCTCGGTGCCCCCGACAGCTTTTTCCAGCGGGACGGAGCCAGTGGCTTGGCGGCGCATCCGGCCTTAAAGGGGAGGGCGCACCACTGTGGCTGACATTTTATTTCAATTGTAGGCTGACTCTGAAGTCGAACCCGACAATGCCGGCCACGGGTCTGAAGGGACCGCTCCCTCCGCGACATCCTGGTCCATTCTGCAGTCACTCCCAGCACCCCCTCCCCTTCCCACGGCATCGTCCCGTGCAAGCGCAGGAGATGCAACACCTGCCCTTTTACCTCCTCCCTTCCCACTGTCCAGGGCCCCAAATGTTCCTTCCAGGTGAAACAGCGATTTACTTGTACAGCTCTCAATTTAGTTTGCTGTATTTGCTGCTCATGATGTGGTCTTCTCTACATTGGGGTGACCAAACGCAGATTGGGTGACCGCTTTGTGGAGCACCTCCGTTTAGTCCATAAGTGTGACCCTGAGCTTCCGGTCACCTGTCACTTTAATTCCCCACTCCATTCCCACTCCGACCTTCCTGTCCTCGGACTCCTACACTGTTTCAATGAAGCTCAACACAAGTTCGAGGAACAGCACCTCATCTTTCGTTTAGCCACTTTACAGCCTTCTGGACTCAACAGCGAGTTCAACAATTTCAGACCATAACCTCTGCCCATATCTGACTCCCTTCCCTGCTCTCTCCCCCCTCCACCGCCTTGGGTGCCAGATCCTCCTGGTGGCTCAGTGGGCATTACTAAAGTGGCTGCAGAGCTCGCAGCGGCCCTCCCCTTTAAGTGATGTGCTCAGCGTATCGCGCTCCAATGGCCCTTCCGCCCCCAAACACCGCCGCTACGAATTAGAGAAGCAAAAGTGGACAATTTCTCTCTATTCTCCGCCCCATGGATTTGGGCCGAGAATATTCCTTTCATTCGAATTATCCGCCCTGTTTGGAGAGGAGGGCAATTTTGACCCCTAAATGTATTAACTTTTGAATGTAAACCTTTGCATTGTCATGTCAATTAAAGTATGTTATTAACAATTAATTTCTTTCAAGCATATTATTTTTTAACTGTTTCATTTTAAGCATTGATTATTGCTTTGAAGTTGATAATTATTTGGAAACAAGGGCAGAAATAGTTGCACAACTATACTGGGCAGCAAATGGTCCCTAGAAGTTGAAAGACTTTTAGATGACGCCCGCCCCAGCTTTTCCTTCATATTTGGTGGCCATGCCTTCTGTTGCCTGGGCACTGAGCTCTGGAACACCCTCCATAAATCTCTCTGCCTCTTTACCTCTCTTTCCTCCTTTCAAGACGCTCCTTAAAACCTACCGGTTTAGCCAAGCTTTTGGTCACCTGCCCAAACTTCGCCTTATGAGGCTCGGTGCAATACTTTGTGTCATGTATCCAGATATGTTTACTGCTTGTACTATTACATATGATGTGCCACCAGAGGGAACTACTATGGGAAACTTGTTAACCAGCTGTATGGTCGCTAAGGTGTGTCACCAGAGGGCACTGCAGTGCGAGACTTGTAGGTTACCTGTACAGGTGGGCCTGGCCTAGTATAAAAGGCAGGCCACCGTGTGAGATCCTCACTCTGGAGTTACATTAACTGGACTAAGGTCACTACAGTTCAAGTGCAATACATTGCCTCGTGGAGTCATTATCAGAGCATCTAAAGACAAAACACTTTTTGTCTCATAAATATTCCTGTGAAGCGTCTTGGGACGTTTTACTCCTTTAAAGATGCTAAATAAATACAAGTTGTTGTATTTCTAATGTATCAGTGTAGGAAACAGCCAAGATATTGCCAACCTAAATGAAGCACTTTGACAGGAGTTTATTCAGAGCAGGATGGCTGCTGGGGATCTAGTGGATTATCAAATGACCGGATCTGAGATTCAAATTTTTTAGATTCAAGATTCAAATAATCTGCATCTGTGTGCAATGCCAGATTGATGGACCTGTTCATCGAATAAAAATTTGCTTCATCCCCTTTGTTCAACGTTGGAAAAGGTCTGCATTTAATTGGAGCGCTCACCTACTGCAGCCCAAGTTTTGGTTTGCCTGCCTCAGTCATCAATTGTGAAGATCAAGATGTTCTGGGAGATCCCTGTTGCTGCCTCTGGCAACTCATCCCTGCTGCCCTACAACGGGGAAACACTTTGCATCGAAAGTGTCATGTCTGCAAACGCTTTGTATTCACTATGTAACTATGTACAATGTACCACCTGAAGGCGCTGCTGTTGAAGGCCCCAGGGGTTACCTGCCCACGTGTGCAGGGGGCATATAAAATGCGGTCAGCCATGCTGCCGCTCACTTTACAGGCATATTAAGTGGACTGAAATCACACAGCTCTTACTCACAGTACAAGGCCTCGTGGAGTTATTCGATGGTAATTGCAGACAAAACAGAAAGCGTTCGTCGATTCGTTGGAACGAAATGGTCCCAACGCTCATGATTCCCAAGCATGTTCCAGTGGCTTTTCGAATTAGAAATGCAGGAAAATAAGGAGCGAGTTATCAATGGGGAGATTGGAATCCTAAAAGGTGAAACTTACGGTGTGTATCGACGATGCAGGAAAATCTGGCCTGATATCAGAGTAAATGTCAGGCATTTACTCAGCTCGGACAGAATGATCTGAGTAGATGCCATTTGAGATGTTGCTGATATAAAGTTAATACAACATTAAGACATAAATGACTAACAGCTGATGATGTGGCATCTCTAACAATGATTGGAAGTCACGATGTACTTAAATGCAATGGATACAGATGCATTACAACTAAATATATTAGTTATTCAGCTTAACATTCCAAATCCTGATTGGACAATCAAGGATACACACTGAACAATCCAGCCATACAGTTCAACTGCATTCCATGGCCAGTAAGTAGCACAAGTTTGAATCCATGGAACCTACAACAGGAAAAAGATCCCGACTACTTTAATTGCAATAAGTTCCATGCAAATGGAAGACAAGACTGTTGTTTATTCAAATGTAAATGTATTTTATTTAAGTTGACAGGTTAACTGAAGCATGTACCCCAAGAGAATGAAAGAAGCTGTGCCAATTTAGCTTTTTTGCTTAAAAGATGCTTTGGTTTTTATCTGTAACTGGTTCTTTTATCTGAATGAGTTCAATTAGATTTTGCCTTTCCATTACTGCGATGATTCGAAATGGAGTCAGCGTTAAATTTCAACAAATTGAAAGAATAGCATTCGCCATTGGTTCATCATCATAGGCAGTCCTTCGAAATCGAGGAAGACTTGTTCCACTCGAAAAGTGAGTTCTCAGGTGACTGAACAGTCCAATATGGGAATTAGCGTCTCTGTCACAGGTGGGACAGATAGTCGTTGGAGGAAAGGGTGAGTGGGACTGGTTGCCGCACGCTCCTTCCGCTGTCTGCGCTTGATTTCTGCATGCTCTCGGCGACGAGACTCGAGGTGCTCAGCGCCCTCCCGGATGCTCTTCCTCCACTTAGGGCGGTCTTTCACCAGGGACTCCCGAGTGTCAGTGGGGATGTTGCATTTTATCAAGGAGGCTTTGAGGGTGTCCTTGAAACGTTTCCTCTGTCCACTTGCTCGCTTGCCATGTAGGAGTTAATGTTGTACTGTACACCAGTTCATGGTTGTTCCAAGTTAGTCTGGTGTTGCATGCCAATTTTTTGAGCAAAGCAACAATATTATGCAATCATATATGGATATGTGAAGAGAAAAAGATTAGTGAAGACAAAAGTAGGTCCCTTGCAGTCAGAATCAGGTGAATTTATAATGGGGAACAAAGATATGGCAGAGCAGTTGAACAAATACTTTGGTTCTGTCTTCACAAAGGAAGACACAAATAACCTTCCGGAAATACTAGGGGACTGAGGTTCTAGTGAGAAGGAGGAACTGAAGGAAATCCTTATCAGGCAGGAAATTGTGTTTCGGAAATTGAAGGGATTGAAGGCCGATAAACCCCCAGGGCCTGATAGGCTGCATCCCAGAGTACTTAAGGAAGTGGCCATAGAAATAGTGGATGCATTGGTGATCATTTTCCAACAGTGTATCGAGTCTGGATCAGTTCCTATGGACTGGAGGGTAGGTAATGTAACACCACTTTTTAAAAAAGGAGGGAGAGAGAAAACGGTTAATTATAGACCAGTTAGCTTGACATCAATACTGAGGAAAATGTTGGTATCAATTATTAAAGATGAAATAGCAGCACATTTGGAAAGCAGTGACAGGATCGGTCGAAGTCAGCATGAATTTATGAAATGGAAATCATGCTTGACAAATCTTCCAGAATTTTTTGAGGATGTAACTAGTAAAGTGGACAAGGGAGAACCAGTGGATGTGGTGTATTTGGACTTTTAAAAGGCTTTTGACAAGGTCCCACACAAGAGATTGGTGTGAAAAATTAAAGCACATGATATTGGGGGTAATGAACTGATGGATAGGGAACTGGTTGGCAGACAGGAAGCAGAGAGTCAGGATAAACGGGTCTTTTTCAGAATGGCAGGCAGTGACTAGTGGGGTGCCGCAGGGCTCAATGCTGGGACCCCAGTTATTTACAATATACATCAATGATTTAGATGAAGGAATTGAGTGTAATATCTCCAAGTTTGCAGATGACACTAAGCTGGGTGGTGGTGTGAGCTGTGAGGAGGATGCTAAGAGACTACAGGGTGACTTGGACAGGTTAGGTGAGTGGGCAAATGCATGGCAGATGCAGTATAAGGTGGATAAATGTGAGGTTATCCACTTTGGTGGCAAAAACACAAAGGCAGAATATTATCTGAATGGCGGCAGATTAGAAAAAGCGGAGGTGCAATGAGACCTGGGTGTCATGGTGCATCAGTCATTGAAAGTTGGCACGCAGGTACAGAGGTACAGCAGGCGGTGAAGGCGGCAAATGGCATGTTGGCCTTCATAGCTAGGGGATTTGAGTATAGGAGCAGGGAGATCTTACTGCAGTTGTACAGGGCCTTGGTGAGGCCTCACCTGGAATATTGTGTTCAGTTTTTGTCTCCTAACCTGAGGAAGGATATTCTTGCTATTGAGGGAGTGCAGCGAAGGTTCAACAGACTAATTCCCGGGATGGCAGGACTGACATATGAAGAGAGACTGGATCATCTTGGCCTTTATACACTGGAGTTTAGAAGGATGAGAGGGGATCTCATAGAAACATTAAAATATTCTGACAGGACTGGACAGGTTAGATGCAGGAAGAATGTTCCCGATGTTGGGAAAGTCCAGAACCAGGGGACACAATCTAAGGATAAGGGGTAAGCCATTTAGGACCGAGATGAGGAGAAACTTATTCACTCAGAGTTGTTAACCTGTGGAATTCTCAACCGCAGAGAGTTGTTGAGGTCAGTTCATTAGATATATTCCAGAGGGAGTTAGTTATGGCCCTTACGGCTAAAGGGATCAAGGGGTATGGAGAGAAAGCAGGAAAGGGGTACTGAGGTGAATGATCAGCCATGATCTTATTGAATGGTAGTACAGGCTCGCAGGGCTGAATGGCCTACTCCTTCACCTACTTTTCTATGTTTCTATATGTTAAGGAACAGAAAATGCTGGAAATACTCAGCAGGTCAGGCAGCGTCTGTGGAGAGAGAAACAGAGTTAATGTTTCAGGTCGATGACCTTTCGCCAGAACTGGAAAATGTTAGCGGTGTACCTGGTTTTAAGCAAATGCAGGGGCAGTGAAAGCCGGGAGGAGAGGAAAGAACAAAATGGAAGGTTTGTGATCGGGTGGAAGGCAGGGGAGATTAAATGAGAAAATGATGGTGTGCGGGGAAAGGAGGTGACATTGGGGCAAGTAAAGAAACAAAAAATGGTTCCAGAGGAGGTTTAAATAGGAATAGCAGAGACGTTACCAGCTGCTGAGAGACCAACTACCAGAGGCCAATTCACTAAATATATTCAAAAAGGAGTTAGATGTAGTCCTTACTACTAGGGGGATCAAGGGGTATGGTGAGAAAGCAGGAATGGGGTACTGAAGTTGCATGTTCAGCCATGAACTCATTGAATGGTGGTGCAGGCTCGAAGGGCCGAATGGCCTACTCCTGCACCTATCTTCTATCTATGTTTCTATGCTGTCCGAAAAAAATGGGGCCAGATATCCGAAATTGTTGAACTCAGTGTTGAGTTCGGAAGGCTGTAAAGTGCCTAACTGAATGACGAGGTGCTCTTCCTTGAGCTTAAATTGAGCTTCATTGAAATAGTGAAGGGTGCAGAGGACAGAAAGGTTCGGACGGGTAGTGGAGCGGAGAATTAAAGTGACAAGCGACCAGATTCTCAGCATCCACTTTTGCACAGCATAAGGAACACAGGTCTGAACATTCAGAAAGGATCCAATCATTTTCTTTTTTCCACACTCTGGCTGAAGTGTAACGTGCTGATCGGGCTGTGAAAGTAATGAGTCTTTAGAAGTTTCTTGTATTGCAGAGTGCACTTCTAAAGTCTAGTGCAGTTTGACATGCTCATTATCCGGCAAGATCTTTCATGCAATTGTTTCGAGCTTGTCTGTGGTTTTCACCAGCAGTGAAAACGTTGCTATTGACATCACTTTGTGATTTTTTTTTCATTGAAACTTTACTTTTGACTGCAACCAATGGAACAAGTCCCCTCATTCATAGACTGTGTGGCACAGTGCATTTAGATTTGAGTGCAGAAGTTACATTTCATTCATGACTCAATAGCTGTCAAAAAACAAACCATCCCCTTACAAAAGGAAGTAAAAGAAATTGAATTTTGACAATCAGAGACCTATCCTTTAGCCTCTAGTGCTTCGCTTTAAAGAACACTCAAAGGGAGGGGATGAATTGTTCCTTGACAGCTGTTGAGTACCTCAACGATAGTCAGATCCCATTCCTTAGGGAACACGAGTCTTTTACAGCATAAATCTACCCTTGAAACGATCTGTTTCATTGTGTTGAAATGATTTGGCAGGACATTCTGCTCGACCCGAGATAGAAACATACATAGATCTCTTAAGTGTTTCCAATTGATTTCCTTTAAATACCTGTTCTGAACTCAGTTCCCCCTACCACTCTCCAAGCTGAGATGACTTTTTTGCTATTCATTCTATGGGATGTGGCATCACTGGCAAGGCCAGCATTTATTGCCCCTATTTGCCCTTGAGAAGATGGTGGTCAGCCACCTTCTTGAACTGCTGCATTTCGTGTGGTGAAGGTTCTTCCTGGTGACTAGCTAGGCCATTTCAGCTAAGAGTCAATCATATTGCTGTGGGTCTTGAGTCACACAAAGGCCAGAGGGTAAGGACGGCAGATTTTCTTCCCTAAAGGGCATTAGTGAACCAAATGGGGTTTTACGACAATTACAGTCGTATCATGGTTATCATTACTGATACTAGCTTTTTAATTCCAGTTATTATTTAATTAACTGAATTTAAATTCCAAAGCTGCTAGGGTGGTCTCCAGATTAGGCCTCTGGATTACTCCAGTAATATAACCACTATGCTACCATTGACTATAATACTTAACAGTGCACGGCCTATATGGGTGCATTCGTGCTAGCGTGATTTGCCCGCGATACGCGGAGGACGGTAAAGCTAACGTGATGAAATAACCTCTGAAGTTGTCCGTGGTCTCCACTTTCCGACTGCTGCGAAACAGACAAATTGGGACACGTTGAACTTGCCTCATTTTCTTGCACGTAATCGTGAGCAGTGCAAACAGCTGATGGAGAGCTCAGGCAATTTGAATCAACTGATGATAGTCTCTCGCTTTCCGACTGCCTCCCATAATGGTTAACAGCACAAACAAGCCGACTGAACCTAGCTGGGTAAGTATAGGGTAAGTGCTTACTGAGCTGCACTAAAAAAAGCACACTTAATAACTTATAAGCAGCAAATTTGTAGTTAACGTCAATGTGAATAGCAAATGGTTAGCGGCATTTACCCAATGTAGGCAGTAGTACAGGTTTAGTGTTAGCCGTGGCTCAGTGGGTAACACACTCGCCTCTGAGTCAGAAGGTTGTGGGTTCAAGTCCCACTCCAGGGACTTGAGCATGAAAAAATCTAGGTGGACACTCCAGTACAGTGCTGAGAGTGCAGTACACTGTTGGAAGTACCATCAGAAATTAAACTGAGGTCTTGTCTACTCTCTCAGGTGGATGTAAAAGATTTTGTGGTACTATTTCAAAAAGGAGCAGGGGGGAGTTGTCCTGGCCAATATTTATCCCTCAATCAACGTAACAAAAAAACCCAGATTATCTGGTCATTATCACGTTGTTGTTTGTGGGAGCTTGCTATGCACAAATTGGCTGCCGCGTTTCCTACAATACAATAGTGACTACACTCCAAAAGTACCTCATTGGCTGTAAAGTGCTTTGAGATGTCCGGTGGTCGTGAAAGGTGCTATATAAATGCAAGTATTTCTTTCTTATTTCTTCCTTTCTTTAGTGTGACTGGTGTAAGTGGTGGACATGAGCCAAATCAGATCCACCACTCTACACGGCTGCATTCATCACTATCCGAGCCACCAGACATGATCCCATTACCTTATTTACTTAAATCCTTCATGTCACTGGGCGCAATGTGAAAAACATCCAAATGTTTTCTATCATCACCCGTTTTGGTATTGTAGATACACAAACCCTTTTAAAATACTTGTATCCGCAGTTATTATTCATCACTACTAATTCTAGTCGGCAATTTTATGTACTTTTAGATAACAAAATGGTTTTATCTTCATATTCATTGCAAGCAGCAAATTTGAACCAGCCATTTATCACAGCGGTAATTCAACCTCAATTCATTGAAGGTTAACGGTGTACTGGAATTAGGTTTCTGTATTTACTTACTCACCATTGGAAAAAATCTAAATTGGCTCACGGAAGTTCATTTTATGCACAATGTATTAACTGAATACAACAAACATTGCCTGCACACAAAGTTTAATGCACAGATCTGTAATCGAATCTAATCCAGGATCAAAACAAGTAAAAATGAATTCAAAACAGATACGACATAGATTGCATTTCCTACATATGACCAGCTAAATGCTAAATTTTTCCTTAGAACTTTGCACAGAAATCCATTCAGTCCAAAATTTTTGTTATGACATTATTCCAAACATACCATCCTATATATATTATAATAATTGGATTTACTGCAAGGTGAAAAGAAGAATAGATGAACAGTTTCTCTCAGACTTATATAGTTCCACATGTTGCTTCCTTGAATACCCAAATACTGCCACCTCAGAATCAAAGGGAGTTTATTGCAAAGAGGTTGGAGTATAAGAGTAAGGAAGCCTTGCTACAATTGTACACGGCCTTGGTGAGACCACACCTGGAGTATTGTGCACAGTTTAGGTCTCCTTATCTAAGGAAGGATATACTTGCCTTGGAGGCGGTACAACAAAGGTTCACTAGATTGAATCCTGGGATGAGAGGGCTGATTTATAAAAAAAAAGACTTGGATTTATATAGCGCCTTTCACAACTACCAGACGTCTCAAAGCGCTTTACAGCCAATGGTATTTTTGGAGTGTAGTCACTGTTGCAATGTAGGAATGATGAGAGATTGTGTAGAATGGGTCTATAATCTCTGGAGTTTAGAAGAATGACAGGTGATCTCATTGAAACATACAAGATTCCGAAGGGGATTGACAGGGCAGATGCTGAGAGGTTGTTTCCCCTGGCTGCAGATCTAGGACTGGAGGCATAGTCCCAGGATATGGGCTCGGCCATTTAAGACCGAGATGAGGAGGAACTTCTTCACAGACGTTTGTGAATCTTTGGAATTCTCTGCCCCAGAGGGCTGTGGATGCTGAGTCTCTGAGTATATTCAAGGCTGAGATCGATAGATTTTTGGACTCGAGGGGGAATCGAGGGATATGGAGATTGAATGGGAAAGAGAAGTTGAAGTCGATGATCAGCCATGATCTTATTGAAGGACGGAGCAGGCTTGAGGGGCCGTATGGCCTACTCCTGCTTCTAAATCTTATGTTTTTTGTTCTTAAAAGGACATTTTTTTTTAAGTGAAATTTCACAATGTACCAAAAACAAAGCAAATGATTGAGAAATTAATCCCTTTGTGGGATTTTATCCCATTTAAAAAAAAAAGAAAGATGGTAGTTGCTAGATAAAGCTTTTATTTGACAACTACGGGCTTAGAAAAGAAGGAATAGGGTCAGTACACATCCAACATTGGGGGTCATTTTAACTCCAAAATTGGGCAGGTTTGGGTGGGGTGGGTGATTACACTTTTAACAGAGGCAAGGCAGGTGAGGGCAACCCATGATCGGAGATCTCTCTAATCCTTCTGATCTCCCCCCACCCCCCCAGAACCTCCCCTCCTGAGGCCACCGATCTCACACACAGTGCCCCCATCCTCCCCCGCAAGCCTCCGATCTCACTCCCAGTCCTGCGATCACACACCACCCGTTTATGTGGTCATCTTTATTTTCCGTTCTTTCCGAATTGTTTTAAATTAAAAAGGGCTTGAAAAGGCATTAGTCTTGGCTCAGTGGTAGTAATCTTACCCCGGAGGCAGAACGCTCATGGGTTGAAGCCCCACTCCAGGACTTTGCAGCTCATAATATTGGACGATTCTCCGGTGCAGTTTTGAGGGAGTGTTGCCCAGTTGGAAGTGCTGTGTTTCAGAGGAGACATTCAACTGAACGTCCTATCTGCCATCTCAGGTGGACAGAAACGATCTCACGGTGCTGTTTGAAGAGCAGGAGAGCTCTTCTGGCGTCCTGGCAAGCAATCACCCCTCAACCAAAATGGTTGGTTAATAAGATTTACATTTATATAGCGACTTTCATGACCACCGGACGTCTCAAAGTGCTTTACAGTCAATGAAGTAATTTTTGGAGTGCAGACACTGTTGTGGGAAACACAACAGCCAAATTGCACACAGCAAGCTCCCAATGACCAGATAATCTGTTTTTGTTATGTTGATTGTGGGATAAATAGTGGCCAGGACACCAGGGATAACTGCCCTGCTCTTCTTCGGATCTTTTACGTCCACCTGAGAGAGTGGACGGGACCTCGGTTTAACATCTCATCCAAAAGAGGGCACGGCCGACAGTGCAGCACTCCCTCAGCACTGCACTGGAATGTCAGCCTAGATTTTTTATATGCTCAAGTCCCTGGAGGTGGATTTGAACCTACAACCTTCTGACTCAAAGGTGAGTGTGCCACCCACTGAGCCACGGCTAACACTAAACAGGAGGCTTGAAATTGCTTTGGAGATATTAGTAGCTGGAAGCTTATGTGTGCGGTATGTTGTTTCCCAGTTCAATGTTTTAACAGCGGTGTTAACCTGATTAAAATAGTGGACAAAGGCATGCCTTATGCGTTGAACATTTCTCTGCTAGATTCATTGTTGGCAGTTTCTAGCCGAATGTGTCGACAAAGCAACGAAAACAATAAAATGAAAACAATACTCCGAGTATGAAGAAATGTAAAATAAGCTGTGGTGGAATGTGCGAGATACTTAGTAAGGATTCACTTAAGAAGAAAATGTTTTGATGCCAGAGTTAGAAATCAGGAGATTTTTTTTTTTTACACATGAGGCCCGAAAACCCCATAAGTTAATACATGGAAACCCCGAAAATCCTTGGATTTTCATCCATAGGTACATCTGGCATATTTATGATCGGCATTTTATTTGTATTAAGATGCACAGCTCTAAAGACATTCAGGAATTAGACTATCTGGCTTCTCCCATGTCCGAAGATTGTTACACCACAGTTCAAGAGTAAAAGCCACCAGTCTATAACCATTGGGTACATCAGGGCACATTTTCGTGCTTAAAAGAAAGACTTACATTTATAGAGTCTTTCATGACCGCAAGACATTCCAAAGCACTTTAAAGCCAACAAAGTACTGTTGGAGTGGATTTTCAGACATAGCAAAGCATGATGGGATACTTGACTATTATGCGGAGCCAATTATCTGCTTTTCCACTAAATGAACTTTGTACCAAGAAACCTATCTGCTGTCCGCTGACATAAACTCTGCAGCAACAAGTGACTCATGGCCAGGTGCAGGCCACTGTTTCATAGATAGCTTTGCAAACAAGCAGAATAACTAACCACAGAAGAAGATAAAGAGGAAGGGCCCCCAAACATGCGCCATGCTATCAGGTTTCACTATGACTAAAGAATTTGTGCAACAATATGATTGGGAGAATGTAATTTTATGCATTTCCATATGGATTGATTGGTTGTATGTAAATGAATTTAAATGATTGTATTCCGCCCTCTGTAAACTGCTTATAAGCCCGCGACACCAGGCACTCGGGGAGAAGGCGTTTCACAGGTCGCGGGATCTCAAACTCTTCTCCCAGAGCTCTGTTAGCAATAATGTTGTCTCTCTTACTTTACCAGAGTCTATGTGAATTTATTTTCACTAACAGTACTTTTGAAGTATCGACACTGTTGCAATGTAGGAAATGCAGCAACCAATTTGCACACAGCAAGCTCCCACAAACAGCAGTGTGATAATAACGAAGCTCCCTGCAGGAGTGGAACTAAACTTCAGAACCAGTGGGAACCTGTTCAACCTTCACCGTCTCAAGACCAGATCCAAGACCCCCCCCAACCTAGGTTGTCGAGTTACAGTACGCGGACGACGCCTGCGTCTGCACACATACAGCGGCTGAACTCCAGGACATAGGCAATGTATTTACTGAGGCATACGAAAGCATGGGCCTTACGCTAAACATCCGTAAGACAAAGATCCTCCACCAGCCTGTTATCACCGCACAGTACTGCCCTGCAGTCATCAAGATCTATGGCGCGGCCCTGGACAACGTGGACTACTTCCCATACCTCGGAAGCCACCTATCAACAAGCGCAGGCATTGAAGACGAGATCCAACACCGCCTCCAGTTCGCCACTGCAACCTTCGGCCACCTGAGGAAAAGAGTGTTTGAAGACCAGGCCTTCAAAACTGTCAGCAAGCTCATGGTCTATAGGGCTGTAGTAATACCCGCCCTTCTGTATGGCTCAGAGATGTGGACCATGTACAGTAGACACCTCAAGCCACTGGAGAAATACCACCAACAATGTCTCCGCAAGATCCGACAAATCCTCTGGGAGGATAGATGCACCAATGTTAGTGTCCTCGTCCAGGCCAACATCCCCAGCATTGAAGCACTGACCACACTTGATCAACTCCGCTGGGCAGGCCACATCGTTCGCATGCCAGACACGAGACGCCCAAAGCAAGCGGTCTACTCGGAACTCCTTCACGGCAAACGAGCCAAATGTGGGCAGAAGAAACGTTACCGTCTCCCTGATAAAGTGCGACATCCTCACTGACACCTGGAAGTCCCTGGCCAAAGACCGCCCTAAGTGAAGGAAGTGCATTCGGCAGGGCTCTGAGCTCCTCGAGTCTCGTTGCCGAGAACATTCACAAATCAAGCACAGGCAGCGGAAAGAACGCACAGCAAACCTGTCCCACCCTCACTTTCCCTCAATGATTATCTGTCCCACCTGTGATAGAGACTGTGGTTCTCATATTGGACTGTAAAACCACCTAAGAACTCATTTTAGAGTGGAAGCAAGTCTTCCTCGATTCTGAGGGACTGCCTATGATGATGATGAATGACCAGATAATCTGTTTCAGCGATGAATATTTGCCAGGACAGCATGGCGAACTCCCCAGCTCTTCTTCTAGGAGTGCCATGGGATCTTTTACGTCCACCTGAGGGGGCAGACGAGGCCTTGGTTTTACGGCTCATCCAAAAGATGGCACCTCCGACAATGCAGCACTCCCTCAGCACTGCATTGAAGCACAGCCTATATTTTGTGCTCAATCTCTAGAATGGACATTGAACCCAAACCTTCTGACTCAAGAGGCGAAGGTGCCGCCAACTGAGCCGCGACTGACACTTAAACAAGATACTATCCGAACTTTCGCATCTAACTAGACTGTGACCTTCAGATTAAATGAGCCAAATGTCTGAAAATTCTGCCTTAGATGTAAATGGATTATGGATTTAGAGAACTGCATTCAAAGATGGAATAGCAATCTCTGCAAAAAAAAAGATTTCATTTTTTCATATGGCCCCGTTGAATTAAATATCATTGGAGAAAATGATAACCATGTAAATGTTAAATTGGATAAAAACGTGAATTTAATTAATGTAGTGGCAAAATTTAAATGCATTCGTACTGCAAGTTTTTTTGTTAATGCGCATTTCAATTTGCTTTCAACAAATTAAGAAAGTGCACCGTCAGGGAGTGCAGGGAGCATTGCTTCCTTCAAATGTCTGTCAAACAAAGCAGGAGATAAACTGCACAAACGTCTCAGTTCCTGAAACAGAACCAAGGTTTGGCAGATGGAATACAATGTCGGAAAATGTGAGGTCATCCACCTTGGAAAAAAAAACAGGAAAAAGGAATATTATTTGAATGGGGAGAAATTACAACATGCTGCGCTGCAGAGGGACCCGGGGGTCCTTGTGCATGAATCCCAAAAAGTTAGTTTGCAGGTGCAGCAGGTAATCAGGAAGGCAAATGGAATGTTGGCCTTCATTGCGAGAGGGATGGAGTACAAAAGCAGGGAGGTCCTGCTGCAACTGTATAGGGTATTGGTGAGGCCGCACCTGGAGTACTGCAGTTTTGGTCACCTTACTTAAGGAAGGATATACTAGCCTTGGATGGGGTACAGAGACGATTCACTAGGTTGATTTCGGAGATGAGGGGGCTACCTTATGATGATAGATTGAATAGACTGGGTCTTTACTCGTTGGAGTTCAGAAGGATGAGGGGGGATCTTATAGAAACATTGAAAATAATGAAAGGGATAGACAAGATAGAGGCAGAGAGGTTGTTTCCACTGGTCGGGGAGACTAGAACTAGAGGGCACAGCCTCAAAATACGGGGGAGCCAATTTAAAACCGAGTTGAGAAGGAATTTCTTCTCCCAGAGGGTTGTGAATCTGTGGAATTCTCTGCCCAAGGAAGCAGTTGAGGCTAGCTCATTGAATGTATTCAAATCACAGATAGATAGATTTTTAACCAATAAGGGAATTAAGGGTTATGGGGAGCGGGCGGGTAAGTGGAGCTGAGTCCACGACCAGATCAGCCATGATCTTGTTGAATGGCGGAGCAGGCTCGAGGGGCTAGATGGCCTACTCCTGTTCCTAATTCTTATGTTCTTATGTTCAAACACAACGGGCTGGGTTTTCGATCTCCTGCCGCTCCTGTTAGCACCCAGGAGCGGCGCCAATGGCGGCGGGAAGCACTTCCGGGCGGGCGACCAGCTTCCAGCGCCCCGCCGGGATATTCGGTGCCGGTTTCGGCGGGGCGCGGAGTATTACCGCCCGGGTGAGGTGAGCCGGTGTGCAACGCCCCTGGTTGTGACAAGTTCTCGATTTTTGGCTTCCGCCCGACCCGATGCACCCCGCAGCGCCCCCTGGTGGGAACGCCTGTGAAAGCGGGCAGTCCGAGCTGTCGGGGCCACAGTGAGGTAAGTAATACCGGCCTCGAGTAAGTGTGAGTGTTCTTTTAATTTTTTCTTTTGTGATTTATGTTGTGGTGGCGTGGGCTATGTGCTGGGAATGTTTTTGGTGTTTTTTTTCAGTTTTCTGTTTCCCCCCCCGAGGCTTCTCTCAGAGCGCTCCGAGGCCGGCTGTTTAGCTCGGGATTCTCGCTTGCTCAGTCGGCCTAGCGCCCTGAGAGATGTGTGTAACGCCTCCCTTACTGCTCCGCCCCACACTCAGGGCCCAGCTGATGAATTTTGCTGACTGAGGCGCAAACTGTTCCCGGGCGCAAACTTTACCAACCCCACCGTCATTACCGCCCCGAAATGAGCAGAACCATTAATTGTTTCTGAAACTTTTAAATAAAAATATGCCACCCAATAAAATTAAGAAATTATTATTCACTTTGGCTGGAATTTTCCCCTAAAAAACAGAGGTGGGTTTGTAGCGTGGGGGCAGTAAAGTGCTAAAAATGGGATTCCTGCCCTGATCCCACCTCCAACCCACCTGTTATGTATGTTAATGTATATACTGTAACCACTGCAGACCACTGAATGTACCTTTGCACTGTACACACCATACCTGTACCACTAGAGGGTGCTACTGGTGGAAACCTAATAGTCACCTGCACACTGCAGGTAACCAAGTATAAAAGGGAGCTCACCTCTTGGTGTCCTCGCTCAAGGAGCTGCAATAAAAGGACTAAGGACACGACAGTTCAAGTACAATACCCTTACCTCGTGGAGTTGTTATTAGAGTGCTTGCATGTACGACACCACCCACTTCTGGTTTTACCTGAGGCGGGATGTGGGCGGGGCTGGGGGGCGTGCAGCCAATCTGCTGCAAGGGGGCGTTGCCTCAATTTAAATATTGTAATTAGGCTGGAAGCCTCTTTTCTCCCCTCGATTTTGTCTTCAACTGCATTGGGACAGGTTTCACAAATAGTTCGACAGAGGCGGGGACTGCTGCATCCAGGAGAGACATGGCTTTATACCTACCTCCTGGATTCAGGATCCCCACCATACCCGCTCCCCATGATTGGAGACTCCCACCACGAGGCCTCTGATCACCTTCCCAGGCCTTTCCCCCCATCCCCCGCCCCACCCCCGGGCCAGGCCTCCACCCCCAATGATGATGATGAAGCCAGCCCCGATCCTCTTTCCCGCCCCGCCAATCCCCTTCCGAGCGCCTCACCCCAACTATTCCTAGCTGACCGCCCCCCCCCCCACCTCGCCTCCCCAAACCCGATCGCTGGCTGGCCCCCTGATCTCCAGCTGACCTCTCCCACCCCGATCCCCGGCCTATCTCCTTCACCCCGATCCCTGAATTACCACCTCCCTTTCCCCCCCCCCACCCCTCGCCTCCCCAAACCCGATCGCTGGCTGACCCCCTGATCTCCAGCTGACCTCTCCCACCCCGATCCCCGGCCTACCTCCTTCACCCCGATCCCTGAATTACCACCTCCCTTCCGCCCCCCCCGTCCCCACCCCCACCGGCAATCCCCGACTCTCCAGCTGATGCTCTCTCCCCCCCCTCCCAATCCCCAACCCCTGCCAATTGCCGACCACCCTCCCGCGATCCATGCCCCGGACCGGATCCTCGCTTCTGAGGCCTACCCTCCCGCAGCCAGCCAGCCTCTCAATCTGGCTGGCTGCAGGCTGAATTCCGAGGCCTCATATTCAAATTTGGTCTTGCCGTTAAAGTTGGCAGGGCCTGCGGAAACCCAGCCTCCGGGGTTGCCCGCCCGCCTCGGCGCCCCCCGGCCCCCCCACCACCCCCAACCCATCTGCCCGGGGAAAATTCCTGCATTTGTTTTTAAAGGCATTGATTTTCTTAGGATTCTGAGAGTAACTTTTCCCCTATATTTCTTAGTTTTCCTTATTTAAAGAAAGACTTGGATATTGTCATGTATGTACTTTTGGGATCATTAGCCACTAGATGGCATCACTGTTGGAGGCCATTGGGCTGCACGCGCGTGTGTGTAGCCCAAGTATAAAAGGCCAGCCATTTTGTGTATTAGGCACTTTGGGCCTTAATAAAGCAGAGCCAAGGTCATACCTATTGGAGTTAAACAGAATTCAGTCTAACAGTTATTGCATACACAACAGATTTATATCCCGTTTTAGTCCCTTACATCTACAGACATCCATTTTGCATATTTCAGTCCAGGCAATATGCTTTTAAGACCTGTCCGTTCCTTTCTTTGGTCAGCCATCGAAGAAGCTATTGTATTCTTGAAGGACAAAATACCAGGTTGTTTTCCTTCCGCTTGACCACCAAAATAGTTATGATTAGATTTAAATTTCAGACAGCCAACTGAATCAAAACTATGACTGCAAGAACGTGACCCAAGCACTTGGTAATTAGGTGAGACACCCTCTCCAAATAGTCAATTAGTACAGCCAAGTGCCTGTCCTGGATCACGCAAAAGGTCATGTCCAAACTTAGCTTCAAGTTATCACATTTTGTCCACTAATGATTCACTCAGAAACCAGTGAGCTTCGACACGGTGTCGCAGTAACATTTATTCGCTACTGAAATCTGTAGATGGAGAAAATCAAACAAATGAGCTTTAAGGAAAGATTGAAATCTCACCAAACAGGAACTGAGCCCAAAGACAAAATGTAATAAGGTATTGTAGCCCATGTCGCTGATTCTCGTCACCTGTGAAAAATATTGGTATAATCCCTCAAATCGCTGCTGCTCGAGTGATACGCGTTCAGATTTGGAAGCTTACAATTGCTCGATATCTGCGATTTCACTAAATAATAAACAGAAACTGAGCTCTCCAGGTTTGGCCTCATTGCCAATAGCTTTCCCTCGACTTTTGGCAGAAAGGCAATTTTCGTAAACAGATTAAGGACAGGATTTCACCCCCCCCCCCGGGGAAGAGTTGTTGGGAGAAGAGATACTGATGAATTTCCACCCTTTGCCTTGACTCCACCCTGATTTCTCGGGTTGTATCTATTAAACAGGCAAGGCAGACTCCCACCCGGTTGGATCCCCAACACACACTAAGGGAGCCCCGCAGCAAAATTCAATGAGGTTATAAACGACATCCACTGTGTTACCTCAAGGAAGAGGAGCCGGGATAAAAGGGTCAGAAACAACCAGAACACTTCTAATTAAATGTTCATGAAAAGCTCGCTTCTGAGCCACAAGACCAGCAGCTGAAGATAAGGGGGCCGAAAGGGATGGAGAGAGACGCCCACTGTCTAACCCTCATTCTCCAACAATTGTGTCAGTGAGACTCCACCGCTGTCCCAGAAAGTACCGCCACCTTTCCCTGATCTTGGCAATAAATGATTTGGGTGAGGGAACCAAATGTAATATTTCCAAGTTTGCTGACGACACAAAACTAGGTGGGACTGTGAGTTGTGAGGAGGATGCAAAGACGCTGCAAGGCGATTTAGATAGGTTGAGTGAGTGGGCAAATGCATGGCAGATGCAGTATAATGTGGATAAATGTAAAGTTGTCCACTTTGGTAGGAAAAAGCTGAGGACAAAGTATTATTTAAATGGTAATGGCGTGGGAAGTGTCGATGTACAGAGGGACCTGGGTGTCCTTCTGCACTCGTCATTGAAAGCAAACATGCAGGTGCAGCAAGCAGTTAGGAAGGCAAATGGTATATTAGCCTTCATTGCAAGAAGATTTGAGTACAGGAGCAAGGATGTCTTACTACAGTTATACAGGGCCTTGGTGAGACCGCACCTGGAATATTGTGTGCAGTTTTGGTCTCCTTACCTAAGAAAGGATATACTTGTATAGAGGGAGTGCAGCAAAGGTTCACCAGACTGATACTTGGGATGGCAAGACTGTCATATGAGGAGAGATTGGGTCAACTCGGCCTGTATTCACTAGAGTTTAGAAGAATGAGAAGGGATCTCATTGAAATGTATAAAATTCTGACTGAGTTGGATAGACTAGATGCGGGGAGGATGTTTCCCCTGGCTGGGAATTCTAGAACAAGGGGTCACAGTCTCAGGATACAGGGTAGGAAATTTAGGACCAAGATGAGGAGAAATGTTTTCACTCAGAGGATGGTGAATCTGTGGAATTCTCTACCACAGAAGGCTGTGGAGGCCAAGTCACTGAATATATTTAAGAGAGAGAGATAGATAGATTTCTAGAAACAAAAGGCATCAAGGGTTGTGGGAAAAAAGCAGGAATATGGTGTTGAGATAGAGGATCAGCTATGAGCATATTGAATGGCGGTGCAGACTCAAAGGGGCGAATGGCCTACTACTGCTCCTATTTTCTATACTTCTATGTAGGCAGTGGGAAACAGGAAAATCAACAACACGACAGTAAGGATACTGCACAGCAGGCTAATTTGATACAAACTATTTGAGTCTAACATCTGCCAAGGCCTTACCAATATACATTCTAAACTTCTGACACAAAAGCCCCATATCTCCCTAATTATCAGATCAATCAATCCAGCATTGCTGACAGTCAATTAGACATTACACAGCTGCAATGGCAGGGGTTGGCCTGGAACAATCTTTCACTCACTATGTAATATATTTGCTTTATGGGTTCTTTGCTTAAGAATTCATAGCAACACATTGCTTTCAAGAACTGGTTGGTTTATTAAAAAAGGTCGAACAATCACACTACACTTTACCAGTTCATCCACCAGGCTCACAACTGCATACCTCATCGTGGATGACCTAGACCCAACTGACCGGGGTTTTATTGAGTCTGTGAACATCACATGACTGGCTAAGCCACTCACAATGCAGCAGCTCTACATTGCACACTACAATTTAGGAGCCACACTTGATCGCACTCTGTCATATAGACAACATCTCCAGAACCTTGGGAAGAAACTAAAGAGTAGGGTCAACTTGATCCAGAAACTCGGTGGATCCACATGGGGAGCAGACGTTCAAACCCTCCGTATGGCAGCCCTCGCCCTGGTGTACTCTACAGCGGAATACTGCTCTCCGGCATGGCTATCAAGTCCGCATGTCAAATCCCTTGATGTCCAGCTGAATTCTACTGGGAGAATTATCACCGGTACGCTTTTATCGACACCAGCACCTTGGCTCCCCTTGACATCGCACCACCATACCTACACCATGAATATACAGTCTCCAGAGAATACAACTGCTACACCAGCAAAGACATGCCGATCCAGGCTGACCTAAACAACCTACCACCAACCCGTCTCAAATCTAGAAGGTCATTCTGGGCCGTCGCCGAAGCCCCTCAGCCTTGATGACCGTTGGTGAAATGCTTGATAGAACTGTGACATACGAAATGAACTCCTTAGAGAGGACCCTACAGTACAACCTGTAGGATCAAACCTTCCTCGCAAACAGTGGGCAACCATCAACTGCCTCAGAACCGGTCATGGTCGATGCTGCCACCTTCTCCATAGGTGGAAGATTAAAGCACGGCACTCCCAATCAGACCCTGGAGCACATCTTTGAGCACCGTCCTCTGAGGAAATTCACACTGAGATATCCACACTGATACACCGGAAGCCTTGGCCTGGATATCTGACTTAGATATTAATGTTTGATTTGCTTCGTTCTTATCGTACGAAAGAAGGCGGCTCACTACAACTACTCGGATGGGAGGCCGGCCAGGAGGGCATTGGGCTAGTCGGGTCTGGCGATAACAAAGGCATGGATGAATGTTTTATCAGCGATGGGCTGAGGCCAAGGTAGAGGCACATGCTGTTATGGAGGTGGAAATAGGTGGGATTAGTCATCGAGAGGATTAAGGTCAGAAGCGCACCTTAGGGTCAACTAGGTCACTGAGGTTGCATGCATTCTGATTCCACCTGAGTCACTGGCTAGGGAGGGATATAAAATTGGAGGCGATGGGTGTAAAGTTTGTGACAGGCCCAATGAGGATGGCTTTGGTCTTCCTGGTATTTAAGTGACGGACTCAACGCAGTTGTTGTAAAGTATTCTCGGGTCATAGACTATCACATTAAACGCAAAGTCCTGTTAAAAGTGTGACTGAAGGACAGAAACAGGAAAGTATGGCAGGCACCTGCGGACAAAGTGATTTTGAAAATTCCACAAGTATGGTTTATGTGACAGGATATACCAATTTGAATATAATAGTTGTCAACGAGTCACATACAATGATTTACAAAGAACATACAAAGGACCTCCATTTATGTTTAAGAGCTGACAAAGTAAATCATTGACTCCGACAGGCAACATGGAAGGATGCTCTCAATGATTATTGCCACGATGCACCTTCTTAAGATGGCTCAAGAAATGATGCCACAATCACTACTGGGACCACTTAAACAAAAGATATCAGAGCTTTCATTGTGGAGCATTCCATTTCTGACTCTAGAGTAACAAGCGCAAAGGAAGGCTCAGAATTCTATTCTTAGAACATAAGAAATAGGACCAGGAGTAGGCCACACAGCCCCTTGAGCCAGCTCCACCATTCAATCAAGGCGGATCATCGACCTCAACCCCACTTTCCCGCCTGATCTCCATATCCCGTACACCTTGCAACTTTCCCCCTGAATCTACTTACCGTTCCCAACTTGGAAATGTGGAAGCTGGAAGAACTCTGTTACGTATTCCAGCAAGCTTGCGGCAAGTCACGTTTACTGTGAGCTTTCACGGGAGCTCGTCTTTTAGTTCTTTTCCCAGTCATGATTCGGATTCCCCCTTGCCTGCCAGTATGAATCTAATTGTGTCTCTCCTGACTGGCTCTTTGACCTTAGCATGCAGCAAAGGTATCATGCAAGACATGGCAGATGGAATGGGCCAGTCCCACAAAGCAGGAACCCACTGGTTTCCAAATTTAGAAATCAGTGTACAACAGCTGCACAGCTCTAATTAACAAATTGCACAGCTTTGCTACAGCAGTTTTTCAAAATCCCTCCACTAAAAGCTGCCACAGTATCAGACAGAACAGATGATGTGGCTGGTGCAAATTGTCCAGCAATGATGCCGATTTTCAAATCTCACTTAACACTTTGATGCACTCTGAGAGGACCAATATGGAAAGACAGCATACTATAAATGGCACAATTTTGAAATGGGTAGATGAGCAGAGAGACCTTGGTGTCCATAGACAGAAATCATTAAACTAAAAGATAAGAACATAAGGATTAGGAGCAGGAGTTAGCCATGCAGCCCCTCGAGCCTGCTCCGCTGTTCAATAAGATCTTGGCTAATCTTCGACTTCAGCTCCACCTTCCCGCCCAATCTCCATATCCCTTGATTCCTCTAGAATCCAAGGGGGAGAAATTCGGCTTGTTATCACCTCCAGATAGCGCCTGATGGGGGCGCTAATGGTGCACTCAGGCAGTAGCGCCGCGGCGGGCCAAATTCCATAGTACCGGCGATAACAGTTAGCGCCTCAGCACTTTTCGTCATGCAGAGGACATCAGTGAGTGTGCAACGGTCACTGGGCGCTCGATCTGAAAATGTCAGTAGCGCCCCCACCCCCACCGCCCCCCCCCCCCCCCCTCCGCCGACAGCGCCAGGTAGTGGAGTCATGAACCGGCTGACTGGCGGGGCACTACCTAAAGGGATGCATCCCAGCTGTCAAGGAACTTCTGTTCCAAAGGTCAGTCATGAGCGTCAGACAGCGCAGATGTATCTGCAGCCAAATAAAGGCTGCTTTGTCCCAAGAATATTGTAGGCCGTCAAAGGCCTTTGCATTTCATCCCACAGCATTTTGCCGTTCTACACTCCACGAATCATTGGGCGCGGGTGTGCAGACTCCAGTGGCCCTCCCCTTTAATGGCTGGAAGGCGCCTTCGCCAATACTCACTCCCGATTATACAACACCTCATCTTCGTTGTTGCTTGGAGTCTAATGCCACTCACCTGCACCATTAGTGCCTGCTTTAGCACTACCCTGCATTCTTGGGAGGAATGAGACTGAATTTAGCAGGAAGCGAGATTGATTAGTGCCTGGCGCTAAACTTCCAACTCCTCAAAAGCAGCGCTTCAACTGGGGTGATACTTCCCCTGTGCCAGTGAAGTTCTAGCCCCAAAATCTATTTATTTCAATCTTGCATAGACTCGACGATTCAGCATCCAAGTCCTTTGGAGTAGAGAATTCCAAAGATTCACAACCCTCAGAGAAGAAATTCCTCCTCATCTCAGTCTTAAATGGCCGAGGCTGAGCCCCATAGCTCTAGGCTCTCCAGCCCGGGGGGAAACACCCTCTCAGCATCTACCCTGTCAATCCCCCTCGGAATCCAATGTTAAAATTGGCAGGGAAAATTGATAAGATAGGTAAAAAACATTTGGGTTAATTGGGTTTATAAATAGAGGAAGAGGGTGTAAAAGTAAAGAGATCATGCGAGAACTTTATAAATCACTGCTTAGGCCTCAGCTGGAGTATTGTGGACAATTCTGGGCACCATACGTCAGGAAGGATGCAAATGCCTTAGAAAGGATGCAGAGCAGGTTCACCAGGATGTTACCAGGGATGAGGGACATCAGTTATGAGGAGGTTGGAAATGTTAGGACTTTCCTCGTTGGAACAGAGAAGAGTAAGAGGTGACCTAGTCGAGGTTTTCATGATGATGAGAGGTTTTGATTGAGTTAGATAGAGAAAAATTATTGTCTATTCTGGCAAATGCGTCACTAGCTAAAGATCATTGATTCAAAATCATTGGCAAAGAGATCTAGAGAAGAGATGAAGATTATTGTTACCTCAAAATTTGGCGGAAGCTGATAATTGTAAAAGGGACAGGTACTTGAGGATAAGGAACTGACAGGGTTACAGACAAAAAGCAGGGATGTGGGACGAGGTACAACTGCTCTTTCAAAGAGCCAGCACAGGCACGATGGGCTGAATGGCCTCTTTTTGTGCTGTAAGTTTCTATGATTCTATGAACACCATGTATGGCATGTACGTGTGATATCTTCCTTACAAACATCATAAACACACACTTTACAAGATGGCTTCAGCACTGGAATGTGTCAGGTGACCTCCCCTCTTATTATATACAGCAGAGGTTGCATTATCACAGTAGTTCACTAGATGGAGCTATATAATACACTTTTCTTTCCTTAATGAAGAAGTAATTATAACAAGCAATCGTCATACATAACTTGCATGGTTATACATAACAAAAAATATGGACTTATTTTGCCATATTTACAAATCAAACTTAACTACAGGTTTTCTGTTTCGAAGAGGACACCTTCGCTCTCGAACAGAATCTTCCAAACATGGTGTCACATTTATACTCATTCGAGGCTGATCCTGATGAAAGTTTTCCTCCAAGGGATGCCCTTGATCTACATTTGAACTCTCCATAACATCAGACTGTTTGTCTGCCTGACTTAGACTCAGACTTAAATTCTGACTTTCTCTTGGACTTGTTTCCACTACATCTGATGTAGGATATGCTACAGGTACTGTACTTGTAATAAGACTATCTGATGAGTCAGAAATAATCAAAACTTTCCAACATTCAACTCCTTCCACATCTGTAGGTACAATATGATCAATGTGAACAAACCTAACCTGTCCATGATCAAACATCTTGACCAAATATGTGCGAGGGCCACATATCTTCATCACTGGTAACCACTTTAACTATTTATGGTGATGGTTCTTCACTATAAAATTCAGATTTAATTTCACACTTCTCTCTCTTACTCAACCTCGATCATGATTCGTGGTCCAATGATAGCTGTCGTTTCTTTGGATTTGGATTCAACATTAGTTTAATGAAGGCATGTTTTATAATTTGTACTCTGTGCTCTGCTGCACGATTTGAAGCAGGGTGGCACGATACAGTGGTATTTTTCATACCATTTTTGCTCATGAACTGTGCAAGTTCTTCTGAACAAAATTGTGGTCCAGTATACTTTTCAGTCGGCATGCCCAGTTTTCTTGCAGAAAAAACACTCTGCCTTCACATATGGACAGCTTTGAGAAATGTGTTGTCCCAGTCACTGATTGCACAACTTCAATGCTCCGTTACCCTTGCTAGTTGCTGAGATCTTGGGGCCCAACTGCCTTTTACATTTAACCTGCAGGTGATTCACCTCGGTTATCTGACGACTGGAAATGTTACAACATTCTCGGGAATATTGGCCAGCCATATCCATTGACATCGCTGTCTGACAAGCTAAACCGAAAGTTAGAAGTTGTCAACAACTATTTTCTGATTGCTTCAATTTTCATCCCACAAACAAAGCGGTCACGCATTGATCGGTCCTGAAAGTTTCCGAAATGAAGGTGAATAGATAGCTTTTTTAATGCTGCAATGTACTCACTGATACTGTCATCAGTTAACTGATCTCGTATTCCAAAACGATAACTTTCAGCAATTTCCAGGGGCTCAGAACTGGAATGCTGTTCTAACTGTACCTTGGCCCCCCCGATGATCCTGCCCATGCTCCAAACGGCGACCTGCGTTTTGATGACATCACCCAGTCACACAACTCGAAGCCGTCGCGCTCTTTTATCCTCCCAACTTGTGGTGGTGTCCTCTCGCAGGTCGGGGTGGCCCATGATGTTGCAGGGCGGATGAGCAGCGAGAGAATCGTGGCGGAGGTTTGACAAATGACTGAGGCGGAGAAGCGGTGAGAGAATGAGGCAGAAATGCGGCGGATGATCGGGGCAGAGGAGCGGTGGGAGATCGTGGCTGAGATTCGGCGAGTTATCGCGGCGGAGGTGCGGCGAATGTCTGTGGTGGAGGAGCGACGAGAGACCATGGCGGAGGTGTGGCAAATGGGGTACAGTGCACAGAAGAGCCGAGGGCCCAGGGGCAGCATGGACCAGCCCACGCTGCGATATGTGTGCACCCTAGGTCCGTGCAGCAGAGCTGGTCTCTAGTCGTCCTGGTTAACCCTTGCCACTGGATAAAGTCTTGACTCCGTCAAGCCTGTGTGGTGACTGATGTGCAATGGTCACCACACGTTAGAAAAATCCACACACAAGTATTTCCCACCCTTCGAATTCAGAACTGGAATATCGGGTCCTTCATTGAACTCATTCCTTTTGGTATGGAAGCAAATCATCTTCATTCGAGGGACCACCTATGATGATGATGCTGTTCTAATTTGCTTAGAATCTCCGTAAGTGATGTGTCCTTTGGCTTGACGGGAACAAGCACATTTTTCAGGGTTTTATACACCTCGGGGCTTGCTTCAGTCAGGAAAACAGCCCGTTTTCTTTCTAAAATACCCAATTACTATTTTCATAATCGGGAACTTCGATGATACTATTCGCGGTGAAAAACATTTCTAGCCACTCCACATTTGCTCTGAAAATCTCTCGGTTGCATTCATCAAGTGCCCTATTATTCCCATAGGCGCAGCCATCTGGATTCTTCAATTTAGCCAAGTGTGCTTGTAATTTACCTGAGATTTTTAGCTGTTCTGCAACACCAAGGAGATATCTGGTCTCCCTGTTGTTTGGCTGGAATCATCCACCAACAAAAATTTCAGCTAAGGAACCCAGAAATCCAATCCTACGTCGCCAATGTGATATATTCTCTACAACATCATAAACACACACTTTACAAGATGGCTTCTGCTCTTGAACTTGTCAGGTGACCTGACCTTTTTATTATATACAGCAGAGGCTGCATGGTCACAGTAATCCACTAGTGGAGCAGTAGTCCACTAGATGGAGCTATATATTACAGTATGTAAATGATACTCACAATACAAATACTGAAATTACAAAGCAAAGCCATACTCACCGGATCCATCCAAGTGGCAATTGCCCATCTGTTGAGCTGCTCTTGCTAACACTGATTATTTCATGGCCAGTTGCCAAATATCATCTCCATATTGGTATGACTATGCTTCACATCTCCCTTCCTCGGCAGCAAATAAATTGCTGAAGAATAATAATAATCTTTGCATTAGCATCCTAGAAATTTACAGCATGGAAGGAGGCCATTTCAGGCCGATTAAGAGCTATCTAGCCTAATCCCATATCCCAGCTCTTGGTCCGTAGCCCTGTAGGTTACGGCACTTCAAGTACTTTTTAAATGTGGTCAGGGTTTCTGCCTCTACCGCCCTTTGAGGCAGTGAGTTGCAGACTCCCACCGCCCTCTAAACCTCCTACCAATTACTTTAAATCTATGGATTGTTCAGCAACAGCGGGGCACATTAACCCAGTGTTTTGTATTGCGAATTAAATCCATTGCTATGAAAATTGAAAGTATGAGGAAAACCTTGATCAAAAAAGTTGCATTACAAAAGATGTCACAGTAACCAATGTCCGACCATGACATTAATGATTGGTTTGAGCTCATCCAATTTAAAAATTTGAACATGTCACAACATCCTTCATAATTAAAAGAGCACAGAGTGAGTATTGCAGCTGCAGAGGTAAGGATGAGTCAATCCACATATTAATTAAATAGTTCAATATTCCTTTTAACATTTTGTCAGTCTAAGTCAATTTCATAAACTTGCTCAACCAGAGAGTCTTTTTGTCCAATACTGCGCTTGCAAGTCAATCCAGAAATTCACTCATTTTTTTTCCAACGTTTTATCTAAACTGACAAGAAAGTTCATTGAAGAGAGCGAGGCACACTACAATTTTAGACAAAATAGAAAATGAAAACCATTATCAATTTTCAGTCAGTCTATCACACGCCCACGGAAAAGGTTAAGCAACCTTGGTATTTTCACAGAAGTTGCTGTAACGAGATTGCTTGGTAAGAATAAGGAAGGTTCATATCCGAGTTACGTTGTACTGAGAAAGATATGATTTCACAAAGCGAGTCAGAGACTGTGCATTATAAAACAAAGCACGGTCCAACCAATCCTAGTTATGAAATCAGTGTGAATTAACCATCAGATCTTTCTGGGGCACATATGGGTAAGGGAAAATCAGCCCCACGTCAGGAAATAAAGCAGACTTTGAAGTCTGCAGTGAAGACAAATCGTTTTCTGTTCCTGAAGGTTCTTTTGATGTCATAAAATACTGCAAGATGCAGGAACTTAAAGTATGTTTAGGATTCAGCAAATTATATCTTTTTGTATCAATCAGCTAGGAGTGCCTTTGAGCACTTTGGATATCATCTTGTTCTGACGTCAATGGTAAAATCAATCTTTCGTTTTGCTTGGCTTTTCATACGAAACAATATATAAAACTCTGCAGTTAGTGAAAGAACAACAGCTCTCGGAATCCAGATACAACAAAAGGTGCAAGTACAAGTACAATTTCTGACCGACTAACTCACTCTTTACCAGGGTATGAAGGTTGTGGAACTGCGCAATTATTTTTCCAATTTTTAACTTAAAGCTTTTAAAACCCATTCTTGACATCATTTCACTGTTACTTTTTGATTTATAGGATTGTCTCCCTGACAGTGAACTTTAGTGGTGGTCATAAGAACATAAGAATTAGGAGCAGGAGTGGATCATCAGATCTCTCGAGCCTGCTCCGCCATTCAATAAGGTCATGGCTGATCATCGACCTCAACTCCACTTTCCCGCACAATCCCCATAGCCCTTGATTCCCCTAGAGTCCAAAAATCCATCTATCTCAGCCTTAAATATACTCAACAACTTAGCATCCACAGCCCTCTGTGGCAGAGAATTCCAAAGATTCACAACCCTCTGAGTGAAGAAGTTCCTCCTCATCTCAGTCTTAAATGGCCAACCCAATATTCTGAGACTGTGCTCCCTAGTTCTAGACTCTCCAGCTAGGAGGAAACAACCTCTCAGCATATACCCTGTCAATCCCCTCAGAATCGTGTATGTTTCAATGAGATCACCTCTCATTCTTTTAAACTCCAGAGAGTAGAGACCCATTCTGCAAGTCTTTCAACCTTCATCTAAGTTTTGCATTAAAAAAAAAAAAATTTTAGCTGCGGAAAATATTGTGAATATATTTGGACATGGTGGCATTGAAAAAGATAGAAAGACTTGGATTTATATAGCGCCTTTCATGACCACCGGCTGTCTCAAAGTGCTTTACAGCCAATGAAGTACTTTTGGAGTGTAGTCACTGTTGTAATGTGGGAAATGCGGCAGCCAATTTGCACACAGCAAGCTCCCACAAACAGCAATGTGATAATGACCAGATAATCTGTTTTTTTGTTATGTTCACTGAGGGATAAATATTGGCCCAGGACACCAGGGATAACTCCGCTGCTCTTCATCAAAATCATGCCATGGGATCTTTTACATCCACCTGCGAGGGAAGACAGGGCCTCGGTTTAAGATCTCATCCGAAAGATGGCACCTCCGACAGTGCAGTGCTGCCTCAGCCGATATAATTTTTGTGCTCAAGTCCCTGGAGTGGGACTCGAACCCACTACTTTTTGACTCAGAGACGAGAGTGCTACCCACTGAGCCACGGCTGAAACCAAGACAACCATTCACTTTACGCCAAAAACCAGGTGAGACGGCTGAGCTTCAGTCGATTTTTCCCTCTTTAGGAATTTCAAGGAAATGCTCACCGATGTTCACTCTACCCCAGCTCAAGACGTTGATATCAAAGTTGATTCCTGAGTCATTCACTGCCCTGTGGTCTCTGAACCAAGTAATCACTATTCATGCATCGGTTCTGATAGAAACGTTTCAATTTGAATCACTAAGCCATCCTTGCTCTATTCAGATACACACTCGACCAGCTCCGTTGGACGGGCCACATTGTTCGCATGCTCGACACAAGACTCCCAAAGCAAGCGCTCTACTTGGCACTCCTACACAGCAAGCGAGCCCCAGGTGGGCAGAGGAAACGTTTCAAGGACACCCTCAAAGCCTCCTTGATAAAGTGCAACATCCCCACCGACACCTGGGAGTCCCTGGCCAAAGACCGCCCTAAGTGGAGGAAGAGCATCCGGGAGGGCGCTGAGCACCTCGAGTCTCGTCGCCGAGAGCATGCAGAAATCAAACGCAGGCAGCGGAAGGAGCGTGCGGCAAACCAGACTTCCTGCCCACCCTTTCCTCCAACCACTGTCTGTCCCACCTGCGACAGAGACTGTAATTCCCATATTGGACTGTTCAGTCACCTAAGAACTCACTTTTAGAGTGGAAGCAAGTCTTCCTCGATTTCGAGGGACTGCCTATGATGATGATTCAGATACTGATGGGCCCACTGTGTATTTCTGATGTTTTCGCTTCACATTTCCAGCATACACAGCATTTATTTTGAGTTCCTGTCAGCACTGTTTTACAACAATGCGGACATGAAGCTGTCTGTCTTCTGTGGTGGCAGCTTTATGCCTCCATTAGTCTACAGCTGTCGGACACAGACCGTTATCTGTTGTGGGCAATTTGCAGCCATTAGACTCAAGTGATACTTCCAGTGTTACCTGGCTGGGAGTCATATTGAGGTCCGCAACAAAGAATCTCATCTGGATTTATGTGCATCGTGAAGTTCCTGGACAGCTAGTTTAAAAATATCGTAAAAAAGCCCTGGGAGGTGTGCATCTTTTTTAATTTTAGAAAAACTCACGACTAACTTTTAAAGGAAAATTAGCAGGGCGAAGGGAAAGTTGCAGGGGGAGTGGGACATAAGGTCATAAGAACATAAGAAATAGGAGCAGGAGTAGGCCATTTGGCCCCTCGAGCCTGCTCCACCATTCATAACATTATGGCTGATCTGATCTTGGCCTCAGCTCCACTTCCCTGTCCGCTTCGCATAACCCGACTCCCAAATCGTTGAAAAATCTGTCTCTCTCCACCTTAAGTATATTTGATGACTCAGCCTCCACAGCTCTCTGGGGTAGAGAATTCCAAAGATTCATGACCCTCTGAGAGAAGAAATTACTCCTCATCTCCGTTTTAAATGGACGACCCCTTATTCTGAGACTATGCCCCCTAGTTCTAGATTCTCCCACAAGGGGAAACAGCCCCTCTGCATCCACCCTGTCAAGCCTCCTCGGAATCTTACACGGGACTAATTGGTTGGCTCTGTCAAAGAGCTAGCACGGGCACGATGGGCTGAATGGCCTCCTTCTGTGCTGTCACCTACGAATAAATTAAAGCTAGAAAGTTCCCAAGCGAAAGCAAAATACTACGGATGCTGGAAATCTGAAATAAGAAAAGAATTTGCAGGAAAGACTCAGCAGGTCAGGCATCTGTGCAGAGCGAAACAGAGGTGCAGAAATTGTGGTTCGTGGCTTCCTGTGGGCGAATGCCTCCGACCTGAAAAATTTCTACGAACTTCCCTGGTGGTCCGGGAAGTTGGGAGACTTGCGGTCCTGGGCCTCTCCGCGAAGGCCTGCATGGAAGCCCACATATCCCGGGAACGGAGATGCTTCGCACACGTCCCTGGGATCACATGGGCCAGGCCAATGAATCAAAGTAGGAGTATTCCCATTCATACTTGTGGTGAGATCGGTATGTGTGGAATCACCATGAGTATGAATGGAAATACCCCCAAAAATACAAAAAAACACTTAAAATAAATGTTAAAACACATCACACATTTAAAATGAATCAAAATGGAATTTAATTAATTATTTAAAACTAAAATTTAATTTTTTGAAAAATAAATGTACGTATTTTTAAGGGTGTAAAAATACAGTTACTTTTTTCTCAGGTTTTTAAATGTTTAAATTATTGAAAAAAAATTATTTCTCTGTCCTTTAAAAGTTTGACTCTGGTAAAAGCAGGCCTGCTTTTCCTGCTTTTATCAGTCGTAAGAATTTCAAGGGCATTCGCTGGGCAGAAGTTGGGCAAATAGCCCAACTCTCCGCCCGCGGAGGCCCTTTACTTCCGGACGGGTGCGATCTGTCTCTTGACAGATCGCAAGTTCCATGTTTAGGCGCATGCGCTTCGCATACCTCAACCCGGAACTTGGGGGCCGCCCTTAGGGGCCGTGAATTCAGGGCCAGAGTTAACGGTTCAGGTCGATGACCTTTCGTCAGTTTCGGCACTTTTAAAATGTAATGGTTTTACATCAGCTGAGAGATAGGCCACAACTGCTGCAATGTGTAAACAGTGAAATGACCTAACGAGGGTGGTCTCACAACTCTTGCTGCACTGAAGGCAGCAATCAGTGACCCAATTCCTGAGTGACACTGCCATGTGTGCATCAATACACACGCAAATTAACTCTGCATCAGTACGAAAGCTTCAAATTCCAGTTGCAGAAATTGCCTCATAGCATTCTGTAAATGTAAAAGTAAACATTGTGCAGCTAAAGGTTTGCTCAGTATATATTACTCATTTATTCCCTACATTCTCATTTATAATTCAATATAAGTGTTGAATATTTACGGACAAGAAAAGAAAACATGCCGATTAAGAATTCCACATTTCATACGCAACACTGAACAATGAGTGGAGATGTGATCCCAATTAGATTACATTTCATTTATTTCATTTATTGCTAGGCCCAACATGAAGATAACAATTTATGAAGTACACTGTATTCACCGGATTGTACCATGATTAGAGATAACAGATATCTATATCAATGACTTGGATGAAGGGACCGAGTGTAATGTAGCCACGTTTGCTGATGATACAAAGATGTGTGAGAAAGCAAATTGTGAGGAGGACACAAATAATCTGCAAAGGGATATAGACAGGCTAAGAGAGTGGGCAAAAAATTTGGCCGATGGAGTATAATGTGGAAAAATGTGAGGTTACCACTTTGGCAGAAAAAATAGAAAAGCAAATTATAATTTAAATGGACAAAAATTGCAAGTGTTGCAGTACAGTACCTGGGGGTCCTTGTGCATGAAACACTAAAATTGAGTATGCAGGTACAGCAAGTAATCAGGAAGGCAAATGGAATGTTGGCCTTTATTGCAAGGGGGATAGAGTCTAAAAGCAGAGAAGGCCCGCTACAACTGTACAGGGTATTGGTGAGGCCACACCTGGAGTACTGCGTACAGTTTTTGGTCTCCGTATTTAAGGAAGGATCTACCTGCATGGGAGGCTGTTTAGAGAAGGTTCACTCGGCTGATTCTGGAGATGAGGGGGTTAACTTATGATGATAGGTTGAGTAGGTTAGGCCTATACTCATTGGAGTTCAGAAGAATGAGAGGCGATCTTATCAAAACATATAAGATAATGAAGGGGCTTGACAAGGTGGATGCAGAGAGGATATTTCCACTCATAGGGGAAACTAAAACTAGGGGACGTATTCTCAGAATAAGGGGCCGCCCATTTAAAACTGAGATGAGGAGGAATTTCTTCTCTCAAAGGGTTGTAAATCGATGGAATTCTCTGCCCTAGAGAGCTGTGGAGGCTGGGTCATTGAATATATTTAAGGCGGAGATGGACAGATTTTTGAGCGATAAGGAAATAAAGGGTAATGGGGAGCGGGCAGGAAAGTAGAGCTGAGTCCATGAGCTATGATCTTATTGAATGGCAGAGCAGGCTCGAGGGGCCAAATGGCCTAATCCTGCTCCTATTGCTTATGTTCTTATGTATTGAAGGTTTGGTGAAGTGTGTTAGACATTAGCTTTTATGCTAAACCTTTATAAGTCACTGGTTAGGCCTCAGTCCAATTCTGGGCACTTTAGGAACGATGTCAAAGGCCTTAGAGAGGGTGCAGAGGAGATTTAACAGAATGCTACCAGGGACGAGGAACTTTAGTAATGTGTAGAGACTAGAGAAAGCGGGGTTGTTCTCCAATGTCAGCTGTGGCTCAGTGGGTAGCTCTCTTTCCTCTGATGTCAGAAGTTTGTGGGTTCAAGTTCCACTCCAGGGACTTGTGCACAAAAAAATTTAGGCTGACATTCCAATGCAGTGCTGAGTGAGTGCTGCGCTGTCAGAGATGCTGTCTTTCAGATGAGATGTTAAACTGAGAGTCTGCCTGCTCTCTCAAGTGGGCATAAAAGATCCCATGGCACTATTTTGAAGAAGAGCAGGGGAGTTATCCCTAGTGTCCTGGCCAAAATTTATCCCTCAATCAACATAACAAAAAAACAGATTATCTGGTCATTATCACATTGCTGTTTGTGGGAGCTTGCTTGTGCGCAAATTGGCTACTGTATTTCCTACATTAAAACAGTGACTACACTCCAGAAGTACTTCATTGGCTGTAAAGTGCTTTGAGATGTCCGGTGTTCGTGTAAGGCGCTATATAGATGCAAGTCTTTCTTTTTTTTATCCTTGGACCAAAGATGGTTAATGAAAGAGGCTGGGGCAACCCTTCCTCCAGTGAGGTGGAGGGAGGCGAGGGGAGGGAGAGAGCTGGATTATTCCACCGATGTGCCAGTGGTGAAACTTCTGCCCGTCTGCTCCATGCTAATTCCACCTGACCCCACAAAGTCTGATGGGCTGTGCGCTGGAGGACAACACTGGGTGCAAGTCTAGTGCAAGTGCCGGGATTGTATCCCGAGGAACTTCCACATGTTTGAAATGGAAAGGAATCCATTCCCAAAAACTCGCATCCATCAGTTTGGTGAGAACAAAATTCAGGAAAATAAAAACCGGACAGTAATAAATATACAAAGAAATGTATTGTTTGTCTTTGTATGATGGCCATAGCAGAGGGTCTCAAAATGTCAAGAGTCAGCCTCAATACCACAACTAAACTGGCATCCTTGAGGATGAACTCAATAATAGAAAAGTTATTACTGCGCATTTATGTTTTTTATTGATCGAGCTGATGGACAGGGTCAATTCTACTTTCAATCAAGCAAGAGAGGCACACCATTAAAAACTACTTCCAAATGTTGCACTGTTGGTTTATTTGCCATTTCCAATGATTAATGAAAGTGGAAACCAAGAATAATTCAAATATCCATAGACAACATTAGGAAACAAACCAAAACTACTAGACTGTGACATTCACTTACACAGATTCAATCAGTTGTTACTCACGGTGATTGGAAAAGCAATAGATCCATGCAATCTTTCAGTGCTTGAGAAAAGCTGATTGTCCATTTAAAAAAAAAACATAATTATTGGATGGTGGTGTTAATCGACAGAGCTATGACCCAAAAACACTTGCTTGGCCATCAGGGAGATATTTTCACCCTTTCAAAAATAAAACAGGATAAATACCTGCTTTTGCTTGGAATTTAGTGAAATTGCAAGTATGCCTGGCTCCGAAGGCCTGATTCCTGAGAACGAGATTTCATTCCTGCTGTCAGCCTTGGATCAGTAAGTAACACTCTTGCCTCTGTGTCAGATGATTGTGGGTTCAAGCCCCACTCCATTGACTCAAGTCCATAGTCTAGGCCGACACTTCAGTGCAGTGCCGGGGAAGGGCTGCACTGCTGGAGGTGCCGCCTTTCGGGTGAGAGGTTGAACTCTCTGGCTTGAGGTGCAAGTCAAAGTTAGCAAGGTGCTACTCAGACGTTGGGGAGGTCTCCTGGAATTACTGCCAATATTTCTCCTTCAAGCAACATCAATTATCTCATTGTTGTTTGTGAGTCCTTGCTGGGGGCAAATTGGCTGCTACATTTCCCACCATTACAACGTTGACTATATTGACTACTGGCTGTGAACTACTTGGGACATCCTGATTTTATGAAATGCACACCACAAATCCAAGTTCTTTACAGAGGATTACACAGGATATACGGCACAGAAACAGGCCATTCGGCCCAACCAGTCCATTTATGCTCCACTCGAGCCTCCTCCCGTCTTTCCTCATCTAAATCTATCAGCATAACCCTCTATTCCCTTCCCCCTCATATGCTTGTCTAGCCTCCCCTTAAATGCATCTATACTATTTGTTTCAACCACTCCCTGTGGCAGCGAGTTCCACATTCTCACCACTTACATAGAAACATAGAAACATAGAAAATAGGTGCAGGAGTAGGCCATTCGGCCCTTCTAGCCTGCACCGCCATTCAATGAGTTCATGGCTGAACATTCAACTTCAGTACCCCATTCCTGCTTTCTCGCCATACCCCTTGATCCCCCTAGTAGTAAGGACCTCATCTAACTCCTTTTTGAATATATTTAGTGAATTGGCCTCAACAACTTTCTGTGGTAGAGAATTCCACAGGTTCACCACTCTCTGGGTGAAGAAGTACCTCCGCATCTTGGTCCTAAATGGCTTACCCCTTATCCTTAGACTGTGACCTCTGGTTCTGGACTTCCCCAACATTGGGAACATTCTTCCTGCATCTAACCTGTCTAACCCCGTCAGAATTTTAAATGTTTCTATGAGGTCCCCTCTCCTTCTTCTGAACTCCAGTGAATACAAGCCCAGTTGATCCAGTCTTTCTTGATAGGTCAGTCCCGCCATCCCGGGAATCAGTCTGGTGAACCTTCGCTGCACTCCCTCAATAGCAAGAATGTCCTTCCTCAGGTTAGGAGACCAAAACTGTACACAATACTCCAGGTGTGGCCTCACCAAGGCCCTGTTCAACTGTAGCAACACCTCCCTGCCCCTGTACTCAAATCCCCTTGCTATGAAGGCCAACATGCCATTTGCTTTCTTAACCGCCTGCTGCACCTGCATGCCAACCTTCAATGACTGATGTACCATGACACCCAGGTCTCTTTGCACCTCCCCTTTTCCTAATCTGTCACCATTCAGATAATAGTCTGTCTCTCTGTTTTTACCACCAAAGTGGATAACCTCACATTTATCCACATTATACTTCATCTGCCATGCATTTGCCCACTCACCTAACCCATCCAAGTCGCTCTGCAGCCTTTTAGCATCCTCCTCGCAGCTCACACTGCCACCCAACTTAGTGTCATCCGCAAATTTGGAGATACTACATTTAATCCCCTCATCTAAATCATTAATGTACAGTGTAAACAGCTGGGGCCCCAGCACAGAACCTTGCGGTACCCCACTAGTCACTGCCTGCCATTCTGAAAAGTACCCATTTACTCCTACTCTTTGCTTCCTGTCTGACAACCAGTTCTCAATCCATGTCAGTACACTACCCCCAATCCCATGTGCTCTAACTTTGCACATTAATCTCTTGTGTGGGACCTTGTCGAACGCCTTCTGAAAGTCTAAATATACCACATCAACTGGTTCTCCCTTATCCACTCTACTGGAAACATCCTCAAAAAATTCCAGAAGATTTGTCAAGCATGATTTCCCTTTCACAAATCCATGCTGACTTGGACCTATCATGTCACCTCTTTCCAAATGCACTGCTATGACATCCTTAATAATTGATTCCATCATTTTACCCACTACCGATGTCAGGCTGACCGGTCTATAATTCCCTGTTTTCTCTCTCCCTCCTTTTTTAAAAAGTGGGGTTACATTGGCTACCCTCCACTCCATAGGAACTGATCCAGAGTCAATGGAATGTTGGAAAATGACTGTCAACGCATCCACTATTTCCAAGGTCACCTCCTTAAGTACTCTGGGATGCAGTCCATCAGGCCCTGGGGATTTATCGGCCTTCAATCCCATCAATTTCCCCAACACAATTTCCCGGCTAATAAGGATTTCCCTCAGTTCCTCCTCCTTACTAGACCCCCCGACCCCTTTTATAACCGGAAGGTTGTTTGTGTCCTCCTTCGTGAATACCGAACCAAAGTACTTGTTCAATTGGTCCGCCATTTCTTTGTTCCCCGTTATGACTTCCCCTGATTCTGACTGCAGGGAACCTACGTTTGTCTTTACTAACCTTTTTCTCTTTACATAGCTATAGAAACTTTTGCAATCCGTCTTAATGTTCCCTGCAAGCTTCTTCTCATACTCCATTTTCCCTGCCCTAATCAAACCCTTTGTCCTCCTCTGCTGAGTTCTAAATTTCTCCCAGTCCCCAGGTTCGCTGCTATTTCTGGCCAATTTGTATGCCACTTCCTTGGCTTTAATACTATCCCTGATTTCCCTTGATAGCCACGGTTGAGCCACCTTCCCTTTTTTATTTCTATGCCAGACAGGAATGTACAATTGTTGTAATTCATCCATGCGGTCTCTAAATGTCTGCCATTGCCCATCCACAGTCAACCCCTTAAGTATCATTCGCCAATCCATCCCAGCCAATTCACGCCTCATACCTTCAAAGTTAGCCTTCTTTAAGTTCTGGACCATGGTTTCTGAATTAACTGTTTCATTCTCCATCCCAATGCAGAATTCCACCATATTATGGTCACTCTTCCCCAAGGGGCCTCGCACAACGAGATTGCTAATTAATCCTCTCTCATTACATAACACCCAGTCTAAGATGGCCTCCCCCCTAGTTGGTTCCTCGACATATTGGTCTAAAAAACCATCCCTTATGCACTCCAGAAAATCCTCCTCCACTGTATTGCTTCCAGTTTGGTTAGCCCAATCTATGTGCATATTAAAGTCACCCATTATAACTGCTGCACCTTTATTGCACGCACCCCTAATTTCCTGTTTGATGCCCTCCCCAACATCATTACTGCTGTTTGGAGGTCTGTACACAACTCCCACTAACGTTTTTTGCCCTTTGGTGTTCTGCAGCTCTACCCATATAGATTCCACATCATCCAAGCTAATATCCTTCCTAACTATTGCCTTAATCTCCTCCTTAACCAGCAATGCTACCCCACCTCCTTTTCCTTTTATTCTATCCTTCCTGAATGTTGAATACCCCTGGATGTTGAGTTCCCAGCCCTGCTCATCCTGGAGCCACGTCTCCATAATCCCAATCACATCATATTTGTTAACATCTATTTGCACAGTTAATTCATCCACCTTATTGCGGATACTCCTTGCATTAAGACACAAAGCCTTTAGGCTTGTTTTTTTAACACCCTCTGTCCTTTTAGAATTTTGCTGTACAATGGCCCTTTTTGTTCTTTGCCTTGGGTTTCTCTGCCCTCCACTTTTCCTCATCTCCTTTCTGTCTTTTGTTTTTGCCTCCTTTTTGTTTCCCTCTCTCTCCCTGCATTGGTTCCCATCCCCCTGCCATATTAGTTTAACTCCTCCCCAACAGCACTAGCAAACACTCCCCCGAGGACATTGGTTCCGATTCTGCCCAGGTGCAGACCGTCCGGATTGTACTGGTCCCACCTCCCCCAGAACCGGTTCCAATGCCCCAGGAATTTGAATCCCTCCCTGCTGCACCATTGCTCAAGCCACGTATTCATCTGAGCTATCCTGCGATTCCTACTCTGACTAGCACGTGGCACTGGTAGCAATCCCGAGATTACTACTTTTGAGGTCCTACTTTTTAATTTAGATCCTAGCTCCTTAAATTCATTTCGTAGGAACTCATCCCTTTTTTTACCTATGTCATTGGTACCAACGTGCACCACGACAACTGGCTGTTCTCCCTCCCTTTTTAAAATGTCCTGCACCCGCTCCGAGACATCCTTGACCCTTGCACCAGGGAGGCAACATACCATCCTGGAGTCTCGGTTGCAGCCGCAGAAACGCCTATCTATTCCCCTTACAATTGAATCCCCTATCACTATCGCTCGCCCACTCTTTTTCCTGCCCTCCTGTGCAACAGAGCCAGCCACGGTGCCATGAACATGGCTGCTGCTGCCCGCTCCTGATGAGTCATCCCCCTCAACAGCACTCAAAGCAGTGTATCTGTTTTGCAGTGGGATGACCACAGGGGACCCCTGCACTACCTTCCTTGCACTACTCTTCCTGCTGGTCTTCTTTTGTAAAATAAGTTTTTTTCTGAATTCCCTATTGGATTTCTTGGTGACTATCTTATTTTAATGGCCTCTAGTTATGCTCTTCCCCACAAGTGAAAACATTCTCTTTGTATCCATTATCAAAACCTTTCATAATTTTAAAGACCTCTATTAGGTCACCCCTCAGCCGTCTTTTTTTCCAAGAGAAAAGAGACCCAGCCTGTTCATCCTTTCTTGATATATATACCCTGGCATTTCTGGTATCATCCTTGTAAATTGTCTCTGCATCCTCTCCAGTGACTCTACATCCTTTTTATAATATGGCGACCAGAACTGTACACAGTACTCTAAGTGTGGACTAACCCAAGATTTTTTAATTTTCTCCTTTCTTTAGCTAGAATAGAAAATAACAGACAATTACGATGCACAATTATCCACTCAAGCAACTGATGAGTATAAATGCCAAAGGTTCATGAATCTAGCTGTGACATGCGTACAAGAAAATGACTCAGTGAGTTTTGAGAAAAGCCTGACTGACTGCTCAGGCCCTGGACACTCTAGTAAGCTCTGCTGTGCATCAAATTTTAGTGGGGACAATAGCCCATAATCTATAAATGAAAGAAGAACTGTGGGATTATGACGCAAGGGAAATTTCAGCAAGTTATGATATAAAATAAGAGATGTTAAATTCATATAGTGGCTGGAAACTCGGCTGCCTGTGTCCTAACTCACACCAAGTCCCGCTCACCCGTCACCCCTGTGCTCGCTGACCTACATTGGCTTCCGGTTAAGTAATGCCTTGATTTCAAAATTCTCATTCTCATTTTCAAATCCCTCCATGGCCTCGCCCCTCCCTATCTCTGTAATCTCCTCCAGCTCCACAACCCCCCGAGATGTCTGCGCTCCTCTAATTCTGTCCTCTTGAGCATCCCTGATTATAATCGCTCAATCATTGGTGGCCGTGCCTTCAGCTGCCTAGGCCCCAAGCTCTGGAACTCCCTGCCTAAACCTTTCCGCCTCTCTACCTCTCTTTCCTTCTTCTAGACGCTCCTCAAAACCTACCTCTTTGACCAAACTTTTGGTCACCTGCGCTAATTCCGCCTTATGCGGCTCGGTCTCAAATTTTTTATCTCACGATATTCCTGTGAAGAGCCTTGGGGTTTTCACTAGGTTAAAGTCGCTATATAAATACAAGTTGTTGTTGTTGAATTTGAGTCCGAGCGTCGACAGGTCTTGTGACGTCCAGAAAGAAAGAAGCCCAATCCTCGAGAAACTTCTGGGATCAGCCTTACTTTCATAGGAACAGTTTGCATTCGCCGTTAATACCTGGCACTGCTGCAGGGTATACAATTCTTCAGGCGTATTTTGAAGGGCAACTGCAATCTTTGGATTGTGTTAACCACTTGTCAATTTGCATGGTGAAGCTGTAGAGATGGCAGTCAATGCTTTTGGTGGTTGTGACACGTAGACAAAAGGGGTGGGGGGGGAGAAATTGGGGTTGTTAACGGGGGCCGCTAATGGGCACAAATGACTTTTCGTCTAGGCACGGCGTCGCTAACAACCCCTGCTAAATTGCGTGGATGTTTAGTGACGGCATTAACCGGTAACGTTCTGCTCCGCTGCGCCGGCAATGAAAGCGTCATTGCTGTGCGCAGCCCCGTGCTTCCCCCTGGAACTAAATTCATCCCACACCCCCTGAAGCTGCATCGGGCACTAACAGCGACAGCTTCAGGGGGACGTGAACGAGGTGGTGGGAGGGTCGCGGGGCGCAAGTTAAAGGGGAGGTGGTGGGCGGGTCGCTAATAAATGTGCCGAATTACTTGTCGTGGCCTGTTGCTGCTTTGAATGTGGGGTCCGTGCCACGATCTGGCAGCCTTGCCCCCCCCGCACCTCGGTGATCCAGCTTGGGCCCTCCCCTTTAATGAAGGTGACGGCCCCTCCTACCGGGCAGCGCTGCACACCCCAGTGCATAGCGCTGCACCTCGCTCCCAACCCATCTGCCCCAGAGAGGAAGTGGAGCGCAGTTTTATTCTTGCGCTCCACTTCCACTTGGGGGCAGGTAACCCCAATATTGAGAGCGGGGCGGGACGTCCGTGCCTGCCGCAAAAAGTCCCGCCTTGCGGATGATACCATCTCCCAAATGGGGTGTGATGGAATTTCTCCGCCAAGGTCTCATCAGGTTCTTCCTTGAAATATTGCTCATTTCCTGGCTGGGGTTGGATGTCATTCCCCTGTACCATGACTTGTGCATCCAAGGAGACATAAGCATGTAACGTGTAATGGGTGGCAATGATCCAAGAAATTCTTTGCTGGACTGTATTGGAGAAAAGACCATTACGACGAAGCCTTTGGTCTCTTCCATTATTTACTGCAACACCTGGAATAAGATGTGGTGAAAAGATTCAGGGTGATATCAGCCAGTGCTATGTCTGTGGTGAAATGTAACTGGAGCCAAGTTGTTCTTATGCAACACAACTGTGTTCCAGTCTTTTTGAAGAAATACAACCTATGAGGACAAAGATCCACTGATGAAGGCAAGTCCAAATTGATCCCTGGGATGAAAGGTTTGTCCAATGAGGAGAGATTGAGTAGATTGGGCCTATACTCTCTGGAGTTTAGAAGAATGAGAGGTGATCTCATTAAAATGTAGGATTCTAAGGGGGATTGAAAGGGTAGATGCTGAGAGGTTATTTTTCACTGGTTGGAGAGTCTGGCTCTAGGGGACATAGTCTCAGGATAAGGGGTTAGCCATTTAAGACCTTGAGGAGGAGGAATTTCTTTACTCAGAGAGTTGTGAATTCTCTACCCCAAATGGCTGTGGATGCTGAATCGTTGAGTATATTCAAGGCCGAGATAGATAGATTTTTGAACTCTAGGGAATTAAGGGATCTGGGGATTGGGCGGGAAAGTGGAATTGAGGTCAAAGATCAGCCATGATCTTATTGAATGGCGGAACTGTCTCAAAGGGACATGTGGCCTACTCCTGTTCTTAATTATTATGTTATGTTCTTAAAGCTCCCTGTAAATGAGTTGAAAGATAACAGCGGGTATTGACAGTATGGCTCTGGTGAACTTTAACCTGCCAGTTAACTGTCCATTTCTCTTCTTCCTCTCCTTCCAAATAGGAAATAGAAAGGCAATATAATGAAAATAAAAATCATCCAGATTTTAATGACAATATAATAATGGCAGTGCCAAAACCCTTGGGTCAGACACTTGTAACTAAAGGTGTATGCAAAAAAAGCTAGCACAAACCCTCTGGAAAAATCCTCGTATATCACAACCTATAAAGAGTAATTCAATGTGGTGCATTTCCTTTTAAATTCTAAGCTAACGACCCTGAATGCCTGTTTTATGAAGGCAAAGTCATCAATAAATGCATTCCAAGCATGAAATTAGGACAATGTGTAGCTATTCGTTCAAGGTCATTTGCATGACATTTATCACAATGAAGCTTTGCCTGTTCTTGGCAGGATCTTGCTGCACCCAATTCCCACCTGACCAGTTCTGGAACGCTTTCGAGTAAACAAATTGCTTGGATCAACTTGGTCAATCCCCCTTCAAAATCTTGAAAACTTCAATTATATCCCTCTTTGTAATGTTATTCTTACTATCGATGTTAAGCTGACTGATCTGTAATAGAAACATAGAAACATAGAATATGCTGGACATGTTACAAATCCATTCTTAAATATGGGTATAACATCAGCTATCTGCCAGTCTTCTTGCACTACACCTTTTACGAATGAATTATTGAATACGTGTAATACTGCCTCTGTTATCTCTTCCCTGGATTGTTTTAGAATACGAGGATTTAATCCGTCTACACCAGGGGTTTTATACTCTTTGGGCTGGATTTTCGTTGTGCTTGTGCCTGATTGACACACTAGAGGGGCGGTAATGGATATGCAAATGTTTTCAGGCTGGGCGACAAACCTCCTTGGAAATCTGGTGCCGATTTTGCTGGGGGTGCCACCTGGGAATGTCGAGCAATGTTTTTCGACAGCGCTATGATTTTCGGTTCGCGCGGACTCTGTAGCGCTCCGTGGCGCGCTGTAGTGGGACCGCCCGGGAAGGCGGGGAGGGAAGGAATTAATGCTTGAGGCAATTGTGATTGTTTTTTTTTGTTGTATTTTTGCGATTTATGTTTATGTGGGGTGTCCAAGGTACTGGGAATGTTTTTGTGGCAGTTTTTTTTTCCCGGGGAGGTCTCTCTCAGGGCGCTCCGAAACTGGCTCTTTAGCTCGGAATTTTCAGTTGCTCAGCCGGCTTAGCACCCCGAGAGAGGTGTGTAACACCTTCCTTAGCGCTCCGCCCCACACTCAGGGCCCAGCTGCTGAATTTTGTGGCTGCAGACGCAAACCATTTCCTGGCGTAAAATTTAATGGCCCGCCGGTATTGTCGCACGAAAAAGCCTCCATCCGAAAATTCAGCCTACTGCGTTTGAGTAGTTTATTTAATATTTCTCATCTTTTTAGTTTAATTGTGGTTGTATTATTTCTAATCTCATCTGCCGATGTCCACCTGATCTGTCTCCCTGATAAATACTGAAGTAAAATAATTAATGAATATTTCTGCTATTTCCCTTTTGCTACTTGTGCTTTTATCCTGATCGTCCCTTAGTAGCACTTTTCCCATCCTGACTTTCCTTCTTTTATTTATGTGTCTGTAGAATATTTTACTATTTTGTTTTATGTACCTTGATAATTTAATCTCATAGTTCCGCTTTGCCTTCCTAATTGTGTGTTTGACTTCTCTCCTAAGCTCTTTGTATTCTCCCTTGTTATGCTCTCCTCTGCAGTCCATGCACTTAGTTTATGCCTCATTCCTTAGCCTCAATTTTTCCTTTATGTCCTTATTCATCTGTGGTGTCTCACTAGTATTTAGTTTGTTCATTTAACGGAATATATTTTTCCCAGACTCTGTTGAACACCGTTTTAAACGTTTCCCATTGCTGTTCTACATTGCCAATATTGTCCATTTTATTTTCAAATCTCAGCCCCATCAAAATCAGCTTTTCTCCAATGCATTAGCCTGGCTTTGGGGAAATAAACAGCTCTTGTGAAATCTGAAAAAAAAATTAGTGTCCTGAGTGGCACTGTGGGGTTTGTGATAGAGAAAGACGGTGAATATTTCAGTGCTCTTCTATTAAAGTTTACTGACAGATTTGCAGATTTTGCAAAAATGCAGTCATCACAGATCGGGTCTTATTTACAGCTTAATTGAGGGTGTCACGTCGTGATGAGGGAATGGAAACAGTAAAAGTGGAAATCAAAGACATGATTCAAATCAGCTAAATAAGACACAAGACTGCAGAGAAATAATTCCTGCCATAAACTACCCTTTATGGTGACATTGTCAGAATTACAGATCTTGATTAACATACAGTTGAGGATCAACATTTTCCAATTGCAAATACGTCCAAATCAAAGCACAGCCACAAATGGCCACAAGAGCATATACCCGAGAGTACACTTTCTGCTGAGGTGGAAAATAGATGTCGAACACAATAACGGAACTGGCGAGTGAGATGCAGAGACAGACAGCACGCTAAAATGTTTGACTCTCTTAAAATGCACATGTTGTATTAAAATTCATCATTTTAATAAAACTTCTCTAAAATTGCCACATGAAGCACTTTCGGCGCCCAAGAAATTAAAAATCTTCCTACGGAGATCAATAGTTCACACACATACCTGCTTAACTATGCGATTCTGTCTATATTAATTTTGCAATGTTATTTTTGCAACTTCTGAACTGTCAGTCGGATGGAAATGGCATAGTAACAAAAATAGTTTCTGTACCATTTTGTAATTTAGTTGTGACCTTCCTTTTCTAGTCAAGGCTAATGATTCATATATTCAATTTTGTGTATGAATTGCATATTTTCCAAAGACAATCTTTTTGTAGCCCCTGACTTGTAATTGATTTCATTTGCAATAGTGCAGTTATACAAAGGCCCTGAATTTCCTGAGGGGGCTTCCTGATCCCTTGCCGTAACTCAAATGGTGTAAACAGCTATTTAGGCCATTTCTCTGGCGGCTCCGCTGACATCCGGTGGGAAAATCATGAGAACCCCCAAGGAAATTACACGGCTAATCTGTACTAGTTTAGCTCCATTACACTTGTTAACCTTAACTGAAAAAAGATACTTAACTCAAACTGAAGCAAGTATCGTAAAAGCATCTACAAGCTCACACCTTTACAAGATGCTCTGTCTCAATTTGAGCATGTGTCCATTCCACTGCCATCAACATTAGGGAGCCAGGCATAAACGGCTAAAAGCTTACCTCCTTATTACTGTAACAACACACATCTGGACAAGCCTCATCGCCTTGCAGCTACACTCACCGTTGCAGGTTTGGTTGTATCACTACTGCTGTGTCCGCTGTGGTTCAGTGGGTAGCACACGCACTTCTGGGTCCGAAGGTTGCGGGTTCAAGTCCTACTCTAGGGACTTGAGCACATAAATCAACGTTGACATTCCAGTGCTCCCCTGCACTATTGGAGGTGCTGTCTTTTGGAGGAGACGTTAAACCGAGGCCCCGTCTGCCCTCTCAGGTGGATGTAAAAGATCCCATGGCACTATTTTGAAGAAGAGCAGGGGAGTTATCCCCAGTGTCCTGTAGCCACTATTTATCCCTCAATCAACATTACTAAAACAGATTATCTGGTCATTATCACATTGCTGGTTGTGGGAGCTTGCTGTGCGCAAATTGACTGCAGAGTTTCCCACATTACAACATTGACTGCACACCAAAAGTATTTCATTGGCTGTAAAGCACTTTGAGACTTCCGGGGCGTGGACTTGAAATAAATGCAAGTCTTTATTTCTATGTGGCATCATGTTCGGAACTTTTTCAAATTTGTGTAAGCTGTGAGGAGGACGCTAAGAGGCTGCAGGGTGACTTGGGCAGGTTAGGTGAGTGGGCAAATTCATGGCAGATACAGTATAATGTGGATAAATGTGAGGTTATCCACTTTGGTGGCAAAAACAGGAAAGCAGTTTATTATCTGAATGGTGACAGATTAGTAAAAGGGGAGGTACAACGAGACCTGGTGTCATGGTACATTAGTCATTGAAAGTAGGCATGCATGTACAGCAGGCGGTAAAGAAAGCAAATGGCATGTTGGCTTTCATAGCGAGAGGAATTGAGTATAGGAGCAGGGAGGTCTTACTGCAGTTGTACAGGTGAGACCACACCTTGAGAATTGTGTGCAGTTTTGGTCTCCTAATCTGAGGAAGGACATTCTTGCTATTGAGGGAGTGCAGCGAAGGTTCACCAGGCAGGACTGACATATGAAGAAAGACTGGATCGACTAGGCTTATATTCACTGGAATTTAGAAGAATGAGAGGAGATCTCATAGAAACATATAAAATTCTGACGGGATTGGACAGGTTAGATGCAGAAAGAATGTTCCCGATGTTGGGGAAGTCCAGAACCAGGGATCACAATCGAAGGATAAGGGGTAAGCCATCTAGGACTGAGATGAGGAGAATCTTTTTCACCCAGAGAAATGTGAACTTGTGGAATTCTTCACCACAGAAAGTTGTTGAGTCCAGTTCGGTGGATATATTCAAAAGGGAGTTAGATGTGGCCCTTATGGCTAAAGGGATCAGGGAGTATGGAGAGAAAGCAGGAATGGGGTACTGAAGTTGCATGATCAGCCATGATCATGTTGAATGGTGGTGCAGGCTCGAAGGGCCGAATAGCCTACTCCTGCACCTATTTTCTCTGTTTCTATGATCCTAAATTTATTTTATGTTTGCAGTTATTAGTGCAGAATAAGAGGACTGCGCCTGTAGACATTCTGGCATTTAGCTGTGGCGAGAGGAGGTTAGCCTTTGCTGCTGTCCCCAAAACCACCAGGATTCTGCTTCATCGATCTGACCCTGCAAACTCCAAGCTAGGGTCGGGGAGAGAGGGCCTGGCACATCTACTACCTGCCCCACTTATATCCTAAAAGCATTGGGGGAGGCGGGGTCCCCAGGATTCCGAATAAGGTCAGCCCATTGCGTTCCTCTGCTGCCCTACAGATCCCATGAGAGTAAGCATTGGTTCGGTTATGGATTGAATAAAGACCCCACAATGACATTCCCATGGATGGGCAAATGTTCCCTGTGAAGAACTTAAAAAAAACATAACTATTTTGCAGCAGTCTTATGAAGGCTCGTGGCAGCACAGCTGGGCAGTTGCCTCTAATACACCCATACAAGTATAAATCACTTCCCTAATTATTCCAATGACCCCCATTCCTGCAATTTTTGACAGGGTCCTGGTGAGACCCAAGTGGCAGATGGAAATCCTACTCTAGCAATACTTCCACCCCTCAAGGATCCATGGATATTCTGGGTCTAGGTCAGATTTTTTAAGAAAGTGCTCAAGTAGTTGATCATTTCCAAAACTTGATATAATTCAGCAAGATTATTGGAGCTGAGGTATCAAGAGATATGAGGAGAGGGCAGGGAAGTAGAGTTGAGGCCAAGATCAGATCAGCCATGATCTTATTGAATGGCGGAGCAGGCTCGAGGGGCCAAATGGCCTAATCCTGCTCCTATTTTTATGTTCTTATGTGCGGGCAGATAGTTTGCTAATCGCCTTAACTACACCTGGAAATGGTTTAATTCAATCTTCACCGATTAAGTCTCTAAAACGCTCAATTCATGATTATGTCATGGGTCTCTGTTGCTGTTCAATTTCAGTTCTTACTTTGGAACATTGTTCAATACTCTTTGTAGATGTGTATGATGGACTCTTTCTGATTCTCCAAACACAAGAAATTATTCCATAATACTTACAGTGCCGTTCCTAAATTACAACAGTGACTACACTTGAATAGTACTTCATTGCTGCAATGCGCTTTAGGACATCCTGAGCTCTTGAAAGATGCTGTATAAATGCAAATCTTTCTTTCAGAAATTCAGTCCTTTTGTGCTGAAATATTTCTGACGGCAGCTATATCGCCATCTGTGGCTCAGCAGAACATTAGCTCGCAAATGGGGTAATAAAAGTTTTAAGAAGCTCTCGATGCAGAGATAGTTGCCAAAATCCAGATGAAGTATCACCAAATAAGGAAAATATATGTGCTCTGGGCAATTTAGGAGGTTGACGTGTAGAACAATTGCATTTTTTTCATTTCCTGGCGTCATTTAATCATTTCCAATTCACACACTCACGACTTTGCCATTCATTTCGTGACTGGCACGCAATATTCTAAAGATTCAGTGAGATCAGCAACAACTTATATTTTTATAGTGCCTTTAACATAGTAAAATGTTCCAAGGCATTTCATTGGAGCGTTAGCAAAGAAAATATGACATCCACATATGGAGATATCAGGACAGCTGACCAGAAGCTTGGTCAAACAGGAAGGTGTTATGTATGTAAACTTTACTAGTGTGTAAGACATGCCACCAGGGGGTGCACCTGTGGGAGACCCAAGGGTCACCTGCACACCCTGGGCAAGCAGGTATCAAAGGCAGTCTACCATACTGCTTCCTCACTCTGGAGTTACATTAAAGAGACCAAGGTCACAACAGTTTGAGCTTGCAGCATACAGTCGTGTGGAGTTATTCCGAACATAACAGAATGTTTTAAGGAGCATCTTAGAATGAGGAAAGAGAGTCGGCGAGGATAAGGGAGGGAATGCCAGAGCTTGAGGCCTTGGCACAGCCGCCAATGTTGGAGCGATGAAAATCGCGGATGCTCAAGAGGCCTGAATTGGAGGAGCGCAGGGATCTCGGAGGGTTGATGCCAGCTTATTATGTTCTTGTTTAGTTCCTTTGAGAATTCTTGGAATGTAACTGAACGAGATAGATTCATACAATTAAAAGATGGCACGCTCCTTCAATCCTATCTGTACAGTCTCACATTTCAGCAACACAATGTCAACACACACATCTGTTCAGCTTCTTTCTACCAGAGTCAGCTTGCATATTGGTACAAAGCCCAGCAAGTCATTACAATGTGACCCACTACTCATGAAAATTCATAGCTGGGACTCTTCTTCCTTGTATCAACACTTATCCCATGCTAATTCAGTTTCCCTCCTGTGCTGTGCAGGATAATTATTGATGACGCCACCAAGGGGCCACTGTAGTAGACTCAAGTACATAGGCTGTAACATAACAGCAGTATCTGCAACAGTCTTAGTCAGAAAATGTACAATCCTTCATTTATCTTCCGATCTATCCATCATTGTTTGCCAGCGTTGTCATCTTAAATAACTGAAACGCAAGGAAGAATGTCTCCTGGTCATATGATTTATCATTGGTGCATGTCAGTGCTTTAACGATCTGTGTGTGAGAGATAGTTTCCAAAACACCCCAGTTTATTACATTTTCTGTTTCCTTGATTACATGCGGGACAGTTGGGTTCCTGGCTGGGTTTACAACTACATGCTGTCCTTTGCCTCACTTGTTGGGAGCCCTCCCCTTGTGGAGATTAATCTATTTCTCTCTTTCTCCATGCCTGAACCTTTTGCCCAACCTCTTCCGTCCGTTTCATCAGACCCAGAGTAGTCAGCTTCCAACCAGCTCCGAGTGACACAGTATTGGATATGGGGTCAGCCATCGGCTGTTGCAGCTTCTGTGATGCTTCTTTATTTGAGCTAAATAGGTGTCAGCTGTAGCTCAGGGATCACAATCTCGCCTTTGAGTCTGAAGGTTGTGGGTTCAAAGTCCCACTCCAGGGACTTGAGCACATAAATCTAGGCTGATACTCCAGTGCAGTGCTGAGGGAGTGCTGCACTGTCAGAGGTGCCGTGGGATGAGAAGTTAAACCGAGGCCCCGTCTGCCCTCGCAGGTGGATGTAAAAGATTCCATGGCACTATTTCGAAGAAGAGCAGGGAGTTATCCCTGGTGTTCTGGGCTAATATTTATCCCTCAATCAACATTACTAAAACAGATTACCTGGTCATTATCACATTGCTGATTGTGGGAGCTTGCTGTGTGCAAATTGCCTGCTGTGTTTCCCACATTACAATAGTGATAACACTCCAAAAGTACTTCATTGGTTGTAAAGTGCTTTGAGACGTCCGGTGGTTGTGAAAGGTGCTATATAGATCCAGGTCTTTTTTTAAATTTCGGCCGGCACACAGAGATTTTGGCATACAATTTCTCCCATTTTGGACCAGGCTGGTAGAAGTGTGCCCTTTCATGAATGACTTTTGCACAAAGTTTTCATCAAATACCGACTACACTATTTCATAGTTATTCATCTGACCCTCTGACTGAAATCTTTAGATTTTTCATTCGTTCATGGGATATCGGCATCAGTCGTGAGACCATCATTTATTGCCCATCACTAATTGCCCTTGAGAAGATGGTGGTGAGCCGTCTTCTTGAACCGCTGCATCTGTGTGGTGAAGGTGCTCCAACATTGCTGTGAGGGAGGGAGTTTCAGGATTCCGACCCAGCGACGATGAAGAAATAGCAATATATGTCCAAGACGAATGGGCTGTGATTTGGAGGGGAACTTGGAGGTGATGGTGTTTCCATACGCCTGCTGCCCTTATCTTTACAGGTGTTAGAGGTCGCGGGTTTTGGATGTGCTGACAAAGAAGTCTTGCCGAGTTGTTGCAATGCATCCTTTAGATGGTACACACAGCGGGCACAGTCCGTCCGTGGCATATGTTTATAAATATGCTTGGCTTCTTTCTCCACATCTTGAAAAATGAGAACGAGCCTGTAGCTCATCATCCTCTTTGTTCCAATCCTGAAAGGCATAAGGCATTGCTTGCACTTTGGCCACAATGACAAAAACAGGAAGACAGAATATTTTCTGAATGGCAGCAGATCCGGAAAAGGGGAGGTGCAACGAGACCTGGGTGTCATGGTACATCAGTCACTGAAGTTTGACATGCAGGTACAGCAGGCAGTGAAGAAGGCAAATTGCATGTTGGCCTTCATAGCTAGAGGATTTGAGTACAGGAGCAGGGAGGTCTTACTGCAGTTGTACAGAGCCTTGGTGAGGCCACACATGGAATATTGTGTTCAGTTTTGGTCTCCTAATCTGAGGAAGGATGTTCTTGCTATTGAGGGAGTGCAGCGAAGGTTCACCAGATTGATTCCCATGATGCCAGGACTGACATATGAGGAGAGACTGGATCAACTGGGCTTGTATCCATTGGAGTTTAGAAGAATGAGAGATCTCATAGAAACATATAAAATTCTGACAGGATTGGACAGGTTAAAGGCAGGAAGAATGTTTCCGTTGCTGGGGAGTTCCAGAACCAGGTGTCACAGTCTAAGAATAAGAGGTAAGCCATTTAGGACCGAGATGAGGAGAAACTTCTTCACTCAGAGAGTGGTTAACCTGTGGAATTCTCTACCGCAGAAAGTTGTTGAGGCCAGTTCATTAGATATATTCAAACGGGAGTTAGATATGGCCCTTACTGCCAAAGGGATCAAGGGGTATGGCGAGAAGCAGGAAAGGGGTACTGAGGTTGAATGATCAGCCATGATCTTATTGAATGGCGGTGCAGGCTCGAAGGGTCGAATGGCCTGGTCCTGCACCTAATTTCTATGTTTCTATTTTTCTATGTTTCTATGACGGCTCACTAATTTAAGCTGTCCAGAGATCAACTTTAGACATGCCGAGTACATCGTGTACATCACAGACATGGCTCAATGGGAACACTCTCGCCTCGGGGTGAGAAAGGCGTGGATTCAAGCCCCACTCCAGAGACTTGAGCACATAAACGAAGATGACACTTCAGCAGAGTGCTGAGGTCAGAGAATATAAGAACGTAAGAACTAGGAACAGGAGTAGGCCATCTGGCCCCTCGAGCCTGCTCCGCCATTCAATAAGATCATGACTGATCTGATTATGGACTCAGCTCCACTTCCCTGCCCTCTCTCATAACCCTTGACTCCCTTATGGTTCAGAAATCTGTCGATCTCCACCTTAAATATATTCAATGACTTAGCCTCCACAGCTCTCTGGGGTAGAGAATTCCAAAGATTCACGACCCTCTGAGAGAAGAAATTCTTCCTCAGCTCCATTTTAAATGGGCGGCCCCTTATTCTGAAACTATGCCCCCTAGTTCTAGATTTCCCCACGAGGAGGTCAGTCCTTTGGATGAGGTTTTAAACTGAGGTACTGTCTGCCATCTCAAAGTGGATGTAAAAGATCCCATGGAGTTATATCGAATGAAGAGCAGGAGAGTTCCATCAGTGTCCTTCCTGACCAATATTTATCCCTCAACCAAAATCACTAAATCGGATTATCTGCTCATTAATACATTACTGTTTCGGCAACTTTGTTCTGTTCAAATTGGCTGCCGCGTTTCCCACATTAATCAGTGACTACATTTCAAAAAGTACTTAATTGGCTGTAAAGTGCTTTGGGTCATCCCGAGGTCGTGAAAGGCGCTATATAAATGCAAGTCGTTCTTTTTCAACGATTTATGCTGGTCTCATTACACTTTCCGATTCCCTGTTATGTAACCAAACCAAGACTTTTTTGGCTTTAAACTGATTTTTATTAACAAAGCGAACTGCACAGCATTTTAATTTAACTTTTACAGGTTGAAATAAACTTTTCTCTCCAAGATTCCTAGCATTTCTCTGCCTGCTCAATCACTTTAAGTGTCAATTGCATTCATTGCAATATTCTTGTTCAAAAACAGCCTGTTTATCTTTCTTTACTCTCGAGGTGGGTGAAAATTATGCACATACTATTTTCCCACTCCCACATCGTTACCTCTGGTGTCCCCCAAGGATCTATCCTTGGCCCCCACCTATTTCTTATCTACATGTTGCCCCTTGGCGACATCATCCGAAAACATAGTATCAGTTTCCACACGACACTCAGCTCTATCTCTCCACCATTTCTCTCGACACCTCTATGGTCTCTAAATTGTCAATTGACATCCAGTACTGGATGAGCAGAAATTTTCTTTAATAAATATTGGGAAGACTGAAGCCATTATCTTCGGTCCCCGCCACAAACTGCGTTCCCTAACCACTGACTTCATCCCTCTCCCTAGCATCTATCTGAGGCTGAACCAGACGGTTCTCAACCTAGTTGTCATATTTGACCCTGAAATGAGCTTCTAGCCACATATCCGGCCACATAACTAAAACTGCCCATTTCCATCTCTGAACATCACCCGACTCTGCCCATGCCTCAGCTCATCTGCTGCCGAAACCCTCATCTGTGCCTATGTTACCTCTAAACTTGACTACTCCAATGCAACCCTGGCTGGCCTCCCACATTCTACCTTACCTAAACTTGAGGTCATCTAAAACTCGGCAGCCCATGTCCTAACTCACACCAAGTCACGTTCACCCATCATCATCATAGGCAGTCCCTCGGAATCGAGGAAGACTTACTTCCATTATAAAAGCGAGTTCTCAGGTGGCTGTACAGTCCAATGCGGGAATTGCATTCTCTGTAAAAGATGGGACAAGACAGTCATTGAAAGGGTGGGTGGGGAGCCGGGTTTGTCGCATGCTCCTTCCGCTGCCTACGCTTGTTTTCTGCCTGCTCTCGGCGACGAGACGCGAGGTGCTCAGCGCCCTCTCAGATGCTCCTCCTCCACTTAGGGCGGTCTTTGGCCAGGGACTCCCAGGTGTCAGTGGGCATGTTGCACTTTATCAAGGTGGCTTTGAAGGTGTCCTTGAAATGTTTCCTCTGCCCACCTGGGGCTCACTTACCGTGTAGGAGTTCCGAGTAGAGCGCTTGCTTAGGGAGTCTCATGTCAGGCATGCGGATGATGTGGCCTGCCCAATGGAGCTGGTCGAGTGTGGTCAGTGCTTCGATGCTGGGAATGTTGGCCTAAGCGAGCACACTGATGTAGGTGCGTCCATCCTCCCAGCTCACCCATCGCTCCTGTGCTCGCCAACCTACATTGGCTCCCGGTTAAGCAACGCCTCAATTTCAAAATTCTCATCCTTGTTTACAGAGATTAGGGCCCAGGCAACTGAAGGCACAGCCGTCAGTGGTGGAGCGATTAAAATTAGGGATGTGCAAGAGGCCAGAATTGGAGAAGCGCAGATAGCTCGAGGGGGTTGTGAGGCTGGAGGAGATTACAGAGGGTAGGGAAGGGTGAGGCCATGTAGGGATTGGAAAACCAGGATGCTGATTTTAAAATTGAGACATTGTTGGACCAGGAGTCAGTGAGGGTCAGCGAGCACAGTGGTGATGGGTGAACAGGGCTTGGTGCGAGTTATAAGAATATAAGAACATAAAAAAAAGGAGCAGGCGTAGGTAATACGACCATGGCTGATCTGATCATGGACTCAGGGCCACTTCCACCATTTAATACGATCATGGCTGATCTGATCATGGACTCAGGGCCACTTCCCTGCCTGCTCCCCATAACACCTTATCCCTTATTGTCTATCTCTGTCTTAAATTTATTCAATGACCCAGCTTCCACAGCTCTCTGAGGCAGCGAATTCCACAGATTTACAACCCTTTGAGAGAAGAAATTCTTTCTTATCTCAATTTAAATGGGAGGCCCCTTATTCTAATATTATGCCCTCGAGTTCGAGTCTCCCCTATCAGTGGAAACCTCCTCTCTGCATCCACCTTGTCAAGCCCCCTCATTAAAATTCAGGTAGCAGAGCTTTGGATGAGCGCAGGTTTATGTGGGGTGGAAGATTGGAGGCTGGCCAGGAGAGCATTGGAATAGTCAAGTCGAGAGATAGCAAAGACAGGGATGAGGATTTTTCAGCTGCAGGTGAGCCGAGGCAGGATCGGAGTCGAGCAAGGTCATGGAGATGGAAGTAGGCAATCTTAGTGATGGAGTGGATATGTGGTCTGTACGCATCCTGCTGCTGATTAGTAATACAAGACGCGTTCCTCTGCTACTGGAGATTATAGATAAATAATTGGAGCCTGTCATGTGTTGGGAAATGTCATGAAAGGGTCCTTCGTGAGGTCTGTCTTTAATCATCTTTACTACAACCTCCAAGGTTCAGCCAATCGTGGTGCTACATTTTAAAGTTTTGACCTGGAAACTAACAAATAAAAAGGTCATGTGCGTTAAATAGACACAGAACAGCTGGATGAAATTGTAGTTTTATTTTTATAACGAAATGTATGTTTTTTTTATATATAGTTGTAATAGAGTTTATTAGAAATGTGGCGTCACTCTAGTAGACAAGAGGACAGAGTCATGGCTGGAAGGCGGGGTTATGGCTGGAGGGCAGGGCCGTAGTCGGAGGCCGGGGCCGTGGCTGGAGGGCGGGGTTATGGCTGGAGGACGGGGCTGTGGGTGGCTGGAGGGCGGGGCCGTGGCTGGAGGGCGGGGCTGTGGGTGGAGGGCGGGGTTGTGGCTGGAGGCCGTGGGTGGAGGGCGGGGCCGTGGCTGGAGGGCGGGGCCGTGGCTGGAGAGCGGGGCAGTGACTGGAGGGCGGGGCCGTGGCTGGAGGGCGGGGCCGTGGCTGGAGGGCGGGGCAGTGACTGGAGGGCGGGGCCGTGGCTGGATTGAGGGATAAATTATATAATAAATATAAGTTTAAATTTGAGTGAATATATCTGTAAAATACACATAAATAACTCACAAATTAGTAAGCACTCTTGTTTTAGCAGCCTCCTCCCTTCCTCTGATGTTCAAAATGGCGTCCGCAGTGCCCAGTTCTGTGAGGAAAGCCCGGGAAAAGCAACTATTCTCCAGCAATGTTGTCGGTTGCAAGCGATCAGCCCGGCGATGTGCCGGCAACGTGACGAAAGTTGCACTGGGCGATGTGCGGGTGATCACCTCAGCGATCAGCCCGGCGATGCGAGCAGAAAGTTGGGGGATAATTTTCTGGCGACGTTCCAGCCTAAATTTCCACTTTTCAGTTAAAATGGGCGCTAGCAGGCCGTTTTGGGCACTATATGGGCACTAGCCCAACGATGTGAAGTGGAAAGTCTAGCCTTTGAGATTTGCTATGACACTAATAAAAATTTACTGAAAACCATAATAATAATAATAATTCATGGCTTTTATTTTCAAAACCAGCCGAGCATGGAGCTGTATGTTAGAAATTTCTGGAGCGCTCGCTCAAAACCGGCAGTTTATTGCACAGCCAGGAACATGGCAATCTCATGCTTTAATGCTCCTCACTTTGGCCCCCAAAGTCTACAGGTTAGATGGGGGGGGCGTGGCGGGCGGCGGGAACCATCCTGGGAACTTTGCACTGAACTTTATGGGCTCACGGGACGTCCTTTCATTTCCATGACAATGGCAGGCACATGAGCCATCTAGGGGCACAGGTGGATCCCACCGCAGGAACATCTGCAACAATAGCCCTCATCATAAGGGGATCCATGCCATGGTTGTGGGTTCAAGTCCCACTGCAGGGACTTGAGCAAAGAAAATATAGACCGACATCCCAGTGCAGTACTGACGGAGCGCTGCACTGTCGGAGGTGCCGTCTTTCAGATTAGACATTAAACCGAGGCCCCGTCTGCTCTCTCAGGTGAATGTGAAAGATCCCACGGCACTATTTTGAAGGAGAGCAGGGGAGTTATCCCTGGTGCCCTGGCCCAATATTTATCCCTCAATCAGCATCACTAAAACAGATTATCTGGTCATTGCTGTTTGTGGGAGCTTGCTGTGCACAAGTCGACTGCCGCATGTCCTACGTTACAACAGTGACTACACTCCAAAAAGTCCTTCATTGGTTGTAAAGCGCTTAGGGACATTCGGTAGTCGTGAAAGACGCTATATAAATCCAAGTCTTTCTTTATTATCCTCGGCGGAACTCCTAGGTGAACCCCGACTGCCACTGATAATTGGCCCGTGCACCTGGTCATGACGTTCCTCCATCGGTCCTAAGTTGTATCCCTCTGTGCAGGAACTTCTAGTGTAAGAAGTCCCTGCTGACTTGCACCACGCCCCATCCACAGCACCCTCCTCAACCCATTCCCCCAGACCCCCTTCCCCTTGGCCACAACCTCCCCTCCACCACAGAGCCAGGTACCAGACTGATTTGCAGCTCTTTTGGAACAGCAGCAGCAGTGTATCAGAAGGGTCACCGTTTATCAGGGCACACGTCCATCTCTTTGCTAGGCTGTGTTATTTTCCGGCAGAGTTGGCTTGGCACCATCTTACATTCACAAAGATCTATTGGCAACAAGCACTTCTGCTTTTCAAATGTGTTGGATAAATATACAGAGTTAAATCTAAGCCTTCTTTCAAACAAATAAACAATTCAAATTTGTTGCTGCCTCTTGTGTGAATTTAAGAACACTGCTCATATCACTGCCATTCTGCACAGCAGGCATCATGCAGAGTCCTAATGCTAGTAACTGCTTCAATACAATAAATTTCTGGCATTCAGTAAGGAGAGTATTCTCTCCTTTGGTCCTTTCAGAACACAAATAAGTGAAATCATTTGAATACGTATAAAGGGTTCAACTGCTGTACAGCTTGTGGGCTCTGGCAATGTTAGCTCCTTTACCGGTTACAGGAGAACTACCAACAAATAGGATGTAGCACTTAAAGGAGCAGGATTACACTTGAAGAAGACCATTCAGCCCATCTTAACTCATCCATCCAGAAAGACTCTTAAAGGTCCCATTGCATAATTCAATTGGTTATCTAGGGATTTCATCTCCATGACTTTAGCCAGAAATTCTTTCCAATCATTAATCATTGTTTTTGTGAAGACAAAAATCACGATATCAGTCCAAAATTTGCCTTTTACTAACTTGAACCGTTGTCCTCCTTCCACAATTTAATTTAAGATTAGTATTCCAGATTAAACTTTTTTATACCATTTGCTAACAATAAGCTCACCTCCCATCCAGACTCAGAAGGTTAGGATTCCCTTGTCTTTCCTCTAACTGCTGACACAAAGGAGCAACCTCATGGTTCTTCTCTGCTCTGCCTCAAACTCTTGAATGTCTCCCTTGTTTCTTCGTGACCAGAACTGGGCAGAGTACCCAAGAGACCAGAGAAGTACAATTTCATCACAGCCATTGTCCCACTTGTATTTTTTAAATTATTAGTTCACAAGATGTGGATGCGGGTATTGCCAGCATTTTTTACCCATCTCTAATTTCTAGGCCATTTCAGAGGGCAGTTAAGAGTCAATCACATTGCTATGCGTCTGGAGTCACATATAGGTAAGGCAAGCAGATTTCCTTCCGTAAAGAACAGTAGTGAATCAGATGGGCTTTTACGACAATCTGATAGTTTCATGGTCATCATTAGTGACAACAGCTTTTTATTCCAGATTTGCTTAATTAACTGAATTTAAATTCTCCAGCTGCCAAGGTGGGATTTGAACTCTTGACTCCAGATTATTCATTGAGGCCTCTGGATTACTCGTCCAGTAATATTACCATTATGCTACCGTTCCCTGTATTGGATGGTCTTGACTATGAAGTTTAACATGCTATTGGCTTTGTTGATTACATAGAAACAGAAAAACATAGAAATTAGATGCAGGAGCAGGCCATTCGACCCTTCGAGCCTGCACCGCCATTCAGTAAGATCATGGCTGATCATTCAACCTCAGCACCCCTTTCCTACTTTCTCTCCATAACCCTTGATCCCTTTGGCCGTAAAAGCCATATCTAACTCCCTTTTGAATATATCTAACGATATGACCTCAACAACTTTCTGCGGTAGAGAATTCCATAGGCTAACCACTCTCTGAGTGAAGAGGTTTCTCCTCATCTCGGTCCTAAATGGCTTACCGCTTATTCTTAGACTGTGACCCCTGGTTCTGGAACTCCCCAGCAACGGGAACATTTTTGCTGCCTCTAACCTGTCAAATCCCGTCAGAATTTTATATGTTTCCAGAGATGCCCTCTCATTCTTCTAAACTCCAGTGGATACAAGCCCAGTTGATCCAGTCTCTCCTCATATGTCAGTCCTACCATCCCGAGAATCAGTCTGGTGAACCTTCGCTGCCCTCCCTCAATAGCAAGAATGTCCTTCCTCAGATTAGGAGACTAAAACTGAACACAATATTCAAGGTGTGGCCTCACCAAGGCTCTGTACAACTGCAGTAGGACCTCCCTGCTCCTGTACTCAAATCCTCTAACTATGAAGGCCAACATGCCATTTGCCTTCTTCACCGCCTGCTGTATCTGCATGCCAAACTTCAATGACTGATGTACCATGACACCCAGGTCTCGTTGCACCTCCCCTTTTCCTAATCTGTCACCATTCAGATAATATTCTGTCTTCTTGTTTTTGCCCCCAAAGTGGATAACCTCACATTTATCCACATTATACTGCATCTGCCATGCATTTGCCCACTCACCTAACCTGTCCAAGTCACCCTGCAGCCTCTTAGTATTCTCCTCACAGCTCACACCGCCACCAAACTTAGTGTCATCTGCAAACTTGGAGATATTACATTCAATTCCTTCATCTAAATCATTGATATATATTGTAAATAGCTGGGGTCCCAGCACTGAACCCTGTGGCACCCCACTGCTCACTGCCTGCCATTCTGAAAAGGACCCGTTTATTCCGACTCTCTGCTTCCTGTCTGCCAACCAGTTCTCTATCCACGTCAGTACATTACCCCCAATACCATGTGCTTTTATTTTGCACACTAATCTCTTGTGTGGGACCTTGTCAAAAGCCTTTTGAAAGTCCAAATACACCACATCCATTGGCTCTCCCTTGTCCACTCTACTAGTTATATCCTCAAAAAATTCTAGAAGATTTGTCAAGCATGATTTCCCTTTCATAGATCCATGCTGACTTGGACCGATCCTGTCACTGCTTTCCAAATGCGTTGCTATTTCATCTTTAATAATTGATTCCAATGTTTTCCCCATCACCAACATCAGGCTAACTGGTCTATAATTCCCTGTTTTCTCTCTCCCTCCTTTTTTAAAAAGTGGTGTTACATTAGCTACCCTCCAGTCCATAGAAACTGATCCAGAGTCAATAGAATGTTGGAAAATGATCACCAATGCATCCACTATTTCTAGGGCCACTTCATTAATTACTCTGGGATGCAGACTATCAAGCCCTGGGGATTTACCGGCCTTCAATCCCATCAATTTCCCCAACACAATTTCCTGACTAATAAGGATTTCCTTCAGTTCCTCCTTCTCGCTAGAAACCTTGGTGCCCTAGTATTTCCGGAAGCTAATTTGTGCCTTCCTTAGTGAAGACAGATCCAAAGTATTTGTTCAATTGGTCTGCCATTTCTTTGTTCCCCATTATAAATTCACCTGATGCTGACTGCAAAGGACCAACGTTGGCTTCACTAATCTTTTTCTGTTCACATATCTATAGAAGCTTTTGCAGTCAGTTTTTATGTTCCCTGCAAGCTTCCTCTCATACTCTATTTTCCCACTCCTAATTAGACCCTTTGTCCTCCTCTGCTGAATTCTAAATTTCTCCCAGTCCTCAGGTTTGCTTCTTTTTCTGGCCAATTTATATGCCTTTTCCTTGGATTTAACACTATCTCTAATTTCCCTTCTTAGCCACGCTTGAGCTATCTTCCCCTTTTTCTTTTTACTCCAGACAGGGATGTACAACTGTTGAAGTTCATCCATGTAATCTATAAATGTCTGCCATTGCCTTTCCACTGTCAACCCTTTAAGTATAATTTGCTATAATATACAGAAGGCACCTCAAGTCGCTGGAGATATATCACCAACGATGTCGCCGCAAGATCCTGCAAATCCCCTGTGAGGACAGGCGCACCAACATCAGTGTCCTCGACCAGGCTAACATCCCCAGTATTGAAGCACTGACCATACACGATCAGCTTCGATGGTACGCATGCCAGATACAAGACTCCCGAAGCAAATGCTTTATGCGGAGCTTTTTCATGGTAATTGAGCCAAAGGAGGACAGCGGAAACGTTATAATGACACCCTCAAAGCCTCCCTGATAAAGTGCGACATCACCACTGACACCTGGGAGACCCTGGCTGCAGACCGCCCGAGGTAGAGAAAGTCCATCCGGGAGGGCGTTGAGCTCTTTGAGTCTTGACACAAGGAGCATGAAGAGGCCAGGCGCAGGCAGCGGAAGGAGCGCGCGGCAAACCAGCCCTACCGACTCCTTCCCCCGACGAATGTCTGTCCCACCTGTAACAAGGTTTGTAGCTCTCGTATCGGACTGTTCAGCCATCAAATAACTCACTTTGGGAGTGGAAGCAAGTCCTTCTCGATTCCGAGGGACTGCCTATGATGATGATGATGATGATGATGAATTTGCCAGTCTATCCTAGCCAATTCACGTCTCATACCGTCGAAGTTATCTTTCTTTAAGTTCAGGACCCTTTTCTCTGAATTAACTGTCACTCTCCAACTTAATAAAGAATTCAACCATATTATAGTCACTCTTCTCCAGGGGGCCTCGCATATCAAGATTGCTAATTAGTCCTCTCTTATTACACAACACCCAGTCTAGGATGGCCAGTTCTGTAGTTGGTTCCTCGACATATTGGTCTAGAAAGCCATCCCTAATACACTCCAGGAGATCCTCCTCCATCGCATTGCTACCAGCTTGGTTAGCCCAATCTATCTGTAGATTAAAGTCGTCCATGATAACTGCTGTACCTTTATTGCACGCATCCCTAATTTCTTGTTTGATGCCATCCCCAACCTCACTACTACTATTTGGTGGTCTGTACACAACTCCGACTAGTGTTTTCTGACCTTTGGTATTCCGCAGCTCTACCCATACAGATTCCACATCATCCAAACTAATGTCCTTTCTTACTATTGCGTTAATTTCCTCTTTAACCAGCAATGCTACCCCTTTTCTTTTCTATCTATCCTTCCTGAATGTTGAATACCCCTGGATGTTGAGTTCCCAGCCTTGGTCACCCTGGAGCCATGTCTCTGTAATCCAAATTATATCATAATCGTTAATAGCTGCCTGCACAGTTAATTCATCCACCTTATTACGACTACTCCCCGCATTGAGGCACAGAGTCTGCAGGCTTGTCTTTTTAACACGCTTTGTCCCTTTAGAATTTTGCTGTAATGTGGCCCTTTTTGATTGCTGCTCTGCATTGGTTAGATTTTTGAGTATTTAGCCTGCTAAATCTCCAAGGTCTTTTTCAACGTCATCTTTAGTTAATTTAGCACCATTCATCGAATGGATATGTTGCCCATCTTTCACTCCGAAGCGTAGTACTTTGCATTTGTTTGTATTAAATTGTATGTGCCATTGTTCTGTTCACGTACATAATTTGTGCAACTCATTCGGTACCTTTTGAGTTGCCTCCTCAGAATCCACTGTTCTCCTCGTTGGGTGCCTTCTGCAAATTTGGCCAATTTGAATTGAGTTTCTGGGGCCAAAATTCAGGCCCGCCAGAAAGCTGGCGTACGTACCGTTACCAAAATGTTTTTACCGTCGGGACTGACAAGGCGGACTCTTGATCCATTTTCACCTCTCTAACAATTTTTTTTGGAGCGGACCGGAATTTGTTCATTAATGGGGGCGGAAGTGCGGCGGTAAGTGCTGGAAGTGTGGAGGGGGGGCACCGAGTCTCCGCCGCTGTGGTGGTGACATCAGTGCGTTTATGCGTCACCACGTCGCTCCCCTCATTTAAAAGGGAGAGAAGCAGCAATTTTTTTAGGTTCGGGCCAATGGGCTACCAGGGATGGTTTCGGCCGGGCCAGCGGCCTTGCAGCCAAGAGGGGGGTGTCAAGCTGCCTGTTGGCGGCCCGGCCGAACCCGGGGCCATAATGGAAAACATGCCATTCATCTGTGGTTCGGTGAAGAACCATTGAATCCTGTACTTCCGCTCTGTCCCACCCCAAACCCAAAACTTCACAATATGTGTAATGTATTGTGTCGCTTTTGGCAGTTTCCTAGATTGGTACCAGGGATGCGGGACTTCGGTTACATGGAGAGACTTTGAGAAGCTGGTGTTGCTCTCCTTCGAGCAGAGACGGTTAAGAGGAGATTTAATTAAATTGTTCAAAATCATGATAGAGTAGATAGAGAGAAACTGTTTCCAGTCACAGCAGGGTCAGAGAACACAGATTTAAGGTAATTGGCAAAAGGACCAGAGGCGAGGCGAGAAGAATTTTTTTTGTACGCAGCGAGTTGTGATCTGGAACACGCTGCCATGAAAGGGCGGTGGAAGCAGATTCAATTGTAACTTTCGAAAGCGAATTTGATACATACTTGAAAAGGAAAAATATGCAAGGCTATGGGGAAAGAGCAGGGAAGTGGGACTAGTTGGATAGCTCGTTCAAAGAGACAGTACAGGCACAATGTGCCGAATGGCCTCGATCTGTGCATTATCATTCCATGATTCTATGACACAATTTAGCCCACAACTTCGATAACAGCAGGTACTCAAACAAAGCTGTTTGCAGGAAGTAGTCCCTTTTCATTGGCTACATGCGACTGAAAAGATAAATTGGTCCAGCCAAACAGGCCAGCTGAGCAATCGTTTCATGGCTGGAGTGATATGAACCTTTTCCACACATGGTCTGCCTGGAAATAATGGCTGTGTGCAAATGTAACCTAATCGCCTATGTCCATTGTTTGATCATGGATCTGCCTGCTTCAGAAACTACTCCACAGGAGTGCAAGAAAGCTACAGTTTATTTTAGACCACATTTGGAAGAATCCCAAATTATTATTCTGCATTTTGGGGAAGTGGTTGAGCCAGAAATGGAAGCACCTGTGGTTACCAAACTGCAGAGATTACAGGGTATAAATCATGCAGCATCTAATGATTGTACTGCTCAGGACGAATTAGCAGAACCCCGTGGCAACACAACAGTCGTTCCACATATTTGGCGAGTCTACGAATTTGAGCAGACATGGACGAAATGTTATTTTTAATGGGGCACTTGCTGTGAAGCCCTATGGTACGGAGCCCAAGGTACATCATCATAGGCAGTCCCTCGAGTCGAGGATGACTTGCTTCCACGCCAAAAAGTTCACAGGCGTTTCAATGAAGGACCTAATATTCCAGGTCCCGAACTAAATCTTGTAGGGTGGAAGATGCCGGTGCGTGGATTTTTTTTAACATGTGGTGGCCATTGCACACCATGGTACATAGACACGTACGTACACACACACACACACACACACACACATACACACACATACACACGTCATTTTTGGTCTTTACTGGAACAAAAAAAAAAGAGAAATGTGAAACTGAAATCTGCGCTCCTCAAAATTCTGCCCTCATGAGCATCCCTGATTATAACTGCTCAACCATTGGTGGCTGTGTCTTCTGTTGCCTCGGCCCCAAGCTCTGGAACTCCCTTCTTAAACCACTCTGCCTCTCTTTCCTCCTTTAAGACGCTCCTTAAAACCTATCTCTTTGAACAAGCTTTTGGTCATCTGATATAATTTCTTCTTATGCAGTTCACTGTCAAATTTATTTTTGTTGCCCTTTTACACTCCTGTGAAGCCCCTCATAATAAATGCAAGCTTGTCCCCCTTCCTCACCTGAAGAATGTGATTCACATTGACATTAGATTCTGTGGATTTTACTTTTATTCGTCCCTGAGATATGGGCATCGCTAGCAAGGACAACATTTATTGTCCATCCCTAACTGCCCTTAAGCCACCAGGGGTGGTTAAGAGTCAACCACATTGCTGTGGGTCTCAGAGTCACAATTAGGCCAGACTGGGGAAATACAGCAGATTTTCCTTAAATGAGCCAGATGTGCTATTTACAATGGTTTCATGGTTACCATTACTGATAATAGCTTTTTTTAAAAATTCCAAATTTAATTAAGTGAATTTAAACTCTCCAGCAGCTGCCATGGTGGGATTTGAACACATGTCACCAACACCTCACAATTGCAAACCCAGTAACATTGCCACTATGCTACCGTTGCCTTATATGTTACCAGGATTCCAGTTCACCAACAGCACTTTGGCACGTTATTGCTCCAAATGTGGAAAGGTTGAAAAGTCCCCCAAGAGGATCCATAAGAACACTGCTACGTTAGTAGTATATAAATGAAAGGGATAATTACCCTAATGTTTATGCAATTCTCTAAAGCGGTTAAAAGCAATGACCCTGCAGCAGATTTAATTTACTAACTGCAGTATTTAGAGTTACCAATGCATGAAATAGCTTTAATTTTATGTGAAAAATTGTGGGTGGCTCAGTTTTTACAACTTCATTGCTGATTAGCTCTAACATTCAAGGCATTTTTATATTACTCTTCAGATACCAGTCCAGGAGAGCAATGAACACATCAGCCCCTGCGCCCATCTCCTGTTAATATGGCAATCTATTGCCACTTCAAAACAAAACCATGGTCAAACTCAGTGTACTAATATATTAACAGGTATCGGCACCCCATCCAGCACCTGAAATAGTCACTCCCTCCAGTGTGCACTATTTACAAGATGCACTGCAGCAATTCGCCAAGGCTTCTTCGACAGCACCTCCCAAATCCGCCACCTCTACCGCCTAGAAGGACAAGGGCAGCAGGCATAAGGGAACATCATCACCTCCAAGTTCCCATCCAATTCACACACCATCCTGACTTGGAAATATATCGCCATTCCTCATCATCTCTGGGTCAAAATCCTGGAACTCCCTCCCCAACAGCACTGTGGGAGTACCTTCACCACACAGACTGCAGCGGTTCAAGAAGGTGGCTTACCATCACCTTCTCAAGGGCAATTAGGGATGGGCAATAAATGCTGGCCTTGCTAGCAATGCCCACATCCTAGGAACAAATAACACAATGTACAAAGCTATCCACTTAAGTATTATGTATAAAATCGAAATAGGCAGTTCCCATTCTGTCCTCAGTAACATTAATATATGCTCACCAGAATATGAAGCAGCAAAATCATTTTCAAACTATTTGCTAATTTCATATTTATTATTACTATTAAATTTCAAATTTATTTCATGTTATAGACATACTTCTAAATATGCTTCTAAATAAAAAGGTCAATGTAAATACTTGTGTAGGACACAAATATAAATCTCTGCATCAACATAACCTCATATGCATTCCATTAACAAATGATGGGCACAAGATTTGGGGATTGATATTTGGAAATAGATTGCACCGACTGTCAACACTACTCACTCACTGCAAAAGTCTTTCACATGAGGACAATTTTACAAAATTGGAAGCATGATTTCATAAAATGACTCCTTTCCTAACGAACTTTTGCAGCCTGTCTTGGAAAGAATTTTGACGCATTTAAGAGGATTAACAGAAGACACACTGAAGAGGATTCATTGCACTTATGTGGCGCCTTTCACGTCTCAAAGCGCTTTACAGCCAATGAAGTACTTTTTGAAGTGTAGTCACTGTTGTAATGTGGGAAATGCAGCAGCCAACCTGCATACAACAAACACCCACAATGTGATAATGATCTAATTTTTAGCTACTTTGATTGAGGGATACATATTGGCCAGGTATAGTATAGTAGTATTAGGCAGTCCCTCGTATTGAGGATAACTTGCTTCCACACCAAAAGGGATGAGTTCACAGGTGTTTCAATGAGGATCTGACAATCTAGGTCCGGAACTACATACTAAAGGGTGGAAGATGCCTGTGCATGGATTCTTTTAATGTGGGGTGGCCGTTGCTCACCAGCCTCCACACGGGCTTGACAGAGCTAGGTCTTGATCCAGTAGCAAGGGTTAATCAAGACGACTGGAGACCATGCTCTACTGCACGGACCTAGCGCGCATGCATATCGCAGTGTGGGCTGGCCCGTGCTGCCCCTGGGCCCTCGCCTCTTCTGGGCCCCGAACGCTCGCCTCTTTTGAGCCCCGATCATGACGCTCCTGGGCCCCGATCTCTCATTGTTCCTCTGCCCCGATCAAAAATGGAGCAGTCAGAAACAGGACATCAATTAGTTTCCTCTTATCTTGGAGACATCAAATATCAACACTGTTATTTGAAATACCAAAATATTAAACTCCTGCCCAGTTGAAGGGTTATTAACATCAGCACACCAGGGATAACTCCCATGCTCTTCTTCGAAATAGTGCAATGGCATCTGAACCCACAACCATCTGACTCAGTGACGAGTGTGCTACCCACCGAGCCGCAGTAACACAGAGGACACGCCGAAGAGGATACATAGAAGAGCAACAAGGGCTCTTCCTAGAATTAGGTATTGGAAAATGACAAGTGAATATAACAAGATAAGATAGAAAGAGGAAAGAACAATTTTGCATTTGTAAATATGGTTCTGCTGTTGTGACATTTGGGGTTCTGAAATATAGAACTAGCTCCGTGTTTTAAAATTCTGGCACCGACAAGCCCGAAAGCCTTGGGGCCCTGGCAATGAATCACGCCAAATGACCTGACCTTTCCTATATTAATGTTGTTTACAGCTTTGGAACATTCAAGCTGAGAGGATGTATACATGAATCTGATTTGTTTTTTGTGAAAGCCTGCTTAACGTTAGTTGGCTATTCTGGCGTAATAAATAAAGGGTTCTCTCCCTCCGACATTCACAGAAGCTTTGGAGCCATGATTGAAAGTCTGCAAGGTGGTGTCGCTAGGCAATTAAAGCATGGATGTCTCATCAATTGCCTTAATGTGTTCATGCTGTTGGTGCTAAAAACTGAATGGCATGGGAAGGCTGAAAGTGCCTGATAAGTTAGAATCAAAAAGTAAATGTTCAATCCTGGTAAAAGATTAGAATTTCTTTGTAATAAGTTGAATTCCTTCAGAATACTTCAATCTTTGGAATATAAATAACAAATTTGCCTCAGAATTCAGTCTATTTGATACAATCAGACCCTCCACACCATTTTGGAATGAACAACAACACCAACGTGTATTTTTATAGCGCCTTTAAGGTAGTAAAAATCCCAAGGCTCATCACAAGACGAAGAATTGTTGCCACATAAGGAGAAATTAGCGCAGATGACCAAAAGCTTGTTCAAAGAGGTAGGTTTTAAGGAGAGTCTTAAAGGAGGAAAGAGAGGTAGAGAGGTGGAGAGGTTTAGGGAGGGAGTTCCCGAGCTTGTGGCCCAGGCAACAGAAGGTTGAGCGATTATAATCAGGGATGGTCAAGAGGGCAGAATTAGAGGAGCACAGACATCTCGGGGGTTGATGGAGATGACAGAGGATAGGTGGGACATGAATACAAGGTCTATTGCTCAGCATAAAGGATAAATACATACCCAGGATGAGCAAGCGCAGATTAAACAAGCATGCACCCAAATGGACTAACAAAGACCCATGAAATGAGATTTGAAAAAAGATTAACCTCTACAAATGTTGCAGTGTTAAAAATAAACAGGTGCAAACACTGGTCCCTCTGCAACTCACTGAATGCGAAGTACATGGCCCATGTGCAGCAAGGTGATGCCAGTTCATCACAGAGGTTCTTTCCAGACCGGATGGAAATTTCCAACAAGGTGGGTTAAATCAATGCAACGTCTTTCGAGTGGGGAAATGTGTAGTTACTATTGATTATACTCATGTAAATGGATAGATGGAAATATGGATGGGGTTCCACTTGGTGCCAAAAGCCCTGCCCAGATGCGTACATTTCTAAACTCAACCCCATGGGCAAGACTTTATCTTTGACGGGGCATTAAAAGGGCAGTCGAGAATCAGTCATACATTATACTTCCTGCCTGTTGTACATACTGCCCGATTCGAAGACAACGGAGAAAAAAATTGGGTGAGAAACATAATTGGCTCCTGTACGTTATATGCGCCCGCCAGAGTTGAAAATTCTGCCTAGTATTTCATACATAATTGTTGGCTTTCAGCTGAGATTTTCCATCTAATCATTATTGCATAGGGCTTTGAATTACGTAGAGTGATACGCAGAGCCAGACTAGTTTTTGCTGGTCAAAAAAATGCAAACGAGAGGAGAAAAGATCCACCTTCTTAAAATATAGAAAGGAACAGATAATGTCGATGAAAGCAAGCTAATTTACAGAGATTGTCAGTGCAGAACAGACATTTCAAATGAACAAGCCTCAAGTCAAACATGAGAATCAAAGAATTGTTCTCTTCTCCAAGAGGCATAGAGATGAGGAATATTCCACCAACAAAAGCAATCAGTAGCTGCCAAAAATGAGTTTGATAAGTAACTGGCCGAGAACAGGATTGTAAGTTATAAGGATAGCTATAGACGGAGATATTCAAATACTCTCTGGGACATGGGCCCTAAATTTGCAGTCGGAGGCTTCCCGCGGGGAAAGGCCTCCGATACTCAAATAAAATGCCCATGTACCTGGTGGTACGGAGATTCGGAGGTACGGAGATTCACGGTCCTGGGGATCTCCGGGTACCCGCGGGAAGAGGTCCACGTATCCCGGGGATGCAGGCGGTTCGCAAGCGCCCCTGGGATCAGGTGGGCTGGCCCAACCAATCAAAGAAGGGGATCCCCCGTTCAGGCTTATGGGAATTCCGTATTTATGGAATTCCCAACAGCCTGAACGGGGATACCCCTAAAAATACATCTAAACATCAAATAAATAAAAATAATTACATATTTAAAATTCAATAAAATGCCATTTAATTAAATAGTTAAAACAAAAAATGTCATTTTCTGAAAAATAAATTTAAATGTTTTAAAGAGGCTAAAATGAACTTGTTATTTTTTATGATTCACAGGTTATTTTTAAACGATTGAAAAAAAAATTTAAATGTTTTTTAAAACACTTACGCTGGTAAAAGCAGGTCTTACGCCTGCTTGTACAGATGTACGAAATTCCCGGGCAGAAGTTGGGCAACTCTCTGCCCGCGGATGTCCTTTTCCCAGGGGTGACAGATCGCAAGTCCCGGGCTTTTGTGCGTGCACTTCACGCACTAAAACCCCACAACCCGAACGGCCCTTACGGGCATGTACGCACCTCGTACGCACCCAGAGGGGCCACAGATTACGGGCCACAGTGATGGTGTGCTGGGCCCAGCGAAACATTGTTTGGAGGGCAGCGGGCTGGGGCTGAACAGTGAGAACGTGAGGATGGGAAAATATCCTCATCTTTGAGGATCATGAAGAATTTTTTGCAGAATTTTCCCTCAAGAAATGAATTGGGTGGGACAGAATCCAAGATCGGGTAAATTTTACAAATTACCTTGACAGAATGGGCTTGATGTGCCAATTGGCATTTTATTATTACGTGTTATTTTGATTCAAGGAGCACATGCACAGAACTAGGTCATACGGTTCAGTAAATCAGTAATGTATTTAGCTAATCTTCTTTTCTGGACATTCATGTGCAAGTCCATCTGAAAAACTATTAAGAGAAAATGGCATTGCTTCGAATGAAGTGCCTCAGTTTGCTGTAATACATTGAAACTGAACCAAAATGCTAAGTGAAGATGGATGGGCTTTGATAGAATTGAGGCCAATCTCTGAAGATGGCGGACATGTTCTGTAAATCCGAATGCCCGAAGCAGGCAAGCATTTCACCTGCGATCAAAGCAAGAAAGACAGACAGACTTGCATTTATATAGCACCTTTCGTGACCACCAATGAAGTACTTTTAGAGCGTAGTCACTGTTGTAGTGTAGGAAACACAGCAGCCAATTTGCACACAAGCAAACTCCCACAATGAATGACCAGATAATGTGTTTTTTTTAAATTATGTTGGTTGAGGGATAAATATTGGCCAGGGCATCATATAATTCCACTGCTCTTCTTCGAAATAGTGCCAAGGGATCTTTTTTGAGAGAGCAGACGGGGCCTCGGTTTAACATCTCATCTGAAAGACACACCTCCAACAGTGCAGCTCTCCCTTGGCACCGCACTGCAGTGTCAGCCTGGATTTTTTTGTGCTCAAGTCCCAGGAGTGGGACTTGAACCCACAACCTTCAGACTCAGAGGTGAGAGTGCTACCCACTGAGCCACAGCTGCCAGTGCAGGTGCAATGTCATGAATCCAGAACTCTGAAAAACGGAATTGTCCGAAAACCGGACATTTGCGCACAGCTGATGGAGTCGTCCCGAATCCGGAATTATTGTCCGGAAAGCTGACATTTTGAGGCAAAACCCTAAATCCGGCATGCTTTCGGTCGAGGAATCCGGATTTCCGACAAGAAAATCAAGTCTGAAATCCGGAATCCTCATCGCAATCCGTGACGGATTTTGGGTTTTTCCGGAATTCAGACATCACTGCTCAAAACCCGGCGTGCATTGAATTGAAGATTCTGGATTTCAGACAAATTAATTTTTTTTTTGTCTGAAATCCGGAAAAATCCAAAAACTGGAACGGACTTTGCCCCGAGGATTACGGATTTCGGATGTTGTACCTGTATTAGAAGCTGATCATCGGCTGCATGTAAATATTTTGAAGCCAGCAAAGGTCAACAGCGGTGTCGATGAGATGCCTTCTTCGCTACTGATGTGTAAACAAATGGCATAATTGTCCTGTGGTACTAAAGGAAAAAGCTTCACTTTCTTACTCATTTTTTAAAAATCATTTCTGGAAAATGAACATTCCATTTCACAGATATCTGCCACATTTATGAATTGCAACGCTTGATTCTCATGAAAAATGCTACAATATAAAAACCAAAAAGGGACATTATTTAGGCTCATAATATCTATTTTTAATGCACGATAAACCATGTCACTCTTATTAACTTATGTCATTGTAGTTTGTCCAATGCTATTACAACGAACGGGCCTGAATTTGCACAGGTTCTTCCAATCTCCTGCTGCAACTTTGAATGTTTCAAGAAATTGCCATATTTGTGCTGGTAAAACAAATTAAACTCACCGCAGGAAGTATTTAGTATTTAGCAGTGTAAGGGCCTTATTATTGATGAGATTTATATTGCTGCAATGCCAATCAACCATCCCCTTTTTGTTAATGTTGTTTTTCCTTTCTGTCTTTTTATTCTTAATCCAATTGTTCACTCCCTCTCTTTCTGCACCTAATTTGACTCAAATTCATCCTGCTTCCTTCAATGTCGCTGCTATTTCTTTTGCCTATTCTAACATTTCATTGGTTAAGGCGATAAGTTGTGGGTCCCATCATTCACCAAGGTCTCGGATGCCCCGTTGCACATCGAGCAATTTGTGGCGCAAAAAGTTTGAGCTGAAAGGTTAGAGGTGGCATTTAACTAACTGGGCACAGAGAAACATAGCAAATACGAGCAGTAGCAGGCCATTCGACCCTTCGAGTCTGCACCGCCATTCAATATGATCATGGCTGATCCTCTATCTCGACACCATATTCCTGCTTTTTCTCCATACCCTTTTATGCCTTTTGTTTCTATGGGGCCAAGTTTCGGCCTGAGTTGCTCCTGTTTTTTTGGAGCAACTGGTTTAGAATGGAGTATCTTAGAAATTTGAATTCTCGGCATTTAGTTTGCTCCAGTTCTAGTCAGTTAGAACAGTTCCACTTTGGAACAGAATTTTTTTTTCAAAAGGGGGCATGTCCGGCCACTTACGCCTGTTTTCAAAGTTTAGGCAGTGAAAACTTACTCCAAACTAACTTAGAATGGAGTAAGTGAAGATTTTTGTACGTTTGAAAAAACTTTATCTACACTTTAGAAAATCAGGCGTAGGTTACAAATTAGGCGTAGGGAATTGGGGGGGGGGGGGGGTTAAAGGGAAGTTTACAAACATTAAACACTTCAGTTTTACAAATAAAGAGCCATAATCAATAATAAAATGATAAATACATCAATAAATCAACCAATAAATCAATCAAAAAAAATTAATAATTTTTTTTTTTAAATCAATAAATAAAACATTTTCTACTTACCGACAGCAGCACCGGGAGTCCTCCAACAGCTTGCTGGGCGCCCCCCCCCCCGCCCGAGTGTGTCTTTATCTCTCTGTCTGTCTGTCGGTCTGTGTGTCTCTCACTCTCTGTCTGTCAGTGTCTGTGTTTCTGACAGCGAGGGGAGGGGGAGGAGGAGGGGGATAAGGGGAGGGGGAGGGGGAGGGGAAGTGGGAGAAGGAGAAGGGGAAGGGGAGGGAGGGGGGAGGAGGAGAAGGGGGGTGGGGGGGAGGGGGAGAAGGGGGTGGGGGAGGGGGAGGGGAGAAGGAGGGGGAGGGGGAGAAGGGGGTTGGGGAGGAGGGGGAGGAACGAGGAGGGAGATAGAGGGGGGTGGGGTGGGGGTAGAGGGGGGTGAGGAGGGGGGTGGGGGTAGAGGGGGGTGGGGAGGGAGGGGAGGAGGAGGGGTGGGGTGGGGTGGGGGAGGAGGAGGGGTGGGGTGGGAGGTGAGGAGGAGCGGTGCGGGGGAGGAGGAGGAGGGGTGAGGAGAAGAAGGGGGGGAGAAGGTGGGGGAGAGGGGGAGAAGGGAGAGCGGAAGGAGGGAGAGAGAAAGGAGGGAGGGAGGGAAGGAGAGAGGAAGGAGGGAAGGAGAGAGGAAGGAGGGAAGGAGAGAGGAGGGAGGGAAGGAGAGAGGAGGGAGGGAAGGAGTGAGGAGGGAGGGAAGGAGTGAGGAGGGAGGGAGGGAAGGAGAGAGGAAGGAGAGAGGAGGGAGGGAGAGAGGAGGGAGGGAGGGAAGGAGAGCAGGGGGGGAGGGAAGGAGAGAGGGGGGGGAAGGGAGAGAAGGAGGCTGAACGGCCGGTCCTAAGACCTCAGGCTGGATTTACAGGTAGGTGGCGTCAGTTCTCGGGGGAGAGTCACGGAGGTCCGGGTGGGGGGGGGGGGAAAGAGAGTCGCGGCCGTCTGGGGGGGGGGGGAGAAGAGAACGGGGGTCGGGTCGGGTGGGAGGAGCCTTATTCATGCAGCCCCAGTGAGGCCATTCGGCCAGGGCTAGGGGCTGCGTGCTTCAGGCCCCTCCAATAGTTTTGGGCGCCTGGAGCTACTGCACATGCGCGCCCACTGTAGCGCGCATGTGCAGCGGTCCCGGCACTGTTTTCAGCGCAGGGACCTGGCTCCGCCCCCTACAGCTCGTGCTGCGCCGCGCCCAGCTCCAGAGGACCTGCAGGGAGCTGGAGAATAGGTAAGTTTTTTTTAAGCGCACTTTCTGGCGCGAAAAATGGGCGTCCAGGTCCGGGCTGCGCCGTTTTAGGCATGGCCCGAAACTTGGGCCCGAGAAATCTATCTATCTCCCTCTTAAATATATTCAGTGACTTGGCCTCCACAGCCTTCTGTGGTAGAGAATTCCACAGGTTCACCACCCTCTGAGTGAAAAAATTTCTCCTCATCTCGGTCCTAAATTTCCTACCCTGTATCCTGAGACTCTGACCCTTGTTCTAGACTTCCCAGCCCGGGGAAACATCCTCCCCGCATCCAGTCTATCCAACCCAGTCAGAATTTTATACATTTCATTGAGATCCCCTCTCATTCTTCTAAACTCTAGTGAATACAGGCCTAGTCGACCCAATCTCTCTTCATACGACAGTCCTGCCATCCCAGGAATCAGTCTGGTGAAACTTCGCTGCACTCCCTCTATGGCAAGTATATCCTTTCTGGCACACAGCGAGTCGCCCCGCTCCAGCAAAATCTGCGCCATTATTTCAGAGTGGTATCAATGTGCCTCAACGTGTTGCCAGCTGGGTACTACTTTCTGTCAACAAGCTCCCCACTGGAGTGGAAATAAACTGCAGAACCAGTGGGAACCTGTTCAACCTTCGCCATCTCAAGGCCAGGTCCAAAACCACGCCAACCTCTGTCGTCCAGCTACAGTACATGGACAACGCCTGCGTCTGCGCACACACAGAGGCTGGACTCCAGGATATAGTCGACGTATTTAATGAGGCATACGAAAGCATGGGCCTTACGCTAAACATCCGTAAGACAAAGGTCCTCCACCAGCCTGTCCTTGCTGCACAGCACTGCCGCCCAGTCATCAAGATCCACGGCACAGCCCTGGACAACGTGTCCCTTAACGACTATTTGTCCTCCCTGTGACAGGGACTGTGGTTCTCGTATTGGACTGTTCAGCCACCTAAGCACTCATTTTAAGAGTGGAAGCAAGTCTTCCTCGATTCCGAGGGAATGCCTATGATGATGATGATGACTTTCTGTCATGATGTAAGCACGCCGACAAGCTGAAGCAGTTCAGTGCATTTACGAGGCTAATGGAGGAAATTAAGAGTAACAGCAGCAGATTGGAAGACCAGGAATAAATGAACCTCCATTACTGCCACCCGGGCAGAGATTATTTTTGCCAGTGCCATCAACCGCATGAGTTAGAGCTTTACAGTAATAAAACAGCTCGTTAATGGCAATATTGGCAAAGGACTGGGTGCAGTCAACCCACCCACACATAAAGGATGCACAGAATCAGGAGATATCCACAGAGTTGTTGCAGACAGGTGCTGATGGTAGTGTAGCATCAGGAGATATGTTGCCGATCATCCTGTGAAAGTAATACAAAGGCTGTTTCATGGCATTCGTGAAGAACAGCAAGTACCTGAAGACTAGGAAAAGGTGATAATCGCAATCTTAGCAAAGATAACAGGAGCAAAGACAGCGAGTGCAGAGGAATATCTGAAAAAGTATTGAAGGTAAAGTGCAGTGGACAATGAAAAGACATGTACATAAGCACATAAGAAATAGGAGCAGTAGAAGGCCATTTGGCCCCTCGAGCCTGCTCCGCCATTTAATAAGATCACGGCTGATCTGATCATGGACTCAGCTCCACTTTTCTGCCCACTCCCCCTAACCCTTTATTCCCTTATCGCTCAAAAATCTGTCTATCTCCGCCTTAAATATATTCAATGACCCAGCCTCCACAGCTCTCTGGGGCAGAGAATTCCACAGATTTAAAACCCTCTGAGAGAAGAAATTTCTCCTCATCTCAGTTTTAAATGAGCAGCCCCTTATTCTAAGACTATGTACCCTAGTTTTAGTTTCCCCTATGAGTGGAAATATCCTCTCTGCATCCACCTTGTCGAGCCCCCTCATTATCTTATAAGATCACCTCTCATTCTTTTGAACTCCAATGAATATAGGCCCAACCTACTCAACATCTCCTCATAAGACAAACCCCTCATCTCCGGAATCAACCTAGTGAAGCTTCTCTGATAAAATCTCCAATGCCACAATATCCTTCCTTAAATACGGAGACCAAAATTGTACGCAGTACTCCAGGTGTGGTCCTACCAACACCTTGTACAGTCGTAGTAGGACTTCTCTGATTTTATACCCTATCTCTCTTGCAATAAAGGCCAGCATTCCATTTGTCTTCCTGATTATTTGCTGTACCTGCATATTAACTTTTTATTATTTCATGCACAAGAACCTCCAGGTCCTTCTGTACTGCAGCACTTTGCAACTTTTCTCCATTTAAATTATAATTTGCTTTCCCACTTGTAGAAGTGGGACATTCTCACTTGACAACAGTGACTACACTCCAAAAGTATTTCATTGGCTGTAAAGCGCTTTGAGACGTCTGGTGGTCATGAAAGGCGCTATATAAATGCAAGTCTTTCTTTCTTTTAGAAGTATATGCTGGTTTTTGATCAGGGTGACATAGAAGAGATCCATTCTTTGTGATAAAAACATCAACTTGTATTTAAATAGCACCTTTAATGCAGTGAAATGAAGAAAGACTGGACTAGGCTTATATTCACTAGAATTTAGAAGAATGAGAGGTGATCTCATAGAAACATATAAAATTCTGACAGGATTGGACAGGTTAGATGCAGGAAGAATGTTCCCGATGTTGGGGAAGTCCAGAACCAGGGGTCACAGTCTAAGGATAAGGGGTAAACCATTTAGGACCAAGATGAGGAGAAACTTCTTCACTCAGAGAATTGTGAACCTGTGGAATTCTCTACCACAGAAAGTTGTTGAGGCCAATTCGTTAGATATATTCAAAGGGAGTTAGATGTGGCCCTTATGGCTAAAGGGATCAAGGGGTATGGAAAGAAAGCAGGAATGGGGTACTGAAGTTGCATAATCAGCCATGATCATATCGAATGGTGGTGCAGGCTCGAAGGGCCGAATGGCCTACTCCTGTACCTATTTTCTATGTTTCTATGTTTCTATGTATGGCATTTTTGAGAAACTTGTCATACTGACAGAAAACATCTATACCAAATCCCTGAGCGCCATTAGAATGGATCGGAAACTAGTGGACTTGCTTAGACCAACAGTTGGGGTGAGACCAGGAGATACGCTGGCGTCGGATTTATTTAATCCAGTACTGGAAGCGTTAATGAATCTTGCACTAAAAGATGATATCAGAGGAGTCTCCTTATTGGCAAAATCTTAAAACAATCTCAGATTTAACATTGACCTTAATCCAACATCTCAAACAGTTTTGCAGCATTACTGATAAGAACATAAGATATAGGAGTAGGTCATGTGGCCACTCAAGCGTACACCACCATTCAACAAGATTATGGCTGATCTTCTACATCATCTTCACTTTCCTGCACTATCCCCATATCCCTTGATATCCCTTAATATCCAAAAATCTATCGATCTCTGCCTTGAATATAATCATCATCATAGGCAGTTCCTCGGAATCGAGGAAGACTTGCTGCCAATCTTAAAAATGAGCCCTTAGGTTGCTGAACAGTCCATATGAGAACCACAGTCCCTGTCACAGCTAGGACAGACAGTCGTTGAGGGAAAGTGTGGGTGGGACAGGTTTGCCGCACGCGCTTTCTGCTGCCTGCGCTTGATTTCTGCATGTTCTCGGCGATGAGACTTGAGGTGCTCGGCTGGTCCTTGAATATATTCAACGACTGAGCCTCCACGGCCCTCTGGGGCAGAGAATTCCAAAGATTTACCACCCTCTGAGTGAAGAAATGTCTCCTCATCTCAGTCCTAACTGGCCAACTCCTTATTCTGAGACTGTGACCCCTGGTTCTAGACTCCCCAGCCAGGGGAAGCATCCTCCCTGCATATACCCTGTCAAGCCCGGTAAGAATTTTGTATGTTTCAATGAGATTACTTCATATTCTTCTAAACTCTAGAGAATATAGGCCGAGTCTATTCAATCTCTTCTCATTAGGACAATCCCTTCATCTCAGGAATTAATCTGGTGAACCTATGTTGCATTCCCTCTATGGCACGTGGAATATGAGAAAAGCTGACAAGCAAAAGATACCGACAGCAGAAATGGATTGCTGGAGAGGATTACTGGGAGAGTTCAAGATGAAAGTAAAGAGTAGAAAAATGTGGATTATACGTCAACAGAAAGACAAAGATCATGTCATCTGGGAGGCATCAGGAAGACATACATATTGCAGTTAGAAAGGATATAGTTGAACAGGTGGAAACCTTCCGATATCTTGGTGGGATTGTGTCAAAGAATGGGAGCTATGTAGAAGATATCAAAAGAAGGATTTTATTTGGTTCTGTTGCTTCTAGATGATTAATTAGGATATGGAACATAGGAACAAAGTTAAAGATATTTCAGTAAAAACAAAGAAAGAAAGAAAGACTTAGATTTATATAACACCTTTCATGACCACCGGACATCTCAAAGCGCTTTAAAGCCAATGAAGTAGCTTTGGAGTGTCGTCACAGTTGTAATGTGGGAAACATGGCAGAAATTTGCACACAGCAAGCTCCCAAAAACAGCAATGTGATAATAACCAGATAACCTGTTTTTGTTATGTTGATTGAGGAATAAATATTGTCCAGGATACCAGGGATAACTCCCCTTATTTTCTTCAAAATAGTGCCATGGGATATTTTACATCTGCCTGAGAGAGCAGATATGGCCTCGGTTTAACGTCTCATCCGATGGTGCAACACTCCCTCAGTACTGCACTGGAGTGTCAGCCTGGATTTAAGTGCTCATGGCCCTGGAGTAGGATCTGAACACACAACCTTCTGACTCAGAGCTTGAGGGTGCTTCCCACTGAGCCACAGCTGCCAAAGGCAAGAGTTTATGAAGCAATGGTTAGCCCCATATTATTATACAAATCTGAGTGTTGGAACATGAGAAAGGTTGACAAGCAAAAGATACCTGTGATATATTCACAGAGCATAGCACACAACACAGCTTTCTAACATGGCAGGCAGCTCTCGGAAGTCTCTGGAACCTCCTGCATCTGTTTATTATTAACTCTGTAGTTGCAGTACACAATACGTCCACATCCGCAGTGTGTGGCTACAAACATTACAAGCTTACAGACATTACACTTCTCCCTCCTTAATGAAGTTATTATAACAACATCATGCATAACTTGCATGTTTATATGTAACACAGGATATAGACTTATTTTTTCCATATTTACAAATTTACCTTAACCACTCGTTTTTTGTTTCGAAGAGATACCTTCCCTCTCGAACAGAACCTTCCAAACATGGTGTCGAATCTAAACTCATCCGAGGCTCATCCTGAGGAATGTTTTCCTCCAAGGGATGCCCTTGATTTCTATTTGAACTCTCTCTAACTTCAGGCTGCATGTTTTCCTGACTCGGACTCAGACTTACACTCTGATTTTTTTCTTGGATTTGTTTCCAGTACATTGGATGCAGGATATGCAACTGGTGTATCAAAACTATCTGATGAGTCAGAAATAATTGAATCATTCCCACCTTCAACTACTTCCATGTCTGTGGGTAAAATATGATCAATGTGAACAATCCTAACCTGTGCATTATCAAACATCTTTACCAAATATATGTGAGGACCACATATCTTCACTACTCATCCTAAGAACCAATTTACCCATTTATGATGATGGTTCTTCACTCTCGCCTTCTGGTTTAATTTCACATTTCTCTCTTTAACTCTACCTCTATCATGATTCTCTTTTTGTCTTAATTGTGTCTCTTTTACGGACTGTGCCAAATTTGGCTTTAACAATGAGAATCTGGTTCGTGGCTGTCGTTTAACAAACAACTCTGCTGATGTTCTACCAGTAGTTGTGTACGGAGTATTACTATATATAATTAGAAAATTAGCCATTTTGTGATCCAATGACAACTGTCATTTCTTTGGATTTGGATCTAACATTTGTTTTATGAGGGCACCTTTTACAATTTGTAGTGTGCTCTGCTGCACCATTCGAAGCAGGGTGGTATGGTGGAACCCTGGTATGTTTCACCCCATTTTTACTCATGAACTGTGCAAATTCTTCTGAACGGAATTGTGATCCATTATATGAAACAATTTCTTCTGGGAGGCCAAAGGAAGAAAATAAACTTCGCAAAATGTCCAATGTTTTGCTTGTTGTTATTTTCCACATTGGAAACACCTCAACCCACTTCGAAAGGCTATCAATCACAATGAACAATTGTTGTTCTTCTAACTCAGCAAAATCAATAAGTAGCCTTTGCCACACCCTGGGAGGCCATTTCCATGGCTGTAAGGGTACTGATGGTGGTTGCTTGCTTACCGATTGACATGTCGTAAACTGAATCACGATGTACTCTATATCTTTATCAAAACCTGGCCACCATAAATAATTACGCACAAAACTCTTGGTCAAGCACATTCCCAGATGCTGGTCATGGAGGTCTCCTAATAATTTGGACCTGAATTTATTTGGTATAATCACTCTTGCACCCCACATGATACAATCTTTGTCGGCTGATAATTCATTCCTTCGAATGAAAGAGTAGATGAATATCTTTGTCTATTACTTGGTTTGGCCATCCATTTGCAATATAATCATACACCTTTGACATCACTGGGTCATGTTTGGTTGCTCTACCAATCTCGTCAGTGTGACTGGCAGTTCATCAATGTATGAAAAATAGAACACTTCTTCCCTATCCGGTGTAACTTGTGATGGGGAAGTCAATCTAGACATAGCATCAACATTATTGTGATCAGCTGATCATCTGTATTCAATATCATATGTATATACTGCCAAAATCAAAGCCCATCTCTGCATTCGGACTGCAGCTAATGTTGGTCCTGCATGGAGGATTGCTGTTAAGGTCATGGTCCGCAACGATGGTAAACTTACAAGCATACAAATATTTGTGGAACTTCTTGACCCCAAAAATTAATGCCAAAGCTTCCCTTTCAATTTGCGCATAATTACTCTCACTGGCACTAAGAGTGCGTGAAGCAAAAGCAATTGGTCTCTCCTTCCCACGAGGTGATACATGAGAGATCACTGCCCCAACTCCATATTGAGAGGAGTCACATGCGAGATTAATCTCCTTAGATATGTCATCGTGAACTAACATGGTGCTCTCTATCAATTTGCTTTTACATTCCTTGAATGCTGTATCGCATTCTTTTGAGCACTTCCAATGGACCTGTTTTTTCAATAGTTCATTCAGTGGATGTAATACTGTAGCCAAATTTGGTAGTTCAAAATAATAGTTCAAAAGACCCAAACATGAATGAAGTTCAGTGAAATTCTTGGGAGTGGGTGCATTTCATAAGAACATAAGAACATAAGAATTAGGAACAGGAGTAGGCCATCCAGCCCCTCGAGCCTGCTCTGCCATTCAACAAGATCATGGCTGATCTGGCCGTGGACTCAGCTCCATTTATCCGCCCGCTCCCCATAACCCTTAATTCCCTTATTGGTTAAACATCTATCTATCTGTGATTTGAATACATTCAATGAGCTAGCCTCAACTGCTCCCTTGGGCAGAGAATTCCACAGATTCACAACCCTCTGGGAGAAGAAATTCCTTCTCAACTCGGTTTTAAATTGGCTGCCCCATATTTTGAGGCTGTGCCCCCTAGTTCTAGTCTCCCCGACCAGTGGAAACAACCTCTCTGCCTCGATCTTGTCTATCCCTTTCATTATTTTAATTATTTCTATAAGATCACCCCTCATCCTTCTGAACTCCAACGAGTAAAGACCCAATCTACTCAATCTATCATCATAAGGTAACCCCCTCATCTCCGGAATCAGCCTAGTGAATCGTCTCTGTACCCCCTCCAATGCTAGTATATCCTTCCTTAAGTAAGGTGACCAAAACTGCACGCTGTATTCCAGGAGCGGCCTCACCAATACCCTGTACAGTTGCAACAGGACCTCCCTGCTTTTGTACTCCATCCCTCTCGCAATGAAGGTCAACATTCCATTCGCCTTCCTGATTACCTGCTGTACCTGCAAACTAACTTTTTGGGATTCATGCACAAGGACCCCCAGGTCCCTCTGCACCACAGCATGTTGTAATTTCTCCCCATTCAAATAATATTCCCTTTTACTGTTTTTTTTTTGCAAGGTGGATGACCTCACATTTTCCGACATTGTATTCCATCTGCCAAACCTTAGCCCATTCGCTTAACCTATCCAAATCTCTTTGCAGCCTCTCTGTGTCCTCTACACAGCCTGCTTTCCCACTAATCTTTGTGTCATCTGCAAATTTTGTTATACTGCACTCTGTCCCCTCTTCCAGGTCATCTATGTATATTGTAAACAGTTGTGGTCCCAGCACCGATCCCTGTGGCACACCACGAACCACCGATTTCCAACCCGAAAAGGACCCATTTATCCCGACTCTCTGCTTTCTGTTCGCCAGCCAATTCTCTATCCATGCTAATACATTTCCTCTGACTCTGTGTACCTCTATCTTCTGCAGTAACCTTTTGTGTGGCACCTTATCAAATGTCTTTTGGAAATCTAAATACACCACGTCCATCGGTACACCTCTATCCACCATGCTCGTTATATCCTCAAAGAATTCCAGTAATTTAGTTAAACATGATTTCCCCTTCATGAATCCATGTTGCATCTGCTTGATTGCACTATTCCTATCTAGATGTCCCGCTATTTCTTGCTTCATGATAGCTTCAAGCATTTTCCCCACTACAGATGTTAAACTAACTGGCCTATAGTTACCTGCCTTTTGTCTGCCCCCTTTTTTAAACAGAGGCGTTACATTTGCTGCTTTCCAATCCATTGGTACCTCCCCAGAGTCCAGAGAATTTTGGTAGATTATAACGAATGCATCTGCTATAACTTCCGCCATCTCTTTTAAGACCCTGGGATGTATTTCATCAGGACCAGGGGACTTGTCTACCTTGAGTCCCATTAGCCTGTCCAGCACTACCCCCCTAGTGATAGTAATTATCTCAAGGTCCTCCCTTCCTACATTCCCGTGACCAGCAATTTTTGGCATGGTTTGTGTGTCTTCCATTGTGAAGACTGAAGCAAAATAATTGTTTAAGGTCTCAGCGATTTCCACATTTCCCATTATTAAATCCCACTTCTCATCTTCTAAGTGACCAACATTTACTTTAGTCACTCTTTTCCGTTTTATATTTCGGAAAAACTTTTACTATCTGTTTTTATGTTTTGCACAAGTTTACTTTCGTAATCTCTTTCCTTTCTTTATTGCTTTCTTAGTCATTCTTTGCTGTCGCTTAAAATTTTCCCAATCTTCTAGTTTCCCACTAACCTTGGCCACCTTATACGCATTGGTTTTTAATTTGATACTCTCCTTTATTTCCTTGGTTATCCATGGCTGGTTATCCCTTCTCTTCCCACCCTTATTTTTCACTGGAATATATCTTTGTTGAGCACTATGAAAGAGCTCCTTAAAAGTCCTCCACTGTTCCTCAATTGTGCCACCGTTTAGTCTGTGTTCCCAGTCGACTCGTCCCTCATCCCACTGTAGTCCCCTTTGTTTAAGCATAGTACGCTCATTTGAGACACTACTTGCTTACCCTCAATCTGTATTACAAATTCAACCATACTGTGATCACTCATTCTGAAACATAGAAACATAGAAACATAGAAAATAGGTGCAGGAGCAGGCCATTCAGCCCTTCTAGCCTGCACCGCCATTCAATGAGTTCATGGCTGAACATGAAACTTCAGTACCCCCTTCCTGCTTTCTCGCCATAACCCTTGATCCCCCGAGTAGTAAGGACTTCATCTAACTCCCTTTTGAATATATTTAGTGAATTGGCCTCAACTACTTTCTGTGGTAGAGAATTCCACAGGTTCACCACTCTCTGGGTGAAGAAGTTTCTCCTCATCTCGGTCCTAAATGGCTTACCCCTTATCCTCAGACTGTGACCCCTGGTTCTGGACTTCCCCAACATTGGGAACATTCTTTCTGCATCTAACCTGTCTAAACCCGTCAGAATTTTAAACGTTTCTATGAGGTCCCCTCTCATTCTTCTGAACTCCAGTGAATACAAGCCCAATTGATCCAATCTTTCTTGATAGGTCAGTCCCGCCATCCCGGGAATCAGCCTGGTGAACCTTCGCTGCACTCCCTCAATAGCAAGAATGTCCTTCCTCAAGTTAGGAGACCAAAACTGTACACAATACTCCAGGTGTGGCCTCACCAAGGCCCTGTACAACTGTAGCAACACCTCCCTGCCCCTGTATTCAAATCCCCTCGCTATGAAGGCCAACATGCCATTTGCTTTCTTAACCGCCTGCTGTACCTGCATGCCAACCTTCAATGACTGATGTACCATGACACCCAGGTCTCGTTGCACCTTCCCTTTTCCTAATCTGTCACCATTCAGATAATAGTCTGTCTCTCTGTTTTTACCACCAAAGTGGATAACCTCACATTTATCCACATTATACTTCATCTGCCATGCATTTGCCCACTCACCTAACCTATCCAAGTCACTCTGCAGCCTAATAGCATCCTCCTCGCAGCTCACACTGCCACCCAACTTAGTATCATCCGCAAATTTGGAGATACTGCATTTAATCCCCTCGTCTAAATCATTAATGTACAATGTAAACAGCTGGGGCCCCAGCACAGAACCTTGCGGCACTCCACTAGTCACTGCCTGCCATTCTGAAAAGTACCCGTTTACTCCTACTCTTTGCTTCCTGTCTGACAACCAGTTCTCAATCCACGTCAGCACACTACCCCCAATCCCATGTGCTTTAACTTTGCACATTAATCTCTTGTGTGGGACCTTGTCGAAAGCCTTCTGAAAGTCCAAATATACCACATCAACTGGTTCTCCTTTGTCCACTTTACTGGAAACATCCTCAAAAAATTCCAGAAGATTTGTCAAGCATGATTTCCCTTTCACAAATCCATGCTGACTTGGACCTATCATGTCACCATTTTCCAGATGCACTGCTATGACATCCTTAATAATTGATTCCATCATTTTACCCACTACTGAGGTCAGGCTGACCGGTCTATAATTCCCTGTTTTCTCTCTCCCTCCTTTTTTAAAAAGTGGGGTTACATTGGCTACCCTCCACTCCATAGGAACTGATCCAGAGTCAATGGAATGTTGGAAAATGACTGTCAATGCATCCGCTATTTCCAAGGCCACCTCCTTAAGTACTCTAGGATGCAGGCCATCAGGCCCTGGGGATTTATCTGCCTTCAATCCCATCAATTTCCCCAACACAATTTCCCGACTAATAAAGATTTCCCTCAGTTCCTCTTCCTTACTAGACCCTCTGACCCCTTTTATATCCGGAAGGTTGTTTGTATCCTCCTTAGTGAATACCGAACCAAAGTACTTGTTCAATTGATCCGCCATTTCTTTGTTCCCCGTTATGACTTCCCCTGATTCTGACTGCAGGGGACCTACGTTTGTCTTCACCAACCTTTTTCTCTTTACATACCTATAGAAACTTTTGCAATCCGCCTTAATGTTCCCTGCAAGCTTCTTCTCGTACTCCATTTTCCCTGTCCTAATCAAACCCTTTGTCCTCCTCTGCTGAGTTCTAAATTTCTCCCAGTCCCCAGGTTTGCTGCTATTTCTGGCCAATTTGTATGCCACTTCCTTGGCTTTAATACTATCCCTGATTTCCCTAGATAGCCACGGTTGAGCCACCTTCCCCTTTTTATTTTTACGCCAGACAGGAATGTACAATTGTTGTACTTCATCCATGCGGTCTCTAAATGTCTGCCATTGCCCATCCACAGTCAACCCCCTAAGTATCATTCGCCAATCTATCCTAGCCAATTCTCGCCTCATACCTTCAAAGTTACCCTTCTTTAAGTTCTGGACCATGGTCTCTGAATTTACTGTTTCATTCTCCATCCTAATGCAGAATTCCACCATATTATGGTCACTCTTCCCCAAGGGGCCTCGCACAATGAGATTGCTAATTAATCCTCTCTCATTACACAACACCCAGTCTAAGATGGCCTCCCCCCTAGTTGGTTCCTCAACATATTGGTCTAGAAAACCATCCCTTATGCACTCCAGGAAATCCTCCTCCACCGTATTGCTTCCAGTTTGGCTAGCCCAATCTATGTGCATATTAAAGTCACCCATTATAACTGCTACACCTTTATTGCATGCACCCCTAATTTCCTGTTTGATGCCCTCCCCAACATCCCTATTACTGTTTGGAGGTCTGTACACAACTCCTACTAACGTTTTTTGCCCTTTGGTGTTCTGCAGCTCTACCCATATAGATTCCACATCATCCAAGCTAATGTCTTTCCTAACTATTGCATTAATCTCCTCTTTAACCAGCAATGCTACCCCACCTCCTTTTCCTTTTATTCTATCCTTCCTGAATGTTGAATACCCCTGAATGTTGAGTTCCCAGCCCTGATCATCCTGGAGCCACGTCTCCGTAATCCCAATCACATCATATTTGTTAACATCTATTTGCACAATTAATTCATCCACCTTATTGCGGAGAGGATATTTTACTCGGAGATCGTTTATTATTCCTGTCTCATTACACAGGACCAGATCTAAGATAGTTTGCTCCCTTGTAGGTTCTGTAACATACTGTTCTAAGAAACAATCCCGTATGCATTCTATGAATTCCTCCTCAAGGCTACCCCGCGCGATTTGATTTGACCAATCGATATGTAGGTTAAAATCCCCCATGATTACTGCCGTTCCTTTTTCACATGCCTCCACTATTCCCTTGATTATTGTCTTCCCCACCGTGAAGTTATTATTTGGGGGCCTATAAACTACGCCCACCAGTGACTTTTTCCCCTTACTATCTCTAATCTCCACCCACAATGATCCAACATTTTGTTCATTCGAGCCAATATCATCTCTCACAACTGTCCTGATATCATCCTTTATTAATAGAGCTACCCCACCTCCTTTCCCTTCTTGTCTATCTTTCCGAATTGTCAGATACCCCTGTATGTTTAATTCCCAGTCTTGGCCACCCTGCAACCTCGTTTCTGTAATGGCCACCAAATCATACCCATTTGTAATGATTTGTGCCGTCAACTCATTTACTTTGTTTCAAATGCTGCGTGTGTTTAGGTAGGGTGTATTAATACTAGTTTTTAAACCATAATTTTTAGTTTTGACCCCTCCTGCAGCCCCTTTATATTCATACATATTGTCCCTTCCTGTCACCTTGTGGTTTACACATACCCCAGTGCTACTCTGCTCTGTTGCCTCCTGCCTTTTGCATTCTTTCTTGAGGTCCTGTTCATCTGAGCTCTCACCCACTCTAACTAGCTCAGAGCCCTCTCCTGGGTTCCGAATACTCCTTGCACTGAGGCACCGAGCTTTCATGCTTGCCTTTTTATTACACTTTGACCCTTTAGAATTTTGCTGTACAGTGGCCCTTTTTGTTTTTTGCCTTGGATTTCTCTGCTCTCCACTTTTACTCATCTCCTTTCTGTCTTTTGCTTCTGTCTCCATTTTGTTTCCCTCTATCTCCCTGCATTGGTTCCCATCCCCCTGCCATATTAGTTTAACTCCTCCCCAACAGCATTAGCAAACACTCCCCCTCGGACATTGGTTCCGGTCCTGCCTAGGTGCAGACCGTCCGGTTTGTACTGGTCCCACCTCCCCCAGAACCGGTTCCAATGCCCCAGGAATTTGAATCCCTCCCTGCTGCACCACTGCTCAAGCCACGTATTCATCTGAGCTATCCTGCGATTCCTACTCTGATTAGCACGTGGCACTGGTAGCAATCCCGAGATTACTACTTTTGAGGTCCTACTTTTTAATTTAGCTCCTAGCTCCTTAAATTTGTCTCGTAGGAACTCATCCTATTTTTACCTATATCATTGGTACCAATGTGCACCACGACAACTGGCTGTTCACCCTCCCTTTTCTGAATGTCCTGCACCCGCTCCGAGACATCCTTGACCCTTGCACCAGGAGGCAACATACCATCCTGGAGTCTCGGTTGTGGCCGCAGAAATGCCTATCTATTCCCCTTACAATTGAATCCCCTATCACTATCACTTTCCCACTCTTTTTCCTGCCCTCCTGTGCAGCAGAGCCAGCCATGGTGCCATGAACTTGGCTGCTGCTGCCCTCCCCTGATGAGTCATCCCCCTCAACAGTACTCAAAGCGGTGTATCTGTTTTGCAGGGGGATGACCGCAGGGGACCCCTGTACTACCTTCCTTGCACTGCTCTTCCTGCTGGTCTTCCGTTCCTTATCTGGCTGTGGACACTTCACCTGCGGTAAGACCAACACACTACATGTGCTACTCACGTCATTCTCAGCATCGTGGATGCTCCAGAGTGAATCCACCCTCAGCTCCAATTCCGCAATGCGGTCTGTCAGGAGCTGGAGGTGAATACACTTCCCGCACACGTAGTCGTCAGGGACACCGGAAGTGTCCCTGAGTTCCCACATGATACAGGAGGAGCATATCACGTGACTGAGCTCTCCTGCCATGACTTAACCTTTAGATACACTTAATTTGGCGACAACACTGTTAACAGGTTACTTACTGATATAAAAAAAAAGAAAAGCTACTCACCAATCACCAGCCAATCACTTACCCCTTTGGCTGTGACGTCACCTTTTGATTTCTTTATATTTCTTTTTTGCTTTTTCTCCCGGCTGGATCTGCACAAGCTCCACCTTTTGTAGGCCTCACCACGCACCCCGGACTCGCGCTGCTCGAACTGCAGCTCCTCCTCCGATGTTGGGCCTTTTGTAGGCCTCACCACACACCCAGGACTCGCGCTGCTCGCAATTTCTAATTGCATCCAGTTTTCCCATGGTTGGATGTAAACCACCTTTGTCTACTCTGTACCCTAAGTACTCCACTGAGTTTTTATTTAACTCACACTTACAAGCAGACACTCGTACTCTGTGCTTCTTTAGCCATTTGAGGACTTCATTCAATATGTTATTATGAATTTGCCTATTTGGTGCTGAAATTAGTATGTCAGTCAAATAACATACTACCCCTTCAATATCTTGCAAAATCTGGTTCATTACTCCTTGGAATATGGCAGGGGCGGAAGACACTCCAAACGGTAGCCTATTAAATTGATATAGACCTAGATAAGTATGTATAGTGAAACATGACTTGGACTCCTCAACTAGTTCAAGCTGTAAGTAGGCATTCGTAAGATCCAGTTTTGAAAAGATCTAACCATCTGTCAGTGTCGTGAACAAGTCTTCTATATTTGGCAATGTATTGGGGACATTACCCTCTAGAACTTGGTTTACGGTTACTTTATAATCACCACACAATCTTACCTTACCTTCGGACTTAGGTACAACAACAATGGGTGTAGCCCAATTACATCAATATATCTTAGAAATAATGTTCTCAGTCTCTAGTCTTTTTAGCTCTTGCTCAACTTTCTCCTTGAGTGCATATGGTACGGAACGTGGCTTGTAGCAAACCGATCTAGCGTCCTTCTGTACCCTGATACTCGCCTTGAAGCCTTGGATTAGACTACCTGTTTCGCAGAACACTTTCGGATACTTCTTGATAACCTCATCCATTGATGCAATCTCACTTCCACACGGAAAATCTCACTCCAATCCAGCTTCAGTGATCTCAACCAATTTCTTCCTAGTAAGGCAGGCTTGTCTCCTTTCATTACTATTGGAGGCAAGTTCTGAAATTGATACTTATATTTCACCGGTACGGTGATACTACCTACCACAGGAATTTTCTCTCCCGAGTAGCCTTGCAGCTCCATCTTGGATTTCTCCAATGGGAAATCATGCAATTTGTCGAGGTATAGCAACTCCAGTACTGCACTCACGTGTCGATTTCCATTGGTATCGTGAATCCCGCAACATCTATGTGGATTTTGATACTTTTCAAATCGCTGTCCATTAATCTCGTGCTCCTGATGATGTGTAACTCTAACATCTCCATGTCCTGTTGTTGTTCTTCCATGCTATGTAGTCTCTGGGGATTTCTACTCATAGCTTTGAACGCTGGACTCATAGCTTTGAAAGCTGATTTACCCTTCAGTCGGCATGCTTTCACAAGACGCCCAGTCTTTCTGCAGATGAAACACTCTGCCTTCACATATGGACAACTTTGAGCAATGTGTTGTCCCAGGCACCCATAGCATGACTTCGACGTTCTGTTAGAATTTCCTGTTTCTGAGACTTTGGGCCCCCACCGCCTTTTACTTTGAACCTGCAGGTGTTTTACCTCGGTTGACTGATGATCGTAATTATTATTTAATTCTCGGGAATATTGATCAGCCATACCCATCGACCTCGCTGTCTGACAAGCAATTTCAAAAGTCAAGTCATCCGTCGTCAAAAACTTTCATCTGTTCACATCATTTTTCACTCCACAAACAAAACAGTCCCGCAATGCTCGGTTTTGAAAGTTTCCGAAGTTACAGTCAATAGATAGCTTTTTTAATCCTCCAATGTAATCACTGATACACTCATCAGTCTTTTGATTCCGTATACCGAAACGATAGCTTTCAGCAATTTCTAACGGTACCGGGTTTTAGTGCTGCTCCAGCTTCGTTAAAATCTCTCTAAGCGTTTGTCCTTTGGCTCGTCAAGCTCAAGCAGATTTATCAGCGTTTCATACAATTCAGGTTCTGCTGCAGATAAGAAGATAGCTTGCTTCCGTTCCAACACAGCCCAGTTCTGATCTGCATTCCCTGGAACTTCTATTATATTATTTGCAGTGAAATACATTTCTAGCCGATCCACATAAGCTTTAAACCTTTCCTGGTCGCGTTTAAATTCACCCAAATGTCCCATTACACCTGCGGGTGCTGCGATTTTAATCTCTGCAGTAATTAGTGCGCTCGTTTTTTACCTCGGATTTTGTAGCTTTTTTCCAAAGACTGAGAAGCTTCCAAAGTCTTTCTGTCAGCTGGCTGAATCCTTCACCAACAAAATTTCAGCTTTAAATCATCTGAAAAATCCCATCTCGCCGCCAAATGTGATATATTCACAGAGCACAGCACACAACACAGCTTTGGCAGGCAGCTCTCGGAAGTCTCCGGAGCCTCCTGCTTCTGTTTGTTATTAACTCTGTAGTTGCAGTGCACAATACGTCCACATCCACAGTATGGAGCTACAAACATTACAAGCTTCCAGACATTATAATACCATCAGCAGAAATGGATTGCTGGAGAGGATTACTGGGAGTCTCTGTTTGAGCATCAATCAGGGCTTGCTAAACAAGCAGACTCCAAATGGATGAACAAGACAATCCAAGTAAATAAGGAAAACAAACTCTACAAATTTTTCAAGGAGGCAAGCAAAGTGGCACACAGTGACCAATACAGGCACCTTTAGATGCACATTAAAAAGAATAGTCAGAGGCAGAAAGAGGCTTCTGGGGACAAGTATAGCTGCAGATGCCAAACAGAAAGAAACTCTTCCATTAATAAACAGTTGGGGCTAGAAATTCATTTGAACAGCGCGAGGGTCGGAACAGGGGGGCTAAAGGGATTGCAGCTGCGAGCGCCGGCATTAGTGCCGCTTGGCACATTCCATGTGCCGCTACCGGCGGCACTGAGGAGTATCACCCGGGAGCGTGGCGCTGGTGTGCATCACCCACGGTATCGACACGGATGCAACATTGGGTTAGCGCTGCACCTGTAGCGCCCCCGAGAGACCCCGCCAGAGAACGCTGGCGTGCAGAGCTGCCCCGGGGCGTGAAGGGAAGGAATTGTGAATAAGGTAATTGTGAGTGATATATATTTTTTTGCGATTTAACTTTATTTGGGGTGAGCAATGTACCGGGAATGTTTTTTGTGTTTTTTGTTCTGATTCTTTTTGTTGCAGGGAGGCCTCTCTTTGGGCGCTATGAAGCCAGTTCTTTAGCACGGGATATTCAGTTGCTCACCTGGCCTAGTGCCCTAAGAGTCTCTGAAGTGGGACTTAAACCCACTCCACTGTCAGGGCGCAACCACTGAATTTTCAGCCTCCAGTCGCAAACCATTTTCCGGCCCTAATTTTAGCGACCGCCCGATATTAGCACCTCCGACTGAATTCCAGCCCTAATAGTGTTGTCATAAATGATATGATGGATTTTCCTCCAGTTACAGTGACAGGAATGGTGGGAAAATTGGGTGGTGAGGCCAGTGACTTGTACTTACCCTGATCTCCATATTCTTCCCCACCCTCAGCAACCAGTGCATTCGATGTGTCAGCCGTGGCTCAGTGGATAGCACTCTTGCCTTTGCAGAAGGCAGTGGGTTCAAGTGCCACTGCAGAAACTTGAGCACGAAAACCTAAGCTAACAGCACAGTACTGAGGGAGCACTGCCCTGTGGGAGGTGCCGTCCTTCAGATGAGACGTTAAACTGAGGCCCCATCTGCTCTATCAGGTGAATGTAAATGCTGTCAGGGTACTATTCTGAAGAAAAGCAGGGGAGTTATTCCTGGGGTCCTGGCCAATATTTATCCCTCAATTAACATTACTAAAACAGATTATCTGGTCATTTGTTTCACTGCAGGTTGTGGGAACTTGCTGTCCACAAGTTGGTTGCCACATTTCCTACATTACAACTGTGACTGTAATTCATTGGCTGTAAAGCGCATTGGGACATCCGGTGGTCGTGAAAGGCGCTATATAAATGCAAGTCTTTCTTTCTTTTCATTTCTTTGCCCTTTTCCCATGCCAACATTAATTGGTTTGTTTAATTTAATAAAACCATACAAATAAACTTCTTTTTATTTTAGCCCTTTGCAGTGACCGTCTCGTACAAATGATTGGGTTGATACACCATTTTGAAATCTACTAAATTAGGTGGCTGTTTGCTTGTGACGGCTCATCTGTTATCCAACCCTGCCAACGTCAAGGCTTCTGCACCATGTCTGACTGGGCTGTCCCTGTCAGTGGTGGAGTCATTTCAGGAATCTTCTTAGGCGGTCCCTTGTATCTACGATGACTTGCTTCCATGCTGAAAAGGGATGTGTTTACAGGTGTTTCAATGAAGGACCTAACATTCCAGATGCCGAACTATACGTTGAAGGGTGGAAGATGCCTGTGCGTGGATTTTTTTAACGTGGGGTGGCCGTTGCACAGCAGCCACCACACGGGCTTGACAGAGCTCGGTCTTGGTCCAGTGGCAAGGATAAATCCAAGACGACTGGAGACCAGCTCTGCTGCACGGACTGACTGCGCACACATATCGCACAGTGTGGGCTGGCCCGTGCTGCCCCTGGGCCCTCGCCTCTTCTGGGCCCCGTACCCGCGCCTCTCCCGGGCTCCGATCACATCGCTCTGCAAACTCTCGCCGCTCCTTCGCCCCGACCTCGCTGCTCCTTCATCCTGACCTCGCCGGTCCTGCTGTACCTGTCCAAGCACCAATCACCAACCATTATTGAGGAAGCAGTAGCAAGACACCCGGTAAATCATAATGCCATCAAGCAGAGTCAGCATGGTGCCACGAAAGGGAATAATGCATGAAGCAATCTCTTTGGCAGTGCGACAGACATTGTAAAAAAAACATTAAATCACCTGGTTTCCATACGACTTAAATTATCATTCATTGTGAAAATCAGAGTCACTCACTCACTTTGTAAGTGGTCAGCAGATTAGGTCTTGGGTTAATTAAAGTACCGGTTTAACAACTTCATGCTCAATTATGCAGGCGTGTTAATCTGAGGCAAAGCTGAAAAATCTCGCCATCTCTGGAGATATGGAAAGAAATAAAGAATGTTGGCAGAGTAATTAAAATAAAAGTTCACAGCAGACTGTTAACCGTTTATGTGCCAATGTGCTGCACCTTACTGCATTGTTGTAATGAAGCCAAAAAGCAAGTTGAAGTGGATGTGATATTTGCACTCTTCACTGATATTTTCCACATTAAAATTCTGACATTCATAGGGAACTAACTAAAAAAGGCATTGTAATGTATTTGCTTCATGGGTTCTTTGCTTAAGAATTCATGGCAACACATTGCTATTAAGAACTAGTTGGTTTATTAACAAAGGTTTAACAATCACACTCATCATCATCATAGGCAGCCTTTCGGAATCGAGGAAGACTTGCTTCCACTCTTAAAATGAGTCCTTAGGTGGCTGAACAGTCCAATATGAGAACCACAGTCCCTGTCACAGGTGGGACAGATAGTTGTTGAGGGAAAAGGGTGGGACGGACATGTTTGCCGCTCGCTCTTTCCTCTGCCTGCGCTTGATTTCGGCATTCTTTCGGCGATGAGACTTGAAGAACTCAGCACCCTCCCGGATGCACTTCCTCCACTTAGGGCGGTCTTCGGCCAGGGACTCCCAGGTGTCAGTGGGGATGTTGCACTTTTTCAGGGAGGCATTGAGGGTGTCCTTGTAACATTTCAGCCATGAACTCATTGAATGGCGGTGCAGGCTGGAAGGGCTGAATGGCCTGCTCCTGCACCTATTTTCTATGTTTCTATGTTTCCTCTGCCCACCTTTGGCTCATTTGCCGTGAAGGAGTTCCAAGTTCCTTACTTTGGGAGTTTTGTGTCTGATATGCGAACAATGTGGTCTGCCCAGTGGAGCTGATAAGTGTAATCAGTGCTTCAATGCTGGGGATGTTGGCCTGGTCGAGGACACTAATGTTGGTGCGTCTGTCCTCCCAGGGAATTTGTAGGATCTTGTGGAGGCATCGGTGGTGATATTTCTCCAGCGACTTGAGGTGTCGACTGTATATGGTCCATGTCTCTGAGCCACACATTACCAGTTCATCCACTCAGCTCACAGCTGCATACCTCAGCGTGGATGACATGTACTCAACTGGCTGGGGTTTTATTGAGTCTTGGGAATATCACGTGACTGGCTAAGCCACTTAGTGCAACAGCTCTACAACTCTTTTGGAGTAAACAAATAAACATTAAATCATGCCCCCCGATCTGGGGGACACTCCAAACATTTCCCAAGGCCCCATTTTTTTGTTTTTGTTTTTTTTGTGTTTTATTTTGGGCTCTAAAACCATAATTTACAAGTGCCCCCAATAAAAGGGGAGGGGGGCACTAAAAACCCGGCAATTAAAACAATTAAACTTTAAAACATATAAAATCAAATTAAAATTTGGTTGCCGGGGTGACAATGCACTCCAGTCCCTCCGGCGCCCACCTCTCACGGAAGACCGCGAGTGTACCGGTGGACACCGCGTGCTCCATCTCTAAGGACACTCTGGCCCGGATATAGGCGCGGATTAGAGGCAGGCAGTCGGGCTGAACAACCCCCTCGACCGCCCACTGCCTGGACCGGCTGATGGCACCCTTGGCCATGCCCAGGAGCAGTCCTACGAGGAGGCCCTCAGACCTACCCGCTCCCCTCCGCACAGGGTGCCCAAAGATCAGGAGTGTGGGACTGAAGTGCAACCAAAAATTGAGGAGCAGCCCCTTTAAATAATGGAATGCAACAGCTCTACAACTCTTTTAAAGTAAACAGGCAAACATTAGATCAAGTGCCCCCCGATCAAACATTTCCAATGCCATTTTTTTGTGGTTTTTGGGGGGGGGGTTTTTACTTTTTTTTTGTGATTTTTTTTTTGGGCAATAAAATCATAAAGTTTACAAGTGCCCCCTATAAAAGGGGAGAGGGACACTAAAAACCCCGGCAATTAAAACAAATTAACCTTTAAAACATAAAATCAAATTAAAATTTGGTTGCCGGGGGTAACGATGCACTCCAGTCCCTCCGGCGCCCACCTCTCACGGAAGGCCGCGAGCGTACCGGTGGACACCGCGTGCTCCATCTCTAAGGACACCCTGGCCCGGATGTAGGCACAGAAGAGAGGCAGGCAGTCAGGCTGAACGACCCCCTCGACCGCCCGCTACCTGGACCGGCTGATGGCACCCTTGGCCGTGCCCAGGAGCAGTCCTACGAGGAGGCCCTCGGACCTACCCGCTCCCCTCTGCACAGGGTGCCTAAAGATCAGGAGTGTGAGACTGAAGTGCAACAGGAAATTGAGGAGCAGCCCCTTTAAATAATGGAACGCAACAGCTCTGCAAACCTGTGAGCATCCTCACAGGTGCATACATTACAGGCATGGTAAACGAGTCAAAGGAGGACAGTGAAAACATTATAAGGACACCCTCAAAGCCTCCCTGGTAATGTGAGACATAACCACTGACACCTGGGAGACCCTGGCCGAAGACCGCCTGAGGTGGAGATAGTCCATTCGGGAGGGCATTGAACTCTTCGCGTCTCAACGCAAAGAGCATGAAGGGGCCAGGCGCAGGCAGCAGAAGGAGCGCGCGGCAAACCAGCACCACCAACCCCTTCCCCCAACGAATGTCTGTCCCACCTGTGACAGGATCTGTGGCTCTCGTATCGGACTGTTCAACCATCAAAGAACTCACTTTGGGAGTGGAAGCAAGTCCTCCTCGATTCCGAGGGACTGCCTATGATGATGATGATGATAATGACAGGCATGAATAAATTTCTCACACCAGCCATGTTGCGAGATCAGCGACTAAATCAGCAGAGACCAGCTAAAAGAATACTGGATGAGGCCATGGTGGGAATTTGGACTGCATTTTTAGAAAAGGAGTTAAATTCAGAAAGCGAATGAGCTCAAAAATGACACAATGAAATCATTCAATCATATTCAGCTGCACGAGTGATGCAATGCAATGCATCTCAAAACCCCTTTCCTCTGGAATCTTGGTGAAATAAATTAAAGTCTGCATCAATATTTTTGAACCAATTTAATAATTTCTTTGTACAAAGAAACGAAGCCGGCAGACAAGGAAATTAAGTCCCGCCAAGTTGATAGGTATCGCACAGCATGCACCCTGGATTTGAAATCTGCATGCAGCTACGTGACATTACACATCCTGATATCACAGTACCGAGAAGAGGCAGGACAGTGGAATATTAAAAATGGATTTCTCTGGCAGGAACACTTCAGTCTAATGCGAGACTCATCGCTGCTCCCCAAAGTCATATTAAAAAAAGTAATAAACGTACCCGACAACTCGCAACACTCAAAACTAATGGTTTCTCCAATTTGGTTATCACAGTTTGTATCATGGCATGAAGAACATAATTTACCGCGTTTATGTGCGCTCAGTCTTTCACAGTCTAGCGGGCGAGCGGAATGGGTGTCCTTAATTCTTTACAGCGAAAAGGAATGTCTTAATGATGTAGACCGTGCACTGATCTGCATTATTAGTTTGTTTTACATTGGATATGTGGCACAGAAACAGGCCATTTGGCCCAACCAGTCCATGCTGCCGTTTATGCTCCACTCGAGCCTCCTCCCGTCTTTCCTCATCTAAATCTATCAGCATAACCCTCTATTCCCTTCTCCCTCATATGCTTGTCGAGCCTCCCCTTAAATGCATCGATACTATTTGCTTCAACCACTCCCTGTGGTAGCGAGTACCTTCCAGCAAGTTAAGCCACAAATTATATTCAAGTTGAATGATGCAGGAAGAAGTCTACTGGCGCACTGCGAGATGCCTCGTTCCAGCAAGATTAGGCCCATTATGCCAACAGTCATTTAGTAGATAGACGAAAGTCTGTATGTAAAACACAAATAAATTCACATTCCCAAGCTCTGCAACTCCCTGCCTAAACCTCTCTACCTCTCTTTCCTCCTTCAAGACGCTCCTTAAAACATGCCTCTTTGACCCAAGCTTTTGGTCACCTGTGCTAATTTCTACTGCGGCTCAGTTTCAAATTTTTTTCTGTCATAATATTCCTGTGAAGGGCCTTGGGATGTTGCACTTTGTTAAATGCGCTATATAAATGTAAGTTGTTGTTGTTGTTCATTGGGGAGCACTGGACGCCCATCGATAGTGATACAGGAGAAGATTGGAGGATAGCTGAGCCTGTTGTCAGGTCTCCCTTTTCGCTGCTATTATTAATAAAGGGCGCTGTACAAGGGAAGTCATTTTAATGAATCTCTAGCACCAACTTTAAGCTGGTCAAATTTGCTGACAACACAAAATAGGGGAAGTTGTAAAGGCAGCAGATGCAGCAAAAGGAGCTTAACTCCATCACGCAATGGGGTCGACACCTGAAATGAAACTTAGCACAGATAAATGTAAACTAATGTGCATAGATTGAGAAATATGGGACACAAGCATAAAATAAATTGAATTGAATGCCCAGACAATGTGTCAAATCAAGGGCAGGATATATAGCAAGACAGTGGAGTATAAATTTACACAAGTTATGCTCGGCAATACATTTAGACTGTCACACACAGTTTGGTCCCCTCACCATGCCATAAGAAAAAAAGAAAAGCTGATGCTGCAAATTACTTTTGGTAATACAAGCAAATGAATGCTTAACATATTTTTTATTTTAATGAAGGCTTTAACCCACATAAAAAATGCCTTCTTTCACCACAAACAGAAATAGGGCTAGAAATTGCATAGCGTCCCAGTTGGGGGGATAACTTTTGAAGGAGCGCAAAGGTAACGCCAGGCAAAAAGGATTTTTTTGCTTCTGAGAGTTTTGCTTTAGCACTCTAAGAGGGAAGTGGAGCAATAACTCGAGTGCTATCACTTCCCTTACAGCGCTAAAATGTGTGAGAGGGGCAATAGCGGCAGAGCGCTGAATAATGTTCAGTGCAGTGCTTCCCTCGCTTAAAGAGAAGGGCCAATGTTTGGTTCAATCAAACTTTGTGCTCTCTCTGCATTGGGCCACGGGACCTGTGCTCAGTGTATAACAGCCTCAAGCATTCTAAGAGAGCAGAGGACTGTCGCTTGTTAGACATACCATTATGTGGCGCGAATATTACTTCTCACTTAACTGTTGACAACCCAAGCCTGTACCACAAATTGCAACACAATGCACTACCAGTACCAGTAGACACTATGGCCTTGCATTTTATTTCCTACTGTATCACCTCACATATTTAGCCCATAGGCTGTAGAATTACCAGCAGTGGAAGGGCAAGGAGGTCCATTTTAGTTTAGAGGGACTGTAGATTTAAGGTTAGAGGAGAAGGAGAGATCAATGGGCACATTTTCAACAGACAAGGGTGTTGAACCAGCGACAGAGCACGCACAAGTCTCTCGCTGAATTTGATTCTGCGGATCAGAGATTGGAGAAAATAAAAGACTGTGCATCTCCGATTCATCAGCAGCTGAACGACAGGTTGGACACACCCAAGTGCACTGTGGAAAGAATGCAGCTGGAATTGAACCCCTAGATTTCTGCAACCGAGGGACAGTGTTGCAAATACCACAGGTCAGCACCTCAAGCTGCTCAGGATATGGTTCGCAAATATTGAGAGAGTGAAGGGAAAAAAAGTTCCGTGTCGGTCGGAATCTTGTCCAGTTCTTTCTTGTTCTGACCTTATTTAAAATGTTATGACTCAGATTTAAAAAATCTACAACAACAAAAATCCTAAATGATGTATCTATTAAAAACAAATTGAATATAGTCAATCGAATCTCTGCAGGACAACACATGGCGATTACTCTTGAAGGCAGAAGTTTTTTTGTAAAGGGTCCTGGCAAATCGTAAACTCTGCAGTTCATTTCCAGAAAGTGTGAGCTGCTTAAACCGGAGGCGATGCACGAATACAACAAGAGCAGACACCTTGGGAGTACAGTGGCTGTCCCTAGCCTGTCAATTAGCTGTAAAACCTGCAAGAAGTTGGCGTTTTCTCCTCCTGATCACGAATCTCAGCTAAGTCACTGGAGCAATTACAGCAAACTTGAGGGAATCACATTTTTCCTTTCATCCGACTGCGAACCAGCATAAACTAACTAGATCGGCTTAACTGGAGGAAATCTATTCCTCCTACAAGAGCGATAGTGATCCAGAACTGATAGCCAGATTCACTAAAGTAAGCAGTAAGGGGGACGATGGAATGACAATGCTCCTCTTTTTATAGCTTAAGGGCTAGAAATCTGGTTTTCAGTGAAAATGGTATTTTTTTCTTCAAAATTACCGTTTTCGCTTTGGCTACCGCTGGTAGACCGGATATCCAACCTTGAATTTGCGCAGCGGTGAAAAATCGGCGCTGCACGAGGATTCGCGGCGCAAACCGTAAATTTCGGCAACTTTAGTCTGAAGTTGATACCGCTGCGAGAGAGGCCTTGGGAGGGCAGGAAAAAAACAACAAAAAAATTGGAAAAAAACAACAACAAAAAAAATCACAAAACATTTACAAGACACTTAACTATTGAATCGCTGAAAAAGAATTGAAAAAATAAAATCTTTACTCACCTTTTTTGCAGGTCTTCATACTTACCGCTGCTGGCAGGGCTGCACCAACAGGTTTTTCCTTGTCGGTATTCTGGGCGCAGAATACAGGTGCAGAGAGAGCCAAATTGTGGGTGAAAATGCTATTTCAACTGTTGCATGCCGGCGCACCTCTCCTAGCAGTACGTGGAATGTGCCTTCGCTCAAAGGTCATTGGATTCTTCGCCGACCGGGTTTTCGCCAAACATGGTAAAATATCGGCAAAAACCCGGCCGCAAAGTCGGCGAATTTATAGCCCCAAAGGTTTTTTCCAGCCTTAAACAACTATGTTCTACTTTAGAAATGAAAACTGAAATAGCACCCCCTGATTTTCCGAAGAGGTTCCCTCAATCTTTCTTCTGCAGTGAGAGATCAGCAGGATGCTTGGAGAAGTGGCGACAATGCCCGTTCTCAGAGACTCACGCCGTCTCCCTGGGCTTCAGGCCACACAATGTCCAGGTGCACACCTCCAACGCACAGAGTGTTTCAAAATCCTTCATTAAAACAACCGGCGTTCAAAAAGTTCATACTTCCATATTGGGCCAGGCTTCCTCACCTAATCTACGCATTCTGCTTCCAGAACACAGGGGAAGAAAGAAAAAAAGAAAGACTCGCATTTATATAGCGCCTTTCACAACCGTCTCAAAGCGCTGTACAGCCAATGAAGTACTTTCTGAAGGGTAGTCACTGTAGTACTGTGGGAAACGCGGCAGCCATTTTGCGCACAGCAAGCTCCCACAAACAGCAACATTTTACATAAGAACATAAGAATTAGGAACAGGAGTAGGCCATCTCGCCCCTCGAGCCTGCTCCGCCATTCAACAAGATCATGGCTGATCTGGCCGTGGACTCAGCTCCACTTACCCGCCCGCTCCCCATAACCCTTAATTCTCTTATTGGTTAAAAATCTATCTATTTGTGATTTGAATACATTCAATGAGCTAGCCTCAACTGCTTCCTTGGGCAGAGAATTCCACAGATTCACAACCCTCTGGGAGAAGAAATTCCTTCTCAACTCGGTTTTAAATTGGCTCCTGTGAATTTTGAGGCTGTGCCCCCTAGTTCTCGTCTCCCCGACCAGTGGAAACAACCTCTCTGCCTCTATCTTGTCTATCCCCTTCATTATTTTAAATGTTTCTATAAGATCACCCCTCATCCTTCTGAACTCCAACGAGTAAAGACCCAGTCTACTCAATCTATCATCATAAGGTAACCCCCTCATCTCCGGAATCAGCCTAGTGAATCGTCTCTGTACCCCCTCCAAAGCCAGTATATCCTTCCTTAAGTAAGGTGACCAAAACTGCACGCAGTACCCCAGGAGCGGCCTCACCAATACCCTGTACAGTTGCAGCAGGACCTCCCTGCTTTTGTACTCCATCCCTCTCGCAAGAAAGGCCAACATTCCATTCGTCTTCCTGATTACCTGCTGCACCTGCAAACTAACTTTTTGGGATTCATGCACAAGGACCCCCAGGTCCCTCTGCACCGCAGCATGTTGTAATTTCTTCCCATTCAAATAATATTCCCTTTCACTGTTTTTTTTTCCAAGGTGGATGACCTCACATTTTCCGACATTGTATTCCATCTGCCAAACTTTAGCCCATTCGCTTAACCTATCTAAATCTCTTTGCAGCCTCTCTGTGTCCGCTACACCACCCGCTTTCCCACTAATCTTTGTGTCATCTGCAAATTTTGTTACACTGCACTCTGTCCCCTCTTCCAGGTCATCTATGTATATTGTAAACAGTTGTGGTCGCAGCACCGATCCCTGTGGCACACCACAAACCACCAATTTCCAACCCGAAAAGGACCCATTTATCCTGACTCTCTGCTTTCTGTTCGCCAGCCAATTCTCTATCCATGCCATTACATTTCCTCTGACTCCGCGTCCCTTTATCTTCTGCAGTAACTTTTTGTGTGGCACCTTATCGAATGCCTTTTGAAAATCTAAATACACCACATCCATCGGTTCACCTCTGTCCACCATGCTTGTTATATCCTCAAAGAATTCCAGTAAATTAGTTAAACATGATTTCCCCTTCTTGAATCCATGTTGCGTCTGCTTGATTGCACTATTCCTATCTAGATGTCCTGCTAGTTCTTCCTTAATGATAGCTTCAAGCATTTTCCCCACTATAGATGTTAAACTAACCGGCCTATAGTTACCTGCCTTTTGTCACCCCCTTTTTTAAACAGATGCGTTACATTAGCTGCTTTCCAATCCGCTGGTACCTCTCCATAGTCCAGAGAATTTTGGTAGATTATAACGAATGCATCTGCTATAACTTCTGCCATCTCTTTTAATACCTTGGGATGCATTTCATCAGGACCAGGGGACTTGTCTACCTTGAGTCCCATTAGCCTGTCCAGCACTACCTCCCTAGTGATAGTGATTGTCTCAAGGTCTTCCCTTCCCATATTCCTGTGACCAGCAATTTTTGGCATAGTTTTTGTGTCTTCCATTGTGAAGACCGAAGCAAAATAATTGTTTAAGGTCTCAGCCATTTCCACATTTCCCATTATTAAATCCCCCTTCTCATCTTCTAAGGGACCAACATTTACTTTAGTCACTCTCTTCCGTTTTATATATCGGTAAAAGCTTTTACTATCTGTTTTTATGTTTTGCGCAATTTTACTTTCGTAATCTATCTTTCCTTTCTTTATCGCTTTCTTAGTCATTCTTTGCTGTTGTTTAAAATTTTCCCAATCTTCTAGTTTCCCACTAACCTTGGGATCCAAAGATCCCCACTACTGGCTTCAACTCTCCCTTCACACCTGGATTCTCACATCCCCACCCCCACACCTGGAGTTCCAACAACACACACCCAGCACAAAAAGGCCTGCAACAGAAATGCTAATTGGTATAATCTACTCTTGCATTGCAAGTGACCTGCTTGCATTGCCCATGGTAAGCATGTGTCATTAGTTCCTTAATAAAAAGCAGAAAATGTTGGTAAACACTCAGGAGGTGGGGCAGCATCTGTGGGGTGATGAAGGCAGGGTTAATGTTTCAGGTCAATGACCTCTTGGTCAACAAATAAATGATGAACGAGGAGAGTGTAACATGTACATGGAACATAACATGGTTAATAACATTCAAGTGGCAGATGAGGCAGTAAGTGATGCATTGGACTACTGGCCTTGCACACTTCAATCCCAATGAATTAGTCCTATATCAAGCAATGCGAATTTCAAAGACAAACATCAGTTCTTCTTCATGAATACAAGTTATGCAGTCACTTCTTTATTTCCTGAATGCTTACAGACTATTTGCAGCCATATACCACTTCTCTCGACCCCTCCACGGCCTCTAAATTGCCAGACTGCTAGTCCGACATCCAGTTCTGGATATTCTCCAATTTGAATATTAGAGAGACCAAAGCCAGTGTTTTCAGTTCCCGCCACAAACTGCGTTCCCTAGCCACCGACTCCATCCCTCTCCAGCATCTGTCTGAGGCTGAACCAGACTGTTTGCAATCTTGGTGTCATATTTGACCCTGAAATGAGCTTTTGACCACATATCCACAGCATAAATACGACCGCCTAGTTCCATCTCTGTAACATTGCCCATCTCCGCCCTTGCCTCAGCTCATCCGCTGCTGAAGCCCTCATCCATGCCTTTGTTACCTCCAGACTTGACCATTCCAATGCACTCTTTTCTAGCCACCCACATTCTACTTTACGTAAACTTGAGATCATCCAAAACTTGGATGCCCCAACTCACAACAAGTCCCACTCAACCTAGCTCGCTGACCTACATTGGATCCTGGTTAAGCAATGCCTCGATTTTAAAATTCTCATCCTTGTTTTCAAATCCCTCCAATGAAGGAAAGAAGGAAAGATGAAAGAAGGAAAGACTTGTATTTATATAGCACCTTTCACAACCACTGGATGTCGCAAAGCAGTTTACAGCCAATGAAGTACTTTAAAAAAAATGTTGTCACTGTTGTAATGTGGGAAACGCAGCAGCCAATTCACACACAGCAAGCTCCCACATACAGCAATGTCATAATGACCAGATAAACTGTTTTTATTCTGTTGATTGACGGATAAATATTGGCCAAGACGCTGGGGTAACTCCCCTGCTCTTCTTCAAAATAGTGCCATGGGATCTTTTACGTTCACCTGAGAGAGCAGACAGGGCCTCGGCTTAATGTCTCATCCAAAAGACAGCACCTCTGGCAGTGCAGCACTCCCTCAACACTGCTCTGTGTCAGCCGAGATCTATGTGCTCAAGTCCCTGGAGTTGGACTTGAACCCACAACCTTCTGACTCAGAGGCAAGGGTGCTACCCACTGAGCCACAGCTGACACAAGAGCACATTTAAATAGGTTGGAGAGGGAGGAGTACCAGGCTGGACTGGCGAGGGAGAGGAAGAAGATTGCTGTGGGAACGAGAAGTGGCAGAAGAAAGCGTCTCGTGAAAGGTTGGAGAGGGTGCAGTCTCTTGAACTGAGGCCTGGGGGTCGGGGGAGATAAAGAGAGAGAAAGATTACCTTTGTGATCTGGGGTGGAGGATAGGAGGGAGGAGCAAAGAGAAACTGAAGACAATAGTAATATTATTTGTCTAATTATTATATTTTCACCTCAAGTTAAAGTGCAATGAGACAGCTTACTGCATTTGAAGAGCACTATAGAAATACAAGTCGTTGTACGTTTTACATCAATGCTTTCTGCATTGAAAATGTTCAATTTTTTTATGTTTTAATAATCTTAAGATGTTGCAAGTCCACAAACCATTATTATCCAGCCATATTACCTGCACACCTTCAGGCTTCCTGTTTTACTCAATGACTATTAACTTTCACAGTGCCAAAAACAAAAAATGCACCAACAATGTAAAACATAGGAGCAAGAGGAGGCCATTCAGCCCCTCGAGCCTGCTCCACCATTCAATGAGATTGTGGCTGATCTGTGACCCAACTCCATATCTGTGATCCACCTTTGTCCCATATCCCTTAATACCTTTGCTTAACAAAAATCCACTAATCAGAGGTTTAAAATTAACAATTGATCTCCCATCGATTGCCACTTGCGGAAGAGTGTTCCAAACTCTTGACTAACCTGTTTGTGTATAGCAGTGTTTCCGAATTTCATTCCTGAAAGACCTGGCTCTAATCTTTAGACTATACTCCCTTGTCCTAGATGCCCCAACCAGTGGAAATATCAGTTCCCCTTAATAGCTTGAAAACTTAAATCAAATTGCCCCTTATGCTTCTGAATTCTAGTGAAAACAAGCCTAGTTTGTGGAATCTATCCTCGTAAGTTAACCTTTGGAGTCCGGGTATCATTCTGGTAAAGCTACACTGCATCCCTTCAAGGCCAATATATCCTTCCTACGGTGTGGTGCCAAGAACTGCTCACAGTTTTCCAGGTGTGGTCTAAACAGGGCTTCATATAACTGTAGTGTATGTAATAGCTCGATAGACTGAATACTGTAAACTAACACAGGTACAAACCTGGCTCTGCTTTATTAGGGCCCAAAGTGATTACATTACATGATGGCTTGCCTTTTATACCTGGGCCACACACACATGCGCACAGCACAATGACCTCCGACAGCGGCGCCACCTGGTGGCTAGTAACCCCAAGCATACATACATGACGATAACTGTAGCATAACTTCAACCCACTTGTATTCTAGTCCTCTAGATATAAAGGCCAGCATTCCATTAGCCTTTTTGATTATTTTCTGTACCTGGCCATGACATTTTAATGATCTATGTACATGGACCCCCTAAGTTTCTTTAGACCTCCACTGTTTCTAGCCTTTCACCATTTAGAAAATACCCTGTTGTATCCTTTTTGGGCCCAAAGTGAATTATCTCACATTTTCCTACAGTCAAATCCATTTGCCACAGTTTTGCCCAGTCACTTAATCTAATAATACCTCTTTGTAATTTTATGCTTCCATCCACACAGCTCACATTGCCGCCAATCTCTGCATCATCGGCAAACTTGGATATGTGGCTCTCTATCTCATCATCTAATCATTAATAAATGCTGTAATGTTTGAGGCCCCAACACAGATACTTGTGGGACACCACGAGTCACATCCAGCCAATTAGAGTATCGGCCTATTGTCCTTAGTTACCCTATCTCCTGCCGCTCAGCAGGTCAATAATTTGCCTGCTGTGTCTCAGTGGGTAGCACTCTCGCCTCTGAGTCAAAAGAGTGTGGGGTTCAAGACCCATTCCATGAACTTGAGCACAAAAATCTAGGCTGACACTTCAGTGCAGTGCTGAGGGAGCGTTGCACTGTCGGAGGTACCATCTTTCAGATGAGACGTTAAACCGAGGTCCGTCTGCTTTCTCAAGTGGACGTAAAAGATCCCATGTCACTATTTCGAAGAAGAGCGGGGGAGTTATCCCAGGTGTTCTGGCCAATAGTTATCCCTCAATCAACATAACAAAGAAAACAGTTTATCTGGTCATTATCACATTGCTATTTGTGCGAGCTTGCTGTTCACACATTGGTTACCACATTTCCTACATTACAACAGTGACTACACTCCAAAAGTACTTAATTGGCTGTAAAGCGCTTTGAGACGTCCAGTGGTCATGAAAGGCGCTATATAAATTTATATACAGTCTATATATTCTATAAATCCAAGTCTTTTTTCAATTCCACGAGCTTCAACTTTAGCTAATAGTCACTTATGAGGGTCTTTATCAAATGCATTTTCGAAATTCACTACCTTTCTGGCATGAGCTAGTCTGCTTATCCCAATCTATGTGAAAGTTAAAATCCCCCATTAAAGCACTCTGCCCTTACGACATGCGTATCTAATCTCTGCATTTATACATTCTACCACTTCACAGCTGTTATCATGGGGCCTATATGCAACTCCCACTTAAATCCTTTTCGACTTCTTAATTCTACCCATAAAGACTCTACTGCCTATTTACCTCCAATTATATCTTCTCATATCACTTAAGTGATTTTATCCTTAATCACTAAGGCTACACCTCCCCTTCTACTATCTTCCTGTAGAGCTTATAACTTGAAATATTTAGTTCCCAGTCCTGATTGTCTTGCAGCCATGTCTCAGTAATGGCGACCATGTCATACCCTCCAATTTGAATTTGTGCTTGCAATTCATTCAACTTGTTCCTTAAACTCCATGCGTTGGCATAAAGAATGCTTATTTGGGTCACACGCCCTAGCCGGTCATTTCTCTCTCCTGATTTAAATACTCTACATCTTTCGCTTTTCCCTTCATCTGCAGTGCCTAAAGCACAATTTCTGACTATTTCTCTCCTCTTCTTTTTCATTTTTGAGAACAATTATTTACACTACCATTTCCAGCTGAGCCCTCTCCCCCGCCACCCTCCCCACCCCACCTCACACTACCAGCCCATGTATTCGTTTAAAGTCCTCGTGATCGCCCTATTTATCCTTTCTGCTCAGACATCGGTCCCAGGCCGGTTCAAATTCTCCTGGGGTTATGCCTCTCGACTTCCCTAGGAAATATATTTTGCACCATCCAACCTTAGTTTCTCCTGGAAAATCTTCTAAATGTTCTGTATATTAGCTCTTCCCCCACCCCACCCCCACCATTCCTCCTCCAATTAATGTAACTCATGGGATATTAGGGAAAGCTATTGTTTATATCATGACAAGTTCAAGTCTCACTGTACTTGTATTCACAAGGTAATAATGGATATGGAAGGTCATTCAGCACATCTTAATTCATCCATTACAATCTTCCGGTTAATGCAGTCATTTAAAAAAAAATAATCCTAGGATTTTTGCCTCCATTTAGGACCGAGATGAGGTGAAACTTCTTCACTCAGAGAATTGTGAACCTGTGGAATTCCCTACCACAGAAAGTTGTTGAGGCCAGTTTATTAGATATATTCAAAAGGGAGGTAGATGTGACCCTTACGGCTAAAGGGATCAAGGGGTATGGAGAGAAAGCAGGAATAGGGTACTGAAGTTGCATGATCAGCCATGATCATATTGAATGGTGGTGCAGGCTTGAAGGGCCGAATGGCCTGCTCCTGCAACTATTTTCTCTGTTTCTATATTTCTATGTTTCTATTACTCTATCTGGACATCCATTCCAAGTGGTGATCACTGTATGAAGAACGTCATTAGCCCTAAATGTAACTTTTACTAGTTTGACTCTCTATCCCCTTTTCTTCTACTCAAAATTTAATTTAAATTAACTTTTTAAATTCCTGTAGTGTATTAGCTTCATGGGATCTTTGCTTAAGAGTTCCTGGCTACGTATTTGCAGTAAAGAACTAGCTGGTTTATTAACAAGGGATTAATAAGCAAATGGAACACTACCAGTTCATCCACCCGGCTCACAACTGCATACCTCATTGTAGAATACCTGAACTCAATTATCTGGGGATTTATTGACTCTCGTGAACATCATGTGACTAGCTAAGCTACTCATCATGTAACAACACCACAACTCTTTTAAATAATACAATTTAACCAGCTGCCCCATTGTTAAAGGGGCCCAACCTGCAAATTAACAAAAAAATGTTAAAGGGATCCTTAACAACTCAAAATTAAAATGTTGTTCACCGTTGTAATGATGCACTCCAGTCCCTCCGCTGCCCGCCTCTCGTGGAAGGCCGCGAGCATACCGGTGGACACCGCGTGCTCCAGCTCCAGGGACACCCTGGTGTGAACGTAGCCGTGGAAGAGAGGCAGGCAGTCGAGCAGAATGACCCCCTCGACTGCCCGCTGTCTGGACCTGTTAATGACCACCTTGGCCCTGCTCAGAAGCAGTCCCATGAGGAGGCCCTCCGACCTCCCTGCTCCCCTCCGCACTGGGTGCCCAAAGATCAGGAGTGTGGGACTGAAGTGCGACCAGAAATCGAGGAGCAGCCCCTTCAAATAATGGAAGAGGGGCTGCAACCTCGCACACTTTATAAAAACTTGGAATGCGGGCTCCTTCAGACTGTAGAAATTGCAGGCGGCCTGGGAGTCTGTGAACCGACTTAAAAATTTATTGCACGGGACAGCTCCATGCAACACCCTCCAGGCCAAGTCCCCGATAGATAAAGGGAGGACTCCCGCGTAGAGAGCCCTCCATTGGGGATCCCCACCTTCTCCGAACGGCAAGATGTTGGCCATGGCGTGTCCGGATGGCAGACAAGGATCGGAAAATGAAGAGTGTGCAAGAGCAGCCTGTACAGGAATCCCCTCCATGCAGAATGGAAAGGCACAATAGCTCCACATGCCTGAGAGCAAGCTCACGGGTGCATACATTACAATTCCCTTAATTATTTGCTTTTGCCCAGTGCAACTGCTGGCAACTAGCTTTCAGCTTTCACAGAAAAACAAAAACTGAATTGCAGAATGTGATTTCAAAACAGCAATAAAAGTCCTGAAAGCCAAATGTAATGAAAGTAATTTAAGTTATTCAGTCAGCTTGAAGGTATAGCCCTGACCATCGGCCTTTATTCAGGGCTGTTTTTCAGTTGTACGTTATGTTTTCTTGCGTTGTCAGCTTTTTGGCGGCTGTATCAGTTTTTATGAACCTATTTGTCAGCTTCTCCGAGCTGTGTAAGTTGGCATGGATACTAATGCACTTCAGCAAACTCTGCAGGCAGTGCTACAAGGCCTGTGTGCATCTGTGAAAAAGGAAACAAAAAGGCTTGCATTTATATAGCGCCTTTCAGGACGTCCCAGAGCGCTTTGCAGCCAATGAAGTATTTTTGAAATGGAGCTATTGTTGCAATATAAGAAAAGCTGCAGCAAATATAGAAACAACAAGCTCCCAAACAACAATATGATAATGACCAGATAATGTGTTTTTTAGTGATGTTGACTGAGGGACAGCGTGGTGCAGTGTGGCAGCCCGAACCTGCGAGGGAACACCAGCGGTAGGTCGGGGCCATAAAAGGAGCGGCGAGCGGCGGCCATGGGCAGCGTGGCAGCGTACCACGGCAAGGTGTGGCGCGAGCTGGTGCAGGGGGGCGACGGCAGCGAAGAGGACAACTGGATCGGAAGTCATCAAGGTCCAGGTCGCTGATTGGAGCGTGGGCAGGTACAGCAGGAGCGCCGAGGTCGGGGCAAAGGAGCGGCGAGTGATCGTGGAGCGACGTGATCGGGGCCCGGGAGAGGCGAGAGTTTGGGGCCCAGAAGAGGCGAGGGCCCAGGGGCAGCACGGGCCCAGCCCACACTGCGATATGTGTGTGCTCGGTCCGTGCAGCAGAGCTGGTCTCCAGTCGTCTTGGGTAATCCTTGCCACTGGACCAAGACCTAGCTCTGATAAGCCCGTGTGGTGGCTGGTGTGCAACGGCCACCATATGTTAAAAAAATCCACGCACAGGCATCTTCCACCCTTCAGGACCTGGAATATTAGGTCCTTCATTGAAACACCTGTGAACTCAACCTTTTTTGGCGTGGAAGCAAGTCATCCTCGTTTCGAGGGACTGCCTATGATAATGATGATTGAAAGATAACTATTGGCCAGGACACTGGGGATAACTCCCCTGCTCTTCTTTGAAATAGTGCCATGGGATCTTTTTCATCCACCTGCGAGAGCAGACGGGGTCTAGGTTTAACGTCTCATCTGAAAGATGGCACGTCTGGGAGTGCAGCACTCCCTCAACATTGCACTGGGGGTTTCAGCCTAAATTTTAGTCCTCAAGTCTCTAGAGTTAAAATGCTACACAAAAAAAACCACAAGGTTAGTCCACTACATGGACATAAAATGTCAGGATAGGAATTTAATGGTTCAAGCTGGTGAAAGGTAAATTTAAGATTGGTATCTGTAAGAGAATTAATTCACACACAATATGTCAGCATTTGGACTAGAATATTCAATCAATCATAGGCAGTCCCTCGGAATCGAGGAACACTTGCTTCTACTCTCAAAGTGAGTTCTCTGGTGGCTGAACAGTCCAATACGAGAGCCACAGACCCTGTTACAGGTGGGACAGACATTCGTCGAGGGAAGGGGTGAGTGAGGCTGGTTTGCTGCGCACACCTTCCGCTGCCTGCGCTTGACCTCTTCACGCTCTTTACGTTGAGACTCAGCGCCCTCCCGGATGCACTTTCTCCACCTCAGGCGGTCTTCGGCCGGGGTCTCCCAGGTGTCAGTGGCGATGTCGCACTTTACCAGGGAGGCTTTGAGGGTGTCCTTGTAACGTTTCCGCTGCCCACCTTTGGCTCGTTTGCCATGAACGAGCTCCGCATAAAGCATTTGCTTAGGGAGTCTCGTATCTGGCTTGCGAACTATGTAGCCTGCCCAGCGAAGCTGATCGAGTGCTTCAATAGTGGGGATGTTAGCCTGGACGAGGACACTAATGTTGGTGAGCCTGTCCTCCCAGGGGATTAACAGGATCTTGCAGAGACATCATTGGTGATATACCTCCAGTGACTTGAGGTGCCCTCTCTACATCATCTATGCCTCAGAACCATAGAGGAGGGCGGGTATCACTACAGCCCTGTAGACCATGAGCTTGGTGGTAGATTTGAGGGCCTGGTCCTCAAATACTCTTTTCCTCAGATGGCTGAAGGCTGCGCTGGCGCACTGGAGGCGATGTTGAATCTCCGCATCAATGTCTGCCTTTGTTGATAAGAGGCTCCCGAGATATGGAAAATGGTCCACGTTGTCGAGGGCTGCGCCGTAAATCTGGATGATTCGAAGGCAGTGCTGCGTGGACCTGCTTGACTAGACGATTGAGCAGGCAGGGTAGTGGGACAAAACTCTTAGCAGCCAGTTGGATACCATTACGCAAAGGTTGTAGGATTATCTTTCTGGATGGATGAATTATGGCAGACCGAATTACCTTCCTTAGCTCTATTTATCTTGACTCGAGTTCAGAATGACATTGTCAAAAGCCTAGTTGAGGTTTCCCGCCCTCTTTCTTCCAGGTGGGAAGATGAAGGAACTGGAGAACAATAACTGTAAAAGTGCAGAGATTTACTCTGGGGCAGAGTGTTGGATTATCCACTCTGTACAGTCTTATATTCAACTAGAAAAGTTGAAGAATCTTTAAAATAACTTATATTTGTCAGCTGTGGCTCAGTGGGTAGCAATCGCACCTCTGAGTCAGAAGTTTATGGTCTCAAGTCCCACTCTAGAGACTTGAGCATAAGAATCTAATCTGACACTCCAGTGCAATACTGAAGGAGCACTGCACTGTCGGAGATGCCATCTTTCGAATGAAACATTAAACCGAGGCCCCGTCTGCTCTCTAAGGTGGGCGCAAAAGATCCTATGGCACTATTTCAAAGAAGAGCAGGGGAGTTATCCCCCTGGCATCCTGGCCAATATTTATCCATCGATCAACATAACAAAAACAGATTATCTGGTCATAATCACATTGCTGTTTCTGGGAGCTTGCTGTGTGTAAATTGGCTGCTGTTTCCTACATTACAACAGTAACAATGCTTCAAAAAGTACTTCATTAGCTGTAATGTGCTTTGGGTCATGAAAGGCGTTATATAACTGTAAGTATTTCTTTATTCCTTGCTCTTCATATTTTGTTTCCTCAGTACAGGATTATTGCACGTCATCAGAAGCAATCACGCTGACATGAACACAGCAGTATTGTATTCCTAGGTTGAATAGTAAGTAGGGTTTTTATTTTTGTGGATTTGCTGATGCAAATCTCAATGGGTTTGTTCCTTTTTTCATATCTATTTATAAATGAATGAGGGCGGTGTACAGTCAAAGTGAAACACCTTTATATATGCCATAGTAAACCAGGATATAAATTTTCCGTGAGGGGATAGTCTAATATTGAAAAACATTGCAGCAGGGGGCTTCCCATCAGCAGATGCCTCCAACGTACTAATTTACTGGTGGTTCGGGAAGTAAGGAGACTGGCAGTCCTGGGCCTCTGTGGGTACCCGTGAGTAGAGGCCCAGCTATCCTATGGGTGCAGGCGGTTCACAAACAGCCCTGGGATCATGTGGGCCTGCCCAACCAATAAAAGAAGGGAATCCCCATTCATATTTATGGGGAGTTCTGTTTGTACAGAACTCCCATATCATCATCATCACAGGCAATCCCTCGGAATCGAGGAAGACTTGCTTCCACTCTAAAAATGAGTCCTTAGGTGGCTGAACAGTCCAATATGAGAACCACAGTCCCTGTCACAGATGGTACTGTCGTTGAGGGAAGGGGTGGGTGGGACTGGCTTGCCGCACGCTCCTTCCGCTGCCTGCGCTTGATTTCTGCATGCTCTCGGCGATGAGACTCGAGGTGCTCAGCGCCCTCCCAGAAGCACTTCCTCCACTTAGGGCGGTCTTTGGCCAGGGACTCCCAGGTGTCGGTGGGGATGTTGCACTTTATCAGGGAGGCTTTGAGGGTGTCCTTGTAACGTTTCCTCTGCCCACCTTTGGCTCGTTTGCCGTGAAGGAGTTCCGAGTAGAGCGCTTGCTTTGGGAGTCTCGTGTCTGGCATGCGGACAATGTGGCCCGCCCAGCGGAGCTGATCAAGTGTGGTCAGTGCTTCAATGCTGGGGATCTATGTATGGGGATCACTTAAAAATACACGAACACATGAAATACATTTAAAAAAAAACATATTTAAAATTAATTAAAATGGTATTTAATTAAATCTTTTAAACAAAAACTTAATTTTTAGAATTTAAAAAAAAATTTTTATGGGGCTAAAAATAAACTTACCATATTGGATAGGGTTTTTAATGTATAAATGAGTGATAACATTTTATTTTTCTATTTTTTTAAAACTCTTATGCTGGTTAAAGCACGCCTTACACCTGCTGTTAACAGGCGTAAGAATTTCAAGGACATTCGCTGGGCAAAAGTTGGACAAATAGCCCCAAATCTCCACCCGCGGAGGCCCATATCTGTCAGATTCGTACGATCTGTCCACTTCCAGGTTTCAGCGCATGCACAACGCATGCCTAAACCCGGGGCTTGTGGGTCCCCTACAGGCGTGCACGCATCTCGTACGTGCCCGTAGGAACCGCAAATTTAGCCCCGGCAACTTTAGCCTATCTTTCTCTTTCAAATGCTGGTTGGTGTCCCGTGTGTCACCAACATTGTGGGCCTTTTTTGTGCATTTTATTGTGATGCAGGAGCGTGACGTCAGCTTTGGCTATCCACGACTGATTCCAGAGAATCGCTGAGCTCAGAATTTGAAAGCTGCTGACAGTGCGGTTATATATAATCCGCTCCTTTTATGGCCCCGACCTGCCGCTGATAAGAACATAAGAAATAGGAACAGGAGCAGGCCATAACGCCCCTCGAGCCTGTTCTGCCATTCAATCAGATCATGACTGATCTGATCATGGACACAGCTCCACTTCCCTGCCCGCTCCCCATAACCTCTTATCCCCTTATCGTTTAAGAAGCTGTCTATCTCTGTCTCAAATTTATTCAATGTCTCAGCTTCCACAGCTCTCTGAGGCAGCGAATTTCACAGATTTACAACCATCTGAGAGAAGAAATTTCTCCTCATCTCAGTTTTAAATAGGCGGCCCCTTATTCGAAGATCATGCCCTCTAGTTCTAGTCTCCACCATCAGGGGAAACATCCTCTCTGCAAGCTCCACCTTGTCAAGCCCGCTCATAATCTTATACGTTTCGGTAAAATCATCTTTCATTCTTCTGAATTCCAATGAGTAGAGGCCCAATCTACTCAACCTTTCCTCATAAGTCAACCCCCTCATCCCTGGAATCAACCCAGTAAACCATCTCTGAACTGCCTCCAAAGCAAGTATATCCTTTTGTAAATATGGAAACCAAAACTGCACGCGGTATTCCAGGTGTGGCCTCACCAATGCCCTGTATAGCCTCTCACAGGTTGGAGCCACCGCTCGCCACTCCTTTTATGGCCCCGACCTGCCACTGATGGTCTCTCGCAGGGACCATGGACAGCGTGGCAGTGTAGCACTGCAAGGTACAGCGCGAGCTGGTACAGGAGGGCGACGGCAGCGAGGAGGGACATCATCAAGTTCCAGGTCCGTGATTGGAGCGCGGACAGGTACAGCTGGAGCGGCGCAGTCGAGGTGAAGGAGCAGCGAGAGGTTGTAGAGGGACGTGATCGGGGGCCCAAGAGTGGTGCGAGTTAAGGGCCAGAAGAGGCATGGGCCCAGGGGCAGCACGGGCCAGCCCACACTGCGATATGTGTGTGCACTCGGCCAGTGCAGCAGAGCAGGTCTCCAGTCGTCTTGGTTAATCCTTGCCACTGGACCAAGACCTAGCTCTTTCAAGCCCGTGTGGTGGCTGGTATGCAACGGCCACAACACGTTAAAAAAAAACACGCACAGGCATCTTCCACCCTACACTATGTAGTTCGGGACCTAGAATATTAGGTCCTTCATTGAAACACCTGTGAACTCATCCTTTTCTGGCGTGGAAGGAAGTCATCCTCACTTCGAGGGACCACCGATGATGATGATGATATAATTCAAGCCAAGACATGGAGTACACCAGAGTGTGACCTTTTGCAACTCTGGGACCTCCTGATTGCCATTTTCCCCACCGCTCCATCCTAAACCTGGGATTTGCTGTAGCGTCAGTGTCTGATGTAGCAGCAAGTGACATCAACCGAGAATCCCACAGGTTTGCGGAGGAAACCCAAAATGGCAAAAGGTTGATACACAAAAATAAATGTACATCTCAAGTCCCTGGAGTGGGACGTGAACCTACAACCTTCTGATTCTGAGGCAAGTGTACTACCCACTCGCCTCTGAGTCAGAAGGTTGTGGGTTTAAGTCCCACTCCAAGGACTTGAGCACAAAAATCTAGGCTGACATTACAGTGCTGAGGGAGCACTGCACTCTCGGAGCTGCCGTCTTTCAGATGAGACGTTAAAACGAGGCCCCACCTGCTCTCTCAGGTGGACGTAAAAGATCTCACGGCACTATTTTGAAGAAGAGAAGGGGAGTTATCCCCGGTGTCCTGGCCAATATTTGTCCCTCAACAAACATAATAAAAACAGATTATCTGGTGTTTGTGGGAGCTTGCTATGTGCAAATTGGCTGCCACGTTTCTCATGTTACAAGAGTGACTGCTCTTCAAAATTACTTCATTGGCTGTAAAACGCTTTGAGATGTCCGGTGAGCGTGAAAGGCGCTATATAAATGCAAGTCTTTCTTTCTTTTATCTATTACAGGTAGGAGATATATTATGCTATTTTGTTGTTCCATTATTTATTATATTACCAGTAATACATGTATATATTGAAAGCTCATAGTCATCTTCCTCCAAGTCATGTCGAGAACAATGAATGTTAGCCTAAGACCGGCTGCTGAATAAAATCATATTCACAGCAAAAATGGTGCCCTTTATTATCAGTACAAGAAAATGGAGAGGAACTGAAGTATTGTTAAATAAATAACTTTGCCTTTTACAATTATTCAAGACATTACTGCAGGGGAAATGCAAACATGTCTGATGCCCAAATCACATGTGATGATATAAAACCTTACCCAGATCCAAAAAGATTCCATATTTGCAAGAAAATGAACGAAACAAAATCTGGCCTAAATGTTGCAATTTAAGTCTGTTTGTTCTATTAATCTTTAGTTTGGTTAGAATCTGAAAACCCATTTGTAATATACACACACACAGGTGCAGTGTCGAAAATCCGGAGTTCCGGAATCAGGAATGTTCCGGAATCTGGACCCGCCGACCCTGCCGACGGGTCGGGGTCCCACCACTTCCCGACCTTGGGCCTCGCCTCACCGCCCCTCGCCTTGCTCGCCGCCGCTGCCCCTATCTCGGGGCCTCCTCGGTGGCCCTCCCCCAACACCTCCTTCATGGGGGGGACCCGCCCGAAAAGCTCTTCCAAGGCGGGGCCCACCCAACGACCCAATCGATGGGGCCAGCAGCCCAAACAGCTCCTCCGGAAATACCCGAACCTGGGCTCGGGTATTTCCGGATTCATGACATCAGAAAGACAATCAAAAGTCCGGAAAAGTCTGGAATCCAGAAGGACCTCGGTCTCAAGGGTTCCAGACTCTCAACGCTGCACCTATATATCCATAGTTAACCGATAAAGATCTAATATAGACCTACATTTCAGATAGACCCAACCGGTCTCTCTCCAGTCAGCTGCATGGCTATTTTCTCTTAATATTGAATATATTGTATGCATTTGCCACATTGTTTGTCACTTTATTTCTTACTTTTATATCATTTAGAAGGGGGGTGGTATGGTGTTAGCTTAAGCTTATATTAATGCCCCAATATTGCTTTTGTTTCTAGTTCAACAGTGAGGATTCCTCAGTTTCCACCTTCTAAATTCTTTTCAGAATTTTAAAGACACAATTAACATCCCACTTGTCTTTTTCTAACAACAGTAATTTTCATTCTTGAAGCCCTTACCCGCTACTAATGCAAACTGCTCTTGGTGTATCCATTTGAGTAACCCAAGTATTTCTCTGCTACAGTGACCAACACTGGACGCAATGAGCCCCGCAAAACATAAAAGGGGCAAAACTGCCCCGTGCCCCGATTGGGGGCGGTAACTTTCCGGGGCTGGGTCATTTAGCGCCTGGCAGAGAAGTCCCGCCCACCGCGGAATAAGCCCCACCCACCGCGGAATTACCCTTACTGCCGCTGAAAGGAAGCGGATTGCTATCTCCCGCACTCCACTTCCATTGGGGGCGGTAACCGGCACGCTGCAGGGGCAGGGAGTCAAGCGCGACGCAGATGTTCCACGAAGCTCTAATGCGCTTCAACGCCCCTCCCCTTCATTAAAAAGGGGAGGGCCGCTGCGCACTCTCCACGGCCTCTGATGCCCTCCACTGAGCCACCAGGGCAGCGTGTGACCGGGCTAGCAGCCTGGCAACCAAGACGGAGCGCCGGGTTGCACGATGGTGGCCCGGACCACGCTAGGGCAGCAGGCGTCGAGCCGACCCGAGAATCGGCTGACAAAAAAAGATGGCGGCCCGGGGCGATGGCGCCCTCCCCTTTAAGCACCGCCCCACGAGCGGATGTCGGCCAGCTTCACGACCCGGAGGTGCTAATGGGGCTATAAAAAGGGGCAATTTCGCCCCCATAAATTTTCTTTAACAATTTACGCAAATTACATTTCCACACGATTTCACTCACTTGCTCGTCAGTGGTTCAAGGCAGCTGGACCTGAATGTGAGTTGCATTATGCAGTGACACGAGTGCTTGTTAGTGGGCAGTGGCAAAATCATGGCTCAGTGACAACTGAAGTTCACAAAGGCTCTAATCTAATCTCAGTTGAAAGTTTCATAAAACATGGCCTTACTTGACTGCCAAAACAGATCAAAAATCCAGTTTTTGGCTGTTGCCAAAGTGTGTAAACAAAAGGAAATAAAATGCACAAGATTGGATTCAAAATGTGTGATGGAGGGTGAGGAATCAACCTGAAATTAGAATCAGTATCACAGGAAGAAATGGAAAGACACAGGATAACGGTTTCATCATTAAGAATAACATTGCATACTATTCAAATTAATACTCATTAGAATAACTGTCGACAAACATGAAACAACATAAATCAAACATATAAGATAATGAGGAGGCTCGCCAAGGTGGATGCAGAGAGGATATTTCCATTCATAGAGGAAACTAAAACATAGGGGACATAGTCTCAGAGTAAGGGGCCGCCCCTTTACAACTGTGATGAGGAGGAATTTCTTCACTCTGAGGGTTGTAAATCTATGGAATTCTCTGCCCCAGAGAGCTGTGGAGGCTGGGTCATTGAATGTATTGAAGATGGAGATAGACAGATTTTTGAGCGATAAGGGAGTAAAGGGTTATGGGGAGCAGGCAGGGAAGTGGAGCTGAGTCCATGATCAGATCAGCCATGATCATTAAATGGCAGAGCAGGCTCGAGGGGCCGCATGGCCTGATCCTGCTCCTATTTCTTATGCCCTTAAAAGCATAGATACATTTAAATAGACATTTTTATAATTGGATTGGAAAACAAATTTGCTATTACTTATGTACTGCTCACTCTAGCATCTCAGGCATAATATAATTGGTCCCCATGGCTGGGAATAGAACCAATATATTTAAAACAAAACTTGATAACTAAAACAAGAGGGGGGATTTTAACCCTAAAAAAGGGTCGGGTTGGGGTCAGGTGGGAGGTTAAATTGTTTAAAAACGGAATCCTGATCCCATCCCGTCTCTAACCGGTCCAATTCTGGTTTAACGGAGGCGGGAAAGGTCCGGACAGCCGAATCTCTCCCAGAAGACAGGTTGGCACTTTACATATTACAATATTGCTGGAAGCCTGGGATTTAACCTGTGGTGTAACTGTGGCCGGCTGGGCTTCCTGGGCCCCCTGGAATTTGCAGTAGCTGCAGCGAGGTAGAGGCAGCCTTGGGGAACATGCATAGAGGGGCCGGGAGGGCCAAGAGTGCTTTCCGCTGGGCCCCAAGCTCCCTCACCATCAGCCCTACCCATCCCCCATGCTCCCTTGGGATCAGGCCGCCCCCTCCCCCACCACCCCCACTCCGGGTTCTTGGCTCGCACCTACCCATGGTCGGGGCCTCATCTCCAGCATTCCCCGCCCGACTGGAAGTCAGGCTATCAAGTAGTTATCACCGGTATGCTTTTATCGACACCAACACCTTGGTTGTCCGTGCTTGCAAACATCGCACCACCACACCTACGCCGCGAATACGCAGTCTCCAGGGAATACAACCACGACACCAGCAAAGATATACCAATCCAGGCCAACCTGAACAACCTACCACCAACCCATCTCAAATTTAGAAGGCATTTTTGGACCGTCGCCGAAGCCCTTCAGCGATCTCCCCTCAGCCTAGATGACTGATGGCGAACTGCTTGGAAGAACTGTGACATACGGAATGGATTCCTTATAGAGGACCCCACGGTACAACCTATGGGATCAAACCTTCCTCGTAAACAGTGGACAACCGTCAACCGCCTCAGAACCGGTCATGGAAGATGCTGCCACCTTCTCCATAGGTGGAAGATTAAAGCATCCCCATCATGTGACTGTGGAGCTCCTAATCAGATCCTGGAGCACATCCTTGAGCACTGCCCTCAGGGGAGATTTGCAAGCAGCCTACCAGATATCCACGCTGTTACATCGGAAGCTTTGACCTGGATATCTGACTCCGATATTCATGTTTGATTTGCTTTGCTACGACCATATACAAAAAGTTAGTATGCAGGTTCAGCAAGTAATCAGGAAGGCAAATGGAATGTTGGCCTTTATTGCAAGGGGGATAGAGTATAAAAGCAGAGAAGTCCTGCTACAACTGTACAGGGTATTGGTGAGGCCACATCTTAAGTACTGCATGAAGTTTTGGTCTTCGTATTTAAGGAAGGATATACTTGCATTGGAAGGTGTTCAGAGAAGGTTCACTAGGTTAATTCCAAAGATGAGGGGGTTGACTTATGAAGATAGGTTGCGTAGTTTGGGCCTATACTCACTGGAGTTCAGAAAAATGAGAAATGATCTTATTGAAACTTAGAAGATAATGAGGGGGCTCGACAAGGTGGATACAGAGAGGATATTTCCACTCATAGGAGAAACTAAAACTAGGGGGCATAATCTCAGAATAAGGGGCTGCCCATTTAAAACTGAGATGAGGAGAAATTTCTTCTCTCAGAAGGTTGTAAATCTATGGAATTCTCTGCCCCATAGAGCTGTGGAGGCTGGGTCATTTAATATATTTAAGGCGGAGATAGACAGATTTTTGAGCGATAAAGGAATAAAGGGTTATGGGAAGCGGGCAGGGAAGTGGAGCTGAGTCCATGATCAGATCAGTCATGTTCTTATTAAATGGCGGAGCAGGCTCGAGGGGCCAAATGGCTTACTCCTGCTCCTATTTCGTATGATCTTATGTCCCATACGAAAGAAGAAGTCCATGATGTCACACACACGCTGTGGGGTTAAACTTCTGGGTTTCCCGCACTCTACCGCTGCCCCTCCGCCTCCCCCCGGGCTGGTCCAAATGTAAAAGTTATGGCCAACATCACACATAATGGATAGCCTTTGCAGTGTTTGCAGCAGAGGCTAAACTAACATCGCAACAGGTTTAATTTTAGAGACATCAATAAATTAATGCTGGAATTTCTCTGTTTAAAAATGTCCTTTGGATATTGAGGATGTATAAATGCCAAACTCGATATGTAACGTTCCCAGCGTTCAGCGGTGATCTGTAACAGACGATAAATTGTGGTGGGGGTTTTAACTTTAATTGGGATTGGAGGAACCTGCAGATTTTTGTAATAGTAGTACCATGGGCAAGAAGGTGTGAAGTGCCAATGAATAATGTATGCTCAGATGACATGCAGAAAGTTTGCACCTAATTCTTTTTTTAACTGAAGATGTTTTGCCCCCAAAATACCCATATTGTGTACAGTTCTGGTCTCCTAATCTGAGGAAGGACATTTTGCTACTGAGGGAGTGCAGCGAAGGTTCACCAGAATGATTCCCGGGATGACAGGACTGACATATGAAGAAAGATTGGATCGACTAGACTTGTATTCAATGGAATTTAGAAGAATGAGATGGGTTCTCACAGAAACATATAAAATTCTGACAGGCTTGGACAGATTAACATAGAACATAGAAACATAGAAAATAGGTGCAGGAGTAGGCCATTCGGCCCTTCTAGCCTGCACCGCCATTCAATGAGTTCATGGCTGAACATTCAACTTCAGTACCCCATTCCTGCTTTCTCGCCATACCCCTTGATCCCCCTAGTAGTAAGGACCTCATCTAACTCCTTTTTGAATATATTTAGTGAATTGGCCTCAACAACTTTCTGTGGTAGAGAATTCCACAGGTTCACCACTCTCTGGGTGAAGAAGTTCCTCCGCATCTCGGTCCTAAATGGCTTACCCCTTATCCTTAGACTGTGACCTCTGGTTCTGGACTTCCCCAACATTGGGAACATTCTTCCTGCATCTAACCTGTCTAACCCCGTCAGAATTTTAAATGTTTCTATGAGGTCCCCTCTCATTCTTCTGAACTCCAGTGAATACAAGCCCAGTTGATCCAGTCTTTCTTGATAGGTCAGTCCCGCCATCCCGGGAATCAGTCAGGTGAACCTTCGCTGCACTCCCTCAATAGCAAGAATGTCCTTCCTTAGGTTAGGAGACCAAAACTGTACACAATACTCCAGATGTGGCCTCACCAATGCCCTGTACAACTGTAGCAACACCTCCCTGCCCCTGTACTCAAATCCCCTTGCTATGAAGGCCAACATGCCATTTGCTTTCTTAACCGCCTGCTGCACCTGCATGCCAACCTTCAATGACTGATGTACCATGACACCCAGGTCTCTTTGCACCTCCCCTTGGAATAATGTGAAGAACCATGGTTTAACTTGAAATAGTGATCTGGATTGACTTTTTTCATTCATTTTTTTTTTTATTCATTCACGGGACGTGTGCAAAGCTGGCAAGGCCAGCATTTATTGCCCAACCCTAATTGCCCTGAGTGGCTTGCTCGGCCTTTCTTCCCCCAGAGGCCAGATAGGTCACCTGAGGAAAAGAGTGTTTGAAGACCAGGCCCTCAAAATTGCCACCAAGCTCATGGTCTACAGGGCTGTAGTAATACCCACCCTCCTGTATGGCTCAGAGACATGGATCATGTACAGAAGACAGCTCAAGTTGCTGCCGAAATATCACCAACGATGTCTCCGCAAAATCCTCTGGGAGGACAGGCGCACCAACATCAGCGTCCTCATTCAGGCTAACAGCCGCAGTATGAAGCACTGACCACACTCGATCAGCTCCGCTGGGCAGGCCACATAGTCCGCATGCCAGACACGAGACTCCCAAAGTAAGTGCTCTACTCGGAGCTCCTTCACGGCAAACGAGCCAAAGGTGGGCAGCGGAAACGCTACAAGGACACCCTCAAAGCCTCCCTGATAAAGTGCAACATCCCCACTGACACCTGGGAGTCCCTGGCCCAAGACCGCTCTAAGTGGAGGAAGTGCATCTGAGGAGGCGCTGAGCACCTCGAGTCTCAACGCCGAGAGCATGCGGAAATCAAGGGCAGGCAGCGGAAGGAGCGTGCGGCAAACCAGTCCCACCCACCCCTCCCCTCAACGACTGTCTGTCCCACCTGTGACAGAATCTGTGGCTCTTGTATTGGACTGTTCAGCCACGGAAGAACTCACTTCAGAAGTGGAAGCAAGACTTCCTCGATTCCGAGGGACTGCCTATGATGATGACAGGCTAGACCGGGTAAGGGCAGCAGATTTCCTTCCCTAAAGGACATTAGTGAACTAGGTGGGATTTTAATAACAATTCAGCAGTTACGTGGTCACCATTACTGATACTAGCTTTTAATTCCAAATTTATTAATTCCCTAGCTGCCGTGGTGGGATTTGCACTCACGTCACCAGATCACCAGGCTAAATATCTGGATTACTGGTCCAGTAACATAATCACTGTGCTACTATTCCCTGCTTTAACTAAATATGTCTCTTCTTGTGACTTGGACAGGTTGGATGAGTGGGCAAATGCATGGCAGATGCAGTATAATGTAGATAAATGTGAGGTTATCCACTTTGGTGGCAAAAACAGGAAGGCAGAATATTATCTGAATGGTGACAGATTAAGGAAAGGAGAGGTGCAACGAGACCTGGGTGTCATGGTACATCAGTCATTGAAGGTTGGTATGCAGGTACAGCAAGCGGTGAAGAAGGCAAATGGCATGTTGGCCTTCATAGCGAGAGGATTTGAGTATAGGAGCAGGGAGGTCTTATTGCAGTTGTACAGGGCCTTGGAGAGGCCACACCTTGAATATTGTGTACAGTTTTGGTCTCCTAATCTGAGGAAGGGCGTTCTTGCTATTAAGGGAGTGCAGCAAAGGTTCACCAGACTGATTCCCGGGATGGCAGGACTGACATATGAAGAAAGACTGGATCGACTAGGCTTATATTCACTGGAATTTAGAAGAATGAGAGGGGATCTCATAGAAACATATAAAATTCTGACGGGATTGGACAGGTTAGATGCAGGAAGAATGTCCCCGATGTTGGAGAAGTCCAGAACCAGGGGTTTCAGTCGAAGGATAAGGGGTAAGCCATTTAGGACCGAGATGAGGTGAAACTTCTTCACTCAGAGAATTGTGAACCTGTGGGATTCTCTACCACAGAAAGTTGTTGAGGCCAGTTCGTTAGATATATTCAAAAGGAGTTAGATGTGACCCTTACGGCTATATGGATCAAGGGATATGGAGGGAAGGCAGGAAAGGGGTACTGAAGTTGCATGATCAGCCATGATCACAAGAGGCCAGCCAGTGCAGCTGCAGCAGGGAGGCAAAAAAGAAGTAGAAAGAAATCGAAAGGTGACGTCAAGCCAAGGGGGTAAGTGATTGGCTGGTGATTGGTAAGTAGTTTTTCATTTTCTTTTCTTTCTCAGTAAGTAATCTTTAGCATTGTTGTTGTCAATTTAAGTTTATCGAAGGGTTAAGTCATGGCAGGAGAGCTCGGACATATGTTATGCTCCTCCTGCACTATGTGGGAAGTCAGGGATGCTTCCGGTGTCCCTGACGACTCCGTGTGCGGGAAGTGCATCCGCTTGCATGTCCTGACGGATCGCATTGCGGCACTGGAGCTGCCGGTGGATTTACTCTGGAGCATCCACGATGCTGAGAATGACATGAATAGCACGTTAAGTGAGTTGGTCTTACCGCAGGGAAAAGGTACACAGCCAGATAGAGAATGGGTGACCAACAGGAAGAGCAGTACAAGGAAGGTAGTGCAGGGGTCCTCTGCAGTCATCCCCCGGCAAAACAGATACACCGCTTTGGGTACTGTTGAGGGGGATGACTCATCAGGGGAGGGCAGCAGCAGCCAAGTTCATGGCACCGTGGGTGGCTCTGCTGCACAGGAGGGCAGGAAAAAGAGTGGGAGAGCGATAGTGATAGGGGATTCAATTGTAAGGGGAATAGATAAACGTTGGTGCGGCCACAACCAATACTCCAGGATGGTATGTTGCCTCCATGGTGCAAGGGTCAAGAATGTCTCAGAGCGGGTGCACGGCATTCTGAAAAGGGAGGGTGAACATCCAGTTGTCGTGGTGCATATAGGTACCAACGATATAGGTAAGAAACGGGATGAGGTCCTACAAGACGAATTTAGGGAGCTAGGAGTTAAATTAAAAAGTAGGACCTCAAAAGTAGTAATCTCAGGATTGCTACCAGTGCCATGTGCTAGTCAGAGTAGGAATCGCAGGATAGCTCAGATGAATACGTGGCTTGGGATGTGGTACAGAAGGGAGGGATTCAAATTCTTGGGATATTGGAACCAGTTCTGGGGGAGGTGGGACCAGTACAAACCGGATGGTCGGCACCTGGGCAGGACCGGAAACAATGTCCTAGGGGGCGTGTTTGTCAGTGCTGTTGGGGAGGAGTTAAACTAATATGGCAGGGGGATGGGAACCAATGCAGGGAGACAGAGCGAAGTAGATTGGGGGCAGAAGCAAAAGATAGAAAGAAGAAAAATAAAAGTGGAGGGCAGAGAAACCCCTGGCAAAAAGTAAAAAGAGCCACATTACAGCAAAATTCTAAAGGGGCAAAGTGTGTTAGAAAGACAAGCCTGAAGGCTCTGTGCCTCAATGCGAGGAGTATTCGGAATAAGGTGGATGAATTAACTGCACAAATAGCAGTTAATGGGTATGATGTAATTGGCATCACGGAGACATGGCTCCAGGGTGACCAAGGCTGGGAACTCAATATCCAGGGATATTCAACATTTAGGAAGGATAGGCAGAAAGGAAAAGGAGGTGGAGTGGCATTGCTAGTTAAAGAGGAAATTAATGCAATAGTAAGAAAGGACATGAGCTTGGATGATGTGGAATCGGTATGGGTGGAGCTACGGAATGCCAAGGGGCAGAAAATGCGAGTGGGAGTTGTGTACAGACCACCAATCAGTAGCAGTAAGGTTGGGGATAGCATCAAACAAGAAATTGGGATGCATGCAATAAAGGTACAGCAGTTATCATGGGTGACTTTAATCTACATATTGATTGGGCTAACGAAACTGGTAGCAATGCGGTGGAGGAGGATTTCCTGGAGTGTATTAGGGATGGTTTTCTAGACCAAAATGTCGAGGAACCAACTCGGGAGCTGGCCATCCTAGACTGGGTAATGTGTAATGAGAAAGGACCAATTAGCAATCTTGTTGTGCGAGGCTCCTTGGGGAAGCGTGACCATTTCATGGTAGAATTCTTTATTAAGATGGAGAGTGACAGAGTTAATTCAGAAACTAGGGTCCTGAACTTGAGGAAAGGTAACTTTGATGGTTTGAGACGTGAATTGGCTAGAATAGACTGGCAAATGATACGTAAAGGGTTGACGGTGGATAGGCAATGGCAAACATTTAAAGATCACATGGATGAACTTCAGCAATTGTACATTCTTGTCTGGTGTAAAAATAAAATGGGGAAGGTGGCTCAACCGTGGCTAACAAGGGAAATTAAGGATGGTGTTAAATCCAAGGAAGAGGCATATAAATTGGCCAGAAAAAGCAACAAACCTGAGGACTGGGAGAAATTTAGAATTCAGCAGAGGAGGATAAAGGGTTTAATTAAGAGGGGGATAATAGAATACGAGAAGAAATTTGCCAGGAACATAAAAACTGACTGCAAAAGCTTCTATAGATATGTGAAGAGAAAAAGATTAGTGAAGACAAACATAGGTCCCTTGCAGTCAGATTCAGGTGAATTTATAATGGGGATCAAAGAAATGGCAGACCAATTGAACAAATACTTTGGTTCTGTCTTCACAAAGGAAGACACAAATAACCTTCCGGAAGTGCTAGGGGACCGAGGGTCTAGTGAGAAGGAGAAACTGAAGGATATCCTTTTTAGGCAGGAAATTGTGTTTGGGAAATTGATGGGATTGAAGGCCGATAAATCCCCAGGGCCTGATAGTCTGCTTCCCAGAGTAATTAAGGAAGTGGCCCTGGAAATAGTGGATGCATTGGTGATCATTTTCCAACAGTCTATCAACTCTGGATCAGTTCCTATGGACTGGAGGGTAGCTAATGTAACACCACTTTTTAAAAAAGGAGGGCGAGAGAAAGCGGGTAATTATAGATCGGTTAGTCTGACATCAGTAGTGGGGCAAATGTTGGAATCAATTATTAAAGATGAAATAGCAGCGCATTTGGAAAGCAATGACAGGATCGGTCCAAGTCAGCATGGATTTATGAAGGGGAAATCATGCTTGAGAAATCTTCTGGAATTTTTTGAGGATGTAACTAGTAGACTGGACAAGTGAGACCCAGTGGATGTGGTGTATTTGGACTTTCAAAAGACTTTTGACAAGGTCCCACACAAGAGATTGGTGTGCAAAATCAAAGCACATGGTATTGGGGGTAATGTACTGACGTGGATGGAGAACTGGTCGGCAGACAGGAAGCAGAGAGTTGGGATAAATGGGTCCTTTTCAGAATGGCAGTGATTAGTGGAGTGCCGCAGGGCTCAGTGCTGGGACCCCAGCTCTTTACAATATACATTAATGATTTGGATGAAGGAATTGAGTGTAGTATCTCCAAGTTTGCAAATGACACAAAACTGGGTGGCAGTATGAGCTGTTAAGGGGATGCTAAGAGGCTGCAGGGTGACTTGGACAAGTTAGGTGAGTGGGAAAATGCATGGCAGATGCAGTATAATGTGGATAAATGTGAGGTTATCCACTTTGGGGGCAAAAACGCGAAAACAGAATATTATCTGAATGGTGGCAGATTAGGAAAAGGGGAGGTGCAACGAGGCCTGGGTGTCATGGTTCATCAGTCATTGAAAGTTGGCATACAGGTACTGTAGGCTGTGAAGAAGGCAAATGGTATGTTGGCCTTTAAAGCTAGGGGATTTGAGTATAGGAGCAGGGAGGTCTTACTGCAGTTGTACAAGGCCTTGGTGAGGTCTCACCTGGAATATTGTGTTCAGTTTTGGTCTCCTAATCTGAGGAAGGACGTTCTTGCTATTGATGGAGTGCAGCGGAGGTACACCAGACTGATTCCAGGGATGGCTGCACTGACATATAAGAAGAGACTGGATCAACTGGGCCTTAATACATTGGAGTTTAGAAGGATGAGAGGGGATCTCATAGAAACATATAAGATTCTGACGGGACGGGACAGGTTAGATGCAGGTAAAATTTCCCGATGTTGGGGAAGTCCAGAACCCAGGGGACACAGTCTTAGTATATGGGGTAGGCTATTTAGGACTGAGATGAGGAGAATCTTCTTCACTCAGAGAGTTGTTAACCTGTGGAATTCCCTGCTGCAGAGAGTTGTTGATGCCAGTTCATTGGATATATTTAAGAGGGAGTTAGATTTGGCTCTTACTGCTAAAGGGATCAAGAGAGAAAGCAGGAAAGTGGTACTGAGGGAATGATCAGCCATGATCTTATTGAATGGTGATGCAGGCTTGAAGGGCCAAATGGCCTACTCCTGCACCTATTTTCTATGTTCTATGTTTCTATGTTTACCACTATTCTTACCTACTTCTTATAATTCAGCACAATTTATAATAATGGATTTTTAAAAACATTAAAATGGGCATGTGTGGTATAAATAATACAATGGGATCAAGTTAACGATGCAAAAGAAAGAATTTCAGTGCTACAGCACCTTTTGTAACCACCAGACATCCCAAAGTGCTTTACAGCCAATTATGTACTTTTTTAAGTGTAGACACTGTCGTAACGAGGGAAACGCGGCAGCCAAATTGCGCCAAAATCTCTCACAAACAACAATGTGATAATGACCAGATAATCTGTTTTGCTGATTTTGATTGAGGGGTAAATATTGGCCAGGACATCAGGAATACCTCCCCTGCTCTTTACAGTTTCTTGAACGATAAGGGGATAAGGGGTTATGGGGAGCGGGCGGGGAAGTGGAGCTGAGTCCATGATCAGATATGATCTTATTGAATGGCGGAGCAGGCTCGAGGGGCCGTATGGCTGACTCCTGCTCCTATTTCTTTATGTTCTTTTCGCAGTCGCGCCACGGTTCCCTCTTCATTCACCTGAGAGGGCACACGGGAGCCTCGGTTTAATGTCTCATTCGAAACACGGCACCTCAAAAAGTGCAGCACTCCCTCAGCATTGCACTGGGAGTATCAGCCTAGAGTTTTGTGTTTAGTCTCGGGAGCGGGACTCGAATCCACAACTATCGACTCAAAGGCAAGGGGGGCTACCCATGGAGCCACAGCTGACATGATAAATGTTTAGAATCCAAGACATAAAAGCCATCCTTCACTGTTGAATGTCTTGAAATTCTAATTTATATACAATATTACAGTCTGCATTATCAACCCTATTACTGGCAGTGAAATTACGTATAATTTATAGCATCTACTTTACTGGAATTTGTGACAGAATTTACAGTCAGTTTTATTTCTACTTTTCCTACAGCACTTGTTGTTCAGGTAGATTCACCACTGCTGCCATTATGCTTTTGCCTTATTCAGAAATGGGTTTCCAGATTTCCTCCTAGTCGCCATGTATATTGCTTTTTGAACAGCTGATGCCATGCTTGCACACGGTGGGACTGGTTCACCTGCTTTTTCTCCCTCTGGAGACGAAGCATGTTTTTGCTACACAGCTCCATCTAGTGTAAGTGACAAAAATACAGAGAGAAAAAAATTCACCCCAGGCTTATTGTTTTACTAGTCAAGGTAGCTGTACAAAATTGTAGCCCAGTGCATGGGCAGTCAATAATCTGCAGCGAGAGCTACTACACGCTACATAAAAGGCATTTGTTTGATCCTTGGTCTAATCAATGAAGTCCTTCACAATCAAATATTCATCCTTTATAAAAACTGATCTGTACTGTAACCATCTGTAAGATCATCTCCAAGGTGATATCGTAACGAATCCATATAGTTAAGCGCCGTGTGACTAGTGCACATTCTGAGCGTACATGGCATTTTCATGCTTGCCTCAAATAGCCCAGAATTAACTATTTTGGATCAGTCAAATATCGCATTGGCTGAATTTGAAACGATCAAAACAGAAATGACTTGCATTTATATAGCGCCTTTCACAACCATTGGCTGTAAATTCAAGCACTTTAAAAAAAATGTAGTCACTGTTGCAATGTAGGAAATGCTGCAGCTAATTTGCACACAGCAAGATCCCACAAACAGCAAAATGATAATTACCAGATTTACTGCTGTTGCTTCAGGCATGAATATTGGCCCAGGAACAACTCCGCTGTTTTTTTTCAGAATAGTGCCATGGGATCTTTTAAGTCCACCTGAGAGAGCAGACAGGGCCATAGTTTTAATGTTTCATCCAGAAGATGGCAGCTCCAACAATGCAGCGCTCCTTCAGTACTGCACTGGGAGCGTCAGTCAGCTGAGAGCTGTATGCTCAAGTCTCTGGAGTGGGACTTGAACCCACAACTTTCTGACTCCTAGCTGAGGTGCTACCCACTGAGCCATGGCTGACATTCAACTACTATTCAGTTATGAAACACACAAGCTGAGCCACAACTGACACTAGATGCTTGGAAATAGCCAACCTAGCTGCCATGTATATGTAAATATGCACACACACACACACACACACACACACAGCCCTGGATTGTTGGGTCAGGGTAGTCATCTGTAAATGGGACCTGTGATTTTCCTTCCATTAATTTAAATGTAATATACAGGCATGAACTCTAACCTGTTCCATTTTCTGATAATTCTCTGCTCCAACTGAACAAAAGCAACTGCCCTGGAAAATCTCCCCTAAAATCTTCTCCTGGAATGACTCCAACCAGAGCTGCTCCCCTCTCATAAGAAACATAAGATATAGGAGCAGGAGTAGGCCATTTGGCCCCTCAAGCCTGCTCCGCCATTCAATAAGATCATGGCTGATCTGATCTTGGCCTCAACTCCACATCCCTGCCCGCTCCCCATAACTCTTTACTCCCTTATCGTTCAAAAATTTGTCTATCTCTACCTTAAATATATTCAAAGACCCAGCCTCCACAGCTCTCTGTGGGAGAGAATTCCAAAGATTCCCGACCCTCTGAGAAGAAATTACTCCTCATCTCTGTTTTAAATGGGTGACCCCCTTATTCTGAAACTATGCCCCCTAGTTCTAGATTCCCCCACGAGGGGAAACATTCTCTCTGCATCTACCCTGTCAAGCCCCCACAGAAACTTATACGCTTCAAAAAGATCACCTCTCATCCTTCGAAACTCCAATGAGTATAGGCCCAACCTGCTCAACCTTTCTTCATAAGTCAACCCCCTCATCTCAGGAATCAACCTCGTGAACATTCTCTGGACTGCCTCCAATGCAAGTATATCCCTCCTTAAATAAGGAGACCAAAGCTATATGCTGTACTCCAGATGTGGTCTCACCAATACCCTGTACAATTTTAGCAGGACTTCCCTATTTTTATACTTGTTCATAAACGCGCAAGTCCCTATTTCTCTCAAAATCCACTGGGTTTAATTTCATATATTCTGTACCCCGCTATGCTGGCCCCAATCTCAGGTCCTCCTCTCACTCTTTCCCCCTCCCGCTGTGTTCTGCTCGCTGGCTCAGATGGGACCGTGGTAACCATCACAACTCCATCCCAAATTACTATGTGCGATCTCCTTCGTTTATTTATGTCAAGGAAAAAACAACAACAATTTTATTTATATAACACCTTTAATGTAGTTAAATGTCCCAAGGTGCTTCACAGGAGTATTAAGAGATAAAGAATTTGACTTCACGCCGCATAAGTACAAATTAGCGCGGGTGACCAAAAGCTTAGTCAAAGAGGTAGGTTTTAAGCAGCGTGTTGAAGGAGGAGAGGTAGAGAGGCGGAGAGGTTTAGGCAGGGAGTTCCAGAATTTGGGGTCTCGGCAAAAGAAGGCACGGCCACCGATGGTTGAGCGATTATAATCAGGGATGCTCAAGAGGTCAGAATTAGAGGAGCACAGACATCTTGGGGGGTGGGGGGGGGGGCGGTTGTGGGGGCTGGAGGCGATTACAGAGATAGGGAGGGCGAGGCCATGGAGGGATTTGAAAATAAGGATGAGAGTTTTGAAATTGAGGCCGAGCTTAATCAGGAGCCAAAATTGGTGAGCGAGCACAGGAGTGATGGGTAAGCGGGACTTGGTGCAAGTTAGGACACAGGCTGCTGGCAACTTAAGGTGGTCCCACATTATTTGTGTCATTGCAAACAAATACGAAATATGTGACAGCTACTCAATTTAACGTTAAATCGAGCTGCAATAATGAATATAGAGCTCTGTATAGATTTAGATTTTTTTTTTTAAATCCCTGGTTATCAAATATATGAATTCAAGTGATCATCAAGAAAGAGTACCACAGATATACGTCATGAAAACTACCACGTTTCCCATTCTAAAAAAAGAACTTTGAAGTAATGTCTATTATTGTGAAATAACATGACAAAATGGCTGTGCTAAAGTGCCAATCAATAACCGGCTACATAAGTGTGTATCTGGAGACAAATGGCATTATATTAAAAAGGTGTTCATTCATATAGAACAAGCCAGAGAAAAACACATCAGTTTGAATTTGTTTATTTTATTTTATGGTTGCTGATTCTATTTCCTCTCAAAATGTAAGTGCGATAAAATTGACAAGTCAAGCACAGCAGGGTACAAATGTGCTGCAAATATATTCCACAGCCCGAGGAGTGACAGTGTCAGCTGTGGCCCAGTGGGTAGCACCCTCGCCTGAGTCAGAAGGTTGTGGGTTCAAGTCCCACATCAAAGACTTGACACAAATATCTGGGCCGACACTCCCAGTGCAGTGCTGAGGGAGCGCTGCACAGTCAGAGGTGCCATCTTTTGGATGAGATGTTAAACCGAGGCCCCGTCTGCTCTCTCAGGTGGATGTAAAAGATCCCATTGCAATATTTTGAAGAGTAGGGGAGTTCTCCCCAGTGTCTTGGCCAATATAGCTCAATCAACATCACTTGAAAAAAATCACATTATCTGGACATTATCACATTGCTGTTAGCTGTGTACAAATTGGCTGCTGCATTTCCTATATTACAACAGTGACGACACTTCAAAAAGGTACTTAATTGACTCGAATGCACTTTGGGATGTCCGATATTCGTGAAAGATGCTATATAAATTTACCTCTTCTTTTCCACCTTTGATACACGAGTGTTATGATGGTTTCTGCATTGAGACTGCTTTCTGAAAGCAGTCCAGCAGAGTACCCCTCTGGGACTAGTTCAGCAAAAACAACAAAAACTTGGATTTATATAGCACCTTTAACGCAGTAAAAAGTCCCAAGGCGCTTCACAGGAGTGTTTTAAGACAAAACAAATAAATTTGACACCGAGCCACATAAGAAGAAATTAGGGCAGATGAACAAAAGCTTGATCTGAGAGGTAGGGTTTAACATAACATAAGAACATAAGAAATAAGAGCAGGAGTAGGCATAAGGCCCCTCGAGCCTGCTCTGCCATTCAATAAGATCATGGCTGATCTGATCATAGACTCAGGTCCACTTCCCTGCCTGCTCCCAATAACTCCTTATTCCCTTTTTGTTTAAGAAACTGTCTATTTCTGTCTTAAATGTATTTAATGTCCCAGATTCCACAGCTCTCTGAGGCAGCGAATTCCACAGATCCACAACCCTCTGAGAGAAGAAATTTCTCCTCATCTCAGTTCTAAATGGGCAGCCTCTTATTCGAAGATCATGCCCTCTAGTTCTAATCTCCCCCACCAGTGGAAACATCCTCTCTGCATCCACCTTGTCAAGCCCCCTCATAATCTTATACGTTTCTATAAGATCACCTCTCATTCTTCTGAATTCCAATGAGTAGAGGCCCAACCTACTCAACCTTTCCTCATAAGTCAACCCACTCATTCCTGGGATCAACCTAGTGAATCTTCTCTGAATTGCTTCCAAAGCAAGTATATCCTTTCGTAAATATGGAAACCAAGGAGCGTCTTAAAGGAGAAAAGGAAGGTAGCAAGGCATAAAGGTTCAGGCAGGGAGTTCCAGAGCTTGGGGCCCAGGCAGCTGAAGGCACGGCCACCAATGGCTGAGCGATTATGGGATGCTCAAGAGGGCAGAATTTGAGGAGCACAGAAATCTGGGACGGGGGTGGGGCGTTTTGGGGCTGAGGGAGTTTACAAAAATAGGAAGGGGCAAGGCCATGGAGGGATTTGTAAACAAGAATGAGAATTTTGAAATGGAGCAGCATTTAGATGGCAGGGAGGTGGATCAGTGAGTATCAGAAATGTCATCTTTCGGATGAGATATGGAGGCATAGTCTGCACTCTCAGGTGGATGTAAAAGATCCCTTGGCACTATTTTGAAGAAGAGCAGGGGAGTTCTCCCCGGTGTCCTGGCCAATATAGCTCAATCAACATCACAAAAAAAAATTATCTGATCATTCATCATCATAGGCGATCCCTCCTCTCGAGGATGACTTGCTTCCATGCCAAAAAGGGATGAGTTCACAGGTGTTTCAATGAAGGACCTAATATTCCAGATCCCGAACTACATGTTGAAGGGCGGAAGATGCATGTGCGTGGATTTTTTTAACGTGTAGTGGCCGTTGCACACCAGACACCACACGGGCTTGACAGAGCCAGGTCTTGGTCCAGTGGCAAGGATTACCCAAGACGACAGGAGACCAGCTCTGCTGCAAGGACCTAGCGCGCACACATATCGCAGTGTGGGCTGGCCCGTGCTGCCCCTGGGCCCTCGGCTCTTCTGGGCCCCGAACTCACGCCTCTCCTGGGCCCTGGCCACTGTTATATAGATGTCACACGGCAACATGTTCATTATCACATTGCTGTTAGCTGTGCGCAAATTGACCATTGCATTTCATACACGACCACCAAGTTCTGCTTGCAGACAGGGTATTGCCAGGGAAATAACGCAGTGACGAGACGATGCTCGACCTGAGCTCCCCTCCTCCCCCTTTAGCTGCACGACACCGGCAGTTGTTTATGTCAGTATTGAGAAGCTAACACTGCTTTCCCACTGCGAACTAACTCAAGTGCATGGGTAACTTCATCCTGACGCTGTCAAGTTGGCAGTCTAAATCAAACGATACATGTACCTATCAATCCAGCCCAAGACAAAAAAACATGCACTTGTAGATGTCTCAGTTCCGTTTCCCGATAACTGCAATCCACAACTTGATGGATTTAAGGAACTTTAAAAAAAACAGAGCCTATCATTTTCTGTAACACAAACCGACTGCTGGTTCTCATCAGTGGAACGTTTGCTTTAATCTGCACACACTGAAAAAACACAGCATTGTTGTCTCTCAACTCCGAAGGGGAGATTAACCTACCTGAAGCTCGCCAGTATAGGTCAGAATTCGCTTGTGTTTACGTTGCGATTCAGCGCTTGAGGAAATGTACACTAAACATGCCGATAACCTATTGTGAAATGCAATGGTGTTATTTACACACTCCACTTGCAAAGCAAGAAATGAGGCAAGCCAAGCAGAATATTGCTCTGTGGTGTTTGGGAGGGAAGCTTTCACTTTGTGCAGAAACCCAGTTGTTTTAGAAATAAATGTCTAAGCCGATTTTTAACCATACACTACTTCTTCCAACATTTGTATTTTTGTGCTGCAGCATCGTACATACAATGTATAATAAATACATACATCAAAGCTTTGAAACAGCACCTCGAGTGTTTCAGTCTTCTCCACAAAATCAATACATCATAAACAAAATCAATCGTAATATAATGAAAATGAAATGTTGCCACGTTTAAGATATTCAGAGGAAGATATATTGGGTTATTTCTCCGTGTTTTCACAAATCCAAGCTTTGTTTTGAATATCCATTTATGTTGAGAATAAAGCACAATGGGTAAAATAAAATGGTGTCATCTGCAAATAAAATTATCCTCCAAATACACTTTGCAAACAAGACTTGAGAGGGGAACGAGACCTTGGTGTTTGCTCACTAAGTAGTACAGTAAATAATATGTTGCCAGTGATTCATCAATAACAAAAACAGCAGCCCAAATCTCCAATCGATGTGGAGTCCCGAATCTTGAGTTTCACTTTGTGCAGTAGCTGTAATCTGCCATAAGGTGGTGGGAGATATACAGTTCCGTGATGAATGTACTGAAGTCCCAAGACAACATGGATACTGTGTGTGTACCTTTATTTTTTAAAGGGATGATAACGCCGTATCTCTTCGGCAAAGGCAAAGCATACGGGAGCACAATGTTGATGATCGTCTCGGCTGTAAAGCGCTTTGAGACGTTCAGTGATCGTGAAAGGCGCTATGCAACTGCAAGTCTTTCTTTCCTGGTCAAGGCTTTCATGGAATGCGCTGAATTAGTCGATCGGAGCTGCAAGTTTGAAATGAACAACAGGCACTCTGCTGTTTCGTACATCCCTCCCACCAATACTAAAGGATTGCAGATTAGTAGTGGTAAACAATGAATATCAAACCATGCCGACTGTGAGCACAACTGCGTTTACAAATGAGAAAATGAGAATTTTAACCATCAATTTGAACCTGTGAGATAATTCATCTTCAAGCATGGGCTTTCCATTTTTACCGATCCCACTGTCTATTAAAGAGTTGGCGCAGTTAACTTGTGAGCGCCCAAGAAATCAGGATAACATTACTGTGATTTTTGAGAGTTGAGCAACCTGAGGCAAATAGTTGGGATTTACCAAATTGCCAGTGGTTATTTGTATCTTTTATTGAGTGCCAGCCGTGCCAGCCATGGCTCAGTGGGCAGCACGCTCACCTCAAGAGTCTGAAGGTTGTAGGTTCAAGTCCCACTCCAGAGACTTGAGCACAAAAATCTAGACTGACACTCACAGTGCAGTATTGAGGGAATGTTGCACTGTTGGCGATGCCGTCTTTCAGATGGACCCTGCCTGCCCTCTCAGGTAGAGGTACAAGATTCCATGGCACTATTTCGAAGAAGAGCAGGGGAATTATCCCCAGTGTCCTGGCCAATATTTATCCCTCAACCAATATAACAAAAACAGATTATCACATTGCTGTTTGTGGGAGCTTGCTGTGCGCAAATTGTTCTGCTGTGTTTCCCACATTACAACAGTGACTACACTTTGAAAAAGCACTTTGGGACGTTCTGAGGTGGTAAAAGGCGCTATATAAATGAAAGCCTTTCTTTCTGAGACTGCATAAATTCTGATATCATAGGATAATGTTGTCAACCGCCAACATGTTACATGCATTTCTGTGATAAAATTATGTGTGAATATTATATAATCTCGTGGGATCCCAACATAGGCACCCATTAAGCATACACATATATGTAATATCATTAAAGACAGTACATCTGAGCACTTAATGTACAAAGATTGTTCAAGGTAAATTTTACCATGGCTTCCTTTTCAGTGAGTGATGGAATTTAACCAAATGGTTTAGCTGCACAATAAAAATAAATTAAGCACAGAATTAGAATCAAAGATGTCAATTGTTTTCAATTGCTTTTGCTCTAAACCAATAATAAAATCGTCACATTTTGCTTTTGGCAATTCATAGAATCATAGAATGGTTACAGCACAGAAGGAGGCCATTTGGCAGGCTCTCTCCAAGAGCACCTCAGCCAGTCCCACTCTCCCGCCCTTTCCCCGTAGCCCTGCATGTTTTTTTTCCTTCAGGTACTTATCCAATTCCCTTTTGAAAGCCACGATTAAATCTGCCTTCATCACCGTCTCAGGCAGTGCGTTTCAAATTCTAACCACTCACTGCATAAAAAAGTATTTCCTCATGTCGCCTTTGGCTCTTATCTCATCCCAATCTCTCGCAATATTCTGGACCATGATCAGCTTCCAAGAGTTATCAAGATCATGGTGAGCAGCACAAGGCAATGTAGTTTAGGTTGGATAATCAGTTGAGAACACCTTGGTTCTGGATAGTATTCAGTCCAATGCTTGCAAACCTAAAGCTTTCACCACTGTGCAGACTTCAGCAATTAGTAGAACTGGAACTTGAATACTGTCAATTTGTCCACTGGCTAAATACTTAAACTGCTCCATTATTTCTCTTTTCAGCTCAACTTGCACTAGCATTCAATAAAAAATATCAGATTATAGATTGACGAGATCAGATAATGTTATGAATCAATGGCCATTGTTCTGAAATGATGGTGTTGCATATATGTGTTTAGTGCACAAGACATGATCGTAGCATTTGGAAATAATGACTGCAATATGGATGCAAGGGAAGAAGATTAGTCTTCATGTCTAGATACTTAAATAGTTAATTATTGTACTATGGGGCATTTAAGCCGTATGCGTAGATCTATTTTCAATATCCAATTGGAAACTTAAGTAAACCTTCTAACCAAGTCTCGTTCACCCATTCTTACAAACATTAAAAAAAACACAAATTGACAAATATATATAAGATACACCAGTCTGTTTAGATTGATAACAATGGAAACTTGTTACATGTAAAATTAGCTGGACCACAGCCTAATACAAAGTTGCATTATCATCTCAATTCAATCTTCACTGTTGATGTGCAACCAATTGCACAGTGCGTTCAGTCCAAGATTAACACCATCTCACACAAACATTGTCACACTGTTATTAAAAAGTTGATGAAAATTCTTACAAATATCGGGAGGAAGGGAATATATAGATAGCGACCTTTAGTGGAAGGACACATAAATGATCGAGTCAATGGTGTGGCTCATCAGACCTAGCCACAGGTAGTTGAACTCCCTCACACTGATGAATGGCATGTTCTGGTGGAAGCCAACAGTCCATCAATTTACCTGTGCTGTATATTTTGCCAGTTCACAGCCAATCCACTAGATGATGGCATTCCATCAAGATAGGAGTGACCAGAAGGTGTAAGGTTGCTTGCCCCCTGCTGTCCAACACATGTGTCTGATCAGCTGTCTGAACATGTTACTCCATATTGATAGGAGGTGGACATATCAAAAAAAAGGAATATAAACTCTAACATAAAAGCTGATGTTTCATTACCAAACACCTGTAATCATCAAGCCTTTTATTGTACTCTACAATGCTTTGATATATTATTCCCTGGTGGGCATCTCTATAAGGAATTAGAATGTGAAATTCTTGCATACACCAATCCTACTTTCAATGTGCATAGGCACAATAGTGCTACATTACTATGCCACACAAGAGAAGAGCTTAACCTCACAGCCTAATCTTTTGAAACATGAGCCCCTTTATATCATTTTTGCTACAGTAATATTTTAAAAGGACTAGAAATCTTATATGGCACAGTGTTACATTATCAATCCCTTTATACCTTCAGAATAAAACTGAAGCTGGATACTGAGCATAGTGTCGCACCGTATTCCTGCATTCACTGGTCTGATGGTTTTGCCTCACAGATGCAATACTTACAAAGTCACAGCAGGAAGCAAAAAAGTCATAGCAGCAGAGACCAGCCGAGTGCATGCAATACCATAGAAACTGAAATCTCTAAGCAGAGATATGCATAAAATTACAATAAAGCTAACATTTATGGAAAAAATATCTAAACAGAAAATACAAAAAAAATCTTTCAACTGGAACTTCTGATGGTGGAAAGCTTCCAGCTGATATACCATGCAGTGAGTTCCCTAATGGCTTTAAGACTCTACGAAGATAAATGGACTGCCTTTAATATATATTTTTCAGCTTCCGAACTCGCAATCAGATGTTATTGAACCATTATTGTAGCAAATAACGCATCTAATCAGAATTCATCGTTTGCCAGCCAACTCTGTTTTGAAGACGAATTCTAAATAATAACTAACAATAATGCTGATGCACACCTGAAGCCACGTACAAATCAGATCCGAGAACAGACTCGCTCGCTGCACTGTTCTGGGCACTGGAGAAAGTACATCACCACATGACATTAGTGCTTTCCAACATAGTTTCACTGTCAATATCTGTATCTTCTTCACTATCAATAATGTATGCTGTCAGTCTTCGTAAGACAGGACCTAAACCTGGAACAACGATTACTCTTTACAAAAATAAAAACTGGGGGATACTCATATTTCCTGTGCTCTTTCAGAAAAAAAAACTTATACTTCAACTATGCATCAAAAAGCTGAGATTTAAATATTTAACCGATCCATGCGTACCAATGGATGAACCCACTTATTTCTCACCAGCTTTATTTTCGACTGCCAAACAGTAGCCCATCACTTATTAATACAAATGCATATTTCACCATTTGCAGGAAACACTGCATATTCCATGTAGACAAGCTCAGTGCTTTAATTTTTCAGTATATGCTTCCGACTTCACCGAAGCCTGACATACACTAATACAGCATATGACACAGTCTTCTCAGCTCAGATCTGAACCCAGAGAAGGAAACTAGTCTGCGTGAATGACACTGCAAATCATCACATCGCAGCAGCAAACCAAGATAGGGAACCCATTTCTTTTGCAATCGCAATGCTGCCTTGTAACTTTTATGTTTAAAATATATATATATATATATATAATTCAAACAATCCAGGACCTATTAATATCAGCATCTTGCCGGCTGAATTGGCACTGCTGCATTGTAAATCAGTCACCGCCAATCCAACTAATGACACATTCTCTTTGCATATTAACAAAAAATAAAGATTAAAGAGAAGTTTTACCCACCGCGAGTACATCAACAAGAGGCGGAGCGCCCGGTCTCCCTGCATGCAGCAAGCACCGTACTAGACAGCACTGCAATACACACACCAGCCAATACACACAGCGAGTAACTGGGGATAGAGGGGCGGGGGGAGAGAGAGCAGCTAAAATAAAGGTAATACAACTTTAATATGTCAAGTACATTCTTGTCCTTGAAGATCAGCTGGAAGTTGCAGGTAACCGGACACACCCTCAATATCTAATTCAGCTTACCGGTCACCCCAGCAACTTTGTTTTAAATCTATAAAAAGGGACAATTAATCCCTTTGATTAAGAAAAAGTAGCAGCTAAAATAAAAACATTTCTCACAACTGAAGCTGGCCAGCTGAATGGTTCCCCCTTTATACATCAGATTCATCGTAGCACAGCCCATAACCAAATAAAACCACACACACACACACACACACAGGGAGCCTGCTTATTTGCTAATACTCACAGTGAAGCTGTTTTAAGTCTTGCTGCAGCACTGACTCAAGTTCCCTCACCGGTTGGAGGAAGAAAAAAAAAACACCCTTCAATATGATGATCTTCTTAAGATGCTCAGAGCTGGCTGGTTTGCAGAGAACACCTCCAAAAACGTCCGGGTAGTTTTTATGTTTTTCTCCAGCCCATTACCTTCTCCCCAGTTAGAGAGAGCCAGGATGCTGATGGGTGTTGAGAGATGCACAGAAACAGAGAGAGAGAGAGAGAGACGTGGATTGTGCAGCTCTCCACCCCCCCCACGCCACCAGTCCTCCAGTGTCCACAGAGCAAGGTAGCTATCAGAGTGATCAAGCTGCTGACAGTCACATAGTGAAGCTGGTCCTCTCCCTGCCTTGCGCCAGTGCCTCAGCTATTGCTGTACAATCAATCTAGCTTGACTGAAGCTAATAGGCCTCTATTTAACCAGCCAATCAATATCCAGGATTCCTCAGTTCGTCCCCAGGGTGTTCCACAGTATTCATACAAACAATAGGAGTTTTCTCGCAGTTGTACCAACCTTTATTATTATTAAATTATCTGCTTTAAAATAAAAAAAACAGCGGGGAAAAGCAATTAAAACATACGTTCACCTGAATACATATTTATTCAACGACCCACACTTACTAGATTTAAAATAAAGTCAAGCAGCTTGAAAGGGTTGAATGCTCGAATTGTTAATGCATTGATTTTAAGCAGACCAAGAAAGGTCCCAAACATTCGTAAAAACAGGGCCGCATAAAATGT